>NC_140595.1:233057532-234307532 GCF_964204655.1 Triturus cristatus | reverse complement strand
TGGTGACATTGTCAGTTATTTTATCAATGGCCATGCCATAGTTTGGTCTCATCAATGCATCTTTATCCCTAGTGATGTGGATGCCCAAGTATTTCAAATCATCAGTTTCCCACATCAGGGGGTAGTCCAGCTGGTATGACGCGGTATTCTCTGTTAGGGGAAACACAGCAGACTTAGACCAGTTAATTTTTATTCCGGATATGGCCCCAAAACTAATTATCTCTCGAAGTATTGGATTCAGATTAACCTGGGGATGCTTAACATACAATGTCATGTCATCCGCGTATAGCGAAATGAACAATTGTCTAGAGGGGTAAATCAATGCCTTATCATTGTGATGCTGGCAGAGCTTCGCTGCTAATGGCTCAATTGCAAGAGCAAACAAAATCGGGGACAAGGGGCACCCCTGTCGCGTGCCCCTGGACACAACAAAGGGGGAAGATTTGGCCCCATTTAAAAGCACTGATGCTACTGGCTGACTATAGAGCAAACGTATCCAATTGCGGAAAGTAAAAGGCATCCCCATACGCTCTAAAACCCGAGCAAGTAATACCACTCCAGGGAGTCAAACGCCTTAGTGTCGTCGAGAAAAACCACCACAGCTGGACATTTAGGGTCAATATCTTGTAACACTGCAGCCAGGGTTCTGAGACTATGTGACGTTGCTCGATTAGGGATGAAGCCCGCCTGGTCAGGCAGCACCAGCCGCTGCATCAACAGGTCCAAACAAATCGCCAAAGCTTTAGCCAGTATTTTAGTATCACAATTGAGAAGCGATAGAGGTTGGTACGAATTACAGGACAGCGGGGATTTCCCAGGCTTTAGGAGGGAGGTTATTAACGCTTCGCGCATGGTTCCTGGTAACCCACCCTCCTCTAACGCAGCATAGAAGACCTCTTTCAATATAGGGGCTAAAATAGGGTCATAGGTCTTGTAAAATTCTATGGGCAACCCATCAGACCCAGGAGCTCGACCAGATTTCATTGTCATAATGACTTCTGTAATTTCGTCAATCTCCAATTCCAAATTTAAAAATTTCTGTTGACTGTCCCCAAACCAGGCCAGAGCAGTGTCCTCAAAATATTCAGGCAGGTTAAGCGGGGTGCCCCTCTGGGAGGAGTATAGGGTTCTGTAAAAGTCTCGAAAAATATTCAGTTGGTCAATAAGGTTTCTGTGCGTGGTTCCCCGCGCATCCTGAATCTCTGTGACATAATTAGAAAATCTGGGGGGCCTAATTGCTATAGCCAACTCCTTCCCCGGCCGGTCACCCTCCCCGTATTTTCTTGCCATATGCGGTTTTCCCCAAAATTTACATTGCCTGTCCGCTAGTTCGCCATATTCCGTCAGCTTACTATGCAGATTCGCACTAAGTGCATGCCCATCAGTGCTGACATTCACGTCCTGCTCCAATGTTTTAAACTCTGCCTCCAACCTTGCAAGGTCCCTACGCAGTGTCTTGAGAATACCCCCTCCCTTAGATAAGCACCACCCTCGAACCGTCACTTTAAATGCTTCCCAGACGGTAGTTATACTGGACACGGACTTGATGTTGCGATCAAAGATCAAAGAAGTCACGGATATCTTGCTTCAGTTCCATTTTAAACACCATGTCATGCAAGTGCGCCGGATTAAGATGCCAACTAGAGTATGGGGAGTGCTGCAAGGGAGCATAAAGCTCCACCACCACAGGGAAGTGGTCCGAAAACGTGCGGGCCAAATGAGTCGCATTACGTAGCCAGTGTGTCATGCCAATCGATATGAGAATGTAATCTAGTCGGGCCCAGGATGAGTGTACCGCTGAGTAGTGTGTGCCTTCCTGTCGCTCATGGTGCATGTGCCTCTAAGAGTCAAGCAGGCGATTGTCGGTAACTATATCTCGCAGTGTTCTGTGAGTGAGGGTATAGTGCGCAGGTGCACCTCTAGACCTATCCAACAGCGGCTGCAACACTGTATTAAAATCCCCCCCATATGAAATAGGTGGTGCCTATCTCTTGGATTTTATTCCATAACCGAATAATGGTATGGGGGTCATCCGTGTTGGGGCCATAATAATTAACGAACGTCATGTCATAGGAATGGAGTCTTCCTCAGGCCAGGCAGAACCTACCCCCGGGATCCGCATCCATCCCTCCAAGTACAAACGGCATCCCTCTTTTGAATAGAAAAGCAACCCCACAAGAGTAATCAGAGTACAGGCAAAGCAGCGGTGTGAAGCCCACCTCGAGTCAAACAAAGCTTCAGTACCGGGACTAAGGTGGGTTTCCTGTAAAAGAGCCACAGAGATATGGTGTCTATCTAGATACCCCAGTATCTGCCTTTTCTTCCTGTGGTTATTCAGACCCCGCACATTCCATGATGCTATCTTAAACCCATGTCCCTCACGCACAGTGTTCGTTGTTGTATTCGTTATAAAAGGCCGTGCCCAGTCCTGCATCGAGAATCATCGAAAAAGTAACAGACCATGCAACAACAACCGTGCCGTCCCCCACCCGCCACCCACACCGGCTTCCCCAACACGCCGGGAATTACAACCCTCCCTGCACCACCAATTACCCGCATCCCCCATTTGCTATCTCCCACTTCCATAGTAATGGGGGTATGCCCTCATGAGGGATCGCCCTCTCCCTCTTGCACCCATTCACTGCATCGCTAATAATCGGGCAGCTATCTTGGGACAGAGGAGAGGTGCCAAGCAGGACAGTATGTCGATTGCATATAATATAATAGTCCATCACCAATTACGAACCAGACAGAGGAGCTAAGAGATAGAGGATATCCAGAGGAAAATCATAGTCAATCACAGGCCTTAGTTGGGGTCTGATAGTGGAGACTGGGATCTGTAGCGACTCCGGGCCACCAACTTCCCGGACGACCCCCGTCGCTGCTGTCTAAGGTAATCTTCAGCCTGCTGTGGGTTCTGGAAAAAATGCTGCTTACTCTGATGCGTTATACTCAGCCGCGCCGGATATAGCATAGCATAAGGGATGTCCTGCGCCTGAAGCTTTTTTTTTACTGTAGCGAACTTGCGTTGGACCTCCTGACCCGATGGGGTAAAATCGGGGTAGAATGCCAAGGTTGCACCCGTTTCTTCTCCCGGGCCAGGCGCAGGACAGTATCGCGTCCCGATAGTGCAAAAATTGGGCTATCACCGGTCGAGGCGGCGCCCCCGGGGGCGGTCGAGCGCCCAGAGACCAGTGGGCTCTTTCCACCATAAGGGGTGTTGAAAAAGGGTCTCTGCCAAATAGCTCCACAACCAACCCTTCAATGAAATCTTCCATGCGACCCACATTGGTGGACTCTGCCAGGCCATGAATACGAACATCATTTCTTCGTGAACGGGCCTCCAAATCCTCGTTTTTGTCAGCTATTATCTTGAGCAGCTTGTCCATTTGTGACAGTTGCCCCTTACTCGCAGCGGCGCCATCCTCCAGGTCCGAGACCCTGGTCTCAGCCTCCTTCAGACGCTGCTCATGCTGGTCCAGCTTGTTGACCACTGCCTCCATGCGCATGTTCATGGTATCAATTTTAGTACCTATGGTCGTGAGGCTTTGCTTCATGCCCAGCAAAAGGGACTTCCAGTCCTCATCCGGCGCATCTGAGGCATCCGAGTCCGCATGCCCCTGCAACGACAACCCGGTGGCCCTGCGTGTTTCAAACGGAAGTTTAGTTTGCTTGGTGTCCGTACGCCCCATCCTACAACACTGGAATCAATGCGGTGGCCCCAAGCAGAGTTCCACATGATGTTGCTTACACCCGCAGCCTCCGCAAGTCAGGGATGTCAACTGCCCCCCCCCTAGAGCAACACAGCCAGTGCCCTCCGATATGCGAATAAATACCGACCTTCCAGCATCAAGCTGAATGAATGTCCAGTACAACAGCCTCGTGGGTAGCCGCGGAAGCAACGAAGCAATGTCCGTCCACTATGTCGACAATTAGCTGCTCCCAAGTTTCAGTGGCACCCCCCCAAGCAGGACCTCCGAGGATCGGAAGGCACCACCAGCAAACCCAACGCTCCGTCAAAGTCCCGGGAGCCCAGATTGTTGCTGCAGCCACCCTCTATCAGACGTGCGCAGGCGTCCTTCCCCAGAAGCGCAGATCCACCACAGCACTCGTTGCACAAAATGGGCGCCAGTGGCAGGCTGACCACCAATTATCTTGCGGGGCAATTAAGTAGCATTGGTCAGGGGGGAGCAGCAAACCCAGCACTCCACAGGCAGCCGAACTGGGGCCCCACCTTGCTCACCTCGACTCTAGGCCGCCGGGCAGCGCGTCTCTTCTGCAGGCTGTGGCAGGGCAGGCAGTTAAAATGGAGGCTGCCATTATCAGGCACAACGCGCGCAGTACAATGGCGGCTCCACCCGCAGTCGTTGTAGCAGAGCTGATCCCAGAGCATCCGCGAGCGTGGCCCACAAGCCGTCCCAGGTCACCAGGATTCCGTTCCTACCACCTCCTGCAGAGCTTAGTCCCGCGCGTATCGCCGGCTCCCGGGGTGCCAGCCCACAGGTCCGCACTCAGCGTCAAGGACCGGGAGTCGGCACCAGCAGCTTCCCCAGGCTCCGTATCCGCCGTCGCCTCCCCGCTAGGCGCACCTGCCAGGTAATGCGGGAGGCCTCCTCTGCCAGCGCGTCCCTCCCGGCCCAGCAGCAGTCGTGTTACAGCGGCCTCGGGCTCACGCGGCTCAATCGCCAGCCATTGGGGACCATAGAGTATCGGGAAGCGCCACTCAAACCCACCACCGCCGCAGCTGCACGTCTTCGGGAAAAGCCCACGTTCTGGGTCTCTCCGGCATCAGCAGCCCCTCAGCCGGCTCACGGTGAACCCAAATACATGATATTCGGCCTCAGGATTGTCATAACGGATAGTTGCCTGCTTGGCTGGGCGAAAGCTTTAGAGGCGTGGGGCCATTTTGGTCGTGCGCCACCTAGCGCCCCCCAAGGGTAATAGTAGTTATACCTATTTTGTTGTACTGATTTTCTACAGTTTTTTAACTGTTTATTTATAAATATTTTATTCATTAAATAACATTATATATTTTTGTGAAAATTGCCCCAAAAATTTTTTTAAGAAATTAAAACTGAAATTGTTTAATTTTTTTGTTTTATTTTTTTATTGTAATATATTTAATTTTATTTTTTCCATAATTTCTTCGGAGTCGCGCACCCAAAGCGTATACATCACGGTTTTTGCGCGGATTCTAGCCGCCATTTTAGAAACATCGTGAAGGATCCGCGTACGGTGTGCGACGGCTGCGTGTTTTTCAGTTACATCATATACATTTAATATTACGTGATGTGCGCGATTGGTATGCGACCAGTCCGCAACTCCTGCTCCCGCGCATTCACGACACATGCACATTACGGTACGCGACGCTTGCGCGGTGGTGGGTCCCGCGTGATGTGCAGGGGCGCGCTGGGTGCGCGACTCCCGCTGAATTTTTTTATATTCTAAAATGAGCAAATGAGCAATGCCCTAATATGTTTAATATACATATTAGGGCAAGAGACTATCTAAGATATTTATAAAAATAATATATTTGTACTTAATATACATATTAGGGCAAGAGACTATCTAAGATATTTATAAAAATAATATATTTGTACTTATAATAAACGTATATTGTTTTTAAATATGTTTTCGCGAAGTCGCGTCGGGTGCGTGCTTCGTGAGCGCAGAGTACGCGGATCCCATGTGACCTAAAAAAAAAAAGATTTCATTGGTTCATAACATTTCCCACTATACCTATTGAAGGACCCCACCCATTTCAATCATTCTTGTTGGAGCATCTTTAGAGAGACATCTCTTTTCCTACAAGAACCCTTTTTGCTTTTTTTTTTGGTGTTTTTCAAAAAGTATCAAACAAAATGGCATCTGGACAGCAGCAGGAGGAAGTATCTTCTGAAGAAGAATTCTTGCAGGAGGCACCATGTCCACAGAGGCCGGAATCTGTTGTGTGGAAATTCTTCACTTTTCAACCTGGAGAGAAGAAAGTAAATGCGAAAAAGGTGACGTGTAAAATTTGTGACCGATTCCTGTCAAGAGGCAGTGAAAAAAAATACTCTTGTGGCACTGCTTCTATGTACAAACATCTCCGAACCAAACATCCCCTCAATCTTGCTCGGGAGGAAATGAGGCGAGCTGCTTTGAAGTACACATAAAATATTATGAGCATAATCCCTACAAATCTCTAAGCAGATACATACTATTGGTCCACTCCATTAAATACTGAAGTAGTACCCATGCAGCGTAGGATACGTCCTGTCAGTCTCTTGCAATTCTTCAATCACCCATCCAGCACTATGTTCTTATTGTATCAGTCTGCCAATACCTAAACACTTATGGTGAAGATTTACAAGCATCCTGCGCCACCAGTACGTCACTTTTTGTAACGTAGTGATGGCACCAGCCACTCCTTCATATTTACAAGGAGAAGAAAAGCCACCCTGTATGGTTTTTCCTCTCCTTGTAAATACGACCCCTTCATACACAGAACTTTGCGTTGAAGGGGCGTCCCATAGGTGTTGCTATGGGTGTTCCCACGCAACACCCATAGAACAAGACACATCTCCAGATTTATGAGAAATCGTAACACATTTTCCTCATATTTCTGTTGTGGAAAGTTCTGGAAGCTGCGTGGATCCACAAATCTCCACCCACCCCGCGTTCCCCAAAGTCTTCCATAAAAAAGCGGTACCTCACTAGTGTGGGTAGGCCTAGTACCTGCGACAGGAAACGGCCCAAAACGGAACGTGGACACACCACATTTTCAAAGTGAAAACAGACTCTTTTTTCCAAAGTGCCTAGCTGTAGATTTTGAACCCTAGCTCTGCCAGCACCTAGGGAAATCTATCAAACCTATACATTTTTGAAAACTAGACACCAAGGGAAATCCAGGATGGGGTGACTTGGCTAGCTCTCACCAGGTTCTGTTACCCAGTATCCCTTGCAAACCTACAAAATTGTAAAAACAAACACATTTTCCTCACATTAGTGGTTTTCTAAAATACTGATGGACCCAAGGGCCTCAGAGCGCTATATGAACTATTTTAAGTACAATATTTACTTCATTTTTTATTTTGCAAAATTGCCTCGCTCAAAAATGCAAAGCTTTTGCTGACTTCCTAAAAATTAAATGTTTGTTTCGAATGGATATTTCTTATACTTGTAGCTATTTAATATGTCATGAAGATTACTGGGCAATCAACATTAAATAGCTGATGCAGAAAAGTGGCCAGCCTTCATTTCCGTTAGGAACAAAATTACAAATGTGTTTCTTTGTGGATGTTTATGCACCTATGTTAGGTGTTTTCTATTGGAATGGGTACCCTAGCCCTCTTCAGAAGTCAGACTTGCTTGACAACACAGAAATTCTCTGAAATAATGTATGAGTTTTCTTTTATGAATGCCTAGAAGAACTGATTTTTCAGTCCATTTATCACAGAAATAGTGCTGAAAATTGCACCAAAAAATGCCAATTTTAAAAACATTCCTTCACGGGGGGAGAACCCACCCGAACCCCCCCTTATTGCCATAGGGCTCATTCGCTGCGCTCGCGTATGTTGATTCCTTTGGAAATACGCCCGCCAGTTTTTAATTCCACCAGCCGCCACTAGCCATCGCCAACCGTATCAAGTCTAAACGGCTCCAGAAATTGTGCTGGTACTATCCCCCCTGCCCCCCCTCCCGTTGTCCGTGCCTTCTCCACCACCACCACTCTCCTTCCCTCCCTACCGATGTTTCTGCCTTCTCCCCCCTCCCGTTGCCTGTGATGCCAAGTTGACATTTGCAATGAAATAGGTCTTGCTTAAATCGAAGACCTATTGCATTATAAATGCTTGTTATATTAATGATTCTTTACCCCGTGCCGTGTCGATGACATGTGACAGCTCCAGAGGAGAAATGTGCTCCTAAACCTGGGGCGAGAAGCGCTCCCTGAAGCCGCTCTGTTCGTAGCCGGCACCTCTGCACTCAGTGCCTGCTCGCATTGTCAGCTTTTGCAAGGGTTTCAAACCCCTGAGCAGTCAGTATTTCCAGAGTGTGCTCTTGTTATCACCTACATCTTCTTGTACCCGGAGAGGAGCAGTATTATTACAGATGTGTCCCGGCTGAGCCTGTGCACACGTGGAACGCCTCACTTGGCACGTGTTTAATCCTAGTGCCTTCAGGATTGCTGATGGCATACAAGCAAGATGTTTTTTTTCTGTGTTTTTGTGCCAGTGTTTTCTCTATTTACGTGCAAGTGATATTTTTTTCTGTTAAGTCATATGGTAGTGTCTTCTGTTTCGGTGCAATTTGCAGTGTTTTTTCTGTTTACATAGAAGTGGTTGTGTGTTTTCCATTTACAATCAAGTGGTAGTGTGTTTTCTATTTACAATCAAGTGGTAGTGTGTTTTCTGTTTACAATCGAGTGGTAGTGTCTTCTGTTTACATACAAGCTGTAGGGTGTGTTCTGTTTACGTATAAGTGGAAGCGTGCTGTATTAGCGTATGTGTTTTCTATTTGCATGCAATCAGTAGTGTATTTTCTGTTTAAATGGGAGCGTTGGTGTGTTTTTTCTGTTTACTAGAATTGGTAGTGTGTCCTCCTCACATATTATTAGTAGTAGTGCGTTTTCTGTTTAAGTGGTAATGCAACTTTTTTTTGTAGAATTTTTTTCATAGCGCAAACTTGCCCAAAGCATTTTACATCAGTATCAGATTTGTTTTTTTAAGAAACCTGGGGAGATTAAGTGATATGCCCAGAATCACAGGATGTTGAGCTGATGCCAGGGCTCAAACCTGGTTCCCCAGTTCCAAAGCTGGCAGCTCTCTCTGGCAGGCCTAATTTTGGATAGGAGTGGTATGTGTTTTCTGTTTGTGTCAAATTTTGGCATCTGTTGAAACCAGAAAAAGTACTGCTGTTCAAGTGTGTATTAACCAAAAGAGCTATTTCCGGCTTACTATGAGATGGTGCCTTTATTTCATCCACACTCACTCTTACATTTTTGGTTTAACCCGTTAACTGCTGGGCCTCCCCCCCTCCCCCCACCCCACAGTGCTAAGCCCTTTTTTGGTTATTTGGGTAGTTCGCGATTAAGCCTCTGTGACTTTTTGACCACATAAGGTATCCATGCCAAATTTGCGTCCTTTTCTTCCAACAACATGGGGATTCTAAAGGTACCCAGGGTTTGTGGATTCCCCTGGAGGGGGCAGGTAAATTTAGTTTTTTTGGGGTAAAATGTGAAAAAAGGGCTACAGATGAAAGCGTCAGTTTTTTCCCCTGCAAATGGCATCAAAAAAGGGGTTGTGGTGCTGAAATCACCATCTTCCCAGCTTTGAGGGACAAGCAGACTTTTGTCAAAAAGCCAAAATTGTTTACACAGTTTTGGCATTTTTCTGGGACGTATCTTATTTTTGCTATTTTTTCTGCTTTCAACCTCTTTCCAGTTAATGATAGAAAAGGGTATAAAAGCAATATTGGATCCTGGAAAGCTATACATTTTAGAAAATTAGACAAAATTCTGAATTCATCAAGGGGTCATTTGTGTAGATCCTTCAAGGTTTCTTTATAGAAACTAACCGTAGAATATAGGAAAAATTGAAAAGTTGAAAAAAACAGACATTTGTGTCAACGTTTTCACCTGTAACTTCTTCTAATTATGACAGCTGTTTGAAAGCAATATACCGTTACATCCGCTGGACCTTTCTGGTTGTCGGGATATATAGGACTTATAGGTTCACCAGGAACCCCATGAACCCAGAGCCAATAACTGAGCAGCGTCTTGCAATGGTTTTTTATTATGTACCGGGTATGTAGCAATTAATTTGGGTAAATATCTACATGGAAAAATCTGTATGAAAGACACCTATGTATTTCTGGAACACAATATAGAGTTTATAAACAGTGGATATTTGCACATTTCCGAAATTGTGAGTACCCATACTAGCATGAGAATTATAGGTGATTTTTAAAAATGACTTATTTTTTATACATTGTCTTTCATTTGGAAGGCAGAAATGCATCAAAAGTCAATAGGTAATAACAGTTGCTCTCCAATTCTGTGTTACCCTAAGTCTCCCGATAAAAATAGTACCTCACTTGTGTGGGTAGGCCTAGTGCCCAAAACAGGAAACGGACCAAAACGCAACGTGGACACACCACATTTTCACAGTGCCTAGCTGTATATTTTGAACCCTAGCTCTGCTGGCACCTAGGGAAACCTATCAAACCTACACAGTTTTGAAAACTAGACACCCAGGGGAATCCAGGATGGGGTGACTTGGCTGGCTCTCACCAGGTTCTGTTACCCAGAATTCCTTGCAAACCCAAACAATTGTAAAAAAAAAAACATTTTCCTCACATTTCTGTGGTGGAAAGTTCTGGAATCTGCGTGGACCCACAAAACACCACCCACCCTGCGTTCCCCAAAGTCTTCCGAGAAAAATGGTACCTCACTTGTGTGGTTAGGCCTAGTGCCTGCTACAGGTAACAGCCCAAGACGCAACGTGGACACACTACATTTTCACTGTGAAAACGGTCCCTTTTTTTTCCAAAGTGCCTAGCTGTAGATTTTGAACCCTAGCTCTGCCGGCACCTAGGGAAACCTATCAAACCTATACATTTTTGAAAACTAGACAGCCAGGGAAATCCAGGATGGGGTGACTTGGCTGGCTCTCACCAGGTTCTGTTCCCCAGAATCCCTTGCAAACCTAAACAATTGTCCAAAAAACACATTTTCCTCACATTTCTGTGATGGAAAGTTCTGGAATCTGCGTGGATCCACAAAATTCAACCCACCCTGCGTTCTCCAAAGTCTTCCCAGAAAAATGGTACCTCACTTGTGTGGGATGCCCAAGTACCCGCGACAGGAAACGGCCCAAATTGCAACGTGGACACACCACATTTTCACAGTGAAAACGGACCCTATTTTGCAAAGTGCCTAGTTGAATATTTTGAACCCTAGCTCTGCCGGCACCTGGGAAACCTATCAAACCTATACAATTTTTAAACTAGACACCCAGGGATATCCAGGATGGGGTGACTTGGCTGGCTCTCACCAGGTTCTGTTACCCAGAATCCGTTGCATACCTAAAAAATTGTCCAAAAAAACAAATTTTCCTCATATTTCTGTTGTGGAAAGTTCTGGAAGCTGCGTGGATCCACAAATCTCCACCCACCCCGCGTTCCCCAAAGTCTTCCGAAAAAAAGCGGTACCTCACTAGTGTGGGTAGGCCTAGTACCTGCGACAGGAAACGGCCCAAAACGGAACGTGTACACACCACATTTTCAAAGTGAAAACAGACTCTTTTCTCCAAAGTGCATCTGAAGGATCAAAATCATTTGTTCTGTTTATTCGTGCCATGTAAAGTTAGCACAATGTATCTATGATAGTATTCTGAATGCATAAAACGCCTATTGATATGTTCTAGGAGAAGCGTTTCCTTTCGTTTCTTCCTACCCGACAAAAAGGGCCGAAAACAATACTGTAGCCATCTTGGTTTGCGATGGACCATGTGTCAGGTCACGTGGCTTCCTTTGCCTACCATCTTCATGATTTAGCTCGTACCAGCTCAGAGACAGGTTAGTCGTATTTACGGCCGAGGCCCAAGGTCACATCTGCTGTAGGGAGTATCAAGCGAATTCCTTCAGGCCCTGAGACGAAAAGGGAGTCACCCTGCCGACCTCCTCTGTATAGATAGCAACCCTTTGTGTAAGACGGAAACTTAACACTGTATGAGCTCATTTAGGAACCCATGGACTAGCTGGTACTTTTCCACTTGTATGGCTCTGTATGATGAATCTGTTATGTATATAAGTGTGGTTTTGTCAAGGAGTCTTCAGTCTTCCTCGGCGCACCTGATGGGTGAGGATCGATGAGGCTCCTCTATATAGAGTTTTTGCTTTGGCCAATAATGCTTTGAACCTTCTCCGTTGCCGACTGACCATTATTAAGAATATGATTGCAGGTCACTGGTAAGTGTGGCCCTTGGGATATTTTTGAGTACTTCAGTTGGCGACTCTGGTGGGACCCCGTGATAGGGTCTTTTTTCCTCCCCCGTAGTCGGGTGGCAGGATCGAGGGCGTCCTGGTCGGGCGGGTGGAGAAGAGGGATTTTATTTTTCCTCCTCCCTGATTTTTGCCGCACTCCCGATCAGGGTGTCCTCTGCTGCTAGTAGCCCTTCACCGGGGTCCTACGGGCTTAACCCAGGAGCTGACCGTGTTGGTCCCAAGAAGTTGGCAGCGGAGAACGAACGTCCGTATCTGGGTGCACCCGGTGAGTAATTTGTTTGTTTGACGCACGCTTTTGGGGCGGTGTATTTGGAACAGTTAACTGTGTTTTGATTTGGAGGGGTCATGAGTACCCCAGGAGAATTACGGAGGTCTTGCAGGGTGGGCCGGTAGGGACTGCCTGTAGAGACTCCGCGGATCTTTTGTGATTTGTGATTTGAAGACGCTGCTCAGATGCCTAGTTGTTACCTGTGTGTAACGCACGGCCGGATTGTATTCGGAAAAGCCTGCGACTGTAACTGGGTAGCCATGAGACACGCCTGAAGTGATGGATACTTGCACCACATCAGAACAGTCTCAGCGGTGAACCAAGGAGGTCATAGGATGGTCTGTAGTCCAATCCGTGGTTGCACCTGTCTGACTGCCTCTTGCCAGTCCTTTTGAAGACTGCTCGTTGTGATTTTGTCGGTCCGGTATTTGAATAATTCTCCACGAACGGGAGTCGACAGGCTCGGTTCGTTTGTTTGGATGCATCAAATTTGAATAAGTAGGTTGTGATTGAACTGCAGAAAACGTTATATGGAAACAATCAATTTGTGTTATATGTGATACAAAATTTGTTTGTATGTTATTGATGATTGTCTATTAACTAACAATGCCGTGTCTCAGTAAATTGAATTGTTTTGGTTGTTGCTGTCGGACTGGTGGCTCCCGTCTGGCCAAAAGCCAGCCTGCCCCACCGGAGGGCAGTCCCAACCATTTCATGTATATAAAACACGGAATAACTCCTCTATTGTTTAATACTTTATGGCATAAGTATACCAGAGGTAATGAGGAATTGCAATGGCCCCAAACGGGTTCATTCGATGAGAAAAAAATTGCCTTTTGACAGGACCAGTTATTTTCTAGACGCAGTAGGCAGTCTATGTTTGATGCACTAAACACCTGGCAGAAGGAGTCTAAGCGGAGGCGAATGAGAGAGGAGAAACTAGCTAGAGTTAAAGCAGGGCAAACAGTTACTCAGAAGGCTATTGCCTACGACAGACCCTGCACAGAAGAAGGAATTGAATGTGTGAATCGTGAGTTCAGATTACAGGCCGATAAAAGTTATGTGGCTCGGCCTGACGCCGAAGATGAAATTGGAGATTTATTGGACTTGCGCCCACCACCCCCATATGTCCCGCAACGATTATACCCGGCAGTATCAGCTGCCACAGTGTCGGCCGTTGCCGATCCAGCGGCCCCTGCGCAAGTCTCAGCTGTGACGACGGTAGCTCCGGCTGCGTCGGCACGTCCAGCTCCTTCCCTTCTTACACCCCAAACCAATTTGTCTCGGTTGTCCTCGTCTGTTACAGAGATTATGACTTTATTGCCCAATTTGTTGTCATCGCCAACAGCTGGAAATCTTCAGCTGTCGCCCGGGTCAGCCCATTCTCCCCCTGTGTTGACCTCTTCCTCGGCAACCGCAACTCCCTTACCAGCAGTTTCCACTCCGATACATCCACCCGGTTTTCTTGAAGGCAAGAAACTATTTACCCGGTCAGCCCTAACACTGGAGGGAAGGGAGGTTGTTACGTTACAAGCATCACAATGGATGCGACACCCTATTTACACTGTGTCCGACATATGGAGCACTATGAAGGATCTTGAGCCCGTGATGCAACAGCATGCGTTAGACCATATGGCCGCATACCTAATATCATCATGGGAACAAGTCCATACAAGGGGGAAGGCCCCGGCAATATTGTATACCATTCATGATCATGCGCACAAATTTCAATTGACCCCAGACGAGGTGTTCAAAAATATTAATACATTGGTTAGTTATAGAACCCGACTTGAAACTGCTGGTCCTGTGGATTCCGCGCATTTTCCAATGCGTGAGGTCCACCCTATTTATCATCCAGAAATTACCGAAATAAGAGATGCTACGGAGGTGGTTACCCGCCCGCAAGTTGATGCTCGATTTCAGGAACAGTGGGTGTACACCCCGTGCAAACGTAGTGAGGTGCTGTCATTAAAGGCTTATTTGCCAGACCCTAGGAAAAATCCTACGGCATATTATAAAGAACTTACTGAAGCCGCCTCATCGGCAGTAATGACATTGGCCGTTATAGAATTGTTCTTTGCCCTATTAGTACCAGTGGATATCTGGCATCAGGTACATGACCAAGACCATGCGACTGAATTCGGGGGAACATGGGATCAATTGAAAGATTGGGATAAAGACCGAAAACCCGGAGATAAGCCCAGGGCTGAAATATTAATGTTACCTGACAAAATAATTACATACATGCATTCGCTCATCCCGCCCAGGAAAGTGGATTGGGATAAATTGACTGCATGCCGACAGAAGAAAGATGAGAGTGTGTCGGATTTTTTCACTAGATTTGAAGGAGTTTTCATTGACTTCAGTGGCCAGGATTTATCCAAGGAGGGTGGTATACGCCTGTTTGTCAATAGGTTTGTGACTAATTTACTGCTCAAAATCTCGACCCGACTCCAGGCTGCAGAAAGTACTTGGACAACGTCTACTCCCTTGATTATATTAAGTTTGGCACAATATTATGAGCACCGAGAGAATGAAAGTAAGGATAAGACGGAAAAGAAAGCAAAGGATTTGAAAACGCGGGTCTTGTTACAGCAGATTGAGAGAGGCCGTCGAAGGGGTCGGGGAGGGCCGAACTCTGCTCCGCGAGGGGCGGGCCAAGTCCAGGGTGGAGGATGAACTTTTTTGTAAACAGGAAGGGCATTGTCGTTACCAGTGTCCGCTGTTATGTGCACAGAACAACAATACACGAGGCCAAGGGAGAGGACGCGGTGGTGGTAGTCGAGGTGGACATACGCGACAGGAAGAGTCTGGACAAGGTGGGAATAGCCAGAACTATTTTGATCATGGTCAGGGAAGGCAGTACTTCAATGAAGAATGTGATAGCGATGCAGTGGCAGGCTATCCTCGTGCATAGGACAGTAAAAGGCAGAGTGGGGGACGTGTGTCAATTCCTATAGATCAGAACGGACCACTTGTTAATGCACATTTAATGGGCGCATCGGGGAAGTTCCTAGCTGACACAGGAGCTATGAACAGTTCTGTTTCACATGCCCTTGTCCCTGGGGCTGCTCTGTCTGGCCAAGATAATGTGTCCGTAGGTTTCTCTGGAACTCCGGTGGTGAGCCCCATTTCTCAACATCTTTCTTTCGCTCTGGGTCCTGTCTATTGATTCACCGTTCCTTCTAACGTCGCAATGTGGGGAGAATTTATTAGGCATAGACTTACTGAAAAGGTTACATGCTCGTATATATTGCTCCCCAGATGGTGTTTATTTGACGGTCCAAGCCCCTTCGGTGCAGTATTTCTCTAAGACGGACACTTTGCCCCCTGAATTCGCGGAGATTCTAAAAACCCTTTGGGCCACCGGGGACACTGATGTGGGTCTGTTAAGGATACCCCCAATATCAATTACCCTGAAGAAAAATGCTCGGTTACCGAAAGTACCGCAATACAAAATTGCCCCTGCAGGTGAACGAGCTTTGCTGTCCATTATTCAGGATCTAATCCGATCTGGGGTGGTGGAAGAGACAACCTCCAATATGTGTAATAGTCCCATTCTTCCTATTCTTAAAAGGGCCCCCGTCGATTGCAATCCTGTCTATGTAGATACATATCGTTTTGTGATTCATTTACGAGAAATAAACAAGATTGTGGTACCTCAGTACCCCGTAGTGCCTGATATAACCACCATATTAACTATGATTCCTCCTACAGCTCGCTATTTCTCTGTGATTGATCTGAAAAATGCTTTCTTCAGTATCCCCATTCATCCTGATAGCAGATATCTTTTCGGATTCTCATTAGCTGGTCGCAGCTTCAGGTTTTGTCGCGCTCCTCAGGGCTATACAGAAAGCCCTAGTATTTATAGTCAAGCACTCAAGGCCCTATTGGACACTCTAATTTTGCCCGATGGTAACGTATTGTTACAATACGTAGATGATCTATTGGTGGCTTCGGATACTGAACAGGGTTGCCGGGATGCTACAGTTAAATTGTTGCAGCATTTGGCCAGCCATGGCAATAAGGTATCCTTGTCTAAATTTCAATATTGTCGACCGGAGGTGACTTATTTAGGTCATCTCCTGTCGAAGGAGGGTAAGCGTCTAACTCCTGATCGTATAACAGCTATATCTAACATGTCTGTTCCTTGCACGCAACGGGATGTCCGCGTTTTCCTTGGCATAACCTCTTACTGTCGCCAATGGATCCCTAACTTTTCCCTTCTGACTAAACCCCTACTATACTAGACAACTAAAGATGTGCATGAACCTTTACCTTGGACTGTTGAATGTCAGGACGCTTTTGTCTCTCTGAAATCTGCTCTTTGTTTTGCTCCTGTGCTTGGCACTCCTGACTACCGGAAGCCTTTTACACTCTACGTGCATGAGGTGGACGGTTGCTCACTTTCTGTGTTAACACAGGGTTTTGGTGGTAAGCAAAAACCTTGTGCATACTTTTCGGCGGTATTGGATAATGTCGCCAGAGCACTTCCCAGTTGTCTAAGAGCCACAGCGGCTGTTGCGGTGGCCATTCGACAATCAGAAGGGCTCGTCCTGAATACTGACCTCACGGTGATGGTGCCTCACGCTGTGGATGTATTACTAAACAGGACCAAGACGCAGCACTTAACTAGTGCGCGCCTTACAGGGTATGAATTGACCCTGTTCGCACCCCATATCACTATCAAAAGATGTGCCACTTTGAACCCTGCCACGTTACTACCTCTCCCTTCGGAAGAGCAAGATCGGGACATACATGATTGTATGTTTCGAACAGAGGAAGAGACGAAGGGACGGATAGAACTGACAGACACTCCCTTATCTGACCCACAAGGGGAGTTATATGTCGATGGCTCATGTTCTAGGTTACCGAATGGCACTACCACATCTGCCTATGCGATTACCACTCTGCACACTGTAGTTGAAACAGCCAAAGTGTCTTATCATTCTGCCCAGGCGGCCGAATTAGTAGCCTTGCTTCGAGCTTGTGAGTTAAGTGAGGGTTTGAGAGTGAATGTCTATACCGATAGCCAATACGCTTTTGGTGTAGCACATAACTTTGGAAGGCTATGGGCGGAAAGGGGTTTCCTTACTTCGCATGGCCAGAAGATAAGGAACGGCCCGTTGGTTTTGAGACTGTTGACTGCCCTAACCTTGCCAAAGGAAATTGCTGTTGTTAAGTGTAGCGCCCATAAAGCTGTGATCGATGATGTGGGCAAAGGAAATGCATTTGCTGACAGGATTGCTAAAGAAACTGCCCAGTCAAACACCACCTCCATGTTTGTAGCCAGCTCACTGAGAGGGATGGTAGAAACAGAAATATTCAGTAGCACTATGGACAGTGTTAGAGAAATACAACAGGAAGCGACCCCTGAAGAATTAGTGTATTGGCAAGAACAGATAGGGAAGCTGGACGAAAATGGATGTTGGATCGACCTGTCAGACAAATGCAGGTGGTTACTGCCAAATGCATTTGTGAATGTGATAGTATCCATGGCACACGGCCCTGCGCATATAGGCGTTAAGGGCATTTGTGCAGTACTAGATTCCGTGTGGTATAACACCAATATTCATAAAACTGCAGCACATTTGGTTCAGAACTGTATGATCTGTTTACAGCATAATCCAGGGGGTAGTGTCCCTGTACTGCAAGGGAATTTCACACCCCCTACCTTACCCTTTGAGGTGTTACAAATGGACTTCATTCAATTAGAGCGGGTAAATAATCTCAAGTATGTTCTAGTAGTGGTCTGCGCATTCAGTAAATGGGTGGAAGCATACCCCACCAAGGAGAATACCGCTCTAGCCACCGCTAAAGCTCTAGTAAAGGAATTTTTTCCTCGTTATGGTTTGCCCCGTGTAATTTGGAGTGACAATGGAAAACATTTCAATGCCAACCTTATAGAACACATTTGTAGTGGTTTGTCCATAAGGCAGAACTTTCATGCTGCACGCCACCCCCAATCAGCAGGGTTGGTGGAAAAGTGACGGGATTTTAAAGTTGAAATTGGCTAAACTGCAAGACACCACAGGGTTGAAATGGCCTGACCTCTTACCCCTATCACTATTGTCTGTGAGAACCACTCCTCACTCTCGTTCTGGAATATCACCATATGAGGTGATATTTGGTAGACCCGCTAATATCTGGGGTGTACCGAGACCAAATCCTTTAGGGACATAGAGTACCCAATGTTGACAGGTTATCTTTATGCATTAACTAAAGATCTTCGTTCCCTTCATCAACAGATATCAGCGGTATTGCAACCCCTGCCGGAGGGTCCTGGACATCGTCTTGAACCTGGACAGTGGGTTTTGATCCGGAACTACCAGCGAAAATCGAGCTTGGATCTACGCTGGACCAAACCCCATCAGATACTCCTTTCTACCAGAACGGGTTGTTAAAGTTGAGGGAAAGCGGCACTGGATACACGTGTCACATTTGAAAAAAGTTCCTCTCCCATTGCTGGGTGACTTGCAGGATCAGAGGGAAGGGTCAGTGCATGACGGTGAGCAGCTCATTGAAGATTCATCTCTCTCTGAAGCCCGAGAAGAAGTAGATGGGCTAGAGGGAGGTATTGTGAGTTCAAACACGCCTGCAGCGGCTGGCCCTACAACCAGCTCTGCTCCCGGTAATGCTGCATCCGACCCGAAAGATCACACTTCCAGTATTTCATTTGATCCTACTGTGCCTATTCTTTTCCCTGATCCCCGGACACCTGGTCATGTTCGTCATAACCTGCGGCCCCGACCAAGAGCAAAGATACCAAGTTCAGTCTAAAGAAAGAGAAGAAAGACTCGAGTAAATCCTGGTATGACCTAAAAGAACACTGGACTGAACCAGTTGAGAGCTTGGAACTTTCAGTAAAAGCTCTGTTCAGAACGAAAATAGAGACATTGATTGATTAGTGGGGCCTAAGGTGGAGTTTCCAGTAAAAGCTGCGACAAGTGCAGCCCCAACGCGAGAAGTTTTTGTTGTTTTGGTAATTTTTTGTTTTTGATGAACAATAGGAACCTGCCTGTGAGGCTCTGAATGGACACAGGAAAGAAGCATCCTCTGGCAGGTTGGACTTCAAGTAGGCTCATTCCCTTTAGATTATATTTGGACTTTTAGCAAGAATGTATCCCTTCGCTCGCTTTGTTCCCGAAGAGGAGCGACCTATAGCTCTGCGTCCACTGCACCCATATATGCCTATGTTTTCTGCTTGGAGCTTGCGTATTAAGATAGTATTCATAGCTATAATAACTGTATCACTAGTAACATGTTTGAGTGTATTCATTTATTTAGAATGTCGTCATCCTGTGCACACCCTGATAACTTCTACCCCCGTTCCTGAAGAGCATAATTTCCATACTTTCGCCCCGCATAAGGAAAGACATCGTCAGACCTATGTAAAGAATGCTTTTATTGAAATGCTGCACCAGACCCATAGTTCGACCAACGCTACAGAGTGCTGGGTCTGTGGCCTCCTCCCCTCAGTTATGCACAAACATGATCTTTTCATTTCGATGCCCTTGTCATATCTAGGTAGTTGTGAAGCATGGTTTAAATTGCTGTCGATGATATATACGCACTATACTGTTGATGAACACCGATTTTCTGAAAAGGACTACGAAATGATTCTAGCATATATAGAAGTACATCAGGGATTCACTCCGAATGAAGATGGTACCGATGGTACATTAGACCCAACTGCTTCCATGAATGAGTATACTGAATATGCAAATGACACCTGGTTAAGGGATGAAGTATTGGATTTTATGTCTTTCAATTTCACTAAGTATTTCAAGTATTTTCAGGAACGAAATGTATCAGATGATAAGGTTATTCCGGTCCCAGTATTGAATGCGTCATCTTCCTTTTGTGTACATGGCACCGGTCACTTAGCAGTTGGATTTAGTAAATGCAATTATACGTACAGATTACGAACATTCAGTAGCCCACCAATGCTTACTCCTCCGAATGTATATTTTGTATGTGAGGACAATGCATATACATGGCTCCCCAGAGGATGGTCAGGTAGATGTTATTTGTCTTTCCTATACCCCCCAGTCTATATAGCCCCTTCTGACTATCATAAGACCCACTCACTGAATCGGCGGAGCTTAGGAAAACGAGCTACCACGGGGGATGCTACTGATCAGACCGATACTCCTGCACAACATTTTGTTGACATAATGAAAGGAGTCTTCCCAATATGGGGACCCATTTTGACCAGTAAAGAAATCCGAAGGTTATCTAGAGTAGTAGAAGGAGTAGTGAATATCACTGCAGGAATACTAACTAACATAACTGTTGAGCTTCAAGCGACCAGGCTCGTAACGCTTCAAAATTGTATGGTTTTAGAGGTAATCTTATCTGATCGTGGAGGAGCATGCAGAGTGATCGGCAGTTCTTGCTGTGTGTATATACCTGACTCCGCCCCCTCTGTACATTTAGCCATTCAGAAACTGCACCGATTAGCCTCTGAAATCCATACAGACACCGGCACCTGGTCTTTTTCTAGCTGGTTCTGGGGCCTCTTTGTGTCAGGTCACGTGGCTTCCTTTGCCTACCATCTTCATGATTTAGCTCGTACCAGCTCAGAGACAGGTTAGTCGTATTTACGGCCAAGGCCCAAGGTCACATCTGCTGTAGGGAGTATCAAGCAAATTCCTTCAGGCCCTGAGACGAAAAGGGAGTCACCCTGCCGACCTCCTCTGTATAGATAGGAACCCTTTGTGTAAGACTGAAACTTAACACTGTATGAGCTCATTTAGGAACCCATGGACTAGCTGGTACTTTTCCACTTGTATGGCTTTGTATGATGAATCTGTTATGTATATAAGTGTGGTTTTGTCAAGGAGTCTTCAGTCTTCCTCGGCGCACCTGATGGGTGAGGATCGATGAGGCTCCTCTATATAGAGTTTTTGCTTTGGCCAATAAAGCTTTGAACCTTCTCCGTTGCCGACTGGCCATTATTAAGAATATGATTGCGGGTCACTGGTAAGTGTGGCCCTTGGGATATTTTTGAGTACTTCACCTAGCTGTAGATTTTGAACCCTAGCTCTGCCAGCACCTAGAGAAATCTATCAAACCTATACATTTTTGAAAACTAGACACCCAGGGAATCCAGGATGGGGTAACTTGGCTGGCTCTCACCAGGTTCTGTTACCCAGAATCCCTTGCAAACCTAAACAATTGTCCAAAAAAACACATTTTCCTCACATTTCTGTGATGGAAAGTTCTGGAATCTGTGTGGATCCATAAAATTCCACCTACCCCGCATTCCCCAAAGTCTTCAAAGAAAAACTGTACTTCACTTCTGTGGAAGGCCCAAGAACCCGTGACAGGAAACAGCCCAAAACGCAACGTAGACACACCACATTTTCATAGTGAAAACGGACACTTTTTTTGCAAAGTGCCTAGCTGTATATGTTGAACCCTAGCTCTGCCGGCACCTAGGGAAACCTATCAAACCTATACATTTTTGAAAACTTGACACCCAGGGAAAGCCAGGATGGGGTGACTTGGCTGGCTCTCACCAGGTTCTGTTACCCAGAATCCCTTGCTGTCAGACTCTCCCAATATTACCGGTGTCTTGGGGAAAGATATTGCGGAGGCCACATGGGCTATCGTCCCCACACCCACCTCATTTCCAGCTGATGGTAACAAACCAGGATAGAAGGTGGGGGGTAGGGATGGTAGCTAGTGCTCTGGGTTAGTTCTGATGAAGTTGCAGGAAATCTTTGTATAGTCACTTACACTTCGCTGGTCCTGTAAACAAGTGCTCCGGCGCGACTTATAGTAACCATGGACAATTAGCAAGCGCTTCAGCGCGTAATGAGCAACAGAAGCAAAATCAGCAAGCGCTCCAGTGCGGAAGGAAATAGCCACGACAAAATCAGCAAGCGCCCTAGCGCATAATGCATAACAGAAACAAAATCAGCAAGCGCTCCTGCGCGGAATAAATAACAGAAAATGAAATCAGCAAGCGCTCCTGCGCGGAAAGGGAATAACCACTACAAAATCAGCAAGCGCTCTAGCGCGGAATGAATAACAGAAACAAAATCAGCCAGCGCTCCTGCGCGGAAAGGAAATAACCACCACAAAATCAGCATGCGCTCCAGCGCGGAATGAATAACAGAAACAAAATCAGCAAGCGCTCCTGCGCGGAAAGGAAATAACATAGAATGAAATCAGCAAGCGCTCCTGCGCGGAAAGGAAATAACATAGAAGGAAATCAGCAAGCGCTCCTGCGCGGAAAGCAAAAACATAGAGAACTACAGTCAACTTCAGCAAGCGCCCCTGCACAGATAGTATAGCACTGAGGTCATACAACCAGCATTCCAGTACAGGAGTACACAACTGGTGTCCAAAGTACACAATAATGCTCCTGTGCGTGGTTAATAGTACTCACGGTACTTGCAGCTAAGGTACACCTTCCCTAGCAGTCATAGGTGAATCCACGCGGCAGCAAGGCTCCTGGACTCGCGCTCCTTCGCTACTCCCTCTACGAATGCGAAGGTTCTCCTGAGGCAGGGGTAGCGTCTGAAGTGCGCGGCAACGTATGCAACGCTTAGGGAATGGTACGGGATCAGGCTTCACAGGCGGGTGTTTAGCGTAGTGTTCCTTAGGGCAGGCGTCAGAACGATAATCCGAATCACCGCGCCGGGGGAAAGCCGCGGCTGAAGAGCGGTTTCCCCCGGAAGCGGTAGTGATGTCACGCTCTCTTCGGTGAGGGACTAGACCACTCACGATAGCAGGGCACCGGAAGTGAGGCAGCCGTGTCTGCTCGCGTTCCCCTGACGCGCATTGGCACGGGTCAGTCGGACTGTGACAGCACCCCCTCCCAAAAGAAAACCCCCGTCTGAAACAGCAGGTTCACACCGGGGTCGCAGGACGTGGACTGAACGGGTGACTGACATGGAAAGCACGAACCAACCGGGACGCATGGCGAACATGCGAAAGGGGCTCCCAGGACCTCTCCTCCGGGCCATAACCTTTCCAGTCAACCAGGTATAAGAGCCTTCCCCGGGTGCGACGGGAATCAAGGATAGCTTTAACTTCGTATTCCACGTGATCATCCCTAAGAAGGGGAGGTCACCTTACATTCTGGTTGAACAGGTCGTAGAAGGGAGACATGAAAAACGGGATGTAGTTTCATTTGGGGAGGCAGCAAGAGTTTCATGGACACACGGTTGATCACCTTCTCAACGATGTACGGACCCACGAAACGGGGCAACAGTTTCTTGGGGCCGTGTACATTAAGGTTACGGATGGAGAGCCACACTCTGTCCCCTTTCTTGTAGGCGGGTTCCGGTGTTCTGTTGTCATCCGTATGCTGTTTGTAGTATTCCTTGGCATTGGCTAGTTCAAACCGGGCCTGCTGCCAGAGGGTGCAAAGCCTGGTGTGGTACTCCTGCACCATGGGCAACGAGCTCACTTGTGGTTCTTCCCATGGCATGGTGCGTGGATGTTTCCCTTGGAGGCAATAGAAAGGGGACATGCCGATGGCGGAATGCTTGCTGTTATTATAAGCGAACTCCACCATCCATAGCACGTCTGACCATTCTCTTTCTGCTGACAGCAGTAAGCAACGTAGATACTGTTCCAAGGTATGATTAGTCCTCTCGGCTTGGCCTTCGGTCTGAGGGTGGTACGCGGAAGATAAACGAACGTCTATATCCATGGCTGCGCACACCTCAGTCCAGAAACAAGAAACGAACTGCGTGCCCCGGTCTGTTATGATCGCTGACGGTATGCCATACAATCTAACCACGTTCCGTAGGAAGACAGCCGCCAGACCGGCTGACGTGGTGGCGGGCAGTTCCACCACAAAATCCATCAAAATGGTATGCCAAGGATAGGGGGGGACAGATATGGGTTGTAACAACCCAACGGATGGCCCTGTGAGATACTTTCCTTGGGCACATACGTTGCAACGTGCTATGTAGGTCCTGGTGTCTTCTTTCAACGTGGGCCACCAGAAGTGTCTTTGCAAGAGATCTATGGTCTTGTGATAACCCGGGTGGTTGGAGAGGACCTGATCATGACACATAGAGAGAGCCTGTTGTTGGCGGATTTCCAGAGGTAAGTAGAATTTGTCTCCCCTGTACAGGAACCCGTCCCGTGTAGAAACATCCTTATGCTTAGCCGTTACGGTACCTGCGTCGATCCGTCTAATGTCGTCTTGGAGTAGGGAAAGGAAATCAGTAGACAGCACAATGCCCTGGAAGCAGTGATCGGGGATAACAGGCACTGGCTCTGAGGCCAACACAGGGCCGTCGGTTTCCTCCAAGTGTGACAGCTCATCGGCCTTAGCGTTCTCCTTTCCTGGTCGGTACGTGATACAGAAGTTGTACTCATTAAAAAACAGGGTCCAACGCAACTGCCTGGCTGTGAGGGCACGCGCTGAACGAAGAAACTGCAAATTTCGGTGATCCGTGTAAATTACCATGGGGTGTTTGGCGTCTTTCAGGTAGTGGCGCCACTCCTCAAATGCGGTTTTGATGGCCAATAGCTCTCAGTCCGAGATGATATAGTTGCGCTTGGCTGGTAGGAGCTTTCTGGAATAGAATGCTACCGGGTGTAAAAGACCTGACTCCACGTCCCTTTGTGACAATACACCACCCAGAGCGTCTTGGGAGGCATCAGCTTCGACAGTGAATGGCAGGTCAGGGTCGGGGTGTCTCAGAACAGGGGCTGTGGTGAATCTCTTTTTTAGTTCGTGAAAGGCATTCTCGGCCTTGTCATCCCAACAGAAGGAGACTCCTTTCCGTAATAGGCGAGTTATGGGGGTGACGATCCTGGAGAAGCCTATGATAAAACGGCGGTAATAGTTGGCGAATCCTAAAAACCTTTGGATGTGCTTCACTGTGGTAGGAGATGGCCAACTCAAGATCGCCTCCACTTTCTTGTTGTCCATTTGGATGCCCGCTGGAGTGATGATATGACCCAGGAACTCGACAGCTACTGTGTGAAAAACGCTTTTCTCCAATTTTACGTATAACCCATTCCGTTCCAGTTGTCGGAGGACAGCACGTATGTGTTGTATGTGGTCGTTCATGGACCATGAATAGATTAGTATATCATCGATGTATACTATGCAAAATATATTGAGAAAGTCTCTCAGTACTTCATCGATGAAGAACTGAAATGCTGCGGGGGCGTTGCAGAGTCTGAAAGGCATGACCTGGTATTCATAAAGGCCGTATTTGGTCCGGAATGCTGTTTTCCATTCGTCACCCTTCTGGACTCTGACTAGATGGTAAGCCCCCCTGAGATCTAGCTTGGTAAAGACGGTGGCGTTTTTTACTTGGTCCAGCAGGTTGGAGATCAGCGGTAACGGGTATCTGTTTTTAATGGTGATCGCGTTCATGGCCCTAAAGTCAATGCAAGGCCGGAGATCCCCTTCCTTCTTAGTCACAAAAAAAAGGAGAGAAGACACAGGGGATCGGCAATGGCGAATGAACCCATTCTTAAGGTACTCATCCAGGTAGGAGCGGAGATGCTCGTTCTCTTTCTTGGTGAGAGCATATATCCGGCTGCAAGGAAGCGTGGAGCCAGGAATCAAATCGATCCTGCAGTCGAAGGAACGGTGTGGTGGAAGAGTGTTGGCGCCATTCTTGTTGAACACCGTCGCCTGGTTGAGGTATGCCTCAGGTACGTTGCCATGCATTGTCATGCCGGTTCCTGTAAAGGGTAGGGTATGGGCCTGTATGGCATGCGTGCAAGAAGAGCTGTTGGTAGTATAACACGAGGTATGGCAGTAGGCCTAATTCAAGACTAGTGTTCTGGACACCCAATCTATGCGTGGATTATGACAGACAAGCCAAGGCAGGCCCAAGATGACGCGGAACTGGGGGGCGTCTATCACATCAAAGGCAATGCGTTCCGTGTGGTGATTCACGAACTCCATACATAAGTACTCGGTTTGGTATCGAATGAGACCCGAGGTGAGGTCTGTCCCGTCTACTGCTTTTACGGTCTCCGGTCTAGTCTTGGTGATCGTGGCTATACCCAGTTCTTCCATAAACCCGGTGTCGATGAAATTGCCGGTGGCGCCGGAATCAAGAAGGGTGGTCACCTCCCATGCCTGTCCTGTACCAGCTCTTAGAACCACCTCTACGCCCAGGTGGTGGCTGCCGCCAAAAAAGGCAGGGATCGTCGTTTTGTTGAACGAAGAACCCAGTAGACAGACCCGTTTCTACTGGGTTTCCCCGTTTCCCACCTTGTCTGACTTGGACACGGGCAGTGCGAACGGCCTTTTTCCCTTAGCCTGGATGGGTTTTATTGGGCATCCCTAACAAAATGCCCATTCCTCCCGCAATAAAGGCACTGGTTCTGCCGTATTCTCCTCTCCCGTTCTTCATTGGAGAGTGGTCCTCTCACGCCACCTATCTGCATAGGTTCGGGTATATCGCCAGAGGTTTTGGGTTCCACCCTGTTTTTCTCCGTCTGTGACAGGAAGCGATTGGTACCTCCTTTTGTCCTCTTGTGTTTCCGTTCCTGCAATCTGTAGTTCACCTTAACAACCAAATCGATAAAAGGCCCTATCTCTTCCAGTGGATCAGATATCTGTGATATTAGATCCTTAAGGTCATCACGCAGACCCCTGTAGAAGACGGATACCTTCTTGTTCTCGGGCCAACAGGCTTCTATGGCGAGCCTGTTAAAGGTTGTGATGTAATGGAGCAGGTCGGAACTGCCTTGTTGCAAACCAAGCAGTTCATTGTCCGCAGCTTGGATAAAGGTATGACGAGTGAACATGCGTCTTAGGGCTTCCTTGAATATAGGGAGATTGTAAAGCATGGGGTCATCGTTATCCACCAGAGAGATGGACCATTGTGCAGCGTCGCCACCCATGTAAGAAAGGATGAATGCGACCTTGGCAGCGTCGTCTGGAAAGGCAGTGGCTCTAGCCATGAAATGCAGATGACACTGATGGAGGAAGACGCTGTATCTAGCACTGTCGCCATAGAAGAGTTCGGGTGGGGCTAATTGCACGGGATGGGGTGCTATGACCTGTATGGTACTATCCTGTTGTGTAGCGGTGGAGGAGCCCCCATAGGTGAACACGGGTGGTCGGATCAGTCCTTCCTGCGTCACCCTAGCCGTAGGAGGGGAACCCCAGGGATTGGTTAGCCCTGTCGCTACCTGGCTCTGTAAGACCGTCATGTCTTGGCGCAGACTGAGGTTTTCTGCCTGTATGTTTGCAAGCATAGCTGCTATGTCTTGCAGCGTAATCTCTGGATCGCTCATGCCGTCTGGGCGAGAGAAGAGTACTTGGGCTTCGGATTCTGTCAGACTCTCCCAATATTACCGCCGTCTTGCAGAGAGATCTCGCGGAGGCGACATCGGCTATCGTCCCCACACCCACCTCATTTCCAGCTGATGGTAACAAACCAGGATAGAAGGTGGGGGGGTAGGGATGGTAGCTAGTGCTCTGGGTTAGTTCTGATGAAGTCGCAGGAAATCTTTGCATAGTCACTTACACTTCGCTGGTCCTGTAAACAAGTGCTCCAGCGCGACTTATAGTAACCATGGACAATTAGCAAGCACTTCAGCGCGTAATGAGCAAAAGAAACAAAATCAGCAAGCGCTCCAGCGCGGAAGGAAATAACCACAACAAAATCAGCAAGCGCCCTAGCGCGGACTGAATAACAGAAAATGAAATCAGCAAGCGCTCCTGCGCGGAAAGGGAATAACCACTACAAAATCAGCAAGTGCTCTAGCGCGGAATAAATAACAGAAACAAAATCAGCAAGCGCTCCTGCGCGGAAAGGAAATAACCACCACAAAATAAGCAAGCGCTACAGCGCGGAATGAATAACAAACAAAATCAGCAAGCGCTCCTGCGCGGAAAGGAAATAACATAGAACGAAATCAGCAAGCGCTCCTGCGCGGAAAGGAAAAACAGAGTACTACAGTCAACTTCAGCAAGCGCCCCTACACGGACAGTATAGCACTGAGGTCATACAACCAGCATTCCAGTACAGGAGTACACAACTGGTGTCCAAAGTAAACAATAATGCTCCTGTGTGTGGTTAATAGTACTCACGGAACTTGCAGCTAAGGTACACCTTCCCTAGCAGTCATAGGTGAATCCACGCGGCAGCAAGGCTCCTGGACTCGCGCTCCTTCGCTACTCCCTCTACGAATGCGAAGGTTCTCCTGAGGCAGGGGTAGTGTCTGAAGTGCGCGGCAACGTATGCAACGCTTAGGGAATGGTACGGGATCAGGCTTCACAGGCGGGTGTTCAGCGTAGTGTTCCTTGGGGCAGGGGTCGGAATGATAATCCAAAGCACCATGCCGGGGGAAAGCCGCGGCTGAAGAGCGGTTTCCCCCGGAGGCGGTGGTGACGTCATGCTCTCTTCGGTGAGGGACTAGACCACTCACGATAGCAGGGCACCGGAAGTGAGGCAGCCGTATCTGCTCGCATTCCCCTGACGCACGTTGGCACGGGTCAGTCGGACCGTGACACTTGCAAACCTTAAAAAATTGTCCAAAAAAACACATTTTCCTCACATTTCTGTGGTGAAAGTTCTGGAATCTGCATGGATCCACAAACTTCCACCAACCCAGCGTTCCCCCAAGTCTTCCGAGAAAAATGGCACCTCACTTGTGTGGGAGGCCCAAGTACCCGTGACACGAAACAGCCCAAAACGCAATGTGGACACACCACATTTTCAAAGTGAAAACGGACTATTTTGAAAAGTGCCTAGCTGTATATCTTGAACCCTAGCTCTGCCGGCACCTGGGAAACCTATCAAATCTTTACATTTTTGAAAACTAGAAACCCAGGGGAATCTAGGCTCTCACCAGGTTCTGTTACCCAGAATTCCTTGCACACCTAAAAAACTTGTCCAAAAAACCACATGTTCCTCACATTTCTCTGGTGGAAAGTTCTGGAATCTGCGTGGATCCACAAACTTTCACCCACCGCGCGTTCCCCAAACTCTTCCGAGAAAAATGGTACCCCACTTGTGTGGGAGGCCCAAGTACCGCGACAGGAAACGGCCCAAAACGCCACGTGGGCACACCACATTTTCACAGTGAAAACTGACACTTTTATTGCAAAGTGCCTAGCTGTATATTTTGAACCCTAGCTCTGCCGGGACCTAGTGAAACCTATCACACCTATACATTTTTGAAAACTAGACACCCAGGGAAAGCCAGGATAGGGTGAGGTGGCTGGCTATCACCAGGTTCTGTTACCCAGAATTCCTTGCAAACCTAAAAGAATTGTCGAAAAAAAACCATTTTCCTCACATTTCTGTGGTGGAAAATTCTGGAATCTGCGTGGCTTAACAAAATTTCACCTAACCCGTGTTCCCCAAAGTCTTCCAAGAAAAATTGTACCTCACTTGTGTGGGAGGCCCAAGTACCCGTGACAGGAAATGGCCCAAATTGCAACGTGGACACACCACATTTTCACAGTGAAAACTGACCCTTTTTTTGCAAAGTGCCTAGCTGTAGATTTTGAACCCTAGGTCTGCCGGCAATTTGGGAAACCTATCAAACCTATACATTTTTGAAAACTAGACACCCCAGGGAATCCAGGATGGGGTGACTTGGCTGGCTCTCACCGGGTTCTGTTACCCAGAATCCCGTGCAAAACTAAAAAACTGTCCAAAAAAACACATTTTCCTCACATTTCTGTGGTGGAAAGTTCTGGAATCTACATGGATCCACAAAATTTCACCAACCCCGCATTCCCCAAAGTCTTCTGAGAAAAACGGGACCTCACTTGTGTGTCAAGCCCAAGTGCCCGCGACAGGAAATGGCCCAAAACGCAACGTGGACACACCGCAATTTCACTGTGAAAACTGACCCTTTTTTTGCAAGGTGTCTAGCTGTATATTTTGAACCCTAGCTCTGCCGGCATCTGGGAAACCTATCAAATCTATAAATTTTTGAAAACTAGACACCCAGAGGAATCCAGGATGGGGTGACTTGGCTGGCTCTCACCAGGTTTGGTTACCCAGAATTCCTTGAACACCTAAAAAATTGTCCAAAAAAACACATTTTCCTCACATTTCTGTGGTGGAAAATTCTGGAATTTGCATGGATCCACAAAATTCTACCAACCCCGCGTTCCACAAAGACTTCCGAGAAAAATGGGACCTCACTTGTGTGGTAGGCCCAAGTACCCGCGACAGGAAATGGCCCAAAACGCAACGTGGACACACCACATTTTCACAGTGAAAACGGACCCTTTTTTCGCAAGGTGCCTAGCTGTATATTTCGAACCCTAGCTTTGCCGGCATCTGGGAAACCTATCAAATCTATACATTTTTTTAAACTAGACACCCAGAGGAATCCAGGATGGGGTGACTTGGCTGGCTCTTACCAGGTTCTGTTACCCAGAATCCCTTGCAAACCTAAAAAATTGTCCAAAAAAACACATTTTCCTCACATTTCTGTGGTGGAAAGTTCTGAAATCTGCATGGATCCACAAAATTTCACCAGCCCCGCGTTCCCCAAAGTCGTCCGAGATAAATGGGACCTCACTTGTGTGGGAGGCCCAAGTACCTGCGACAGGAAATGGCCCAAAACGCAACGTGGACACACCACATTTTCACAGTGAAAACGGACCCTTTTTTCGCAAGGTGCCTAGCTGTATATTTTGAACCCTAGCTCTGCCGGCATCTGGGAAACCTATCAAATCTATACATTTTTTAAAACGAGACACCCAGAGGAATCCAGGATGGGGTGACTTGGCTGGCTCTCACCAGGTTCTGTTACCCAGAATTCCTTGCAAACCTAAACAAATTGTCCAAAAAACATAAATTCTCCACACATTTCTGTGGTGGAAAGTTCTGGAATCTGCATGGATCCACAAAATTTCCCCAACCCCGCGTTCCCCAAAGTCTTCCGAAAAAAATTGTACCTCTCTTGTGTGGGAGACCCAAGCACCCGTGACAGGAAACGGCCCAAATTGCAACATGGACACATCACATTTTCACAGTGAAAACGGCCCCTTTTTTTCCAAAGTGCCTAGCTGGAGATTTTGAACCCTAGGTCTGCCGGCAATTTGGGAAACCTATCAAACCTATACATTTTTGAAAACTAGACACCCAGGTAATCCAGGATGGGGTGACTTGGTTGGCTCTCACCAGGTTCTGTTACCCAGAATCCCTTGCAAACCTAAAAAATTGTCCAAAAAACACATTTTCCTCACATTTCTGTGGTGGAAAGTTCTGGAATCTACATGGATCCACAAAATTTCACAAAGCCCGCATTCCCCAAAGTCTTCTGAGAAAAACGGGACCTCACTTGTGTGGGAAGCCCAAGTACCCGCAACAGGAAATGGCCCAAAACGCAACGTGGACACACCGCATTTTCACTGTGAAAACGGACCCTTTTCTTGCAAGGTGTCTAGCTGTATATTTTGAACCCTAGCTCTGCCGGCACCTGGGAAACCTATCAAATCTATAAATTTTTTAAAACTAGACACCCAGAGGAATCCAGGATGGGGTGACTTGGCTGGCTCTCACCAGGTTCGGTTACCCAGAATTCCTTGCACACCTAAAAAATTGTCCAAAAAAACACATTTTCCTCACATTTCTGTGGTGAAAAGTTCTGGAATTTGCATGGATCCACAAAATTCTACCAACCCCGCATTCCCCAAAGACTTCCGAGAAAAATGGGACCTCACTTGTGTGGGAGGCCCAAGTACCCGCGACAGGAAATGGCCCAAAACGCAACGTGGACACACCACATTTTCACAGTGAAAACGGACCCTTTTTTCGCAAGGTGCCTAGCTGTATATTTTGAACCCTAGCTCTGCCGGCATCTGGGAAACCTATCAAATCTATACATTTTTGAAAACTAGACACCCAGAGGAATCCAGGATGGGGTGACTTGGCTGGCTCTCACCAGGTTCGGTTACCCAGAATTCCTTGCACACCTAAAAAATTGTCCAAAAAACCAAATTTTCCTCACATTTCTGTGGTGGAAAGTTCTGGAATTTGCATGGATCCACAAAATTCTACCATCCCCGCGTTCCCCAAAGACTTCCGAGAAAAATGGGATCTCACTTGTGTGGGAGGCCCAAGTACCTGCAACAGGAAATGGCCCAAAACGCAACGTGGACACACCACATTTTCACAGTGAAAACGGACCCTTTTTTCGCAAGGTGCCTAGCTGTATATTTTGAACCCTAGCTCTGCCGGCATCTGGGAAACCTATCAAATCTATACATTTTTGAAAACTAGACACCCAGAGGAATCCAGGATGGGGTGACTTGGCTGGCTCTCACCAGGTTCTGTTACCCAGAATCCCTTGCAAACCTAAAAAATTGTCCAAAAAAACACATTTTCCTCACATTTCTGTGGTGGAAAGTTCTGGAATTTGCATGGATCCACAAAATTCTACCAACCCCGCGTTCCCCAAAGACTTCCGAGAAAAATGGTACCTCACTTGTGTGGGAGGCCCAAGTACCCGCGACAGGAAATGGCCCAAAACGCAACGTGGACACACCACATTTTCACAGAGAAAACTGACCCTTTTTTCGCAAGGTGCCTAGCTGTATATTTTGAACCCTAGCTCTGCCGGCATCTGGGAAACCTTATCAAATCTATACATTTTTGAAAACTAGACACCCAGAGGAATCCAGGATGGGGTGACTTGGCTGGCTCTCACCAGGTTCGGTTACCCAGAATTCCTTGCACACCTAAAAAATTGTCCAAAAAACCAAATTTTCCTCACATTTCTGTGGTGGAAAGTTCTGGAATTTGCATGGATCCACAAAATTCTACCAACCCCGCGTTCCCCAAAGACTTCCGAGAAAAATGGGATCTCACTTGTGTGGGAGGCCCAAGTACCTGCAACAGGAAATGGCCCAAAACGCAACGTGGACACACCATATTTTCACAGTGAAAACGGACCCTTTTTTCGCAAGGTGCCTAGCTGTATATTTTGAACCCTAGCTCTGCCGGCATCTGGGAAACCTATCAAATCTATACATTTTTGAAAACTAGACACCCAGAGGAATCCAGGATGGGGTGACTTGGCTGGCTCTCACCAGGTTCTGTTACCCAGAATCCCTTGCAAACCTAAAAAATTGTCCAAAAAAACAAATTTTCCTCACATTTCTGTGGTGGAATGCTCTGGAATCTGCATGGATCCACAAAATTTCACCAACCCCGTGTTCCCCAAAGTCTTCCGAGAAAAATGGGACCTCACTTTTGTGGGAAGCCCAAGTACCTGCGACAGGAAATGGCCCAAAACGCAACGTGGACACACCGCATTTTCACTGTGAAAACTGACCCTTTTTTTGCAAGGTGTCTAGCTGTATATTTTGAACCCTAGCTCTGCCGGCACCTGAGAAAACCTATCAAATCTATTAATTTTTGAAAACTAGACCCCCAAGGGAATCCAGGATGGGGTGACTTGACTGGCTTTCACAAGGTTCTGTAACCCAGAATTCCTTGCAAACCTAAAAATTAGTCCAAAAAACCACATGTTCCTCACATTTCTCTGGTGGAAAGTTCTGGAATCTGCGTGGATCCACAAACTTTCACCCACCGCGCGTTCCCCATAGTCCTCCGAGAAAAATGGTACCTCACTTGTGTGGAAGGCCCAAGTACCGCGACAGGAAACGGCCCAAAACGCCACGTAGACACACCACATTTTCACAGTGAAAACTGACACTTTTATTGCAAAGTGCCTAGCTGTATATTTTGAACCCTAGCTCTGCCGGGACCTAGTGAAACCTATCAATCCTATACATTTTTGAAAACTAGACACCCAGGGAAAGCCAGGATGGGGTGACGTGACTGGCTATCACCAGGTTCTGTTACCCAGAATTCCTTGTAAACCGAAAAGAATTGTCCAAAAAAACACATTTTCCTGATATTTCTGTGGTGGAAAATTCTGGAATCTGCGTGGCTCCACAAAATTCCACCCACCCCGCGCTCCCCAAAGTCTTCCGAGAAAAATGGGACCTCACTTGTGTGGGAGGCCCAAGTACCCGCGACAGGAAACGGCCCAAAACGCAACGTGGAAACACCACATTTTCACAGTAAAAACGTACCCTATTTTGCAAAGTGCCTAGCTGTATATTTTGAACCCTAGGTCTGCCGGCACCTAGGAAACCTATCAAACCTATACATTTTTGAAAACTAGAAACCCAGGGGAATCTAGGCTGGGGTGACTTGGCTGGCTCTCACCAGGCTCTGTGGTGAAAAGCTCTGGAATCTGCGTGGATCCACAAAATTGCACCCACCCTGCGTTCCCCAAAGTCTTCCGAGAAAAATTGTACCTCACTTGTGTGGGAGGCCCAAGTACCCACGACAGGAAACGGCCCAAATTGCAAAATGGACACATCACATTTTCACAGTGAAAACTGACCCTTTTTTTGCAAAGTGCCTAGCTGTAGATTTGGAACCCCAGCTCTGCTGGCACTTAGGGAGACCTAGCAAATCTATACATTTTTGAAAAATAGACACCCAAGGGAATCCAGGATGGGGTGACTTGACTGGTTTTCACATGGTTCTGTAACCCAGAATTCCTTGCAAACCTAAAAATTAGTCCAAAAAACTACATTTTCCTCACATTTCTGTGGTGGAAAGTTCTGGAATCTGCATGGATCCACAAAATTCCACCAACCCCGCGTTCCCCAAAGTCTTCCGAGATAAATGGGACCTCACTTGTGTGGGAGGCCCAAGTACCCGTGACAGGAAATGGCCCAAAACGCTACGTGGACACACCACATTTTCACAGTGAAAACTGACACTTTTATTGCAAAGTGCCTAGCTGTATATTTTGAACCCTGGCTCTGCCGGGACCTAGTGAAACCTATCAAACTTATACATTTTTGAAAACTAGACACCCAGGGAAAGCGAGGATGAGGTGACGTGGCTGGCTATCACCAGGTTCTGTTACCCAGAATTCCTTGCAAACCTGAAAGAATTGTACAAAAAAAACCATTTTCCTCACATTTCTGTGGTGGAAAATTCTGGAATCTGTGTGGCTCCACAAAATTCTACCCACCCCGCGTTCCCCAAAGTCTTGCAAGAAAAATGGTACCTCACTTGTGTGGAAGGGCCAAGTACCTGTGACAGTAAACAGCCCAAAACGCAACGTGGACCCACAACATTTTCACAGTGAAAACCAACCCTTTTTTTGCGACGTGCCTAGCTGTAGATTTTTATCCCTAGCTCTGCTGGCACTTAGGGAAACCTAGCAAACCTATACATTTTTGACAACTAGACCCCCAGTGGAATCCAGGATGGGGTGACTTGACTTGCTTTCACAAGGTTCTATAACCCAGAATTCCTTGCAAACCTAAAAATTAGTTAAAAAAAATACATTTTCCTCACATTCCTGTGGTGGATAGTTCTGGAAAATCTAGACACCCAGGGGAATCTAGGATGGGGTGACTTGGCTCGCTCTCAGGAATTCTGTTACTCAGAATTCCTTGCACACCTAAAAAATTGTCCAAAAAAACACATTTTCCTCACATTTCTGTGGTGGAAAGTTCTGGAATCTGCGTGGATCCACAAAATTGCACCCACCCCGCGTTCCCCAAAGTCTTCAGAGAATAATTGTACCTCACTTGTGTGGGTGGCCCAAGTACCCGCGACAGAAAACGGCCCAAATTGCAACGTGGACACACCACATTTTCACAGTGAAAACTGACCCTTTTTTTGCAAAGTGCCTAGCTGTAGATTTTGAACCCTAGGTCTGCCGGCAATTTGGGAAACCTATCAAACCTATACATTTTTGAAAACTAGACACCCAGGGAATCCAGGATGGGGTGACTTGGATGGATCGCACCAGGTTCTGTTACCCAGAATCACTTGCAACCCTAAAAAAGTGTCCAAGAAACCACATTTTCCTCACATTTCTGTGGTGGAAAGTTCTGGAATTTGCTTGGATCCACAGAATTCCACCAACCCCGCGTTCCCCAAAGTCGTCCAAGATAAATGGGACCTCACTTGTGTGGGAGGCCCAAGTACCCGCGACAGGAAATGGCCCAAAACGCAACGTGGACACACCACATTTTCACAGTGAAAACGGACCCTTTTGTTGCAAGGTGCCTAGCTGTATATTTTGAACCCTAGCTCTGCCGGCCTCTGGGAAACCTATCAAATCTATACATTTTTGAAAACTAGACACCCAGAGGAATCCAGGATGGGGTGACTTGGCTGGCTCTCACCAGGTTCTGTTACCCAGAATTCGTTGCACACCTAAAATATTGTCCAAAAAAACACATTTTCCTCACATTTCTCTGGTGGAAAGTTCTGGAATCTGCGTGGATCCACAAACTTTCACCCACCGTGCGCTCCCCAAGCCTTCCGAGAAAAATGGTACCTCACTTGTGTGGAAGGCCCAAGTACCAGCGACAGGAAACGGCCAAAAACGCAACATGGACACACAACATTTTCGCAGTGAAAACCGACCCTTTTTTTGCGACGTGCCTAGCTGTAGATTTTGAACCCTAGCTCTGCTGGCACTTAGGGAAACCTAGACATTTTTTACAACTAGACCCCCAGGGGAATCCAGGATGGGGTGACTTGACTTGCTTTCACAGGGTTCTGTAACCCGGAATTCCTTGCAAACCTAAAAATTAGTTCAAAAAAATACATTTTCCTCAAATTCCTGTGGTGGATAGTTCTGGAAATTGCGTAGATCCACAAAATTCCACCCTTCCCACATTCCCCAAAGTCTTCCGAGAAGAATGGTACCTCACTTGTGTAGGTAGGCCTGGTGCCTGCGACAGGAAACAGCCCAAAACGCAACGTGGACTCACCACATTTTCACAGTGAAAACAGACCCTTTTTTTGCAAAGTGCATAGCTGTAGATTTTGAACCCTAGCTCTGCTGGCACTTAGGGAAACCTAGCAAACCTATAAATTTATGAAAACTAGACCCCCAGGGGAATCCAGGATGAGGTGACTTGACTTGCTTTGACAAGGTTCCGTAACCCAGAATTCCTTGCAAACCTAAAAATTAGTAAAAAAAACCACATTTTCCTCACATTCCTGTGGTGGATAGTTCTGGAATTTGCGTAGATCCACAAAATTCCACCCTTCCCACGTTCCCCAAAGTCTCCCGAGAAGAATGGTACCTCACTTGTGTAGGTAGGCCTGGTGCCTGCGATAGGAAACAGCCCAAAACGAAACGTGGACAAATCACATTTTCACAGTGAAAACAGGCCCTTTTTTTGCAAAGTGCATAGCTGTAGATTTTGAACCCTAGCTCTGCCAGCACCTAGGGAAATCTATCAAACCTATACATTTTTTAAAACTAGGCACCAAGGGGAATCCAGGATGGGGTGACTTGGCTGGCTCTCACCAGGGTCTGTTACCCAGAATCCCTTTCAAACCTTACAAAATTGTCAAAAAAAGCCCCATTTTCCTCACATTTCTGTGGTGAAATGTTCTGGAATCTGCGCGGATCCACAAAATTACACCCACCCCGCGTTTCCCAAAGTCTTCCGAGAAAAATGGGACTTCACTTGTGTGGGAGGCCCAAGTACCCGCGACAGGAAATGGCCCAAAACGCAACGTGGACACACCACATTTTCACAGTGAAAACGGACCCTTTTTTTGCAAGGTGCGTAGCTGTATATTTTGAACCCTAGGTCTGCCGGCATCTGGGAAACCTATCAAATCTATACATTTTTGAAAACTAGACACCCAGAGGAATCCAGGATGGAGTGACTTGGCTGGCTCTCACCATGTTCTGTTACCCAGAATTCCTTGCACAGCTAAACAATTGTCCAAAAAAACACATTTTCCTCACATTTCTCTGGTGGAAAGTTCTGGAATCTGCGTGGATCCACAAACTTTCACCCACCGCGCGCTCCCCAAGTCTTCCGAGAAAAATGGTACCTCACTTGTGTGGAAGGCCCAAGTACCAGCGACAGGAAACGGCCAAAAACGCAACATGGACACACAACATTTTCGCAGTGAAAACCGACCCTTTTTTTGCGACGTGCCTAGCTGTAGATTTTGAACCCTAGCTCTGCTGGCACTTAGGGAAACCTAGACATTTTTTACAACTAGACCCCCAGGGGAATCCAGGATGGGGTGACTTGACTTGCTTTCACAGGGTTCTGTAACCCGGAATTCCTTGCAAACCTAAAAATTAGTTCAAAAAAATACATTTTCCTCAAATTCCTGTGGTGGATAGTTCTGGAAATTGCGTAGATCCACAAAATTCCACCCTTCCCACATTCCCCAAAGTCTTCCGAGAAGAATGGTACCTCACTTGTGTAGGTAGGCCTGGTGCCTGCGACAGGAAACAGCCCAAAACGCAACGTGGACTCACCACATTTTCACAGTGAAAACAGACCCTTTTTTTGCAAAGTGCATAGCTGTAGATTTTGAACCCTAGCTCTGCTGGCACTTAGGGAAACCTAGCAAACCTATAAATTTATGAAAACTAGACCCCCAGGGGAATCCAGGATGAGGTGACTTGACTTGCTTTGACAAGGTTCCGTAACCCAGAATTCCTTGCAAACCTAAAAATTAGTAAAAAAAACCACATTTTCCTCACATTCCTGTGGTGGATAGTTCTGGAATTTGCGTAGATCCACAAAATTCCACCCTTCCCACGTTCCCCAAAGTCTCCCGAGAAGAATGGTACCTCACTTGTGTAGGTAGGCCTGGTGCCTGCGATAGGAAACAGCCCAAAACGAAACGTGGACAAATCACATTTTCACAGTGAAAACAGGCCCTTTTTTTGCAAAGTGCATAGCTGTAGATTTTGAACCCTAGCTCTGCCAGCACCTAGGGAAATCTATCAAACCTATACATTTTTTAAAACTAGGCACCAAGGGGAATCCAGGATGGGGTGACTTGGCTGGCTCTCACCAGGGTCTGTTACCCAGAATCCCTTTCAAACCTTACAAAATTGTCAAAAAAAGCCCCATTTTCCTCACATTTCTGTGGTGAAATGTTCTGGAATCTGCGCGGATCCACAAAATTACACCCACCCCGCGTTTCCCAAAGTCTTCCGAGAAAAATGGGACTTCACTTGTGTGGGAGGCCCAAGTACCCGCGACAGGAAATGGCCCAAAACGCAACGTGGACACACCACATTTTCACAGTGAAAACGGACCCTTTTTTTGCAAGGTGCGTAGCTGTATATTTTGAACCCTAGGTCTGCCGGCATCTGGGAAACCTATCAAATCTATACATTTTTGAAAACTAGACACCCAGAGGAATCCAGGATGGAGTGACTTGGCTGGCTCTTACCATGTTCTGTTACCCAGAATTCCTTGCACAGCTAAACAATTGTCCAAAAAAACACATTTTCCTCACATTTCTCTGATGGAAAGTTCTGGAATCTGCGTGGGTCCACAAACTTTCACCCACCGCGCGTTCCCCAAAGTCTTCCGAGAAAAATGGTACCTCACTTGTGTGCAAGGCCCAAGTACCAACGGCCAAAAACGCAACATGGACACACAACATTTTCACAGTGAAAACCGACCCTTTTTTTGCGACGTGCCTAGCTGTAGATTTTTAACCCTAGCTCTGCTGGCACTTAGGGAAACCTAGCAAACCTATACATTTTTGACAACTAGACCCTCAGTGGAATCCAGGATGTGGTGACTTGGCTGGCTCTCACCAGGTTCTGTTACCCAGAATTCCTTGCACACCTAAAAAATTGTCAAAAAAAACACATTTTCCTCACATTTCTCTGGTGGAAAGTTCTGGAATCTGCGTGGGTCCACAAACTTTCACCCACCGCGCGTTCCCCAAAGTCTTCCGAGAAAAATGGTACCTCTCTTGTGTGGAAGGCCCAAGTACCCGCGACAGGAAACGGCCCAAAACGCAACGTGGACACACCACATTTTCACAGTGAAAACTGACACCTTTTTTGCAAAGTGCCTAGCTGTATACTTTGAACCCTAGCTCTGCCGGCATCTGGGAAACCTATCAAAACTATAGATTTTTAAAAACTAGACACCCAGGGAATCCAGGATGGGGTGACTTGGCCGGCTCTCACCAGGTTCTGTTACCCAGAATCCCTTGCAAACCTAAAAAATTGTCCAAAAAAACACATTTTCCTCACATTTCTGTGGTGGAAAGTTCTGGAATTTGCATGGATCCACAAAATTCCACCAACCCCGCGTTCCCCAAAGTCTTCTGAGAAAAATGGGACCTCACTTGTGTGGGAGGCCCAAGTACACACGACAGGATATGGCCCAAAACGCAACGTGGACACACCACATTTTCACAGTGAAAACAGACCCTTTTTTCGCAGGGTGTCTAGCTGTATACTTTGAACCCTAGCTCTGCCGGCACCTGGGAAACCTATCAAATCAATACATTTTTGAAAACTAGACACCCAGAGGCATCCAGGATAGGGGTGACTTGGCTGGCTCTCACCAGGTTCTGTTACCCAGAATTCCTTGCACACCTAAAAAATTGTCCAAAAAAACACATTTTCCTCACATTTCTCTGGTGGAAAGTTCTGGAATCTGCGTGGGTCCACAAACTTTCACCCACCGCGCGTTCCCCAAAGTCTTCCGAGAAAAATGGTACCTCTCTTGTGTGGAAGGCCCAAGTACCCACGACAGGAAACGACCCAAAACGCAACATGGACACACCACATTTTCACAGTGAAAACTGACACTTTTTTTGCAAAGTGTCTAGCTGTATACTTTGAACCCTAGCTCTGCCGGCACCTGGGAAACCTATCAAAACTATACATTTTTGAAAACTAGACACCAAGGGAATCCAGGATGGGGTGACTTGGCCGGCTCTCACCAGGTTCTGTTACCCAGAATCCCTTGCAAACCTAAAAAATTGTCCCAAAAAAACACATTTTCCTCACATTTCTGTGGTGGAAAGTTCTGGAATTTGTATGGATCCACAAAATTCCACCAACCCCGCGTTCCCCAAAGTCTTCTGAGAAAAATGGGACCTCACTTGTGTGGGAGGCCCAAGTACACACGACAGGATATGGCCCAAAACGCAATGTGGACACACCACATTTTCACAGTGAAAACGGACCCTTTTTTTGCAAGGTGTCTAGCTGTATACTTTGAACCCTAGCTCTGCCGGCCCCTGGGAAACCTATCAAATCAATACATTTTTGAAAACTAGACACTCAGAGGAATCCAGGATAGGGGTGATTTGGCTGGCTCTCACCAGGTTCTGTTACCCAGAATTCCGTGCACACCTAAAAAATTGTCCAAAAAAACACATTTTCCTCACATTTCTCTGGTGGAAAGTTCTGGAATCTGCGTGGGTCCACAAACTTTCACCCACCGCGCGTTCCCCAAAGTCTTCCGAGAAAAATGGTACCTCTCTTGTGTGGAAGGCCCAAGTACCCGCGACAGGAAACGGCCCAAAACGCAACGTAGACACACCACATTTTCACAGTGAAAACTGACACTTTTTTTGCAAAGTGCCTAGCTGTATATTTTGAACCCTAGCTCTGCCGGCACCTGGGAAACCTATCAAACCTATACATTTTTGAAAACTAGACACCCAGGGGAATCTAGGATGGGGTGACTTGGCTGGCTCTCAGCAGGTTCTGTTACTCAGAATTCCTTGCACACCTAAAGAATTGTCCAAAAAAACACATTTTCCTCACATTTCTGTGGTGGAAAGTTCTGGAATCTGCGTAGATCCACAAAATTGCACCCACCCCACGTTCCCCAAAGTCTTCCGAGAAAAATGGTACCTCACTTGTGTGGAAGGCCCAAGTACCAGCGACAGGAAACGGCCAAAAACGCAACATGGACACACAACATTTTCACAGTGAAAACCGACCCTTTTTTTGCGACGTGCCTAGCTGTAGATTCTGAACCCTAGCTCTGCTGGCACTTAGGGAAACCTAGCAAACCTATACATTTTTGACAACTAGACCCCCAGTGGAATTCAGGATGGGGTGACTTGACTTGCTTTCACAAGGTTCTATAACCCAGAATTCCTTGCAAACCTAAAAATTAGTTCAAAAAAATACATTTTCCTCACATTCCTGTGGTGGATAGTTCTGGAATGTGCGTAGATCCACAAAATTCCACCCTTCCAACGTTCCCCAAAGTCTTCCGAGAAGAATGGTACCTCACTTGTGTGGGAGGCCGAAGTACCCGCGACAGGAAACGGCCCAAAACGCAACGTGGACACACCACATTTTCACAGTGAAAACTGACACTTTTTTTGCAAAGTGCCTAGCTGTAGATTTTGAACCCTAGCTCTGCCGGCACCTGGGAAACCTATCAAACCTATACATTTTTGAAATCTAGACACCCAGGGGAATCTAGGATGGGGTGACTTGGCTGGCTCTCAGGAATTCTGTTACTCAGAATTCCTTGCACACCTAAAAAATTGTCCAAAAAAACACATTTTCCTCACATTTCTGTGGTGGAAAGTTCTGGAATCTGCGTGGATCCACAAAATTGCACCCACCCCGCGTTCCCCAAAGTCTTCAGAGAAAAATTGTACCTCACTTGTGTGGGTGGCCCAAGTACCCGCGACAGGAAACGGCCCAAATTGCAACGTGGACACACCACATTTTCACAGTGAAAACTGACCCTTTTTTTGCAAAGTGCCTAGCTGTAGATTTTGAACCCTAGGTCTGCCGGCAATTTGGGAAACCTATCAAGCCTATACATTTTTGAAAACTAGACACCCAGGGAATCCAGGATGGGGTGACTTGGATGGCTCGCACCAGGTTCTGTTACCCAGAATCACTTGCAACCCTAAAAAATTGTCCAAGAAACCACATTTTCCTCACATTTCTGTGGTGGAAAGTTCTGGAATTTGCTTGGATCCACAGAATTCCACCAACCCCGCGTTCCCCAAAGTCGTCCGAGATAAATGGGACCTCACTTGTGTGGGAGGCCCAAGTACCCGCGACAGGAAATGGCCCAAAACGCAACGTGGACACACCACATTTTCACAGTGAAAACGGACCCTTTTTTTGCAAGGTGCCTAGCTGTATATTTTGAACCCTAGCTCTGCCGGCCTCTGGGAAACCTATCAAATCTATACATTTTTGAAAACTAGACACCCAGAGGAATCCAGGATGGGGTGACTTGGCTGGCTCTCACCAGGTTCTGTTACCCAGAATTCGTTGCACACCTAAAAAATTGTCCAAAAAAACACATTTTCCTCACATTTCTCTGGTGGAAAGTTCTGGAATCTGCGTGGATCCACAAACTTTCACCCACCGCGCGCTCCCCAAGTCTTCCGAGAAAAATGGTACCTCACTTGTGTGGAAGGCCCAAGTACCAGCGACAGGAAACGGCCAAAAACGCAACATGGACACACAACATTTTCGCAGTGAAAACCGACCCTTTTTTTGCGACGTGCCTAGCTGTAGATTTTGAACCCTAGCTCTGCTGGCACTTAGGGAAACCTAGCAAACCTAGACATTTTTGACAACTAGACCCCCAGGGGAATCCAGGATGGGGTGACTTGACTTGCTTTCACAAGGTTCTGTAACCCGGAATTCCTTGCAAACCTAAAAATTAGTTCAAAAAAATACATTTTCCTCAGATTCCTGTGGTGGATAGTTCTGGAATTTGCGTAGATCCACAAAATTCCACCCTTCCCACATTCCCCAAAGTCTTCCGAGAAGAATGGTACCTCACTTGTGTAGGTAGGCCTGGTGCCTGCGACAGGAAACAGCCCAAAACGCAACGTGGACTCACCACATTTTCACAGTGAAAACAGACCCTTTTTTTGCAAAGTGCATAGCTGTAGATTTTGAACCCTAGCTCTGCTGGCACTTAGGGAAACCTAGCAAACCTATAAATTTATGAAAACTAGACCCCCAGGGGAATCCAGGATGAGGTGACTTGACTTGCTTTGACAAGGTTCCGTAACCCAGAATTCCTTGCAAACCTAAAAATTAGTAAAAAAAAACACATTTTCCTCACATTCCTGTGGTGGATAGTTCTGGAATTTGCGTAGATCCACAAAATTCCACCCTTCCCACGTTCCCCAAAGTCTCCCGAGAAGAATGGTACCTCACTTGTGTAGGTAGGCCTGGTGCCTGCGATAGGAAACAGCCCAAAACGAAACGTGGACAAATCACATTTTCACAGTGAAAACAGGCCCTTTTTTTGCAAAGTGCATAGCTGTAGATTTTGAACCCTAGCTCTGCCAGCACCTAGGGAAATCTATCAAACCTATACATTTTTTAAAACTAGGCACCAAGGGGAATCCAGGATGGGGTGACTTGGCTGGCTCTCACCAGGGTCTGTTACCCAGAATCCCTTTCAAACCTTACAAAATTGTCAAAAAAAGCCCCATTTTCCTCACATTTCTGTGGTGAAAAGTTCTGGAATCTGCGCGGATCCACAAAATTACACCCACCCCGCGTTTCCCAAAGTCTTCCGAGAAAAATGGGACTTCACTTGTGTGGGAGGCCCAAGTACCCGCGACAGGAAATGGCCCAAAACGCAACGTGGACACACCACATTTTCACAGTGAAAACGGACCCTTTTTTTGCAAGGTGCGTAGCTGTATATTTTGAACCCTAGCTCTGCCGGCATCTGGGAAACCTATCAAATCTATACATTTTTGAAAACTAGACACCCAGAGGAATCCAGGATGGGGTGACTTGGCTGGCTCTCACCATGTTCTGTTACCCAGAATTCCTTGCACAGCTAAACAATTGTCCAAAAAAACACATTTTCCTCACATTTCTCTGGTGGAAAGTTCTGGAATCTGCGTGGATCCACAAACTTTCACCCACCGCGCGCTCCCCAAGTCTTCCGAGAAAAATGGTACCTCACTTGTGTGGAAGGCCCAAGTACCAGCGACAGGAAACGGCCAAAAACGCAACATGGACACACAACATTTTCGCAGTGAAAACCGACCCTTTTTTTGCGACGTGCCTAGCTGTAGATTTTGAACCCTAGCTCTGCTGGCACTTAGGGAAACCTAGCAAACCTAGACATTTTTGACAACTAGACCCCCAGGGGAATCCAGGATGGGGTGACTTGACTTGCTTTCACAAGGTTCTGTAACCCGGAATTCCTTGCAAACCTAAAAATTAGTTCAAAAAAATACATTTTCCTCAGATTCCTGTGGTGGATAGTTCTGGAATTTGCGTAGATCCACAAAATTACACCCTTCCCACATTCCCCAAAGTCTTCCGAGAAGAATGGTACCTCACTTGTGTAGGTAGGCCTGGTGCCTGCGACAGGAAACAGCCCAAAACGCAACGTGGACTCACCACATTTTCACAGTGAAAACAGACCCTTTTTTTGCAAAGTGCATAGCTGTAGATTTTGAACCCTAGCTCTGCTGGCACTTAGGGAAACCTAGCAAACCTATAAATTTATGAAAACTAGACCCCCAGGGGAATCCAGGATGAGGTGACTTGACTTGCTTTGACAAGGTTCCGTAACCCAGAATTCCTTGCAAACCTAAAAATTAGTAAAAAAAAACACATTTTCCTCACATTCCTGTGGTGGATAGTTCTGGAATTTGCGTAGATCCACAAAATTCCACCCTTCCCACGTTCCCCAAAGTCTCCCGAGAAGAATGGTACCTCACTTGTGTAGGTAGGCCTGGTGCCTGCGATAGGAAACAGCCCAAAACGAAACGTGGACAAATCACATTTTCACAGTGAAAACAGGCCCTTTTTTTGCAAAGTGCATAGCTGTAGATTTTGAACCCTAGCTCTGCCAGCACCTAGGGAAATCTATCAAACCTATACATTTTTTAAAACTAGGCACCAAGGGGAATCCAGGATGGGGTGACTTGGCTGGCTCTCACCAGGGTCTGTTACCCAGAATCCCTTTCAAACCTTACAAAATTGTCAAAAAAAGCCCCATTTTCCTCACATTTCTGTGGTGAAAAGTTCTGGAATCTGCGCGGATCCACAAAATTACACCCACCCCGCGTTTCCCAAAGTCTTCCGAGAAAAATGGGACTTCACTTGTGTGGGAGGCCCAAGTACCCGCGACAGGAAATGGCCCAAAACGCAACGTGGACACACCACATTTTCACAGTGAAAACGGACCCTTTTTTTGCAAGGTGCGTAGCTGTATATTTTGAACCCTAGCTCTGCCGGCATCTGGGAAACCTATCAAATCTATACATTTTTGAAAACTAGACACCCAGAGGAATCCAGGATGGGGTGACTTGGCTGGCTCTCACCATGTTCTGTTACCCAGAATTCCTTGCACAGCTAAACAATTGTCCAAAAAAACACATTTTCCTCACATTTCTCTGGTGGAAAGTTCTGGAATCTGCGTGGGTCCACAAACTTTCACCCACCGCGCGTTCCCCAAAGTCTTCCGAGAAAAATGGTAGCTCACTTGTGTGGAAGGCCCAAGTACCAACGGCCAAAAACGCAACATGGACACACAACATTTTCACAGTGAAAACCGACCCTTTTTTTGCGACGTGCCTAGCTGTAGATTTTTAACCCTAGCTCTGCTGGCACTTAGGGAAACCTAGCAAACCTATACATTTTTGACAACTAGACCCTCAGTGGAATCCAGGATGTGGTGACTTGGCTAGCTCTCACCAGGTTCTGTTACCCAGAATTCCTTGCACACCTAAAAAATTGTCAAAAAAAACACATTTTCCTCACATTTCTCTGGTGGAAAGTTCTGGAATCTGCGTGGGTCCACAAACTTTCACCCACCGCGCGTTCCCCAAAGTCTTCCGAGAAAAATGGTACCTCTCTTGTGTGGAAGGCCCAAGTACCCGCGACAGGAAACGGCCCAAAACGCAACGTGGACACACCACATTTTCACAGTGAAAACTGACACCTTTTTTGCAAAGTGCCTAGCTGTATACTTTGAACCCTAGCTCTGCCGGCATCTGGGAAACCTATCAAAACTATAGATTTTTGAAAACTAGACACCCAGGGAATCCAGGATGGGGTGACTTGGCCGGCTCTCACCAGGTTCTGTTACCCAGAATCCCTTGCAAACCTAAAAAATTGTCCCAAAAAAACACATTTTCCTCACATTTCTGTGGTGGAAAGTTCTGGAATTTGCATGGATCCACAAAATTCCACCAACCCTGCGTTCCCCAAAGTCTTCTGAGAAAAATGGGACCTCACTTGTGTGGGAGGCCCAAGTACACACGACAGGATATGGCCCAAAACGCAATGTGGACACACCACATTTTCGCAGTGAAAACGGACCCTTTTTTTGCAAGGTGTTTAGCTGTATACTTTGAACCCTAGCTCTGCCGGCACCTGGGAAACCTATCAAATCAATACATTTTTTAAAACTAGACACTCAGAGGAATCCAGGATAGGGGTGATTTGGCTGGCTCTCACCAGGTTCTGTTACCCAGAATTCCTTGCACACCTAAAAAATTGTCCAAAAAAACACATTTTCCTCACATTTCTCTGGTGGAAAGTTCTGGAATCTGCGTGGATCCACAAAATTGCACCCACCCCACGTTCCCCAAAGTCTTCCGAGAAAAATTGTACCTCACTTGTGTGGGTGGCCCAAGTACCCGCGACAGGAAACGGCCCAAATTGCAACGTGGACACACCACATTTTCACAGTGAAAACTGACCCTTTTTTTGCAAAGTGCCTAGCTGTAGATTTTGAACCCTAGGTCTGCCGGCAATTTGGGAAACCTATCAAGCCTATACATTTTTGAAAACTAGACACTCAGGGAATCCAGGATGGGGTGACTTGGATGGCTCTCACCAGGTTCTGTTACCCAGAATCCCTTGCAAACCTAAAAAAGTGTCCAAAAAACCACATTTTCCTCACATTTTTCTGGTGGAAAGTTCTGGAATCTGCGTGGATCTACAAACTTTCACCCACCGCGCGTTCCCCAAAGTCTTTCGAGAAAAATGGTACCTCACTTGTGTGGAAGGCTCAAGTACCAACGGCCCAAAACGCAACATGGACACACAACATTTTCACAGTGAAAACTGACCCTTTTTTTGCGACGTGCCTAGCTGTAGATTTTGAACCCTAGCTCTGCTGGCACTTAGGGAAACCTAGCAAACCTATACATTTTTGACAACTAGACCCCCAGTGGAATCCAGGATGGGGTGACTTGACTTGCTTTCACAAGGTTCTGTAACCCAGAATTCCTTGCAAACCTAAAAATTAGTTCAAAAAAATAAATTTTCCTCACATTCCTGTGGTGGATAGTTCTGGAATTTGCGTAGATCCACAAAATTCCACCCTTCCAACGTTCCATAAGTCTTCCGAGAAGAATGGTACCTCACTTGTGTGGGAGGCCCAAGTACCCGCGACAGGAAACGGCCTAAAACGCAACGTGGACACACCACATTTTCACAGTGAAAACTGACACTTTTTTTGCAAAGTGCCTAGCTGAATATTTTGAACCCTAGCTCTGCCGGCACCTGGGAAACCTATCAAAACTATACATTTTTGAAAACTAGACACCCAGGGAATCCAGGATGGGGTGACTTGGATGGCTCTCACCAGGTTCTGTTACCCAGAATCCCTTGCAAACCTAAAAAATTGTCCAAGAAACCACATTTTCCTCACATTTCTGTGTGGAAAGTTCTGGAATTTGCTTGGATCCACAAAATTCCACCAACCCCGCGTTCCCCAAAGTCTTCCAAGAAAAATGGGACCTCACTTGTGTGGGAGGCCCAAGTACCCGCGACAGGAAATGGCCCAAAACGCAACGTGGACACACCACATTTTCACAGTGAAAACGGACCCTTTTTTTGCAAGGTGCATAGCTGTATATTTTGAACCCTATCTCTGCCGGCATCTGGGAAACCTATCAAGCCTATACATTTTGGGGGCGCTAGGTGGCGCCAGACCAAGATGGCCGCACCTTCGTGAGGCTCTGGTGATCTGGCCCATATATCCGTCATTGATTAGCGGTCCGCACATTCCCTGTGCTATGCAAAGATCAGCCTGCGTGCAGGGTAAGGTCCGACACCCTCGCTGAAAATTCCGGAACGATTGGTGCAGGGACGGCGGCGCTGTGGGCTCGGAGGTCCGTCAGGGGCCTGAGCGGCAGACTTCCCTGGAGCTGAGAGCTGGGCGCCGGCGCGACGCGAGTCCGAGGCCGCCACGAGGGACAAGGCCGGGAGCTGCCTGCGGCGCTGGACCCGATCGCGGAGGGAGCAGTTGTGAGCCGGGAGGTACTAAGGGGTCTGGGGACCACGCTGTTTCCCTGGCCCGCTGGGAGTGCTATATCCTGCGCTTCAAGAGCTGCGCGGCACCCTGGAGACCGCACTTCCCGTGCCGTTGGGTGATCATCTGAGAGCCCCGAGGCGGAGATCGCTGGAGCGGGGATACAGACGGTGGAGATCTGAGGTGTGTGCCGATGCCCCTAGCGCTGCTGGTGCTTACTTCTTGACATATACCTGCGCTCCCTGGTGCACTGTACATAGAGGGGTGAGCCCCTCTGAGATCCTGGCTGGCTCGAGGCGGCGCCTTCCCGGCCAGGGTGTGGATACTTGCGCGCTTCGGCTTCGTGGAGGGCAGCGCCGAGAAGTTGCGGACTGATTGCTTCCTGGTGCGACTGCGGGGCGAGCTGCATGGGCCTTGGCCCTTATTGAGTCTTCAGGAGGTATCTGGTGCCCCGCCGTGAGCTGGGTTCATCCCCTACAATCTTCCTGCACCGTCCTGTACTGTATGGCTGCCTCCCCCCTCCGCTGCATAGACGCACGCTAGCATTGGTGAGACGTGTGGGGGTCGTTGAGGCATATAGTGGACTATTTCTGCACTTAGGGAAGCTGCCCCGGGGATTACTGGAGCTGACGCGGCCGAGAGCGGGATGATGCCCCTGTTCCCCCCTGGATCGGGCGCGGGCGGGCTTTGATCGTGCCCGTGGTGCTCGTGGGGGGTGCCACTGGAGTGCTGGCTGGCGGAGACCGGCGCGCGCCCCTGAGATTGCTGCCCCGGTGGGGAGGACGGCGACTGATAACAAGCGGCCGCCCTACTGTATAAGGCGCCCTGCGAGGCCGGAGCAGGCCTGCCACGATGGAGAAGACGGATGGACGGCAGCAGCGGCTGCATTTTGAATCTAAGAAGACGGGCACTCGATCGGCAGCTGAGGGGACCCCAGGGCAGGAGCTGGAGACGGCACCTGACCAGGCGGCGGGCCCGGATAATGAGGTCTAAGAGATGTTGAAGGGGCTGCAACAGAGCATGAACGGTCTGTCGGGGAAAATGGACACGATGAATACCAGGCTTGACTTTCTCGGTTTAAAAGTTGATAAACACGAAGAACAACTGAAGGAGGTGGAGCAGCGCATTTCTGATACTGAGGACCGCACAGGTACCATGGACAAACAAATAACGCAGATGGACCGCCTCCTGAAGGTTATAGCGGCGAAGAACGAGGACTTAGAGGCCCGTAGCTGCCGGAACAACATCCGCCTCACTGGGATTCCAGAGAGCACCAATACTGGATGGATGGAAGAATATGTGGAGAGGCTCCTCGTGACGACGTTTGGTGCGGAGGCGTTCTCGCCCCACCTGATTGTGGAACGGGCCCACAGATCGCTTGGGGGGGGGGCCGCCTCGGCCTGTTGTGGCGCGCATCCTTAATTATAGGGACCGGTATGTTGCCTTGAGGAGAGCAAGGGAGCAACAAGAATTGCAGTTTGAGGGTAATGCATTCTCCATATTCCCGGACTTCACCATGTCTGTTCAGGAGGCGAGAAGGAAATTTGTGGCAGTCAAACAAAAACTGCGCAAGGACGGGATAGAATACGCCCTGCTTTACCCTGCGAAACTACGCATCAGGCACCAGGAGCGCACGATCCTGTGTACGACCCCCCAACAGGCAGAGGACTTCCTTAAGACTCTGCGGCGCCGCTCGCCTGGCGGTGCCACAAATGGGCTGAGATCCCCTCCTCCTTCGCCTGCGGCGCGGGGGGGGGGGAGTGAGCATCCTTTGCGCCTCTCCATGGGACTTGCATCTGCTGTCGGACTGACAGTTACATTGAGGACAGAGGTGAGAGGGTGATGAGGGGATGTTGTTGCGGGTTCCTGAATTGTATCAACCATGTCTGCCCCTCTTCATTGAGACTAGGCGGGAAAGGGATATACGTGTGCCATCCACCCGAACATTAGTAGCGAGGCGCCCTTAGCGCTCACCCGATTGTGACACTTTTGGGATGAGGGAATGATGTGAAACTTGTCATAATGCCAGGTCCCCTCCCTACACTCCCTCTCCAGGCTCCCGCCTGGGTAGCGGCTTTTTGCCACTGAGGGGAGGAGAAGAGGGGAGGGTTAGCTGGTTCCACAGGCGCCCCCACCATGGGCAGTCCCCTACTGGGTGGGAATGTTTTTGATTCACAATTGACCCGAAAGTTGGGGTCGCGGGGTTGTTGGGGTGTCAACACGGTTGGGGTGCTGTTGTGGGTGGGAGGGAGCACAGTTGTTGGGGTGTTAGATTTTATGGGGGGAAAGCGGACGGAAAGGGCGGAATCAGTACCAGCTCAGATAACTACGGATGCCGAGGACCGCAATATCCAGGGTACCCTTGTACATGGGCTGGGGACGGCGCTGGGAGTTAGACCTCCATGCTGTAATTCATTGAGCATTTACATCCCTGTCTGCACGCACGCCCTGCATTGACCAAATTGACATTGGTTTCCTGGAATGTTAGAGGGCTGGGTGACCCCCGCAAGCGATGGCAGATCCTCTCATACCTTGATAGGCACCAAGTCAATATAGCCCTGCTCCAGGAAACACATATGGATCCTAGGGACACTCCGACGTTTAGCAGCAAATGGGCCTCGGAGCGGATTTTCTCGTCCTATTCTACGTACGCTAGGGGCACGGTGATCCTCATGAAACGGGGCACTCCGTTTGTGTGTGCGGGGGTGAGGGCTGGTAGGGATGGGCGGAGCTGTATGATGTGGGGCACGCTTGGCACGCAGTCTGTGGTGCTGGTGAATTGTTATGGCCCAAACACTGACGACCCAGACTTTTTACACTCGCTCTGGGGGCAGATCGCGGAGGTAGGGGCCACGCACGTGCTATGGGCCGGGGACTTTAATACAGTCAGCGACCCCTGGCGGACAGATCCGGCGCGCTCCCACACCATTATACCCGTAGCCAGGCGGCGATGGCTGGGCTCCTCGCGCATGGGGGTCTTACCGACCTCTGGCGCTTCACTCACCCGACGGGGCGTGAGGGTACTTATTACTCGACGGTGCATGCTGCCTGGTCGAGACTGGATTATTGGCTGGGGTCCAGGGGGTTGTGCCATTGGGTCTGTGCGGTGGACCACCTTGCACGCACCTTCTCTGATCACTCGCCTGTGTGCCTTACGCTGGGGATACCGAACCTTATTGCCACTCCTAGATGCTGGAGACTGGTCCCGGGTGCGCTACTGGATGAGGTGTTTAAGGCTGAGCTAGAGGAGGAGATTGTTGGTTTCATTGCTCACAACAGGGGATCGGTGACACGGGTGGGCACGCTATGGGAGGCCTTTAAGGTCACCATCAGGGGGACTTGTATGGCAAAGAGCTTTGGAGTCTTGAGGGACATGCGGCAACGTCTTCGACTGCTCGAGGGTCAACTAAAAGTTCTTGAGGCGGATATCTGGAGCGAGGACTCGGGGGAGGGGAGGGCTAAGTTGCGCGACACCATTACAGACTACAAGTCCACTGCGGACCGGGAGGCAAGATTTAGGGGACAATATGTCACGGCCAGGCGATATGGCGAAGGGGGCAGGCCGGGGCGCGCTCTGGCCCGCGATATTAGGCGACCACGGTACACTAAATATGTTCTGGAGATAGAGGATGCACAGGGGGGTAGACACAGGGATGGCTTAAAGATTCTGGACACTTTTACTGCCTTCTACGAATCACCGTATACGTCTAAAGGGGTGAATACGGCGGACTTCGCTTCCTTCTTTGGAGACATAACCCTGGGATATCTTAGTGGGAGGCAGCGGGAATTTCTTGCTACTCCATTCACGCTAGAGGAGATGCGAGATGCAATCGCCCAGATGCCCGCGGGGAAGGCGCCCGGATCCGATGGCCTGCCGGCTGACGTTTACAAATTATATTTTGACCAGATTGCACCGGTGTTGCTAGAGGTCTACTCGGAGGCTTTGGAGGCGCAGATATTGCCTGCCACAATGAGGGAGGCCCTAATTATATCCCTGTTGAAGCCTGGGAAACCCCCTGACAAGTGTGACTCCTACCGGCCCCTATCATTAATCAATGTCGACACCAAAATCTTAACTAAAATGATAGCAAACCACTTGAATCTCCTCATGGACAAGCTGGTGTTACCGGACCAGGCAGGTTTCATCCCTGGAAGAGCGACGTCCCATAATCTGCGCACTCTGTTCTCTATCATGCATCAGGTTGCTCCGCACCTCCCCTTGGCTGCCGTTTTTCTGGACGCTACCAAAGCGTTCGATTCGATCGAGTGGGACTATCTCCACGCGGTTCTGCGCAACATGGGGTTCCCGGTGGGCTTCTCTGCTATGATAAGGTTGCTGTACACTGCTCCTGTAGCTAAAGTTATGGTAAATGGCCATACCTCCACAGCTATACCACTCTCCCCGGGGGACCAGACAGGGTTGCCCGCAGTCGCCTCTGCTGTTCGCGCTTGCTGTTGAGCCGTTGGCGGCGCGGGTACGGCAATATCACCGGGACAAGGCGCTCAGCTGCCCCTTACGTCCTGTGCTCATCTCGCTCTACGCGGACGACATGACCCTCTATGTAAAAGACCCTCTGAATAATCTTAATCCGCTGCTGAGGGAGTTTGTACGGTTCAGTGGACTCTCGGGCATTCACATTAATTGGGCCAAGTCCCAGATCTTCCCGCTTACCTCGGCCGTGTCGCGGTTCCAAACTGATTTTCCGCTGGAGTGGTGCGATACTACCGTGAGGGTACAGATCTCCGCGGATCGGGAGGAGCTCATGAGGGACAATTATGGACGGACGTTAGAGGCAATGAAGGATACTATTACACGCTGGATTGCCTTGCCTCTGTCCCTCGCGGACAGAATATCCCTGATCAAAATGGTGATCCTGCCGAAACTGTTATACTTCTTCATGAATATCCCCTATCATCCGGGAAGGGTATTCTTTGCCGCACTGCGCACTGAGCTCTTGCGGCTTGTGTGGGGGGGGGAAAGCACACACGTGTCAAGTGGGACGTCCTGGCTCGCCCATACGCGGAGGGAGGCTTAGACCTGCCTAATTTTGAACTGTATTATCAGCGCGCCCAGGCTCATTATGCGCACTATTGGATGAGCGGACCGCGTTACACGGCGCATGTGGCCACGGAGCATTGGCTTGTTGACCCTGTTCCGCTGGCTGGGGCATTGTGGCGGCCTATCTCCTGTCAAGAGCGCAGCCCCGATATTGTTGACTGCACGGGCCGAGCTTGGGAGTGGATCGCGAAACAGACGGGAGTGTTGTTGTTGTACTCCCCGCTGCTCCCTCTAGTGTACCACCCCCGCATGCCTCTTTTGCAGGAGGGAGTTTTTAACGCGCTGAAGCAGCATAGGGGGCTGCATACGTGGGGGGACCTATATAGAAACGGCAGATTCGTCACGCTGCAACAGCTTTGCTCTGAACCTCCCACCCTCCACAATGGAAACCTTCCTTTATATCAGGCTCCGGGCCGGAGTTCGGGCCATCACTCCGGACTATCCGATGGAATCGGTGACATCGCCCCAATTACATACCGTGCTGCGGGCCGTGACTGCCTCTCACCTGGTGTCGGTCCTGTACCGGTCCCTATACTCTGGGAAGGAATATGCGCAATGTGACGCGCGTGGCAAATGGGAGGGAGAGCTGGGACGACCATTGACGGATCGTGAGTGGCTCTTTAGCTGCAAACAGACGGAGCAAGTGTCCGCTAACAGCAGGCTACGTGTCACGCACTATAAGTTTGTTCAGCGCTACTACTACACCCCCGTGAAGCTGCATAGGTTTGGGCTGAGGGGGGACACTAGGTGTGATCGCTGCGGGGCCGAGGATGCGGACATGCTGCATCTGGCGTGGGCATGCCCCTCGGTGTCTGAATTTTGGTCTCTGGTGTTCGACGCGGTAGGTAAAATGATTGATACCCCTCTGACGCCGGCCCCGCAAATGGGTATTTTGGGATGTACGGAGAGCATTCCGGCTCATCATAGAAGATTCGCTTCTTTTTGTCTCCTTCTGGCCAAACGTAAGGTGGCCTGCAGATGGGGGAGGGGACGTGCCCCTAAGTTCAAGGGCTGGCTGGAGGATCTGATTCACTGGCAGGAAGAACTAACTTTATATGCGGACCTTCTGCCGGTCGCCTCCAGGCCCAGAGATATTTGGGACCCGCTTAGGGAATATCTGCTTCGGACCCCTCTGACACGGAGTGCTGCTGTCGCTTCTGCACCCGAGGCTGACTGAGCGCTGAGGCAGTCTGGGACTGGGGGTGGGGTGTGGTGCCCCTGTCGCCGGGTCCCTTTTACATGTACGTACGGCTTAGTCCCCTGTGGCCTGGACTCAATATGGGAGGGTGTGATAGGCAAGGGTGTGGATGTGTCGGTGGCCATGGCCTCTGGGCGTGTGTGCTGGTGGAGGTCTGGATCCGGTGAGTGTGTGACAATCGTGCCCCTTCATGGTGGTCTATGGTATCTTCCTCTGTTATATGATGTGGTACCACTGAATGTCTTTCTTATGTATTTGAGCTGGTTTTCGCTGTTCACGGGGCTGTTTGGACTCTATGGTTTCACGCGGCCGGCCCTGTTGGGTTGTAGGCGGCATGCTGTGTTCACTCTACAACCTGTGATGCTATACGATTCCGGTTTATGCTGCCGGCCCCAGTGGGGTTGTAGGCGATCAACGGCTGTGTTCACATTGCTGTCCTTTTGTTGTAATAAAGATTAAAAAAAAAAAAAGCCTATACATTTTTGAAAGCTAGACACCCAGGGAATCCAGGATGGGGTGACTTGAATGGCTCTCACCAGGTTCTGTTACCCAGAATCCCTTGCAAACCTAAAAAATTGTCTAAGAAACCACATTTTCCTCACATTTCTGTGGTGGAAAGTTCTGGAATTTGCTTGGATCCACAAACTTTCACCCACCGCGCGTTCCCCAAAGTATTCCGAGAAAAATGGTACCTCACTTGTGTGGAAGGCCCAAGTACCAGCGACAGGAAACGGGCAAACACGCAACATGGACACACAACATTTTCACAGTGAAAACCGACCCTTTTTTTGCGACGTGCCTAGCTGTAGATTTTGAACCCTAGCTCTGCTGGCACTTAGGGAAACCTAGCAAACCTATACATTTTTGACAACTAGACCCCCAGTGGAATCCAGGATGGGGTGACTTGACTTGCTTTCACAAGGTTCTATAACCCAGAATTCCTTGCAAACCTAAAAATGAGTTCAAAAAAATAAATTTTCCTCACATTCCTGTGGTGGATAGTTCTGGAATTTGCGTAGATCCACAAAATTCCACCCTTCCAACGTTCCCAAAGTCTTCCGAGAAGAATGGTACCTCACTTGTGTGGGAGGCCCAAGTACCCGCGACAGGAAACGGCCCAAAACGCAACGTGGACACACCACATTTTCACAGTGAAAACTGACACTTTTTTTTGCAAAGTGCCTAGCTGTAGATTTTGAACCCTAGCTCTGCCAGCACCTGGGAAACCTATCAAACCTATACATTTTTGAAATCTAGACACCCAGGGGAATCTAGTATGGGGTGACTTGGCTGGCTCTCAGCAGGTTCTGTTACTCAGCATTCCTTGCACACCTAAAAAATTGTCCAAAAAAACACATTTTCCTCACATTTCTGTGGTGAAAGTTCTGGAATCTGCGTGGATCCACAAAATTGCACCCACCCTGCCTTCCCCAAAGTCTTCCGAGAAAAATGGGACCTCACTTGTGTGGGAGGCCCAAGTACCCGCGACAGAAAACGGCCCAAAATGCAACGTGGACACACCACATTTTCACAGTGAAAACGGACCCTATTTTGCAAAGTGCCTAGCTGTATATTTTGAACCGTAGCTCTGCCGGCACCTGGGAAACCTTTCAAACCTATACATTATAGAAAACTAGACACCCAGGGGAATCTAGGATGGGGTGACTTGGCTGGCTCTCATCAGGTTCTGTTACTCAGAATTCCTTGCACACCTAAAAAATTGTCCAAAATAACACATTTTACTCACATTTCTGCGGTGGAAAGTTCTGGAATCTGCATGGATCCGCAAACTTTCACCCACCCCGCGTTCCCCAAAGTCTTCCAAGAAAAATGGTAACTCACTTGTGTGGAAGGCTTGTTGGACTTGGCCCTTCTGGCAAGTTCATCCCTAGAACTTTTTGCATTATCCTAGCCTTTTTCCTGTGTTGTACTAGTGGTTTTAGGCCTCTAGGCGCTTGCACACTGTGTCCCAGTGGAAAGCGCGTGCGCTCTGTGTATGGTTTAGTGAGACTGACCTGCCCTCCCATAGGAATGCATGGGAGATCTGAGTGACCGTGGTAGTTCCTGATGTGAGAGGAGTGCAGAGTCGAGTTTGGAGCAGTACCACAGCGACAGCTGGCTGCACTACAAAACTCTGCATTTAGATAGTCACATGGAGAGGGATTATTGTTCTAAGTTTGTTTTAAGTGTCATTTCTGTGGAAATGTGTTTCTGGATTCACCAGTAAGGGTGGGATCCAGTGGTGGCAGCAGATGTGTGTCCAGTGCATGTATTCCCATTCCCAGTTCCAGGGGTAATGGTACCTGTGTCACGTGGTGGTCAGGTTGAGAAATCAGGGGCGGTAGAAACTGTCTTACCAGTCTTGGAAGGGGTGGGGATGAATGTGTAATGCGCTGGATGAATGTGAACGTCCCATTCCCAGTTCCCGGAGTAATGATACCTGTGTCACGTGGTGGTCAGGTTGAGAAATCAGGGCGGTAGAAACTGTCTTACCAGTCTGGGGGGTGTGTGTGTGTGGATGAATGGTGTGAGTTCTCTGAAATAAGGAACTTGCTGAATACTTTGGTGTGAGTTCTCTGAAATAAGGAGCTTGTTGGTTGATTGGGTGTGAGTTCTCTGGGATAGGGAGCTTGCATTGGGGAGTGATTCCAAAAGGAGTGGCTGAGGTGTCTTCCAGCTCAGCGTGGTAGGAAGAGGTTCAGAGTAGCCCAGCTAGGTCTCAGTGTAGGGGCTCACGACCTGTCTCTGCGGAGAAGGAGTGGGTGGGACTGCGTGTCTCCAGGTGCCCGAAACCCAGTCTCAGGGCCTGGATGGTTTCTTTAGGGAACATCAGGTCGGGGGGCCTAGGCTGTACCAATAGGTCATTTGAGGAGGATCTCCCAGTGTCTAGAGGACGTGGAGTGTCTGTAATCAGAGCTCCAGTAGTCCTGGTGTCTGGCGGTACCGCTCCAGTTGGGAGGGTGCGGAAGTCCAGAGGGAGGGGTGAGAGGGGGAGGGATTCCCCAGTGGGAACCAGTAGGTCAGGGACCAGCCGGGAGGGCTGAGTCGCCACTGAGTGACCGTGGTGTCGCCACTTCTGTCCTGGGGGGTCTGCACGCCCTGTCAGATGGACAGGAGGTAGTGAGATCAGCGCCAGGCAGACTGTCACACGACCCATTAGTTATGTGTCACCCTCGTTAAGTCCTAGTTCGCCAGGCATCTGACCAAAGGGTACGTCCCTCGGTTGGGGAGCCAGTAGTCGGTGTTTCCGGATCTGGACGTAAGGGCAGCTGTAATCCTGAGGGCAGGTGGGGCTCATCTTAGGTGAAGAGACCCTGCTCTACAGTGGAAGGGGGTGCAGAGGGAGGGAGTCCTCGCCTCTGACCCCGTGGATCCCAGGTGGTAGACCAGTTGGTGGAGAGAGGTCCCGAACTGGTGGGAGAGTTGTGTTCTGGAGGGTGCTTCCCTGGGAGGGTGCGGAACCCCAGAAGTAGAGGTAGGGTGGGGCATTCTTGCCCGTGACCTCTGGTCAGCCTGAGGGTGCGGACCCTAGGTTGAAGGATCAGTGGTAGTTTGGAACTACACTGAGAGGGAGAGTGGAGAATGGCTTGTATGCCAGGGGTTACTACCCCCACTCTGGGTTTGGCAAAGACCAGTGGTATCTGGGTGGCCTAGGGCCTGGTCCTGGCCGTGGACAACTAGGTAGTACCAGTGGGGTAGCCTAGTTTTTTTTCGGTTGTTTTTTTTTCAGATGGAACCACGTTGATTCAGAATGGCGTAGAACCGGAGGGTGCCCCTGCAGTGCGGGCCTGCGTCCGTGTTCTATCGCTACAAGCAGGGAAGACCATCACGGTGGTGATTGGTCTGCCCTGCGTTTTGGCTGGAAGGGGGTTGTGTTTGACTTGGCCCTTCTGGCAAGTTCACCCCTAGAACTTTTTGCATTATCCTAGCCTTTTTCCTGTGTTGTACTAGTGGTTTAGGCCTCTAGGCGCTTGCACATTGTGTCCCAGTGGAAAGCGCGTGCGCTCTGTGTATAGTTTAGTGAGACTGACCTGCCCTCCCATAGGAATGCATGGGGGATCTGAGTGACCGTGGTAGTTCCTGATGTGAGAGGAGTGCAGAGTCGAGTTTGGTATGTACAAACTCGTGAGAGTGAATGCTGCGCGATGATGTGTGCGGCGTTACTGTAGCTAGTGTAGAAATGCCACTTCTAGAGGCTGGCATAAATGTGCAGTGACTGTCTGGCGTGTGATTGGCTGGTGAGCCTGGCTCCAGGAGTCAGGATGGGTCTGCCCCAGTGGTGGGTGGAGAGAGCTGCATGTTGATGAGTGGGAGGAGTACACCTGGGACCTGAATAGGGCTGGGCTTTCCCCACACAATGCTGCTCTGCCCCCTGTGGTGCGAATGATGACCCTGGCCTGTTCTGTGAATAGGGAGAGGGGCTGAGCAAAACAAAGTGCTCAAGAACCAGTTGTATCTGGTTCGCCCCTTCCCTGCACCTTGAGACAAAGGGAAATGGTGTATAAAAGAAAGGGCTGTGACCCCAGAAACATTTTCTGCTCTTGGATCCTGACAGAGGGGGGCTTGCTGCTGGTGGGGCCCAGGAGGGAAAGCCATGGGGGCTGCCTCCCTGCTGGAGGGTTCTGTGTGCTGGCCCCTGGGCCCTACATCGCCCCCTTGATGCCTCCAGGACTTTCTGTTGACCTTGCGCCTGGGAAGCGCTATCTTTCCCCCCAAGAAAGAGGAACATGTGGGCCTTGGCAGCGCTGCGCTGCAGGAGGAGAAAGAGGGAATCCCCAACGTAGGGATTCCCCCCGTGATGCAGGCCTTGCGGGAGCCCACCCCGCTTATTTTGTTGCTTTAGGTGCGCAGGTGCCCACCCTGCGTCTTCGGGTCACGTGACGGCCTTGCGGGAGCCCACCCCGCTTATTTTGTTGCCTTAGGTGTGCAGGTGCCCACCCTGCGTCTTCGGTTCCCGTGATGGCTGGGTGCGGGTGCCCACCCCGCTTATGTGAGCCCTCGCGGGTGCCCACCCCACCTCATTGCTATTTCAAGTTGCGGGTGCCCACCCCGCACTTTTCGCTGTTTCGCGGGTGCCCACCCCGCTGTGATGTGCCAAATACTCTTGTCCCCAATGCGGGTGCCCACCCCGCGTTTCACCGCTACGGCCCGGGAGCAGAGGAGCACCGGAAACAGAAGTCCGGCCCTCTGCCTGGTTGTGGGCGGGGCCGGCGTCGCGAGCCGGAGCCTCGCGGGCTCCTTTTCCGCTTCCCCCTGCTCGGGAGAAGCTACGCAGAGCCTCGCAGACTCTCCCCTGTGAAACCCGGTTGCCGGTGTGCGGGGCTCTCATAGTGAGGAGAGAGCCCCGCGGATTCCCTGCGCCAGCCGGAGATAAGACCCGGTCCCCAGGTAGCGGGACCGGGTGAGAAGAAGGCCGGAGTCTTGGTGAGGAGTCCCAGCGAGCCCGGTAAGTGGGGGCTCCGTGTTGTTGGCACCATGCCCTGCCATAGTCTCTGAGCGGCCCCATCTTGCAGCGGGCCGCTCCAACGTGAGCCAGTGTGCTCCGACGTGGGGGCCAGTTCCCTTTTTTTTGGACATGAGTTTGTTTTAGGTGCCAGCCTGCTCCACCGTGGCTATAATTGTTTCAAAGGGCCAGAGGGGCCCGTGTTTCCTCCGCCACGAACACCGAGGTTCACAGCGCCAGTGCGCTCCACATTATTGGGGGCACCTTCCAGTCGAAGAGCGTCAGTGCGCTCCACAGTACTGGGGGACATGCCGTTTTAGAGCCCAGGTGGCGCCAACGTTGTTGACATTATTTCAAGGGCCATTGAGAGCCCATGCCTTATTTTACTTCCCCAGCTGCGCAGCACTTAGTGCCAGCTGCAGCGTTTAGGCCCTGTTCTTGTCCCCAGCTGCCCAGCAAGTAGTGGGCAGCTGCTACGTTTAGGTGCTGGCGCAACCTAGACCCTAATGAGATTTAGGTGTTATTGTGCTTTAGATACTAATGCGTTGGGCGTTAGGAAATGTACTGTGTGAAGGATGTTCTGCGCACCCTGTGTTATACCTCTAAATGTGGTCTTTTCTGATTATGAGGTTGTTCTTGCTAGTGAGATTATGTCTCCCTGTGTGATGTACGCCCCTAGGGTAGTTATACTTAGGTGGTTAGGTCTAATGCATTAGACTACTGAGAAATTGCATAATGTGTTTATGCCCCTGTGATGGATGCAGGATAGGTTTTATACCGGATGCTAGTGTGATGAAGCTGAGGTCATTATTGCGCCAGTAGTTACTGGTTGTGCTCTACAGTGTTAATTTGTGTTACAGTTAGTATATGTTCTACATGTACAATTGGTGATTTGTGCTGATTCTGACAGTGGTCCATGTGGCCCTGTCCCGTGTAAATAGTTCCTTGTAAAATTCTGCCCAGTGCCAGTTGGCACAGTGTAAATTGTGTGAATATTATCTAATGTGTTTTGGTATAATACAAAGGCTATTTTTATATGTAACCTTGTGTGGAGTTTCCTTTGTGGTGGGCCTTGGGTGTTGTTGCTGGGTGCGCGCGCAAACGCTTTACACATTGCCTCCGGGATAAGCCTGACTGCTCGTGCCAAGCTACCAAGGGGGTGAGCAGGGGTTATCTTTGGCGTGTAACTTCCCAGCCCCGACTAGAGTGGTGGTTTCTGCCTGGCTTTGGCGCAAGCCCTAGCCAACCAGAAATCCCATTTCTAACAAGGCTCAAGTACCAGCGACAGGAAACAGCCAGAAACGCAACATGGACACACAACATTTTCACAGTGAAAACCGACCCTTTTTTTGCAAAGTGCATAGCTGTAGATTTTGAACCCTAGCTCTGCCAGCACCTAGGGAAATCTATCAAACCTATACATTTTTTAAGACTAGACACCCAGGGAAAGCCAGGATGGGGTGACTTGGCTGGCTATCACCAGGTTCTGTTACCGAGAATACCTTTCAAACCGTACAAAATTGTCAAAAAAGCCACATTTTCCTCACATTTCTGTAGTGAAAAGTTCTGGAATCTGCGTGGATCCACAAAATTACACCCACCCCGCGTTCCCCAAAGTCTTCAGAGAAAAATGGGACCTCACTTGTGTGGGAGGCCCAAGTACCCACGACAGAAAACGGCCCAAAACGCAACGTGGACACACCACATTTTCACAATGAAAACGGACCCTATTTTGCAAAGTGCCTAGCTGTATATTTTGAACCCTAACTCTGCCGGCACCTGGGATACCTTTCAAACCTATACGTTTTTGAAAACTAGACACCCAGGGGAATCTAGGATGGGGTGACTTGGCTGGCTCTCAGCAGGTTCTGTTACTCAGAATTCCTTGCACACCTAAAAAATTGTCCAAGAAACCACATTTTCCTCACATTTCTGTGGTGGAAAGTTCTGGAATCTGCATGGATCCACAAACTTTCACCCACCCCGCGTTCCCCCAAAGTCTTCCAAGAAAAATGGTAACTCACTTGTGTGGAAGGCTCAAGTACCAGCGACAGGAAACAGCCAAACACGCAACATGGACACACAACATTTTCACAGTGAAAACCGACCCTTTTTTTGCAAAGTGCTAGGTTTTGAACCCTAGCTCTGCTGGCACTTAGGGAAACCTAGCAAACCTATACATTTTTGAAAACTAGACCCCCAGGGGAATCCAGGATGGGGTGACTTGACTTGCTTTGACAAGGTTCTGTAACCCAGAATTCCTTGCAAACCTAAAAATAAGACCAAAAAATCACATTTTCCTCACATTCCTGTGGTGGATAGTTCTGGTATTTGCGTAGATCCATAAAATTCCACCCTTCCCACGTTCCCCAAAGTCTTCCGAGAAGAATGGTACCTCACTTGTGTAGGTAGGCCTGGTGCCTGCGACAGGTAACAGCCCAAAACGCAACGTGGACACATCACATTTTCACAGTGAAAACAGGCCCTTTTTTTGCAAAGTGCATAGCTGTAGATTTTGAACCCTAGGTCTGCCAGCACCTAGGGAAATCTATCAAACCTATACATTTTTGAAAACTAGGCACCAAGGGGAATCCAGGATGGGGTGACTTGGCTGGCTCTCACCAGGTTCTGTTACCCAGAATCCCTTTCAAACCTTACAGAATTGTCAAAAAAAACCACATTTTCCTCACTTTTCTGTGGTGAAAAGTTCTGGAATCTGCATGGATCCACAAAATTACACCCACCCCGCATTCCCCAAAGTCTTCCGAGAAAAATGGGACTTCACTTGTGTGGGAGGTCCAAGTACCCGCGACAGGAAATGGCCCAAAACGCAACGTGGACACACCACATTTTCACAGTGAAAACGGACCCTTTTTTTGCAAGGTGCCCAGCTGTATATTTTGAACCCTAGCTCTGCCGGCATCTGGGAAACCTATCAAATCTATACATTTTTGAAAACTAGACACCCAGAAGAATCCAGGATGGGGTGACTTGGCTGGCTCTCACCAGGTTCTGTTACCCAGAATTCCTTGCACACCTAAAAATTGTCCAAAAAAACACATTTTCCTCACATTTCTCTGGTGGAAAGTTCTGGAATCTGCGTGGATCCACAAACTTTCACCCACTGCGCGTTCCCCAAAGTCTTCCGAGAAAAATGGTACCTCACTTGTGTGGAAGGCCCAAGTACCAGCGACAGGAAACGGCCAAAAACGCAACATGGACACATTTTCACAGTGAAAACTGACCCTTTTTTTGCAACGTGCCTAGCTGTAGATTTTGAACCCTAGCTCTGCTGGCACTTAGGGAAACCTAGCAAATCTATACATTTTTGAAAACTAGACCCCCAGGTGAATCCAGGATGGGGTGACTTGACTTGCTTTCACAAGGTTCTGTAACCCGGAATTCTTTGCAAACCTACAAAATTGTAAAAAAAGCCACATTTTCCTCACTTTTCTGTGGTGAAAAGTCCTGGAATTTGCGAAGATCCACAAAATTCCACCCTTCCAACGTTCCCCAAAGTCTTCCGAGAAGAATGGTACCTCACTTGTGTAGATAGACCTAGTGCCTACGAGAGGAAACAGCCCAAAACGCAACGTGGACACACCACATTTTCACAGTGAAAACAGACCCTTTTTTTGCAAAGTGCATAGCTGTAGATTTTGAACCCTAGCTCTGCCAGCACCTAGGGAAATATATCAAACCTATACATTTTTGAAAACTAGGCACCAAGAGGAATCCAGGATGGGGTGACTTGGTTGGCTCTCACCAGGTTCTGTTACCCAGAATCCCTTGCAAACCTACAAAATTGTCAAAAAAAGCCACATTTTCCTCACATTTCTGTGGTGATAAGTTCTGGAATCTGTGTGGATCCACAAAATTGCACCCACCCCGCGTTCCCCAGAGTCTTCCGAAAAAACTGTACCTCACTTGTGTGGGACACCCAAGTACCCACGACAGGATATGGCCCAAAACGCAACGTGGACACACCACATTTTCACAGTGAAAACTGATACTTTTTTTGCAAAGTGCCTAGCTGTATATTTTGAACCCTAGCTCTGCCGGCACCTGGGAAACCCATCAAACCTATACATTTTTGAAAACTAGACACCCAGGGGAATCTAGGATGGGGTGACGTGGCTGGCTCTCAGCAGGTTCTGTTACTCAGAATTCCTTGCACACCTAAAAAATTGTCCAAAAAAACACATTTTCCTCAAATTTCTCTGGTGGAAAGTTCTGGAATCTGCGTGGGTCCACAAACTTTCACCCACCGCGCGTTCCCTAAAGTCTTCTGAGAAAAATGGGACCTCACTTGTGTGGGAGGCCCAAGTACCCGCGACAGGAAACGGCCCAAATTGCAACGTGGACACACCACATTTATACAGTGAAAACTGACCCTTTTTTGCAAAGTGCCTAGCTGTAGATTTTGAACCCTAGGTCTGCTGGCAATTTGGGAAACCTATCAAGCCTATACATTTTTGAAAACTAGACACCCAGGGAATCCAGGATGGGGTGACTTGGATGGCTCTCACCAGGTTCTGTACACCCAGAATACCTTGCAAACCTAAAAAATTGTCCAAGAAACCACATTTTCCTCACATTTCTGTGGTGGAAAGTTATGGAATTTGCATGGATCCCCAAAATTCCACCAACCCCGCGTCCCCCAAAGTCTTCCGAGAAGATTGGTACCCCACTTGTGTAGGTAGGCCTAGCGCCTGCGACAGGAAACAGCCCAAAATCCTACGTGGATACACCACATTTTCACAGTGAAAACCGACCCTTTTTTTGCGACGTGCCTAGCTGTAGATTTTGAACCCTAGCTCTGCTGGCACTTAGGGAAACCTAGCAAACCTATACATTTTTGAAAACTAGACCCCCAGGGGAATCCAGGATGTGGTGACTTGACTTGCTTTCACAAGGTTCTGTAACCCGGAATTCCTTGCAAACCTAAAAATTAGTTCAAAAAATACATTTTCCTCACATTCCTGTGGTGGATAGTTCTGGAATTTGCGTAGATCCACAACATTCCACCCTTCCCACGTTCCCCAAAGTCTAACGAGAAGAATGGTACCTCACTTGTGTAGGTAGGCCTAGTGCCTACGACAGGAAACAGCCCAAAAACGCAACGTGGACACACCACATTTTCACAGTGAAAACAGACCCTTTTTTTGCAAAGTGCATACCTGTAGATTTTGAACCCTAGCCCTGCAGGCACCTAGGGAAATCTATCAAACCTATACATTTTTGAAAACTAGGAACCAAGGGGAATGCAGGATGGGGTGACTTGGCTGGCTCTCACCAGGTTGTGTTACCCAGAATCCCTTGCCAACCTATAAAATTGTCAAAAAAGCCACATTTTCCTCACATTTCTGTGGTGAAAAGTTCTGGAATCTGCGTGGATCCACAAAATTGCACCCACCCCGCGTTCCCCAAAGTCTTTCGAGAAAAATTGTACCTCACTTGTGTGGGAGGCCCAAGTACCGCGACAGGAAACGGCCCAAATTGCAACGTGGACACATCACATTTTCACATTGAAAACTGACCCTTTTTTTGCAAAGTGCCTAGCTGTAGATTTTGAACACTAGGTCTGCCGGCAATTTGGGAAACCTATCAAACCTATACATTTTTGAGAACTAGACACCCAGGCAATCGAGGATGGGGTGACTTGGCCGGCTCTCACCAGGTTCTGTTACCCAGAATCCCTTGCAAACCTAAGAAATTGTCCCAAAAAACACATTTTCCTCACATTTCTGTGGTGGAAAGTTCTGGAATTTGCATGGATCCACAAAATTCCACCAACCCCGCGTTCCCCAAAGTCTTCTGAGAAAAATGGGACCTCACTTGTGTGGGAGGCCCAAGTACCAGCAACAGGAAACGGACAAAAACGCAACATGGACACACAACATTTTCACAGTGAAAACCGACCCTTTTTTGCAAAGTGCCTAGCTGTAGATTTTGAACCCTAGCTCTGCTGGCACTTAGGCAAACCTAGCAAACCTATACATTTTTGAAAACTAGACCCCCAGGGAAATCCAGGATGGGGTGACTTGACTGGCTTTCACAAGGTTTTGTAACCCAGAATTCCTTGCAAACCTAAAAATTAGTCCCAAAAAACAAATTTTCTTCACATTCCTGTGGTGGTTAGTTCTGGAATTTGCATAGATCCACAAAATTCCACACTTCCCACGTTCCCCAAAGTCTTCCGAGAAGAATGGTACCCCACTTGTGTAGGTAGGCCTAGCGCCTGCGACAGGAAACAGCCCAAAATGCTATGTGGATACACCACATTTTCACAGTGAAAACAGACCCTTTTTTTGCAAAGTGCATAGCTGTAGATTTCGAGCCCTAGCTCTGCCAGCAGCTTGGGAAATTTATCAGACCTATACATTTTTGAAAACTAGGCACCAAGGGGAATCCAGGATGGGGTGACTTGGCTGGCTCTCACCAGGTTCTGTTAACCAGAATCCCTTGCAAACCTACAACATTGTCAAAAAAGCCACATTTTCCTCACATTTCTGTGGTGAAAAGTTTTGGAATCTGCGTGGATCCACAAAATTGCACCCACCCCGCGTTCCCCAAAGTCTTTCGAGAAAAATTGAACCTCACTTGTGTGGGAGGCCCAAGTACCTGCGACAGGAAACGGACCAAATTGCAACGTGGACACACCACATTTTCACAATGAAAACTGACACTTTTTTGCAAAGTGCCTAGCTGTATATTTTGAACCCTAGCTCTGCCGGAACCTAGGGAAACCTATCAAACCTATACACTTTTGAAAACTAGACACCCAGGGAAATCCAGGATGGGGTGACTTGGCTGGCTATCACCAGGTTCTGTTACCTAGAATTCTTTGCAAACCTAAAAAAATTGTCCAAAAAAACACATTTTCCTCACATTTCTGTGGTGGAAAGTTCTGGAATCTGCGTGGATCCACAAAATTCCACCCACCCCGTGTTCCCCAAAGTCTTCCAAGAAAAATGGGACCTCACTTGTGTGGAAGGCCCAAGTACCAGCGACAGGAAACGTTCCAAAACGTAAAATGGACATGTGGATAGTTCTGGAATTTGCGTAGATCCACAAAATTCCACCCTTCCCACGTTCCCCAAAGTCTTCCGAGAAGGCCATAATTGGCCATGGTTGGCACATCATTTCCATTCCTGTCCATAGAGCAGGGACCAAACACTATCTGATTCAACTTAATCAGTGCCCGTCCGCAGCTACCGGCGTGATTCAGGTACTATTTTGTTATCTTTAACTTCTAGTACCCTACAAAAAAAAGGCGCGTGACTGGCAAAAACGTGTTCAGCAACAACATTTAACGTTGTATTTTCTATATTTCTATAGTTATTGCTCACCACGTGCTTGCAAAACATAAAGCACTACTTGCACTTTGTACCCTAAAAGGGGGGAAGCATACTCCAGTCCTTCCCCTGCAGTTTTCTTTTTGGATAAAGTCTTTTGTGACCCTAAGACTTCCAACAGGAAGCAAGCACACACAAGCCTTTGGAGATTCTTCACAAACAGGATACCACAGCAGGGCAGAAAGAGTCAGCCCATTTCCTCCATCAGAAGCAGCAACTGCAGGCCAACCATACCCTCACTCAGAAAAGGTAGCGCTCCTCACACAGTCCTTCGCTCACCTTCTTGGCAGGGTCCTCTTGTTCCCTGAAGCAATCCAAATTACTGTGGTTTTAGGTCACAAACTTATACCCCAAAATGTCTTTGATCTCTTTGTAGCAAGGGTCTCTGAACCCAGTCCAAACCAGTTCTGCCCTCACTGGTGCAGCATGGCCACAGGGGGCGGAGACAGCATTGTGCAAAAGGAGACACAGTCTATTCAGGTGTAATCACAACTCCTCCCACTACTCTAAATGCAGACAAGGGCTATTCAGGCCTGCGATAAGTCACCCAGGCAAGGCAGGTCACACCTTAACCTCCCCAGTGACTGTCTAGAGTGAATGCATATCTCAGCTCATGTTACTCACACAGCAGACGCTGAATACACAAACAGCCAGAGGCACACAGAATGGCGAAGTAAGAAAATTCCCACTTTCTAAAAGTGGCATTTTCAAACACAGGATTTAAAAACTACCTTCACCAAAAAGGGCGTTCATAAATCAGAATTCAGAGAGTCTAAAATTAATTTTCCTATCCTGTCCCTATTGCAAGTTAGACATTTAAAAATGTTACAGTACAACTCCAATAATAAGCCTATGGGACAGTTAGCCTTTCAACAGTAAAAAACAAATTACACAGTATTTCACTATTAGGACGTGTCAGACACACTAGTACATGTCCTACCTTTCACATACACTGCACCCTGCACACGGGGATACCTTGGGCCTACCTTAGGGGTAGCTTACATGTAAGGAAAGGGAAGGTTTGGGCCTGGCAAGTGGGTGTACTTGCCAGGACAACATGGCAGTACACAACTGCGCGCACAGACACTACAGTGGTAGGTCTGAGATACATTTACAGGGCTACTCATGTGGGTGGCACAACCAGTGTTGCAAGTCCACTAGTAGCCTTTGATTTACAGGCCCTGGCACACACTATGCACTTTACTAAGGACTTACCAGTAAATCAAATAAGCCAATCATGGATAACCAATCATTGTTACAATTTATACAGAGAGCATATTCACTTTAGCACTGGTCAGCAGTGGTAAAGTGCCCAGAATCCTATAGCCAACAAAAGTAGGGTCAGAAACATAGGAGGCAAAAAGCAAAATGTTTGGGGATAAACCTGTCAAAAGGGCCAGGTCCAACACAATCCCCTACCAGCCTAAAGACAGGGAAGACTAATCAAACACCTTTAGGGACTTCCCTGATTGGGGAGATAGAACATAGACCCAGGCCCACAACAGCAAGGGCACGCTCAAGTTCCACGCCTTCCAGAACCCAGGTGGATCCTTTTAGCCATACTCTCAGGGTCCTCTAAGCTAAACCATAGGGAACTCTTCTCCTTGCCTGCGGACCCCATCTGTGCAGCGCCTAAGCTTACCTTGCTCACAGATGTGTCCCAGCAGGCAGACAGTATCCACACTGACAACACAGTAGTGTGAGTGTGGCCCACTCCACCCTCCGGGTGAGACTCCTGTCCCTCTCCTAAGGACAACTCTGTCCACCATGACAGCAAGCCAAAGAGGCCACTGACAGCTGTCAGTGACGAAAGCCATGCTTCATACCTTTCAAGGCTCTCTAACCTCTGTGGCGTCTGAGAGTGGGGACGGAAGCCCCAGGAGGATGGCACCCTTTGTCCACTCTCCCTCCTGTCAGGTCAGGGATGGCATCCTGACACCGAACCACCAGCTCAGGGTCTGTACCCTGCAGCTGGACCAGAGACTGAGGTGGGCTCTCCCACACCCTGTCCTCCTCCCAGAGGCTCTGCACCCTTCCACCTGGAGCGATACCCCCAGAAAACAAACCAGTAGGGGCACTGCTACTAGTCCCCCCTTCCTCCAGGTCAGGACAGACACCCTGAACCTGGTCCTCCAATCCAGGGTCTGTACCCTTAGGCTGGATCTGTGCCTGGCAACCTAGGACACCCCCCCCCCCCCCAAGGGAAACACACTCCTCATGAGTTGTGCAAAAGTCTGCCTGGTGCAAGTCTCCAGCCTCCTGTCCACCTTACAGAGCATGAAGACTCCCCAGGCCAGAAGTGGCCTCACCAGGGTCAGTCCTGGGGTGCTCTGATCTCAGAGCTGGCAATCCCTGATCCCCTGGTCCTTCCACTGGGGACTGTTTCCCCCTCTCACCCTTTTCTCTGGAATCATGCACCCTCCCAACAGGAGCAGTGCTGCCAGGCACCAGAACTGGTGGAACGCTTGTTACAGCAATCTCCTCCAACTCACCTGACACCTTGGGATCCCCATCAGGAAATGGCCTCCAGGTACAGACAAGGCTTCCCTCCTGGTGTTCACTCATGGAACCATCCAGGCCCTGGGGCTGGGTCTCAGACACCTTGGGACTTAGACAACCCCACTCCATCTACTCAGAGACAGGACATGGGGCCCGCCCATCCCACTACACTGGGACCTATCTGGGTTACTCCAAATCTCCCCTACCTCACCTGGTTGGGGAAAACCAGAGCCACCTCCTTCAGGATCACTCCCTAAAGCCTCATCAGACCCTCTAGTACCCACCAAATGGTCTGCCTCCAGTGCAAGCTCCCTGGGAACAGAGAACTCAAACTCCACTGGGTGTTGGCATAGCTCTGGAAAACAGGGACTTAAAATATGCTCTCCAACAATTAAGTCACACAGCCCATCACAAGTGTTAACCAAGCTACCCTTCACCTCACCATCCAGTGCCTCACAAACGTACCTCACATCACCCTCCTGAGACTGGCAAGACAGTGTCTGACTGTTTCCATCATCCAACCCACACTCTTCTGGTCGGTCTCCACACACACATACCAGGACTTCTACTATTGTGGGAACCCCTCTACCTGCACCTCCCATCTAGAGTCAGTAGAGTGTCCCTCCTACTATTAGGACGATAAACCCTGTGCTGGTTCCACAATCCACATCAGGGATACTGCACACCACTGGAATTACCTCATATCATTTAGCCCCCTGGTTTGTGTCAACCCCCTCCTTCAAGTCAGGTGCCACATCTCTGGGTGTACGTACTTCTTTCTCAGCACTAGACATCACATTTGTGCTGCCACCATCTGAGCTGGACTACCCCCTTATGGCTTTCTGCTCCAGCTCAACCCTCTTGATCTCCTCATCAAGCTCTCGCATTCTCGCCTCATAAGCCAGAATCATTTCCTGTACCTCTAATTACCATTTCTTTTGCATCATCTACAATTCTCGTTTTGCTAGCTCCAATTCAAGACCCCTGGCCCTTTGCCTGTCCACCGCTTGTCTTCTGGGGACAACCCTCTACGAGAACCCCTACTGCCTGCTCTGGAGGACATCTTCCCCACAGGTTGAGACATGATAGTGCACTTTTCATTCATGTTTTATTGTTTTTGCACGAGGGCGCTATTCTCAAAAGATGACTATTATCTTGTTCTAAATATTTCAAAGCAACATTATTTCTTTCTTATGTGTTATCATTTTCAAAATAATGCTTTAACACATAATTGTGCAGTACGTCTCAATCCACCCCATCCCACTCCAATCCAAACCAATTCAATCCAGCCCACTCCAGTCCTCCCAACCCACCCCACTCTGCCCCATTCCAATCCAAAATAATCTGCCCCACTCCAATCCAGACAAATCTACCCCACTCCAACCCAAAATAATCTTCCCCACTCCAGTCCATCCCACTCCAGTCCAATCCACCCAACTTAAATCCAGTCCACTCCAATCCAATCCGAAAATCCATTCCACCCCAGTCCAAACCACCATCCACCTCAGTCCAATCCACCTCAACCCCAATCCAAAACAATCTGCCCAATCCAAAACAAACTTCCCCACTCCAATCCAAAACTACCTGCTCCACCCCAATCCAAAACTACCTGCCCCACCCCAAAACTATCTGCCCCACTTCAATCCAAAACAATCAGCCCCACTCCAGCCACGTCCACTACACTACAATCCTCCCAACCAACCCTACTACAATCTGCCCACTCCAATCCAAAACAACCTGCCCCAATCCAATCCAAAAATCTACCCAGCTCCAATCTAAAACAATCTGCCCCACTCCAAGACCAGATACACCCCACTCCGATCTGCTCCATTCCAATCCTCACCACTCCACTCCAATCCAATCCACTCCACCCTACTTCCTAGTCAAGACCAATCCACCCCACTCCAAAAAAACAATTGCACCCCAATCCAATTCATCATCCACCTCAGTCCAATCAACCCGACCAACACCAATTCTATCGACTTTACACCAATCCAATCCACCCCACACCAATCCAATCTACTCCAGTCCATCCCAAACCAACGCACCACAGTCAAACCAATCCACCGGACTCGAACCAATCTGCTGCACTCAAACCAATCCACAGCACTCAAACCAATCCACAGCACTCATACCAATCCACAGCACTCAAACCTATCCACCACACTCAAACCAATCCACTGCACTCTAACCAATCCACTGCACTCTAGTCCAATCCAATTCACCCACTCCACTCTAGTCCAATTTATCCCACTCTAGTCCAATCCACCCCAGTACAACCCACCCAACCTCACCCCAGTTCAATCCACCCCACCCACTCCAACCAGCCCACCCCACTACTCCAGTCCAACTCACTCCAGTTCAATCCACTCCACCCCAGTCCAATGAAACCAATCATCCACTCCAGTTCATTTAAACCCACCCTGCTCCAGTCAAATCCACCCCACTCCAATTCACACCACTCCCAAAACAATCCAATCCACCCCACCCCAATCCAATCCACCCCACTCTAATCATATCACTTCAGTCCAATCCACCCAGCCCAATCCAATGTAATCACTCCACTCTACTTCACTCCAATTCACCCCACTACCTCAATCCACTCCAACCCACGTCACCATATTCCACCCAATGCAACAACACTCTCTGCCACTGAACCATTGAACCCTACTCTCCTCCACTTAACTCTACGACACTCTACCCCCCTACTCCACGCCACTACGTTTTAGCCATGCTGAACAGCAGCCACACTGATGTACAACAGGGCTAAAACACAATGCCAAAGCCAATAGATTTTGCATAGGCGAGACCTTTAGGCTTTGCCAATGCTTGTTTTTCTTTTTTTACACTTTCCTATTAAAAGGTTGGGTTGCCACCTTTCCAAGAGAAAAAATACTAGCCATTTGATTATGTTTTAGCAGTACACAGAGGCCTAGAAGTAATACCTAAACAGAACTTTATATTTCTTTAAAAGCCTGTCATCATTTGTAACATGACTTTCTGTTTTATGTACTTTAATTATTCAGGCAATGCCACAGCAAATGCCATTGATTTTGATAGTTGTGAAACTGCATTTGCGTGAATGGTCAGTTTCTGGTCGCACTTACCCTTTGCTTCAGAGCACAGGGACCTTATGCTGTCGCACAAAGGGAAAACAAATTAAAGGGAACATTGATGGTAACTGTCTAAAATAAAAGAATAAAAACTTGAATGCAGACTCAGCATCTTTATTCTGACGCAAGGACACACATTTAAAATGTTTTTAAAAGATGACAAACATTTTGAAACGTTAATAGGTTTATTTACAAAACAGTGTATTTGTAGTACAATCATCACACTGATAAACTTACTAAAGAAATAAAAGAAAAAGGAAAGAGTTATCTATGGCAAAACTATACACAGGCACACATTTACATTGGTTCAAAAGTCAGAGGAAACATCAAACATTTAACTACGTGTTCATTTTAGACAATGTCTTTTTTAGGTCCCAGAGGCAGCGTTTCGGTGCTCCAAGAGAGAGATAGCCGGGGAAAGAAAGGGGTGCTGGCATCTTAGGGAGGGGGCTGTAAACAACAGGTGTTGGAGTACTTAGGATGCTGTAAGTCAGATCTTTCAAACTTTCAAGCAGCCACCTGTATTCAGCATTAACGATGATCATCGAAGGAATGTCAAGTTCCACAGAGGTTCGCAGAAAGTGTTCCCCACCTCTAGGTGCCTTCTGGAGAAGTAGTGTTTTGGGTTGCGTAAGACCTTTTTACTAGGTCATACATATCGGAACCAACCATGGTTGACCTTTGTAGAGGAATTTGCCTCTCTAATTCCATGAGGACAGGTCTTTAGAAGCTGACATTTTACTTAGCAACATTTGCATGGCCCCTCTTTACCTTTGACATATTTTTTAAACGTTCTTCAACAATGATGTCGGGGGATGGTGGTGGTTCTTGAGGTATAGAAGGGGGTGGTGGAGGTTGTTCAGAGTCATGGGCATATAGAGTCAACCTGTTTTTTTCAGCATTCTCCTGTCTATATTTTATAAAGTTTTGAAGAGTGCTGGAGTAAAGACCTTATTTGTTGTAAGGTTTCAAATCAGAACGATTCAAAATGTCTTTAATCTCGGCATCCAGGTGCTGTGTCTGAATTCTCCAGGTATCCCAGGCGTAGCATGTAGACGTCCCCACCTGTTCTAGCTGCTGCTGTGGTACCAAGAACATCTTTTCGGCATAATCCATCCGTTCCTGGTTAGGAGAGTGGTAATTAGCAGTACAGCTATGCCCAACAAAGAGCCTATAAAGACTCCCGACTGCTTTACAAGTTTCTTCTTAGAACTGAGAGAAGCCCTTTTATTACTGAGCTTCCCGAAAGGGTGGTGCTTCTTCTTCAAAATATGGAACCGGTTCTCTGATATAGAGCCATTACCTTCTAGGGTTTTTAGGGCGATTTCTGAAATGGCAGCCACTAAATTGTCTGAAACCACACATAGGATGACCTTCCTTTGCTTGGGGCTAGCTTTGACTGGCATTTTTAGGAGGACTAAATTATGGCTTAGATGCACCAACATGGTCTAAAGTGTAAATTTTATAGAAGACTTTATTAACTATTCTTTTTATAGGCTTGGTTTTAAGTGAATAACTGGTGGGGAGATCGGGTGGGAAAATACCAGCACGAAGTGTGTAATCTTCTGGAGTATTGGGTTTTAAGTCTACCAGTAAGTAACTGCAGGGTTTATCTGCAGCATTGTTAAAGGCTTCCCAGGAAAATTGTATGTTTCCAGAGTACATCAGTTTAGCTATAATGGATATATGTTGTTTTTCTGGGGGGGTTTTAAATTAAACCAGGTATGAGGCGTTGAGAGCTAGAGAACAACTGGTCTTACCCTTGTAAAACAAGTTCTGCGCGATGTAACGTATGCTTACATTGCGATGTTGTGAATATTGACTAAAAGCTTTTTCTTTCTCAGGGTGATCTCCACCTTCGCTCATAAGGTTGTCTACAATCACCGTGTTTACAAGCCCTATAGGTAACAATGCATTGTCGTTGATATTATTCATCATGCCTTCTATAAATTTGATGTGTGGGAATCTTAGGGATAATTCTGTATAAAGATCTTAACAGCATGAATACAGCCAAACAATATTGTTATGGGCTTGGAATAAAACACTGGGAGCATTTTCTAATAGTTTCTTCATAAAATTGCTTTTACCACAATTTGAGAGGCCTGCTCAAATGCAGGAGAACGGGTGCTGTTACCTGGTATACATAGTTGGCATTGCGTGACACTAATGCACCTTCAATAACTGTATGGTAGGGTTTTGTAGTCCTCAGTAAGGACCCTTTTATCAAACACTACGCCCAAGGTATTATGCAATGGCCTGGGTGTGATTTCTCACCGTTTATTGGACCGAACTAAGCTAGATGGTTTTATCATTTTCACGGTCACTCAAGGTAGAAGTATTTGTTCACCAGATCCTTTAGACTGTCAAACTTGATTTTGACACTTGTTTACATTTGAGGTGGTGCCTTTGACTTGCATAAATACTGCATTGTTAAAAGTTCAGTAAGAATAGTTTTTGGGACCGGATGACATGAACTCAACTATATACTCATCCTTTTCTAGCTCGCTGGTCAAATTGCCTAGATAATCACAGAGTTGGGAATCTTCATCCCTTAATTTTCTTCAAAAAATAACAAGTCGATATTGTGATACAGACACCATTCCTGAAGTTTATCCATCACATTATAAAGCTCTAAACAAGTGTGAGCGGTTGTGAAACAGACTATGAAGATGTTTATATTGTTACAAGGTATGGGGAACTCTTTTGTGTATTTCCAACAGAGCGCTGCAGTCTCATCAATAAACTTGCAGCTGGACACCTCGTAACACGGCACAAAAAGATATGCTAAAGGTTCGTCAGGATCTGGGATGATGGTTGGGTTTGACAAGTTTGTACGCTGTGCATATTTTCCCCATATGGAATTGAGGCACAGCTTGGCTAGCTGTCATCTGGCAGGAATAACTTCGATGAACTCAGATCTCAAGCATATACCATCGTGAGCATAGTAATCAACTATGTATTTTTGCTTTGAGGGCTCGTTAATGCACCATTACTACCATCGAATCTGTATGGTAGTAATGGGAAGTAAAGCCTCCGGGATGGGTAAACTTGACATTTAACTAACCCAGAGTATTCATCTATGGCTTTAAAGTCCCTATACAGATGCTGTGTCAGAGTACACCTGTGCAAGTGTTTAAATTTAGTACCCAACAGCCTATTAAACTAGTGGGGTATGTAGCAGTGGGGACAACCGTGGTAAAAGCAACTGTTGTATTTAAAAGCAATTGGCACACCATTAACTACAGCGTACCCAACTAGGAAATAAGGGCCCACAAGGTATTCACCACCCTGTAAGGCATGTTGGATGAAGATGTTTTCCTTGTCAGAAAGGTACAAGAGCCTTTGAATAGAAGGTGCAGAATAACTTGGCTGTTTACCGTTAAAGAGGCCGGGGTGGCCCTAGAGCTATGCTTTCAGGTAGTAAAAACAAATGCTTGTACAAACACATGCACATGGAAACCAGTGTGACGTGCTGAAAAGGGTCGAAGTACTCTATGGATTTTGTTATCTTGGCAGTATTGGGTTTCGGAACCGTCTCTGGTTTTGTCACCTCTACGTCTCTGAAGAGATTGCAAGCTTTTCTAAATATCATTACAACTGCCTGACAGTAAGCTTTCAACTCGATTTGAAAATTAAACTTCTTTTTATGGTTTTCACCATACTACTGTAGAAAACTCTCTTTCTCTTCAGGCATCATATACTCAACACCGTTGTTGTCGGACGGAGGCATGGGGCCCTCTTAATTCTGATTAATCCAGGTGGTAAAAAAGTGGGGGAAATAAACTTTACAACCTGGGAAACCAAAGGCTTTTGGCAACTTGTTCAATTTCATGGGAGGAAAATTAGAGGTATCTTTTAACCTTATATGTAAAGGTACAGCCGTTTGCAGTATCGGTTTAGAGCCCTGGGTGATGGGTTTTACAGGCATCTTTTCATGAATCATATTTTGCAAAACGGAAGCACAAACGGCAGAGAGATCCAAGGTTTCTTTTTCATTGCCTCAAGCCCTGAAGAAGTCTATGGATACTTCCCCAGACAAAACACTTGTTGGCTGGGCAACCGTTCAGGATAAAAAAAAGAACACAATACTCCTGATTGTTCATTATTTTTATTACATTGTTGTACACTGACTGTTCTTTCGAAGATCATTTATGACACAGAGTACTTACTCTGTAATCAATATTGACGTGTGCACAGCCTTGCAGCAATTACAGGCGTATACCGTTTTAGTGGAGGGATGCCTGGCTGCCAAGATGATGTTGCAGACTTCGGGAGGAAGGTTGAAAGCTGTCAACTGTCGCCGCTCAATCTTCACGCAAGGAGGTGGAGGCTGGACAGGTTCGGGTGAAGGACCGTCCTCTGCTGCTGCGACAGAAGATCCTTCCGAAGAGGAATTCTGATCGGAGGATCGATGGCCATGCTCAAGAGCTCGGGGTACCAGACTCTTCATGCCCAATCCAGAGCCATGAGAATGACTTGGGCCCAGTGGTGCTCAATCTTCTTCAGCACTTTGGGTAGAAGTGGTACAGGCGGAAAGGCGTACAGGAGGTTGCATCTCCACTTGTGATGAAAAGTGTCACTCCGCCCTGTTTGTTGCAGTACCACATGGCGGTTGAGTTGTCCGTGCCCATCTGCACTATTCTTGCTTTGACATAAGGAAGGAATATCTTCAGCACAAGACGGACCACCCAAAGCTCCAGAAGGTTGATGCGGAGACCAGACTCTGCTGGAGACCAGAGACCACCTCTCCCATGTGGCCGCCCCATCCCAGGAGTGACGCATCTGTCACCACTGTGAACTCTGGTTGGGCAAGGGAGAGGGATCTGCCACTGACCCAATCGTGGTTCATGAGCCATCACTGCAACTGACGTGCAGTCCCCTCCGAGATCTGGACTACATTAGAAAGATTCCCCTGATGATGTGCCCATTAGAACTCCAGGTCCCACTGCAGAGCCCGCTTGTGCCATCTGGCATGATCCACCAGCAGGATGCAGGAGGCCATGAGGCCTAGCACCCTCAGGGTCTTTTCGCCAAAATCCGGGATAGAGGCTGACACATCGGTATCATAGCCCGAATATCCCAGACTCGCTGCTCGGGAGGATAAGCCAGAAAATGCGCTGTATACAGAACTGCTTCGATGAAAAGGAGCTTCTGAGAGGGAATCAGGTGTGACTTTGGCACATTGATAGTGAACCCCATCAAATGCAGGAGGTCCGCCGTAGTCTGGAGGTGGGAGATGACAGCTTGGGGCGAGCCCGCCTTCAACAGCCAGTCATCAAGATAGGGAAAGACTGGAACCCCTGATCTGCGCAGATGAGCTGCAACCACCATCACTTTTGTTAAAACAGCGCTGGTAAGGCCAAAGGGGAGCACGGTAAACTGAAAATTCTCGTGGCCTACCGTGAACCGTAGGTAATGCCTGTGGGCTGGCAGGACGGGGATGTGGTATTAGGCATCCTGCAAGTCTAGCGCTACCATCCAGTCTCCAGGATCGAGGGCAGAGAGGACCTGAGCCAACAAGAGCATTTTCAACTTCTCCTTCCAGAGGAAGCGGTTGAGGACCCTAAGGTCTAAGATAGGACGCAGGCCTTTGTCCTTCTTGGGGACCAGAAAGTAGTGGGAATAGCAACCACGACCTACTTCTGGCACAGGGACCCGTGCGATATCTTCCTTGGCCAAGAGAGCCTTAACTTGCTGACGGAGAAGGGCCAAGTGATCCTCCGACATGCGACGGAGAGCTGGTGGCATGGAGGGATGGGTAGTCTCAAAGGGGAGGGAGTAGCCCCTTCAGACTATCTGCAAAACCCACCTGTCCGATGTGATGTTGTGCCAGTGGGGGAGGTGATTGCGAATCCTGCTGCCCACTGGCCTCTGGTGGCCCTGAAAGTTCGGACTAGAAAGGTTTGGAGGCTGCTGCAGGAGGGGCATAGGTAGACTCGCCCGCCCACTGGCACCCAGACCCGCGTCGCTGGGTTCCATGTCCACGGCCAAGCATAGACTGGGTAGCTTGCGTGGCCCTGTGGCTCGATTGGGTGGAACTTAGTGGGGCACCCCTTCTGTAGCCACAAAGGGACAAAAGCCAGACTGAGTGGGGAGAGAGGTTGCTGCGAGGCCCAAGGATCTGGCTGTAGCCCTAGAATCCTTGAAGCACTTGAGCTCTGAGTCCGCCTTGTCACCAAACAAGCCACGGCCATCAAAGGGCATGTGCAAAAGAGTGAATTGGACATCCCCCGAAAAACCAGACATCCTCAACCAGGCATAGCACCTCAGGGCTACCGACGTGGAAACCGTTCTGCCCAGGGAGTCGGTGGTATCCAGCCCACACCTGATGGTGAACTTAGCTGCGTCTCGACCATCAGCAACTGCACGGGAAAGCATGGCCTGGGCCTCCTCCGGGCACTGTGGCAGCACTTGCGCAACCGTATCCCACACAGTATGGGTATAACGGCCCAAGAGGTATGTGGTGTCCACCGACAGAAGCCCTAAGCTGGCAGAAGAAAACATCTTCTTTCCAAGGTGGTCCAGCTTCTTGGATTCCCTATCTGGGGAGCAGTAGGGAATGCGCCTTTATAGGACGAGTCTTGCACCACCAAGCTCTCGGGGGTTGTGTGTTGAGAGAGGAAAAGTCAGTCGCCCGGGGCAGGGCAGTGGCGTCGGGCAATCATCCTGTCCACAGGAGCCAATGTGCTGGGCTTGGATCAAGTGTCCAGAAGGATGTCTGTGAGGGCTTAATTAAAAGGCAGCAGGGGCTCCGAAGAGGCCCCGGTCGCTGAAGCATCTCTGTCAGGAGGTTAGTCCTGACTGCCACCATAGGAAGCTCAAGGCCAAAGGCCTCAGCCACCCTACAGAACACCAATGTGTAGGAAGCTCCCCCTTCCATAGCCACGGTAGGGGGGAAGAGCATGCCAAGGTCTGGGGAGGTATCCAAACCACTGGCATCACCCAACTCCTCTTGCCAGTCCGGCTCTTCAAGCTGGTCAGCTAAAGGGTCAATAGAACCCTCACACTCCTCCTCACCCTACTCTGGCTGCTACTCAGGGCGATAGGCAACGCCAGGGATGAACAGTGGTACAAAAGTACCCTTCAGCGTCGGTACCGACATCGAGTGACGTCGGTCCGGCACCTGGTCCAAGTCGGAGGTGAGGCCGGGGTCAACGCCGGTTGGGGGCATTAACCGGTGTCGTCGTAGCTGGAATCGGCACTGGGGAAGGTGCTGTGAGGTCACCCATCTCCGATCCGGAGCCAAGCCTGGATTCTCGGGGCCCACCGTGGCCGGAGATGCCGGCATCAAAGGCCTAGGGCCCCCAGCCGAGTTCACGGGGCCCAAAGGCGTGCCTGCAGAGTCAGGTTGCCCAGAAATGCTGTGAAGCGCTTCGTAAAAAGCATGAAGCTGGGCAGGGGACGCTCCGGCTCCGGGAAAGGGAGAGAAGAACGGAGCCGTCCCAGGAGCGGGCTCCGAAGATGGAGCTGGAAAGCGATGAGGCTACGGGTCCCGCGTCGCATTGGCCGACGGACGGGGAGAAGGCGAAGAGCGACAATGCATTTTTGCCTTCTTCTTGACAGATGAGTGCAAAGACTTTGAAGATGAGTGGTGGTGGCTCCACGACCGGTCCCAAGACTTTCCTCTCGACCAGGACCTCGAACGACGCAGAGCAGATTGCCGGGCCTCCAAGAGCTTTCGGGACAGCTCCCACAAAGTCTTCGGATTCATGGCCCGGCAGTGAGAGCACGACTTTGGGTCCTGGTCGTGCTCCAGGCACCAGAGGCACACAAAGTGCGGTTCGGTGACTGACATCAGCTCATGACAGGAGTCACAAGGCTTGAAGCCGGTCCAACGATTCGACATACCTCGTGCACCAGGAGTCGAAGACTCAAAAAAGATGTTGACAAAAGTCGAAAAAGTGTAGTCAAAAAATGACTAGGGCATGCTCTCGCTGGATCTGCGCTAGTTTGGCGCAGAAGAAGAAAGACCTGATGTCAGAGTGCAGTATACACCACAACGTCATCCCGGCGACCACGACGCCAACGATGGCCGAGGAGTCGACCAACACCCACCTACCGACGCGCAGCAGTACTGCTACAAAAAAATTCTCGGGATCCAGTCTGATGCCTGCGGGTAATTCTAAAGGTAAGGAATCTAGAAGTACAGTCCCTTTCAGATACTCTGTAGCATTACATTTATCTACATTTCGCCGGTAACTTCTGACTGTCTATTAAAACACCATCTCTGAATCCTCTGATTGGAGATTTGTGTTGGATGTTGAACTCTTTTGACAAATCATTTTGGGGAGGGGGCTGACTAATTCTGAGGCAGTGTATTTTTAAACCTCCTTGCAGCACAAATTCTGGCTTTCTTTAATTTACTGACTAAAAGCTTATGCTGCCTGGCACTATTAGCCCACTTTTGTTTCTTACCGGCACACCTGTTTTATGCAGCCACCAGAGCCAGTTTGAATGGTCTCAGGATTATTAGCTGAAGATGCTCTCCCTGATTATCCAGCTACAGCCTTTACTGTGAGACCGTCTTTGTGTTCGGTGTATCCAGGTCTCTCAAGTTTGCCACATGAACACTTGAAACGCCTGCGGACCTCTCCTAAATTTGTGTTTGGGGATCTAATCCATGCAATTTTAAGATTGCACTGTCATGGTTTTCTGAACTTTTAGGTCATGTCTGCGGGGTTCTAGCTTCTTTTTGACCGTGTTCGCTCATAAGAACAGTCACGGTTTACTAAAGATGTCTTGTACCTTCTTTTTATATTTGGAACTTTGGACTGAGTTTTTAATAAAGCAGGAACCCTCCACTCTTAATGGAGTGCCGAAGACCTAGTCAAGATTAAATAACCTCTACATCTGCAATGGCTGATTCACAAGCTTCACTCTCTTCTACACCCTTGTGCCCTCTGGATTATTTCCCTCTGTACATCCCTCAAGGGTTTGTTCTTGGTTTTGGTCTTCCACTGTATTATGGCCTTAGAGTTCAGACTGGATTTTAGTTTACTGACAACCTGTTGCATATCTTTCATATGTGACCCTAGTACAGGTTTTTGGGCTAAAACCCCATGTTTCCGGGCGTTATCTGTGACTTTAGGGCTGGTGAGTATATTACCCTGAATCTCACCGAGCACCGCTCTCTGGCTACCCCCACTAACACCATTCTAAAGGTCTGAAATTGGGGGGGGGGGAAATCAAACTAAGTGATTCCCAAACTATTTACCCAGTGGAGTATCTGCTGGCTGCTCCTGAGGATGCCTTGCTGCAATACTCAGTTTCAAAGCTCTGATTATGACATCAGTTCCATCCTGTACTGCTGTTGGGTATGTTGAGGCGGGTGATAGAGATTTTACACTTGACGTGGGGCTGGTGGGATCGTACGTGCGGTGACATAGGATACAGTGAATTTAAATGTTGGTCATAAAAGCTCAGAATGGTAGAGGTGTAGATAGCACTGGGGATGTGAACAGGGGGCTGCTGCCCCTCCGGGTCTACATTAGAAGGAACACTGTGAGCGGTTGCGGCACCGGCTGGTGCTTCAGAACTCAATGGCACCCCTATTAAGCCCTTGAGAAACCCTGTACCTGCATAAGATGTGTCCGTTTGGGCATGATAATTTTCAAGCCCTTCATCAACTAGGGTTCTTGAGATTTTTATATGCGGTCGTGGCTCACCGGTTAGCCACCTGAGAAGCCCTACACATGCAGAATACGGGTCTTGGTCTGAATGATCAGTTTCAAGCCCTTGATAAAATAGAGTATGTGTGATTTTTATAGGTGTGTCTGCTTTTGGATGATCGTTTTCAAGCCCTTCGTCCCAAAGGCCATGTGAGATATCCATAGTCAGATTTGGGGATCCCCTGGGGAGCACATCAACATTCACCCTCTCAGATGGGAAGCATTTACCTGCATTAAGATTATAGGGACATGGCTGCGCGAAAACTGTGTTTTTAAGACAGATCTACAGGGCCGATTTGTAGGTCCGGGATCGTGTGTTTCTTCTTATTCTTATTCTTGGCTACCTTTCCTTATCATTGGGGATCTGGTAATGAGATGACATGGAGGACAGGTATTTTAGAAACATCTGTCTCCAATCCAGCCTAAGCAGCCATCCATTGAGCTAGGACTCTGGTCCACCCATGAGGGAAACCTCTAACACCGTTCTCTGCACTGTACCAGCACTGAAGGGGTCTCTGCGCTTCTTTTTGGTGTCTTCTACGCATATAGCAACTTTAAAAAATCTACAAGTTACTTCATGTATTTCGGACAGCAGAACTCAGAAATACAAAGTCCCATATAATGAGTGTTCTCTTCATTCTGATGAGGGCGGTAACCACAGTTACCTGTCCCATCGGAATTATATCATCTTTGGAAGCACAAAGATCTCTTAACATTCAACAAATATTTTAGCTGATAAAAACAGTCAGAATCTCCAAGTGAAAGTCTGGCTCAAAATTACTTGGTGAATCGGACTCGTAATTACCTATCCCCCCGGTAATTTATCATTTGTTAGTGGACCTTGAATGTCCAATGGATCAAACTTTACCCGCCCACAAAGTTACTAGCAATCCTTGTATTGGTAACTTAACCTCTTCAATGCCTATGACGAGCTGGTCTCGTCATGGGCCGCGGTTGCGCTGTGCCCATAACGAGACCAGCTCGTCATAAACCCCGCCTGCCAATGCAACGGCCGGCACAGGGCGGGGAAAGGGGCGGGCACTGAAGGGGTTAAGGGGTAGGGAAAATCCAGTCTATTTACAAGGCAACTCATACTGAGTGCTAAAGAGGCAAGTATTGCCCTATGTTTCTGAGCTCTGCTGTGGGCAAATCGTGCATTAACATGGAGATTTTTCAAGTTAAGAAGCACACAGGCCCCTTCTGCGCTGACCACAGCACAAAAGACAAATCATATTAGGGTGTCAGGAAATTTGCAAAGGCTTTACCAGTGGGGCACTCCCAGGCCTGGCCATTGGCATTAAGGACTACTTGAAGAAGCGCTGCATAACAAGGGAGTGAAAAAGCATACAACGTGTATTCACTCTTTGGTTGTTCACCTAAATGATATGGGACAATAGCTAGTACATGCCCTGAATGATTGCTTGACAACTCTGAAGCTAGCCAGTAAAGTTGTGCGAAGTGAGTGAGAGCTTTCTTTGTAACATGAAAGAGACCAATGATGTTGGATCATTACCATGCTATTTGTCACCACTAGAAAGAGGACCTTTAGGGCCTAGAAGGCCAGTTTCAACTGTACCAGGAGGGAAGGGAACGGAAGGGAGGAAAGGAAGAAAAGGAAAGCAAAGGAAAGGAAAGGGAAGGGAAGGGAAGGGAAGAAGGAAGGGAGGGAGGGAGGGAGGGAGGGAGGGAAGGAAGGAAGGGAAGGAAGGGAAGGAAGGGAAGGAAAGGAAGGAAGGAAGGGAAGGAAGGGAAGGAAGGAAGGGAAGGAATGGAAGGAAGGGAAGGAAGGGAAGGGAAGGAAGGCAAGGGAAGGAAGGAAGGGAAGGAAGGAAGGAAGGGAAGGAAGGGAAGGAAGGGAAGGAAGGAAGGGAGGGAAGGAAGGGAGGGAAGGAAGGGAGGGAAGGAAGGGAAGGAAGGAAGGGAAGGAAAGGAAGGAAGGGAAGGAAGGGAAGGAAGGAAGGGAAGGAAGGAAGGAAGGAAGGAAGGAAGGAAGGAAGGAAGGAAGGAAGGAAGGAAGGAAGGAAGGAAGGAAGGAAGGAAGGAAGGACAAAAAGGGAAGGATAGCCCAAACCTATCCAAAGGGTATGAGAGTGCAATACAGGGTCAAAGAAAAGCATGTAGTAAATAAATGATAGAAGTAGCTGGATTGTGGATGGGTAATGCATTTTGATGTATTGTTCTGTAAAGAACTGAGTCTTCAACATTTTCCGAAATTGGAGTAGCACTGTGATGGTCTAGATGGATATGGGCATGTTGTTCTGGATTCTTGGTGCAGTGATGAAAAAGGCTTCCTGCTTTTTTTTCTTCTTTTTCACACTTCTGAGTTTACAGTTTTATAGGGTCCTGGCTGACAGTGCACCTATAATCAGATGGTGAGCTTGCCTGCAAGATAAGCTGGGATGCTGGTTGTAAATGATGCAGCTAGTTTTGAAGATGGTGCAGGCCAGTAAGGGGAGCTAATGGAATTCAATGGGATGATGTAATCATATTTCTTCAGGCTCTTATTAAGCCATGCTGCAGCATGTAGGATGCCTTTAAAAGCGTGCCAGTGTGGAGTCTTGGAGATCATGGAGCAAGGCACTACCGCCATCCAGATGTGAGTACAAGTGTATGAACAGCAGTTCTGAAGTATCTTTTAGGAAAACTATTTTACTTTTTGTGAAAGACCATAATATCGTATTTTGTGTAAATGTGTGACTTGATGTTGAGGTTGGTGTCCTCAGTGAAAGCAAGTAACTTAGCATGCAGTGAAAGTTAGGGTTGGAAGCTGTCAAGTGTTGCAACATTGAGCTAGGTTTGTACTGATTTTGTTTGTTGTTCTTGAAAAATAACAGGAATTCTATTTTGTAGGATATCTAGGTAGGAGGAAAACCAGTGACAGACATCGCTGATGAATCCCATTTGAGACTCCGGGGTACGTATGAGGGGATGTTCGACCGTCCAGCAATATCAAGAGGCATGGCTCATCTTTATCTGTGTTCAGGAGGGCATAGTGTATAATGTGCAAGGCAGTGGTCTCCATGCTGAAGCATGATCTGAAGCCAGACCGGTACTCGTACAGGAGCTGGTTATCAGTGATATCATCTTAGAGTTAAACAAAGATTGCTCTTTTAATGATCTTGCCACTGAATGGTAGATGAATTTTGGGCCTGTCTTGAGAGCTTCTAGGAAGATGCCTTAAGTGAGGGCAGTATCGATAAAGGTGAGTAGGTGTGAGAGAGTATCCCCATACAGAGCTTTGTTGAAAGATGAGAGTAAGACATTGTCTTCATAAGATGTGACTTTGAGGGAGTTGAGTATCTCAGTGAGATCTGTAAGAGATAGATATTTGAAGGCTGACAATTGCAGGATTCTATGGGAAGGAGTGGGCATAATCGCTGAAGCAGCCCTTATTTTGTTGATGCGCTGTGTGATTTTCTGTATAATTTCACTTGAAAGAGGTTGATGTCATTGGAGTGAAGAATAGGTGGGCCTGGTAAGACTTAGTTGTCTTGAAATGCGTCTGCTTCTCGTGATGGCTTCATTGATGATGTTGGTATAATACTTTGATTTGGCGGATGTAATGATCTTATGTGTATTCTGCAATGGGACTTCAGTATCATCAGGTAATCAAAAGTTCTGTTTTTGTCACATTTTCTTTCCTCTCTGATGATGGATGGTTTATTGTCAGCAAGGTTTTAAGAGTACCAGAGTACTGAAGGCTTCGGTTTGCACTTGAATATTTTAATTGGGGTGTTTATATTCACATAGTTTTACAGAAAAATATTGTTTCGAAGTATGTGTCCCATCATCTATCTGCACAGGAAATGCAGCAATGTCACTTCCTATGCAGATGGATGATGGGTCATACAGTGATGTCATTTCCTATTCTGATTCATGATGGGCAGTTAAGTCCTCTTTCTTGGCTTCTTCTTTTAAAACCAATTTAGATGGGAAACCAGTGATGCCACTTCCTGTGCAGATGGAGGATGGCAAATCCAGTGAATTCACTTCCTGTACAAATGGGAAATGGGCAATGAAGTGTCCCTTCTTGTGAAGGTGGATGATGGGGAATCCAAGAATATAACTTCCTGTAAACGAACATATGGACAGACAAATCTAATCTTCCCAGCAAGGGACTGATAAAAATATCTCTACAGTGACCTTTCCAACCAAATTTTGTTGAACTGATTTTGACAATGATTTGCTGCTACGGTTTGGGCTTCCCACAAGAATGTTGGGGACATGTGCCACAATATCAGTGTTTGATAGTGATGGTTAGAGCAGTGATGGATTACTGACTGTCCAGAGGTTGGCTTAAGTGTTGTGGGAGATGGGGCACATTTGGCAATTGGTATTAAGGGCTACCACAGTATAACATGTTTGAACTGCGTTTTCACTGTAGAGACCAAGCTAGCCATATTGGAAATTCCAGACCTAGTCTTAGTAAGAGTCATGTCTCCAATATTCACAAGGCTGCCAACATGACCTCAAATTAGTTTCTTAACTCATGCCACTTTCAGTCCATCAGTTAATCCCCACGAAAAATACACTAATTTATGTGACCGACAAACTGCCTCCCTTACGCACCACACCAGTCTCCAGATGTAAAATCCATCACAGTCTGTGATACTCACTTTGTCTTTCCCTCCCAAGCAAGCAAAGTATCTAGAAGAGAAGAGCCCCTCTGTATGAACAAAGAACATGTACACCACTTAGACATAAAAATAGCACCAAACATTCCACATCTATTTCAGATAAACTACCTGCCCATTCCGATTGAGAACGAGAAAGGCCTTGTGCTATAGGCTAGACTCTTTATATGCTGGTTGAGGAGGATAAAGATGGCAAAACTTAGCATCTTATTAAGGCTACTCTGTGTATTTCAGGCCTTGCCCATATCTGTAGAAAATCTCTTTCTAGCCCACATAAAGTAGTTAATATTGAGTTTCATATGGGGAAAAACCAATTTATTTATTTATTTATTTATTAAGCTTATTAAGCGCGACAGATACCCAAAAAGGGCTTCCCGGCGCTAGGCAGAATACTGAACCAAAGAGACAGGAAAGGGCAATGGGATAAAAATCTGAAACCGATCACTGGTTAAAAAGCCAGGTCTTTATGGCTTTACGGAAGTAAGTGTACCTTGTTTCTAAACGGAGAGGTTGCGGAAGGGAGTTCCAGAGCTTCGGGCCAAGAAGGGAGAAGGATCTTCCTCCCATCCTCGCACGGAAAGTCTTAGGAACACAAAAGAGACCTTGTGTGGTAGATCTCAGGCATCGTGCAGGCATGTAGGTGTGTACAAGGGTTTGAAGGTATTTGGGAGCGTAGCCCCACTTTATCCTATGCATGAGGCTGAGGGTCTTGAATTTGACCCTGTTGTCAATTTTTAGCCAGTGGAGTGCCTTTAAATGACTGGACATATGGTCTCTTCTGTTACACTTACGAAGCAGTCTAGTTGCCGCATTCTGTACCAGTTGGAGACGCCGCATGACTGCCTGGGATGCCCCTAAGTAAAGGACATTCACATAGTCCAGACGGGAGGTAATTAATGCATTGATCACTGTCTTTTGGGAGTCATCAGGGAGCATCCATATGATTTTCCTGAGCCATCTCAGGATTGTGAAACAGGTGGCTGTGAGATTGTTAACCTGGGGCTCCATGGTTAGGCCACTGTCGAGGATAATGCCCAAGTTCCGAACTTGGTGTGATGGAGTTGGCAAGGGGCCCATTTCAGATGGCCAGTGTCTGGGATTCCAGAGGTTATGATTGGGACCTAGACCATAAACTTTCCTGAAGCTCCTACATTACAGCAACGACTGCAGTATGTGGGTGCAGTGTGTGTTCCTGTACTAGCAGCTCAACTGTGGGTAGCAATAGTGGTCAAGATCTGACTGTGAAACAATTGAAATAATGTGACTAATGCTATGTTGGTAGGCCCTTAGAGGAACTAATATAGCTGGATATGAGATTCAGACTACCTACCACACAACTAAGCACTCTGATTTATACCATCCTCAACATCTGGGACGCACTGGTAGGAAGCAGGAGGCTTACCACGTTTCCCTCCCCCGTACATCTCGATCCATGTTAATTTTGAATTTCCGCCTACTTTGCTGATCTTCAGCACCTTGATGCCCTCGGGTGATTGCTATGCCCTATAAATATATAATTGCTAAATCAAATCAAATCAAATTGCAGGAACAACCATTTCCAGAGTGGTGGGAACAGGGCTATAAAATGATTTCTGATATGTTGCAAGATAGCCAAGATAAATTGTTCTTACATTATAGAACTGGATTTTAGTTTAATGAGAACGAGAGATTGACATATGGCCAAATCAGACAAATGAGTACTTGCAACTGGAGTCAGGAGGGATACTTGAAATAAGACAAAGTTTGAGACTGCATTTGCTAGATTAATAGACAGTCAGCGAATGATGTGCAAGATATACTTTTTACTCCTATACCACGATGCACATGGCGACATGTTGCAATGGGCTAGCATTGGGTAAACAAATCCCTGGGAATTAGTAGGAACTTCAGGGCAGAGATATTTATGTCTGCTCTTCTTCTGTTAGAGAATGCGGGAAAGATTACAAACCCCTGTAGAGCTGGCATTACTCCCCTGATGCCTACACAGTATATCAACCCGACCCTGATGGAACTCAATTGGCTCGCACAATGTTCAAATCAGTGTTCCACTTAATCAGTAGCTAGGAAACTGCAGGTGCACTTTCTAAACTATACAGTCAAATATGTCTCAATTTCAAGTCTTTTGGTGCAGCAATTGGGGAGGAGGGATTACCAAACGCTCTCCAAAAGGAATATTCACCAAAACTGTGCAAGACAACCTTGAGCACTCCTTTCACAGAGTAATTTCTTAGTGTTTCAATTCTTCTTTATTCTGTAAATTATTTATCCGTTCTAGCCAACATGTGTTTTGTCCTCACTGACTGGTTAGACATCATAATATATATATAACCAAAATTAGTCCTTCTGTTCACAGACCAAATTACCTGCACCACGTGATTTACAAGACAAACAAATAGAAGACATCAAAAGGAAGGTGCATTATCTCATTGTGGATTTTGCAGACAATGTAACGTTTGAATGCGTCACCCGTGTCCATCAATGAATTAGCACGATGATGCCATATATCACATCAAAAAATACACTATAACCGGTTTGCTTCCCTAACAGAACCCAATGGAAAAGCAAGACCATGTGTAATGTGTAGGTACTACCAAATATCAAGTTTCCATGCAGATTCAGGCGTCTATATCAGAGTATTTACATGTCATAAAGCTCACTTATTAGTAAATTGAGAGTTTTCAAGTCAAACTGCACCTTTCTTCAATGCAAGACCTAAATCTGTTTAAAACCATTCCATGAGTCCACTATTCTGTGAAATATTCCCCTCAATGTTAAAGTTACCATGGATTTAAACATACCACATTGGAGTACAATACAAAATGTAGTCCCTCCCCAAATTTTCATATTCATAAGTGTCTCTGTTATCTGCCATAGTATCCTTGTATCTAGCCACACCTCCAAATGATTCTGAAGTAAAAAATGAAGAATTTGTATTAAGGCCCAGATTTATCATACTTTCACGCAGCAAGCCACCTTGCTGCATTGCGTGAAAGGGCAGGAATGCGCCGTATTTAACATACAGCACATTCCTGTACTTTTCTTCCACTGGTGCACATTGTGCTGCCTTGCGCCAAGGCAGGCACCCTTCCACATGATGGAAGGGTGCCTGTGTTACAGGCGTGAATTGCTTTTGTGCAGGAAGGGACCCTTTAGAGATTCTTTTTCCTCCTGCTACAGAAAGAGTAAAAAAACACAAGGAGAAATAAAGATATTCCTCCTTGTTACATCTCCCCTGGGGAGCCATAGCATTTTGGTGCATTCACAGGTCTACCACTAATGGTAAATCTGGGAGTGCGCCAAAATCCTTGGGGGGATGCGTAGGAACACCCACGCTCCACCCATAGAACACCTCCCTGGGGCAGAGTAAAGGTAGGCAGCGATTTGCGTAGCTTGATAAATCTGACTTTAGTGTTTTGTCGCCCTTGTGCACCCTTGTGTGGTACAACGGTGACGCAACACTATGATAAATATGGGCCCATGTGTGCTAATCTATCAAAATACGAGATGATGTTTCACTCTGTCAAGATAAGTTATCATGATCTACCTTCCCACAATGTTGTTCTCAGTAGCCCAATCATCTCCATACTGCTGCGTGTGTGTGAGACGCTCTACGTGGGTGCCATGTTGATTAGGGTTTAAATACCCAGTCTCCAAAAGGGGTTGGGGTGGTTTTCAGCCCTGCTTCCTGGGCTTTTCAGACAACTGGTGCAGTCTGGAGACTGCAGGAGATAGAGATTGGTGGTCACTGGGCAAAGGCGAGGCTTAGGGTTCACAGTAGGCGACAGTTGAGCTTTCCCTCTCCTTTAGATCTTTTCTCAAGTGATATGCCGGTCAGCAGGAACAGTTTTAAAAGTCCAGTGCGGCAAAATTCCAATGAGGTAACACAAATACGGCAGGCCAGAATGAAAAAGTAAGTGGCGCTCTCCAAAAAGTGATTGGCGCTCTCCTTGCTCTTGGGAAAGCGGGGAGAGACAATCTGATAAAGCCTGTTGTCCTTGACCAGGCATGGTTTCCCAGGTGAGGGAGATTAATGGGGCGGTCGGCGGGAAGCATAAGCCAGCTGTTATGGCCTGCTCGCCACCGAAGCCTAAACTGTCCAATTTGGTGACGGTGCCAGGAGGTGTGAAAGGAGAGGAGACCCTCAGGGGCTGAAAAGCCCCACCAGGCAGCTTTGCTGAAAAAGAAAACAAGCATTGGCAAAGCCAATAGGTCTCGCTTTTGGGACCTTCTAAGTATTTAGTTATGCAGCACAATATCCTTGGTGCAACCACATCAACTGTTGCATGGCTAAACACTTATAAGGTCCCAAAGGTGAGACCTATTGGCTATGCCAATGCTTGGTGTGGTTGTGTGTGGTTGTGTGTGTGTGTGTGTGTGTGGTTGTGTGTGTGTGGTTGTGTGTGTGTGGTTGTGTGTGTGTGGTTGTGTGTGTGTGTGGTTGTGTGTGTGTGTGGTTGTGTGTGTGTGTGTGTGGTTGTGTGTGTGGGTGCGGTTGTGTGGATGTGTGATTGGGAGTGGTTGTGTGTAGTTATGTGTGTGTGTGTGTGTGTGGTTATGTGTGTGTGGTTGTGTGTGGTTGTGGTTGTGTGTGTGTGGTTGTGGGTTTGGTTGTTTGTGTGGTTGTGTGTGGTTGTGTGTGTGGTTGTGTGTGTGTGTGGTTGTGTGTGTGTGTGTGGTTGTGTGGGTGTGGTTGTGTGGGTGTGGTTGTGCATGTAGTGTGTGTGGTTGTGTGTGTGTGTGGTTGTATGTGTGGTTGTGTGTGTGGTTGTGCGTGTGGTTGTGTTTGTGGTTGTGTGTGTGACAGTAATACTAAAAGCATCTCAAAATAAAGGAACACAAACATTGAGTTTGTGGAAAGAGACAGCACGTTGTACGTCAAACGGGCGCAGCAACGCATTGACACAACAACAAAACAAGATCACTTAGCGAAGACTGAGTGCTGATAATGGATACACACAGCCCATCATCTTAAGAGTTCAATTGCAGCCAATATGCACTCAAACCTGCCCCCTCCTTGTGAGTTGCACCCCATATTTCATTGCTGCACCCACCATAGCGCTTTGAGATCTAATGCGCTACATAGGTCTAATCGACTAACCAGTCGCCAACATGCTGTGCTTTTAAAGAGAATGTGCCAAAAGTTTCCAGCTTCCTCATCATGTCCTCATGAAAGCACCAACGAACGGACTCCCTAAATGGTGCAACGGACATGAAGCAGCCGCTGCGATCAGAAATAAACACTGTGAACTTGTTGTCCAGTTTCACTGTAACATTTCCTTAATGTTCCTTAAGTCAAGTCACAAAACAGTAATACTAAAAGCATCTCAAAATAAAGGAACACAAACATCGAGTTTGTGGAAAGAGAAAGCACGTTGTAAGTCAAACAGGCGCTGCAAAGCAGTAACATAACAACAAAACAAACAAGATCACTTAGCGAAGACTGAGTGCTGATAATGGATACACACAGCCCATCATCTTAAGAGTTCGATTGCAGCCAATGTGCACTCAAACCTGCCCCCTCCTTGTGAGTTGCACCCCATATTTCATGAGTTGTAACTGCTGCACCCACCATAGCGCTTTGAGATCTAAAGCGCTACATAGGTCTAATCGACTAACCAGTCGCCAACATGCTGTGCTTTTAAAGAGAATGTGCCAAAAGTTTCCAGGTTCCTCATCATGTTCTCATGAAAGCACCAACGAAAGGACTCTCTGAATGGTGCAACGGACATGAAGCAGCCGCCGCGATCAGAAATAAACACTGTGAACGTTGTCCAGTTTCACAGTAACATTTCCTTAATGTTCTTTAAGTCACAAAACAGTAATACTAAAAGCATCTCAAAATAAAGGAACACAAACATCGAGTTTGTGGAAAGAGAAAGCACATTTTAAGTCAAACGGGCGCAGCAAAGCATTAACAAAACAACATGTTCTTTGATGTTTGATGTTCTTTGAATGAGAACATCAAAGGGGTGCCGCGAAAGTGATCGTGATCGCGGGCGCTTAATGAGCATGACGAGGCTTGCCATATGGTGCCTCTGGTCCTAAGCGCGTGCCCGCGCACATGCACTGTAGCTCTAGGCTGGCCATGGTAGCACTTTTTTGAGCCCTCACAAAAAGTCTCGCCAGACCAGCGCATGCGCAGGGTAAGGCGAGACCTAAAAAGGAGGGGCAGAGAGGAAGCAGTCTCAGGTAGCCGGTGAAGGGTTTGGGCTGCAGGAGGCAGCAGCGCTTGCCCTACCATGTGATGCATGGAGGACTGCTGGGTCTCCCGCAGTATCGTCGTGTGTACAGGAGGTGGTGTGAGCAGTGGAGGAGGTGGGAGAGGCTGCGGCTGAGCAGTGTATGCTCCTTGACTTCTCCAGCCTGCATACGCCGGCAGCAAGACACGAAGGAGGCAGTATCATGGAAACAGAAAGATAACTCATCAGAGCAGCGCCTCTGAGAGAAAGGAGACTAGAATTACCAGATTATTTGAGGATTTCGGCTAATATTTGAAATGGAGAACAGATGAGGGTTCATAAGCCAGGTGCCCTTAAGGTAGACAGGAGTTTGTTAAGGGGACAACGGAAGGTAAAAGGCTTGGGGAAGGTGGAGGAGAGGGGAATGGAAAGTGAAGGTGATCTTGGTCGGAGGGATAGGGAAGGTGAGAAGCCACGACCTTCAGATACTATTAACCCTAATTACATTAAGCATCTGAGGCCAAGTAGGGCGCAGTGTGGTGAATGGGGCGCTGGCAAGTGGTTGTGGGTGCCAGATGTGGTGGCAGGGGACAGATGACTTAGGAATTTTCAGCACTGCTTAGCTGGGAGACCTTAGTGCGGCTCAAACCTCCCACTCCAAAGTTAGAAATTGTGCCGATTCTGGGACATCGAGGGACTGTGGAGCATTGTTGGGTAGAAGGCTATATGCAGCCTCCTCCAGTCAGCAGGATTTATACCAGGATCTGTATGACGCTCACTTTGGAGATAGAGGAGAGGGAGATAGTGAGGTGCCTGGTATGAGCATAGCGTGAGTTTGTGTGCAGGTGTGCCTGATGAATGTAACGGTATTGGATTATGAAGATGAAGAGATTGAGGAAGGAGAAAAACAGGATAATAAGGGTCAAGAGTAAGGGTGGTGGAGCACGCCAAATGATTTGTGTCACGGGTGTACGGAGACTATAAGGCGAGAAGATGTTGGTGTTTTTCAGAAGACGCCGCTGAGGAAAGGAGTTCTTGGAGAAGTTTCAGTCCAGACAATTAGAAATTGGCATCAAGAATTTGGGCTTTGGAGTTAGCCCGACTTGGAGGCCAGATAAGGAATTACAAATGGCAGACAAATCCAAGAGGGATGTGGTGGCAGTACAATCAGTGGGAATGGGTGACGCAGACTTAAGTTGGTATGTTAAGGATCAGGACACAGACACGGGTGGGGATGAGAAGGAAGGGAAGGTGCAGTAGCGAAACACAGTAAAGGTCAGAGGAAAAGGATGTGCAAGCAAAGGACAAGGGTGGTGGGGCCAAAGAAAGCGAGGAGATTTAAATTATCCTATATGGACATTACCAAGCCCTAGGGTCCCATTTAATGTCATTGACAAAAAAGCGTATCTGGAAAGGGGAGTATACAGAAGTAAGCTTTTGCACAGTAAGATTAGAGCGAAAAATGGTTCAAAAGAAGAGGAGTAGTAACTGTCCAAGAGTGCTGGTTCAAATAAAGAATTGGACAGCAGTGTTCCTGATATATGTCAGTGTATATTGCAAACAGTTTCAGGAAAATTGTGTAGCCCTCTTTAAATACACAGATAATGTACAGAGGGCACAGTTGACCTTCCGGGGTTGGGCAAGGGTGTGCCACAACAGGGCATTGCAGTGGTTGGTCTGTAATTTATAAGTCCTCTCAATGCTGTCCCACCCACAAGGAGGGTTGGGTGCAGTTCGCAGGGGATAGGCAGGAGGTTCTGGTGCATACGGAGTCATGGAACAGGGAGTTTTTCCGTTTCTGGCATTAACACTCGAAATGTGGGGGAAGCACCCAGTCGGGAGGTTTCGGATCACAAGGTGGTATGGGGAAGTAGTGACAGACTTCTAGTGACAGAGGTAGTGGGAGGGGTGGACAGATTACCATGGTAAAAGCCTTGTACACCTACTAAACTGTACAGATTACGATACTGGACATCACAGGTCAGTGCATTTGGGGACACACAGTTATACTTGAATGGCTTTGAATTTGGTTTCAAGTTAACGTATACAGGGCTGCAAGAACAGCGATGTGCAGAAAATCTGTGTTCGGTGCATGGCCATATTCCTCCATTTAGGCATTAGGTTTTAGAAGCAAAATTCTCTAGAGCTTCATTATTAAACAGTTATTTCAACTTTCTATAAGTTAATGAAGCTCAACAGTTTCATTAAACATTTAAGGCAAAAACTTGAATGCTGAATTCAAACAGTTTTTGAACGATACCTCTATCTATTCAGCAATTCATTCAGAACCCATAACACATAAGAAGCAAAAGTATAAATTGAACATTACTTTATACTAATGGGACTCTGGCTGGAGAGATTATTATTTGCAATAGAGTAAATCATCTAAATAGTATGTATGTACAAGGCATACAAAGATTAAATATGGCCATCAGAAAATGTAGATGAGCTATCTAATAATCAAGCAGACAAGTATACTAGCAGTGACATGAGTGATATTCAGATTACCAAAAAATGTATTGCACATGTTCATAGGCATTACATTACACCTAAGGACGCCGAGGAATGTTGCTGCTGACAAATGCAGACTAAGATTTACCAACTCTTGAAATCACCAGTCTTAGGCAGCGTGACAGTTTAAATGTCTGAGACAAAAAGGTTACACTCATGTTCAATGAAAGGGAAGAAAGGATAGGGATTACTAGGTCTACTCAGAGACTGACCCCAAGCTGCAGAAATGATCATCACACACATCAGGTTAGGTTGTTCCAGGTAGGTCCAGACAAGACAAAAATGCCAAAAACCATGCCTCGGGTTCTTACATGACAGTATATCATGTGTGATATATGCAGGTTTAACAGTAAATGCTTCAGTGTTAAAGTGATCCCTTTCTATACAACAGCGCATTCAAACTCCATTCTCATCTGATAGAAAAAGGTTCTCTTTCCTTTCAAGGTTAAAATTAGGGAGGAGTGTGTCTCACAATGAGCTTTTTACAAATGGGTGAAATCAGAAGAGGGAGAGTAGAGATTGTGAAACATTAAAATCTCTTTATTCTTCAGCAATACCAGGAATGGCCTAAACCTAACAGGGTCGCACCACCCTAGATAAAAAACAGAAAGAAGACTTGAGCTTAATTCTATACAAGACACAGATCTGCCCCTCCCCATATTGAAAAGAATGGAAAAACTTGTTCTGAAAAGCAGACACCAGTGAAAGTGTAGAGATGCTCCATTGTCTCAGCATTGAGCATGGACAACTGTCCCCCTTCATAGTCCAAATATACTCCCAGCTTCCTAGGGCTTTCGCATATGGACAAAGGAGACCGAGGGGATGTTAGAGCCTGGTACTGACCATCACATCTCCCTTCCACAGCCCAGATTCCCTCTTTGGGTGATGGTGTGACCCATCCTTTCCTGTGCACTGACTCTCTGGCTGCCCCAACACGCCATCCTCCACCCTTCTGCAGCAGCTGCACCTCCCAGTAATGTCTACCTGAGGAGAATCCCTCCCTCCCCAACACACAGGCAGAGGCTGTAAATCTCTTGGGATTGTCCGGTAGGGTCTGTGCTCTCTCTGTGTATCTCATACGTCTCCCATCCTCTGACAGTATCAGCCATTTGCTTGCAGTATCTGGATCCAGAGTGACCACCACTGCAGGGAAGAGAGAAGATTGAGTGAATGTAATGTGGTCAGATAAAATACAATATAGAATAACCATAAAAATACAGATATCAACAAAGAATTAGTGAGCACGAGGCCAGTGAGCTGTATCGCACATAGGGAGTCTAGGAATATAGGATAAAAACAACTAATGATATCAATACACACTGCATAGATTTGGATTTAAGTTTACACTTGTAACATGCAATAACATAGAACTAATTTAGAAGAACAATATAATACAACAGGGTGATCCTGTATTGAATTAATCAAAATTGAAAAATCCTTAATTTGACAAAAACAGTCTGTTGTGAGTGAACCTCCGCATGAAATTACTTAAATGTCAACCAGTGTATTATTCAATTCGTTCGAATTGAATTTATGATCAAAAGTATAAGTCACACAGGGTCAAGAGAATAGCGAGAGAGAGTTTTTCAAAAGAACCTCAAGTGAGAGGGACCATAAGCGAACAAGTAAAAGAACTGACAATGTGTACATCAAAGAGCATATTGGTATTAGTAGAAAGACAGTCAATAGTATTGTATACAAATAGGAACACCAGGCGAGATATCTGGTGTGTTTGTAAAATCTTAATTCGGCCTTTAGATGGTGTTGAAGGCGTTTCGACCCTGTGCAGGATATGACACATTTTGAAGGGGAACAGGGGTGGTTCCCAGTCACAGCCGTGGTTCCCAGTCACAGCCTGTAGATTTCAAAATACACCATTGTTTCATAATCAATTTCTGTGCTTGGTTCAAGATGTGGGAAAAAGTAGGAACACAAGTGATCTCGTCACTGACTAGTTTTTGTAGTGATTGAAGCAGAGATTCCCAGCAGGTATTGTATGCCCTCTTTAGTTTGGATAGTGTTTAGCCAGTAACTTCTCTGACAGTTTGAAAGCTTGTTCTCTTAATTTGTGAATATCTGAACAATTAAGTAGAATGTGGAGAACCTTTCCAAATGGTAAGTTATATCTCAAAGTCTGGGGATGGCGAAAGGTCAAGCCTCAGCAGTCAGACAACATGAATTCCTTGAGATTCTACATGGCTGGAACTAAACATCGATAACCACCTTAAAGTTATTCAGAATTTTAAAAACGCTACAGACAGACCCAGAGAACTGCTCAGACAAGCAACAGAATACATTCAGCCCACTGCTAAGTTAACAATCTAAATGAGGTAGTTGGATTGAAAAAATAATAAGTACATCCTTTTCATCCTCTCAAACCAAGCCTTCCCTTCCAATCCAAGAAATGGCATCTGGTGCCCTTTTCACTGAGATCATCACCTACAAGGAAATAGGAAATGTTATTGTAAAATAGGTGACTTCTGTCCAGCCAAACTGCTATTCTACTAATTTAATAAACTGCCAACTCTATTCTTTTTTTAAACTCCAAACATAGTCTTGATGTCTTCCACTGTTTGCCATTGTTACAATGAAATGTGTTGGCTATATTGGCAGTTGCATACAATATATTGAATATCATGGGTTTAGTATACTGTACTCTGTTGGTGTTAGTTAACTTATCATATGCATTAAGGAATCCCGCATTGCCAGCAAACTATGAACAGAATACGGATATGTTCAAAGAATAGGTCTACTGAATCAATCGGCAACTTCACAGAAATGACACCACCGTCCTATGCAGGCCCTAGCAGATGTATTGAGAACTTTAGGAGTTATCAAGATTGACCCAAGTGATTCTTGAGTGTATCTGATTTGTCATAAGAAGGCATCAATCTGGATTCACTTTTGACTCTCACACTGAGAAATAGCTATAGCTGGATGAATAGTAATATGCCTTGATGAGACATTCTTTTTTTTTTGGATTTTTATTTTATTAGAAACCGTTAGCACACAATAAAAGACATACAAGGGCCTACAACCACCAGGGCCGGCCGCTATAGAGCCCGAGGGCCCGCAGTGTAACGCCATACATTCAAATGAACCAGCGGCAAAGTACCCGGCAGTCCGTAAGCACCTATAACAGACCATGGCCATAGGCCAGGAGCGGTTTAAGACAACGGTTTCATTTTTTATTAAACATAACACACACTCAAGGCAATGAGAGTCTGAGATAGCAGCGTGCTCTTCCCAGGACGGGGAAACACATACAGTGTCCAAAACGATTCTGGTCCAGAAGCGGTGAAGGGGGGCAATGGGAAAACAAAGCATGGAACACACATTACACACTCCCGCAGAATGCGCAGCTAGGGGGTCAAAGCAATATCGACCTCTAATGGCAAAGGCGGGGCGCAGATACGGCCTCGATATAAATTCCACGGACCCCATACCCTACTCCATTTCCCTGGCTTACCTCTCGCCACATACACCGTCTTTTCCCTAAACATACACCAGTCCATATTCTCCTTCCATACATCAACTGTGGGCGGCCTCGGGGAGCCCCATAGCTGTGCAATGTTACGCTTAGCCACCATATACCCCAAGGTCACCCACTGCGTCTGTGCCGCATTGCAATCATTCGGTTCCCAGACATTCAACAAACACCTCCTAGCCTCTGGCAACAGGGCCACGTGCGTGACCCTCTCCATTACGGTGTGGATCCCGTTCCAGAATCGCACAATCTCCGGACATTCCCACAATATATGAAGGAACGTGCCCGGCAGGCCACATCCACGCTTACACAATCCATCCATCGAATAACCCATACGCAGCAAACCGGGCCCTGTGACATACACTCTATGGAGGATCTTCAGCTGTACAAACCGGAGGCGGGCCGGGATCGCCACCTCCTTCGGGGAGGCCACCGCCGACACCCAGTCCTCATCATCCAGCTCTAAGCCATCGCCTGTCCATGCCTCCCTCAGACGGAGCAGCAAGTCCGCGCGATCGTTGATGAGTTTCTTGTAAATCAAAGAAATAGTGCTGTCGGGCACATAGCCATCCAACACTCTATCCTCCAGTGGAGAATACTCGGGGATGGCAGCAGCGTCCGGAAAAACCGAACACAGCGCATGGTGGACTTGAGCATATCGGAAATACTCTGTATCGTTCAATTTATATTCCTTTTTAAGCATTTCAAACGTTTTGAAAGCTCCCTTCACCCAAAGATCACCCACCTTACATATACCAATCATGTCCCATTTCTCAAAGCCTTTCGATCTCCACAAACAGCCCAACCGCCCAGAGGCATACAGCGGCGTCGCCCAAGTCAAGCGATCCCTCCACCCCATCGCAGCATTCGCCGCGTGCCACACACGCACCGCCACCCGTGTGGGTCCCGTCAGCCGCGTGTCCGGGGTCACCGAGTACAGCGCCCTATTATAATCCCCACCTGGAAGCAGGAATTTATCCATCTCGAACGCCGGGTTTAAGGCAGGACCATATATCCCGTGGTTCACAGCCGCCAACTGAGACGCCCAATAGTATCGTTTGATATCAGGGAGTGCAACCCCCCCATCGTACCAAGGAAGCATTAACTTGGCGAGAGCAATCCGCGGCCGCTCGTCCCAAAACAGTTGACGCTGAAGACCCTCAACCTCCCGGAAATAGCGGGCCGGCACGACATCCAGAGTATTTTGCAAGGCGTACAAAAAGCGAGGCAGCGACATCATTTTGAACAATGCTGCCCGTCCAAGCGGTGAAAGCGGAAGTCGTCGCCATCTTGCGACGTCGGCCTTCCGCCGCTGGAGGGGAGGGAGAAGGTTTCGCTCATAGCGGACCGCGGGATCCAGTGAGATAAAGATTCCCAAATATTTGAACCCCAGGGTAGCAACCTGAACAGGGCAGTCTTGCGGCAGGAGGGGGGCTTCCCCGGAGAGGACGTAGACGCACGATTTGGCCCAGTTGATAACCAGGCCGGAGTTGCGGCCAAAGGAAGTCAACACGTCCACCAATACCATTAGTGACTGTCGGGGGGAAGTGAGATATAGAAGGATGTCGTCCGCGTAAAGGGAGACACGGTCTTCGAATTCCGGCGTCCATCTAATGCCTCGCAACGACGGCTCCCAACGCAGCCAGGCGGCGAGAGGCTCCAAAGAAAGCGCAAAGAGAAGGGGTGATAGCGGACATCCCTGTCGCGTACCCCTCCCCAGTGCGAAGGGAGCAGACACCCTAGCATTCACCACCACCTGAGCCAGTGGGTCAGCGTATAACAATTTTACCCAACCAATAAACTCAGGGCCGAATCCAAATTTCGCCAAAACGGCCCAAATATATGGCCACTCCAAAGTGTCGAACGCTATAGTAGCATCTAGAGATGCCAAGATGGCCGGCTCCCGTATAAACTCGGCTCTAGCCAGCACACCGTGTAACCGCCTCAAATTTAGGGCGGTATTCCGATGGGGTATAAAACCGGACTGATCCTGATGAATCAAGTCGCCCGCGACCCGAACCAGTCGGTTAGCCAACACCTTGGCCAGAATTTTGGGTTCTGCGTTCAATAGCGAAATGGGCCTATAGGAGGCGCAGCGGTCTCGCGGCTTCCCATCTTTGTGTATCACCACTATGGTGGCGAGGCGTTGGTCAGGGGGAAGGAAGCCCGCCGCACGTGCCGCCGAAAACATGTCACGAAGATACGGCGCTATCTTATCAGGACGTAATTTATATAGCTCAATGGGAAGACCATTAGGACCACCCGCCTTACCAGACGCGATCGAGCGAATGGCCAAATTAATCTCATCTGACGACAACTTCGCCTCCATCAATGTTGCATCCGCCTCCGATAAGGTTGGCAGTGCGATGTCCCGAAGCAACAGATGAGAATCCTCCTCCGAACGCACGGACACCGGAGAGTATACCCCGCGGAAGTGATCCGCGAAGCAGTCAACAATCTCAACAGGGTCAGTCACCCGAACTCCATCCATTCTCTCCACAACGGGCACCACCCTGCTCGCTCTCTCCTTCTTATCCAACCAAGCAATCAACTTCCCGGCCTTATCCCCCACGTCATACAGACGCCCTTGCTGTTCTCTATACATCCCTTTAGCAGCTTCCGTGACTAGCGCTCTATAATCTGACTGTTTGAGGCTGAGAACATGCAATTTCTCATCAGTAACTCCACGCTCCAAGTCCTCCTCCATTTCAGCTATTTCAGTCTCCAGGCGAACCACCTCAGCTCTCTCGCACCTCTTAGTATGGGAGATAAGAGACAAGGCCTGCCCCCTGACCACCACCTTATAAGCCTCCCATAGGGAGACGGCCGACGACACCGACCCCACATTATCAGTGAAGTAGTGATCAGTGGACTTGACCAACTCCGCGCGGATCTTAGGGTTACGAAGATACCAGGGGCCAATAGGTGCCACTCTTCCCTCTGTGCCAGGGTCAACCCTCAGTTGCAACCATATAGGGGAATGGTCAGAAATACCTCTGGCTACGTGACGCACCTCCCCAATCATCCCCGCTTGGGTCGCCGGCATGAGCATATAGTCGAGTCTCGAGAGACTCCCATGGGCCCCGGAGTGAAAGGTATACTGCGCTTGTCCCGGGTGCATCATTCTCCAGTAATCTACCAGTCCCAAAGTGTCCAAAAAACTCCCCAACCAGGCCTGAGCCCTAGGGAGATCCCTGGGGGGGTGACGGTCCTCCAGTCCAGAGACCACGGCATTAAAGTCTCCACCCAACACCAAAACCCCCCCAGGAAGCCCCAGAACCAAACGCCACAAGTCAGCAAATGTAGTCGTCTGCAACCCCGGGGGCACATACACAGCCACCAGTGAGATGGTTCTACCCTCCCATCTCCCCACCAGTGCCACATATCGCCCCCTATCATCGTGAAGCACCTCGTCCACTGCCAGTGGGAGGGAGGTCCTAACTAAGATGCCCACTCCCCTAGAGCCAGAAGTGAAGCCAGAGTGAGCGGCCAGGCGATAGCCCCTCCTATTTAGGGCCTGGAAGGAGTTCCCAACCAAATGGGTCTCCTGCAGGAAAACGATGTCGGGCGAGAGCCGCTTCAAGAACTGTAACACCACCCCGCGCTTGATCCTGTCCCCCAGACCATTCACATTCCACGAAAGGATTCGCAATCCCCTATCCCCCATCCCACTCCCACACATGAATCCCACATCCCGGAGAGCACAACCCGGAGAAATCAGCAAACAACTTCACATTGCCCTGCGAAACGAAAAAAAAACAACCATCCCCAACAACCCCCCTCCCCCACAGACCCAAAACCACAACTCCCCCCTCCCTGCACCCCTGCTTGAGCCCGAACAGCCCCCCCAACTTGCAGTGTGCCCGTCGCCCTAACAGTTACCACAAATGAACCCCAGAAGGAGGAAAGGACCCCAAAAAGCTCCCCGCAACCCCCAGACATTTGAAGGGCATGATGTGCCGGATTAGAGTGTAACTGAGCCAAGGTGCAATGAACAGTCAATCTAGTCCATCGCCAGGAACCAAGTTCTAGTCCTGCTCCACACCAGCCCGTCCGCTCTCCTCCGCCCGACAGTCTCTATCCTGTCCCCGCGGTAGGGCATCCAGCCAGTCACCAACCGCCTCCGGTCGGTCAAAAAAGTGGGAACGGCCCTGGAACTCAACCCGCAACCTCGCCGGGAATAACATCGCGTATTTCAGCTCCATGTCCCTCAGGCGCCGCTTGACACCCAAAAAACCCAGCCGCTGTTTCTGGACCGCTTGCGTGAAGTCCGGATAAAAGCTAACACTGGAGTTCTCAAACTTCAGCGGCCCAGCCACCCGCGACGCCTGAAGGATAGCATCTCTATCCCGAAAGTTAAAAAGTCGAGCGATTATAGGCCGCGGGGGAGCACCCACTTTGGGCGCACCACCCGGAATCCTGTGGGCCCGCTCCACCGCAAAGAACTTTCTCAATCCCTTGGCTGCAAGACGGTTGATCACCAGATCCTCCACAAAAAGATCAGCAGCAGATTCCTCCGATCTTTCCGGCACTCCGATGATACGGACATTGTTCCGTCTAGCCCTGCTTTCCGAACCCTCAAGTCGACGCTCAGTCTGGTCACTGGCAAGCCGCAACCGACGGACCTCCGTCTGCAGGGCGGCCACGTCCAAAGTTAGGCTCGACGCCGCTTGTGACAAGGAGTCGACCCGCTCGTTGGTTTTGGACAGATCTGCCCTGACCAAATTCACATCGATCAGTACCGCGTCCAACTTATGTGCCAGGGTATCAAATCGCTGACCCACAGCAGCCTTCATCTCCTCAATGGCGCCCATAACGTCCTGCAGGGTAAACTCCAACGCCGGGCCCGCCAGCTCTTTAGACCGCTCAGGCGATTTATGCAGGCCAGCGGGGGATCCCTTCAGCTGCGCATAACGGTCCATGTTGTTTGCCTGAGCATAGGATCCCCTCCGGGTTGACTTAGATTTCGACTTGTCCCCTTCGAGTCTCGCCGCCATCGTCCAGAGGCCACCAAGGTTGGCACCCGCCAGCACCAGGGACAGGGACCCGTTGGCTAAGTTAAGCGGTCACTGCGATCGCAGGCAGGACGTCCGTGGGTAGTCCGAAGATCGGGCCAGACACTCCGTTGTCCGCGCTCCTCTGAAACACCAGGGTCCCTCAGCCGATCTCAAACAGCAGACTTGAAAACGAAAGTGAAAGTGCGGGGTACGGGGCAGGTCAAGCCCTGCATGCCGCTGTTGTTCACTTCGTACCCGGGCACCTCACCAACTCGAGACCGGGACCTAGGCACCAGCAGGCCGCAAACTTCGGAGGGCAACCATTCGGGTTCCCGGCGTCCGATCAGAATTCGGAAAACGGGTGGCACCTCAGCACGAATGCATCAGCAAAAGCCCGTCAAATTTATCAGGATTTAGTCAGGATAGACGTGGGAGGTTGCGGAGGCCCTCGAGAGCCTTAAGCCTATGCGGCCATCTTGGTTGCACGCTAGGCTCATCCTCTTGATGAGACATTCTTAAAGGTTTCTAGACAAGAGGCTCTTGTTCTTCACGTAAAAACTTTACCATCCCATAATTACTCCGAGATTTATTTGAAAATAGCAGAAAGCCTAGTGGTTTGGCTAAAAACTAAATTTGATAATATCTGGCAATTTCACAGAGAACACTAAAGGAACAGATGAGGATGTGATGATGATATCCCAGTCCCTAATTTCATTGCAGAAGCTTTCATTTGAGTGTCAACTACTGGGGTTTGCCCAGTCGCTGCACCGCCAAACCCATGGTCAGGCCACCCTCCAGATTAGGAGCTTCTTCCTGTCTGGCGAGCTGGTTCTCGGCGCTCCCACGGCAGTGCCTCAGAAAATGGGCACTTTAATGAAAATGCTAAGAACAGATCCTGCACGGCATGGACAGTAAAGTCCATGCCCTGCAGGAACTGGTGTGCGCGCACACAGGGGAGCACATGTTGTGCCCCCCCTGTGTGCATCCACAGGGCGTTAGGCAACAACCATGAAAACTATAGCAGAGAGGAAACTTGTACTATGCTTGGCAAGACCACAGTAGTATTACTGCCTGTACACTGCTGCACCACCACCAGGGAACAGCAGTTCCCTGGCAGCTGCGTCGGGGCAATGTCGGTCCAACCGCCCTTATTGTAATAGGGCCGTCAGGAGACCGCCACCACCACACCCCCACGAGTCTGACGGTCTGTGAACTGCCAGACTCGCAATAGGCTCTAAATGGATCCACATAAGTAAGGTCTAGCAAATTCTGAGGGAGTGCTATTCCGGTGATTAGTGTGCTATACAAATAAACTTAACATAACAAATAAGGAAATTAAGGGGGAAAGGAGGTTGAAGAGTGAAGCAGGTAGAAAGAAAAGAGAGACATCTACTTCCCTTTCCTTAGCTTGTTAAGGAAAAATGCCCTACACTGTCACTAAATACCCAACCCATTAACAACTACATTTCACTGACAGCAAACATGAGGCTCATGGAAAAGCACACTGAATTTTTCACAGGTGTTACTACTCCGATAATCTGAAACCAACACCTTCACAGGTACTAATGGTGGACCGCCTGCAATCACTTCATTTTATAGCACCTGTTATATGAAAAACAAACCCAATTGGGTCTTGTAAACTGTACCCCTTGTTGTGGAATGTGGTGGCTCAACTTATTTTTATCCACTACACATTGTAAATACAGAAAAAGGTAGCTCATGAGCTCTGCAACAATCCTAACCATACTTCACTAGCCACAACCCCTTCAGTTTTCTCCTACTTCAGATTGCTACAGCATACTTAATAGACTTTAGTGCTATGTTTACTAATTAAAACTCCAAAATAACATATACATTAGGCCATCTCACTCTGCTAACTTCACAAGATAAAGTGTCTCGTAATATTTAAGGTAGCTTTTAACCTGTCATAAAACTATGTTCAATCACTTGAGGCAATAACTTATGACATTTCCTCACTAGAAACAATTAAATAACTAAAATGAAACATTCGCTGGTAAAATGCCCGAACATCTGCTATTGCCTCCCTTCATATAAATAATCTTTAAACAAAATGAGTTGTGCCTTAAATAAGCTCCACTACAGAATGAAGAATGAGAGCAAATGACACAAAGGATGTATGTTTCTGGGGACTGACGCCTAGTTAAGGACTTTTGGTTACAAGTTGATCGAGAGATAGTGCCTAAGCAGATAGTGCCATCCAGAAGAAGCCCCAGTTCCAGGAGAGAAAAATGGGAACTACGCAGCTGAAAAAACACAAAGGAGTTTAAACTGCAGTAAGATCCAGGGAGCAACTGAAGAGTGGACAACTGCCGAGCTAGAACAAGGAAATACTAGAAACATAGCAGGTGTGAAAAAGCTATTGACAAGACAGGCAATGTGTTGCGACATAATCAAAAAAGCATTCTAACCCCTTTGATACCCGAAAACCAGGAAATTACATAAGAAATAAAGTTCCTGCCATGATGGATTGGGAAGGCCTGATGATAGACAATGGACAAGCCACCATCTGAATTGGGACTCATTAAATCACCAAAAACCTCACTAGAGGATTTTGGAAAGTAGAAAGCCTTAGGGAATGGAGATATTGGATTTGCCTCCTCGTTGTTATTTCCAGAGAAGAGGAACAGAGGAGCACTGGTGGGCCACCTACCCACTGTGAGATAATTGTGTGTGAAGAGCCCCTCGGCCCACAGGTGCTACCTACACTCTCCATGTAGTCTGCATGTCACGCTCCTCGTCCACCTGGTAATGCCCCGGGGATAAGCATTGAGCGAGGCATCCGCACAATAGTATGGCGTGAACAAATAGATAACAGGTTTTCTACAAACAGTCACTAATGCCAAGACGCTGGGCTTGAAAGATCAGAAGACCAGGGAGCTACGAGGGAGAGCTTAGCAGAAATAAGTGCTATTTTTACATTTGTCCTACTTTACCTGGAATTGTAATGGATGAGTTTAGGACATTTGGAATCCCTTTCCTCAACTGCATTCCATATCCTACAGAATCACCCTCATTATACGTGTGCAGACTATGGTGTGGGCCCTTCCTAAAAACAACCCAAAACCCTATTAGTTCCTCTGACTACTAACCATCAATAGCAGGTAAATGTTACTTAACCGTAACATTCTTTTTGACTCTGTTTAATGTTCACAAGCCAACAACTGTTTTCCTTGCTCTGTGGTTCTGGATTGTGAGCTGAGGCAGAATTACTCAAAGTCACAGCCCCTAAACAATGTAACTGGGACTGATACTCCACCTTATACTGAGCACAATTGGACTGTGCGAGCTTTGTAAATGTGTGAATATGATGTATAACAAAGCAGGACTAATACTTTCCATTCATTGGGTAGGTGGGGGGTGCATGTGATATGCAACTCTACATGCTGCAAACTGAGTGTTACAGTTAAGTAAAGTTGTCCTGGTAAGACATCTATTGATGTATAGCATATGTGATTTGAATGTAAAACAGTACCTTCTACCTCTAATGCTTCAGTTGACTGCAGAAGTCTGAATAAAGTTTTCTATGACGTTTGCCTCCTTTGTGCTTCTTTCCTTGTCTGAATGTTGACACCATCAAGAATGTCTAGCGAAAGTATGAACTGATTGCAGCCCTGCAAATGCCAGGTAATGGACTGTTTCTGAGGAATAACCTACTAGCTTCTTTTTTATGTTAAAAATGAATAGACAGCATACTCCCTAGAGCACATTTCATGTGTAGGTCTCAGAGTTGTTTACAGGTAGGTGGTAAAAAACCTTTTCTCGAAAATCACATAAGTATACAAATAAAATACATAGGTTAGGAAACCATTAACATGATTCTGCTACAATTAATAAATAAATAGATAAAAAATGGACTAGAGCTTATTTGACAAACTGATGAAATCACAACATTAAAAACTAAAAGGGACAAAAGCCCAAACATTATTTAAAAAGAGAACAAATACTGAGATTCACCTCCCATTAATGACCCTGGATAAAAAACAAGTTAAATAAAAACAGATGGTAGGTGATTTTATGAATTGCAGAAAAAGAAAGGCCGGCCCAACTTGTTTGAAATTCATTGACAAAAGAAGTGGGTGTATGAATTTATGACGTAAATGATGAAATCTAGGGCACATCATGACAATGTGGAGGGAGTCAGGGAGAGAAACATCATCACAAGAACATGGCGGCAAGTCTGAAACTTTGCACCAAGACCCCTTGGGTAACAGAAGTTAATAAAACATGTTAAACCTAAAATATGTTAACAGCCTGCGGTGATGGTTAGACATCTACAGGAGCAAATATGGCTCCATTCCAGGGACAGTTTTTACCAAGATAAAATGACGCAAAGAGCATTTGTGAAGGGCTGTGGCCTCACATTCCGCAGCCACTCTTTCATAAAATGCTTGTTTTAACCATGGTATTGTGGAAAAGTGTAAATTTAATGTTAGCATAAGCGGCAGCCATTTTGACTGTCGCGTCCATTTCATTTCTATCGTGTTCATTTTATTCTTTGCTGTTCGTCCATGCACCCCGCCTGTGTCCTCAACTTTAGTTGACCTTGCTGACATGGTCAATTTGTTGTACGTGCTGGGGGGCTGCAACTGCCGGTGCACTTGTCTCTGATGTTATCTATTGATAGCTTATTGCCGCCATAAACATTCCTTACTCCCCCTCCTCATCTCCTGATCATTTGGTTAGCCTTTGTACTTGTTTGCTTATAGCTATTTCCATGTTTAAACCTGTTCCCTCCAGTTTTCTTTCCCATGGGATTGCATTGTCTGCAGCCCTCAGAGTCTATTGTCTGTGGCTGTTTGTGGATGTGGTTAAACCATATACTCTTAAGTGCATTATAACCTAGCGGTAAATGCTAACTTTGGGATGACTGCATAAAAACATGTCGTGTTTGGTGTCAAACACCTTGGAATCATACCCCCACACCAGTAACTGGTGTGCGAGTATGATCCCACCCTTCTAGAGGGAAAGACATGTAACTACTGTGGAAACACAGTAGAAATCTGAAAGAGCCTGGCATCACAAAATGGATGCCACCAGCACAGACACTGGGCTGCCCTCCTGCTGCTGACTGAAACTCGCAGTGGAGGAGGCCCAACAATAGGCATCCTGTCACAGGGAGGTGTCACCACCTTCCAGACAGGATTTAGTGTATTGGGGCTGGGTGGGTGCACTCCTAGAGTGCTTTGAAGTAATGCACTGGGGGAGCAGTAGGCTCCTCTGTGCATATGCCAGCTCAAACCGGTTCAGGGGCTACCTGCCCCTGCTCTGGCGCGAAACTGGACAAAGGGAAGTGGGTGTAACCACCCATTCCCCTGACCCTCCCATAAGAGTGGTCATAGAGCTAGTCCCTCCCTTTCCTTTAGTATAAGATAGAGAAACCTTGCCAATGCAAACTAGATATCCCTGGACGACGCTCTACAAGAAGAATCCTGGACCTTCGACGTTCCACTACCTTTGGAAGACTGAAGAATCTCCCTTGGAGTCAAGGAGGGACTCCCCTGCTTGGCAGGCACCAAAACTTTGAATCAACTGTCGCAAACTTTCCCGCTCCCGCCGGAGTCCGAAGTCCCTGCAGCCCCAGAAGTGGATTTCCTGACGGCCATTGTGAGTCCCCAGCAAACCTGAGGCGAGAGGACCCCACGAGTGACGAAGAACAGCAATACCCGGGTACCGTGCACTATTGTTGAGTGCAACCCCTTCACGACGTTCTACGAACTTGTGCATTGGACCACGTGTGATCCTTTGCCGGTTGGCTTGTGAGTCCCCTGAAGACTTTTTCATCGAACCAAAGGGCTCCCCTGGTTGCTCCAGGCCTGCCCTGACTTACCCTTGCTGGGTGAGTCCCTCAGACCTTGCTGGTCTGCACCGCTGACTTTCTTCACATTCCACGAGACTTGCTGTTGCCAAGGCTTGTTGGCTCCAATCTGGTTGCCGACACCTCAGTAAGCTGCAGACTTCGTGGGACACTCCGAATCCAGCTCCTGGTCATCGTCGACGCCTCCTGGACCTCGTGGCTGAAGAGTCAAGACACCCGTGATCACCTGAAATCACCCGACAACTGTGGGCATCCAGCTTCCTGGCCCGGGGTCACTGGCAAATGGCTTTGAACACTGTCTCCTCTGCTTTCAGGTCTTCTTTCTTCAGAATCCAGCCTTGGATTCCACCGGACACTTCTCCTGTCTTCACAAGCAGCAAGTCTTCTTTGGCTCCCATTGAAAACGACGCCGCGACCCGACACCAAAAGACACCTATGCACCCGGCTTCCCTGGTTGAGGTAACTCGTGCACTCTGGTGCTCCTGTGTGTGTTGGCCCTTGAACTACTTACCCTGTAAGTGACTTGCTTGTAGTACTCTCCCGTGGGTCCTTTACTTACCTGCCTTGGGTGGATTAGTGAGGCCCCCGCGCTTCTGAAGACCTTAGGCCTTCTCCCTTCTCAAGTCGTTCTTCTTATACCTCTTTTTTAGTATATGGTCTGGTACGCCCCTAGGGCCCCAGCCATATAAGAGCTTAATTTGTTGTGAAACATCGATTTGTGCATATGTTCCCGACTTCTAATCTCATAAAGAGATTAGTAGAGTGTGTCTAGAAATAAATACATATATATATTATATATATATATATACCTGTGTGTTGTCCTTTCATTTGGTAATTCATGAGATTAGAAGGTAAAACAAGCTGCTTTACATTCCTCAGAGACTTATCCTGAAGGCTGCTCTCCACACCTACCACTAGGATAGCTTTCTTTAAAAGGTTGTCTTAAACCTATCTACCATAAGAGGCGAATTGGACTGGTGCAAGGTGGCCACTTTAACTAGTGACCAGCATATGCCAGGCCAACTTCTCACAGGTCCCACTCATGAGTGACTAATAAACTTGATCTGTTTTACTTCAACTCTAGTGCCGAACTCTATTTTGTTGGTCTGCGGATCCGTGGACGAGAGGGTGACCCTGCACCAGTGTGCCCTTAAAAAGGCACATTTACACAATTGGCGCCCAGCAGGTGGGGCCCCATCGGAGACTTGGCCCACTGAAGGAGAGGTCTCGACGGATGATCGAAATTATCACTGAGGAAGCGCACTGCATGAGAAGACCCTTGTCTTTGCAGCCAACGGGAGCTTTCCGGTTTTCCTGACTTGACCCTCCAGGTGGTGGCCAGTCTCAACTGGAGCTTCTTTGGCAAATTTTGTAGAGACCATTAGGTCGACCAGATGTCGGCAGGTGGGACTTGAAGACTTCTGTTTGGTAAGGTCGCTGATGCGGCACTCTTGTTTTTTTGGTTTGGTTTTGGTATTCATGCTGTGCAAAGACTGAAGGCAGGTATTGTGGGGATTTTTCTTCTTTCGGAACTTGTTTGGATAAGTAATATTTTACATATATTTGTGAAAACATGCCTGCTCTTAGTACACTTCGTAAGTGGTGCTGCTGTGGCAGTACCAGAAGTGTTTTGGAAAAAAAGTCAGCTGGCTTCCCCAGAAGGGACCACGAATAGAGAAATGTATATAAAATATGGTATTTCTGCCATAATGTATGGCTCATTGTGGAACAAATACACAAAAAAAGAACCCGATCTACAGTGGCCAGTAAATGGATCGTTTGAGTTTAAGAAGGTTCAGTATGTGGAACAGTGTCTATTTAAAAGGAGGACTAGACAGGATATGTTTGAATGTTCACGTATGTGGGATAAGGAAGTGCGAGAGTGAACGAAGAAAGCGGATGCTATAGCACAGAAAGAGCAGCGGAAAATGATGTATCAGAAATGTGTTGAATTAAGAGATAAGGAGATGCAGGAAGGGATAGAAAAGGTAGAGAGAGAATGTCGATTACAGGTAAATGGCCAGTACCCTATTAGACGTCCTATCTATCCGATACTTAATAAACCTCATGATGACGCTATTTTATTAGAGCGACCCTCAACCCCGTATAAATTTCCTGATACGAGTGCCCCCGAGGAGGGTGCTTCTGATGAGGAAATCTCCTCATCAGACGATAAGGACAAAGATCAGCGATCCATGCGACAGACTCGCTCTACTCTGTCTAGCGAAGATAAAGATAAATTGAAGAGCAGTGCTAGAGAGGAATCTCGCAGGACTACTACAGCGATGATCCTCATAAATATGTTCCAGGCGTGGAAAGACGTAAAACAGTTATATTTCTTAGAAAAATTCTGTTGGGATGTAATATATGGTTGGCGACATATCTCTAACGAAACGGAACCAACTGATTTGAATATAGATTATAAGCAATTGGTAGATGGGGCCTATCCTATTAAAAACATACCTGATACAATTGGGCGAGCGGTTAAATTACGGGATGAGACATTAAGAATGAAAAAGGAACAAGAATTAGCTAAACAGCGGCATAAAAGCGTAGAAATACAGACAGAGAATGCGGTTGTCTCAATAGATGTGAATAATCCCAGTATTAGTACACTTGCTATGAAACCGTTGTGTGCAGCCGCACCCCTGTATGTTCCCCCGAAGGGTGCCCGAACAAATGATGATAAGGCTTCCGATAATGCTAAGGGATATTTTATATGTAATTGGGTCTACACTCCGTGGAGTAGGGCAGATGTAATGGCCCTTAAGACTGCCTTGCCTGACCCCCGGAAAAACCCTGCCGCCTTCTATGAGGAGGTGGAGGCAGCCATTAGTTCTTGTACCATGACATTAGTAGACATAGATATGTTCTTTGGGCTTATTTTACCTCCTGATATGTGGAGAACAATACATAAGATTGATGACGCTACTGTATTTGGTGACACTTGGGAAAAATTGGAAGAAATAGATAGGGATAGGGAGCCTGCCCAGGAGCACCAACAGGGGATATTAGATCTCCCTAAAGCTATTATGATTAAATTGAAGACTCTCATACCCCCTAAGAAAATAGACTGGACTACATTAGCATCCTGTAAGCAGAAAAAGGATGAGTCCATTCCGATTTCTTTTCCAGATTTGAGGAGCCATTTCATGACTTTAGTGGCCAGTCCCTGGCCAATGAGACGGGCAAAAATTTGTTGCTAATATGCTACCAGAAATATCTAGTCGCCTTAAAGCAAGTAAAAGTTCTTGGACCACGTCTTCCCCAGTTTCCCTTTTGACAATGGCCCAATATTATGAACGGCAGGAACTAGAAGTGAAGGGAAGAGAGGATAAAAAGGTTAAGGAATTGAAAACAAAGGTTATGATGGCTCAAGTGTATGGCTCACCATTTAGGGGAGGTGGAAGTGGCGGACGTGTAATGCATGCTCCTGGAGCACTCCGTTTTCAACGGGCCCATCTGTCTCCTGATCAGTGCGCCTATTGTAAAGAGACTGGGCACTGGCGTTCTGAGTGTCCCCGTTTGCAAGGTCAGCAATACCAGCGGGGAAGGGGAAGTATGAGAGAGGGCCTAGGGAATGTAGGAAACAGGGGAGGTGCAAGTGCTCAACCCCGATTTGAGGCCGTTGAACAAGAACCGAATTACTCCAATACTTTTGATAAGCGACATCAGTACCAAATGACTGACTATTACGCTGATACACCCACAGATTCTGATTATGCATAGGGATGCCTAGGACGGGGTGTGGGACTGGTTGAGGTGCCAGTAGATCAAATGGGTCCCTATATTGACGCAATGTCTTGGGATCTACTGATCAATTTCTGGTTGATACAGGGGCTACCCATAGTGCCCTGTCTAAAAGACTGGTTCCTAGGGCTCCCCTGTCTGGCACATTGATAACATCGATGGGGTTCAACGGAACGCCTACACCTAGCCCACTATCACAGCCAATTGAATTCGGACTAGATAAATTTACTACTGTATGCCCATTCTTACTCCCTCCTAACACTCCAGATAACATTGTAGGTATTGATATGCTTAAATATTTTCGTGCTACAATACGCTGTTCTCCGGAAGGTGTACATGTTATCCTTAATGACAACTATCCAACCATTGATAGATCTTGCCTTATCAAAGAGGACGTCGCTCTGGCGTCCTTACCTTGCACCCTGTGGGCTAGATCAGATACTGATGTGGGCCAAATGGTTATTCCTCCTGTGCAAATCCAAGTAAGAGAAGGTGCCTCATTGCCCCATTTGCCTCAATACATAATATCTTGAAAAGACGAGGAGGCACTAGCAGGTATTGTTCAGAACTTGATTGGAGTAGGTGTAGTGGAAGAGGTTCCCTATAACACTTGCAATAGCCCTATCCTTCCTATTCTTAGAATGGACACTGATACTAAGATTTCATCATCATCAATTTCTTTATTCGATATTTAAAAAATATCATAAAAGTACAAAAATACATTAAAAAGAAAACATCATTCGATACATTTCAAATACAATGGGTACACAAAGTTCATTTATCAGTATTTCATTCAGAGTTGACCCCTAGTATTCCTAAGTCTTATTGCGACTTTAATAAAGTTTATAGTGCAAGCCAATGTTAATGGGTTCTCAGACCTTTGTAAGTATAAAAGAGCAACCTTAGCGTGTCTAAACTTCATTTGTTTAAAAATCCTTATTAAAAATCTGCGTCTGGGTACCGAATAAAAAGGGCATAATAAAACAAAGTGAAGGGTATCCTGCGGAGACCTATTGTCGCAGCCGCAGGTACCCTTCTGTTCAACTGTAACAGTAAAACCAGGTGGATCGGCCAACAGGTGATGTAAGAGGTTGAACCTGAAACGGGCAATTAAAAACCTGTCCTGAGCGTTATACACAAGGGCGAGATATGGTTCCATTCTTTCTACTGTCTTTACCATTCTGTGGGCACGAACTGTGGGCTTGTATTCTTCAAGAGTCGCTCTACCTACACTCTCTTTAGCATAAAAGATTCTTTTAACTTTGAGTTTGTCCTCGGGGATTATTGTTGTTGGATTATAAAAAAGGTCCCTACAACCCAGTCCCTCCAGAGCAGTCCTTACATAATTCAACCACAGAATGCACATTCCCTTGTCTCTGTCCAAGCAATCTCTAATTATTTGTCTGCTCAGACCTGCCTCTGTATTGGTCCAGATTCTTAGCCAGGCCGTAAGGGGTCTGATCTTAATCAGGTCTTCCATGTATGCCCTTCCCAGTTCGGCATGGCTGGTATAAGCCGATATACTTTGGGGGGGCTTGGAGGATCTTTCTCAGAAATGTGTTCTCCTCAATCTGTATTTGCTGGGTACATACAAAACCCCAAACTTTTGCCTCATACATTACTTTGGGGCAACAGATTGAGCCATATAAATGCATTACCTGTTCTGGGGACCACCTACCCAGCCTGCGCCCGTAACTCATTATGGCCCCTGTGAATGGCACTAGTTTTGAGCATCGCTCTTCAATTAAAAGTTTAAAATTTAAAAGCCCATCAAAAAGTATTCCCAGATAGGAAAATGTCTTAACCTTTTCCATGTTATGTGTGCCTATTTTATATAAAAACTTTTTACAAGGTTTAGACCCAGCCAACAATACATAGGACTTAGTTAGATTGGCAGATAGATCTAAATTGGCCATAAAACTAACGAACCCATCTAACAAACTCTGGAGGCCTTTAGGTGTACGGGCTAAAAGTACCGCGTCATCAGCGTACAACAACACGGGAACCGGTCGGGAACCTACTCTAGGGGTGTCAACATTCAATTTACACAAAGCCTGTTCTAGCTCATTTATATACAGTGAGAACAGGAACGGGGCCAGAATGCATCCCTGTCTCACCCCGCTCGTGCAAGGGAAGGGTGCCGTAGTATCACCCTCCAAATTAAAACGCACCTTAGCAGAGGTGTTCCAGTGGAGTGCTCTTAAAATATCCACTAGGCCCTGATCTAACCCATATCTGATCATCAGATCCCATAACTTTTCCCTGTTAACATGATCAAAAGCGGCTGAGAGATCCATGAACCCCAGATATACAGCCTGATCACTTGCAACGGTATATTTAGCCACTAATAGGTAGAGGTTCAGGCATTGATCTGTAGTTGATTTTCCACTCCGAAACCCATACTGCAAACCCGTGATTATTCGGTGTTCTGCGGCCCAATCTAATAGGCGATTTAAAACTACACGTCCCAAAACTTTAGCTGTCACATCGATTAGAGATATGGGTCGATAACACTGCGGATCATCCTTTTTCCCTTTTTTAAAAATTGGGACTATTGTGGCCTCCGACCAGGATCGTGGCATACCTGTTGCAATTGCTGTGTTTATTACCCTTGTGAGGATTGGGGCCCAGAGATCAACCCTACTTAAATAGAGATCAGGGGGGATTCCGTCCGGACCTGGGGCTTTATTTTGTGTCAGCCCTTTAATGCCCACTACCATTTCCTCCAATGTAAATTCAATTTTAGACACCCATGGGCAAGGTCTCCCATCACCCCTAATGTTTCCATCTGAATGATTATACAGTGATTCGAAATGTTTAGACCATTGATCTGGCAGGATGGATGTGCCGATTACTGGAGCAGTGGTACCCTAGAAACGAGGTTTATTAATTATTTTCCAGAATGCACTTGGGTCTCTTCTATCTGCTGCATCACGTAAATCTTCCCATGTCTGTGATTGTAATGCCAATTTCCTTTGTTTAATTACTTTTTTATATGCGGTCCTGCACTGTGCAATGTGCCTCTTGTCTTTTGGGACTGTTTTTAAACATTCTTTTAGATCTTTTGTGGGCCCGGGAACAATTTTTATCAAACCATCTTGGGGAAGATTTTGCTTCCGATTTCGAAGATGATTTTAACAGGCCGTCTATAAGATGTGCCACAGACTCAAAAGCTTTGACCACAACAGGTCCTTTCAGTGAGGGATCCAAACACACCTCTATCATCTCTTTACCTTTCTCCATTAGAGATCTGTAAAAGGCATCTGCATCCACTTTTGCCCATCTAAGGCATCTGCCTTGGTCGATTGCCCTCAATGTGCTAGTTGCCTTGACCCTCTCATTTATGTTACGGGAAGACCAGTTCTTAATCTTTAGGACTAGTGGGTTATGATCACTGAATATGCTCCATTCGATGCTTGCCTCATGTATCCAATCCCAAAATAACTGAGAGACGGCTATGTAATCTATGATGGAGCAAAACCCTCTTCCCTTGAATGTTGGTATGACCTCACAACCTTCTTTGAGATCTACCAAATCTAATGTGTGCCATAACGTGTGGTTTTCCAAAACCCTCTCTAGCTCCAACCCTTCCGTAGTGTGTTCAAAATGTGTCCCTTTTGCCAGTGTGCAACCAGACCAAACACCCTCAAGCGGTCTTAAATTAGGGCACAAATGACAGTTTAGGTCTCCTACCAGGACCACACACGGGGCCATAACTGTCTTCCTTTTATTCAACTCTCGGGTCAGGCGAGTGTCCAAGTCATGTATTATACGCCCCTTCCCACGCCCTGCTGTGGCATTGTATACATTGATCAAAATAACTTTTAGCCTGCTTGCGTGAAACCCAATTGCTTGTATGTTGGCGGAGTTCCAATTTAAATCAGTCCACACTCCTTCTAGCTGCAGGTCCACATAAATAATTAGCCCCCCCATTGCTCTTCCCGGGGCCAATTTCTTTGCGGGAACAGAAAAACATTTATACCCTTCTAAGTGAAAGGGATTATGATCCGACACCCAAGTTTCCTGCAGACAAATTATGTGAAATCTGGTGATATATTGCCTCCACTCCTGATTACAAAATTTAGAGGACAACCCAGCTATATTCCATGAGACCATTTCGATCCCTTCTTGCAATTGTCTCCCTTTTGGACCAGAGTTATTAAAGGTGATATGATCAGAAATTCCAGTGCTTACATCTGTATTGATCACTAATGGAGTCTGGGCAGCTTGTGGGTGCTGTATCTAAGAAGTCATACAAACTGCTTCGTCAGAGGTCTCAGCCACCTGTGAGCCTACTGGACTACATAACCTATTTTCTGCTGTGCGTTTAGATGCAGTGATTTCGTCTGGGAGCCTACCCCCCGTTGAAAATGCATGCAGATTTTACTTGCCTCGAGGTGGCAAGGGGCCGTAAAAATGGGGATAATTTGAGCAATATTTGGCTCTACTAGGGTTTGCTCAGCATAATCTTTTGCCCCTTGTAGTCAATCCAACTCCTCCAAGGACATAAGGGGATCAAATCTATTTCTCAAGGCCCACCTGCCTCTCCCCGGGGGGACGTATTACTATGTTCCCTGGTGAACCTTGCTACCCCACAAGCGCTCCTCTGTATCTTGAGGGGCCCCATTTCGAGGCAATGTGTTTCTACCATTATCATTAAATGACCCCAAAGGTAAAGAGCTTATATTGCTGCTTTGAGCCACCGGGCCCCAACTAAGTATATAATCAACAGTTCTGTAGTCTCTAAAGTTTACCACCACACAATCCCCTACTACATTCTTTTGCCTATTCCCCAACCACCTTACCCTTCTTACATGCAAAATTTCTCCCTGTGCGTCCCTAGGCAGTGGCCTGTTCTTATTCAGCCAGTGCGTGACTTTGTTCTTGAGCTCGTCATGTAATTCTGTTTGGTCAGGTTTTAATTCTGGGACCCCCGTGAGTATAATAACGTATGGGGCTGCCTCTGGGGGCAGATGTATACAGGGACCATTATCGGCGGATTTGAGAGAAGGTATTTCTGTGAGTTGGGGCAAACCTGACGAATTATGCGATGGCACAAACTTTGCATGGACTATGTTCGAGGAAGTGGCTGTATGTGTTCTATCAGAATGTAACTGAGTCGGGATTGGCAGTAGTGGTGGTCTTGTGTTAGCATTAGAGGGCCCTGCTATGCCATTGTCTAATGGAGTGGAAGGCGTGTTTTTCTTAGACTGCTTGATGTGTACGGACAGTGGGTTTAAGCTCATTGGCTCTATGCCCGCATCATTGGTCTTTGGTGGTAAAGGAGCATTACCTGTCCTTCCGCCCCCTAACTTCACCAAAGATACAATTTTGTCCAACCTGCTCAGAATTTGTTTCGTCTGAGCATTAATCAGTTGCTCAAAATGTGATTGTAAGTCACTAATGATGTAAGACACCCACCCTGGGGGAGCCTGGGTATCCATAGCTTGATCACAACTGTCTGCTAGGACTACATCGTCTGAATGATTTGGGGCCGGACAGCTTCTAGCCTTTCTGGGACCAGGTTGCCTCTTGCTCTTCCCCTTTTTCTTAGCCATTCGCATCTTAACCCCTTTACCGTTTTCATATGTGCCCCTAGTGGGAGTTATCTGTGCAGGTGTGGTAATTCTTAGTGGGGCCTCCAGAGGTGAGTCATGGATGGTCAAAGGCATATTGGTATCAGGTGAGGAGAATTGACTCAGGTGAGGAGTTAGTGAGAGCCGTCTTTCCGTGCGCTCAATTTCGTTAGACACTTCGCCAATGGCCTTGAGTAACATTCTGTCAATGGCGGTCTGCTTCACTAGTATTTGGGGAGAAGTTTCTTTTGCGTTGTTCATTTGTCTCACATTAGGATGACCCTTACTACTTAGTTTGGCAGAGCGTGTTTGAACTTTGGTTGCCATTCTGCTGTGTGAGCTGTAGAGTCAATGACACTACGTGGCTTAACCCTGAATAAGCCCTACAGCGAACTTCCAAAGGACTCAATTGGCAAATGTTAGCAACATAGTGAAGGGGGCCACGATCGTCTCAATACATGTACATTGCAACAGTACCTTGGTATACTCTCTGCAGCTTCAGCTGGATGTTAGGGGGCTGGCCCAGCCCTGCCTCGTCCTGCCCCGGACGGCCACAGACGGCCCGCCCTTTGCCCAGGTTTAGCCCGGCGTACGCCCGCGCGCGTCCCGTAAAGTGGGAGGCGCGAGGCGCTGAAATACGGTGCCCTGTGTCAAATGGGCGGGATCTCCACTGCGCGCTTTGCCCCTCAGGCTTCTGGGGCGTGTAGTCCGCCGCTGTAGCGCTCTTGCCGGTTCCCAAAGTGCAGCGATGCGCGTCCCGCGAAGCGGGAGGTGCTGAAATACGGTGCCCTGTGTCAAATGGGCGGGAGCTCCACTGCGCGCTTTGCCCCTCAGGCTTCTGGGGCGTATAGTCCGCCGCTGTAGTGCTCTTGCCGGTTCCCAAAGTGCTGCGATGCCTCGCAGTCGATTCCCACTGCCGAAAAGACACTACCGCCGGCAAAGCGGAAAACGGAAAGCCAGAACTGGATCCTGAAGGGGAGAGGCCACGATCAGCGTCAGAGAGAGCACTCACGGCTCCAGCCTTGTTGAGATAGAGAAATGTTTCGCTGCCTCTGCCGCGGTAGGGAAGTGTCCTGCGGCTCCTGCCGCCCCAGGAAACGACTTGCGGCCTCCGCGGCCCCAGGAAACGACTCCGCCTGCTACATGGAAATGTCTTGCGGCTCCTGCCGGCCACGGGACGTTCTCACGGCTCCCGTCGCGGTAGGGAAGTGTCCTGCGGCTCCTGCCACGATAGACTGACTCAAAAACCAGAGCCTCAGACGCTCCAAAGCAGGCAGACCCCCACCTCTGTTCTTTCACACTGGAAACCCGTGCCTCTATTCACTTGCTGCTGGAAGTAAGTTCGGGAAAAAGCAGGAGGAAGGAGAAGCATCAGCAGCGGGGGGCATGCAGGTGATGGACAGTAAAACCTGCCATCCCTTTAACCCCCTCTCACCTCTTTTTTACTGCTTAGCCAGGTGGTCAAAACCGCCGCAGGTTTAATTAAACAGCCGCGACCACTATTCATACGCCTCTGTTTCCCGTCCCGCTCACTGCAGCAGCTACTCGTTGCAGGTGCTTTCACCCGGTTGTGGTTTGTCGTCGGGGCCACGGAGGTTGCGAGGGCAGAAGGCGAAAGGCAGAGGAGCGAGAGCAGACCTCCACAAACCTCCACAGCCACCGCCACGTCTTCGCCAGCCGGCAAGAACCAGTGGGAACCAAAACCGGGACCGGATTCCCTTCACACGCAGTGGATACTAAGATTTACAGGTTCATTATTGATTTGCGTGAGGTTAATAAGATTGTGGTGCCCCAATATCCGGAAATTTCTGACATAAGGACTCTCTTCACTATGGTCTCTCCCACTGCCACTACATTTTCGGCTATTGATTTGAAGAATGCGTTCTTTTCAATACCTATTCACCCAGACAGCCGTTATCTTTTTGGATTTACACTGAAAAATAGATCCTTCCGTGTCTGTAGAGCTCCACAGGGCTATACAGAAAATCCCAGTATTTACAGTCAGGCTTTGAAGAGACAACTTGATTCCTTTCCTGTACCAAAAGGGGTGGCCCTGATTCAGTATGTCAATGGTATTTTGTTAGCTGCTGACACTCCTGAGCAATGTGAAGAAGGTACATTGTTATTGTTTCTTGCATCACATAATCACAAAGTCTCTAGAAAGAAATTGCAATATTGTAGACAGCAGGTTACCTATTTAGGTCACCTCCTGTCTAAGGGGGAACGTGCGCTCACACCAGATCACACCAGATCGCATTCGGGCTATTCTAGATACTCCAGTACCCCGTACTCAAAAGGATGTTCGTGCAGTGATTGGTCTTACCTCTTTTTGTAGGCAGTGGGTCCCTTGTTTTTCACACATTGTTAAACCTTTGTTAGCGCTTTTGACCAAAGATACCCCAATGCCTCTCCCATGGACTGCTGAGTGCCAGAGTGCTTTCCAACAGTTACGCCAAGCCCTCTGCTCTGCACCAGTATTAGGTACCCCAGATTACACAAAATCTTCCACCGTCTATGTACACAAAAGGGGAGGTTGTGCCCTCTCGTTCCTAACACAGACACACGGCGATAAACAACGTCCGTGCGCATATTTTCAGCTGTCCTTGACCCAGTGGCTCGTGCGCTGCCTGGATGTTTCTGAGCGGCAGCGGCGGCAACAGCTGTATCTATACGCTAGAGTGAAGGAATAGTTTTGTCACATAAATTGCTTGTGTTAGTACCTCATTCAGTTGATGCATTGCTAAACCAAACAAAGACACAGCATTTGACTAATGCCCGTCTGACTAGATATGAACTAACACTTTTGGCCACCCATATTACGCTGAAAAGATGCTTGACACTAAATCCTGCCACACTTTTACCTTTTCCATCTACTCAGCCACAGTCACAAGAGTCACATGATTGTATATTTCTCACTGAAGAACAGACAAAGGGTCGTGTTGACCTGCAAGACACTTCCTTCTCTATTCCAGATGGTGAGTTATGGGTTGATGGGTCATGTTTGAAATTACCCAATGGCACCACATCTGCTGCCTATGCTATCACAACACTCCAGACAGTGGTGAAGACAGCTCGCATCCCACAGAAATCGGCTCAAGCAGATGAGCTGATTGCTCTGACAAGAGCATGTGAGCTTACTACAGACCTGTCAATGTCTATACCGATAGCCAGTACGCGTTTGGAGTATTGCATAACTTTGGCCGCTTGTGGAAGGAACGTGGTTTCCTCACTTCACATGGAACACAGATAGTGCATGGAGAACTAGTGCAGAATCTTATTACTGCCTTAACTTATCCCAAGAAAGTAGCTATCGTTAAGTGCAGTGCACACAAAAACGTGACAGATAAAATAGGAGCAGGTAATGCCTTTGCGGATCATACAGCTCGTGAGACCGCAAAACAGTGAAGCGCCACGTCAATGTATGTGGTTAAGTCACAAGCTGAACCTTGGCATGATGCTAGACAGGAAGTACTGGATATGCAGCAATCTGCTTCCTTTAAGGAATTAGACCGATGGTCTAAGGAGGGAGTATTGGATGATGAGGGCTGCTGGAGGTGCAAAGATATGGCTAAATGGAAGTTGCCCACTGCATACCTATATCCTTTGATCCATATAGCACATGGCCCAGCACATGTTGGTGCATCTTCAGCAGCAAACCAGTTTACGCAAGTTTGGGATCCTCCTGATATCGCTGGTACTGCTAAAAAGATGTTCAGTCTTGCCTGGTCTTCTCCAGTAAAATCCTGGAAAGGGAACGCAGACACCAAGGAGGGTTTGCGACACCATCTGCACCTTTTGAGGTCCTACAAATGGATAACATTCAGTTTGAATGCTGTAATAATTAAAAAAATGTCTTAGTAGTAGATTGTGCCTTCAGTAAATGGGTAGAGGCCTATGCTACGAAAGATAATACAGCCCTTACAACTGCGAAAATACCCCTAAAGGAGTTTTTGCCCAGATTTGGAATATGCTAAATTTTATGGAGTGATAACGGGCCCCATTTCATTGGACAGGTTGTAGATTATGGCATGAAAGGGCTAGGGGTCAAGCAGAAGTTCCATGCTCCTTTCCACCCACAGTCAGCAGGCCTGGTGGAACGTTACAACTCCACACTGAAATTGAAATTGGCAAAAATACAGGCTTCCACATCTCTGAAATGGCCTGATGCATTGCCATTGGTACTGCTTTCTATCAGATCAATACCACATACATGCTCTTAACTTACCCCATATGACGTTGTGTTTGGCAGGCCCATAAATATTTGGGGGGTTCCTAAGCCTTGCCCTATACATGATGTTTCACAAACGTTGATGAGTGATTATTTGTCTCAGTTGACTGACAGCTTATTTTCTATTCATCAGCAGGTTCGAGAAACTCTCCCGGACAGATCGTAAGGTGACGGACATGACCTGCATCTGGTAGACTACGTGATGGTGAAAGTATTCCAAAGGACGAATTCCTTGGAATCTCGCTGGAAGGGCCCTGAACAGATCCTCCTCGCCACCCGAACTGCAAAGCGAGTGACCAACAGGAAAAATTGGACGCACGCCACCCACTGCAAGAAAGTTCTGTTTGCCTTGGTGGATCCTACTGCGCTGAAAGATCACCACGACATCCTGGTCACAGAAACAGGGCAAGCTCTATCACCTGAAAGAACTGAGGGAGTCTTCTTGGACCACATGATCCCCGGTGCATCCAGATACCTACTCCGATTGAGGAAGAAAGGAGCTCCAGTGCAAAACAAGATAGGTGAAGCCATTGTCCTGAGTGGTAAAGTCTGACCTCAAAGAGGGGGGTGTCTCCTATTAGTGGCTATTCGTCTCAATGCCCGTGAAGAAACCAACGTCCACTCAGGACTCTTAGGGCGTTACCTTTCTTGTTGTTTGCCGATGAAAATGAGCTTGTCCACGAAGAAATAGATCGCTGCAGCAATGTGTAACAGCTGTACAATCTGCATCCTTGGTCTGACTTTAACTGCTGCCATCATCGCTACTGTACTGTGGGTAGTGGAGGAAGTAATGCCTGGAGCCTTCTTACCTAACATTACTGTTACATCACTTGCTGCAAAAGAACACCATCATTTTGATTTGCCGCAACATGAACAGGGATACCGGCAAAATCTGAGAAACAATTTATTTCTTCAAATGTTGCATCAGACACACCAGCTAAGCAATGCTACTAGCTGTTGGGTTTGTGGCACGATTCCTCCTCATCAGAACATAAAAGGAATCCCGTTGTCACCGCTGCCATTCTCTCACAATGGCTCATGCCCAGCTTGGTTCAAACTTCTATATGCCTCTAACGTATTTAATCTCTCAGAAACATGGGATGTGGGTGACCTCGGCGTCAAACTGAACAAAGTCTGTTACCCCAACGAAGATGGGGACCCACAAGCAAAATGGACTGCTTTAGAAATGGAAGAATACAGTAAAGGAAGTGCAGCAACTAACTATGTGTATCCAAATTCTAGGTCGGCTAAAGGAAATGGACCCCCTGTTATCTCTGTTGCCATGACCACTGGCCCCCTTTGTGTACAGAGTACAGGCGATGTGCCAGTGGGCCATAGTAACTGTACTACAGTTTTGCAGATGTCTACGAGAGGCCGAAGCAGTTTCCTTGCATCACGTCCCACTTATTTTGTTTGTGGAACTAAGGCATACTACTTCCTACCTCCAGGCTGGTCTGGTACCTGTTACATAGCCTTTCTCCTACCACCTGTGTTTCTAGCTCCCCCGACCTACCACCAAGATTTGCAATTGTTTGATCATCATGCTGGTAGATGGCGAAAACGTGCAATCGATGTCTCTGTAGTCAACCAGGCAGAGACCACATGGAAACAATATACAGACTTTAACAAAGGATTATTTTTCTTCATTGGCCCAGTGCAGAACAGTAAGCTGGTTCATCGCCTCACCCGTACAATGGAAGCAGTGATCAAGGAACTGCGGCCTTAGGGAACTTGACAGAAGAACAAGCATCGATCTGCATGGTTGCTTTGCAGAATAGACTTGTTCTCTGTGTTATTCTAGCTGATCGAGGTGGAGCATGCCGTATCATCGGATCCAGCTGCTGTGTCTTCATACTGGACAATTCACCTTCTGTCTATGGGCCATCTCCAAGCTACATAAAATAGCCACTGAAATACATCAAGACCCAGGAACATGGAATGGACTGGGTGGTTTTGGAACTTACTTTCAGCTTGGGGTCTAAAAGTATTGTCAGTCCTGTTCATATTAATAGCCATCATCTTCTCTTGCTGCCTATGTATTCATTGTGGACCAATGTTCTGTTCCCTCTGTACTTCTGCCTGTACTGCCTGCATAACGTCTAAAGAGAATGCCCCAAATATAATGCCGTTTAGCAGTGGAACGAGAAATATATGAATTAATGCATATAGATGTTGAAGATATATGTTATGCCCCTTAGAAGGGACAAAACTGTCTTAGCTTATATTAGCAAAGGCAATCAGAATATTAGGACCAACGGCCCCATCATCTAAACAGATGCTAAATCCTGATAGCAGGTGGAAAGTAAGGAAAGCTAGCAATCTGCTGGAACCACCTTGGCTCATTTGAGCCTTCGTCCCTGCGCAACAGGAAGGACCGGTTCCAAAAAAGGGCTTCGGGCTCGGCCTCAGTCATAAACCATCTGAACAAGACCAACAAAGTGTGATGATCGCACAAAGGGTGATGATCGCTCAAGGAGTGTAAACCTACCTTGAAATCAATTAAAGAAGCAAAAAGACAAGAAACAAAAATATAATCAATAAAAGAAGAGGCTGTCTCAACTCCCTTAAAAGTGTGAGTCTGCGATGCATTGCAGGTAGTCCGCTGATTTAAAAGATTCACTGGAGAATGGTCCACCGATAGTAAATTAAACCTATCGCCTAGGGGGGTGTGTTTCAGATATGCCTGGTCCCTAGGTCATCGTCTAGCGATGATTCCCTGTACAAAAAGCAATTTGCACAGGGGTGTAGATTAAAATCACCCAACAAAGGTAGTACTGTAAAACCCGAAGAGCTAGTGACAATATTATTAAGGAGCTAAGCTATCATACAACATCCTGCTTCTCCCGAGCTGAATGATAGACATTGACAACAAAAACCCTCAGTTGATTGGAAAAAGTCAGAAGCATGCCTAAAATGGAGTGAATCAGTGAGTCAACTGTCTCCATTTTGCATTTGAGGCTAACTCTGATAAAGGTGACAAGGCCTCCCTTGGCTCTAACATGCAGAGAGAGAATGGCCTGGGAAATAAATATAGCAAAATCATATAAAAATAGCCCAGGGGGAGCAAAAAATGTTTACCGTTGCATGGTCCCTTACAGGAATTGATACAAGGTTACATCTGCCCGCTATTTGTTAGAAAAAATCATTACCACACATTCCCCTGCAAAAAATTTAGGGGAGTGTCCCAGCCACCAACCCACTCTCCGCACCATGATGATATCTCTAGTGCAAAAATAGTCAACCTTGGTCTTCAAAGAGAGCCAGTGTACGACTTTGTTTTTCAATTGTGGATAACTCTCTTGTAAAAACTTTATAACATGGGACATTTGCCATAACGTCAATGTAAGGAGCTGTAGCTGGGGGGCGGGTCCAATTTAACCAGGCTGGCACAGTGAGCAAGGTCAGTCATGCCAGTCGTGCCCACCCTCTCCCCAGAGGACTCAACGGAGTTAACTGTATTAGTCAAGGATGAACATGGAGTCCCCCAACTAACAAGTGAGACTTTCCACCTTTCCCTTACAGGTCATCAATCCATAAAAAGCCCTAGTAAACAACGCTTTCAGTCAAGATGTCTACGAAGGGAGTCTAATTTGGGTGCGTCCGGTAGGATCTGTCTGTACTCCCGCATTTGCTACAGAGATGTTCTTCTTGACTGCTTCCACTTGCCCCTTACGCTTGTTCCTTGGGCTAACTGCAGGGCTGGGCTGTAATACTTCCCCCTCCAGACCCCCAACAATATCACCCCCTCCACGTAATACCGGTAATACCCCTGGACACATGCTGGTGGGAAAATAAAGGACCCCTTAGGGGTAGTAGGGTCCAAATGAACACTAGTAATAACTGAAGGGGGGAGGGACAGGGCCATCCCTGGATAGGGATAGTCTTCTTTCAATTAGCTTTATTTCTTGAGACACCGCGCTCACGGCACGAGTCAGGATCCCCTGCATAGTCGACCTACGGGGGTATCCTGAGGAGTCCTTGGAGTGGGCAGAGTTGTCTTCTTTTTCCCTATGTTTGAAAAGAACAGATGTTTTTTGTCAAAGCTAGCTCCCCAGCTGTACCAAAAGTAACCTTCCCTACAAAATAAGACAGAGCTAAACAAAAAAAGAACCTATAAGGCGTGATATAAACAAAATATGCGTACCCCCCTTGGGTCCAGTAAGTCAATGTAAGCAACTGAGAGCACAAATAGAAATCAAACAGCCTTAAAACTGTGAGGTGGGTAAATAGCAGCCAATATATTGTACACAACCGTCTTCTAAAATGTGACACGTCCCAGCCGAAAAAGACGGGCAAAGACAGTCACAAGTCCAAAGATGTCCAAACAAACCTCTAGCCGGGCTCACTACATTGGAGAGTTCTGGTCATGTCATGAGGGAATCCAGGTCATGTGGTAGGACTCACAACTGTCCCAGGGACAGGCATCCACCAAAGCAACAATGAGAGCAAACAATCAGAGGGAGGACCAAGAGTGGTGGTTCCGCCCTGCCTCTTCCTGGCACTGACTGGCACAGGACGGGCCCACCCGTGGCCCAGGCTTCGCCAGGGCACATGCTGCGCCGTGGCTTGTCATCACGTTATATGTGCGCCTCACTGGCCACAGGTGTGGTAGATGGGAGCCCATCTCCTGGCCTTGTTGCTGTTGGGACTCCTAGTCCTACTGCAAATGCTACCAAATGAGTTGTATACAGCAAAAGCAGAGCATTTCTCCTTCACTTACATGCCTCATGTATGGGTTTTCTACCATAAAGAGCCTATAGTTCATTCGCCCTTTGTAAAGTAGGCATCTCCACCAAAAAGACCACATTTCACATTAAATGCTGCAAAGTTCTTTAAAGTAAAGACTTGAAAGGAGAAACAATTATTCTTGCTAATACCACATTTTTATCCCATAAAAAAAAGGTGCATAGTATGTGGTGTTATTATATGCTTCTAATCGTCCACAAAGAAGTTAAAAAACAAACAGACGTGTGTATATTCTGTAATTAAGCAGCAAGGTGTTTTCTGGTGGAGGTGTATGCCAAAATAATGCTCTGTGGAAATTAGAAAAAAATGCCTTACATTACCAGGCAGTGAAATATTGAATGGATTATTAGACGAACAGGTTACCGTTGAAATTCTCAGGCGTCAGACTAGATCCAGAAACGTTTGGGTGAGAAACACTCATGCGTGCCATCAGGTAGCTTTGTTCAATTCCATACGTCATTGGTGCTGGATGTGATGTCGCAGTCACCTATATGGGTGCCCCCCAGGCACACTGACGTCCGTTATTTTCCACGACTTTCCACGCCAGGAGCGCAGAGCCATGAAGCATACTGACTAGTGTGTGTCAAAACTAGGGCCCTGAAAAAGAGAACAACTCTAGACCTAGAATTATGTCCGCAGAGTGGGGAGGCATGGGAGGGTCTGTAAGAAATCTGTTGCTAGATATTGTCTCTACCAGATAATGAGTTAACGAAGGTAAGTGACTTTTTCATTTGATAGAGACTTCTAGCTGGACAATCCTTTATCTTTGAATAGATACCCAAGCCATACCATCTTGAAGAATTGGCTATATTAAAATGTCCTGCAGGACCGAACAGATAAAAAAAAATGCCCATCCCTGTAGACCTGACTGTCTAGTCAGTACTGTTTGGCAAAAAAGTCTGCAGGGTCGCCCATCTTGCTGCCTGGCAGATGTCCAGGACTAGAACTCCACAAGCTAACTCCGTGGTTTCAGCTTTTCATCTGGTAGAATGGGTTTGTAAGCCTTTAGGAAGCTGCTTTTTAGCCAGGGCGTAGCAGACATTGATACAGAGAACAAAATATGCCTGTTTGGAACTGCCTGACCTTTTTTAGCTCCTAAATAGCCCACAAAGTGTTGGGTGTCCACCCGGAACACTTTTGTATGGTCAAGGGAGAACAACAACACTGTTTGGGTCAAGACAGTGGAGTCGCTCCTACTCTTTAGAGGGATGTGGTGAAGCATAAAAAGTGGGCAAGGTGACAGATTGTCCCAAAAGGAATGGGGTCACCACCTTAGGTAGGAAAGAGGCTCATAGTGATGCGAAGCCAGCAATACTATAGCTAGGGAGGCTTCGATGATAAAGCCTGCAGCTCACTCACCCTCCAGGCAGATGTTATCACCACTAGAAAGGCTGACTTGATGGTAAGCAACAGGAGGGGACAATTGTAAAGTGGCTCAAAGGCACAAGAGGTAAGTGAGAACCAGGTTCAGATTCCACTGAGACATGATGAATGGTGAAGCCCTTCAGAAACCTGTGTACAATAGGGAACTTATATAAAGAGGGTTGGCCAGGCAGCTGTAGGAAAGCGGACAGAGTAGAAAGATAACCCTTGAGAGTGCCCAGACTAGAGCCCTGGTCACCAGGGGCATAAATGAAGAGAAGAATATCAGAAAGAGAGGCAGAAAAAGGGTCAACAGACTTTTCTGCATAATATTTTACAACGTTTTGCCAAAGGCAGGCGTATACCATTTTGGTGGAGGGCAGCCTGGTCACTGAGACAACTTTACAGACTTTGGGAGAAAAGTAAAAAGCTATCAACTGTCACCCTCAATCTCCACGCAAGGAGGCGGAGTTTTGACAGGTTTGGGTGTGGGACCCTCCCCTGCTGCTGCGACAGAAGATCCTCCTGAAGAGGCAGTCTGAGCGGAGGATAGATGCTCATTTGAAGAAGCTCGGGATACCACAATCTCTATTCCCAGTCTGAAGCCACAAGAAAGAGTTGGGCCGGGTCATTCTTGATCTTCTTGAGAACTCTGGCTGAAGAGGTATGGACGGATAATAGCATATAGGAGGCCTGACTCGACTTGCAATGAAAAGCGTCTCCGAGCGACAGCGACCATCGAAAATCCAATGCATAATACTGCTGACATTGAATGTTCTTTTCAGAGGTGAACCAAGGCTGTCTCCATTGTTGAAAGAATCCTTGTGCCACCTCTGAATGGAGACACCACTTTCGATCCGCCAGGCACTGACAGCTGAGTTTGTCTGTCCCAGGCGATCAGAGAACCTGCCACGTGTTGAACCATCAGCGTTATGCCCTGCTGTTCCAGCTATGTCCAGAGACGCAAGTCATCTTGACAAACCCACCCCGCCATGCTTGTTGCAGTACCACATGGCGGTGGTGTTGTCCGTGAACACTTGCACTAACTAACCCTTGATAGAGGGAAGAAATGATTTCAATGCTAGTGGGATCACTCGGAGCTCCAGCAGGTTGATGTGGAGTCCAGATTCTGCCGGAGACCAGATTCCTCTGATCTCCAACTCTCTTAGATGGCCGCCCCATTGCAGAACTGATGCGTCTGTCACTACCGTAAGATCTGGTTTAGGAAGGGAGAGGAGTCTGCCTTTGACCAAAGCTCGGTTCGTAAGTAGCCACTGCATGCCTTTTGCAGTTCCCTCTGAGATGTGAACCATGTTGGAGAGATTCCCCTGATGCTGCGCCCACTGGAACTTCATGTCCCACTGCAGGGCTCACATACACCATCTGACATAATTTATCAACAGGATGCGGGACTGGTGCTCATGCTCAGCCTGGGAGCCCTTCTGAGATTAAGCTGTCAGTGCCTACCCCTCAAGCCCTAGAGTCGGACCTGTTGATCTAGGTGTAGACTTGGTGTTCAGCCCCAATGATTTCGTGGGAGGAAGCTCTACCTTCTCTGGTTTCTCCACGGATGCTTCTGAGGATGCTATATCTGGGCTGGCCATGCCCTGTGCAAGCAGAAGACTGAAGGAGCCTGCTTGTTCTCTCTCGTCATTGGACGGATGTTTCTTCCTAAAAATGCCAATAGTTTTGGTAATTCCTGGTGATGCATTTGTATGATGCACCCAGCATCTCTCCTTTCTATACTGGAGGGTTTTCTTATAGCAAACTGAGAAGTGAGAAGCATATTTTGCAGGAGGCCTGGTAGTGGTTGGGGAACAAGGAAAGGTTGTTTACGCTACATTGGTCTGAACCATGGATTAATTGCATTGCACCTAGGGCAGAACTAGAATGGGGCTAGTCCATAACACACCCTCCCCACAGTCATTCTCCGAAACACAACCTGAATTTCTAAGTTGTCAGTGCAGGAAGTCTTTGGTCACTATGTGTCGCAGAATGCTCAGGTGATGTTCAAATGTCGTCCGAGAGGCGTCAGTTGTTTCCCAAGTCGCTGGGTTGGGGGTTGAAGAGCTGGTCCTCAAAATTCAGAGAAGAAAAGTCTGTCTTGGAGCTGGCACTCGAACATTTACACCAGACAGCTGAAGATATCAATCTGAGGTGAAGCTATTGTCCTGGTGCATTGAAGATTAAGGGAGGAGATATAACAGATCTTGTGACGCACTGCTTAGAAGACCAACAAGTTTCATATATCCGGGCCCAACACTAGATGGCAGGAGTATGCAGAACATGTGTATCTATAGTCGCACATGCTACAAACAGATATCCTCGAGGCCAAGTAGAAAACAAGAAATCTACTCCTCTTGCTTGTGCAGTGGAGGATTCTCTCCCAGCAGCTTTAATCTGTAATGCATATGTTATTGGGTTCGGTGCAGGCATGGATAGTAGGTGGCTTCACAGGGTGAAAGCCAGTGCGAAAGGTAAGGAGTTTGTTGATTTACAGTTAAAGGGAGACATGTTATGCCATGAGAGGTGGATAGGACCTTTAGGGGATTAGCAGCAGCCCCACATCATTAGGCTGGTGGTAGTGTTATTGATAAACTTGTAAAGGTCTAACATGGAAAGAGGGTAGCCTCAATAACCAATTTTGATTAAACACAGACGATCCAGGGGGGCGAGCTTCATCCGACTAACCGCACCCGATCCTTGTAATCATGGGACTGTGGCACCCTTGCCAAACAATAGGCACATTAAGTTCTAGGGGAAGGTAAGCGCTTCATGATCATGCACCTGTAGACCGCCATAGCCCCGAAGCTCAGAGAATTTCTCCCGATTGCTCTGATCTCCACACCGTAGTGAGCAGAAACAAAATGGCAGCCATCATCAGCATTGCCATAAATAGTGTGATTGTTGGGGAGCGGCGATAACATGGCCAGCAGTAGGGTCTTGGCGGAACACCCACCTCAAACGTCGCCTCCACGTGGGGTACCTTACCTCATTTTGACACACACACACAACAATAGGACCACTGCACGGGCAGCCTGCCCGGAAACCAGCCGCCATAGCCCCAGTGTCCTACATCGCCGCTACAGCAAAAATGCTCACCCTCGGCACGACATGGAAGAACATCATGTACACCAGCGCTCACTTCAGGGGACTTCTTTGTATGCCTGGCTGTCCTGGGGAACACAGCGGCCCACCTATTTCAAGCAGGTGCACCCCAGAGAGCAATGCTTAGTATGGTTTATGCTGTCTCTATGACATCACCTGATAACACGCAAAAAGCTGTTGTTTTCTTCTTACCGGTACGCCTACCCATACATACTGCTAGTCCCTTCCCGTGAGTCGGACCGATCTACCATACTTCAGCTGATATGGTTGTTATTACCCGAGGCACTATACTATATTCCACGTCTTGTGCACTTCTTATAAGAGCTGTCTACTGGAACATATACATTGCTCCCAACCTTACATGCTCCCAGAATGGCAGACAACGGGGGCAAAGTCTCTAAACACAGGAGAGAGACTAATGACTTCAGAACCATGCTAAAACACGCCAAGGAAGAACCCCTTCTATAGGATTCCCGGTCAAACCCAAAACTGAGTCAAGTGTGAGCTCAAACATTATACTACAAGGACTTATGCCCATGCATGATCGAGCTCAAGATACCAAGGCTAACACTGATGCCATGCACCAGGACATACCAGCATTGAGCAGCGATCTTCATGGTTTGGTGGGCAGAATAACTGACGCAGAATACAGAATGGGCGTTTTGAAAGATTTATCTGTCTCAGGGAAGAAGCATGCAAATGCGACAACCTACAAGATAAAGGTGATCACAAGACCGTAATCGTAGATGCAACCTGCAGATCTTTGGCATTACTGAACATGTAGAAGGGATGCAAACTCATGTACTGAATTCTTGGAATCCTGGATACCACGTGCCCATGAGATTAGATTTGAAAGGGACTTCGAAATAGAGGGGGCATATAGAGTCCCAAATGGCAAACCACAGAATAACCCTGTTTCTAACCCGAGGACAATGATATTCAGACCTCCAAATTATCACCATACCAAAATGATGCTCTCACACATGATGAAGATCCAGCACATGCAATGGAATGGCTCCAAGATAAATATTTCTCAGGATTACTTCAAAGAAACAATGACCATTAGAAAATGTTTTTTGGCACTCCGCCAATAGTTGAGAGACCTTTTCTTCACCTTCTAAATTTCTGGCCCTGCGAAGTTCCATATTATCGTCAAGTGGAAACCAATGATCTTCACTGATCCAGTTTACTTGCAATCAGTCTCGGACTTTTCGACCTCTTCAGATACTTGCTGAATAAGATGGTTCTCCAGGTCTCTTTGGTTTGTTTGTCTTGTCACAGTCAGTATTGCCCCTAGTTTATTACAGATCATACAGACTTTCCACAGGTCGATTAGAGACATACTTTAAGTATTTCCATGTTGTTGCTAACTTCCTCTATTTGCATATGGTGTCATAATATTTTATGGATGATACATTCACTTTTATCGTTTCTTTGATTTGCCTTATGTATGACTACTGCTGACATTGTACTGAAGGAAAGTACATATGAATAACTGCTTATGGTGCGTATTTTGGTAGACTAAGCTCGATGGAAGACCTCACCCATTGCAAGTGTTAAACACTAGGAAATCATTCTCATTTGTTAGCCAAACTATTTGAGGCTATGTTTATAGTTATTTCCATAGGCTACTGAGATCAAAGCTGTCTTTACCAGCCAAAAGAAGTGTAGTGTAGGGTACATCTTTAACTGGGCCAAATAAGTCAGTTTTGTTTGAAGGATCAGAGCGGGGATTTTGGCGGGTTGGCCTGCTCGTGGCCCATCATGTCCCATTTAGATGAAAGGAGGGGAAATGCAAGTTTGTCGCATTTCGGGGAGGATTGGAGGGTGGGTGTTATTAAAAAAAAGTGTTATATTTCTTTTAATTTATAATGAATAATAAAGCGTATGAACACCATACTAACTCAGTATCAGATTATCCATACAGTACAGTTCCGATACCTTTCACCCTCCCTACCCCACTCCCCCTTCTTGCCACTGTGTGACAATGCCTCCCATCAACATGAGAATCTTAATGCAAAGTCGCAACATGTGCTAAACCCCGTTGTGTGCCCTCCCCCGTTCCTTAATCATTTCTCTCCTGGCCCTTGAACTACTCCCAACGTGGTGTCCATTTCTCTAACCGCCTTCTATTCTATGTCTCCGGCATACCAGGTGCATCAAATCTTTTCATACTTTATGCTCACAGTCCCAACCGTTGTATACCTCTCGTTTAATAATTTTACAGTGTGCTATACCCTCTTCCCATTTCCAGAACGAAGGGGGTGACTCGCATTACCATGTCTGGGCGATGCCCCTTTTCGCCACCATATGTCATAGGTTCACCAGATTCCCAAATCTGTGAATCAATGTTCTAGTGTAATATGTCCTATGCAGCAGTTTTAGTTGGATTAGCCGGAAAATGGCAATAATGGCCCTTTCTGTTGGAAAATACAGATCCTCCTGCTAGTCCTCATCTTCAATTACCCCAATAGCCTGCTCCCATTTGTCTGTAAGCTGCGTCAGTGTCCCTGGGTGTTCTGCATTAATGTGTCATATGTCAGAGATATCAGTTTATGTCATACCTGCCCGTCCAATATTCTTTTCTCCAACCGGGAGCCCTCCTGAGTCTCTTCTTTATCTATGCTACGGGTTAGTGCATGTCTCAACTGTCTGTATTTTAGCCATTGTGTGGTCGGCATGTGGTATTTCATTTGTAGATGAGCAAAGGGGATAGCCCCATTAGCGTCCCTCACTTCTGCTAGCATGGTGATGCCTATTGCACCCCAACCCAGGAAGCCCTTCAGCTAGCCACTTCTCTCAGCCAATTGCTCTCCCAGAGGGGTATACAGTGTGCAAGTCTCTTGTCCCATTTCACCTCCCTAAGTAGATTGTTCCACACTGTCAGTACAGTATCCATCACCGGGTATGCCCACCGACTCAATCGGTCTCCATATAGTACTTGCATGCAGCTGTGATCTCCTATGCCCCATCTGTTCACCCGGATCACCGGGTCCTCTATCTATGTACATCCAGTTGTTCACCATCCTGACCTGCGCTGCTTTGTAATATTTCTGCACGTTGGGAAGTGCTATACTCTTCCAAATTAGAACGTTGCGAGGTCTGCATCGCCATATGGGACTATCCAGAGCAGCGTTCTCACCAGGGTGTTCACCTGCTTAAAGAATGTCTTCAGCAGCTTATATGGGCTATTCTTCAACACATACAATAGTCGGGGAGGGCGATCATTTTGAACATGCCTGCCTTACAGTCAGTGACAATGGCAATGTACCTCAGTGCATTACTTCCCCTTTCAGTCTCCGAAGCAACGGATTGAGAGTGGGCTGGGTGTAGGAGGTATCATCCCCAGTTATCCAGATGTCCAAATATTTTAAACTGTAGGATTCCATCTCTAATGGTAACATTTGCGGCATCGGATCTGCTTGTCTTCATCTCCCCAATGGGAACAGGAGTGATTTCTCCCAATTGATTGCAAATCCCGAGAACTCCCAGATTTGGAATAGCTTACAGACACAGGCCAGTGATTGTTCAGTGCCGGTCAGATAAAGCAGAATGTTGTCCGCATATAATTATATTCTTTCTTCCCATCCTGAACCTCCCGTCCAATCCCAGATCTAGGCATCCACCCTCATGAGGGTAGCCATTGGTTCTACTGTCAATGCGAAGAGCACTGGTGAGAGAAGGCTGCCTTGCCTCTTGCTTCCCTGATAGGGAATTCCTTGTAAAGGTAGTTATTGACTAGCCCAGGGTCTCTGATACAACTTTAACTAGCTAATGTAGTGATGTTCGAACCCCTTTCTTTCCAAAAGCAGGATCAAGAAGAGTCACTGCCCCAAATCAAATGCCTTGCTGGTATCCAAGAAAACCACAGCCCGGGCCTCCCCCCTGCATCTGATTGTGTTATCTTTTTATGGATGCGCCATAAGTTGAGTTTTGTTGAGCAACATGGCATAAAGTCTGTTTGATCCACATGTACCAGATTCACCACCGCCGTACGGAACCTATTGGCCAGTACTTATGCAAGGATTTAGGAATCGACGCTTAGTGATGAGATTGGTCTATACAAGTGTATGAAAGTAGGATCTCCTTTCATGGTTTCCCCACTTTGTGCCTGGTGTTAAACTGTTTCTGACTAGTCTGACTGGGTTCCTGCTAATGAGGGTGCCAGTTTCTGTGCTTTCTCCCCTAAATTGGTTATGGTAAGTAATCAGGTACATACCAAATTGACTACTGGTGTATCCTTATACGTCTCTAGTATATGGTACTAAGGTACCCAGGGAATAGGTACACCAGGGGTCCCTCATGGGCTGAAGCATGTATTATGCCACCCATGGGAGACAACACAAACTGTGACAACAGGCCTGTAATTGCAGCCTGTGTACGCTGGTGCTAGCACCACTTATGACAGATATAGGTTTCCCTATATCTGAGGTCACTGCATTTAAAACCTTTAAGTCACATCTAAAGCACGCCTTTCAATACTGAAGTCAGGGTGCTTGGTTCTAAGTATGAGGATGCCCCTGCATGAGCAGGACACCCTTACAACCATCAAGTCCATTCTCCCCTGTTGTAAGTGCATCAGCCATTATGATATATAGAGTGGCCATGCGTCATTATGTGATGGTTAACTCCAAACTGACTGTAACAAACCCTGTCATGTTTGGTATCAAACATGTTGGAATCATCCTCCCACACAGTAAACGGTGTGGGAGGTATGATTTCATGCACTGTAAAGCTCCTCCGGGAGGACCTTAGTGCTCCCAGTACCAGTTTTCAAGAACCAGACAGCAAGCTAGGGCTGCTGCCGACCAGAGACATGTTTCTGCCCTCCTGCTGCTGAGCCAAGCTGGAGCAGGGGAAGGCAGAACAATAGATACCCTGTCACTGAGAGGTGTGACCACCTCCCAGACAGGGTTTTGGGTTTTGGGGCAGGGTGGGGTGCTTGCCAGCACCACTGAGACTGCTTGCAGGGCACATTTGCTGCCCTCCTTGCATAGTCTAGTTCAAACCAGTTCAGGGAGCCACTGGCTCCCGCTCTGGCGTGAAACTGGACAAAGGACATGGGACTATCCTCCCCACTGTACGATCCCTCCCCTGGGAGGGAACACTGCATGTCCCAACCCTTTCCTTAGGGTACTTGAGGACTTACCTGTGGGTAGGTCCCTAGATTCTTCAAACAAGGTTAGAGGCCCAAAGGGAACACCTTGGAGGGTAGAGAGCTCCTGTACAGCGAGGATGAGGCATACGCCCTCCCTTTAATATACTCAAAAACAAACCAGTATCCCATCCGGAGCCATCCTGGCTACTTGGAAACAATAGAGGTCGGGGACCACTGGTAGGCTTATTAACAGCACACCCACTATTGTGGGGGACCACAATAGTGGGTGTGCACTCTTTTCGATTTCCACAGTGGATGTAGTTGCCAAGGCTTGTTAATGCTGCCGACAGACACCGACCTCTCAACTCGCCACATTCGATGTGGGACAGATTGTGAATGGCTCCTGATCTTCCACAGCGTTGCCTGGTCCGCACAACTGCAGCTCCAAGGTCACCGTCAGCTCTCCTGCAACACCCGACATCAGTGGGCATTCATCTTCTGTGCCTCCTGGTCACTCCTGAGTGGCATAGACTCTGTCACCTCTGCTTATAGGTATTTCTTATTCCGAAACCACCTTTGTGTTCCATCGGACACTCTCACCTTCTCCAGCAGAGGCATCAACCTGAAGTCCTTCCTTGAGTTTGACAGTGGCTTCCACGCCCCTTCACACCTATGCACCCAGCTTCCCTGGTGTAGGTATCCTGGTTCCTAGGGTATCCACGGGTGGGGTGGCTCTCCAACCTTCTGTCTTCCATGGGGTTTCTTCAGGGACAACTGACAAGGGTCCTTCTTCTTCAATATTGTAACTGCGACTCACTCATTGGCTTGAATTGAGCACACAGTCATATTCCCACTCTGCACAAGGCCTCCATGGGGTTCCTAGGTACTTACCTCTGGTGGTTCCTTGGGTCTAATCTTGACTTGAGTCGTGGTTCGCATACCACTATTTTAGTATATGGTTTGGTCTCTCCCTGGCGACAACTGTGAATCCGTGCTAATTACCTGTTTTATTTGCAAAATATTGTGTGCATTGTGTATATCTACGGGCAGGAGATATTTGTTTGTGTTAGTGAGTGTCTTATAATAAATATATATTTTTATAAATATACTGTGTGGTTCTCATGCACTTAATCTATATCACTAAGATGACACTCTGGTAAAACAAGCTGCTTTACACTCCTTCTGGACTAAGCCCGTAGGCTGCTCTCCACAGCTACCACTTAGAGAGCTTTCTAAGGTTGTCCAAGACCACTAAAACCACCATAAGGGTTGTTTGGATTAGTGCAGGGTGTCCACTTACATAAGTGTGCAACATATACTGAGCTAGCTTCTCACATTGGTGTGCAGTGGTTGGGATTCAAGCCTGCATTGTTTTTACCAGCTAATCTTGATGAGGATTTACTAAAAAACCATCACTAATATTAGTTACAAGAAAAGGGTATAACCCAGATATGCCACCGGGACCTGGGTGGTTGACAGTAAAGAAGATAAATGGTCCCAGTGGGACAATTTTAAACAACACAAATATTTATGCAACAGCAGAGGGGAGGGGGGGGCTAGGCGGCGCACGAGCGGAATGGCCGCCATTGTGTAAGGCTCCCACAGCTCGGCGCTTAAATCCGACAATTATCCTGGTTCCAGAGTAGTGATCTGCCCGTGTACTACGGGATCGTGCAGCTCAGCAAGTACGGAGGACTCGGTGCAAGTCTCGAAAATACCTGAGGTGATTTGAGATGTCTACCGATGCTGCGAGGCTGCGGCCGGATCGCGCTGTGAGTGACCCTGGAGCTGCTGCTGGGCTGAGGCGAGTACGCGGCCACCGCGGCTTCCACAAGGTGCGCAGGCCCATGCAGCGTAATGGCGGCGGACGAGGAGCACTGAATGCCCCCTGGTGAGAGACGCCCTGATGTAACCGCTAGCCAGAGGAAAAAGTGTTGTCAAGCCGGGTAACTGCTGGCAAACACCGTGCTCGGACAGAATTGGCAGGTACTAGCGCCCGGAGCTGCGGCAACTCCGCAAAGCAGGCTGGTGGAAGAGCGGCATTACTTGGCAGGCTCCTCATAAGCGGCTCCCTGTAGTTGTGTTGCCGCTAAGGTGGAAACGTGAATGGCACAATAATACACTCGGGGGCTAAGGCCTGACCAAGGCTGCTGGATAACTCGCATCAGTGAAGCCATAAGCTGAAGTGCTGCAGCGCTGACTGAATCGGAGGGCAGAAGGCGGAGAAGGGGCCAAAGGTGGACGCCTTGACAATAACGTGAGGCCAGAGAAGGTGCCTCGCCTACGCCGCCTTCACTAGCACAACAGTGGCGCCTACTGAACGCGGCCTAGCAAACAGAACAACACATTTTGTCGCAGGTTCTACTGTGCCCACGCCTCATACAGCTGGGGGGGGCACATGGTGCAGGTCTACTTAACGCACTAAAAAGGGGATCAGGCCAGGATCTCCAGCCGGTCCGGCAAACTACTACTGCCATCACACCAGGTCGCAAAATATCCGCTACTACAGACGCAGGCGCAACGATGGGGATGGTGGATGCGCGCCAGCCGCGGCTCACTTTCGACGCCAAAAAATCCACTCGGCAGCAGCAGGCGGAGGCTAACGCTGAAGCGTCACAGTCGGAATCACAAGCAGCACCAGGAGATGATGTGGCATCGATCCTCTCAGAGGTGTGGCAGGGCTTTGCGACCACCGCGGACAAGATGGACACAATGGCATCACAAATGGATGCAATAGCGCGGAAAATTGAGGGTCATGAGACGCGCATAAAAGATGCCGAACACCGAATCTCGAAAGTTGAGGAAGTCACAACCCAGGTGCAGGGTGCAACGGCACAAATAGAAAAGCTCTTAAAGGTCATAGCGGCCAAAAACGAGGACATAGAGGCAAGAAGTAGAGGGAACAATATTTGCGTATTAGGTATTCCGGAGAGTACCAATACAGGCAAAATGGAGGAGTACATTGAAAAGTTGCTAGTAGCGGTGGTGGGAACTGAATTATTGTCTCCTCACTTCATCGTGGAAAGGGCTCACTGCTCCCTTGGACCGCGACCTCCCCCTGGTAGCGCTCCCAGGCCTATTATCGTGCGCCTACTGAATTATAGAGATAGGGATGTGGCTCTGCGGGTGGCCAGGGAGAAAAAACAGTTGCATTACGACGGGGTGCCCTTCACAATGTACTCGGATTTCACAATACAGGTCCAAGAGGAACGTCGCAAATTTCTCGCAGTCAAACAAAAGTTGAGACAAGCCCAAATTGACTATGCTCTACTATATGCCACCCGCCTCCGAATCACGCATCAGGGGACTCAAACGTTTTGCACGAAACCTCAAAAGGCCAAGGAATTCCTCAAGCAACTTAAGAAACAAAAGAAGACGTCGCCTCCAATGGAAGATTCGCTTCGAGCAACAACATCAGACGTTGAGTGACAGATGTTATGGAACGCAACTATCTGATTGTAGTTTTTTCTTATGCACCATGAATGCAGTGCTGGCTGCAGTGCACCAGACGTCCACGGAACAACCCATCGTGCCCTTGAGAAGTGCGACCCGGAAGATGATGCTGATAGTGAATGGAACACCAAATTGGCAGGCAGCCGAATGCCCTCGCAGCCTATTCAGAGACTTGCTCAACGATGCAAGATACCTGAACTGGTGAGAGGTACCCGTGGGCCACCCAGCTGCATTTCCCCAAACGGGTGTACCCCACTGTTTTTCTTTTACTGTATATGTTTCTCCTTGATTTTTCTTTAACGCTGCTCTGGGATGGAACAGGGTCAATGTTTGTTGCAGTTAAGTTTTGGGGGTCTAGGGAGGGGAGAGGGTTGCGGACAACTGGCATAATTGGGATGGTTCAGTGGGAGGGGGAGGTGGGGAGATGGGTAGATGATTGTTACAGCAGGACTAACATGTGGTATGCTTTTCAGTATAATGACTCACATTGCATGCATATGGTGCCATACAATCTGGCAATGCATCTGTTACGGCTCAATAGGTTGTTGTGATGGTGCTGGACGATAAATCCATACTGAGGGTGCTATCTTGGAATGTCAGGGGCCTTGGCGATCCGAGGAAACGCAGGCAAATTTTGGCCTATCTTGACAGACACCAGATACAAGTGGCTTTGCTACAAGAGACGCACCTTAACCCAAGGGTCCCAGTGATGTTTGCCAGTAAATGGCCAAGCTGTAGGATTTTCTCCTCTTACTCCACATATGCGAGAGGTACAGCCATATTAATCAAAAAGCAGACCCCATTTGAGCTGGCGGGCACGATAGAGGACCCACAGGGAAGACATGTCATTGTATGGGGCGGCTTGGAAGGGACTTGATCACAATAGAAAATTGCTATGGACCTATGGACCTAATGTGGACACCCCTGAGTTTTTTACTACTGTATGGGGCAAAATACTGAATGTAGGATCCACCCATATAATCTGGGCCGGTGATTTTAACGTAGCCCTTAATCCAGCTCAGGATAGGTCTAATGCTGCTAAGCACCATTACAACAATTCACAAGGGGTATTGCAGGGAATACTGGAGGAGGGTGGCCTGACCAACAGTTGGCGCTACACACACCCAGGGGCGCAGGAGGGAACACACTTCATGTCACATACCGGAACATGGGCACGTATTGATTATTGTCTGCTTTCAAGGGGGCTGGGATCCACCATTTGTAATGTTACACATCCAGCCAGGACGTTTTCGGATCACTGCCACGTTAAAGTGTCACTAACCCCACCAGGATATGACAAACCTAGACCTCACTGGAGGGTGCAACCCACTGCACTGTTAGACGCAGTTTTCCAAGCTGAATTAGGTGATGAAATAAAAGATTTTTTTCCCAGAAATAAGGGGTCAGTGGACAGCGTTGAGGTTATATGGGAAGCTTTTAAAGTTACCATAAGGGGGTACTGCATCTCAAAGAGCTTTGGGGCGCTTCGGGACATAAAGAGGACAATCAGGAAACTGGAACAGGAGTTAAAGGAACTGGAGGGACGGATGGGACGGGGGGATGCAGGCCAGGTGCAGCAAGCTTTCTGTGAAAAGCTATCAGAGTATACAGACACTGCACTGAGGGAGGTGAAATTTAAGGGGTGTTACTGGGTAGCCCGCCGGTACGGTGAGGGGGAGCGGCCGGGCAAAGCGTTGGCCTAAGTGACCAGATGTCCACGTTTCACAACACATATTAGAGATTGAAGGGCCTGGAAAGGAGATACAGCGTGACTCACTTAATATACTTGAGACGTTCACCACCCACTACAAACAGCTATATACGTCGCAGAGACAGGGGCTGGTGGATCGGGATGGTTTCATGGGAGATGTGGCACTAGGATGGCTCAGCGACACGCAGAGGAGATTCCTGAGCCTCCCTTTTGAGTTAGATGAAATCAGGGAAGCAATAACGCAATTGAAGAATGGGAAAGCAAGGGGATCAGACGGGCTCCCTGCCGAATTTTATAAACAATATATTGATATCATGGCACCGGTGCTTAGAGAGGTGTATGAGGAATCCCTTGAAGTTGGGATACTCCCCCCCTCGATGAGAGAAGCGATGGTCACGTCTCTTCTTAAGCCAGGAATACCCCCTAGATCATGCGACTCCTACTGGCCCCTGTCATTGATAAATTGCGACACCAAGATATTGGCTAAAGTGCTGGCCAATCGCCTGACTCTTCTGATGGACAAACTCATACTCCCTGACCAATCAGGGTTTGTTCTGGGTAGAGCTACTACCCATAATCTACGCACTCTATTCTTGTTGATTCAGACGGTGGCACCCGAGTTCCCACTTGCTGCGGTATTCCAGGACGCCACCAAGGCGTTCGACTCTGTGGAGTGGGACTATCTTTTCGGAGTGTTGCAGCGTATGGGCTTTCCGCTCCTTTATATATTTGGATCAGATTATTGTACCATCAACCCACTGCCAAGATATTGATAAATGGCCATTCCTCTCCTCCGTTCTCCATCTCGAGGGGCACCCGGCAGGGATACCCGCTGTCCCCACTCCTATTCACCATAGCGATTGAGCCGCTGGCCTCCAGGCTCCGCCAATGACACCAAGATAAGGCTTTCCGCTGCTGTCCGCGGCAGCTCCTGATTTCGCTGTATGCGGATAACATGACATTATACATTAAGGACCCCAGCAGAACATGAATCGCCTATTACGGGAATTCATTGTGTTTGGCAGATTGTCTGGCATCAATATTAATTGGGGCAAATCTCAGGTCTTCCCTCTCACGCCGGCGGTCCCTCAGTTTCAGCTTGACTTTCCATTGGAGTGGTGTCACACGGATATCCGATATCTTGGTATACAGGTGGCTAGGGACAGAGAGGATTCGATACGGCTCAATTATGGCACAGCTATTACGCGTCTGTCTAGTAATGTTACACGCTGGATATCTCTACCTCTCTCATTTGCAGGTCGAGCATCCCACATAAAAATGATCATACTGCTGCAGTTCCTCTACTTATTTCTAAATATACCTTATCACCCTCGGTCTTATGTTTTTTTAAGACACTACGTGCGGAATTACTCAGATTGCTCTGGGGAGGTAAACAGCCACGACTCAAATGGTCTACACTCACGAAGCCATACGATCAAGGTGGCTTTGACATCCCAGATTTTGGGGTCTATTTTCTGAGCGCGCAGGCGCACTGTGCCTATTATTGGATATACCCCGCTAGAAATATGCTGCAGGTGGCAGTGAAGGATTGGCTTGCAGACCCTATACCATTGAATGGCATGATACACAGCCCTACTCGTACCCGGGCGACACCACCCACCACGTTCACTGACACAGTTTATGCATGGCACCGGATAAACAAGCTCGTTGCTTCGCCCTTCCTATACTCCTCTAGACTCCCACTATCTTATCACCCCAGTATATCGCTACTACAAGAAAAAGGATTCATGGGGAGATCTCTTCCATGAAGGATTATTCCGCTCCATGGATCATGTCTTCCAGGGGATACAGCCTACACCTCTGGATGTGTTCTTGTACGTACGCCTGAGACAGGGGATACGGTCGGTGGTCCCGGACTTCCCACAGGAACCTCCAAATCTCACCCCATAACACCAATTGCTGGGTTCCACGGACGGAAAACACCTGGTGTCGGGTCTACACCGTTGCATACGCACACAACAAGTGGAAGTCACTAGCTCGGCCCATACACAGTGGGGGGGAAAAGTTGAGACAAGAGATAACGGATGAACAATGGCGATATTGTTGTATCCAAACCGGACGAATCTCTGCCAGTTGTAGACTGCGGGTTACCCAATATAAATTTCTGCAGCGTCTCTATTACACGCCTGTCAAAAAATACAGGCTTAATCTAGCGGATAACGATAGGTGCGAGAGGTGCAGGAGGCCTGGGGTAGGTTTCTTGCATCTGGCATGGGAATGTCCTGGGGTGCAAGAGTTTTGGGAGCGGGTCTTCGGGTCACTCGAGACAATGACAGACAGCATACTGGTGAGGGATCCCTTGGTGGCGCTTTTGGGAAATATAGCGCAGGTACCCAAATCATTCCGGAAATTCCTTGCCCTCTCATTACTATTGGCCAAACACAGGGTAGCTTGCAGATGGGGAAGGGGTCGTGCCCCGAAATTTAAGGTTTGGCTAACAGACTTGATGTACTGTCAGGAGCAAACGACTACATATGCTGAGACACTCCCGAGAACCTCCAAGCCAAAGGATATATGGGGCCCATTGCAGCGGTATCTTCATTCACAAAACTCGGGTGAGACAGACTCTATTCCCCGTGATCCTGGGTGATTGCTTTGTGATAATTTATATTGGGTTTCTTGTCGTCATGACGCATGTACAGGGTTAATATTAGTTGTGCCTGGAAAGGGACGGACTGTGCCCGTTGGGGGGTTTGCCTGCGATAACACTGCATAACAATAGTCATCTGCCTCTGGAACTCCAAATATGTTATGGTAACACCGTCTATATTTCTCTGTTACAGGAATGAATGTATGCTGTACAAAGTGCAACTATTCGATGTATTGCCTTTACGATGATGTCTACGAGAGACCACTATGAGACAATTGATGCTTACTACATGTTTGATACGCTGTACTATTATTATGTATGACAAAATCATAAATAAATAAAAAAAATATATATATATTTATGCAACAGCATCCATTAAATTACTTATGCTATGAACTTCTGTTCAATATTGTTTATTCATATTGAACATCAATCTGAATGTTCAAAATCCAGCAAACATCTGCAACATATGCACACAAAAGTGCCCCAAATGTGTAGAAGTGAGTAAGGGAAGACTTGTGTGTAAAGTGAGGGTTAAATGGGAGAGGAAAGGGAGTGACAATATATATAGCAATAATAATATTTATAAAGAAAAGGTTTGTCCAACATGACAGTTATATACGAACAGAATGGCAGCCATTATGTCGCTAAATAAGCACAGTGAAAAAGCACTGTTGCCCACACTGGCATAGAAACAACAAAATGTCGACGTTTCGACCCCAGCCATACGTAGGTGACCTTGATCCTTACAAGGGGGTCTTCCTCAGGACTGTAAAGGGGCACCTGAGAATTTAACAATAGGAAATTACTTAGAATGTATATTAATTTATAATGTAAGCATTAGGTATAAAAGGGGAAAACTAAATTACCGTGAACCACCATTGGCTGGGTGGTTGAAGTAATAATAGTGGGCCCGTGGACTCCTGGGTCAGAGAACGGACAGATGGCAACCTAAAAAAGAGGGTTGAACGCCATCAGTTATTTAAAAAAAGGGGATAATACTGAGTATTGTTGGCGTACGCAAAGCATTCACAGAATTGTTATGGACTTACTTCTCATTGGGTTAATTTCAATTACGTTCCTTTCAAACACAAGGGCCAAAGTAAATCTGCGGGTTCCAAATTACTGTGAAGCGTAAAAAACAAACAGGGGACCAAAGGTATACCACCATTCTTAACACCAGTATGAAAATTTAAACTGTTCAAATAGCCTAACTATGAAAGTGTGACTCGTTACCTCGTGAAATAGAGCGGACATCATCCCGTAGTAGTAAAAATACAAAAGATCTCCAAAGTGTCAAGCTTCTAAAGGAACAGATGGACAAACATTGATTACCCCTATGCCCAAAGTTTTCATCGTTGTGAATTAAAAATGGGTTAAAATAAGTCTCAAATACCTCAAGATGAAGTGCATCCGTTCACTGCATCGTAAATGGAGCACTGAAAGGGAAATGCCTTAAGTACCAAGGAGCAGATTTACAACTTCTGGCGCATCCCTGCAAATCGGCAGGGATGCACTAAGAAAGATGGGTCATGCAAAACTACCCGTGCGCCACCATGGATGCGCCGCATTTACAATGCGGAGCGCCATGGCATGCGGATAGGCAGATGCGGGATGTAACTGCCGGCGTAAGGTTGGCTCAGTGCGAGAGTCGTGTCGCGGGCGCGACGCAACTCCAGCACTGTTCCAACCCGGCCTATCTCCAACATGCTGGGTCACGCCTTACGCCTGCTTCAAGCAGGCGCCAGGTTTTGACGCAGCAGTGTCGGAAAAGTGACTGAGTGAAATCTTGTAGATTTCACTGCGTCACTTTTCCGAGGTTTTCCTCTGATGTAACGCCCACACTGCAACGGAACGCCCACATGAATCCTGACGCAGGTTTCAAGTGGCGCAGTGCTTTACAACGTGACGCATCAGCCTAGATGCGTCACGTTGTAAATAAGTCGCAACGTGGCGAATGGTTTACGCCGCCGCTGCGTCACAAAAAAGACGCAACGGCGGCGTAAAAGTGTCGCAGGGGGCTTTTAAATTTGGCCCAGAGTCATTATGACACACGTGCAGCCTGCGCCTTGACAGACGCTCGATGCTGCCAGATAGAGGCCACAGTGAGGACGAAGCTTTACAACATGGAGGAAATACTACTCAAAAATGATGGTTTTGGATGGGGAAAACATGGATTTGGAAAAAAGGTGAATTCTGCATTGTGCGAGGAGACAGCCCTGATTCTTGCGTGCCGAATAAAAATACTTATTTACATTGTTGCATTATTATTGCCATGAGAAAAATGATATTTATAATAATAAAGCGATATCGTCACATGTGCAAAACAGTATAGATTGCAAATAATAGCATGTCGTATGTCACAATTGAATGGGAATATACTGTAAAACAGGCACCATATGCATAAACATTTGCACTTCATAGATGCATTGTATGGTCATAGAATATCACAGACCCACTGCATAAATGGATACCAATCTCGCGCTCTGTTCATGATCACACAATACATAGATATGATATAGAGCATTACACAGTGTTTGCTGATGACATAAATCCCAAATATATAAAAGAAAACATTTAGAAATGAATGTCAGTCTTGCTCTCTGTTCCTAGTCATAAAACCCTGATACATAATAAAAGCCATTTAGAAATGGATATCTGCCCGCACTCTGTGCCTAAACATATGATACATTGGTATGGTATAAAATACATTTGTATCGTACAAAAACCATAAAACCGTGTCTGACACCGACGCAAATCCACGTACGTGATAACACTCCCTTGGAAAAGGAGAGAATTTGAGTCAATATTCACAATAAAGGGACTGAGTGTTCAACAGAGGCAAACTTGGTTACTCAGAAGTTAGGCAAGATAGCTGCGCACTGCTCGCATCTAATTCATTCAGACCATTCTGGATTGTATCCAACAGATGCATCCACTTACACTCTTGAACATTCAAGATAGGCTGAATGTTACCTCCTCTGACCACAAGCGTGACCCTCTCTAGGACCAACCACTTCAAACTCTCAGCTTTGTGTTGAGCATTCTGGAAATGATCAACCAGAGGTGCTCCTGGTACACTGCAATGGACCCTGCTACAATGTTGAAGTATACGTGTTTTTACCATTTGTTGAGTTTGGCCCACGTATACTTTCTTGCAAGGGCAGATAATGGCATAAATCACATCTGAAGAGTTACAATTAGTAAAAGATGTTAAGTCTATTGCATGTTGTTTATAGATGAATTGTCTGGTTTGGATAGTCATTTTGGAAGCTTTACAATGGCCACACTTATGGTGACCAAGAGGTGTAAGGAGACCCCACATCAATGCATGGTTTATTTGGAGGATCCAAAAGAGACCGTACCACATGGTCTTGCACACTCTTGCCTTTTTTTGAATGAGTGTATAGGTGGATCCTGTAATTCCAAATCGTCTGAAATTAGGCCTCAATGTCGATTATTGACCGTCAACCAGGTTTATTGTCTCAATGGTGTCCTTCAGGTATGCTCTTGTGGTCTCCGCTCTCGGCTGCAAGAAAAAGTCCACGTATTTACACAGGGGTTCAAGTAGAGAGCCACAACCGGAGACAATAGGACGTCCCGGTGGATTCTGCATGTTCTTGTGTATCTTCGGTAGTGAATAAATCATTGGTAACCGTTTGGTTGCTAATAATTGCTCCCTACACTGGATGGTGTTGAGAGTCGCAACGGCTTTGGAACAAGTCAAGGTACTCATCAAAGAGATTGCCGCACTAAAACTGGAAATTTCAGGAGACTCCACACTGACCAATGACAAAGAAGCCCTTGAACGCATGGACAAGACTCTGAAAGATTTTAAAATCAATACCCAAGCCAAGAAGTTGGACAAGTTAGCAAAGGATATCCGCTATTACGACAAGAAGGGAACTTATCCCTATCTCCAGGAAGACTACTTCAAGCAAGACAACCAGGGCCGTTTTTCCAATTGGGGAAGAGGAGGATATAGAGGCCATAGGAAATGTAAAACTTTCTCTAAATCCTCTGGCTCGAACAGCAATGGCAGTGATAACGAACAACCAGGCATTAGCTCTGAGTATCTGTACCAGGACAGTTGGTACCAACCCCAAGGACCATCTTTTTTAGGGGAGGCACAATGGAGACCATCCAGGGGCAGGAGTTATAGCTGGCATCAAGGACCTCAGCGAGGCCAGGAACAGAGTGGCCTGAGTTGGGAGGGAGGGCAGAGGAAGGGATCGAAACAAGTCTGTTTCCAGCAATAGAACCATGGGGCACTTTTGTGTACATATGTTCCAGATGTTTTCTGAATTTTGAACGTTTAGATTGATGTTCAATATGGATAAACAATATTGAGCAGAAGTTCATAGTATAAATAATTTAATGGATGCTGTTGCATAAATATTTGTGTTGTTTAAAATTGTCCCACTGGGACCATTTATCTTCTGCACCATCACTAATATTAGGCACATATAACAAAGCTTAGAATAAGTAAGTTCTACTGAACTTAGGGTTGGGTAGTTAAGGGTCTAGCACAACCCTTTCTCCAACCTCACAAGTTTAGTTTCCACTAGAGTAGGTAGGTGCAACACTTTACTACACCCAGAACCATGCCTTTAGTGGAGGATGCTGGCGTACCCCGGTCTGCTAAGTACAGTGGTCTAAAGTTCCAGGAACTAAGGACCCTGTTTAGCCTTGGAAGATAAAGACAGGTGGCAACCCCACCATGAAGCTGCTCTTAGAGCTGCTGCATCAGGATGATGGCCATCCTGTAGAGGCAGAAGAGTAGGATAATGTGGGGGGGGGGGATACTCATGGAGAGGGAGCGCACCAGAGATTCCCCCTGATGATCTCAATTCAGAGTATGGGCAGGAGGACTCGAATGATTCCAACCTGCCAAACTCTGACCCCCCAGGGAATAGTGCAGATGGCACAGAGGACATCCCTTTGTTCCTCCTGGGAGGGGACAGAGTAGACCAAGGAGGTCTAGATCCTCCTCTAGAGAATCCAGTGCTTCAGGCACTTCCATAGGGACCTCCATATCTACTAAGAGGGACAACTCTATCAGGATTGACCATTCCTGGGCAGTTGTGAATCTCAGCTGGGGAGGGGTAACTGGCCCTAAAAATGAGGTAATGACATCTCCAGACCTACCTGTAGATTGTCTGTTGGACAATGATCCAGGCTGAAGTAGAGTTTAGGACTCCTGCAGAAATGTTGGGCCTTTCTGCCGGTGTCTTTGCTGTCACCAGGGTTCAGGCCAAACAGCTAAGCACTGAAGGAGCACTAGATCCTAGAAGAATGGACAAGGTGCTTCCTAAGAGAAGGAGCAGGAAGGGTTAGGAATTGCCCTCCTCTCAAGCTCCCAGTGAAGATCAATCTCCTGAGGAAGTTGATCTCAGTCCCTGTAAATGAACAGTCCCAGAGGAACTTGGACCTGACCAGGCAAAGTTCTGGGGGCAAGGGGCCCTTCCAGGGCAGACTTCAGTTTGGAGCAGCAGACCTACCCCTCTCTTGAACCCACTCAGACAGCAAGCTGCTGCTGAGAAAGCAGGAAATATCAGTGGGTCCCATAGGATCTATTGGGAACAGGGACTCCTGTATTCCTCCCAGACAGGGTTTAGTGTATTGGGGCAGGGTGGGGGCGCTTATCAGCACCACTGAGACTGCATGCAGGGTCAGGTTCAAACCAGTTCAGGGAGCCATTGGCTTTCGCTCTGACACAAAACTGGAGAAAAGGCATGGGAGTATCCTCCCCACTGTCCGACACCTCCCCTGGGAGGGCACCTTGAATTGTCCCAACCCGTTCCTTAAGGTACTTAAGGACTTACCAATGAGTGGGTCCCTAGATTCATCGTGGGTCAAGATTCATATCAAGACACCACTTCTTCGACCGTCTGGGCACTGTGGATTTCGCTGGATTTTGCTCTGGGCTCCAAAACTGCAACTGGGAAGGCTCTTGCTGCTACTGGTCTTGTCGTCCTGCAAGTCTGCTGCAACGGCTGTGTCCGTGCTCCATACATGAACCTTCCAAGGCCTGTGGACATCCAAGACACCTGAAGGAATCTTCCTTGAAGTGAAGGAGTCACTTCCCTGCATCTGCAGGCACCACTACGAAGCTGACTGGTCTGCTGATCCTGGGCTCCCACAGACTCCGAAAGGCTCAGCAACACAGGTGGTAGTTCAACTCATCCCTCGAGGCCTGCCCTGTCCTCTCACCAAGTTTGGGGCCAGTATCCCTCGTCGGAGCCGCAGGAACCGAACCCCTGTGCACTGCGTTCACTGGCCGTTGCAAAGGTTTGTTGGCTTCCTTCCTCCAAGATCTTCGGGCTCCAAGTAGCCGCAGCCTCAAGCATCTCCTGTGACTAAGATCTTTGACCTCACTGCATCAATTGCACTGTGGGCCTGCATCTTTTGGTGAGCTGCTCAAGGTCCTCTTGCAACTGCAGTGCCACCGGCCTGCGGGTCATCTTGAGGGTCTTCTTTAATTTCAGCGGGCTTCCCTGATTGCTCAGGGCCTGCTGTGACTACCCTGCTTGTGGCAAGTCACCTGGACCGTGCTGGTCCCGACCCTGCACATTTTTCACTTTCCTCATTGGTTACAGTGGCCAAGGCTTGTTGGTGCTCCCGACGGACAGTGACCCCTCAACTCTAGACATCTGATGTGGGACAGCTCGTGAACGGCTCCTGGTCTTCCACAACATCACCTGGTCCGCACAGCTGCAGCTCTAAGGTCACAGTCAGCTCTCCTGCAACACCTGACATTATTCGTCTTCCGTGCCTCCTGGTCACTTCTGAGTGGCATAGACTCTGTCCCTTCTGCTTGCAGGTACTTCTTATCCGAATCCACCTTTGGGTTCCACCGCACACTCTCACCTTTTCCAGCAGCGGCCCCTTCCTGAAGTCCTCCATTGAGTTCGACTGCAATTTCCGACGCCACTTCACACATGCACCAGGCTTCCCTGGTGTAGATATCCTGCTTCCTATAGTATCCACGGACGGGGTGGCTCTCCAACCTTCTGTATTCCATGGGGTTTCTTCAGGGTCTGCTGGGAAGGGTCCTTCTTCTTCAAAATTGCAACCGTGACTTACCTATTTACTTGAATTGAGCACAGGGATGTGTTCCCACTCTGCACACGGCCGCCGTAGGGTTCCTGGGTACTTAACTCGGGTGGGTCCTTGGGTTCCCGGCACTTATACGTCTTTTGAATATAGTCTTGACTTGAGTCGTGGTTCGCATACCACTATTTTAGTATATGGTTTGGTCTCCCCCTGGGGACTGCTGTGTATCCGTGCTACTTACCTGTTTTATTTGAAAAGTATTGTGTGCATATGTATATCTTCGGGCAGGAGATATTTATGCGTTAGTGAGTGTCTTATAGAAAATACATATTTTTATAAATACACTGTGTGGTTCTTTTTCACTTAATCTATATCAATAAAATTAGGCTCTGGTAAAACAAGCTGCTCTCCACTCCTTCTGGACTAAGCCTGAAGGCTGCTCTCCACAGCTACCACTTAGAGAGCTTTCTAAGGTTGTTTAAGACCACTAAAACCACTATAAGGGTTGTCTGGATCAGTGCTGGGTGCCCACTTACATAAGTATGCACCATTTACAAAGTCAGCTTCTCACGAGTTACAACTCTGTTCAGGTTTTCCCGCCTTAGATATGAGCACTAACTTTCTGGGGGAACCTAGATGTTATTGTGTGGTCTTCAGCGGATATCTTTCAGTGACCCTCCTCCTGCTGGATCCCCGGAAGAGATCCAATGTCACTGCCCGGAGACAGATGTCCCAGCAGGAGGCGAAATAAACATTGAAACTGAACAAGGTCTTGATCTACATTGGAGGCTGCACCGGATGACACATGTTCCAAGCACAGAGAGTTCGTTCATATTGAACCGTCCAACACCAGGAGTGCGTGGATAACCATCTGCTACTGATGACACCTCCACTCCAGACCAGGAGCAAGCCTTCAGTGAGGACTCCACTCCAGACCAGGAGCAAGCCTTCAGTGAGGACTCCACTCCAGACCAGGAGCAAGCCTTCAGTGAGGACTCCACTCCTGGGGGCTCTGTGTGCTGTTGTCGTCTGCCTGGGCCATATTTGCTTCGTGCTCCTGGTCTGTTTGCCCCGGCGTCTACCTTCTCTGCCACTGCCGCCGCATAAGAAAACCCGCGCGGCCGCAGTGTGCACTACATCACCCACAGTCCATAGCGGCAGGAAGCCGCCCACGCCTCTTCCGCGCCCGGAGGCGCTTTAAATCAGAGGAGAGCCCCGGTGGAGCGGGGGCTCTGTGTGCTGTTGTCGTCTGCCTGGGCCATATTTGCTTCGTGCTCCTGGTCTGTTTGCCCTGGCGCCTACCTTCTCTGCCACTGCCGCCGCATAAGAAAACCCGCGCGGCCGCAGTGTGCACTACATCACCCACAGTCCATAGCGGCAGGAAGCCGCCCACGCCTCTTACGTGCCAGCAGGCGCTTTAAATCAGAGGAGAGCCCCCGCGTCGCGGGACCGGGCGCGGGCGGCGCCGGGCTAAGCCCGGGCAAAGGGCGGGCCGTCTACGGCCGTCCAAGGCCGACTGAGGCTGGGCTGGGCCACCCCCCCTTGCTCCTGGTTGCTGAGGCCCTACAGGACTCTCCTGAGAAAGGTTAAACTTGATCCACTTATGCGTATTTCGGGCAGGACACACTTTTACAAATTTTTTTTTCTTTTTTTTTCTCTTTCGTTATTTGTTATATCCAATCCAATCCAAAATCAGCTTTATTCGACGTGAGTCATAAAAGCAATACAAAACAGGTACAGGTACGTAATACACAATTAAAATAACAATGCACATAAAATTGAAACTACTTAGAATATTTAAAATTTTTTAAAAATACATATAATGTAAGTAAAAAAGATCATTACAGGTGACAACCAAGACAATTAGCACATTACTACCTAATATTCTTGATTCTTATTACCCATGCCCACCCCAGGAATTTAGCAACGGCCACAACTATTACCGGGTCAGTGCAGGTTCGAAGGAGTCTTCCTGCCTCAACACTCCGTCTAGGACCTAGTAGTTTACAAACAGGGGTCAACCATACACGCCTCGGAGTCTCATAGGCAGGGCAAGAAAAAAACATGTGTGCTAAAGTTTCCATCTGGGAGTTACAGAAAGAGCATGTGTTGCTACTCAAGGACACCCACCGGGCTACAAAAGAGTTTAGAGGCAACGCTCCCACCCGCATCTGGAAAAATAGCTTCCTATCTAGCACCTTGGTGATAAGATCCCAAACATGTTCTAACCTTGGAGCAGTTTTGAGACTCAAGAATTCATCAGTTAGCGAAAGGGATTTAGTTTCCTGAAATACCTTGGCATTTACCAGCTCCCAATATTTCTCTTTCAATAGAGCTTTAGATGGAAAGGTAGCAGCCAATGGGTTCTCCCAAAGTTTGCTCATCCCTAAGGCCTCAAGGGATTTTCTGATCTCTTTAAGCCAAACAATCTTTCGAGAGCCCATCATTTGTTATTTGTTATATATCAGTAGTCGTTTTTAGGTCTCGCCTGACCCAGCGCATGCGCTGATCTGGCGAGACTTATTGAGAGGGCTCCAAAAAGTGCTACCAGGCCAGCCTAGAGCTACAGTGCATGTGCGCGGGCGCCGCTTTAACCGTGATTACTTTCACTTTCACCCGCTTTGATGTTTGATCGCGATCACTTTCACTTTCGCGGCCGTTTGGCATAGCCAATAGGTCTCGCTTTTGGGACCTTATAAGTATTTAGTTATGCAACTGTTGCATGGCTAAACACTTATAAGGTCCTAAAGGCGAGACCTATTGGCTATGCCAATGCTTGTTAACCTTTGTTTTGTTCCCATACCGATTGCGTATTAATTGCCCCGCCATATTATGGCTACTCGCCTAAGTAAACGCAGGCAATCTTTGCTGGGGGGCTCCGTCAGGGGGGCATTAGACCATTTCATCACCAGAGCTGCCACTGTGCTAGAGCAAGAAATAGCCATTACAGAGCGCCGTCTGTCTTTGGACCCTATTTATCATAAGCGCTCGTCCTTAGGCCGCATTCAGCACGTCCTTTCACCCCCGATCCCTAATACGGGCCACGACCTTGTACAGGACGTCGGCTCCTCTCCGCAGTTACATGATTTAATAGACATACCGGCCACCTCAAAGGTTAATAACACACACACTCCAAATACACAATCAATAACAGACACTTCCTTCGAGGATTTGATTCCAATTCATACTGTAAAAAATAAAACGAGAAAGGCAGTAAGAAACAAACCTATCGCTCCCAAGCCCCTAGTAAAAAAAAATCTTTGCGCCAGAAAAAAGGGAGGAAAGATGTCCATACTGAGTCTCTCAAAGTTATTTCTCAAACCCCGTTGGTTTCTACACCCGCAAAGTCCGCAGAAGCCTGCACACAGCCACTTACATCGCTTTCTTCCAACTCATTGGCCGACATAGAGCACCTGGTAAAATCCTTACTTTTACCTCTGGTGGAGAGGGTCAAAAACATCGCAGCACAGTTAACATCTTTGGAAGCATCAAATGCCCTAATTATTGCATCAAATAGGGAACTGAATGCTCGCCTGTTAAAAAATCCCATCCCCGATGCTGGGCCTCCTTCACGTAATCAAAAAGTCAACCAGGCAATTCCATTGGTCAGTACGGAGAACACACATGCTCTTATGCCCATAGCAGAGAAAAGAATTACAGGTGAAAGGGACGCCAAAGGTGATCAACCTTATAACCCTGTAGAGCCCCTTTGCAATAATGTCAATTCGCAGCCACCCTCGATTAATAGGACGGGAACGACTTACCACATCGATCTGCCCCCAGAAGCAGCTCCCTATGTAGTGATACTTACTGGTGTCCCGGAGCTTGCCCCGGGTAAAATAGAGAGACATCAGGAACTCAAAAATAAGGTAGTATATTGGTTGAGTCAAAACAGGCCACTTACCGCCGATATTAACGGCGAAATACTCCACATGAGAAGATTGAGCTGGTTGGGATCTAGACCTAAGGATATTCAGGGAGACGTCATTATTATTAACTTTAGGGACCGTAGGGCATTACCTCATATAGTGGACTGGTATACCGCGAGAAGGGGCGTGGGTATCTCGACGCACGACCTAAGCTACTTCTATCCGCGCTCCCTTTTGCTAAACCCCTCAAAATCACATTTATTAACTAGGACTCAAACAGAGGCCCACCACTTCACTCTTCCCACCTTCAATCGATTTGCCACTCTTTCTGGTCTGGATGATTTAGACTGACTCTCAAATCTTGAGATTGTGGTCGGTAATTCCCCTAACACGAGTCCCTTGCAGATCATCTTGGACACTGATCATCTTAACCCAAAGAAAAACACTACGAACCTCAGTGAGCTCGAGACGAAGTCAACTCATGCCACCGATTGCCACTCTTCACGCCCTGAATCTGATAGTCCAATTGGTAGCTTAACATTCAACTCCTTTCCAACCCAATTTCCAACGAGGGATATTTCACCTCCATTAATTCTCCCTCCATCTCAGGAAATTTATGAGATCTTGAATGACACTGTGAACGGTAACATCTGTAAAAAAAAACCCTCACTGGGAGATAGTCTATTGTCTTGGAACGTGGCAGGTCTACTTGACAAACTGACTGACCCCCTATGGGTTCAAATTGTTTCCCGACACAGTATCATTTGCTTGCAGGAAACCTGGACCATCACTGAACTTCATCTTTTAGGGTACAGGACCTTACATACCCCAGCTTCTCCTAGTCCACATGGCAGAAGTAAGGGGGGGCTCTCGACTTACATTTCCGTGGAATGTGGATTAAAACCAGCAAATTTTACAGGGACCAAAAACTATCAGATTATTACTCTAACAGGTGGACCCTCTAAAAATATCATTCTGGTTAATCTTTATAATAACATTCCAAGTCCCCGTTATGATTTGGTTCTCAATGGGTTAAAGGTTGACCTAATAAAAATAGAGACCCAGCTTAAAACTGATATGCTGATTATTTGGGTGGGCGACTTCAACTGCCCCTTGTGCCCATTGAGTAACAAAGGCACCTGTGGAATGGATACTGCTAGCGACGATTCCTCTACCCATTTTTTGCACACTAAATTAGGAGACCTCTTAAATGGTCTAACATCTCATTTTAACGTATCTTATGTAAATGAGCTGTGTCTTCCACCAAAGTGTTTTAAACCAACTTACAATGGGAGAGGTTGTCACACCACAATCGATTATACCCTGATATCCTCAAGGTATTCAGGGATTATACTCGATTGGGAGACCCTTGATACTCCTATTAGCGACCATTATCCTATTGTGGTGACTTTAAAATTAACCCTGCACGTTAATCCCAATGTAAGGAAGAACCCCTCTTATACCCCGCCACTTAAGCTGGGAACTACCACTGGGCTCTATTTAAAATGGGACAAAGTAGTCCCCTCTGCCTTTCTTAACTCACTGGTCAAGAACACCTACGAGCACATACAGATATGCTTGTCAACAATAGAAAATCCCCAGGCAATCAGCCATTCTTTCTCCATAATCTCGTTGGAGATCAAAAGATTACTTGCACGAGCTCCTAGGAAAACTCCATCGTGCAGTCAAGGCTGGTTTGATAGGACTTGCACTAACGCTCTGAAATTTTTAAAAACTTCCCTAAAATCTAATCCGAGAAATCAGATAGAATTACGGCAAGCCAGACATAATTATCGTGCAGTCCGACTGGCCAGGAAAAACCAGCTGAAATCAGAGGCTTGGCAAGCCCTGCAGGATGCCTCTACTAAAAGGGATAATACCGCCTTTTGGAGGGCAGTTAATGCACCTTTTTTGCGATGCTCCCAGCCTCCAAAGATGGACTTAGCCATAACAACCGAATTCTGGGTTAAACATTTTAGCACTTTATATAATCCATCAGATTCCATAGAACAGATGAGCGCGTGGGAAAGTCACCCTAATCCCCAGACAGAGTCACACATTTCTAGTCTTTTTCCCCTGAACATCTTTTTTGACTGCGGAGAGGTACTTGTGGCACTAAAAGAAAGCCCTTCTGGGAAGGCCCCCGGTCCGGACTGTGTACCAATAGATCCAATTACCGCCCAATCTCATTGCTCGATTCCCTAATGAAGGTCGCAGGGCAAATCATTTTAAATAGAATCCATGATTGGATAAGCGACCAAGACATCATCTCCAATCTACAATATGGTTTCAGACAAGGCAAAGGTACTATCGAGCAAGGCCTGAACTTGACCCTTATAATTGCCAAATACACCCAGGCAAGAAAGGGAAACCTTTTCGTAACCTTTGTAGATCTCAGTTCCGCATTTGACTGCGTTGACCATGAGCTGCTCTGGGAATCTCTTGTAGAGATTGGATTAGAACCTTCCATTCTTGCATTCATTAAAGAGCTTTACAGGGGAGCATCAGCCCGTGTCAGATACGGTAGAAGTGGAGAATGTTCTGACAGGTTTTATATTAGGAGAGGTGTAAGACAGGGATGTATATTAGCCCCCTTACTTTTCACCCTCTATATAAACTCTGTCGGCCACTATCTAAACAGAACTTACCACGACTACCCTACTATTAATGGCAAATCTATACCCATACTTCATTATGCGGATGACGCAGCAATAATGTCACAGACCCGTATAGGGCTACAAAGGGCAGTTGATGAATTTACCGATTTTATGTCACGGAGAGGTTTAAATGTTAATGCCTCTAAAACCTTTACCATGTCTTGCGGCCTAGGGATCAGAAAAAAACAATGTTCCATATTTTTAAAAGGCCGAAAATTGGATAGTATTGACAAGTTTCCCTATCTGGGCATTATTTTCGATAAGAGGGGCACCTGGCGGGCTGCTGCCCAAGCTAGGGGCATTGCGTTTTCTAAAGCTACAGGTGCGCTGACCAACTTCTCCAAAAAGCTGGGGGGACGTCCGATTAACCCCTTATTACAGATCTATCGGGCCAAGTGTATTTCGACTGGCACTTACGGATCTGGGATCTGGGGAATCGAGCACGCTGATCAAATTCAACGTTCCGAGAATTTATTTTTGCGCTACCTCCTGGCCGTCCCACATGGTACATCAACCTACGTGGTGCACAATGAACTTGGCCTTACGCATATTGTGGACATCATAAACTCTTCCCTTATCATCTTATGGCACAAAGTCTGGACCAACCAAGAGACACTTTTTAACAGGGAAATTATCACAGATTGCCTTAGACTGAATGAGGTTAATAACATCAAGTGGCTGAATTATGTAAGAAACTTGTCTTCCGACTTAGGGCATCCCGAATTTTTCTCTGAACCCTCAACTCTGAACAAAATATCGAGAGTTACATTAAAACGACTAGTCTTAAGTCATCTGACTAGCCGTCGTTGGTCATCCGAAAAACATAAGAGCACGGTAGTGGATTACCAACATTCCACTACAACCGAAGGGATTCAGCAATACCTATTCTTAATACCATCCTCTTTTACCCGTATGCTTGTGACTCGTTTCCGCACTGATACCTTCTTCAGACTATTAACATTTCCCAATCAAAATTGTTGGTCCAGCGACCTGGAGAAATGCCCTTGTGATGGTTTGTCAACACAATCCAATATTCACTGTATTTTATTCTGTAGGTACTATCAACTGCCGAGGGCTACCCTTTTGAAACCTCTGCTCAAATCATGGGGACTACAATCCTGTAGAGCGGCTTATTATAAATTAAAAACATTGGACACTCCTTAGCTATGGCCGCTGTCTCCTCCTACTTAAAAGTGATTGTGAGAGTGAGGGCATCAATGCATTCTTAGACGATATATGATTTAATGTTTGTTGTGTACCTTTATTCTAAATGATTCTGTGATAGCTGCCAAACAATTGTGATTATCCCCAGTGTACTCTTTTTAATGTTTTTATGACCCTTTGTGGTATTTTATTACTGAATTTTTATTGATTCTTTTTTAAATTCATATGTGTGTACTTTTATGATATTGTTTTTACATATCGAATAAAGTTTGCAATTGATTGATTGAGTACATTTGTTGTTGTGCGCAAATCAGCCGGCAATGACACCTTAAGGAGAGCATCTTGGTACATTAAGAGCATTGGTTTCGCTGACGTACTGACCATTTTACTGAAGAATTCTACAGGCAGCCCACTCGGGCCTGGAGTCTTCCCTGCCTGCATTCGACCTAATGCCTTTCTGATTTCTGCATCGGCAAGATTCATCTCAAACTTTTCCCCCTGCTCTAGGCTCAGGGTTTTCACTTACACAGACCTCCTAATTTCATGTTCCGATCCTTTGGCCATGGGTGCATAAAAAGCTGCCATATAGGTCACAAATGTGTCAGCAATTTGTCTACTGCCCCTTACAACCTCTGCCGTTTCCTGCTGCAGCTCACAATCATGCATGGACTCCCTTTCTCTGCTACCTATCCAAGCCAGCAAATTTAACAGCTTTGTCACCAGCCTCGTAAATGTGGTTTTGTTTGGCTAGAAAATCCGTCTTCAACTCATGACATGCCACCTCTCTGTACTTTGTAAGCTTGCACGCCAGCTTCTGTTGGCAGGACGCCACCGGGAGAGAAGCATGACGCCTCTCTAATTCCTCTGTCGTGTTCTAGCATCTCTAAGCATTGAAGTCTTTCCCTCTTGTCTTTCACTTCTCCTGCTATTAGTATGCCCCTGAGTGTTGCTTTTTTATGCCTCCCATATTACTCTAGCACTGTCTACTGTACCCTCATTTTCTCTGAAGTATAAGTCAAGAGCCTTGCCAAGTGCCTTCACCACCGGTTTGTTAGCCAAACTAAATAGCCATTTTCCAACCCTGGGGTTATTTTTCTTTTCTGGTGGTCAGGATGAACTACAAAGAAGAGTGATCAGAGATCCCTTGTGCCACATATTTGGCTTCCAAGAACCTCTAGGTGTCCTAATATAGTCTAGCCTGGAGGACATGTTGTGTGAATGTGAGTAAAAGGGAATAGCAAAACACACAAGATGGTGGACTACAAGAAGCCGAAGCATTACTGGATTATACCCGGCAGTTACAGACTCGGCTGCATAAACTGAGAACCTTGGCCCATACACAGTTGTCTGTAGCACAAAACAAACAGAAAACATTTTATGATAGGGGCACGAAGTGGAGGGAGTTGGACATCGGGGACTGGTACTCCTACCTACATCCACACACAAATTAAAGAAAGAGTGGCAAGGTCCTTTCAAGGTAATAAGAAAGATAGGGAGAACTACGTATATCCTACAAATGAAAGGAGATAGGACCCAAATGTTCCATATAAATCTGCTTAAAAAGTGGTTAGGACCCCCTCCCTCCGGGACCCATACGGTGTCTATGGTCTCCTCCCTGTCTCACACAGCCAAGGAGACTCCTACCAATCCTGATCTCACAGCTACCCAAACCGAAGAAATCCGGTCTCTACTTCTGAGTTTCTAAGATGTTTTTTCCGATCAACCAGGGAGGGCCCTTCTAGCCGAGCATTCTATCTCCACCCCACCAGGGGTTGTGGTTAAACAAAAACCATACCGTATTCCTGAAGCCCGACGAGCCGCCTTCCAGGAGGAGATCTCCAGGATGTTGGTATCAGGGTTTATTGTTCCCTCACATAGCAGTTGGTGTTCCCCGTCGTCCTGGTACCAAAACCAGATGGTAATATCCGGTTTTGTATTGACTTTCGGGCCGTGAATAAAGTGTCCAAACAGGACGCCTATGCCCTTCCCAGGGTGGATGAACTCATAGAACGCCTTGGTGAGGCCCGATACATAACCACTATCGACCTCACCAAGGGGTACTGGCATATCCCGTTAGCCCACGCGGACCAGGAAAAGACCACTTTCTCCACCCCTTCCGGGCACTACCACTTCACGGTTCTTCCCTTTGGGTTGCATGGGGCTCCCGCCACCTTCCAAAGAGCAATGGACACACTCCTGGCCCCTCACTTACAGTACTCGGGGGCTTATCTTGATGACATTGTGGTATTTAGCAAGAGAGGGGAGGAACACCTACTTCATTTAGGAAACATCCTTGGCAGCCTTAGACGGTCAGGACTGCACATCAATGCGAAAAAAACAAGAGTAGCCTTTCAGAAGGTCCGCTATTTGGGGTATCTCTTGGGGGAGGGACACATAGCACCCCAAACAGAGAAGGTGGCCGCCATACAGTCAGTCCCCTATCCCAAGACCAAAAGGGACTTGAGGGCATTCTTGGGGTTAGTGGGTTATTATCGTAGATTCATAGCCCAGTTTGCTACCATAGCAGGACCTCTTACGGACCTGCTACGCAAAACCCACACCTCTCCCAGGTTACGTGCCCCTTCCGATCAGGAAGCCCAGGCTTTTCAAGCCTTGAAGGATGCCATAACTACCTCCCCTGTTCTAGTGACCCCGGACTTCAGCAAAACCTTTATCCTGCAGACGGATGCCTCAGGTGTTGGAATCGGGGCGGTTCTCTCCCAACAGGACCCAGACAGCCACGAACGCCCCCTTCTTTTCCTCAGCCGGAAACTATTCCCTAGGGAGCAGGCCTATTCAACCATAGAAAAGGAGTGCCTCGCGGTCAAATGGGGGGTTGACAAACTCCGATACTATTTGGAAGGTAGACCGTTCATCCTCTATACGGATCATGCTCCCCTTACCTGGCTACAAAGGAATCGCGGCCATAATGAGCGGATCCTCTGCTGGTTCTTGGCCCTTCAGCTCTATCAAATAGACATCCGGCATCGTAAGGGGGTGAACCAGGGCAACGCCGATTTCCTTTCCCGATTCCCTTGTTCCCCCAACCGGGTTACTCCTGGGGGAGGGAAATGTCACGGGGTCACCCCCGAGGACGAACGGGCTGGCGATATCATTGACTGTTCCTTTCCACCCCGGCCACAGGACTCACGCGGCCCCTTTAACTCGAACTGGGGATTCCTGGGGGAGGAGTCCACAGGAGCCACGTCAGGCGTACCGAGCCAGTCAGGATGGACGCTCCCATGTAAGAGAGACCCGGATGAGGAAGACAGCGCGAAAGCCGGAGAGAGAGTAGAGAGCGGAGAGAAGGAGACCCTACGAAAGCGAGGAAGCAGCGGAGACGGAGAGAAAGCGAGCGAAGGAAACAACGGAAGCCGAGATAAGTCGTCGACGGAGCCAGGAGGCCAACAGACACGCCACTCGCCCCGCCTCGTTCCTGGAGGAGCGTGGCTGGAAAAGGTACGTGATCGTATCCTGAGTTTTTCCCTGTCACGGGGAGGGACGGAGTGATTGGTGTGAGGGAGGTCACAGAGCCGCGGGGAGACCGAGTGTTGGGTGTTTTCTTTTTGGTTCCTCTTCACCCCACAAACACCCCTCGGGACCTAGGGTCCTCTCGTTTTTCAGTTGATTGAGGCACAACAGAGTCGGTGGAAGCCCCGGTGACCCCTCACTACCCTTCCCCCTCCCGTGGTATAGGTTCCCTTCAAGCCTTCTCACCTTTGTGTCCCTGTGTGTTTTTTTCCTTCGTTTTGGCACCACCGACGAGGAGACGACTCCGGAGGAGGAACCCTTGACCAAGACCCCCGACACAGGAAGACGCCAGAAGCTACGGGACAATAGGAGAGACCGGGACTTAATAACAATAAAGGCGATTGTTCAACACAGTGGCGACACGTGGTTTGTCTTATAACCCCCTCCATCCGCCTTCCTACAGGGTAACAGGAGTGATGCGAAATGCTATTGCCCGATCTCTCTCCTGGATACAACTTCAAAGTTAATGGGCAGGATCCTACTACAAAGGTTGGAATGTGTGTAGAGGAACAAAACATTCTTACTGAAACACAATATGGATTCCACAGGGAAATAGGGACCGTGGAAAATGCATTAACTTACACGTATTGATTGGTAAATATACGATCGCAAAAAAGAGCCATTTACATCTTTGTTTCCTTCACCTTACGAGTGCTTTTGATTTGGTTAATCACTCTAAGCTGTGGCAAACACTAACCCAAATGGGTGCCCCAAATGAAATTGTTGTATACCTCTCACAAATCTATAGCCGCTTGAGCGCTAGAGTCCCCTATGGGTTGGACGGAGAGTGTACCACTAGCTTTAGGGTAACCCGAGGCATAAGACAGGGTTGTATGCTCGCCCCTCTTGTTTTTTCATGGTACATAAATGGGGTCGATAAGGAGTTACAACAACTAACTACTGATGCCCCAAAAGTTGGTAAACGTCATGTCCCAATCTTACTCTATGCGGATGACTCGATTTTATTTCTGGAAAAGACTTGGTGTTAAATTTGAAAAAAACATTTGCAATGGTATTTGGGCAAGGAAGAGCAAAAACAAGGATTCACCATGTAAATAAAGTCCCCATCGAACCAACGAACACATTTGTATACCTAGGTTTAGTTTTTACAACCAATCGGATGCTGGAGAGCCCACATTGAGCAATGTAAACAAAAACTTGCCAGAACAACTGAGGCACTTTTTAGATTTTCCAAAAAGATGGGCAACAAACCAGTCAGAGAAATTATGACATTTTACAAGAGTAAGTGCATTAATGGTACCTGCTATTGTGCAACACTATGGGGGAGGGGCGGCAAATTGTGCAAGCCTTCAAACACAAGAAAACGCTTTTTTCCGAAGGCTGTTAGCCGTACCAAGCTCAACCCCTACCTATAGTATTCATAGAGAATTGGGGGCCGCATATATATATGATTCTATAAGCACCACAATTATAAACACTTGGCACGGGATATGGAGTAAAGAGGGCACGAAATTTACTCAGGATGTCATCAAAGACTCTATGTCATCAGAATATGGTAAGAAAATCCCTTGGCTAATATATATTAAAAGTCTACTAAATGAATGTATAGCAAATACGGATTTAGATAACCCCTCCCAAATACAAGATTATGGAAAAAAAACACTGAAGAGTAATTTGATCGATTCATGTACATGGTTGAGGGAAGTTGATGCTAACACGAAACCGATGATAAAGGAGTATTGTGATAGAACCCTAGGAAAAGGGGTACACAATTACCCGATTCTGGTCACAAACATATCACATAGATTTTATCTCACAAGACTATGTATGGGTTTGGCCACTTTTTAATAGCTTATCCAAAAATGGGAAAATGGAATCGCACTTTGCCAAAGTGCCCATGTGACAGTATCTCAAATCAAACAACAGTGCACTTTATCCTTTTTTGTGATTTTTAGGTCTCGCCTAGGTATTGCGTGTACGCAATTGCTATGCGAGACTCTAGTAAGAGGGCATTTCAAAGTGCTCCCAAAAGTGGATTGCATGGCGAGCACGCGCACAATCACGTGCATCGTGCCGCCATGCAATCCGTTTGAGGAAGCGCTTCAGCCCACTGGCACGTGCACGTGTAGCCACAGCCTCAGCATCATACTTCAAAGGGTCCGCTCCCCCGCCACAGCATGCCGAGAGATTGTTTGCTCATGGCGTCTCTCACAACTGTCCCTCCCCCACCACAGGGCTAGTTTTCCATGCGGCGGGTACAAGTTAACTTTGCTATATTTTAACAAAGCATCAGGCATGGACATGTTTTTTTTCCATTTTGCTCAGTATTTCAGCCGCATTCTTCCCCCAACTAGAAGTGCAGCAGATTGGATAATCTGAACTTTCACTTGACTTGGTCCCTGGCATGAGCTGAATGCAGATTCTGGCATGAAAAACTAATAACAGCTGCTGGCATTTGTTGTAAGGAAGAGGCTCGGTACTCCTGCAGCCCTATACTTGACGTTTCTCAAAATGCCAGACTGCAGAAGGGCAAAGTGCATTTGCTTCCGCCCCCCAAAAAAAATAATTAAAGATGACACACATTATTTTTAGACCATCTTTCTCACCCTCTATTTCACAGTCACAGCAGCTGTGTGGATATTAGCGGCTGATTTCAGCATTCTGATGCTATGTGAGACAGACACACTTTACAGCATGTCTATCAGGCTCTTACTACAGAAACTGTATTCGTGCAGAACAAAAAAAAACAATTTGCACCAATTTTGCTTCCTCTGTAACAGAATGTGACAGTCATTATTTGCATCTTGCAAGCCTGGCACCAACTCATTTAATGCTATTATGTTTACATAAAGTGGGAACATGCAATTTTGCAATTTTTTAAATGTTAAAGATTGAATTATAATTGAGAGAAAATCGCTTTATCCCATTTTTATTTCACGACTGGTCATCCTGTCTATCTGCAACCGTTCACAACTAGTGTGACACCTGGGAGCTATCTTCGATTCAAACCTGTCAGCGATTAATACGATCAGGTGAACATTGCTATGAAAATGCGTTCCACTATCTTTGTATCCTGGAAGGATTCCTGCCTCTGCTGCTTGGCCTCAAAGGACAGGCACTGCTCTAGCAGTGGTCACCACCAAGGCAGACTACTGGAATGGGTATATGGAGGTCTTCTAACCAACCAACCCAGGGTGGACAACCATGCAGTTCAACTCATCTTTGGTCTGGCACACAAGACCATGAATTGAATTCAAGATGTGTGCCCAGTGCACAAGGTACTGATAGACATGCATCCTATATAAATTTCCAACTTCATCACTACCTACTGACCTACCATTCCCTTGAGGTGGACCTCCTAAAATATACTCTCCACCCACCAGCTGAGATGCAAACATTTTTGGAGTACTCCATCCACGTGCAAGGTTCCTCCCAGTGGAAAGAGACTCTCGAAAGCCTAAATATGCATTTCCACCAGTCTTTTGAATTTCTCCGAAGCTGGCTGCTCTCTGAGGTACTGGAGTGTTGATCACCAGATCCCCAGCCTAATCAGGGGAAAGGGAGGCTCAGGGACAGGCCTACTTAGCCTTTCATCTTTTTGAGGTTGATAAATGAGTACCTTAGTGTTGAGTGACAATAAACTTCTTTTATTCAGCCCCGGGATGCTCCAAGGGGTGAATGTGCACTTTACAAATACACTTTATGTTATGATACAAAAGGTTAGGTCTGAAGATGCCTGCCTAGCCCTCTTTATTACTTTTTTCTTCCCTTGGTAAGCACTTTGAAGGAGTCTTAGGCCAGCATAATTGCTCTCTAAGTACGAATAAATTAAAAAAAACATCTCCAAAACAATGCAAAACTAGTTTGTTCTGTTTCTTTCTTTATTTTATCTTTTAAAGAAAATAGGTTATTTATGTCCTGTTATTTCTATGTTAAATTCTGGATTAGCCAGTTGTGCATAACCTAGAATCAAAACATGTGTTACATATCACTGGAGTTATAGAGCTTCATCTTCTACTTTCTTTTGGCAAACGTTTTCCCACATTTAGTTTTAAATCACCTAAATGTCACAGCAACATGAAACAAACAAGCATTTGCAATGCAATAGGTCTCGCATTATTAAAGTTTGAGCTATTGGCATTGCTAAATAATGGAACACCAATAGCTCAAACTTTAATAATGCGAGACCTATTGCATTGCAAATGCTTGTTATAGAAGGATCAGGAAAGAATACTTATGCCCTCTATTTCGAAGTGAGACTATTTTCATATAAACCTGCATTCGAATACATATGTGGATTAGCAAATTTAAAAATTTGTAGTGCAGTAGTGGCTTTTATTCAGGAGGTAATTCAAATAAGACGCAACAATTCTCATTTGGAGGCCTTGTTATATGAGGACCCTTGGTCATCAAATGACATACAATGATCTAGGATAAGAAAAAGCCGAGAATCTGATTAAATGCATCAGCCTGATGTCACGTGAGAAAAAATTAGTAAATTGGGATACAAAATGCTGTTACTTTAAGAAAATATGCTGTGTATTTTGCGTTTTTGTCTTTTGAATCTTTGCAGTGCATTTTAAAAAGTTAAATCCCCACTGGAAACGGCGGCTATTGCACATTGCACTTTATCACCTTTTCATGGTTACTGATCTTTGGAAAATGTAAAAAACTGTTTAATTTAAACATAGCCTCCTGTATAGTACTATACTAAAAATTAGAAAATGTATATATCGCGTAATTAGCATGGACTATTGATGGTATTTTTAGCTTGTAATCAGATCGGAAATCTTTATTGTGAATTTTAAACAAATTGATGTAGTATGCTTTTCTGGTTTTTGTTTTTAAACCGAGTAAAGCTTTGAAATTTGAATTTGAAGAGATATAGGTACTTAATGCAAATTTGAACAAATTGAAAAAAAAATTATTAATGGGAAGACATTGGTTTTATGTACAATTATAATGCATTGTATATAATTTAGCATGAATTGTATGAATTTATTGTAAATATTTACAGGTAAATAAAAGAAAATTGCTCCTATATTGTTGATATACAGTAGGGCTAGGTAGAATGTATTTGGATATCCATGTTTTTTTTTTATAAACACTAATTTAATAAAGGAGAAAATTCACATTGCATTGCATATAAAGTCGTCACAATCAAACCAAAACGTTGCTGACAGTTGTAGCGCAATAGTGGACATCATATCAACCAGTAGAATGGTAACACTCAGCCGACACCGGTCCCCGAACCTCCCCGGCCACCACTTACCGCGACCCCAATCCAAGTTGATGCACTGAAGGCTGTCCACGTATTGCAATCGCACTGTGCCACTACCTCACCCCGTGGTCTCGCAACGCCACGTCATGTAGCTGTGCGACCATGGGACCCACCTTCAGCCTACTCCCTCAGGCACAATGCCACTGCCTGCCTGTGAGTTGGAAAACTGTTTGGCTGCGTCTAGATGTGCCCTCAGTGGACCCCAGATGTCTCTGGGGCATGATGTCGATGGCAGGAAACTGGCATATATCTCCGCATTCGTGTTGCAGTATGTCAGGCTAGTCAGCCAATCCTGTAGTTTGGGGCCCGTCTTTCTGCCCCAGTGAATGGCCACTTCCCTCTTTGCCATCAGTAGCCCAAGGGAGTCCAACTTCCTAACTTTCTTGGGAATCTGGACTGTATAACCCAAGAGGGCAATTTCGGGGAGGGGGACAAGTGGGATACCAATTATCTTCCCCAGTGACTCATGCACTGCTGTCCAATAGGTCTGTAGGCGAGGACATGACCAGGCCAGATGCATAAAGTCAGCATGTGGGGAAGCGCATTTTAAACAATTGTGTGGCTTGGAAGCGTCAATCTTATAGGCCATGGCAGGTGTAAAATAGGCACGGCGAAGGAATTTAAAATGTATTAGAAAATTGGAATGTTGGGAGCTCCATTGGAAACAATGGAGTGCTCCGGCCTTATAATGGCTGGTATAAGCCCGGAGCACCAACATTCCAATGTGTCTTTGTTCACAGCTCTGGCTGTGAACAAAGACTTCGGGGAACCTGAGGGGATTTCAATCCCTTCGCGCTCCCTGAAGGCTTTGTTTTGTTAGAACATTCTGCCCTCTGGTGGCAGAATGTTCTAATAGCCTTATAGCCCTTCGTAGCAGGGCTATACCGGCTTTTAAAGTCCCTCTGCTTTGTTAAAGTCCCTCATCTTCGGCTCGGGCTTTTAACGCTGCAGCGGGCCTTTAACAGCCGGTATAGCCCGCTACAGCGGGCTATAAGGCTATAATAACTTATGTCGGCTGTTGAGTGAGATGTCCCTGGTAGCTTCACAACACTTCGCCCATTGTTCATCTGAAATTGCCCCTTCTGTGTCTGTTTCCCATTCCAGTCTAAGCTTGGAGTCATCTACAGGGAGCATCTGAGAGAAGGCCTTGTACAATGTGGAAATTAGGCGTGCGCCGCTTGTGTTTTCCAGGATCAAAGTAAGTGCGGGGAATGAATCCGGTTCCACCGGGTACGTGGGAAATATCGCGCGCAATGCGGACATCATTCTGGATATGTTGAAGCGGGTCAGGAAGTTGCAGTCAGAGAATCTGTCGTCTTCGTCTATGGAGAGAATATGACCCCCAGGGAACAGGTCGCCTACCTTCACTATGTCTGAGGCAGCTAACGTACGTCGTACTGTGCCCTCTCCCATAATCGGAAACCATCTAGCATTGGGTAATGGTAATGCTGAGGAGTACAGAAGTGTAGCACCCGTACGCTTGCTCAATTTTTCCCATGCCCAAGTAGCCGTGGACACCATTTGAATGTCACGTCTGTCCCGCGGAAAACCACCCGGCAGTACCTCACTGTCCCGCGGAAAACCACCCGGCAGTACCTCACTTGGAAATCAATGTTAATATAATACAATTTGGGTAAGTAAAATATATTGTTGCACTTTTAAATAGCATATTTTTTATAATATTATTTAATGTACAGTTTTAATACTCCTATTTATTGTTTGTATACAGAAAATATATCTATTTTGTTATCTTTTCATAAACATACTTGTTGCTATTTTATGGTAACATACTTTGAACATATAAATGAACATGTTTTATCATCAATTTTTTTTAACGTTTAAGTAATATATTTTTAATAAATGTACATTTTTTGTATAGGTCGTATATTATTTAATATATATTTTAGAATTATTACAAAATTAATACTTTATACTCATGTATGTATATTTTTTAAAATATATATTAAATAATATTATTTAATTAAGAATATTATTTAGAGGGGCTGCTTACGATGTCGGGAGGAAAGCCTCCTCCAGACAGTCGAAATCTCCTCAACCGTGTAGGAGCCTATCCGACAAATTCGGTCGGATTACATTTGGACTGCTCGATTACGATGTTCGCGGTTGGAAGCTAAATCGCGTGGCCATTTTGAATCAGTTCTGACAGGCTTGTGGAGTATTCCTGTTGGTCGGAACCGCATCATACACCCCTATGGATGGAGTTTCCGCCCTCGGGATTATGATGTCGATTTCCATCAGCTTTTCTGCGTCAACCTGTCTGAAATGGAAAGGCTGTCGGAAAGTGCCTTTGTAGGCCCCTGGCAAGGCCCCCAAGGCCTACGGTTGATGGCCAAGGTGGTACCTAAGGGACCCCCCCCAGTAATACCCTACAATGGGGTACCTGCGACAGGGTGCAAGGTTTTCCGCACACACACCATTTCTCCATAGGAGCCCGTGTTACTGCCGGTTGTAGGGTGGAACACGAGCTCCCATAGGCAACAATGAGACTCTGACCGAACGTAGTTCGGTCGCATCGTAATCCGGTGGGCGGAAGCGCCGACCGCAAGTCGGCCGGTCCCAAGTCGGTATCGGGCAGAGGCTTTCTGCCCGACATCATAATGAGCCCCTTAATATTTTACAATTTTTGCAATACATTTCACACACATTTTACATGTTGTATAATTTTAAATTTTGAGTAAACATTTAGGGGCCGATCACGATGTTCGACGGAAAGCCTCCAACCGCTAGTCGGAAGCTTTCTGACCGTGGTGAGAGGCTTTCCAACCGTCATGGTTGGTTTGAGATCCGACCGCCAGATTACGATGTCCGTGGTCGGAACGTAAACTGGCTGGTCATTCCAACTCGGTTCCGACTGGTTCTCAGAGTCTTCCAGCCGGTCAGAACCGCACGGTAATCCCCTATGGATGGCATTACGATGTCGGTTTCCCACAGCCTTTACGACACGCAAAGGCGGTCGGAAAGTGACTTTGGGGCCACTGGCAGGGTCCCCTTGCCTCTCAGGTCTATGATTGGCTGTCACACAACACCATTTCTCTATAGGAGCCTGTATTCTGACTGGTTTATGGCCGTGACATAAGGTCCCATAGAGAAAAGCGAGTATGTAACCTAACAGTGTTTGAATCCTAATCAGAGGTCGGTCGGCCCAGAGTTCGAGAAGGTGTCGGTTCAAGGCAACTCCAACTGACATCGTCAAAAGCCCCTTAATAACAACGTTTTTAATTTTGAACTTGTTTTCCCGTTGATTTCAATGGGGAAATAATCTTTTTTCCAGTTTTATTAGGGAGCCATTTTCCCCCTAATTGTAGCCTATTGCTGTTGTTTTTGGTCGCTGTGGGAGAAGGAAGGTCGCGGTTGGAAGCTGCATTTAGTTGATTAAGGGAAGCTTATTTGAAAGTATTTTTCAAGTAATTAAAGGGTACGGAGGATGTAGTTAGGCTATATACAGAGTATGTACTATGTTGTTTTTGAAATTGGTGTATAGTGCAGCGTGTTTTTGGTAGTGTATGTAATAGCATTAGTGGATTTTTTTAAATAATATACAGTGTTGCACTTTATTAGTTACCTGTATTGTAGTAAGCTATGTGTAGTAGTAGGTGTTGTGGAATTGTGAAGTGCAAAAATGTAGAAATGTATATGTTTGTGCGGGAGGGTTTTGCCTTCCTTTTATACGTGTTTTTGCTCCCGATTTACAGTTAAACAGAAGATGAATTTCACTTTTTTTTTTAAGGACGGTTTATTAGTTTATTACTATTTATACTTGACTTACAGTGATTGGTGTACACTACAATCATCATATCGCAAACCACTACGTACCACATACTGTTTTCTTTTTGGTCTATTTTTGTATTCCCATCTTTTTTAACTTAAAACTTCCTACTGCATCATTCCTGAATCAGCAGCATCATTAGTTGCATCCCTAGAAGTGACCTTTGAGAAGGAAAGGTTGGAAACCTACAACGTAAAGGAGTTGAAGGCTGTTTGCAAAAACCTAAGACTCCAAATTAGAGGCCTCATCAGGAAAGAGGCGCTCCAACAGCATTTTAGGGCCTGGGTAGCAGTCAGACATGCCAGTAGGCAGTCTGGAGACCTAAGTGTGAAGGCGGAGGAGCCTATTTCTACAGTGGATATGATTGTGGGGGAAGGACCCTCTAGGCCAGGCAGAAGTGCTTTGTCCCCAGAGGAACTGGAGGGCAGGAGGGAAGCTAGGAGGCATCAAATAGAGCTTGAGAGACTCAAGATGGAATCACAGAAGATGGTTTGAGACCATGAGCGTGGTCTCAAGAAGCTTGAGCTATAGAGTAAATCCAGCTCAGATGGTGGCAGCAATTCCTCAGTGCACTCAGACAGAGTAATGCACATTCCTAAGAATGTAGGGAAGGAGTACAAGAAGGGCGATGATATACAAAGGTGGTTTCAGGGCAATGAGGCATCTATTCACATGAATGGGGTCCCTGAAAAGAATTGAAATGAAATGAAATGAAAAGGGGTTTTATTAAGCGCGACTGCTGCCTTTAGGCGTCCAAGCGCTAATAGAAAGGATAGTGCCTTGAGAGCAGCTAGGGGTTAGTTAGTTGCTAAAGAGGAACGTTTTAAGCTCCTTACGAAAGGATGACAGATTAGGGTTCGATCTGAGGTGCAGGGGGAGGGAGATTGTGGCTTCTTTTCTCAGAAGAGGGGAGGGACAACTTGTTAACTTTGGGTAAGGGGTGTAACCTTACCTACACTTTCATTAAGAAGGCCCTTCTCACTGGGTATGGTCTCACTCCAGAAAAGTACAGAGATCAGTTTAAAACCAGTAAAAAATTGATTTCCAGGCATGTTTAGAATGTGTGGATTCTTTATGCAGGTCACTGGATGGTTGGGTGAAGGGCAGCAATGTGACAGATTTTCAGGGGCTGTACAATTTGATTGAGTAGGAGCACTTCTCTAGTCTATGTTTTTCAGAGCTGAGCTAGCACTTGACAGATAGTAAGCTGACTGACTCCAGGAAGCTTGCTTTGGAGGCGGATCGCTGGGTGAATACCAGGGTCCACAAGAAGGTGTATGGGGGAGATTCAGCCAAAGGTGGGCATGGTCCCCAGCAGAAGAATGGGGCGGCAAGGGTTAAGGAAAGGAGTTCTTTAAAGGGCCCCAAACTAGTACCCAGGGCAAGAATTCCAATCCCCCCGGAGAGAAGAATCCACGGGGCTCTTCAGAGAAGTCTGCAGAGACGGGACCCTACAAGTGCTATGCCTGTGAGCAGGTGGTTACTTCAAGGGGGATACTAAGTACAGACACCCACCGGTGGGCAGTCCAAGGTGTTGGCTAGTGGGGCGCTTGGAGAGGAAGGGTACCCAGAGTGGGGCAGGGATCCCGCAGAAATTACCCTTGTCTCACTAGGGGACAGTGAGATGGTGCCAGGAAACCAGGTGCCTGGAAACACAGCGCCTTGGTGACCATGAATGGGAGAAGGGTAGAGGCTCTCAGAGATACTGGAGCCAGTGTGACCTCGGTCCGGTGTCACCTGGTCTCTGAGGAGCAAGTAGTCCCTGGAGCATTCCACCAAGTAGTTGCTGTGGACAACTCAGAGTGTCAGTGTAAGGTGGCTCACGTTCCCTTTGAATGGGGAGGTCCTTAGGTCCCTTGAGGGTGGTTGTGAGCCCTACCATGCCTGTTGATTGTAGGCCTGGGTGAAAATTTCGTTCCGTTCGCGGAAATTGCGATAATTTGACATTTTCGCGTTCCGCGGAGAGCGCGAAAATGTCAAAAATTCCGGTTTCCGCAGCTTGGCGATAATTTGTTTCTTGCTTGCACTGTAAAATAATACATTCTCTCGCGCGCGTGATCACCTTACCTGAATCCCTGCGTTCGCCGACAAGTTTTCTTGATCCGGTCGCGTTCTCCATGAGATGTTGTATTGTTTTTAGCCATTTGCGCTGTCTCGCGACAGTTCGCGCCCGCAGTGACGTCATGCGTCGCGCGATCACGTCTTTCTTCTCGCGATCATGCACCGCGAGACAACTCAAAACAAGATGGCCGCGCCCGCAAGCAACCACATGGGTAAGTTGGCGACCCGCAACCATGCAGAAAATCTCGCGAACATGCCGGAAAAAAACTTCCGCATCTTCGCGATATTTCCGCTTGTTTGCGATAATTTTAAACATTTTCGCGATAATTTGCGAAAGTTAATTTCGCAAATTCCGCCCACCCCTAGTTGATTGTCAGCTAGATAACGACCTGGAACAATCTTTATGGAAGGATGTGGAGTTCAGGTCTCACTTGGAGATGCTTGGGTTGCCAGAGTGGGCATGCGTGACACCTCGGTCCATAGCAGCCAGTAAGGGTAATCGGAAGGACTTGAAGCCTGAAACAGTGGCCCAGGTGCCTACCAAGAGAAAGGGCAAGGGGCACGGAAACCTACCCCTTAAGTTCTCAGGGTTCGGGTGGAGGCTGACCTTGAGGAGGGACACCCCGGCACCTAAAGGAGAGCAAGTGGCTGAACTGGGGAACCTATCTGAGCTGACCGACTGGCAGCAAGAAGGGGGTCCCACCAGGGAAGAATTCTGCAGGGAACAGAAAGAATGCCCTTCTCTAGAGGGTTGCGGCAGCAGGCTGCAAGCAGGCAGCTGGTGATCAGTCTGGATAAGACTAAGACTGGATCAAATGAATGGTCTCCTATACAACAAGCCTAAGGTTGTTGAGCCTGGGTCAGCACATGTGCTGGTAGTACCCCAGCGCTTCATGACCTTCCTACTGGGTATGGCTCATGACGAGCCTTTGGCAGGACATTTAGGGCAGGACAAGACCATTGACAGGATTTTCACCCACTCTTTTGGCCCCAAATGCGAAGGCAGTCTGATGCTCATTGTAGGTCTTGTCAAACTTGCCAGGCAAGTTGTAAGAGTAGGAGCAAGTGTAAGACTCCTCTCCAACCTTTTCCGGTTGTTGGCACCCCTTTTGAGAGGACGGGGATAGACGTTTTGGGTCCCCTAGACCCCAAGACAGCCATGGGCAATAGATACATCTGGGTCTTGTTGGACCATGCCACCTGGCTGCTACTCCTCTCAGGACAATGACGGCGCCAGTAGTGGACCGGGTGTATATGGGGATCTTTTTCCACGTGGGGTTTCCCAGAGAGCTGGTATCTAACCGCAGTACCAATTTCATATTGAAGTATATGGCATCCCTATGGGACGAGTGTGGTGTAACCTACAAATCGAACACTCCTTACCACCCCCAAGGTAATGGTTTGGTGAAGAGATTTAACCAAACCTTGAAAGGCATGATCAAGAGTCTAACTGAATCTATGAGGTGTAAGTGGGACGTTCACCTACCATACCTTCTCTTGACTTACAGGGAGGTACCACAGAAGTCCTTAGGGTTCAGTCCCGTTGAGCACTCTATGAGAGGACTATTCAGTGTGGTGAAGGAAGGCTGGGAGACTGCTCCCAGGAAAACTCCCCAGGATGTATTTAGCTACATGCTGGCCTTCAGGAACCAAACTTTGTACTTCAGGAAACTTGTTCAGGTGAACCTAAAAGCCAGCCAGGGGGGAAATTAATCGCTGGTACGACCAGAATGCCACTCTCGTAGAGTTTCATCCTGGCCAGAAAGTGTGGGTCATGGCCTCAGTAGAGCCTTGCACTCTTCAGGTCAAGTGGATCGGGCCTTTTGAGGAGGTGGAGCGCTAAAGTGAAGCTACCTATGTGGTGAATTTGCAGACTCCTAGGAACCCTTTGAGGGTCCTCAATGTGAACTTCCTCAAACCTTACTTTGAGAGGTCTGAAGTGAGCATGTTCTTGGCGACAGTTAATGGGTTGGAAGAGGAGAGTGAACCTCTTTCTGACCTCCTGTCTACAAAGGAGCACGATGGGTCAGTGGAAGCTGTGAACCTCTCCTCTACACTGACCCCAGAGCAGCAGAGTGACTGTTGCCAGTTGTTGGGGCAGTATGCCACCCTGTTCTCCCTGACCCCAGGTGTCACCCATTTGAGTACACATAATATGGACACTGGGGACAGTCCTCCTGTGAAACACAAAATTTACAGGCTGACTGACAGGGTCAGAGCCAGCATCAAAGAAAGAGATTTCTAAGATGTTGGTGTTAGGGTTGATAGTGCGCCCTCCAACAGTCCCAGGGCCAGCCCAGTGGTCTTGGTTCCAAAGGTTGCAGCACCCGGTGCCACTCATGAACCTTGGTTCTGCATGAACTACTGTGGGCTCAATGCCGTCACCAGGACTTGCAACCCATGCCCAGAGCTGATGAGCTCATAGATTGGTTGGGAACTTCCAAGTTCCTCAGCATGTTTGATTGAACATCTGGGTACTGTCAGATTGCCTTAACTGATGGGGCCAAGGAGTGGTCTGCCTCAACATCAGAGGGGCACTACTAGTTCTGGCTGATACCCTTTGGTTTGAAGAATATCCCTGCACCTTTCAGAGGTTGGTCAACCAGGTGTTGGCTGGACTAAAGGATTTCAGTGTCGCCTACCTGGCTGACATCCCAGTGTTCAGCTCCAGATGGGAAGATCACTTGTGCTACCTCTGAGAAGTGTTGAAGGCTCTGCAGCGGGCTGGCCTCACAATCAAGCCAGTAAGTGCAAGATCAGGCAGGGGTCCGAGGTGCACTTAGGGCACCAGGTAGGAAGCGGCCGGATGGCACCCCTACAGCCTGGGTTCGACACTATTCTTGCTTGGGAGCCCCCCAAGATCCAGACAGAGGTGAGAGCCTTTTTCATACGAGATCTGTCAAGGGCTATGGCACCATTGTTGCCCCCTTGACTGAGCTGACTTCCTGGAAGCAGCCCTGTAAGGTGATTTGAACTGATGTCTGCAAAACAGCTTTTGATGCCCTGAAAGTAGCCATGTGCATGGCACCTGTGCTCAAGGCACCAGACTTCTCCAAGGAATTCGTAGTGCAGAGGCACCAGATTTCTTCAAGGAATTTGCAGTGCAGACTGATGCTTGATGCTTCAGAGCATGGTGCCCTCACAACTAAACGGAAAGGGTCTAGACCAGCCTGTACTCTTCCTTAGCAAAAGACTACTCCTCAGGGAACAGAGGTGAAGTGTCAGAGTGAGAAGCTTTTGCTGTGGTCTGGGTACAGAAGAAGATAAGACCCCACCTGTTTGGGACTCACTTCCGAGTTCAGCCAACAGACCGTCAGATGGTTAATGCAGATGAGGGGAGAGACCCCAAACTGTTGAGGTGGTCCATCTCCCTACAGGGAATGGATTTTACGGTATAACACCTCCCTGGCACAGAACACACGAATGCTGATGGTCTGTCAAGGTTCTTTCGCCTTAGTGAAGAGAACTCCCAGGTAGTTAGGTAGGTAACCCTACTTTCAGCTGAAGGGGACATGTGTTAGCCCTGGCATCTTTCGGCGTGCTTCCCCTGTATTTCTGCTTTCTGGCCTCCTGGTTTTAATGGTATGTACGACTTTGTTTAGCTGGTTTAGTGTCTATGCGCACTTTCTCACTGCTGTTCTGTGTTTGAGTGCAAGTGCTCCTGCTGTAAAGTGTGTTTATGGAATGGTGTTTCCATAATTGGATTATTTTTTTGCTAAGTCCCTAGTGCAGAGCACTGTGTGTGCACATGGCCTGTAAATCAAATGCTGCTAGTAGGTCTGCAGCACTATTTCTGCCACCCACACAAGCAGACCTTCAAAGGGGTCTCACACCTTCCACTGCAGTTTTTGCACGCAGTTTTAAATGCCAAGTCGACGTGGCAGGTGCCCCACTTGCCATGCCCTAACCTGCTCTTTTCTTACATGTAAGGTACCCCTCAAGTAGGCCCAAGGTATTCCTCTGGGCAGGGTGCACTGTATGTGAAATGTAGGACATGTCCTGGTGTGTGTGACATGTCCTGATAGTGAAATACTGCCAATTTCATTTTTCGCTATTGGAAGGCCATCTGTCCTATAGGCTAACATGGGAGTTTTTTTGCAACATCTTACAAGTAAAACTTCCCATTGGGACAAGATAGAAAAATTGAGTTTAGGCTTTCTGAACTCAGAATGCATTAACGCATTAACACATAGTTCTATGGAGATAGTTTTTAAATTGTGTGTTTGAAAATGCCACTTTTAGAAAGAAAGCATTTACTTGTTTAACCATTCTGTGTACCTCTGCTGGTTTGCGTACTGACTGTCTGGTTTTGAAGTGACCAAAGCTGAGAATGTGCATTCACCGTAGACAGTCAAAAGGGGGGCTCGATGGGTGCTGCCTGTCCTAGGTGACTCATAGTTGGGATAAATAGGCCTGGTCTGCATTTAGAGTGGTGGGAGGAGTTTTTACTAGCACCTGAATAGGAAGTGTCTCCTCTGCACAATGCTCTCTCTACCTTCTGTAGTGAAGCTGGGCCAGAGAGGGTAGGACTGGTTTGAACTGGGCTCAGAGACAATAAAGAAAAAAAATTGTATAAATATTGGGGTCCTGACCCAGGACTTTAGAACTCTTTTGTATCAAGGAACTTGCCAAGAAGAAGAGCTGGAGAAGCTGTAAGGAGGAATTACCACTTTGCTGTATGCTTTGCTGTGTTGGTCTACAGTAGCTGCTTATGTCTTGGGTGGAGAAAAGATTGGACTGAACTTTCCGCAACTTCTTTGTTTGAGTTTCCCCAAGGGCTTGAGGTAGAGCTTGCCCCCTATTCATGAAGTCTCAGGAACAGCAAAGACTTCAAGTTCATCTGCCACTAGCACTAGGAACTATGTTTTGTGTTGCAACAGAAAAAAAAGCAACCTGATGCTGTCAATGATGCTGCTGCAGGCTATGTGTTCTGAAGGCACCGCAGAGGGCACCGTTGGACTTTGCACCGCAACCCTGGTCTTACTGATGACGTCGCCCAATGCCACCACCGAGCCGCTGCCTGCACTGTGACCTGTGGGTACCACACTTCGCACTGCCTCGCTTCACTCCGCTGCCCTGGTATCCCCAATGCATCCGCTCCACACCAACATCGATGCTGCTGCTTGCACCATGGTTTGGGAACACCGCTCGTAAGTTAGACAACGCATTTCCCCAACCCACAGTGCAGGCTTGGCCTACCAACGCTCACACTATCAACTCCAGTTCGTCAGCCAACAGCGCTTCAGGAATGACGATGCGCGGCTTGCACCGTGATCTGCCAGCACCGCCCCACAGCCCTGGTCTCACCAACTCCGCTGCCTGCACTGCGACCATAGGGCAGTGCACCACTGCACTTCGCATGAAAGCCCGATGCCCGCCGATGCCAGCCCTCCTGACTTCAACCGCACAGACTTCGATCTGCAACTTGTGTGATTTCAAGGGTCTGATGACTCCTGCACCGACCTTTGGAACCGATGGATCATTGCGAGGTCACCGATGCCCTTCAATTCTAAAGTTACTGTTTGCGGTCTCCCCGACACCGTAACTGGCACGTGACATCCTGACAGCCAGAACTGTTTGGATTTGTTGTTCATGACGCTGGGATAGCCCCGTATGGAGCTATCAACTTCAAGGATCTGTATTTTAAGTCTATGTTTACTTATTGATATTTCTAAGGATGTATGGTGGATTTTTATCTTTTTTTGTTTTGCACAGATAGAATATTGGATTTTTTTCTAAATCTGGTGCGGTGTCCTTTTGTAGAGTTTTCACTGTATTACTGCTTGTTATGAGCAAATGCTTTACACACTGTCTCTGCGATAAGCCTGACTGCTTGTGCCAAGCTACAGAGGGGGTGAGCAGGGGTTATTTTAGAAGTGTATCCCCCTTACCCTGATTAGGAAGAAGGGTCCCTACTTACTTGGACAGGGTAACAACCTGCCAACGAAAGACCCTCTGTTCTAACAATAGTTTATAGTGATTTGCTACTTCATTGATTGGGATGTAGGCTAGAGCTATTATTTTTTTTATTTTGAATGCAAAATGGCTATTTGTTGCATATTCTACACTAAGGGGCAGTTTACGAGTTTGGCGGTGCAGAGCCGGGTCCTCCCCGCCGCTGCACCGGCATACTTATGGTAAGGCCGTCCCCAAATTACGGGTGTTTCTTGTGTCTGGCAGGCTTTTTTTTTGGCTTTCCTATTAAAAACAGGAACCGCAATGGGAATGCCAAAAACAGTTCCTGCACGGCATGGACTGAAAAGTCCATGCTTTGCATGACCTGGTATGCATGCAGACAACGGGGCACATGTTGTGCCCCCCTGTGTGCATCCACAGGGCACAGAGGCACCAGCAGGCCCTACAGGGTCCCCTCGGTTTCCTCTCCGCCAGGGTTTACATGGAGTAAGAACCTCCATGTTAACCCGGGCGGAGAGGAAACTCTTAATATGCCTGGCAGACCAAGCATATTGATGCCTCTACACCGTAGCAACACCGCCAGGGAACTACGGATCCCTGGCAGCTGCGGCGGGCTGTGGTGGTCAGACCACCCGACTCGTATTCGGCCGGTCGAGAGACCGCCACGCCCCATGAATTTGGCGGTCCTCAGACCACCAGAATCGGGCCCTTAAGGTAGATCTTTGTAGGTGGCGCCATATGCTCTGGTTAATGTGGTAATAGAAGCCTTGAATGGTTGTGTGGGGGAAAAGTTTAGGAAAGGCTTGCATCATTGCTTGTTCAAAATCAATGATAATCTTTCGAAGGTAGTAATTGTTAGTTTGCTGTTTTATTTGGGTTAGGAGTTCTATATAGGTAGTTTGTTTATTTGTCAATAATGCATAGATGAAAAGCATTTACTGTTGTGAAATTTCCCATGGATGGTGATGGTATAGAGTTGGTAAAATGGTCTGGGACATATTTAAAATGCCCCATCCATCATCCATGTTTCACATTGCCCCAGTTTAAAAGATTTGTAGGGGTAGCAAAAATTAGAATTCTTTTTTCATAACTTTTATTGTCATATAAAAGGAATTGTTCCTCTTTGTGTGTTAATGAGAGTTCAGGTGGAATTTCTACCTTGGACTACCTGACTCGTGGAGGCGCGGTGGTGGCTGTCTCCCAACCGCCCTATTACAATAAGGGCAGTTGGACATCATTGCCCCGCCGCAGCCACCAGGGAACTTCCTTTGTCTGGCAGTGTTGCTGCGATGTAGAGGCATCCATATGCTTGGCAGGAACGCTGCGGTCCTGTCAAGCATATTAGGAGTTTCCTCTCTGCCCGGGTTTTCATGGGGGTTCCTCCTGCATGAAAACCCTGATAGAGGAAAAGGCCTACTGGTGCCCCAGGTCCTGTGGATGCACATGGAGGCACAACATGTACCCCCCTGTGTGCATGCACACCAGTTTCTGCCTGGCCTGGACATTTCAGGCCATGCTGTGCAGGAACTGTCTTTGGTGTGCCGATTGCAATGCCTTTTTCAAGAGACAAATAAAGCCAACCAGACAGGAGGAAACTCCTAATCTGGCGGGCCACTGGACTGTGGATTTGACGGTGCGATGGCGGGTCGGTCGAGGCACCGCAACACCAAAGTCGGACTCCAGTCCTAAATATTTTTGGCAAAAGACACACAATTGGACGGAATGCAGAACAAATCAAAACATTCTCCCCCAGTCAAGAGATCTGGGTTAAATCCATCATTCTTTTGCTCACCATGCCACCCCAGTTTAGACCTGGCCATATGCAAATCAGTCTTGACCCTGTGCCTCATGGAAACAGTCCAGCCCGAACTGCCAAGCCAGGTCCTCCCTGGACCGGAAACAAGCATCCTAGGACCGGTTTCGGGGTTTCACCCCTCTTCAGCCAGGATAGCTTGAATCCAGTGGCACAGTGAGCCCGGGACCTACATCTAGGCATACCCAGCGGACTTAGGGCGAGAAAGCAAAAGACACACAATTGATGGGCGGAATGCAGAACAAATCAAAACATTCTCCCCCAGTCAAGAGATCTGGTTTAAATCCATCATTCTTTTGGTCACCATGCCACCCCAGTTTAGACCTGGCCATATGCAAATCAGTCTTGACCCTCTGCCTTATGGGAACAGTCCAGCCCGAACTGCCAAGCCAGGTCCTCCCTGGACCGGAAACAAGCATCCTAGGACCGGTTTCGGGGTTTCACCCCTCTTCAGCCAGGATAGCTTGAATCCATAAGGTGATGGAGGAGGAGGGGGAGGAGGAGGAGGAGGAGAAGGGTTAGTACCCACGTGTTTCCTCTTTAAAGGAATGTGATAGGCTTCTTCTGAGTCAGATTTGCGTTTGAGTGGCAATTTGGTGGCAATATGTCTAGTTTTTGGATTGATGTACAGTTTTGGGTCCGTTTTTGGAGGCCGAACATTGAAACAGGGCTCCTTCGATGGTATTGGAGCATCTTTATGTTTCGGCGCCAAAGTTTTCAGTGCCGGTGGCTTGGGGGCCGAGGTTTTCGGTCCCGAACACGATTTCAGCGTTGAAGGAGGTGGGCCTGAGATGGGTTTTGGCTCAGACCATAAGGGTTTGCGCTCGGTGCCTGAGTGTGGATTACTCGACTCCGAGCCGGAAGGCTTCGACATATTCTTCGGTGCTCATCCTGAAGGCGGGGCGTTGGGAACATGTTCTCGGTGCCGACCATGGTCGAAGGCAGAGGTGGAACCGGAGCCTTTTCTTTGGCTGAGTTGGACTTTGGGGCAAGGGAGGATCGGTACTCACGATATGCTGACCGTGCGGAATATCTTCATCCATATCAGAGCCGGACTCAGAGACAGAGACAGGGTCCTCTTGTTCTTTCTCTACCCCTATGGCATAGCCGGTTTCCTGTTCGGAATCTTCTTTTAAGAGGTCCGGAATGGAGCCGGTGTTCTGACTCTGTATGTCGCTACGTCGAGAGCGACGTTCGCGGAGCGTTTTCTTTGAACGGAAAGATTTACATGTGTCGCACTCTTGTTCGTTGTGCTCCGGAGATAAGCAGAGGTTGCACACTTCGTGCAAGTCGGTGCGTTGGAACTTCGCATGGCACCGAGGGCAGAATTTGAATGGAGTCCATTCCATTGACTGCGAGGCAGACCGACGCGGATAGGCCTGATGGCCTTCCACGAGTTTCCCGGGCGAAAAAGAGTTTTTGTATTAAATACAATACGCGGAGTAGGGAAATACGCGATCGAAAACAATACCATCGAAGGTAAGATGATTGCGCACCGAGGGGAACCCGAGAAACTGTGTCGAACCGGAGCGCAGCAATTCACGTCCGAGCCCGATGGCGGAAAAAAACTATCTAACAATGGAGTCAATGCTCATACGCACTATCACCGAAAGGATGAGTCACCTACCTCATGACTGGAAAGACTTCTTCGAAGAAAAACAACTTACAAAGATCCTGACCCAACACTAGATGGCAGGAGAATGCAAAGCATGTGATCTACAGCTCACATGCCTCGAACCTGTTGTTTCTCTAGTTGTTGCCCCCATAGCAAGCATTTGAGTAATATCTTGTACATTTCCAATTGATGTGGTTAGCATGTATTTTCTCTTGGCTGTATACGTACCCCATATAGCATAGCAAAGGTTTGCCTTTTGTGAGGAATTACATTTTGCACCGCCTGTCATTTTCATGTTTGTGCTGTAATTAAATAAATATGCAGAAATAGTTAAATATATGTTATATATATTTTTTACATGTTAACTTTTTTTTAACTTACATCTATGTAGTGCTTTCAATTTCTTGATAGGTTAAGAACGTTTTCGTTGTATTTTACTGTTTTGAGCTTGCTGCTTTTTCCTGTTGAGAGAAAAAAAATGTTAAGTTATGCTGTTTGGAAAATGTATGGTGTTTGAAGAGGGTAAGGTTGAGGGTCGGAAAGTTTTAGCTGTGTAATTGTTAAGTTGCTTTTTAAGTATACTTACGATATTTAGTTGCTTTAGTTTGTTATTTAGTGAAGTTTGTTTGATTGAAGTTGGGATAGTCAGTAGAAAAGGGGAAAAAATAAGAACGTTTATTCATTTTATCCTTTATTGTGTATTGTTTTTAAGTTTAGTGAGCTAGATGTTAAAATAAATTAGAGAGTATACTTATTTTACTCTGTTGATGTTTAATGTATTTTTCTAAAGTTGCTGTGTTGTGGCAAAATTCTGGTAGAGTTTAGTTCTTCGTCAATGTTTGCAGTTTTAGAGGTAGTGTGTTGTTAATTGTTTGCCGTCTTTTATATTGTTTATTTAATTGATCGAAGAGTTTTATTTATTGTTATTTGTAGTTTTATTCTAGTGGTTGTTATAGTGTCTGTTTAATTGTTATATCAGTTATGTACTTATTTAGAAAATGCTATTTAAGTGTGTTTAAAGGTGGATGCAGCATTAAATGTGCATTTATTCAATTATATGTATTTATTTTATGTGGAAAATAATGTTAATTAGTTCCCAAAAAATAATATTTTTTTATTGATGTTCATAACTTATTTTTTTGCTTAATAATGTATAGTTTAAAAATGTGGAATGTTAGTTTATAAATTATTAGAATTGTTTTAAGGGAATGTATCTATTTATATGTGTGATCTATTTTTATATGTATTGGGTAGTTGGGAAATGTAATGTTTTGTTTAGGAAAATTTAATGTGTTATGAAATGTAAGTGCTCGAAATTTTTTGTTTCGATATTTTTGTTAATTGCTATATTTATTTAATGATGACGATATTTTTGTTGACAATATTTGTGTATTCGATATTAGGAAAATCGATCTTTATTATAAGAATTTTTTTTTCTGCAATATTAGTGGAGTTTTTAAATTAAGTATACTTTGCCAATGTTTTTGTTGGTGACTTAAGTGTGACGATAATTCTGTAGGTCGATATTAGTAGTGATGATATTATGTCCGTGAACCATTTGCGGGAGGTGTAAGAAGAGAGTTGGCAACTTTGAGCATGTGTCTTATACATGTAAAATGGCTCTACCGCAATGGAGTAAAATACAGCCTTTGATTCATGGCATACTGGGGTGGGAACGTTTGAGATTGATTTTCTGACCATTGCCCTCAGCCTACATTCCAGTCCTCAATCACTGGACATGACTGAACAGAACTCATTGTTACTAGGCCTTCTACTAATACTTGGTACCAAGAAAATACGAATGGATTGGAAGTCTAGTTCGTTGAGTTCCCTTAAAAAGTGGTGGAATATGTTGTACTCCGTTACAGGTGAGGACAATATAATGTATGCAAGATTATATAATGCTTCCAGTTCTAGACATCTATGGGATTCCCTGAGATATACCTACAGAAAAGCAAACCACCTTAATTGATCTTGTGTACATGGAGAACTCTAGTGTAAGTACAGCAAATTGGGTATGATAACAACACCTGCTATTACCGGGCCTAGACACTAGTGGTTCTTTCAGCTTGTCAAAGTAGAGCTTTTCTTCTCTTTCTCTGGCTTTTCCCTTCTTTTTCTCTCTCTCTGGTATTGGGCTCTTCTTTTCTTTCCTTCTTTTTCCTTTCTCTCGCCATGCTCTTATTTACGGATACGATGTACAGTCCTGTCTTGTACTATAGGATTATCTGGGTTATGGGGATTTATATTGATCTTATTTTTAGATACGAGTACTGCCGAACCATCTCCTTGATTGCACATCCTGTTACTGTTTACCTCACTGTAACCAGAAATGCCTGGACTCTTTTAGTCTATACCTAATCTCTGTCCCCATAATAATCCCCAAGCACTTAATTTATTTTGCAGAAGTTTACTGCACACTCTTAAATTATGGCTTTGTATTAAAACTAATAGAATGGTTGAAAATGTTTTTTTAATAAAAAAATTAAAAAACAGATACTCCTTTGTACTCACCCAAACATAGAACTACCTATTTTTGGATTCTGTTTAGGATACTGTACAACACAGATTACTCAAGATATCCCTAATCCTTTAGAAACATATCAGTGTTTCACTAGAGATTGAAAACAGCTTCCCTGTTTTATACAGCATCCAGCTGTCTTGGCTGAACATGTCAGTCTATATTATTTAGGAGGCTTGTTAAGATTTTCGGTTTATGCATTTCTCTTGACGCAGCAATGGCGCAAGACTTTCCAAGTGAATCTGGACATGTTTGAGAGCACCTAATAATATGAAACAGAATAAGATAATACACAAGACAACAGATTGCTAAGGAAAACTGTGAGTTAAAGGACTCTTTTGATGGCACAGCAGAACGAGATGAAGTTCTTGTTTGGTCCTCTGTTTGCATGTTATTTCCAAGGTAACTCCCTGGTCAGGTCTTGATGCAGCTGATTAAAATGGAGATTAAATGCTCCGCAGTGGACTGCTTACTCTGGCCATGGGGCACAGAGGTCAGGAAAATGCTACTTTCTGTCACGTTTGCTTAATACTATTGTGTAGTTATATACTCAGGTGGCAGAGACAAATGCAGATGAAAAAGATATTTATTTGGCATGACTGGCCTTTCCCAAGCAGCCAGCAGAGGACCATAAAATATCTGATACACTGTTGATTCTATGTGAGGTACTAGAGTCTATAAAATCTAGTTCAGCAACATCCCTGTCATGGACAGGTTTGGTGCAAACTTCTCACAAAGCCTCAGCTACAACCTTACCTCCCAAGAATTTTTCAATTTACCTTGAAAAAACAAAAGACAAGAGGTCTCTGGCAAAACAGGAACAGTTGGTTTAATTAAATGCTTTGGCCACAGAAACGGGCCTGAGGATTGTCTAAGAACTGTCCCAACATACATTCATTCTAAGTGCCATTATAGTCTTTGGAGCATCATAAAACTATTAAGATTCTATTTTAGAGAAAGGAATGCAGGCCTAGTCATGCGGTGTAATTCAGGCCACCTGATAGTGAATGCAGGTGGGTCTCGACCTTGCATGGACGCAATGAGGGACAGTGGGTGAAGTGTCCAGATGTCTTGTATGGGGAGCATGCGATTGCTGCACGTACTGTGTCTGCTGTACTCTAATTGGTTGAGTATTCCTAACTTTACATGGCCTCTAACCTTATGGTGTTTTGGGAAAGAAAGCCCCTCCAGCTATATGTGCTTTATTGGGGCTAATTTTCTGGGACCATTGTGGTGTTGGTGCCTATCTGCAGGCCTAATCTGGGTTTTTCCTGTTCAAGTGTTTGTCCGGCTGGTTACGTGCCACCCCCATCTTTGATTTGTCAATCAGTAACCTCAGGCCTAGGTCGCAGGGCCTGCTTGACCACACATTTCTTACTCATGGTTGATGGAAGGGTCATCTCTGAAGATTTCAACAACAGTGACTTAATTTTGTTTTTGAATATACATGCATTGTAGATTGACATCAATATTAACATTCCCCCTCTAGTTGAATCTTCAGCTACATCACTTACCCAGCACTTCATGACAGTCAGATTGTTGGGGGCTTGCTGTGTTTCACTTTCGATTACTCCTACTACTCTATTTATGTGAATTCTGCCCACTTTGAGGACTGCATTTATACAGAAGGAAACCCTCAATTGTAGGAAACCACACAAAAACAGAATAAGAAAGAGAACCGGCAACAATGACATACACAGTCCCACAAACCACTGGGGAAGCCAGGCAAACCAGCCTCCATAACCTTCCTGCTTTGGGGCACCTTCCTCCTTAAGGATGTCAATTTGCAATTGATGCAGTGTTTGGACGGAAGAGAGAGCGTCCCGTTAACCATGTATTTTCCTCGTATTAAAGTACAGCAGCACACACCAATCTTGCCACACACCCCTCTCCCTCCATTGCGGTCATTAACCCCTTCAGTGCCCGCCCCTTTCCCCGCCCTGTGCCGGCCGTTTCATTAGCGGGCGGGGTTTGTGACGAGCTGGTCTCGTCATGGGCACAGCGCAACCGCGGCCCATGACGAGACCAGCTCGTCACGGGCATTGAAGAGGTTAAGTTTAATACATATTGGTGTTGCATCACCATAAGGCGGATGGCTCTTAGTTCTTCCTTGATTGCGTCAAGGTCGAGCTCAGTACTGTTCATTTACAGGAGCTACCACCAGGTGATTTGTAACAAGCGGGCATTTGCTTTCGTCTGCATGGTGAAAAAGGGTACAGACCCTCCTGCATTTTACAGTCTGAATTCTTCTGGAATGTCCTTGCACTGAGCCCAACCAAAATAATTGGCAGTTCTTTTTTCTTGAGCCTGATGCAATAGAGTTGCTTTCTCCTGTAGCAGATGTTGGTACAACTCGGACAGATCTTCTCCAGGGATGATCAGATTTGAGTCAGCATGGTGATAAGGGAGCAGAGGCCATGCCATCCAGGGACGAGCTGAATATATGCAAATTCTCCACATTGCCAGTACAGATCCATCAGCATGGAGGTACCCGAGTGTTTGTCCGGTATGTGCAGTACTGCTTTGCAGTTCTCGGGCAGATTCACAGAACTAATCTGAGACAAAATCCTAAACTTACTACTTTTGGTATTCACAGAAGGCATTTAGTAGTAGTAAAGTTAGGATTCCTAGCTTTACTACTACTAAACTGAGACAAAAACATAACTTTACGACTTTCGGTATTCACAAAAGGGATTTAGTAGTAGTAAAGTTAGGATTCCTAACTTTACTACTACTAAATTCCTTCTGTGAATACCAAACGTAGTAAGTTTAGGATTTTGTATCAGATTACTTTTGTGAATCGGGCCATAATTCGTAACATGTGGAATTGTTCCTTTGCCTCTAACCCAGTGTACTGTCTAGCTCAGTGATCCATTTTCCCTGACAGGGGTGATCTATGCTGGAATTTAAGACTCCCCTATGTGACTCGCTGCCCTTCATTTAAGGGAGGTAGATGACCCTATACTGGAACTCCATGTCTGGCGTCCGTTTGTTATTGACGAAGAGTGCACCAGACACGCTAAGGGCCACTCAGGGACGACAGATGGAAGCAGGAGCCAAGGTGTTTGTGCACTGTTCCGTGGCTTTGCTACTTCCAATAATCTTTTTTCGGTAAAGTCTTGGGCGAAACATTATCCTCCTCTATGGTGCTCCGCCGGAGCATCCGATCTAGCTCTGTTTGAATCTTGTTAGGCTTGGTGTAAAGGTATAGTGCTGTGGAATTGGTCTTGTATCAAGTTACTTTTACTACTACTTTATGGGGTTCTACTCTGTTGGGTTGTATTTTGGCTCTAATCCTACATAGGTACAGGTGGAGGAGGCATTTTGCTCTTTCTCGGCTACCTCTTGAGATAAGTAAGCCTGTCTGAGCCTACTGCGTGTGGTATCAGTGAACATGCATATTTCTGGCTGATGTCTGGGTGTGCACGGCAGTCATGTGCTGATACCAGGTGTTGTGTAAGAGTGCGCGGTGTAGTGCGTGTGTAATACTAGTATTGCGTTCAGTGGAATTTTAAGTGGTGTGGAAGATGCCTCTGTCCAAGCGCTGCAGAAATGTCGGGAAGGGCTCTGTTTTTCTAGGCAGATTTCTGGTGACAGATGGATGCAGTCACACCCATACTAAACAGAGAGTATACAAAGGTACAATAATACATAACTTTTGAATCGTTGCAGGTCTTGTGCTGATTTACGGAGGAGACATCTCTAGTCTTCTGGCAATCAGGGGTTTCTTTTGCTTTGGTGAAAGTGCCAAAAGTGTTTGCTTGCAAATGTCCCTACAAAGAACAGTCTGCGGTAAGGTACATGGAGGATTCGCCCGGGGATGTTTTAGTTGTATGTCGGAGAGGTGAACCTAGGCCTCTCTTCCTTCCACCTTGAGGGTGGTAGGAGTTGGGACAAAAAAATCGGTAAGGGTCTTCAAACTTAGTTTACTGCTATTTCCTCACAAAATTGCGGATGTAGACTCCTTGCCCAGGTTGAGGTGTTTGGTAGGGTAGTTTGATGGTTGTAAACCTGGAGTTTTGATGGTTAACCTGTTTGGATAGGTACTTGCTGGTTTTGGTTAGTTCAGTGTTCTACACATGCAATTCATCTCCTAGTGCCTGTCAGCTCGCCTCCGCACTTAATTTGGTCTGTGTTTTTGGGATAGATGTCCCCATCAGCCTTCCTGTTGAACAGGCCGTTGAGTCTCTCGATGAAACCATTGCTTTGGTGGTGATACACTGAGGCTAGTTTGTGAGTGATGCCTAAAAGGGCACAAATGTGACTGAACATAGAGTTGACAAAATGCCTTCCGTTGCCTGATGGGATGATGTCGGGTATCCCCCACTTAGGCATCACTTCCCTGATGATGAACATCGCTGCTGCCTTTGCATTACAGTGTACATAAAGGCCCGTCTTCGATCGCCCTGGAGTATGGAAAGACCACTACAATTAGGTACCGCTAGTTGGCACATCGATGATCATATTGATGAAAATGATATGCAGCGCCTTGAATGGTCTCGTCAGTCGGGGATGGCCGATGACACGCCTTCCAGTGTGGGTTTGGGTGAGTATAGTTGGCAGACAGTGCTATAATGTTGTTCATGACAATGAGTGTCAGTAAGTGCTGTTGAGGTATGGCTATGTTAACTAGGCTTTGTGGCATGACAGACTTTGCTGTGGGTATGTGTCGGTATATAAGGTCGTACACAGTTTTTGTGCAACCCCTGGCTAGCCATTTCTCTTTCTCATCAGGTAATGCTGTCTCCCACAACTCGCTCAAGTACAACCCTGCTGTGATTTGTTGTGTGAAGGCTGTGTCTCAGTAGCTTGATGTAAGGAGAGTACGTGTACTTCCTTGGCTATTTTGTGAGCCGCCTTTTCCGCAATATGGACAACTAAGGAGTTCCCTAGGGATTTGAAGCATTTGCTCCAATAAGGGCATCACATTTCACCATGGCTACACCCTTGGATGGTGTTCGAACATCTATCATTAATTCTAGGAGGTCCCTGTGGGCGACAAATGGCCATATGATTTTGGAAACCCTTGTCTTCTCCACCTTCCTATGCTAGAATGCACTGTGGTGGTGATATAAGCGGAATCAGAGTAGATGGTTTCACCTTTCTCAAACTTTGGGTGAGGACTTCAATCAATGCTGTCAGCTCCACTACTTGTGCCTAGAGGTGGAGGAGGAGAGTGGGCTGTGCGGTGAGCTGCAGCATCTCTGAGGGTGCGTGGCTACCAGACATTACCACCGCTGCTCTGTGTCTTGCACCCATCTCCTGGTTGATTGTGGAGGTTACACTGATGAACAATGCCTTACTATCTAGAACGGGATCCTCCTCTGCCTGGCTGATCGCTTCGGGGGTGTATGTTGCACAGTCTTGAGTCTTCTCTCCCTCCCTAATGACGCGTGTTCGAAAAGTTGCTAGGTTCACTAGATGGCACCCTACTATTTTTTAGATGGCCTAGAGAGTATCAGTTTGTATCCCGACACCCGTTGTCTAGTCAGTGTACTTTTGCTCTTCTGTATGACGGTGAACAATAAATGCTCTACATATACTTGTTAGTGGTGCCCCCATCACAATGGAGTTACTTTTGTCGACTGCGAAGGCTGCTGTTGCTGCGTCTGTTCGCACGGGAAATGGCCTTACATGACTGAATCCAAGAGCCCACTATAATACGCAAAGATCTTGTATCCCGGGGGCACTTTTTTGTGCTAAGTCTACTGTCGCAACTCGTCAGTCGCTGTGGCTGAATAATAAGAATCCCTTCTTATAATCGGGCGTTCTTAACATGGGGAGTGCACTATCTCTGTTTTCAGCTTGTCTAAAGTTTTGTGCATCTCAGTTGTCCACACTAGTTCCTCAACACCTGCTTTTACCTTTCTCATGGCCCCGACTAAGGGGGCAATGAGCGTGCTGTAGTTGAAAACCCACTGTCAGACATAGCTGCATAGGCCTAAAAACCTTTGCATACCCTTTTTTGTTCTTGGGGGAAGCATAGCCCTGATAAGAGTATGCGCTGCCAGGCATGACCAGCTGACGGGTCGCTGAGATTAGTTGGCCCAGAGAACTAAACTCATGTTGTACGTACTTCAACTTCCCCACCTCCACTTTGTACCCTCTTGTGGCAAGAGCAGTCAGGAGGGCTATCGTCTTTTGGCAACATAGGTCTTCAGAGGAACTTATTATTTGCTTTAAACTGCTGGGGGACTCACAGTACCCTTGAGGCAATCTCCGGTAGAGCAGCTGAACCTTGCGGAAGGTGAACCGAGTCAGGTATTGATTGTCGGGGTGCATCAAAAGGCTGAAGAACTAATTTTTTATGTCTCTCACAGAAAAAATAGTGGCCATCTGTGGGTATGTTAGTTAATATGATAGAGGCGCCGGGTACTACAGGGAGCTCTGGGACCACAAAATCATTTAGGGGGCACAAGTCCTACACCAAGCTCCAACTTCCCCTTACTCTTTTTGACCAGAAAGATCAGGGTATGGCAAGTGGAGATCCCTATGGGGAGCAACTCCTGATCGACTAGCGCTTGGATGGTGGGTGCTATACCCACATCAGCTTCCTTGGAGAGCAGGAATTGGCACAATCGGGGCAGGATGGCCCCTTCCCACAGTGGTGTTGATGAGCCCAACATTGACTGGTTCCTTTGTCCTTAGCTGTGGCGGCACTGTGGCCAAATCTTGTTCCTGCCACTCCATTAGCAATGACGGTGAGGACAGTGTTAGTGAAGGCTAGTAGATAATCAGGTGCTGCTCTTGCAGGCCTGGCTGTGCAATGTGGATGAGTCAAGGACATGAGTCTTGCCAGGGCAGTCCCAGGGGTTGAGAACTTCATTATCCCGTCCTCTGAGTAATGAATGGTCATGTTTAGTTTCGCCATCATACTCGTCCTAGGAGATTAGTCAGGGATGAACGGTGATATATAAATGTTGCCCCCCCCCCCCATGTGCCTGCCCCCCATGTCGAACTCTAGGGGTTTTATGATTGGAACCTTCATGATTGTGCCGAGAACCCTTGCATGTCCATGGAGTCCTTGGATAGGGACTCGATCCCCTCTTTTAGACAGGGTTTAGTTGCCTCTGTGTCGATCAGGAAGCTGTAGGGTGTGTTACTTACCAATATCGTCACTGTGAGCTCCTCCTCGGGCCGTCGGGTCACCGACAACACAGGATACATGAGAGTGGGGGTGAGGAGATGGGTGTCACCCATCAGGCACCGGACCGATCCGCGCTGGTCCTGCTGCCTACTTGGTTCTGTGAGGGGAGGGGAGAATGCCGCCTGGTCCGGGCCTGGGTAATTCTCTGCGCTACTTCCTCAAACCCTGCTATCACATCCTGAACTTCTGCAGAGGTACCCTCATTGGTGCCGTCGCCTTCTGTGCCCTTGCGTCAAAAGTTGTTCTGACCAGGAATGCCTGCTTCTAGCCCTGGGGTTCTGCACCGGCGTCCTGGTCCTGTTCCAACTTCTTCCTACTCTCTCTGAGAGAGCAACTTTGCTCCTGTATATGGTAGGGGAGATGCAAAAGCCTTACTTACGTGTTCTGAGTCTGGATTGTCGGTCTGGGCACCCTCGAAGATCGCCCACAGTTCTAGCAGTGCCTCTCTTCAAGCTTTCTTTTGTCCCACATAGTTGGTCCAAATGTGTGTCATTGTGTGTTCTAATATGCTGGTGTTGAATGTTTCTCCCTCGGGCCAGCGTATGCCTTAGTGTGTGCTAAAACAGACAACCTGAAAGAAAGTACAATAGTTAGATTCAAAACAATGTGAATTCTTAGCAGCAGAATGGCAGGTATGAAACAGCAATTTGCGGGAATAACAACTTCCTCATAAAGTACATTAAGTCATTAACAAGACAACGTTCAACATAAAACACGATTTCAATGATTTACCAGCACCACAATATCCAAAACATCATGAATGTAACATCTTAACACAAAAATAAAAAACTGACAGAAAAAATGGTTCTCTTATCAAAAGAGAAGGAGCCCGTCAGAGGGACTGCAATCCCTACAATAGTGGTGGTGCGTGCTCAAGCTCTGCCGTAGGGATTACAATGTCCCTTTTCGCCTGCCATTTTATGGCCGTCCGCCCGCCATGAATAGGCATGCGGAAAGTGGTTTTGGGGGCCCCTAGCTGACCCCCTTGCCTCCTGTCCTTCAGCTATGGGTTCAGGGTGGCACCTATGGTGCCCCCCTAAACATCCCTGCACCGTGTGACATGCACCACATGGTTGTTTACATAAAAGCCTCTTAGCAGTGAGGCTTGTGCTACAGCCCTTTTTCAAGTCTCAATGCTAAGAGGCATGTTTCTGACTGCTTCCACGGCGGTCGGATTGTAATTTGCCCGGCGGGACCGCCGACTCCCTGTCGGCAGGTCCCATTCCTGACAGGACACTCGTCCGACAACCATCACAATCAGTCCCACAGTGAGCTGGACAGTCTGTCAATATTTGCTCTGGGACAAAGATAGGAACAATTTACGTGGAGAACAAGGAACAACTTGAAAATCATTAGGCCCTCCTTGGCCAAACACAAGCTGCACCTAGGCTCCAAAATCCAAATTGTCTCTAACGTCCGAATAACACTCTATGTCACAACCAGGGTTCATGTGTACCCACTGTGTCACGGCCAGTGGTCCAAGAATATAACTCTTCCCACTGTTTCAGATACTACCAGTGGTAAGAAACCAACAGCACAGAGAAAATCCTGTAGACTAAAAATAATATCAAGGCGTTGGCCCTATATCACACCCAGGGCCTATACATACATTTTGTTGTATGCCTAGACATACAAGGGGTGAGGCCTTGCCCCTGTATCACACCCAGGGGACAAGCGTGCCAACTGTGTTACGCCCAGCGGTCCAAGCGACAAACAACCTTCACCTTTCCTAGCCTGTTGGCTATAAAAGACAGGTAAGCTCCATGGGACCGCCTTCGAAGCGGCTTATCGACTACTCAGTTCGGACACATGAAGTGGGCTATATGTCAGAGTTCTCTAGGTGGCAGGGCGCTCAGGTGAAATTTTTGCACTTCTTCCTAGTTTGCCCTATGCCAAATGCTGAGACTAGGGATCAGGTGTGGTCTCTTACTCACTGATGGCGGCTTCAGGAAAGACATCCACCCCGCGGATTCAGCAGAACTTCCAATCAATTGTGGCATAAGCTCACCTTCTTTGCTGTGCAGATGAGAATCAGTTTAGGCAGGGTCTTTTTCCTATGGCTACAGTTGTGCTCGAAGAACCAATCTCTCATGGCTAGCTCATCAAAATGTTGCTGGACTATATGTCTTTACCTTGGAAAAACAATAGAAAAGAGGCAATTGGCAAAACAGGAACAGTTGGTGTAATTAAACACTTCGGCCAGGAAACATCCACAGAAACGGGTCTGAGGACTGTCAACATATATTTGCTCTGAGTGCCATTATGTACAGTCATCGGAGCATCATAAAACAATTAAGATCTTATTTTAGAGAAAGCAACGCAGGCCTAGTCATGGGGTGTAAATCAGGCCACCTGATAATGAACACAGGTGGGTCTTGGCCTTGCGTGGACAAAATGAGGGCCAGTGTGTGAAGTGTCCAGATGTCCGGGATGAGGAGTGCGTGATCACTGCGTGTACTATGTGTGCCGTGCTCTGATTAAGCGTTCCGAACTTCATGTGACATCCAACTTTATGTTGTTTTGGGAACGCGCGCACCCCTCCGGCCATATGTGCTTTATTGGGCTATTCTCCTGGGACCATTGCGTGCTGCTGCCTATCTGTGGGACTGATTTGGTTTCTCCTGTTTGTGTGTTTGTCCTGCTGGTTACATGACACGCCACCTATGATCTGTTAATCAGAAGCCTCAGGCCTAGGTCACACGGCCTGCCTGACTGCGTATTACTTACTTGGGGATGATGGAGAGGTCATCTAGGGAGATTTCGACAACAGTGACTTGATCTCGTTTTTGAATATGCATGTATTGTTGAGTAGACTGACATCAACATTAACACTGGGTATTCGTTTGAACACGTTCCCTTCTGTAGATGCTATAGGAAGCACATGTTACCCTCCTCTCCATGCATAGAAAGGATCCAAGACTATGCAGCTTTTATCTCTGATTAAAAACGGTACAAACATTTTGGTCACTGTGCTTGCATACCGCCCATCTAGTTTGTTGCTTAGACATATCAACCCCAACTAGCCATGTTTTCTTCAAGGTGCTACAATAAGTCTAACATCCAGAGGCTTTTTGGGGTGATGAGGGGGTATGCAGTGGTTGACGATCTGATTAAAAAAAGACAATTCACTGTTTCCTATGCCTATCTACTTTGCTTCCATCCTGGGATCCTGAAATGGATTTGGCTCTTTTATACAAATCCTATCTCTAGTGCGCAGGTCCATGTGTTCGTTGTGCAGCCTAGGGCAATGTAGAGCTGCCCCATGTCCCTCTCTGGTCTTCATCGCAGCCACTGATCCCCCCCTGCCACTAAACATAGGCAACAATGGAGAGTTGTAGTATTATGGCATAGGGAGCTACATCATCAATTATACTACATGCTGACAATATTTAATTATATTCAACTAACCCAAATGAATATTGCACACAGCCCTTTGTATAGTACACCTCAGGGTATGGTGATTCCTTTCAGCTTTAGCGACCATAATCCGATCAAAGTCAATCTAATGATGGCCTCTAGGCCAAAGTATAACAAGGCTATTGGGGCGCAACAGCTTGACCCCTCAACAGATGGCTTAAGATTGAGATGGAGATCTGTAGCACCAGAACGCTTTCTTTATAGGGTTATAGTGGGAAAACTACCCCTTGGTGCAGGCATGCCTTACAAGACTGATGCCAGTAATGTTGTTGTAGTTTCCTTTGTAGATCTTTGCAATGCAATAAAAAAAGAGCTTATAGTTCCCAATTCAGAGGGATCTAACAGTCCACGATGGTTTAACCAGGACTGTTCATGAGCCAAAAACCAATTGCGATGCACTCTTAAGGCTAAACCTAAGAATCCTATAGCTAAAGCACGTAAATTCTATAAGCAGGTACTCCAAAAAAGGAAAAATGAACTGATGACACAACATTGGGATTCACTCACACTAGCTGCAAATGAGAAAAATGGTAATCTTTTTTGGGCCTCAGTCAAACAGATGAAACAGCCTGAATGCATAGACCCAAGGATTGAGTGTCATATTTCTAGCCAAGATTGGGAGTCACATTATTCTGAAATATACTACCAGGCAAATTTATCTATCGATACACTGCCAGACCCTGATTTTGGTTTAATCCAACTGACTTTGGAGGAGGTCGAGGAGGCATTGCAACAGAGTGCTGGGGGCAAGGCATCAGGCCCCGATGGAGTGCCTACAGATCGTTTTAAACATAACCCGATATTTTGGGCTACATTATTATTAAATGTTTTTAATAGCCTTGCCAGTGCACCCATTCCAGAATCTTGGTCGACATCGATCATAGTCCCAATTTTTTTAAAAAAGGACCATTCTCTGCCCAGTTGTTACAGGCCGATCTCTTTAATAGACACCACTTTAAAAATACTGGGTTCTATACAAACGCATCAATGACTGGGCACAAGAAAACGCAATATTGCATCCCAGCCAGTATGGTTTTAGACCTAAAGTCGGCACTATCGAACAGTGCCTAAATCTTAAATTAGTTTTAGGCAAATACACAGTGGCAAAAAGCTCCCCTATGTACCTAGCGTTTATGAACTTGTCAACAGCGTTTGACAGTGTTAATCGTTCCAAGGTATGAGCTATCTTATTCTCTCTTAGGTTGGACGAAGCACTAGTTCACTTTCTAGCATATTTACACAGATGGATGAAAGCCAGAGTTAGGATTAATATCAATGGAGAGGTTTCAAAAGATGTTTGCATAATGAAAGGCGTTAGACAAGGCTGTGTTTTAGCTCCTCTTTTATTCATTTTATATATTAATAACCTTCATATTTTTTTATCTACTATCACGGTCGATGTGCCTTTTTTTTAATCAGAACTCTGCCACTACCCGTTCTGCTGTATGCAGATGACGCTGTGTGGATGGCACGCACACCAAGGGCTCTCTCTCTCTTGGTGAACGGTTTAATTAAATTTATGGCGTCATTAGATTTGCAGACAAATTTTACCAAATCTTTTATTATGTCTTGCAGCCCCAAGAAATATAAAACACACTCACTGAAGGCAGGCGAACAAAGATTAGTAAGTACAGGTACTTTTGCTTACTTAGGTTTGACTTTTAACGACTGCGGTTTTTGGAAAACACATATAGCCAATAGCGGAAATAAACTGTCCAGAGCAACAGGCTCACTACTTAGCCTTGAACAGAGAGAGGGACAAAGAGGGCTGTTTAACGGAGTCCAGCGCACGTGCCCGAATACAGTAAATTAAAAGAGAGTATGCAGTTCTCCAGTAGGAGGGAGGATGAACCAACGTGGGTGGAGGCACACAGGAGGGGAATCCTTGTCGGAACTAGAGTCCTCACACACCCAGCAAGCGAGGTGTCATGCTTCATCATATGGACTCGCTCCTCATCGGGTCGGCGGTGCAAAACCCGACGGGCACCCATAAAGGGGCTCTTTAGCGGAGATGTTCTGTTCCTGCCGTATGGTGCAGTGCGTGTGAAGGTCCTAGGGGTGAGTGTAGATGCGAGTGAGTTGTTTAAAAAAGGTTGGATAGTCCACAAAGCAAGTTTAATAGAGTGGTAATCCACCTTGTTAAAAAACAAAAGAGAGGCTGCTCTCTGGCTCAAAGGTCCAGGGGAGCAATGCTTTACTCTACTTTAATGGTCGACATGTTTCATGCAGTGTGTTCAGAGGGATATAGTGCATTTCATCAGGACCAAGAAACTATCTACACATAGTGGTCTGGTGGAGAAGTTCCTACCTACCACTAATCTTGTGTGCGAGCACGTAGTCCCGCCAAAACTAGTAAAACCCAACTAGATGGAAGCGCTTGCTTCAATGGTCTTTTCAGCAGATGGCACCTCCTTATCGGGTGCCCTGTTCGTATTAAGATGAACACCGGGCATCTACCCCGCGCCGATGCCATCTGCTGAAAAGACCGTTGAAGCAAGCGCTATGTTTAAGAAGGGTATGCAGTTCCTTGAAAGGATGGTTGATTAGTGAGGTCAAATCTCAAATCCGTCGTAATTGATTGGGCTCAAGACAGTTTTCCAGCATTGGCGGTGACGGGTAGGTTACTTACCACCTCAGGCATCATGAAACTATAGCTAATGGGCTAGCCAGTGATACCGCCAAGAGCTGATTGAAGCACTAATACCTGTCGCTCTAGGTTGCTCCACTGTGACGATTGGCACACCTTAGTGGTGCCATACCCAGATAGTGATAGTATCACCCTCTGTACACTGTAGATAGAAACACACACAGGTCCTGACGAAATGCCATGAGGGCATGAAACATGTCGACCACTAGAGTAGGAGACAGTTAGAGACTAATATAAGTCATACTTACTGTCCATCTTCCTCTAACTTTTTAATGAGGTGGACAGCTGTCCTAAATAAACACATTTTACAGACTATCCAACCTTTTTTAAACTCACTCTACTCATCTACACCCCCTTTAGGCCCCTCACAACCACGCACTCAACGGCAAGGAACAAAAGATCTCCGCTAAAGAGCCCCTTCACAGGTGCCCGTCGGGCATTGCACCGCCGACCCAACAAGGAACAGGCCCAGATGATGAAGCATGACACCTAGCTTGCTGGGTGTGTGAAGGCATTAGTTCCGAATATGGGAACTCCCCTTCCCTACCTATAGGTTTCTTGAGTCCAATCAATTACGACGGATTTGAGATTTGACCTCACTAACTAATCATCCTTTCAGGGAACTGCATACCCTTCTTAAACATAGTAGTGTGTGTAGACTTAGGAATCAGTGAGTGTGTACTTAGTAACTGGTATTGGAGTGCCAATGGTTTCAAATATGGTACTCTGTATTTTACAGTGAGTGATGAAAGGTTATACTAGTGCATAATGAGGTGTATCAGATTGTCACGTGGATGATGTCATCAGTGATGTAATTTGAGATGTCATCAGTGATGTCACTGACCATGTCATGAATGATGTAATATGTGACATCATCAGCAGTGCATTGCGGGCGTGCGAGCGAGTTATAGTTAGCAGAACTAACTATAACAGGGGAATTTCTATGGTTTTGTAAGAGTGAAATGTCCAGCTAACTATAACACCCCTGAAACCTCTGGTTTTTTCGGTGAATTGCAAAGGTTTTTTAAATGCTAATTTTTAGGTGTAACAGTAGTTATACCTATTTTTTTGTACTGATTTTCAACAGTTTTTTAACTGTTTATTTATAAATATTTGATTCGTTAAATAACATTATATATTTTTCTGAAAATTGCAAAACAAAATTTAAAAAAAATTAAAACTGAAATTGATTAATATTTTTATATTTTATTTTCATATATTTATATTATTTTCATTTTCAAATTTTTTTTCCACGTCTTTTTCGCGCACCCAAGCGTACACATCACGGTGGGTGCGCGGATTCTAGGTGCCATTTTAGAAACGTCGTGAAGGATCCTTGAACGGTGTGCGACTGCTGCATGTTTTTCAGTTACATCATATACATTTAATAATACGTGATGTGCGCGATTGGTATGCGACCAGTCCACGACTCCTGCTCCCGCGCATTCACGACACATGCGCATTACGGTACACGATGCTTGCGCGGTGGCGGGTCCCGCGTGACGTCATATACGTGCTGGGGCGCGCTGGGTGCGCGACTCCCGCAATTTTTTTTATGTTCTAAAATTATATGTATGTGTGTTTAATATACATATTAGGGCAAGAGACTATCTAAGATATTCATTAAAATAATATATTTGCACTTGTAATAAACTTATATTACTTTTAAATATATTTTCGCGAAGTCGCGTCGGATGCGTGCTTCGTGAGCGCAGAGTGCGCGGATCCCATGTGACATAAAAAAAAAGTTCATAACATTTCCCACTGTAACTATTGAAGGACCCCACCCATTTTAATCATTCTTGTTGGAGCATCTTTAGACATCTCTTTTCCTACATAACCCATTTTGCTTGTTTTTTTTGGTGTTTTAAAAAAATATCAAACAAAATGGCATCTGGACAGCAGCAGCAGGAGGAAGTATCTTCTGAAGAAGAATTCTTGCAGGAGGCACCACGTCCACAGAGGCCGGAATCTGTCGTGTGGAAATTCTTCACTTTTGCACCTGGAGAAAAGAAAGTAAATGCGAGAAAGGTGACGTGCAAAATTTGTCACCGAGTCCTGTCAAGAGGCAGTGAAAAAAAAATACTCTTGTGGCACTGCTTCTATGTACAAGCATCTCCGGACCACACATCCTCTCAATCTTTATCGGGAGGAAATGAGGCGAGCTGCTTTGAACCCCTCACCTGCTGTGGAAAGTACATCTGGAGCGTCCTCAGGAACACCTACAATGGACATTAGGCCAGAATTCGCCTTTCTCGAGCAACACTGCGTGAAGTGTAAGAAAGTTATATGCTTCGGTGAGCAGTCGGTAGATGCAGTTTGTGCTGCGCAACGCAACCATCGTTGTTAATGTTTTTGGAATTATAAGTAATTCCAAATGTTTCCTGTTTTATTCGTTCTTTTTTTTGTTCATTTTTTTAAAAAACACCCAAAAAAATCCAAATTGTTAAAAAAAAAAAAAATACTAAAGAAAAAAGAAGAAAAAAAAATTTCTTATCAAAATTACCTTATCTGGTTAAAGAAAGAACTATAATTGCAAGGTAATGTGTGAAAGTTTGGTTGAATATATGTATACAGCATGATTGACTAAAAGAATGCATTAGTAGTCTATGGTGAATTTATAGGTGAAGATTTATGAGGAAGTACTGCAGCGTGACACTGCAAGCTCTTTAGCTGCACTGCACTATGGCACTTCCAAAGCACAGGGATGTGACATATGTACATGAATATGTTGCAACTCTGTGCTTCCCTCAGCACTGCTGCACAAACTGCAGCCATGCGGTGACACAGGCACCCTTGCACCATGGTGCAAGGATGTCTGTGTTGTGTGGAGATTGTTTTTGTGCAGGAAGGTGTCCCTTCCTGCACAAAAACAATCAGTAAAGGCATTTTCCTCTTTCAATGTATGCTCTCGGAATGCAGCATGCATTGAAAGAGGAAAAAATGAGGAGAAATGAAAACAATTCTCCTCGTTGCGCCTTGCTACACCAACTCTAGGATGGCGCAGCATTCACACACATCTCCAGATTCATGATTTCTCATAAATCTGGAGATGCGTCTTGTTCTATGGGTGTTGCGTGGGAACACCCACAGCAACACCTATGGGACGCCCCTTCAACGCAAAGTTCTGTGTATGAAGGGGTCGTATTTACAAGGAGAGGAAAAACCACACACGGTGGCTTTTCCTCTCCTTGTAAATATGAAGGAGTGCCTGGCGCCATCACTACGTACTGGTGGCGCAGGGTGCTTGTAAATCTGCCCCATAAGTGGTTAGGTACTGGCAGACTGATACAATAAGAACATAGCGCTGGATGGGTGATTGAAGAATTGCATGAGACTGACAGGAGGTATCCTATGCTGCATGGGTACTACTTCAGTATTTAATGGAGTGGACCAATAGCATGTATCTGCTTAGAGATTTGTAGGGATTATGCACATAATATTGTATGTGTACTTGTGTTGGTGCCTAGGTCATTTTATAAGAACACCACTAGTAACTGGAATGATGACAGTGCTGCAAACAGAGTGAACACTTAATTTATAAGTGCTTGGGTATTGGTGGAGTAATAGGATAAGTAGATAGTGGTAGATAAGTGATTAAAGAAGTGCATGGGACAGACTGGGCGATTCCTACACTGCATTAGTACTAACTGGGTATTTAGAAGAGTGTATCAATAGTATGTAGCTAGTTAGAGGTCTGCTTGGATAATGCACAAAATATTATAGATGTACTTGTGTTAGTAGCTAGGCCATTCCATAAGTTCATGACTAGTAACTAGAATAATTACACTATTACACACAGAGTGTATAGTGAATTTATAAGTGCTTAGGTATTGGTGGAGTAATAGGATAAGTAGATAGTGCTGGATGGGTGATTGGAGAAAAGCATGGGACAGACAGGAGGATTCCTACACTGCATAGGTACTAACTGGGTATTTAGAAGAGCGTATCAATAATAGCTGGTTAGAGGTGTGCATGCATAGTGTACAAAATATTGTAACTGCACTTGTGTTTTTGACTACGCCATTCGTTAAGTACACGACTAATAACTGGAGTAATTTCAGTGTTGCAAAGAAAGTGCGTGCTGAATTTATAAGTGCTTAGGTATTGGTGAAGTGATAGGATACGTAGATAGTGCTGGATTGGTGAATGGAGAAGTGCATGGCACAGACAGATGGATTCCTAGACTGCATACGTACTAACTGGGTATTTAGAAGAGCGTATCAATAGCGCTGGATGGGTGATTGAAGAATTGCATGAGACTGACAGGAGGTATCCTATGCTGCATGGGTACTACTTCAGTATTTAATGGAGTGGACCAATAGCATGTATCTGCTTAGAGATTTGTAGGGATTATGCACATAATATTGTATGTGTACTTGTGTTGGTGCCTAGGTCATTTTATAAGAACACCACTAGTAACTGGAATGATGACAGTGCTGCAAACAGAGTGAACACTTAATTTATAAGTGCTTGGGTATTGGTGGAGTAATAGGATAAGTAGATAGTGGTAGATAAGTGATTAAAGAAGTGCATGGGACAGACTGGGCGATTCCTACACTGCATTAGTACTAACTGGGTATTTAGAAGAGTGTATCAATAGTATGTAGCTAGTTAGAGGTCTGCTTGGATAATGCACAAAATATTATAGATGTACTTGTGTTAGTAGCTAGGCCATTCCATAAGTTCATGACTAGTAACTAGAATAATTACACTATTACACACAGAGTGTATAGTGAATTTATAAGTGCTTAGGTATTGGTGGAGTAATAGGATAAGTAGATAGTGCTGGATGGGTGATTGGAGAAAAGCATGGGACAGACAGGAGGATTCCTACACTGCATAGGTACTAACTGGGTATTTAGAAGAGCGTATCAATAATAGCTGGTTAGAGGTGTGCATGCATAGTGTACAAAATATTGTAACTGCACTTGTGTTTTTGACTACGCCATTCGTTAAGTACACGACTAATAACTGGAGTAATTTCAGTGTTGCAAAGAAAGTGCGTGCTGAATTTATAAGTGCTTAGGTATTGGTGAAGTGATAGGATACGTAGATAGTGCTGGATTGGTGAATGGAGAAGTGCATGGCACAGACAGATGGATTCCTAGACTGCATACGTACTAACTGGGTATTTAGAAGAGCGTATCAATAGTATGTAGCTGGTTAGAGGTCTGCATGCATAGTGTACAAAATATTGTACCTGAACTTGTGTTAGTGGCTAGGCCATTCCTTAAGTATATATGACTAATAATTGGAGTAATTTCAGTGCTGCAAAGAGAGTGCATGCTAAATTTATTAGTGCTTAGGTATTGGCAGAGTGATAGGATACGTAGATAGTGCTGGATGGTTGAATGGAGAAGTGCATGGGACAGACAGAAGGATTCCTAGACTGCATAGGTACTAACTGAGTATTTAAAAGACTGTATCAAAGCTATGTAGCTGATTGCGTGCATAGTGCACAGAATATTGTAGCTGGACTAGTATTGGTGTGTCTATGGTTTCGAGAATGGTAGTCTGTATTTTAGGGTGTGACGAGGTGCATCAGATGATCACGTAGATGATGTCATGAGTGATGTCATTTGAGATGTCATCAGTGATGTCACTGACCATGTCATGAGTGATGTAATATGTGACGTCATCAGCAGTGCATTACTTTAATCCAAAAAGCTGGCAGCCATATTGGCCTGGTCACGATGTGAAAATTCCGGAATTGATACAATAAAGAAAAGAAAACAAGTGTTAATATGCACACAATGTCATTTCAGCATATCTTGCCCCGTGACCGCCATACCTGTATGTTCATCAACGTGACTTATTCATAATAAACATACTTAGAATTGCAAACATCAACATAAACAATGGACTACACATTACTTTAAAGTGAAAGGCTATCGGCCATATTAATCTGGGCACGTTGCGTATTATAATGGTTCTTTCACGAAAGAAAATTAAAAAAAGGGGTGTTAATATACACACACTATCCCTAAATAAAGTTATAGCGAATAGTTCCATTCCATTCACAGCTCATTTGAGATGTCATGAGTGATGTCATGAGTGATGAAACTGACCATGTCATGAATGATGTAATGTCTGAGGTCATTAGCAGTACATTGTGGGGGCGTAAGTTATAGTTAGCTCAGGTAACTATAACTGCTGAATTTAACTGGTTGTGTCTGAGTGAAATCTGAGTCTAACTATACCGTCCCTGTATTCTTTGTTTTTTTCAGAAAATGTCTAGGTTTTTTTTTTAACGTGAAGTAAGATGCATATCACAATGATTGGTGAGGGGTTGGAAGCAGGGCCTGGCATTGTGCTGCCACCACTCAAGCTTGTTGCTCCCGCCTTCCCTCCTCCTAGCCATCCATTGTTCAATTCCATGTCCCTGCTCCCTTATTACAGCCCTGTGTGGCTGTTGTTCTGCCACTGGCCTTCCTGTCTTCTCTGAACAGTTAGCTTGCTGCCCCATCCACCTCCTCCCTATCCTCTGTTGTCTGAATCCATGGACTAGCCTCCTCCCTTATTGCCATGCATGGTCTGATGTGCTGCCACTGCCCTCCATTTCGCATGATGTACCAGTCTACTCATCCTGGCCTCCATTGCCCAATTCTATGCCCCATCATGGACCTCCTGCTTAGCCTCTGTGCTTAGCTTGCTGCCCCTATTCTCCTTCCCCCTGCCCTCCGATGTCTTTGTGCATGCCCCTGTTCCATCCTTTTTGCCCACCATGTTTAATGGACCTGCCACTCCTATCTACTCTGACTGTTTTGTTGAGTTGCCACTCCACTCCCACCTGCCTAGCATTGTCAGATGACTGTAACCTGTCCCTGCCACCTCCACCCTGCCTGTCCACATTCCATGCCCCTATCCCCTTTCTCCTGTCCTCCATGGTCCATTTTACCGCCACACCCTTCTGCCCTCCCTGGTCTGTTATGCTGCAACTGCTCCTCCTGTCTGCCCCGCGTGGTCTGTTGTGAGGCCCCTTCCCCTGAACTCTCTTGTCTGTGCCCAGGTCCTGACCATCCCTTCTATCCTCCATGGTCCTTTGTGTATGCCCCTGCACCCTCCTTCTTGCCCATCATAGCCATTGTGCTGCCACTAACCCTCCCGCTTGCCATGCATGGTCTTCTGTGCTGCCACGGCCCCTCCCACCTTCCCTGTGTGGTCAGCTAGCTGCCCCTGACCTCCTCCCACCTTCCCTCCATGGTCTGTGTGTATGCCATCATAGTCTCACTGTTGCTCTCCATGGTGTGTCTTGCTTCTAGTGCCCATCCTGCCTGACCTCCATAGTCATCTTGCGGCTCCTGCCCTGCCCCCTTGCCCCCAGCCCTCTGTTTCCATGTGCAGACCCCTATTCCCTCCCTCCTGGCTTGTCTGTTCCATTGTAATGCCCCTGATCCGTCCCTCCTACCCTTTATGGTCTGTTATGCTGCAGCTTTCTCTTCTGTCTGTCCATTATGGTCAGCTAGCTACCATTGCCTCTTTCCCCTCTGTTCTCTGTTGTCCATGGGCATGGTCCTGTCCCCTCCCTATTGCTTTCTATGGATTGTTGTGCTGCACTCCCATCCCCTCTGTGGTGTCTTGTTCTGCTGCAAACCCTGATGCCTGCCCTGTAGGGTCAGTTTGGTGCACCTCTCCATGTCCCTCCTCTCTTCTGTTATCCGAGTCCATGTCCCTACCCCAATTCCTCTTGCCTTCCATGATCCAATGTACCATACTTGCGAACATTTTGAACTTGGTAAGAGGGAGATTTTGAAAAAAAACTGGTTATTTATTTTCCCCTTTGAGTTACATTGAAAAAGAGGAGATTGTAGACAGGAGACAGATCAAATAAAGCCCATTTGAGCTTAAAAACATTGGACGTTTCCTGGATGAATCGGGTCTGTTGGCTTGTATGGTTGTACTACCACTGCCTCTTCCTTCTGCCCACAATGGTCTATTATATTGCCACAGCCTCTCTTGCCAGTCCTGTATTGTTGGCTTGTTGCCCCTGCCCCCCTTTCCACTGCCCTCCATAGTCTGTTGTGCTGCCACTGCCCTTCCCGCCAGCCCAGTTTTGTCAAATTGTTTCCTCTGCACCCGCCTACCTGCCTTCAATTTTCAAAGTCCGTGCCCCTGGCCTCTGCCTCTCAACAGTATCCTAATGAACAACTAGATTGCTAACATTCTATATTTATTACAAAAGTGTTGAACGCCTTACATCATCTTGATGTAATCAAAACTGTAATACCTAGAGCATTCCCTTTAGAAATTACATATATGAGAGGGTCTTATTTGCATCAAAATTATGGTTAGTGCTCTAAAAAACTAAAATGAGGACATATTTTCTGAGTTTTCAAATAGCGACAAAGCACTTTTAAATTATTTGTTATCTTTATGTTTTTTCATCCAGTTGACCACTTGATTAAATGTTGCACTTAGGGGAGAGGATGTGGCGTTACTTCCAGAACTGTAGACTTTGCAACTGGGGAACCAGGTTGGAGTTTCTGCTTCAGCTCGACATTTTATGATTCTGGTCAAATCACGTAATCTCCCCATGTCTATAACCAAAATGAATCTGTTCTTGTGTGATGTAACCAATGCTCATGTAAAGCACTCCAATACCTGACAAGCCTGCACTATAAAACTGCAAAAACACAAAAAATAAAAAGTGTTTTGCACACTTCTGTCATTGGACTACATGTGGGCTACATCTGGGTGATATATGTGCTGCATTTGGGCTCTTTTGTCTCTGGTGGCAATCTTGGGAGATTTATTTGTTATGAAGTTTCCTAATTTCCTCATTTACAGCAGTCTCCTCAGTAGGAAATGCTTTCAGTTTTTTGCTTTGATTCCATCAAGAAGGTATTCAGATATGTCACATTTGCCATAAATTCTGAATGTTAGCACAATAGTTGCTCATTAGATCACTGTAGTAAAGCTACTGCTCACAACGGAAGTCTGCTGCTGGTACTAAAAGTGCATGTTTCAGTCTGCATGTCAGAATTTTTTTATGAAATAGAAGAGGATTTGAGAAGTCACTCAAAATGTGCCCTAATTTTTCTTTCTTTCTTCAGCACTAATCATAATTTCTATGGCAAAATGAACCCCCTCATTGTGTTCCTTTTTAAATTGAATGTTTTAAGTGTTTCCAGTTTATTCCACTCAAGATGGCTTCAGGTGTGCCATGCTTTTGTCATAAGTAAGACAGTAAGCGCTCTAGTTGTTCTTAAGAACACTCTGGGACATTCTGTCATTGGGCTATACTTGGGCTACATCTGGGTGATATTTGTGCTACATTTGGGCTGTTTTGTCTCTGGTGGCCATCTTGGGAGACTTATTTGTTATGAAGTTTCCTAATTTCCTAATTTACTGCAGTCTCCTCAGTAGGAAATACTTTCAGTTTTTTACTTTGGTTCAAGAAGGCATTCAGATGTGTCACACATTTGACATACATTCTGAATGTTAGCACTCTAGTTGCTCATTAAATCGCTGTAGTAAAGCTACTGCTCACCAGGGAAGTCTGCTGCTGGTATTGAAAGTGCATGTTTCAGTCTGCATGTCAGAATTTTTTTATGAAATAGAAGAGGATTTGAGAAGTCACTCAAAATGTGCCCTAATTTTTCTTTCTGCTGCACTAATCATACTTTCTATGGAAAAAATGAACCCCCTCATTTTTCTCCTTTTTAAATTAAATGTTTTAAGAGTTACCACTTTATTCCAATCAAGATGGCTTCAAGTGTGCAATACGTTTGTCATAAGTAGGACTGTTAGCGCTCTAGTTGTTCTTTAGAACACTCTGGGAAGCTGCAGTAGAACACAAAGGAATCAACTGACAGTCTCTGCCCTTGTTGGATGTACATGTTTTACTGAGAATGTCAGACTTCATTCTCACATGACTGAGAAAGATAATGTGAATTTACAGAAAATATGCTCTCAGTTTAGCTTATAGATTACCTTCCAAACCTCTGTGGGAAAAGCATGAGAAAATAGTTTTCTCTCAAACATGATTCATGATATCCCAGCAGAAAGCTTTTTCACATGGTAAAATCACCTTAGAACACACCACAATTCCTAAAATGAGTATGGTACCATCAACAAATGATTTATAATGTAACTAAAGTTTTAAAACCTTCTATTAACTGCAATGCTTTTTAATGAGGTGCTAGCATGTATATTGGTCCCAAGATGGCTGCCAACACTTCTTGGATGGAGTGCTGACAGCCAATCAGATCTCACGATGAGATGTGTGGTTAGGCTCCGCCCAGATATTGATTTTACTTTTGATTTTCTCAGGAACTACTGAACGGATTTACACCATTTAACCAAAAGGCACGACTCTGAACCAAGGGCTACCTTTTTGCCAAATTTGGTGTAATTCCGTTCAGCACTTCGGGCTGTAGCTGCGACTAAAGGTTCCTATGGAAAATTGCATGGGGAAAAAACATTTTGGGACCCCCCTTTTTTCTCGGCCCATGCTTGACGAATCACCCCGAGACTTTCAGGATAGGAGCGCACCGAAGCTGGCCAAAAGTTTTTAAAATTTTGCGAAGATTCATCAACCGGCGCCAAAGTTATTGGGAATGGAATGTTGCGGATTTCCTATGGAAAATAGGTAATATATATATATATATATATATATATATATATATTTGGCTCAGATTTCTCTTGTATAAAACCATAGAAATTCAGCAGCTATAGTTACCTGAGCTAACTATGATTTACACCCTGCAATGGACTGCTTATGACCTCACATATTACATCACTCATGACATGTCATGTGACATCACTGATGACTTTTGAAATGAGATCACTGATGACATCACTGGCGACATCGTCAGAAGTGTGTTTTTAAGATTGTTAAACATATCTATTAACCTACTACAAAAGCTAAATTAGTATACTAGGTATATTACTGAGCGATACTATCTTTAAAGTGTTATCTGAGCGGGTGTGTGACCGTCTAACAGTGTGAGTGTGGGTGTGGATTTCTGATTAGGTCTCTAGGTGTGTGAGTGGTTATGTCAATGGTTGTTTGGGTATGTGAGGGGGTATCTAAGTAGTTGTATAGGTGTGTGAGTGGTTTTACAGGTGTGTGAGTGGCTGTATGGGTGAGCGAGTGGGTGTGTGAGTAACTACATTTGTGAATGAGTATGTGTGTCAGTTCCTATAAGGGTGAGTGAGTGGCTGTGTGAGTGACTATATGGCTGAGTGAGTGGGCATCTGAATGTCTGTATGAGTGAATGACTGGGTGTATGAGTGGCTGTTTGAGTATCTGGTGAAGTGAGTTGGTGTGAGAGTAGTTGCATTGGAGAGTGAGTGTGTGAATTACTGTACAGGTGAGTGAGCAGATATGGGAGTGCTTGTTTGGATGTGTGAATTGGTATGTAAGTAGTTTTGTAGGGTATGTGAGTAAGTGTGTGAGTGCTTGTATGGGCGAGAGAGTTGCTGTTTTGAATGGGTATATGGGTGTGAGTGGGTATATAGGTGAATCAGTCGGTATGAGTAGCTATATGAGTGAGTGTATGGTTGTGAGTGGCTGTATGGGTGAATGACTGGTTCAATGATTGTCTGTATGGGTGAGTGAATGGATGTGTAAGTGGCTATATGGAGGAGTGAGTAGGTGTGTGAGTACTTGTCTGTGTTGGTGAATGGGTATGTGAGTGGTTGTATGAGAGGGCGTACAACATTGTATGGGGGTGTGAGCAGGTGTGTGTGTGTAGTTCTGTGGATGATGTCATGAGTGAAGTAATTTGAGATGTCACTGACCATGTCATGAGTGATGCAATATGTAAGGTCATAAGCAGTTCATTGGAGTGAGTACGTTATAGTTATTTTAGGTAACTATAATTGCTATGGTCTTGTATGAGTGAATTCTATAACGTACCTGTAACCTTAGTTTTTTTTCTCTTAATTATTAAGGTTTTAAAAAAAATTATAGTCCCTAACTATAACGTCCCTGTAACCTTTGTTTTTTTCAGTGAGTTTCTAATGTTTTTTTTTAAAATTCTATTCCCTAACTCTTATGACCCTATGACCTTTGTGCTTTCAAGTGAATTTTGATGTTTTTTTTCATTACTAGGGGCACTTGCAGAGTGGTGGAGAAAGGGGTCGGGGCCTCCAACCAGCTATCTCAGCAATCCCGTTGTATAGGACTTACTACTGGCAACAGGAAAGCTTCTTGGTTCCCACGGATCCTCAGCATCCAAAGAGACTTCCCCCCCTAACCAGTAGTGTGCCAGGAGGCATGTCTGCGGAGTGGTGGAGAAAGGGGACAGGGCCTACCACAAGCTCTCAGCAATCCTACTGTGATTACTGGGCATAACAGGAGGGGTTGTTGGCCCCCAAGGACCTTATGAAGCCAAAAGGACTTTTGTCACCTCCCACCAAGCAAAAGCAGACAGTTGTGTTCCGGGGGTAGGCCCCCCGGGACATAGCTGGAGCTGGCCATGGGGGCGGTGGTTCCCAGAGCTCCACAAGGAGGCCGCCTGGCTCCCCCATCTTAAATCTTTGCCCTGGGTAGGTGGTGGTCTCTGGGCTCAGAGACCCAAGACAGACCTCCTGCGTTTATTTTTCATAGTGCCCCAGGGAGGTGGCGGTCCCCGGGGCTGCGGGGGGAAGGGCGCACAGGACCCTCGCATTAATGTAACAACACTTGCCCCAGGGAGGTGGAGGTGCCTGGGGCCGCAGGATGGCCGCGCGTGCCCCCCTGCATTAAATTAACTATAGAACCCCAGGAAGTTGGTGGTCCCTGGGGCTGCGGGGGAGCCACGCACCCCCCCCCCATGTAAACTTAACACTTGCCCAGGAGAGGTGGCAGTGCCTGGGACACGGGCAGGCCCAGCAGGCTCACCCGCACACATTTATGAAAGTGGCGTTCCCCAGGGCTTGTGATAAGCCATAAGAGGCGGGGAATACTTTACATCACTGCTAATCACCCACCCCCGGACCTGGCCCACCCGGGGGCCTAATCGGAAAAAAGCATGGGATTTTGTGCTTCTGTTTTTTAAAACGTTTTGGTGGGCTGAACATGGCTCCTGCTGAAAATTTAACAAAAATATTTTTGGGGCCCTGCGGGGTCCCTGTGAGTGTCAGCCCCCCTGAGGACTATGGGGGTCAGGGTATTCCTTCTCTGCCCCCTTCTCTTTTGTTTTTACCTTTTTTTGTGGGACTCAGCTTAAGACGGATTTCAGATAGTATCATTAAAACTACTAAACGGATTTTCACCAGATTACAAAAAGGCACTTTCCTGGACCAACATCTACCTTCCTGCCACATTTGGTGTCATTCTGTTCAGCATTTTAGACTGTAGCCGAGTCTAAAGTTCCTAGGAGAACTGATATAGAAAAAACGCGTTTTGGGACCCCACCTTTTTCTCGTCCCCAGCTTTACGGATCACCACAAAACTTTTCAAGATAGCAGCTGAAGTGAGCATCAAACTAGTTTTGAAAATCTTGTGAAGATTCAACATAATCTAACTAGTGCCCCCCCTCCCCCCCCCAGCACTGAGTGCTCCCAGTGTAGTCCAGTTCTGAAAAGAAGAAATCAGCATCTGTGTGTCGCATCTACTGAGAAAGAGGTGAGAGTGGGACACAAACTTGTATGTCACCTTATTCTGAATCATGTTATAAAGTGTTTGGCTTACAGTCCCTGCAGATTTGAGAAGGGCAGCCACAGAGAAAATGCTTTTGCCCAGGTGCATACGACTGAACAAAGCAACATAAGGAATTGCCAAGGGTTTTAAAACATGTTTAGTTTGCATGTGCAAAAAAATAAAGTAATGAAAACTCAGATTTGGAGTACCACAACTGGAGCTTTTGTAACAGAAAATACAGCACTATCAAGTTGTGCAGGTCTATACATGATGTGCTGCTTCAGTCTAGGTTTTTTCTTTGAATTGTATGACTTGTGGTATTGAAAACACTCTACAAGTCCCAGAATTCAAAGAAAAAACCTGGACTGGAGTGGCACATAATGAATGGACCTGGGACACTTGGCAGCTACAAGCTCTGAGCAATATAAACATTTGCAGTTTGTCAAGGACACTAAGAAAGGCCCATGGAAAGGAGACAGTGAAAGAGACCAAAAGAGAGACAGGCAGAGAAAACAGGGAGACAAAGAAAATCAGAGAACAACAGAAAGAGATGGAGGGAGAGAGAGAGAGAGAGAGAAAAAAAGAGAGAGAGAAAGAGAGCTGTTGTGAAATAAAGGTAAATACCAAGAGAAACTAACAAGGAGTTGGTGAATTTCTAATTCAGAAAAGTATTCATCAGTAGAGCTTTCACTTCTTTTTTGCAGGACACTGTTGTGGGATTCAGTCTGGTTTCAGGAGGCAGGGAGTTCCAGATTCTCAGGGCAATACACGAGAAGGCACAGTTATACGTTTTCTTTCTTTGAAATATTTATGGTTTCAGAAGCAAGATGCGGGAACTGTTAGAGGATCTGCAACCGCTAGATAGTTTCAGTTTTTGACCGAGGTACAGAGGGGTGTTGAAGTGAAGGGCTTTGTGGGTCATGCAGGCAATTTTTTGTTGAATCTTGGCCTCATATGGAAGCCAGTTTAGGGATTTCAATTCCGGAGAGATGTGGTTGTTTCTTTTGGATCCTGTGATGAGTCTTGCAGCTAAGTTCAGAGAGGTCGTAAGTGGAGCCAACTTGTATTAGGTAGACCGCAAAGCGTTGCACTACCATACTCCAACATGGAAATGACTAAGGCTTGAACAGCGGACTTGAAGTCATCAGGGGGAGGAAGGGTTTATTTTTTCCTTGGCAGCTCACTAAGAAGTTCGCTCCTTTGGTAGCTGAGCGGATATGCAAGTTCTTATCTAGTATTAGTCTCAGAGATCTCGTAGAGTCTATGAAGTGTGGTATGCACTTAAGAGCCATTAGTTGTTTCATATATTCTTCAATAATGGGAGATTGCTTGGGTGGAGAGATTAGGAAGAATCTGTTTTGAGGGAGTTTAGCTTGAGATGATTGGAGGTCAGCACGTTTTGGGTAGGGTTGTGTTGAGTGACCTGATATTGACAGGGGGAGATATTTTCAGGTACAATTGGGTGTCAACCGCATACAAGGGATAGTGGATGTTAGATGCTTTGAGAATTTCAGTTAGAGGTTCCATGAACAGGATGAAGAGCGTAGGTGAGAGCGAGAACAGCAGTGGGACCCCCTAGTGTGATTGGAGTGGAAAATGTTAATTCTTTGAATTCTGTTGTAGAGAAACGAGGCAAACCAGTATACCACTGACCCTGATAGTTCTATCCTGCATTCCTTTAAGTCAAGGAGGTTGTCATGTTTGACAGTATCGAAAGCTGATGAGAGGTCAAGAAGGATTAGAAGGAAGGATTCATTCTGATCAAGCATTTTTAGCGTGTCATCAACTATGTGAGTAAGGGCAGTTTCAATGCGGAGACCCTGATGGAAACCAGATTGGAACTGATTTAGGAGCAGGAATGGATCTATGCGGTTACATAGTTGGACATGGATACATTTCTCAAAGAGCTTTGACAGAGTTGGAATGTTAGTGATTGGACAGACGTCATTTAGGTCCTCATGATCCGCAGTGGCTTTTTAAGAATGGGTGTAACCTGCCCTTACTTTAGGCAATCCGGAACCCCACCCTACAGTAAGAAGGCATTTACTATCTTGGTCCAGAGTGGGACTAAGGGCCTCTTCATCTTGTGGAAGCAATTTGAAGGTAGAGGATCATTGAAGTGGTTTTATTGTTTCAATGTTGTAAGAATATTGGGTATAGAGATTACATCAAAGGTTGTGAATTGGCTCCAGTATGCGCTGTGTTTTGGGGGGAGTATCCTATTACAAGAGGAAGCTGAGGGGGAAGGCGACCAAACTGGTGGCCACAGGAAATGGCCGAAACTCCCACTACTGTCAATAAGGTGAAAAACCTCAGAGTCCTTTTTGAGTCTAAACTATCCTTTAAGGGGCAAATTAATGCAATCACCTCCCCCTGTTTTTTTATGATTAAAACCATCAGAAAGATCCTTCCTTTTATTCCACTAGAGCTCCAGAAAGCGGTGGTGACAGCGCTCATACTGTCCAGACTGGACTACTGCAACGGGCTGTTCCTCAACATACATACACGCTTCCTCAATAAAATGCAGGTCCTTCAAAATGCAGCAGCCCATCTGCTGCTTGATATTCCGAAACAGCAATTGGTAGCACATGCCTTATCCTCATTGCACTGGCTAACAGTAAGGCACTCCAAGGACTCGGCCCGGATTTCCAGGATACCTGGTAGCATGATCCACTACTACCAGTATGAATCGGTTTCCTGATGTTGTTTGAGGGCCAGGGGACCAACAACGTTAATCCCAACCCTTTCAAAGGGAACACTAACCACTGGAAGTGGAGATTATGGCAGCATTCAGGTGGCCACCTGTCTTGTGACTGGCTTGACAGGAGGCACAGGAGTTATAAAACTCCTTCACCTTCTGGGACATACCTCACCAGTAGAAGTGGTTGCTCAACCTACTCCATGTTTTGGTCTGGCCAAGATGCCCAGCATGGGAGATGTCATGAGCTAATGTGAGGAGAAACTCTCCAAACTGCCGAGGCACTACCACTCTCCTATTGGCACCAGGTTTCAGGTCTTTGGTCTCACTGCAAAAGAGCCCCTCCTCCCAAAAGATCCTGTGGGCACCACGGACATCTCCCTTTTCCTGATCAGCAGCTTGTGTTCTCAGGCTTTCAAGAGTGGGACAGGTACTCTGCCCCTGGCACAGATCATCTCTACAGGGTCTCCCTGAGCCAAGGAGCTCTGCCGTGTAAGGCCCAAGCTCCGAAAGCTCAGTTCCCTCTGGAGCTGACAAGTCTTCTCCCTGACGAAAAGGAACTTGAGCTGGTGTATGTATTGAAATTGGTTTCTGAGACTTCTTGCCCTTTCTCTTGGAAGGCTGGTCCATAATTTCAGGCTCCAACTTTTCTTTGACACCCTGGGTCCTACTATGTGCCTCTCTTTTTACCCACACTCACTCATACCAGCATGATTATCATCACTGAGGACTGTATAGGTATTTCCAGGCAAGTACTGGTTTGAGGACACCAGTTGCTCAGTTACCATGGTGAAACTGGCACCAGTAGCTCTCAGAGCTTCACCGCTAACCTCATTAATATATGGCTGTTGTCTATCTTTCACAAAATTACAGGTTCACACAGCCATGGTAGCTACATCCACCCTACCCTCTGTGACTAGAGTTGCCTCTGTGAGCTCCTTGACATGGTCAGGGCCCATCTGTGAGCCCATCTGGGCTTACAGCATTTGCTGAATGTAAACTAGCAGCATTCTTTTTGTTTTTCCAGCTAAGGTCTACAGTTTGGTGTCCAAGAGCTTGACAGTCATGACAACAAGCATTTTTGAAAACCTAGTTCTTACCCTGGTACCCACCCTTAAGACTGTGAAGATGTTCTGGACCCACCCTCCTGAACAGTTTTTGGGGGTCTTTGGAAAAATCATTTTTGTCTTTATCTTTTTGGTCACCATCTTTCCCTTAGGGCAGAGGTCTTCAAACTTTTTTTTGGATGAGCCCCCCCAGCTGAATTTTATTAGATGTCGCACCCCCCCCCCCCCCCCCCCCTCCACTTACTGCCCCTGGAACCCTACATAATCGACTGCCATTCGCATATCCCAAGCCATATCAGGCAAAAAATGTTAAACACTGTAAGCGTGTTTAGTAAACTGCAGGTTTGTGAGTGGGTGTGTTTAAATGGCAGAGGCTTATTACACAGTACAAATCAAAAATGTCCAAGATAAAATGTGTGCATATTGTTTTTACTAGGGTTTTACTTTTGCAGTTGAGTCATAATGGGACAGTGTAATCTGGAGCAGCCCAGTCACCTCCTAAGTAATTACCCTCAAGTCAGGCAAATACCAACCAATCTCTTCATAAACATTTTGAATGGAAGTGAGCCACTCAGTCCGAGACTTCTTGTTGCACCTTCTCAAATTGTTGAGCGTTACCAATTCAAGTGAAGGCTATGTCTTGATAAAACATGAGTAACTATCAAAGGAGATGGGCATAGCAAGTAAGGAAGAAAAGCTTAGCACATTCCCTTTATGAAGAAGGATCTCACAGGGTGGTGACATCCCTTCCTGTGATGTGATGTGACACCAATGCGCATTGCTTATTGTTATTAGTCCCCCCACTTGTGTTTTTTAGGACTTGTGCCCATAGTGGGGGTTTAGGACAAATGTCAGGTTTATGTGTAATTCATTGGGTGAATGTTGTTTTGCCAATGTGCAACATTCCGTCCATCATCTTGTGTGTTTTGCTGTTCGCCCTATGTGGGAAGGGTATGCCCAGACGTGGGTCCTGTGCTCACTACGCCACTGGAGTCAAGCTATCCTGGCTGAAGAGGGGTGAAACCCCGAAACCTGTCCTAGGATGCTTGATTCCGGTCCAGGGAAGACATGGCTTGGCGGTTCAGGCTGGACTGTTCCCATGAGGCACAGGGTCAAGACTGATCTGCATATGGCCATGTCTGAACTGGGGTGGCGTGGTGAGCAAAATAACAATGGATTAAACCCAGATCTGTGACTGGGGTGAATGTTTTGCCAATGTGCAACATTCCATCCATCATCTTGTGTGTTTTGCTACAAAAAATTGAAATAATAAAAACTGAATGATGTTGCCTATTTTGCTTCAGAGCAATGTTGTTTGACAGACTTTGTGGTGGTCAAATGGATCTGGGTCCAGCTGCACAGTGAACTGGCAGCATTGCAGTGCATGCAAATGCAGCGGTGGCTGGCTCAGGTAAGTTCAGTGGGGCGGCGGCTGGGCAGGGAAGTCGACAGACGACGGAATAGGTCAAATTAAGTAAATAAAGGAAACCTATTTTGTTGCCCCGCTCAACCGCCCCACAGCGCTTATATGCACCAGCAGCAACTGATATGTGAGCCTCGTAGTTAGATTCCTTATCTTAGAATAGATACCCCAGCAATGCCAACCCCGGTGGTGGGTCTGCGAACCAAGATCACACCAGGAAGTCCTGGAGAACGGAACGGCCAAAGAAGCCGTCTCTCTGGACTTGGCTGTCCAGGCAGTAATGCTTGGCAAATGTGTGCAGCGAGGCCCAAGTTGCTGCCTGACAAATGTCCTGCAGAGGGACTCCCCGTCCCAGGGCAGTAGTAGCTGCCGTGGCCCAAGTGGAATGGGCCATCAGCCCCTCAGGAGGTTCCTTCTTAGCCAAGGAATAACAGGCCTTAATGCAAAAAAACGACCCACCGAGAGATGGTTCGCTTGTGCACTGCCCGCCCCTTCTTAGCACCCACATAGCCAACAAAGAGTTGGTCGTCCACCCGGAACTGTTTCGTGCGGTCCAGATAGAAGGACAGCGCTTGTTTGGGGTCCAGATGGTGGAGCCTCTCTTCCTCTTTCGAGGGATGCGGAGGCAGAAAGAAGGTGGGCAATGTAACAGACTGGCCGATGTGAAAGGCTGTTACCACCTTAGGGAGAAAGGAAGGACGAGTCCTGAGAACAACCTTGTCCGGATGGACAGAGAGGAAAGGAGGCTTAGAAGAAAGAGCCTGGAGCTCACACACCCGTCTGGCAGAGGTGATGGCAACCAGGAAAGCAGTCTTAAGAGTCAGAAGACGAAGAGGACAATGATGAAGTGGCTCAAAAGGAGCGCACATCAGATAGGTTAACACTAGGTTCAAGTCCCACTGAGGCATTACGAAAGGGACAGGAGGAAACATATGAGTTATGCCTTTAAAGAATCGAGCAACAACAGGGGACTTGAAAAGAGAAGGCTGATCAGGAAGCCGTAAGAAAGCAGAAACAGCTGAAAGATATCCCTTGAGGGTGCCCAGAGCAGAGCCCTGCTGGGCCAGGGAAAGAAGAAAGAGGAGAACTTCTGAAAGAGGGGTGGAAAGGGGATCCACAGCCTTTGCTGTGCACCATGCCACAAATTTATTCCACCTGCAGGCGTATACCGTTTTAGTGGAGGGACGCCTGGCTGCCAGAATGACATCACAGACTTCAGGAGGCAAGTCAAATGGCATCAACTGACGCCGCTCAATCTCCACGCATGGAGGTGGAGGCTGGACAGGTTCAGGTGGATGACCGTCCCCTGGTGCTGCGACAGAAGGTCCTCCTGAAGAGACAGTCGAATCGGGGGATCGATTGATAGACTGAGTAACTCGGGGTACCAGTATCTTCGTGCCCGATCCGGAGCCACAAGGATGACTTGGGCCCGGTCGCGCCTGATCTTTTTCAGCACTCTGGGCAGAAGTGGTATAGGCGGAAAGGCGTACAACAGACCGCAACTCCACTCGCGACGAAAAGCGTCTCCGAGCGAGTGCCGCCTTGGAAATTCCAACGCGCAGAACTGATGACATTGCGCGTTCTCTTCGGTGGCGAATAGATCTAACCAAGGCTCTCCCCACTGCCGAAAGAGGCCTTGTACCACGTCCGAGTTCAGACGTCATTCGTGATCCATCATGCACCGGAGGTTGAGTTCGTCCGCCCTGGCGTTCAGAGAGCCCGCCAGGTTTTGATCCACTAGGGTGATGCCCTGATGTTCCAGCCATGTCCAGAGGCGCAGAGCCTCCTGACAAAAGGTCCACGACCCCACCCCGCCCTGTTTGTTGCAATACCACATGGCGGTGGTGTTGTCCGTGAACACCTGCACTACACTTCCCCGAACAGAGGGAAGGAATGCCTTCAGTGCAAGCCGGATCGCCCGCAGCTCCAACAGGTTGATATGGAGCCGGGACTCCGCCGGAGAACGGAGGCCTCTGATCTCCGCCTCTCCCATGTGGCCCCCCCATCCCAGGTGGGACGCATCAGTCACTACTACATGCTCCGGTTGGGGTAGGGAGAGGGATCTGTCACTGACCCAATCGCGGTCCGTGAGCCACCACTGCAACTGCCTTGCAGTGCCCTCCGAGATCAGGACGTGCTCAGACAGGTTGCCCCGATGTTGAGCCCACTGGAACTTCAGGTCCCACTGCAGAGCCCGCATCCGCCACCTGGCGTGATGTACCAGCAGGATGCAGGAGGCCATCAGCCCCAGCAGCCGCAGCACCAACCTGACCGAAACTCGGGATAAAGGCCGGAAGATCGGAATCAGAGCCTGAATATCCCGAACCCGCTGTTCCGGAGGATAGACCCGAAACTGCGCCGAGTCCAGAACCGCTCCGATGAAAAGGAGCTTCTGGGAGGGACACAGATGCGACTTCGGCACGGTGATGGAGAAACCCAGCAAATGCAGGAGGTCGGCCGTAGTCTGGAGGTGGGAGACGACTGCCCGGGGTGAGCCCGCCTTCAACAACCATTCGTCGAGATAGGGGAAGACTGGAACCCCTAATCTGCGCAGATGAGCTGTGACCACCGCCATCACTTTCGTGAACACCCGAGGGGCACTGGTGAGGCCGAAGGGGAGCATGGTAAACTGAAAGTGCTTGTGGCCTACCGTGAACCGCAGGTAACGTCAGTGGGCCAGCAGGACGGGGATGTGGAAATATGCGTCCTGCAAGTCCAACGCTACCATCCAGTCTACAGGGTCTAGGGCAGCCAGAACCTGAGCTAAGGTGAGCATCTTGAACTTCTCCTTCCAGAGGAAGGCGTTGACGCTCCTGAGGTCCAAGATAGATGCGGTGGTACAGCGGTGGCATGGCTGGAGGGGTCGCCTCGAAGGGGAGGGAGTAGCCCCTTTGGACAATTTGCAGCACCCACCTGTCTGACGTGATGGTACGCCAGTGGAGCAGGTGATGGCGAACCCTGCCTCCCACTGGCGTGGAATGGGCGTGAAAGGTCGGACTAGGAAGGCTTTGAGGCAGATGCTGCTGGGGTGGATGTGGGCTGACCGGCTCTCTGTTCCCCTGCTCCGCCTCTGCGGAATCCACGTCCGCGACCGCGTTGAGGCTGGTTCTGCAGCCTGTGGCTAGACGGACGTATGGGGGGCGCCCCTTCCTTGGCCACGAAAGGGGCAAAAAGCGGAAGTTTGAGGGCGCGGGCCGAGAGGCCCAAGGACTTGGCCGTAGCCCTGGAGTCCTTAAAGCGCTCCAGCGCACTAACCGCTTTGTCGCCAAAAAGGCAAAGGCCATCGAAGGGCATGTCCATGAGGGTGCTCTGGACATCCCCGGAGAAATTTGTGGATCTCAGCCAGGCGTGGCGACGAATCGCCACTGTTGTCGCAATTGCCCTACCCAGCGAGTCCGTGGTGTCAAGCCCACATCGAATCGAGTACCGTGCTGCATCCCGCCCCTCAGCAAGAGCCTGGGCGAGCCATGTCCGGGCCTCCTCCGGACACTGGGACAGCACGTCCGCCACCGTATCCCACAAGGAGTGGGTGTAACGGACCAAAAGGCACGCGGTGTTGATAGACCGCAACCCCAAACTAAGGAAGGAAAACAGCTTCTTCCCAAACTGTTCCAACCTTTTGGATACCCGATCCGGAGGAGCGGACGGGAATGCGGTCTGGGAGGTAGAGGCCTGGATAACCAGGCTCTCAGGGGTGGGGTGCACCGACAGAAAGCTGGGGTTGCCCGGGCCACGTTCCGGTCCACAGGATTGACTGTGGAGGGCTTGGACCAGGTGCCCATCAAAACGTCAGTCAGTGCTTCACTGAACTGCAGTAGAGGCTCCAAAGAGCTTACTGGGGGTTGAAGCACTTCAGTGAGGAGGTTAGTCCTCACGGCCACTGCATGGAGCTCCAGATGAAGGGCTTCGGCAGCCCTGTGCAGCACCACAGATGAAGCCAGTGTCAGGGGAGGTGTCGAGACCACTGGCATCCCCCAGCTCTTCTGCCCAGTCCTGATCAAACTGGCACTGCTGTGCCAGAGGGTCCTCAGACCCCTCCCAGTCGTTCCTGTCATCCGACTCCTGGTAGACAGGCTGAAAGGTCGGAGCCGGGCGGTAGATGACTTGCTCATCCATTGGGGCCAGAGACGGCGCCGGGCGGCGCCGCTCCGACGCCGGACCGGGGCTGAACCTGGGGACGACGTCGTCTGAAGACGGCGCCGGGGGCGGCACCATAGGGGTCGACGCCGGTGGAGGGGTCGGAGCCAGGCGGTAGATGACTTGCTCATCCATCGGCGCCGGGCGGCGCTGCTCCGACGCCGGACCCGGGCCGGGGCTGAAGCTGGGGACGACGTTGTCTGAAGACGGCGCCGGGGGCGGCACCATAGGGGTCGGCGCTGGCGGAGGGGTCGTAAGGTCAACCGGCGTCGACCGGGATCCAGGCCTGGTTCCCACGGAGGCCTGCGGCGTCGGGACCGAAGTCAACGACGGCGCCGGAGCCGCCGGCTCGCTAGGCCTCCCAGTCGGACCTGCGGGGTGCGAAGGTGCGCCGGCAGGCCTCGACGGCGGAGCGAGACTCCTCATGGACACGAGGAAGTTCCGGATCTCGCCCAGAGTCGCATTAGGCCCAGGGACCGGAGGGTATGGGGCCGGATGCGACACCTGCGGCTCCGACGGAGCCGCGCGGGTGGTGCCACCCGAAACCTTAGCAGAGTTGGGCGACCGGCGAGGGGAGTCAGAAGAGCGATGTCGCCTCTTCGACTTCTTCTTACTGTGCCTCGACTTACCTGAATGCGAGGACTTCGAACCCGACGAGCGGTGATGGCTGTGGCTCTGCAACCGGTCCCTCGCCCTCCTCCTCGACCGAGACCTTGAACGGCGTGGAGTCGACTGCCGGATCTCGAGGAGCTTGCGGGACCGCTTCCGCCTAGCCTTCGAGGTCAAGGCCCGGCAGTCGGGGCACGACTCGGCATCATGGTCGGCCCCAAGGCAGTAGAGACACCGACGGTGGTGATCCATAACCGACATTAGTCGGTGACAGGCGTCGCACGCCTTGAAACCGGGCACCCCTACTGGCACCAAGAGTCGAGGTCGAATCGAAAGAGGAACCAAAAAAGTTCAAAAAGTTTAGTCAAAAAGTGACTAAAGGGTATGCTCTTCCCGGATCTGCGCTTACTGGCGCGGAAAAAAGAAGAACTGACGTCAGTGCGCGAGGGTGGTGTCTAAGTACTCCAACAACGTCATCCCGGCGATCACAACGCCGACGACGGACGCGGAGCCGCAGACGAAGCCTAGCGATGCGCAAGGGTATTGCTGACGAAAAATCTTTCCGGATCCAGCCGGACGCCTGGGGTTATTCTAAGGTAAGGAATCTAACTAACGTGTTTCTTTCAGATATGGCTGTATTTTAGACAATACTGGTTGCTTAGTTTCATTGCATTCATTTTTGTATTTACTGTATTTTGCAGTATCCAAAGTAGGTTACCTAACCGTTAAGCCCCGAGTTGTTAAATAACCCATAAAAGGGAGTTTTTTACAGTTGAGAAAATGTGTTCAAATTTAATTTTGGTAGTGCCATGGAATGATCAGCCAATGAGGTACTCGATGAGCAGGTATTTAACTACATATTCAAAATGTACAGTTTTGTGGCAGTTGGTTGTTTGTACACAACCACCTCTGTAAATGTGTTTAATTAACACAGAGCGCCATCTGCCAGGCAGTGCTTACTGAGGAGCGAGTAAAGCACAGAACAAAATGTATTTATTTATCCTGACGGTGAAGGCACTCGGAGGGCTTAGGTGCCTACCAAAACAGGCTAGTGATCCTAGCGCATCTACAGACTCTGCCTTGTCCCTCTGCACCAGCAGGCCACAGCAGCTCGGAATGTGCCGCTTCTGCTAAGGATAGGTTGAGGGAAGAAGGTTGAGGCATGCAGGCATTTTAGGCAGATTTCTAGGTTGTTGAAAGTGATGGTTCAGACACGAGGCAATGGAGACGGACTTTGTCTGTTTGTTTACACCAGTTTATTTCTGTACCATCCACCAGGCTCACGGTCACGTATTCATTCATCTCTCCTTATTAGAGGTGGGCAAGCCAATGCATTAGCTGGGAGAGCTAGCCGTAAACGATCCAAGGGTATAGGAGCCAGTGCACGAGCCGAGCCGTGAAAATGTTCGGCATGTTTGTTATACAATAAACATTATGTAAATGTGTGATAATGTGTCTTCAGAACTAAAAAAAAAAAAAACATTTCTTTAGCGCCTCACCTCAATACACAACATTATAACACTGAATTCCTGTAAAGGTTATCCTCATTTAAAAGGAACTTTAAGGAGAACGTAATTTGCAAAGAGACTTAAGTTTAAGATTCATTCTGTCAGATCAATATCACAGTAGCACTCGAACTACGGTCAGAAATAGAGGAGCGATGGGCATGTACAGCTGTTAAACTAAAGTATAATAAAACGGAAAAAACAAAACAAAAAATAAGTTGTAGTCCTGCGGGACAGATAACTAAACCATGAAGTAAAGCACAATCTCAGCCTAACAGTGTAGACAACAGTGAAACGCCGTTTGCCATTATCCGGTGCTAACCACGACCGTTCTTCACAGTTATTACACCATATGGAGAAATAAGCTCCTTTCGTTCTACAGTAAGTGGGGGAAACGCATACTACCCACAAACTGCTAGCAGTGCAGGAAATTGGAATGACAATTAGTAAAGTATTAAAGGTCGGTAACCCAGTGCTATGGGGGTGAGTAAAGTGGTTCCAAGTTCGCACAGTGGTCTTAAAGTACCCACCAAAGTATAATTGTTCGATTTAGTTAAAGGGACAACTAAAGGCCAGGGAAAAAACGACAACGTGAATTTATTAAACGATCTAATTTAGCTTAAAGGTCGCTTTACGGACCCTAACATTAATATCAACCCATTTCCACTTGCGGTATATTTAGTTCGCAAAACGTTCGAGAGGCCATATGGGATAAGATGGTAAAACACAGCTACAAGGTGAGCAACACTTTACTATGAAATCAATCTGCCGTCAAATAATTAACCGGTTACGACTCTTCTATCATCAACTAACACATATCGGGGTACGGTCGAATGTTTACCTTGGGAAAACGCCAGAGTATTGGCACCAAGTCCACTTCCACTGCTCCTATGTCAACAGCAATGACTAGATTGCCGCTTCGTTGATTCCCGATCAGTCTGGGGATGAGAGCTGTCCTAACGAGATTGTTTCCTTAAAAATATGCTGCAAAGAACATCGAGGCCTAACTTCGTTTTAAATGTGATTGTCACGGGGTCATCACGGAGGAAGGACGGGGTGGAGACATTAACGATTGTTCGTTTCCACCCCGGCCACAGGACGCCTACGGTCCCTTTAACTCAGACTGGAGTCTCCCGGAGGCGGGGTTCACTGATCAGAGGCCAGCAGCAGCGGGCCAATCAACGAGGGGGCTGGCAAATAAAGGAAGTCCGGAAGAACACAGCGAGGCATAAACCGGTGGAGGAGTCGGAGCTGGAGAGGGGAAGATCGATTCGGAGAGAGGAGACGGTGAGAGAGGAAGGAGATCGAGAGAAGACGGAGGAGCAGGAGAGAGCGGAGCCGAGAGGATAGAGGTGCCACGAGGCCAACGACAACGCGACTCGCCCTGCCACGTTTCAGGAGGAGCGTGGCTGGGAAAGGTACGGGATCGGTTCTTACGTTTTTCTTTTACACGGGGAGGGACCGGGTAGCCTGGTTGGGGAGGTCACGGGGCTGTGTGAGTGTGGATTCCTTTTGTTTTACCTTTTCCCCCTCACACTTAGTCTTTCTACGACACCACTTCCTTACATTTTTAAACACAAAGGTGTGGTGGTAGCCCCAGATGATCCCTCACCCCCTACCCCCTTGCAAACCCTGTACAGCAGAATACCCGTCTCACCCGTGTGTTCTCGTGTTTGTTGTTTCCTTTCCCCTCCCTTCGGAGACTCGGACGGGAATCACACCACCGGGAGGAAGAGATGCACGCAGGATTTACAAAGCGAGAAGAATCCAACCCCCTCTTATACTTTGGAGTAAAGACTGTTCAGCCTAATAAACAGAAAGAAACCTACCTCAAACTGGTGTACCGGAGCTCATTGCTTCCTCCCCCCTTTTGAGAGAATTCAATGTATCACCTTTATTAGCATTCCAAAAAAAACTCTAGCATAAATGTCCACTAATGGTAGGCTTATTTATCCAATGATTTAATACAACTGCACTGCAGAGGGAAACGTTAGAAACCAAAGAGTGCTGCGATTAGTAGTTTGAGCCCATCTTCATAATACATCGAGATGCCACACAGTTAAGCACTTTAATGTCAAAATGTTCATCTGCCCAAGCCCTTCAGTCTCCAGGTGTAGACTATCGCCCTACACCACATATTTTATATGTAAGAAAAGAGAAGAAGAAAAACACGTTTGGTATCCTAGTGGGTTGCCAGATTACTGCATTAAATTCTGACGATATGCTCACACTATATTTATGACGAGGCTTTCATTGCTGTACTATAGAAAACTCCTTTACCAATCAAGAGTGAATATCTCATACAATGCCGTAGGTTAATACGAGAGCTGAGGTGAAGGGGTTAATAATTCAAGTTACGCAATGCCAGCTTATAATCACTTACACAATTTAGCATTTAAAAATCAAATGACATCATGCATGCTCACTTGAATTATCGAATCCACTGTGTGTGTGTAGTAAACGCCACACGACAATCTACAACTTCGGCGATTTTCACATAATTATATGGATTTGCCGCATCATCTAGGACTGCTGCATAATCTGCAGGTTTTAACAAAAAAAAGTTTTGTTTCTAGGTCAAACGGTTCAAAAATTATTAATAATAAAGCAACAAGTGTTGCCGCAGGCTGGAAGGCCCTTTGCAAAACTGGTCACCTTTCTGTTGCTTATTTCTATACGTACGTGTTAAACTGGTTCTAATGAGGTGAAACCATTGCCCAGACAATATCACCACATTTAAAAGTGACTAAATAATGAGGTAATACTACTACAAAATGTGCCGCAATATTTGCCTTTTCTTGCCATATAATTTACTCAAACCCTCTCGGGGAATAATTCCAATGGTCTGATCACAAACAATGGTTTACCACTCCACCACTCCCCCCTTCAAAAGCACGTTTCCGCTCACAAGAGGTGTGGCCCCGGTATTCGGACTGAGTTGTCACTGTCAGGTTTTGCGTTGGACAGTAGTGTCCTCTACTCGCCGAGGCAAAAAAGACGTAAGTACACAAATAGTAAACTATTGTATTGTAGGGTGCCTCGCTGATGCAAGAATATTAAAAACTCACCCAAATAACTGCAGTTTTAAGGAGAATCCGACACCACTTTTTGCTAACTGCAACTCCCTACCTCCAAATAAGCAAACTCATGAACCAACTTTTGTCAGAGAACAAAATAATACACATGCTTCATACAAAAAACCGCAATATCAATGACCTGCATTAACAAGCAGACGAAAACAACCGCGTGCGTGTGGCGGCAAAAGTGAAAGCAGCTGCAGCGCCCGCGAATGGTGCGCGCGCTCGTGTGAAATCTGACACAAAACAGATGGCACACTGTGCGCTGCTGCTCGTAACCGCAATCCCTAGGCCTTTTCACACGAACAAGCGTGTGAAAAGTCCAGAGCGATTCCAAAAGGTCATTTTCCTAGAACAGCGCTGTACTAGGCTCGACCTAAAAATGGCTACCTTACATATGCACTTTTGTAATTTTGAAATAGACCGTGAGTGTATGGCATGCACATATTCACGCAATTTAAAGAAAAACTTTGCCTCCTTTCTTTGAAAAACTAACCCTCCCGGGATGGTTAATTCCAAGAGCTGAAATGTTTCAGCTGCAGTGGGAGGCTGGGAGCCTCCAGCGCTGTGAAACCGAAAGCCAATTGCTCCCGGTTTTCTTTCAAAAATACAAATGTATGTGCAGGTCGTGCCCGATCGATTGGTACAGTGGGAAACAATCTAAAGTGAGATTTAAGGGTGGAGTGCGTGCCACCATGAGATGGTGTTGCGCCCCTCACCCCACAGTTTGAAGAACTCTGCCTTAGGGGCTCTTTATGGCCTCTTCTTTTGGACATCCCCACCAGTGATAGTTTTGGTTACCCTTATTTTGACCCAGTGGTCTGCCTTCTTCCCCCAATTCTTGAGGAGAAAGTCGACCCAGGTGTACCAGGAACCGATGTAACTTCTCTTACTCAACAGATGCTCTTTCATGATTAAATTGTAAAGCCTATAAAACTCATAAACATTGTTACCGTTCAACCAGCCACCTAGGGCCAGATGTATCAACGCATTGTGCGATCGCAAACAGGCCGATTCGCAGAATCGGCCCGTTTGCGATCTCCAAAAAGCGTTTTGCTATGTATCAAGATTTAAGAATTCGCAATATGGGTAATCGCAATTATTTGCGATTACTTAAATTGCGAATGCAGATAGGGAATCGCAATTTGCGATTCCCTAAATGCTATTCTTGTAGCCATTGCAAAATGCGATATTGCTTTAAGGAATCGCAAATTAGCACCAACTTCAAGTTGGTGGTAATTTGCGACTTCCTAGAAAAATGCACTTTTTTGCATTTTTCAAAGTGCCATGTGGTGCACATGCATGTCCTTGGGGCATGTATGTGCGCCACATGTGCACACATGCACATTTCAGGGGTGCAACAGGGTGTCCTTTTGGAACCCTTGCACCCTTGAAATTGCATGCGCAATTTCCGAGTACCTATTGGGTACTCGCAAATTGCGCATGCAATTCCCATTCATTTCTATTGGCCAAGAGGCCCATAGAAATGAATTGGAAGCCATTCCTTATTTGTGAATCGCAATTTGTGAGTCGCAAATAAGGAATGCGTAGGAATGGCTATTTTAAATGCGAAACCTACATGCATTGCATTTTGCGAGTCCTTAAAAGCAAATCGGTAAAATTAGCTGATAAGGAATCACAAAATGCAATTTTGATACATCTGGCCCCTAGTGTCTTAACTGAAAAGTCTACAGAATCAACCCACAACTGACTCCAAATTTTTCGAGTCTCCTTGAATTTGATTATATATTCCTCAGTGGTGAGTACAAAGCCCTCAATTAGAGTACCCTTCATTAGGTTATAATACTCAGCAACTGTATCGTTCAATGTCAAGAGTCTATCCCTGCATTTTCCTGAGAACAGTTCCCACCAGAGAGAGCCCTAGTGCTTCTTGGCTACCGTTATACTGATGTAAGCTCTCTCGAAGGCAGATAAACCACTTGGTGATATCATCACCATCTGTATATTTGGGGACAATCCCTGTGGGGATTTTTGTGTCAAAAAGTTCCTCTCCCTCCCCCTAGTTATGAAATTGCTGCCATGAGAGATGGGACCTGGTCCATCTCTTTTCTCTATTTCTCTATATCCAGGAGTTGAGCTTCAAAAGCTAACCTCCTGGCCAATCTTTCTAGTGCAAGCTCCTCCTCTGAGGGAACTTCTTCTGAGACAGGGGTCTCCACCACCTCTTCAGCATAATCTACTCCTTTATGATTGTCATGGGATTCATTTTGATATACTGGATAATCTCTCTCATATTCTGCCAGAAGCCTTCTAAGCTTCTCAATGATAGCATGAGAGAGAGTTTAAATACCATAACCTTTAAAGAGAGCCCTTAACTGGGAGTAGGATAACAACGTGTAAGCGGTAATGTCGAGCTAATGAGCCTGGTTCTGTCAGTCATTATTTCACCTTAAGTTGGGACTTTTTTGGAGAGGTAAAAACATTAACAAAATACTCTTTGTCCTAACTAAAGTAAAGCTTCTTAAATTCTAACCACTAATTTCAGGGACTTAACCAAGGCCCAAGCAAAATGTTAAAAATAGACCGATTTAAAAATACAACTAGCAAAAGACAATTTTTGGATTTACTCATGTGGTCACTTATTGATAATGTGCTATCAGCAAACTCAAAGTCGTAGACCCCACCACTGATCCACCAATCCACTCTCTATATAGTGTACTAAGATTGAGTACACTGTGCAGAGAGTCCAGTGAGGCCCAGATTTGTATACAGAGGCATAAGTAGATAACACTATTTGTGGTAGTGTGAATGAGTAGTTAGGCTTATCAGAGGGTAGTGCTAAGCATTGGTTGTAGTCACGGAGGCAATACATGAGACACACACTGAAGAATAAATTGGAAACCAAACTGCAAAAAACACAAACTGAATTTTATATAATTTTTAAGACTAAGAGCTTCGTTCACAGGTAAGCGCTTTTTTAGCTATGAATTTTCAAAGTTCGAAAAATAACTCACTGCCGTGCAGCAATTACACACAATGAAAGTCCATAGAGAAAAATACATGAATGTATATAAAATCATACACTCGGTTCTAGGGCTTCACTTTCATGCTTTAGAGTAGCAGCAGGCCAAGGTCCAATGTTCCACCAGCGGATCGTCGAGAGAGTCCCAAATTTAGCTGGGAGCAGGGTGCTGAGATCATTGGTACCTGGTGCACTACGAAGAAGGGGTCCACCTCAAAACAGGCTGCACAAGAGGACTTACAAGTAAGTCTGGGGGACCACCAACAAGGGATCGGGTCGCAAGGGCCTCAGGACCACGGGAGCACAGCCGTTTCGTCAATACCCATGCCGGGCGGGCTAAGTGAGGAGTACATAGGTCAGCCGGTCTCTGTGTCTCAAGATGGTCTTCGCGGTCAGAGGCACGCAGGTGTAGGGACGATTCAAGGACAGCTGGGCCACTCATGGAGTAGGTCTCAGGGGTCTTGGTGTCCCTCGATGGGTGCTTGCTTCCTGGAAAGTTGGAGTCCGGATTGGACTCTTCGTCATAGTGTCGGTTGCAGGTGGCCCGGTACCACGGGTATTGCTAGGGCACGACTCCGGTAGGACCTGGTTTCCTCTCACTTGGTGGGGGGGGGACAGATCTGTCACTCTGGCGCTGGTGTACCGCTTCTGGTTTGGTTGCTGCGTCAGTGTCGCCAGAGTGCAGCAAGTCGGTAAGTCAGACTCTGCAGGTTCAGAGACTGCGGTTGCAGGGGACTAGTTCCTCTACTCCACAGGAGTTCTCTGGTGATTGTGGAAGGGGTGGAGGTGTTCCAGGGTTCTTGAAGGTCTCTCAGAGCAGGACGAATCAGCACACAATGATGGTCGAGTCCTTTGAGGCAGCAGTCAAGATTTTGTGGCAAACGTCTGCAGCAGGTACAACGTTCTCAAGTCAGCAGCTCTTCTTTGTCTGTTTTTTACTTAGGTCCATTGACTCTGAAATTCAAGGCCTAGGGGTGCCATCTAAAAACTAAATTTAGGGGCGTTACAGGGGGTGGGACCTAGTAGCCAATGGGCTGCCTACCTATAGAGTGTCTATACCCTCTGTGTGACTGCCTCCTGTAGGAAGGGGTGCAATCCTGACAACAATAGGCTAATTTACTCCATCCAAAGATGGAGGAATTGGAAAAGTGGGGTCCACATCACCTGTCCCACCTTAAAGTTGGTGCTGGCTAAACTTGAGCACACCTCCTTAATCTAACTAATTTTCCTGCCTGTCCCCCACACCAAAAGTGGAGCCTGGGTTGCATTTCAAAGATGTCATGCTTTTGAAACTTCCGGCCTTGGAGTGCCATTACAGCCTGGGGGAGGTGTGAAGCACCTCTGCTGAGAGCAGGCATTGTTCCTGGCCTCTAAGTGTGCAGGCTCTCAACCCATGAGGTCAAAAACATGTCTGGTGGTGGCAGGCTGGCTAAGACTAGTTAGAGACCACACCAGTGTTCGATAGGTTTTCAAGGGGAACCTCTAGGGTGCTCTCTATGTGCATTTATTAATAAATCCAAAAATGGCATCCGTGTGGATTTATTAAGACAAGATGTTTGGTACCAAGCATCCCTGGGTACAGTGAAACCATCATGGTGCTGTGGAACTCGTAATGATAGGTGTCGACCCATATACACTCTCTATGGCTTCCCTGCACACTTACAATATCCAAGAATGGACTAAGATATTGTACGGTCACATCTGCTCATGTAGATATGTTCACATATGGGATACAGTGCACCCTGCCTTAGGGCTGTAAGGCCTGCAGTAGGGGTGAGTTACCTATACCTCATGCAGTGTATGTTTGCATGGCACACATGGCTGACTTGCTATGTTGACTCTTAGGTTTTCTCAGCACCAAGATACGCAGGCTGCAATAGCAATTTGCATGGTCTTTGTGAGGGGTCTCTGTGGTGGTGTAATTATTGCTGTAGTCCCAGTGGACCCTCTTCAGTCCCAATGGCCCAGGTACCAGGGGAACCATTCACAGGGGCCTTACAGGGGTTTCTGAACTTGTGCCAATCGTGGTACAGTTTTGGGAAAGAGCCTTGGCGCTGGGAATCTGGTTAGCAGGGACACAGTTCACTTTAAGTAGAAATCACATCATGTTCTAGGCAATAAGTGGGGGCTTACCATGTCAAAAGAGGCACTTTCCTACAGTTCCCCATCAACCGAGACAGACCCTTTCTTCCAATTTATGTTGACCTACAGAGAAAGCAGATTGCACACTAACCCATAAGATATTTCTCAGCATCTTGGGCCCTATACACCCAATAACACTAAAATATCTTGAGAAATTGATATTAATTCTGAAAGTACTAAAACCCCAATGGCTTACCATTTGTGAACAGAGCAAAACAGGATCCATTAATATTCTCTGTAAGATGAGTCAGTACTGGTTCCTGACAAGAACATACTTTGCCTCTGGTATTGTTCACACATTTCAGCCAAAAATCCCCCTGTTGCCAAACGTGTAAAGTGTTTGATTCCATTGTTTTCATAATGTGCGGTCTCTTTATTACCACATTTGGAATAAGGTTTTAACAGACAAAACAAAGTATATGAAAGCTCATGTTATAAAATACCCCAAAATGGCCTTGCTATGATTACTTAACCTACAAAATGAGTACATAAATGTATCCTATTGATCTGGCTCTTCACTTGGCTAAGCGTTGTACTATTTATTGGAGGAGAAGCGATTCTCCTTAATGTTAATTCACCTTGATTAAGGATTTGGCCCTTTAAAATGAAAATGACAAAACATTTGTCACAGCAGTCCAAGAGATATTTGGGACGATAACCAAACTTATGTGGGTCATTTTATTTCAGAAGCAGGGTTATTCAACCTGGATGACTTGGATGAAAAAGTCCCCCATTGATACAATAGGATGTGCAAATCTGCTGCACACGGTTCATGAGTTAAAAAAAAAAAAGCCAGACCCTGCTTTATCTAGGAGGAAATTGAACAAATGGAACAGAGCGTTATATCCTTCATTTTACGGCACAGGCACCCTCTGTAAAATGAACTGTAATACAGACCCTTGGCACCTCCAGAAGCTAGCACTGCACAACACTTCACCTCAGGTAGAGGGGAACACTATGACCGGCCAACCAATATGGAGATGGGACCAAAACGGATTTAATCCCATCATCATGTAAGGTCCTTTCTCATGGAATTCTCTGGACTATGATCTGAGAACCCCTAAATCATTCCTTTTTGTAACGGTCTCCAAAAAGCCATTGTCCATTATTAGACTGGATTTAACCATATCACACTTTATAAAAGGGATTATTTTCACAAGCATAAGGACTTTACCATGGTGAAATTCTGCTTGATGTCCGACAAAATTCTTGAGTTTTCAGACTTGTGGCAAACCGCACACCCACTTAGTGCACAAAATGAAATGTTCCTGCTCAACAAAGGACCAACATATCTAAATAAGATATATATAGTCGGATGACTTATTATACAGCACCTATATCTACACAATGTTTGCTAAGCAATTCTGCATTTTAACTTTATGCAAAAGGGCATAACAAACCATGCTGATGATTTTTTGGTTCCAGGTCACTGCTAACACTGCTTTCTCCACCCAGTAGGCAGCCAAGTCTTTGCTCCTGCCAGCGATGAAAATCCCATCCTAGATTGGATTATCAATTTATTTGAGCTGATCAGACTCGGTATACAGGAACTGAGCATAGCAAGGTGATCTTTATTTGATCCAGTACACTCTCTGTACACAAACAATAACCATTTAATACTTACTTGCATTTCTCCCCTCCGATTCAGACTCTTCTTGGAAATGCAGTTCCTCCTCCGGTTTTAGATTGTGTGCAAACACAGATGTGACACCTGGCTCTCCTTATACAAAGAAAAATTTAAGAAATATTGAAGAAAGATTCTACCCAGCTTATGTCCAAAATGAATAACTGTTTTAAACTCAAAAATTCAAATACATAGAGACATCACATGAGAATTTGAAAAATACCATTATCATCACAAAATGGGTCAAAGTGGTATAGTTAATAGACTATTGGATTGATTGATTGATTGATGTACTTATAGAGCGCAGCTATCACCCTACGGGCATCTTGGCGCTTGCATTGGGAACCCGTCCTGGTTTTTCCCTGTAAGATAACCCGTACTGGGCATCCCCAAGGTGAAAGCCAGGCATCCCGCCGCGGGGGGCCGTTGTGGAGATTAAGCAGGCTTGTTGCCCAGAGCTGCATAGTGTGAACTCGTGCTTAGAGTGGGCACCGAAGCGAGAATTATCGAGCCCGTGGACAATTGGGCTCTGGACCCTGCCGCGTCGGGAATCGAACCCAGGTCCCGGGTCTGATCTCTGCTTCAGGGTATGCCTCCTCTAACCAGTGAGCTACACTTCTCCACTCCACTGAATTATCATTACAATAATTAATATGCATGATAGTAAGTTTTCCAAAGGTCAAACATTTTCAGTCAGACTCACAAAAGATTAAAACATTGTAGACACAACCAAGTATAAAGCCAGAGTTCAAATGCTGGAGCTTTCCAGGTTTAACCAAGGCAGGAATATCGACCCTGGGAAGTGGAAACGACTGTCAGAATCTATTGATGATCTCACTTGTTGACATGCCTTAGCACTCACAATACTTTAAAGACTTATGAAATATAACATCAGACAGTAATAGTTGACCAGTGTGTATGACAGGTGCCCACACACAGGTCAAAGTGAAGCAAACACTCAGTGGAATCAGATAATGTGCATGAAAAACCTATGTATCACAAACCTTTGTCATATTTCTCAGACAACCACTGTTTAAATAGACAGCTCTTCTGGGCATGCAAGCTCGGGAGGGAGTTGACGCACAGACTGCTCAGGACAGACCTTAGCACCTGGGATCCGGTTTGTTGCAGTTGGAAGGGGGCTGACTACAAGTCCCAGAGCCTGTTACGGCAGGAAACCACCAGTGTGGTGTCTACTTAAGCACTCAAGGGCTCCTGCAGTGTTGAAGCCGATAGTAGCAGTCGTAAGGGGAGCGTACTACAAACCCTAGAGCTTGTTGCTGCAGGAAGCCACCAGTGTGGTGTCTGGGCCCTGAGGCGCTCTACTTAAGCCATGAAGGGCTCCCGCAGCACGGGACGCTCGTGGGTCGTGCCCAGGCAAAGACCGGGCCCATCTGCGCCAGTCAGCGGCAGGAAGAAGCGTGGCTGGCCACCCCTTTTGGCTAGATCTTTACTAAATAGACTGGAGGCTACCTGCGCTGCTGTAATATATCATCAAGGACCAGTTCAAGGCCAAGGTAATTTTTCTCTGATATCCAGTATTCTGTGATTGTTCCGTTTGACTGCTTCGCTAGGCTGCTCACTGGCATCCCTGCTTGCTATCACTCTATTGGTATCTAGGCTGAGAAGAGGAATAAATGGTGCTGAAAGGTGCCACAACAATGGGTAAAAAGAAAGGGCCTCTCATTAAACCCCGTCTCACTCTGCCACCCTTGTGTATCGACCATGGAAGGTTTTCTCCATGGAGCTGTGAGTGTTGTATCGAAAGAAATAAAACTTGTTGAAAGGAGGCTCTCGTTGGACAGGGACATTTATTGCGCCCCTCCCATGGTTCACTCGCTTGCACCTGTGTGGAGGGGCCCTCCCATGAAAGGGGACCAATGGGGGTTCGTGATGAAGATCGAGGGTGGCTACCCCTAGAATGGACAGACTCATAATTCCAACTACACCAGTTATCAGTCCGAAGTGGAAAAGAAAGACTTGTGTATCTGCCCAACCTCTGCACAGTCTTTGCCGATGGACCGACTTATTTCCAACTCATCAGGAGAGGAGGTGGGCTCTTCCCTTAGGAATGTTTCGAATGGGGATCTCAAAACATTGTTAAATAATAAATTGGACACAATTCTGTTGAGAATTTCCCACATTGAAGATAGGGTTTTTGAGTTATTGTCCCTGATGGCCAAAGGGAGGGCTGGGTACAAGGTTGCTCAGGTGCAGGGCACAGCAGAGGAGCAGCGGGGTCAGTTGATCCAGTTGGCTCTGGGAGGGTCCCTACATTAATCCAAGATCTTGGTGGCACAGGTTCAGGCGCGCCCCAAGTTGTACTAAAGAAAGGGCCCATGGGGGTATTTCATAGCTCTTGTAGTATAGATGCCCCCCGTCCATTGGATGAACTAGGGGGCTATTGGCCTTCAGCCTCTCCTATCAACCCCAGAGGTCTGTTAGATTTGCCCCAGAACCAACTCCTTATGTAATGGTCCTGAGGAATGTCCCCCCAATTTTAACCCCAATTGAAAATCTTACCAGGTACTCAAGAACACAGCGATGCACTGGCTTAGCTCACATCTCTCTCTTAGGATGGAGCTTGCGGATTCTATTATCATGGCACGCAGAGTTAGGTAGATAGGCAGGGACTGGAAACCAAGGGCAGGAGACTGTGTGTTGGTTAATTTGAATTATTCTTGGTTAGCTGGCGATCTACTTGCTGCTGCCCCCAATTGACATCAGGCCCACCAGGGATAGTTGCCCTGCCTTTGGGTTTTTCTATAGACCGGATTTTTTTAGCTCGCCCATCATACTATCATTTGGCTGGAAGGGGGTCCTGTCCAGCTAACGTCCACCTTGCTTCTAGGCCACCCCCCCCAGTGCCCACAGCCAATCGATTTCTTCCCTTGAGTGGTATGGAGTGCTGCGATTGACTGGACTTATGTGATTCTTTCCAGTCTTGCAGGGTCCACAGAGCCTCCCCGGGAGTACACTCAAAGCAGCCAAAGGGCCTTACGTTGTTGCAGGTCTTTCCTCAAAGTTTAGTGACCCCAGGTGGGTGCATTATGTTGAATCCTTCCACATAATTTGTCTCCAAGAAACTTGGGCAATTGATAACAGCATTTTTCTTGACAGATACATGATGTATTTTGAACCTGCGGTTCTTTCAATGGCAGGTAGGGTGAAGGGGGCTTAATCATGTTTGTTAGAATTCCGTTGAGTGGTTATACTTTGGATCTCATTTGGCATGTTCGCACAACGCAGGGAGTACAACTATCAATGACTGGATGCTTACCAATAATTTTTATTTTTATAATAGCAAGGGTGGGAGCTCTGACACCTCGGGAGTTTACTACCTGGATCGTGCCTTAAATCCATATCAGTCATGGGTGATGGCCAAGCCCAAATCGTCCTTGTTGGTGTTTTTTATTTTCATTTATGCAATCCTACACTAGTTAGTGGTGCCTCTACTGGCAGTTGTTGGTTAAATGAAGGGTTACATTTTGCTCCCTCACAGGATGGTCAGAAGTTAAACGAGCTCTTAGATTTACATAGCCTGGTTTTAAGCATGGAGAAATTGGTGAACTCCCCAAACCCCGTAATTTGCCCGTCTTACAAAAGGAGGGGTAGTGGATTGCTTATAGTTTTTATATTTGTTTTGTCACCATTATACCTGCTCATTTCTCATTTTAATATCATTTTCAGTCCTTTCAGTGACCACAACCCATTATCTATAACTTTGGATATCATCATGGGCCCAAAACCACAGTTAAGGGGCGCACTTATAAGCCTATCCACTGTCGACCAGGAGAGAGGGCTGAAAGGGTCTCAGGTGGACGCTCAGCGCCTTCAAACTTCTCTCTCTGCATCCTGCCTACATGAAATTAACATTTGTCTGGATAGTGACGCAGGTAGGGGGAGGTACTGGAAGCTTTTAAAGGCGTAGCCCTGGGGGTTTGTAAACTTATAACCGTCACAGCCTTCAGCCCCCGGGTGTCACAAAACCCTAAATGTTTTGATAGAGACTGCTCGAGAACCCTGCGTCACCTGAAGGCAGACTTAAAGCAGGTTCAGAGGGACAGGCATTTGATCAGAAGCTGTAGGTGGGTCTATAAGTTGGCTCAGAAGGTTTGTAAATATAATTTACAGGAATCAGCCTGGAAGGAGCTTTGTCAAGCCTGCGAAACGGGGGACAGCTCGGTATTCTGGAGCGTTGTAAATAGGCCTTGCTTTGTTGAGGGCTCTGGCCCGCTCTTATGCCACCACATCTCAGAGCAACAGTGGGTGGATCATTTTGAGGGCATTTATAATCAGGGGGGTGGTGGGCGATAAATCCCCTGTTACACCTGTGAAATTTGGTAACCGAGTGGTCTTCCTGTTCGGTATTCTCATCCTATCTAGCAATAAGTCCCCAGGCCCGGACAGTATACCGCCAGACCTGTTTAGAGCAAATACAGAGGTTAGGTCCCCTATACTAACGCAGGTCCTGAATGCGGCTGCACAAGAGGGGTCGTTACCTTCTTCGACCACCTTTGTGATTGTCCCCATATTTAAGAAGGAGGACAAAGAGAACCCACAATGTTATCAGACAATTTCTTTACTGGATGCTATGGTCAAGGTATTGGAGAGGGTGATTTTAAATAGGCTGTGTGATTGGGAAGAAGAAAACAATATTTTGAGTGATGCTAATATGGTTTTAGGGCAGGAGGTCGACCTCAGACCAATGCCTGAACCTCCATTTAATCATTAATAAATAATTTGGGAGTTTTATTTGACGTTAACAACTGCTGAAAACTCCTAGTTGAGGCTAAAAGATCAGAGTCCCTAAAAATGATGGGGGCGTTTTTCAGTTCTGCACATAGGCTTGGGTCCAGGGCACCAAGAGATCTTCTAAAAATCTATCTACCTGCAACGCACAATTGTGTTATGGTAGCGAGGTTTGGGGATATGTCAAGTTGGATCGGATTCAAATGACAGAGAATAATGTTTTGCGCAAGCTGGTCCAGGTCCCACAATACACTCCACCATTTTCAGTGCATGCGGAGCTTGGGCTTGATTGTGTTTCGGACCTGATATCTTTAAGCCCGCTCCTGTGCTGGATTAAGATCTGGAGCAGGGCTGTGTTGAAGCTAAGCCGGCTCCCGTTTGTAGAGAGAAGGTTCAGAAAGAAGCTTTCAGTAATGGGCCAAATGCTTTTAAAACTGTGCAGGGGACAGAGCCATACCTGGGCTCGGTTCGCTCACAGCATGACAGGTTTTTACTGGTTAGGTTCAGGTTTGATCAATTGCATCATTTCTTGGCGACCCCATGTGGGTGGGCTCTGTCTGAGGCAAGGGCACCCTGCAACAATGAGTCTCCTCTGGATATGCTCCATTTTATAATGTTTTGTTCTTACTTCAGCTGGCCGAGAAAGCATATTTTAATCCCATTGCTAAAATCATTGCATTTTAAACAAGTTAGCCCTGTCCTGTTGTACCTTCAGATGCTTCCCACTGAGCATGTGATTTTTACTGCTTTATCCTTCTTGCAAGCTGCCTCAGTGTCCGGGAAAACAAGACCTGATTAATTGTTTTAATGCCTTCTGTTTTTATGAGTAATCTTATGTTTTCATTATTTATGAAATTGATACAATTGTGCTTGATCTGTATTCTTTTATGGTGATTTTATTTACCGAATAAAGATTCATATTGATTGACATTTCTTCTGATTCGGTTACATTGTTGCCATTCACTGAGCTCAGGCTGTCTTTTATCTGGTTAGCTACGTTAAGTCACACTCTGAGATGAGCCATTGTTTACCATTACAGAAGCTTCCCCTTATGTATATCTGCTGTTTTAGGATTCATCCTAGCACCATGGTCTGCCACCACAGCAACACTACCACCTGTTCACCAGTACCAATGCAGTATTGAAAATACATTTTGGGCCTATCATGGCAGATGTGGTATCTTCAAAGAGGTATTCTGTATAAACACAGTGTTCAAAACAGATCACAAAACGAGCTACCTCATATTAACATTTGGGATTTATATTTTGGTTTACGGGCAGCTATTATCTACACCAGTCTCCAAAGGCCAAAACTCCCCAGTAATGGTACTTCCAGTTCTTTGCATTTTATGACAACCAAATTATTAGCCATTGTAGTATCATACCTAGTGCCATGTGTTCATAACACATCACCTCCCTGTCCATACACGACATTGTCTGCCTTCTTAGATTTTGTCAATGATGGGAAGCCCAAACACAAAGCTCAGGTTAACGGACCTTAACAAACATGGTTAACTAATCCTCTTGACAAGGGCACTAGCATTTGTAGGAGGGTACACAATGGTACAATTAAAACATAAGAAATAGATGCTGGCAGTAGACATAACAGATAAAAGAGATATGCTGGAGCACTGATATTAAGAATAGTCAGGGCCGTCTTTAGGGCAGTGCGACTGGTGCGGCCGCACTGGGCGCTGACCTGTGGAGGGGGCGCCGACCTCAGGGTTGGGCGCTATGTTTAGCAAAAATGTATGATTGGAGAGATGAGGGGTACTTAAGCTTGGTCGTAGTGAGAGATTCCGAGGAGGCGTTCATGTGGTGTGGGGGCGCCAACAATGATTTTTGCACCAGTAGCCACCAGCACTAAAGCCGGCCCTGAGAATAGTGCTAAAGTTAACAGTGCATACAATTCTAGCCTGCTGTACAGGTCTTAATAGGGCTCCGCACAAGGACATTCTGTTCATTATTAACATTCACTATTAGTAAAAATAGAGAGGTAGTCTCCAACCAACCCCCCCCCCTCGTTCTTTGTGTTACAATCTTGGATCTCACAGCTAAGTGCATCTTTGTGTTGAAAATGCACCAAAATCAAAGTGAAAAAATCAAAGAAAAATATCAATGCAGCTTCTGCTGAGTTTTACATTGCTGCTCACAGGATACAGAACCTTTTCCTTTGTTAGCTGCATACTGAGCAGTTGTTCAGTTGCATTCCGGCTAGGAACAATGACAAAGCATGGACATTGGATTACTTAAATATAATCGAACGAGGGTCAGCCAAAAAACTCCAAAGAACCAGAATCATGTTGGCCAGCTCATTTTCAGATTCCAGCTTTAGAACAACACCTGTGCTGAAAGCTCCATGGCTTTAAATTAAAGAAGAAATATGGTTCAAGACATCACAACTGGAACAACTTATGTTCAATGTACACACCCCTGCACACTTGTCCAAAGGTTTCATGCAATAGGATCTAGCCAAGAACTGGCGATTGACCTCCTTGAATTAACATGTCATCCACCCACTTAGATAAAGAAGACAGTTGGGCCACTCCTTGCACCACTAAGGCTTGACCCTCCCTCCAGAATGCCTTTCAGCACATACCAGTTATCGAAGGCACTTCGATGAAAATCAATAGAGGTCTAAAGACAGATTTCTTCTGCTTTCTGGCTGATGGCTTGCTATTCTCTGGGCCCCCTTTTTCATGCCAGGCCATCTGACTCCTTGCTTGTTCATGATGCTGTTGATATGCCCAAGTTCAGACAGTCCACACAGTCTTCCGATGAATATGAATCCTTGTGTGCCTCCCACTACCAAGGCTTTACAGTCTTCTATAACTACAATGAGCCGGAATACGATACAGAATAATAGCGATTTTTTTCAATTTCACTTGAATAAACTCGTGGCCCATCCCACAAACCCATTTAAGTGTTTAGAAGCAACTTTATAGCAGCTACCAAACAAAACCACTAAATGAATGACTGCAGCTCTCCTGAAGCCAATCGTTGTTTATTTTACTCTAAACTTGGTATGCTTCCATGGAATAAGATAGCCTCGTGCTGAAGAACTTGGCCTGTGGAGGTTCCTGAACTGACAACAATGACTTTGTAGTACTACTTCAACACATTCCTAACCTTCCATCTTACAAATCCATGATTCTGATGCTTATAATGCTTAATTCTTCCTTATTGGTTTACTATTTTCATTATTCATTTAGTGTCATAATCACTGGTCAAAACAGAGGCCTTAAGATCTGGTATCAGGCTATAAAAACAAATTTAATTGGCACAAAAGGCAAACACAATGTAGGAGGAGATAACATTAATGAGACAAACTAAGCTAAGTGTTATATAGCTATAAACCTGAGACACAGTAAAGCAAATGTTGTGATCAAGTAACATGACAATAACAATCATCTTGTCTGTATAATATAGAAATGTACTGATGTAATATCTATTAAATTACTACTGTGACTCCCAACTAACCTATAACTTTAATAAAGCTTTCTCTTCTTTCCGATCTCTGTTGGTCCATAGAGTAAGTATTTACATCTTCTTTTATGTTGAAAGAAGCTGGCGGTGTAATAAGAGAATATCCTGGAGTACAAAAATACAAAAACGTAAAGTGCATGTGCATATACTTAAACAACGAAGTTGCACATTACCTCATTAACAGTTGTTAATTTTTTAGGCCAGAAACAATTACCATAATACAACACCTGTTTATGAAACTCAACTATAGTAAAGTCTGATCAAGGGGTTACGCTCCAGTACCGAAGAGAGAGGCTTGTGGACCACTCCTCAGGCAGTTTAATATGATGAGTAAAGAAATTAGGTGATCCAACTGGAAGCACTACAGATTTCTAATAGCATAAAGACCAGCATTTCAGCTAAAAAATTGCTCTTCCCCCACTTGCGTGCTCCTGCAAAAATGAAGGTAAAATGTCCAACAGTTATGACATATATCATAATTTCTTGGCACAAGGTCATGAGGAGATACACAAGTCATAAAGAATGAGCCTCATTTACAAAACTGGCAATGAAGGTAAAAGAAGTACATAACTAACATTACCAATATAGGGGTGCAGAAATAACAAGCATTTGCAATGCAATAGGTCTTGCCTTTGCGAGAGTTAGAGCTATTGGCGTTGTAAATGGTAATGTCTTTTACCTATGTGTTTTTGTTTGGAGTGTTGTGGATGTATGTGGTGTGGAGTGGAATTAAGTGGGTTGGATTTTAATTGTTAGTTGTGGAATTGTGTGGGGTGGTATTGTGTGGTGTGTAGTGTATTTGTGTAGTGGAATTATGGGGCATGGTGAATAGATAGACGTGAGAGCTGTTGCCAAAGAAAGAACCGTTTATAGTCAGATCGGAAGAAATCTGGAAAAGGAAGTCTTTAAAGAACTTCAGAAGATGTCGGGGTACAACTTAGAAGCTAGGGGTACAGAGCCTGTAGGCGACAATCTGAAGTTACCACGTGTTTAATGAGATATGTGGGTGGTAAATAATGTGGTAGTCGGTACACTGAAAGCGCTGGCATGGACATGAAAGGAAGCAGATCGTTCCCAGAGCCTAATAAATTCCAACGGGAGCAGAAGCAGCTCAAAGAGTGATCTGTGGAATTAAAGGAGGAAAATCTAGTTCATATCAATACTGGCCAAAGGTGCACTGGAATGGAAAATGGAAGCAGGCCCCTTGTACTTGAAGAATGTGAATGGGGCTAGGGGAAATAATCCTAACTTTACAGGCGTGGGACCGTTATCTTGTCAATTTTGGGAAAAACGCATCGAACCAGATGCATGCTGTTCACAACAGCTCTCTGCAATCCTTGAGGTAAAAAGTAAACTTTATACTTAAGACAATTGAGTAATTTTCGCAGTGCACCAAAATGGTGATGCTCGGAGATCCAAAGGTTTGAATTTTCACCTCACAATTACTTCTGGCAGTTGTACGCCCTTTCCTTCAAAAAGAGGCACACTTCCAAGCCAGCTGCAGTAACGCTCCAGAATGCGTCTCTGAAGGCAGTAAGGGTGAAGGGAAGTTACGAAAGGTACTCATCTTCCAAGAGTGACCCGCTGCTGTAACGGAGGTGGGATGAGCCATGAGAATTGAAATCTAGGAACCGGGTCTAGAATGTATTTACATAGCACTGTGCGAGAACTGATGTGGCTTCAAAGAGAGGGACCAGCGAAGTGAAGTGAAAATTAAAGCGCACGCCATCAACTAAATTTAGTCTGGGAAAAATAATGTCTAGAAAATGGATCATGAGGTAAAAAAATGTAAGATAGAAAATTATGTGTAATTTAGTCACGTAATATAAAAATAAAGATAGCTGAACATAGTTGGAAAATAACGTTATTACTTTTTTTCACAGCGCTTAAACGCACAAGTATTTTGACGTTGGGGAGTGGCCAGCAGTCAGCTAAGATGGCCGCAAGTCTATAGAGCTGGGTTAGCCACGCAGTGCTTGCCCTATTGAATCCGTCATTAACCGCATTTTGGTGAACCCTCGGCGAAGCCAAGAGGGCCGGGAGCTCGCAGCGATCTCTCCAGCGAGTTCCGGGCTGTCCAGAAGCATGGGAGACCGAAGTTATCAACGGTGGCCGCAGGAGAGGGCGCAGGCAAAATGGCGCCGCACTGTCGGGCCTGACCACTGCGGAGATGGCACTGCTGTGATCTGCCACCATTGACTACCGAAGGTTGGCAGTCGGGTGTGTGGCCGCGTGTGGAGTGGCACTTGCGTGAGCCCCCTCCCCCGCTGGCAGCCACATGAGCAGCAGGACGCGACGATCGTGACGCATAGGGGCGCAGCTTCGTGAGCAACAGACCCGGCTGGCATGCCGGAATTTGGTGAGCGGTCCGGTGGAGTCAGCAGAGAGCAGCCCACGAACTGGGCACAACACTGAGTGCTGCGGCTTGGGCGTGCGAGGGGTCCACCCTTCCCACCCTGTGCATGGCCCTCCGCCTGGACAACTGATGGTGCATTAGCAGCCGCGGGCACAAGTGAAGGAGTGAAGCGCCAGCGGAGTGAGACTAAGCCTGCCCTGGAAGCTCAGGAGGAAAAACTGAAGCGGGAATACCTTGACCCCGTGGAGACAGTACGTTTTGCCAGTGGGGGGGCCTATCGGATTGTGGCTAATTGCAATGCAACAGAGGAAACTGCATTGGGCCCCAGAAGCGCGCCGAAAGGCCTGTTGGTTGAGCAGGTTTTGGGGCTGGGAACTTTCGCATTTACCGTAGCCTAGGCGCCCTCTGACGGAGTTTGCTTGGGGCTCCGGATGTGTGAGATCAGGCCTACCTAAGGAAGTGCCAGAGCGAGCAGTATGACGGGACCCCGGTGCTGGGGGTTTTGCCATTGGGTGCCCTGAAATGTTCTACGAAGAGGCTCTCTCCCCACCTGTACGGCAGTGGTGTAGGTGATCGTTGGACCCGTGGGGCGCACGAAAGGTGTGGGCCTGGGCCAAGCCAACCACATAGACAAATACACTGTCGCCATGGGTCGTGAGGAAGGCGCCACAGGGGCAGCTCTAAGACAGGACAGAGAAGATCCAGCCCAGGACCCTTCGCTGAAGGATATACTCCTTGCGATAATGGAGCTCCGGGGACCTTGGAGCCGAAACTGGACTCGGTCACTGAAGAGGTCAACCTGCTCAGAGCAGATTTCCGTAAGATGGCAGATAAGGTGATCTCGGCGGAGTCCAACATTGACGGACAACAATCAAAGTCGAAACGACTAGAGGAACACGTCCTGAAATTGACCAGAAACCAGACTGATATTCTGGACCGGCTGGATGACCAGGAGGGTGGAGCCCGACGCAACAACATACGCGTGTTGGGTGTGCCAGAGGGCATGGAGGGGCCATCGGTGGACCTCTTTTTGGAGGACCTGATTTTGAATGTGCTGAAGCTGAAACGCCTCTCTCAGTTCTTCTCGATTGAGAGGTCCGATCGGGCACTGGGGCTGAGGCCTAAACCGAGAGCTTCCCAGCACGATAATTGCGCGCCTGCTCAACTACGGAGACGTAATTTTACAGACGGCGCGCCAATACAGAGATCTACAGAACGAAAATGCACCGATTCGATTCTTCCTGGATTTCACGCTCCAGGAACAACGACAAAGGAGAACCTTCGATGCAATGAAATGAGCCCTACACGATCAGAATATCAAATATATGATGCTATTTCCTGCCAAGCTGAAAATCATTGCAGAGGGTAAGACCTTCTTCTTCCCGCGCCAGAAGAGGACAACGACTGGCTGGAATGCTGGAGAACGGTCAGGCAAAAAGTGGGCGGAGCTCAACAACATGTCCCCAAAGAACGGGATGGCAAGCAGAGAGGTGCAGACCTGGAAGCGGACGTCCCGACCCAGCGACAGTGACCAGATAAGTTATCACCAATGGGATACTATGTTTGTAATCGAGGGAGTGAGTTTGCGGGGGTTGGGGTGGGCCCTGCATTGCACAGACCATTGAACTGAGGCTCTGGAGAACAATCGCAGAGACTATACTATGGGGACAGCTGTGGGACATTGGACTAGAAACACTGGTGCAGAGGGGCACCCATTTTATTTATTGGGGCATTGATCATCCGAATGTTATTTTAAGCAACAGGTAGCTGGAGGCGGACGCGTAGCCCACAGTACTTGTTACAATTACTCAGTTAGGGAGACAGGCACTCTGCATGTTGGGGAGGTTCTCTACTCACCGAGCAGGGTTGCAGGGTGGGGGGGGGGGTTGGGAAATTGTTTGTTTTATGTTCTTATTTGTTTCTTTGTTCCTAGCTCAAGACTAAAAGACAGATTATGTACATGCACGGATGGGATGGATGGGGTGGGGGGGAGTGAGATGTGAACCACACTTAGGTTTCCATGGCTAGGATAAGGGAGAGTCCGACGCAGCTCACGCCCTGGTCCTGGAATGTAAATGGTTTGGGGAACAAAATGAAATGCACTCTCATCCTCCAACATATTAAACGACATGGCCCGGATGTTGTACTGATGCAGGAGACGCACATTAAAGGGAACAGGTACAAAGCGCTGGACCGATTCGGCTATCAGCTGGTGGCCCATTCTGGGTACACATCTGACGCACTAGGGGTGGGAACCTGCTGCGGTCAGCTTGCCCACTTATTGTGGAGAGAGTCTGGTCCAACGACGCTGGCTGTTGCAGGGAGGTGAGAGGGACGGAGTATAAACTTCTGCTCGTTCTATGCTCCCCCGCGTTTACAGAAGATTACTTTCCCAACTATTAGCAAAATCCTCATAGGGCCCCCGACTGGTACGCTTCTGGCTAGGGGCGATGCCAAATGCAGTTTTAGATAAGGAGATGGATCGCTCGCGTGCTTCATTAGGACAAGGGGCATCTCCTGGGATTCCTTTCTGCTCTGGGTTTAGTGGACATATGGAGGGCGCTGCACCCCCAACAGCAACAGTACACATACTACTCGGGCGCCACGGTATGTCTTCTAGACTTGATTATTTACTCCCACAGGGCAACAGGGTGGGAGAATTCTTAGCTGCCCAACATATGGCCCGGGCATCTCTGATTATTCCCCAGTATGTGTCAAGGTTCAGGGGCCATACGTCAATAAAGGAGTGTTCCCGAAGATAGACCCGTGGAGATTGAAGGATCATAAGCTGAGGGATAAATTGCGGGAGGGTACGGAATGATACTTCTGGGAAAATATAGGACCAGTAGACTCGCACCGTACATTTTGGGAGGCGTATAAAACAGTGCTAAGGGGACAAGCGCAGGCGCTTGTAGGGGCCCAAAAAAAGGAAGAAGTGCGACATATAAAATCTTTAGAACAAGAAGCGCTTCGGGCAGACTCACGGCATACTTTGGCCCTGCGTCAGCACGAATTTAGATTAGCGACGGAGGGGGCAGCACGGGCACATGTGCTGGCAGTGCAACATCACCTTTACGATGTTGGAGACAAGGCATCCAGGTTATTGGCATGGCTTGAGAAGCGCGACAGAGAGAAGTCATGGATGGCGTCTATCAAAGATGGAGATGGCATTTGCCATGTAGACAGCGTAGAGGTAGCGGAGGTGTTTGCATCATACTATGAAGGTGTTTATGCGCCTGTCAGCACGAGATCTGAAAGGGACTGTGTCGAGTTCCTGAGTGATTTTTCATTGCCGTTGGTCCCTGAGGATGACAGGACGGCTTTGGAAGCAGAGATAACAGAAGACAAGTTGTCGACGGCATTGAGATCCTTGAAGGTGGAAAAGGTGGTTGGCCCCAATGGGATTCCTGTCGAGTTGTTCAAAGGCCTGGCCTCCAAAATAGTGGCGCCAATACGCAATATGCTGCAGGAGGTGCAAGCAGAGGGACAGTTACCAGCGGACAAACTGGTGGCTACTATTGTGGTAATACACAAACCCGGGAGACCCCCTAACCGTTGTAGCTGTTACAGGCCGATTACCCTCCTCAACGTTGAGGTCAAGATCTTAGCCAAGACCCTAGCTAATCGACTGTTACCGATTATTGCCAACGTAGTCCATAGAGATCAGTCGGGATTTATGCCCCACAGAAGCAACTGACATAATTTGTGTAGGCTATATGGAGTGCTACATACGACGCAGGACCCCTCTGATCCGCAAACAGCACTGATGGCGCTTGACACATCCATGGACTTTGAAAGTATTGAATGCCCGTATCTGTTTGCCTTACTATCAAAGTTGGGTTTTGGCCCTAATTATTGCAGGTGGGTGAGACTCCTTTACCAGGAGCCGGTGGCCGAGGTGCGTGTGAATGGCGTGCTGTCGCAAAAATTTTCCCTGCAGAGGGGCACGAGACAGGGGTGCCATTTGTACCCTCTACTGTTCGCGTTGGCCTTGGAGCCCTTGGCACACTGGTTCGGGAGGGACCCTATGATCTGGAGTATTGTAGCACCAGGAGGCTGGGAGGATTGCATAGCGTTGTATGTTGATGATATTTTGTTTTATCTCACAAGACCCTACTTCTCAATTGCCAGGGTGCTCCATCTCTTTGATTTATTTGGGAGCTACTCGGGATATACTATAAACTGGGCTAAATCAGTGGTGTTCCCACTGGCAGGCCCCCTCTCCCACCCACCCCACCCCCCGAGACTCCCGATGCGGTGTACGGCTCCAATAGCTACAGAGGGTTTAAAATACTTGGGAATCCAGATACTGAGAAATAAGCAGCTGTTTCTAGACCTCAACCTCTAATTAGAGAGACTCCATAGTGACGTGCAGCATTGGCGAACCCAAACACTGTCGTTAGCAAGCAGGGCGGCTCTTTTCAAGATGATGGCCCTGCCGCACTTGCTATACATTCTCCAGAATACCCCATACCCTGTCCCGCTGACCTTTTTCAAAAAGATTGCTTGCCCAAGATATCAGGGAATTGCTGTGGCAGGCAGGTGCTCCCAGGATAGCGTTACATAAGCTGCAGTGAGGGGTGTACGATGGGGGCTTGGCTATACCAGACGTACAACTCTATTACTGGGCATTGCAACTGCTGGCAGTGAATGACTGGGTATACTCAGACAGAGAGGAGCAGACCGATATGTTATGCAGGAAGGGAATTGTGAATCACTACTATATTCGCGACGGAATGATCCCCCACAAACAGCGGTAGTTGTCTCATGCTGGAGAGAGGCCAATCAGGCCCTAGGGTGGCATAACAAACTGACCAGCAGAGCACCATTGTGGTCTAGTGCAGGACTGACGGAGGTGGCCTCGCTACAAGGGTTTACAAAATGGAAGACCATAGGAATAGAGAGACTTGGAGACGTATGGAGGGATGGAGCCCCACTTCCGTTTGAGGACCTACAGATGGAGTTTGAGCTGGCTGAGATTCAGAGGGTTCATTATTTGAGGCTCAGACATTCCCTGCTGAGTTAAAAGGAGAGACTCTCCTTCCTGACTATTCGCCCCTGGAGGACAGATTATTAATTGACCCTATCCCCGAGAAAGCGATTTCAACAATATACCGGAAGCTCATGAATAACCTGCCCAACCAACTGGCAGCATTGAGAGCCACCTGGACTGACGACCTGGGCAACATAGAGGACGAGGGTGTCATGGTGAGTGCACTTTTTTCCACATACTGTGGGAATGTCCCAAAATTGTGCAATACTGGCGCAGAGTCACGACAATTATGGCCAGGGTGGTGGGTAACGATGTGCCGCTAGATGCAAAGTGGCGTCTACTGATAATTAAGAGAGACAGATTGGCCCAAGTATATACTATATAGCTCGTCTTAGCAGCGGTGATCGCAAAGCGTAATATTGCTAAGGGATGGAGGGCGTCCCTTCCCCCTTCAGTGGCAGGCTTGGAAAAGGACGTAGATTGGTGCCTGAGGGCACAGTCTACAAGGGCAGAGGGTGCAAATAAAAATGGGAGAACGTGTGTGCTCCATGGCGAACTTACAGGGGAGAGATGATAGGTCCTGTAGAAGCTGAAGAGGCCTCAGCTGATTAAAAAGTGGTGCTCTGGTGATGTGGCTTCTCCCTTGTCTGTATGTTGTATTCTGTCCCACCCCGAGTATCTGTCTTCTTAACCACTGTAATGTATCCCTGAAGTGCTTGCATTGACATATGCTATTATACTGCTTTTTGAGCTTTTCAATAAAAAGTTGTTTTAAAAAAAAAAAAAGTCTTTTGACGACTATTAGTTATCTGTTATACGGGATCTGTCTGGATTATCTACTGCTCCCTGTTTATTGTAGCCACTGAGACATATGTTATAGGATAAGAAATCTATGAATCAGCACCACAGTTACAAATCAGGCAAAGGGAGCTGTAGTGCATTCATCGAGGAGGAGTTCTGCTCTTCTAATCCTTGATTTTCTGTCAGCAGCAGCTACCTCCTAAACCCCACTAACGTAGAAAGCGAAAGGTCAGTGTCAAACTTCTCTCATGAGACACATACAGTCCTGTGAGGGGCAGGCCATCATTAGGGACCTACACAGCCAAGCAGATTTATTAGTTCTAGTATATATTCTATTTTTACCCTAAAATTTCCGTAAAAACCGCAGTAGTTATAGGAAACAAATGATTGTTGCTTTAAATTGGAAATTAAATCACGTCTCATATTTTCGGTTTAATCCATGAATTCCTAAAGGAATCTAAAGCTGGCTCCGTAACTGTGTCTGCGGGGCACATTGCAGCAGGGTAAAGAGCCACGGTTCAGACACACCGGCTTCCAGTTTAGTAGAGTTTAGGGGCTGACAATACTAGGGGTTCAGCACCTTTCCCCCTCCGTACCCAGGGGCTTGGACTGCTCCTCATCGGGTTATCTGGTTTCAATCACTCCCTTTATGTTTCCCCCGTCAGCAAGCCTGGACCAGCCTTTGAGCGGATGATGCCAGCAAGCACTGCAGAAGATTCCAGCCTTCTGGCAGCTTTCCCTATATGCAATGGGAGAGGTTGTAGCCTTACGGCCAGAGCTGCCGACTTTGCAGCTGGGGAACCAGGTTCGGGCCTTGGTGTCGGCTCAGCTTCCTGTGATTCACTTAATCTCCCCGTGCCTACCAAAAAAATAATGTGTCCTTGTTAACGTAACTGGTGCACTTATAAAGCGCCCCAATACCTTCTGGTCGAGTTTGCGCTATATAAAGTCAATGTTATCAGAAGACCACGAGCAATCCGCTACACTCAAGAATGTCATTTTCAGAGGGTCCAGGACTGTGGCGTGCTCCTTCGCAGCAAACTGCTCCTTGAAGTGGCGTCACAACTGTAGGACTGACATGGGAACTATAAATGATAAAATGGATATTTAATTGCACGCACATTCCCTTCTCAGTGGAACGCACAGAACACAGGGTAGCAAATCCCCAAACGCCAACACATTAGGCATTTCAGTCTTTTTTTTAAAGAAAAGCATTATTTGTCTTATTATTATTATTACTGTGGATTGTTTACGTGTTGTCATTTGACTCATCTATTGTGGACACATGTCAAGGATCACCTCCTCCTACCAGCTATGCTGCGGTCCTGGTGGGGGGGAGGGGCCCCCGCGCCACAATCCCTTTGATTTAAAAAAAAATAATAATAAAACCGACAAGTGGATCGCAGCACTTGCTCTTTAGCTTCACACATCTAAAGCTAAAGCGCGGTGCCGCGATTGCTCCAAAAGTCAAGACATAGATTTTGTTTTTTACTATTTCTTGACTTTTGAAGCAATCGCGGCACCGCTCTTTAGCTTAAGATGTTTACAGCTAAAGCGCGTGTGCTGCCATTGCAAGAACAGTAAACTGTAGGCAAGCATACGGGCGCCACGTTAAGTAAATAAATTAATTAATTAAAGCCGCTCGATGCTGTTTGGGAGGTGGAAGGGGTGTTGGCAAGTTACACAACAATAACATGGCAGCAATTATTAGTGCTAAAGCTGCTGCAATGTTAAACGGCCATTACACGAATAATAAAAAAAGTGCTTACCCACTAATTAAAGGACACCGTGTAACGCCGCAAGTACAAGATCCAGTCCAGATGGGACATCCCAAAAGGAGACAGGGCGGTAAAAAGGAGGGACTAAGAATCCTCATTTACCTACTCTACTACAATATGCCTCGCAGAGTGTGTAGCACATGCCCGCTGCAACGCTAGGCGAGACCTAAAAAGGAATGATTAATGGACAGAATGCATAACAATGTCATACATTCACCCCAGTACAGAGATCTGGGCCTAAATTCATCGTTTGTTTGCTCCCCATACCATTCCAGTTTGAACCCAGCTATATACAAATCAGTCTTGACCATGCGCACAATGGGAACAGTCCATCCCGAACTGCCAGGCCAGGTGCTCCCTGGACTGGATACAAGCATTGTAGGACCAGTATTGGGGTTTCACCCCTCATCAGCCAGGATAGCTTGCCTCCAGTGACATGGAGAGCATGGGACCCATGTCTGAGTATACCCGTTCCACTCGGGTGACAAATGCAAAAAGAACAATTGTTGGACAGAATGCAGAACATTGTCAAACACTCACCGCCAGTCAAAGATCTGGGCTAAATCCATGGTTTATTTGCTCACCATGCCGCCCCAGCTTGGACCCAGCCCTATGCAAATCACTCTTGACCCTGCTCCCCATGGGAAAAAGTCCAGCCCAAACTGTCGGGCCAGGTCATCTCTGGACCAGAAAAACCAGCATCCTGGGACAGGTTTTGGGGTAGCACCCCTCATCAGCCAGGCTAGCTTGAATCCAGTGGCATAGCGAGCAAGTGACCCACAGCTGGGTATACCCTTCCCACTTATGGTTGAGTCCAAACTGGGGTGGCATAGTGAGCAGAAAAACGAGGGATTCAACCCAGATCTTTTGACTGGGGGGGTGTGGTTAAAAGGTTTCAGCACTCCGTCCATTATCTTTTGTTTGCTATGTGCACCCTAAGTGGCCAAGGGAATACTAGAGGTGGGCTCCTTGCTTGCAGTACCACTGGATTAAAGCTAGCGAGGCTGAGGAGGGGTGATACCTTGAAACCGTTCCCAGGATACTGGTTTCTGGTACAGGGAGGATTTAGCCTGGAAGTTACGGCTGGACTGTCCCATGAGGAGCAGGGTCAAGACTGATTTGCATATTGCTGGGTCAAAGCTGGGGGGCATAGTGAGCCGAAGAACAATGGATTCAATCCAGATCTCTTAACTGGGGTTGAGTGGTTGAAAAGTTCCAGCACTCCATCCATCATCTTGTTGTGTTTGACCAGAATAGGTTACTTGCCATTAACTACACTTTGCCAATATTGGTAATTTTCATATATTTCATGATTGAATTACTCTTGGGATGTCAATGTTTACATAGCAGTAGTCATATACATCAAATTAACACTGAAACCCATCACAGACTCCATGCAGTCAAGTCTATTTATTTGCATAATTACTAAAAACTATTGCAATAAGATACAACAAGCAATAAAGCCACAAATATGTATTATTTAAAATAATCGCACCGGTTCCCTCAAGAAATTGTAGCAGCTAGACATACTTACAATGGGTCACTGCATGAAATGTATTAAGGGTACAGAACAGATCAATAAACAAGCTGTGTGAGCCCCTGTCCCTGCCAGATCTTATAAGTGTTTCTGAGCCCATGACCCCACTGGCAGACGACCCCAGGAGTAACAATGGCTGCATCACCAGTAAAGTGGTGTAGGTTCATTAAAGTACAGAGTGAACAGATTTAAGCATAATTCCCCAGTGGAAAATGGAGAAACTTGGCGGCTTTAAATGCTAACCATTTATTGTGCACTAGTTCAATAAAGAGCGGAGGGCGTAAGATCTAGAGCGCCAGTGCACAGCCAATGCACACTTTCCAGCAGATATTTATAGCCGCTAAGCAACTTAAGGTGGGTCTATTCCTAAAAATATATTTAGAATGCAAAGCAGAACGATAGTATACAGACTGGGTGCCTGCAGGTTTAACCGCCCCTGCCCCAATGGATCATATAAATGTGTTATTGCCCTTAATCCCGTTGAAGAAAGAACACAGGGTAACAAAAACCGGATCCTCAGTGGAAATGCTGTGGTTACGTTAGAATGCAAGGAGGGTGGATTCAAGCCTATTTCCTGGAAGATCGGTTAGACTACAATGAGGGCGCGTATACGGGCCTATATCCCAATGGGGGATGAAAAGCATGGTATCAACCGCTAGTTGTGCAGTGAATTAAAGTGCACAATGTGTGAAGTGCAGAATGTGTGTGTAGTAAAGGGTTCTAAAGTGCTAATGCACCGCCTCCTTACATACATTCAAACAGCAGCATGAAGCAAAACGGGCTATTCATGGTTATTAGCCCGCCACCCATTAAGGCTAGCATATCTGGGGAGCCACAATATAGGGGAAATTAAAAATGCAGAATGCATAGGTGCAAACAGTCCCATTGTATGTTGCCATAGTCACGTTTAAAAAGAGATGCAGCATGTAACAGACAATCCAGTCTTTTTGGCCCACCGACCTTGAGATTAGTATATCTTGGAAGGTGTGTTACGAAGATGTATAAAATGTGCTTGAAAGTCGATTCAAGTTTGGCTAATCGTACCTCCTTGGATCAAAAGTCAACAGACTGGCTGAAGCATCTATAATGCAAACTGTGCAGTAGAGTGCTGGCAAGTCCGTCTGGCAGCTTACCTAGGGGTAGGTGGAAATCGTGGCGTTGGGTACCAAGCAGGATCGTATTGGCATTCTCTTTTCTGTCTGTGAAGATACTTTACCAGCTGGCAATTCAACTGCGGGTTCCTGTGCGCGAAGCAATCCAGCACGGCTTGCCTCCGTGTGCAGATTCATGATTGAAGGGGACTTTAAGTAGCTGTCTGCTTTCCTCCAGTAGCTCTTTGCAGGAGACAAAAAAGTACAATGTAGGCTCCCAAGGTGGTATTTGAAAACATTCTCTTTGGTGGGTCTCGAATACCCGATATTAAAATATTTTTGAGGTACAAGTGTTCTATAGTTGTTTGGAGTCATCCAGAAATGGCCTCTGTCTTCAAAGACATCCTTATCTTCACTTAGAAAGAGAAGCTTGATTGTTTTGTATGTCAGTTTTTTTCAAAGCTGTGTGGCTGTTAGAGGTTTCCCAGAGTTGGTTTAGCCCAGTTACAGTGATTCCTGGAGGCAGGCTCTGGTGGCTGAAGTGTCTCTGCGCTGCAGCTCCTGCCACAGATAGTTCAAGGTGCAAGGGTCTGCCTTTCTGATTTTGTTCCAGCAGGTTATGAATGCCCTTCGCCTGGCCAAGGTCTATTTTTGCAGGCCAAACACCAGCCTGATCTGGGCAGGTGAGCTGTAATTCGGAAGATTAAAGATGATTCTATATGCTTTTATCATTGTGCTGTCCAGGAATTTGGTGTACCTTCCTTTTAGACGTTTGCTGCCGTGTTATGGTTGGATGTAACTTGGCTTGTGCCACCAGGGGGGACAGTATTGGCCCTATTAGTTTCGATTTGAGGTTTTTAAGTGTTGTTGCCAGTGCAACACCGTTCCTTTTGATTGACTTTCTGGAGGGCAAAAAGGCACTCTTGTCAATAATTACTCCTAGGTATGTGCATTCTGCTGCAGTCTCAATCTGTGAGTTGGCCCAATGCCAGACTGGGGTACTATTTCTTGTTCTTAATCGTTCTTGTTCTCATTTTGTCGAGATTGATGTTTAGTCCGTTCTCAGCAGAATATTCTCGCATGCTGTTGAGAAGGCATTGCAGCCTCACCTGACTGTGGCTAACCAGATCCCCATCATCAGCATACAGGAAGCTAGAAAGTATCATGCCCCCTGATTTGGAACATGAGTGTTGCAGATATTCAGCCTCAGTGTCAGGTCAGCCAGAAAGAGATTGCATAAAGTGGGCGCAAGACCACACCCCTGCTTCACTCCTTTGCTTGTTGGAATTTGTTTAAAGCGGGTGTGTTCCATGCCCAGCTTGACCTGAACCTGTATGTTTGTGTGAAGCAGTATGAGCATGTCCAGCAGGGCCTGGGGGATGTTCCAAACGGCCAACGTGCTCCAGAGTTTGCCCCAATCCACATGGTCAAATGCTGCCCTGAGGACTCCATGTAGTATTATCAACTCATTGTGAGATCCAAAGTCTAGCCAATGAGGTGGAGGGGGAAAAGAACTCCAACTTCTCTCAGAGACTTTTAAGTGTTCTGATTTTCAGGGGTTATCAAAAGTAAAGAATATCAGGCTCTCCTCAAAAGGGGTGTGGTGGTGGGGGGGGGGGGGGGTTGTGGCATGTACATGATAAATTAAAAGTTGTATTATTAGTAAGTAACTTTTCTTTCACCAGCACTGGATGTTTCATAGATTTACATGCTTCAATATGATCTCCAAATCAGTACATAGCGAAGCATAAATGTGAAAGGTGGGATTGAGGCTCAGCTTAGTGCAACAGGTTGAACAGCACCTTCTGAACAAATGTGGCTTCCAATCTTGACTGCCTATCAAAGCAGAAGTGCCTCGTGGGGGTGTGGGCAGAGTGCAAACTAGCAACGTTACCAGCGTCCTCGAGAGGTACTCCATGAAACCGTAGTACGGGAGGCGCCACTCCGCTGGTGGAGTGAGCATCAACTCCAGGTGTCAAATGTCTACTGGCCATGAAATGGCACACGATAATGCAAGATCTGATCCTGTGCCAAAAGCCTTGCTTCAAAAATGGGAAGCCCTTGATAACAGCTGGCAAGGGAAAAAAAAGAACTGCTGTTAATTAGGAAGTCCTTTGTTCTGTCCATGTAGAATTTGTTTTAACATGTTACATCTATCTCCGTGCTTCATAAACGTTTTAGAGCAACAACCTAATTTTTAGGCTTAGAAACTTTTGAGACCCATCTAGCTTTAACAGACATGAGGTTAAGGCAATTTTTTAATGTAATAGTAGACTTGATATCAAAATGCTGTGAATACCAAAATAGCATGCTATTTACAGTGGTCTGCAATCCGCTCTATGGCTAATTGTTTGTACATGTCACAATCTTGGCCACACCCTGCGATATGTCTTTTACTACTGTGGCCAATATACATATCTGACCATAAAAGTGGCAGATGGTGAACTGCATCTTAGGAGATAAAACACTTCTCAGAGTGGGGTGCTGGCCTGTGGCATCTTTTCATTAAAATAACACTGCCTCTGAGAAATCTTGGTATTGATACCAGTGTTATTAGCAAACTTGGAATGAAGGGGAAAAAAATAAAAAATAATAAGAAATAATAATAAAAATATATATATATATATATATATATATATATATATATATTCACTGAAAAAAACATAGGTTTCAGGCCTGATATAGTTAGGAATTAGCCTTTAAAAAACCTTAGAATTTCACTGAAAAAACAATAGGTTTTAGGGGTGTTATAGTTAGCTGGACATTTCACTCTAACAAAACCATTGAAATTCCTCCGATATAGTTAGTTGGACTAACTACATCTTGCACGCCCGCAATCCACTGTGGATGATGTCACATATTACATCATTCATAACATGGCCAGTGACATCACTGATGACATCTCAAATGACATCACTGATGACATCATCCAGTGAATGTGGTTTGGTTCGTTATTTAAATATGTATTATACATATATAGCAATTTGCATTGAAGAATGAGTGGATATATAAATATAAATATCTGGATGGAGGATTTAGTAGCAGTGTTATTGACTGTTTACTTGACTAATTTATAGTGTCTCACTAAATATATTGGATAGTGACTAAACTGTGTGAATATCTGTATCACTTTGTAAGTTGTTGTGTAAACTGCTGCACCAGTTGGTTACTAGCTACGTGAAAGTCTATATTATTGATTGATTAGTTAACTGAGAATTTGTATGGGAGAGTGAATGTGTGTGGGGTTCGGTGGGGGGGGGTGTGACTGCCCCAAGATGTGTGAATAGTTGATTCAGTAGGTATATGAAGTTAAAACTGCATGTTATAACAGTTGTTTGGGTGAGTGAATATCTTTATGGGTGTGGTGATGAGCCAATATATGTCTCAATGGTACATGTCCAACAAACTAGGAAAATAAAAGCCAGTGTATGTGTCAGCTGTATATAAATAAGTATATATATGACTCAGTGATTGTATGAGTGACTGTATGGATAACTGTAGTTATCACTGGTTAGAGGAGGCATACCCTGAAGCAGAGGTCAGACCCGGGACCAGGGTTCGATTCCCGACGCGGCAGGGTCTGGAGCCCAATTGTCCACGAACTCGATAATTCTCGCTTCGGTGCCTACTCTAAGCACGAGTTCACACTATGCAGCTCTGGGCAACAAGCTTGCTTAATCTCCACAACGGCCCCCGCGGCGGGATGCCTGGCTTTCACCTTGGGGATGCCCAGTACGGGTTATCTCACAGGGAAAAACCAGGACGGGTTCCCAATGCAAGCGCCGAGATGCCCAAGGGTAATTTGAGCGCTATATAAGACCGCACATACATACATACATACATACATACATAAACTGTATACTTGTAATAGTGTTTTTATAACACACTAAGTATGATTTATTATCTATATGAATAGATGAAGTGGTGTTTTTATAAGTGTATAGGTAAGTAAAAGTAAGTATGATCCATTGTTTGCATAAGTGAGTAGGATGACTTCATAAGTGATTAGGATGTGTGCTGGTGTGTAATGTCGATATAGGTGTATAAGTGATAGTGTTCTATTGATCATTGACAGCATGTATGAGTGAATCTATAGGTAAGTGATTAGATGTGTGTATAGATCTAGGAATCACTGAGTGGGTGTTTAGAAACTTGTATTGGTGTGTCAATGGTTTTAAATCTGGCACTCTGTATTTTACAGTGAGTGATGAAAGGTTATACTAGTGTATGATGAGGTGTATCTGATTGTCACGTGGATGATGCCATCAGTGATGTCATCAGTGATGTCATTTGAAATGTCATCAGTGATGTCACTGACCATGTCATGAATGATGTAATATGTGACATCATCAGCAGTGGATTGCGGGCGCGCGAGATGTAGTTAGTCCAACTAACTATATCAGAGGAATTTCAATGGTTTTGTTCGAGTGAAATGTCCAGCTAACTATAACATCCCTAAAACCTATTGTTTTTTCAGTGAATTTCTAAGGTTTTTTAAATGCTAATTCCTAACTATATCAGGCCTGAAACCTATGGTTTTTTCAGTGAATTTCAAAGGTTTTTTAAATGCTAATTCCTAACTATATCAGGCCTGAAACCTATGTTTTTTTCAGTGAATTTCAAAGGTTTTTTTAATGCTAATTCCTAACTATATCAGGTCTGAAACCTATGGTTTTTCAAGTGAATTTCAAAGGTTTTGTAAATGACAATTTTGAATGTATTAATTGTTATACTGATTTTTTTTATAGTGATTTACTAAATTTTAGAAACTATTTATTTTTAGATATATTTTTTTTAATTACATTATACATTACAATACAAAATATACTTTCTCAGAATGAATTACTTTAGTTTAAATACTTGGCAAATAGGCAACAGACTTTTAAGTACAGTAGTTACAGTTGTTGCAATGGGCAACACAATTTCAAACACAAAGCAACATTGAGCTCAATGTGAATTTCTAGTTAAATGCATTTAGTTACTTTATGGATTACTTTTCTAACCACAGGACTGGTTCCTAGATTCAGTCCTTGGACATCTCCTGTAAACAGTTGAGTAAAAGCGTTTTGGCTACAGTAGTAATTTTTAAGGAATATTATTGCATTTTAAAAGTTGACACTTAGAAAATGTTTCACATAGAATCACCAATGATATCCTATGGCAGAAAATTCACTTAGCAGGTAAGTAGTGTTATCGTTACTTTTTCTTACTCAGCGGTGGATCCTGGATCCAGCACTGGGCAACCTCCTGTAAACAGTTGAAAGAATGCGTTTAAGTCATACAGACTATTTTTTAGGAATATTTTTAGTTTGTGAAAATAGACACTTCGAAACTTTTCTGCTGAAAACCACACAATGGATTCCTATGGAAGGAAATACAAGTTACTTGTAAGTACGCTTAGAATTACTTTTCAGAGTCAGTGCTGGGCTAAAAGATGCAGCACTGGGTTCTCTCCTGATTACAGGTGAGTAAATCGGAATTCGTAGTTCGGCTGATTTTAGAGGAATATTTGTACGTTTCAAAATTGGACACTTCGAAACTTTTCTGCTGAAAACCACACAATGGATTCCTATGGAAGGAAATACAAGTTACCGGTTAGTACGCTTAGAATTACTTTTCAGAGTCAGTGCTGGGCTAAAAGATGCATTACTGGGTTCTCTCCTGATAACAGGTGAGTAAATCGGAATTCGTAGTTCGGCTGATTTTAGAGGAATATTTGTACAATGGTGAAGGAAGGGGGCGGGGTCTGAGGTGACCTGTGCAAAGACGCCCTGTGGCGCGTTTTAAGTTGGGGAATTAATTCCTCTTCAATCCTGAGGTCCCCTGAGGGCCAACTAGCCCACCAGGTACCTCCGGTATGCGCCAGGGGGCTGCATTGCAGAGAGGTGTTCAGAGGCCACGCCCCTTTTTACAACACTCTGCAACGCAGCTCCGTTGCGCTTAGTGGAGGTACCTGGTGGGCTAGTTGGCCCCTAGGGGACCTCTGGATTGAAGAGGAATGAATTCCCCAACTTAAAACATGCCACAGGGCGTGTTTGCACAGTTTCACCTCAGGCCCCGCCCCCTACTTCACCACTGTGCAAACGCGCCCCGTGGCGCGTTTTAAGTTGGGGGATTAAGTCCCCTTGAATCCTGAGGCCCCTGGCGGCCAACTAGGCCACCAGGTACCTCCAGTATGCGTCACGGAGCTGCGTTGCAGAGAGGTGTGAAAAGGGGCGTGGCCTCATTACACCTCTCTGCAACACAGCCCCCTGGCGCATACTGGAGGTTCCTGGTGGGCTAGTTGGCCCCCAGGGACCCCCAGTATTCAAGGGGAATTAGATCCCCATCTGCAAACGCGGCAGGGGGCGCCTTTGCAGAGTGGTGCAAGGAGGGGGCGTGGCCTCCGGCCCGATTCCCTTTTTTTTTTCTTTTTTTTTTTAGAAGAAGGTTTGTGTAGCCCCCCCTTCTTTTTCTAATTTATTGGCCCTGGGGACCCCATCCCCCAGGGCCTGCCCCCAATTTTTTTTATTTAAAAAAAAAAAAAAATAAAAAAAAAAAAAAAATCGGGAAGGGGGCCTTAATTTGCCAAGGGGACCCCATCTCCCGGGGCATGGCCCTATTTTTATTTTTTTTAGTTTTTTGGAGGGGGGCCGCGTGGCCCCCCCTCCCGGGCCACTTATGGCCCCGGGAACCCCATCCCCCGGCCATCTCGTTGGGGACCGTGGAGGGGTCCCAATCCCCCCCACGGACCCAGTCGTCTCCCGCTTCCTGCGGGAGCCGGCATTGCTTTTCCACATGGGGAAAAGCTAACATGCTGCTCCCCATGTGGAAAAGCAATCTGCTTTGCTTCATTGAAGCGAGAGCAGGGTTCGCTGCTCTCGCTTCAATGAAGCAAAGCAGTTTGCAATGGCAGGGTGGGAGCCGCGAGGCTTTGAAAACAGCGCGACATGTTATGATTCTTGGAAACTGAACTGTGCATCAGAGGGGGATGGTAAATATTTACCCAGATCTGTGAAACATTGTGGTCGTGGGGGACATGTCTATGTGGAGGTCGGTGGGAATGTGATGATCAACTCTCCCCCTCCCCCCCGAACACCCTTGGACTTCCAATCCCACAATACATCTCAGGGGAAGGGAACGTCTTTCCCGAGGAAACGAGTCCTTCTTTGATGCCTAGCAGCAAGAACCAATGAAATAACTTCTACCTGTTCAAATGACCAGCAGGACAGGTTGCGCTGTCTTCTTTAAACAAGCAGATGAAGGCAGAACGCCGAAACGTGTCCTTGTAATTAAAGAATCTTCTAAGGGGTCCCGTGAGTGCAGCGTGTTTTCTTTTGGAAACGTGAGCGTGAATTTAAATGTGGACCCACTTCCACAGAGTTGCACCTGCCAGAAAGAGTGCACATATTGCCTGCAAGTGGACTTTGGAGCTGATATATATATATATATATATATATATATATATGCAATCCAAGTTGTGTCTTTACTGGGATCTATCCCGTTGTCAGTTGGTTCGTGTGATGCCGCTAACCCAAAACCGGACAGTTTAATATCCAATTACCAGAAGTCAATAATCACGCACTCTCAGGGGTCCAGATTATACCAGGAGTTTATTCAAACCGTTACGCGTTTCAACACTCAAGGTGTCTTGCTCACACGATCGTGTGAGCAAGACACCTTGAGTGTTGAAACGCGTAACGGTTTGAATAAACTCCTGGTATAATCTGGACCCCTGAGAGCGCGTGATTATTGACTTCTGGTAATTGGATATATATATATATATAGATTCCCGACTTGACCAGCTCCACTCCTCTCGGGGTCGGTGCAAGTTCCGGGTGTCGGGTCCCGGTATTAAATGTTCAGAAATTCCACTGCAATTAAGCACCCAGAGAAAAACTCGCACACCAGGGTTTGTGTTTTAAAGTGGTTTTGTTATTGGCGACGCGCTTCGAGCAGACGCTCTTCTTCACAACTTACTTGGAGGTGAGTGTCTGACTAGAGGCACGCAGGCACAGAGGGTAACGCTAAAAAATATAATCACCTGCCTAAATATAAAGCTATTTGCAAGCATGGAACAGGACTTGAGCAAGGAGCCGAGGGGGCAGGGGGAGCAAAAAGCCGATTCAGGCTCGGGAGGCGATGCTAACGGCGTTAGTATTGAAGGGGAGGCCTCCATTTGCCCCGTTCGCACTCAACCCGCCCTGGAGATACAAAACGGCCCTAGCCGACCAGAAACAAGAGGGCTGAGGGTTAAGATGGGGAGGGAAAAAATGACAGAGAGAGACAAAGATATGGAAACCGAGAAGGATAAGTCCAAAATTAAAGTAAAAATGAGAGGCAAAGAAAAAGACAAAACCAAAGAAAAAATTAAGGATAATGATATGGATATGGGTAAGGAGAAGGACACGGACCTGGACAAGATTGGCGACGAGTATGAAAGTAGAGATTTGCTTGAGAAGAAAGCGAAACGGCTGCAGACAATTAAAAACTTAAAAACTGCCGCAAGAAGCAGTGGACAATTAGATACCACCCAACCCCGGATATCTAATATCTTCAACTCTATGTCTAAAATCCCTTCTGGCCCTGTGCAGGGACATCTCCACTCCAGTCATGACTTGAAATTTAACCGCATATGGCCAGGAGGTATGGGCACAGGCACCGGCCCTCTAACTAACGGGTGTGTAGAAAGCCCACCCAGTACGTGCAGAGTGCTGATTACTGCACAAGGAGAATCAAAAGAGATACACAAAGAGTCACACAAACCAGATGGCTTGAACGGACCTGATGAATTAGATGAATTAGATGAACCTGAAGAACAACACAAGATCATATCCGTACAAACAGGGGTACAGGAAACAGAAATTACCCCATCAAAAGCTATTGCAACTCTAAAAGAGCTAAACCCCGGAAATAATCTTCATTCTGACCGCTTTAACTCCAAGGCCAGTCAGGGCCTGGATCAAACCAACTACTTTCAAAACTATGATCGGAATAATGAGCAGAATACACATAATAAACCTTACTCTGTGTCACAGGAGCATGATCTCGACTCCAGCTCTGACTCTGAAGTCTATGAAACTGGCGCCTCAACCTCAACCTCAAGTGAGCAACGGAAAATGGAACAGACAAGCTCCGATTTTATCATTTCAGATTCAGAAATACCAGAATCCGATTCAAAGAAACCAAACACCCCTCTCAGCGCTAATTTCACACAAAAAAAACAAAAGGAAATAAAAAAAGAAAGACAAAAAAGACAAAGGAGACAAATTAACCTGATAACGGAAGATACTACAGACCAAGGGAGTAATACTGAACAAACAAATCTTAAAGTAAAGAATATCCTACCACAAGAATACAACATCAATCCAAGTCCCAAGGGGGAGGCTTTGCGAAAACCAATACGAAAACCTATGATATCTCAAACCGAGATAAACGACGACAACCGAAATCAACCGGAACTCTCTCTGCGCGATATCCTGAAATCAATCAAGAACTTTCACGAAGAGGTCAAACATGATAACAAGAAAAATCATACAGCCATCCAACAACTACAAGGTGCAATACAAAGAGTTGCAGAAACTTGTCTAGAGATCTCAGACAGAATGGCCTCCGTGGAAACACGTACCGAAAACCTTGAGAAAGATGTCTCTACTCTACAAACGCTTGGGAAAGAACAAGATGGTATAATCAAAGATCTAATGACAAAGGTGGAAGATCAAGAAAACAGAGCCAGACGTAATAACCTACGATTTCTTGGGATTCCTGAGAACTCCGAGGGACATGATCCACGGGGGTTTATAATTACATTACTAAAAGAATCCTTTCCGGAATTACAAATGTGGGACTTTAACAAAGAAATACATCGGGCTCATCGTTTTCCTTTGATACCCCCCAAACAAACGCAGAACTCAATACAATACCCTCGAGCGTTCCTTGTTAATTTCGGAAATTTTCTGTTACGCGAAGCTGTTTTTGATCTTGCACGCCCAACAAAAAAGAGAGAATTCAAAGACTTTGCGTTCTTCTGCAGACCAGATTTTGCCCACACTACGGTCGAAAGAAGGTGGAGGATGACACAATTATTCACACCGTTTGAAAAGATTGGGGCTACTGTTTATCTGCAGAATCCTGCACGACTAAAGATTATCTTTAAAGGCAACACAAGAAGCTTTACCAGTGAGATCCAAGCTGAAGCATACTTAAGAGAAATCTCAACTCTAGCAAAAAAACAAACTTAACAAATAACTGCAACTGCTTTGAACTTTCTAACCCAAACTTAGCTAGACATATGGGGACGGTTAATTAAAAATATGATATAAACGATTAGTAGGAGGGGTGTACAGAAATCTACATAGCAATGCTATATAAATCAGGTCAGCCGCCGTCTGCTGCACCCTGATTACAATGATGCCCACAACCCGGCTCAGCCTGAACCGGGTAGCCTCACTTAAGGGAACTGGGGGGTGGGAACCGGGGGTGGGGAATGGGACACGGGTTTTTTTTCCTACAAATACACATTCAGTTTTCATTTGTTTAACGGGGTGCGGGGGGGAAGCAAGACAGGGAGGGAATACAGACGTAACGATTTGGACTGTTAAACCGATACTCTTAAACGCTTCAAAATGAGTAAAATTAAAATCCTAACCATTAATATATGTGGCCTAAATGACCCAAATAAAAGACAGAGAACAGCCGTATGTCTTAGCTCAATCGGGGCAGACATCGTCTGTCTCCAGGAAACCCATATCGAAAGGTCACAAACTCCAGTCTTAAAAACTCTTGGATACAAAGTGATCACGGCGACAACTCAGAGCAACAAAACACGGGGAGTGGCAATTTTAGCCCGTAGTGGGGGTCTCCAATTTGGCAAATCAATAGCAGACAAATTTGGGCGTTGGGCAATCACTGAATGTAAATATGGTATGGGGAAAAAATTAACCATCTGCTCAGTATATGGGTGTGTTGATGATGACCCAGGACCTTTAGAATTCTTATCTAACGAACTGGCCCACTGGCCATTACCTTTGATTATTTGTGGCGATTTTAACTTAAATCTTCCTCAAAACTGGGCATTGGGGTGCAATAAGTTTAAGTATGTAGGTCGAAAACCGAAAGTTTTCAGTGCACTTGATGAACTATGTCATACACATGGTTTATCTGACTGTTGGCAATTGAGGAACCCAAATAATCCAGGCTACACCTTTTTCTCAAACCCACATCTCAAATTTGCAAGATTGGATTACATATTTGCTTCACATGATTTAGCAATACATAGCTCCATTGATCGACTACCCAAAGTGTTGTCCGATCACAACCCTTTAACTATTTGTCTTGACACCTGTAAAATAGAATCTAAACACAATCGGTGGACTTTTGAAAGGGCACTTTTGTTAAATGCAGAATATTGTAAAGTTATAGAGAAATGGATTCCCGAATTTCTAGAAAATAATCTTGGCAGCGCATCACTTGAAATTGTTTGGGACACCCTCAAGGCGGGTATTAGAGGAGAAACTCTGAGATTCTCTATTAAAAATAACCTAGAAGAAAAGCAAAAATTAAAAAATCTACAAAATGAATTAGCCGAAAAAGAAGAAGAACTTATTACGGCTATCCAGGATAATAATAATATTGAAAAGGCAATCAGGGATGTAGCCATTTCCAAAAATGTAATAATAGAAGTGTTCTCTAATAAAGCAGCTAGGAAAGCTACCCATTATAAACAAAAAATCTATGAGATGGGGGAAAATATTGGTCATCATCTTGCAATTCGGGCTAGACAAGAACAAACCGATAGTAACATCAAAGAAATTAACGATCCGATTAAAGGCCTCATTCAAGATCCTAGAGAAATAAGAGACTCCTTTAAAAGATACTATTCGGATCTCTATACAGAAACTTGTAAAAACCAATCCCAAATTGATGATTACCTGGATACGGTTATATGGACTGAGCTTTCCGAATCCGACAGAAATAGTCTAGCTGAGGCTCCGCAATGGATCGAAATATTGCTATCTATTAATAGTCTTCCCCTGGGCAAAGCAAGTGGGTTTGATGGAATCCCCTCTGAATTTTATGCTAGATTTAGCAAACAGTTAAAAGGGATACTTACAATGTTGATGTCCCAGGTCTTTAATGGCGGACGGCCACCAGGATCCTGGGCATTAGCGAAAATAATTGTATTTCCTAAGATAAATAAAGACCCAACTGAACTAGGGGCTTATCGCCCAATAACCCTAATCAACAACGATTCCAAAATCTACTCTAAATTACTTGCCAGTCGGATTGCCCCACTTATACATAAAATCATTTCGGGTCGGCAACATGGATTTGTTCCTGGCAGATCTACCATCGATCATATACAGAGGGTTATCACACTCTTTGACATTACCGAGGTGACAGGAGACCCTATGGCACTGATATTACTAGACGCTGAAAAAGCGTTCGATAGGGTCTCCTGGCAATATCTATGGACAGCTATGTCAAAGTGTGGAATAGGGGAAAACTTCATCAATGCAATTCGTATGATGTATCTTAATCCAGAAGCAGCTGTGATGATAAATGGTGATACATCAGAAAATTTTAAAATAACAAGAGGAACGAGGCAGGGCTGTCCCTGCTCTCCTTTGCTTTTCGCTATATACATAGACCCTTTTATTCGGAAACTAGAATCAAATGTCGCAATAACACCGGTGAGGACGCCTCATGGGGACACAAAAACATTAGCATATGCTGATGATATTGCCCTAACCACAACCAATCCCACCAATGCAATACATTTAATTGAAACAGAGGCTAAACACTTTGGCGAAATCTCAGGTTATAAATTAAATGAAAATAAAACTCAGATAGTTATTAATAATCAAATTAATTGTGCTGATGAAAGGATTGTTGAAAATGCGATCTATTTGGGGGTAAACATGACAGCTAATCTCAACAATCTAGTTAATTTAAATTTGAAACCACTTTTGAAACAAACAAGCTCATCACTGAGGAGATTACATAATTTACATCTAACAATTATTGGAAGGAGTAATTTAATAAAAATGGTATTTTTTCCTAAATTCTTATATTTTTTTAGAAGCATCTGCTTAAATTTTTGACCAACATATTTTTAAAGAACTGGATCATATCTTTTCTAGCTTTATTTGGGGATACAGTAGATCACGAAGAGCAATGAAATTCATTAATTTACCAAAAGATAGAGGTGGTCTCGCCTTGCCTAACTCTAAGGTATATTGGTGGGCTTGTACACTCAATTATTGCAGAAAGCTCCTAATCCCAAATCCATCTCTGAATCTTGCAGGTAGAATTTCCACCCCACTAGAACTTATCTTAGGGACCGCTTCGGGAGACCATCTATGGCGTTTGACCTACGACTGTCACTTTAAAAAGGTTCGGTTCAAAACCCTTAAAGGAATCTACACAGTATGGTGTAACGTACGTAAATTATTGGGGATTGGTAGATTTTCATACTACACTACAATCGATGGTAATCAAAACCTCCCCACAATTTTTACAGATTCATGTATGAAACGCTGGGTTACATCAGGAATTATAAAACTTGGTTTACTCTTTAATACATCTGGGCTTAATACATTCGAAACACTAAAGAACAAATTTCAATTAGACCATCGTGATTTTTATAAATATTTGCAGGTTAGAGATTTTTTGATGAAAAAAGGGGGCGGTAATTCAGCTTTCCAGACAATACCAATTATAGATACCATTATAAAGAATAATATAATTAAAATTGGTGAAATATACAATAACTTAATCACTAATCTGCCTGATGATCTTGACAAACATTTTCAGATTTGGCAGGATAAATTAGATATTTCCAACAACTCAATTCGGATGGCATTCAATCTTTCGCAATCAATTTTAATTTCAACAAAATTACAGGCTCAATATTACAAGACTTTCTTTCAGCTATATTACACCCCTAAAAAAATATCAAAATGGAGTCATGGAAAGGGGACGAAATGTCCAAGATGTGCGTTTTTTGAAGCTGACCTAATACATATGTTTGCTACTTGTAATGAACTCTCTGCTATTAGACAGGATATCTCGATCTTCCTTTCAAAAATTATTAAAAAAGATATTAAAATAACAACTGCAGAAATAGTTTTGGGCGTCGTGGAGGATTCCCGACCGATTAGAACAAGGGGTTTCATATTTATTTCAATGTCAATATTGAGAATTTGTCTTGCATCGGCCTGGTTAGATCCACAACCACCCTCATTCCATCAATGGCGGGCTCGTCTACTTGCTACTTATAGCTTTGAAATTGCAATTTATAAATGTAAGGGTTTGAATAAAAAAAAGAAAGGTCTAGCTATTTGGGATCCACTAAGAACCTGGATTCAAGATGCTGTATAACTAAGACCAAATGAAGCTGTATTTATTTCTGTAAAAATGTATGTATATGCAAACCAACCGTAAAGCCTGTAACCTGTCGGGTGGGGGGTGGGGGTCTAGGGTCATGTCTTAAAAATTCAATAAAGATTGTTAAAAAAAAAAAAAAAAAGCATTGCAGGTAATAGAAGTTTTTAAGACTTTAGTTACATTATAAATCATGTGTTGATGGTACCATACTCATTTTAGGAATTGTGGTGTGTTTTAAGGTGATTTTACCATGTGAAAAAGCCTTCTGCTGGGATATCATGAATCATGGTTGAGAGAAAACTATTTTCTTATGCTTTTCCCACAGAGGTTTGGAAGGTGATCTATAAGCTAAAGTGAGAGCATATTTTCTGTAAATTCACATTATCTTTCTCAGTCATGTGAGAATGAAGTCTGACATTCTCAGTAAAACATGTACATCCAACAAGGGCAGAGACTGTCAGTTGATTCCTTTGTGTTCTACTGCAGCTTCCCAGAGTGTTCTAAAGAACAACTAAGCCATCTTGATTGGAATTAAGTGGTAACTCTTAAAACATTCAATTTAAAAAGGAACAAAATGAGGGGGTTCATTTTGCCATAGAAAGTATGATTAGTGCTGCAAAAAGAAAAATTAGGGCACATTTTGAGTGACTTCTCAAATACTCTTCTATTTCATTAAAACATTCTGACATGCAGACTGAAACATGCACTTTCAATACCAGCAGCAGACTTCCCTGGTGAGCAGTAGCTTTACTACAGCGATCTAATGAGCAACTAGAGTGCTAACATTCAGAATTTATGGCAAATGTGTGACACATCTGAATGCCTTCATGATGGAACCAAAGTAAAAAACTGAAAGTATTTCTTACTGAGGAGACTGCAGTAAATGAGGAAATTAGGAAACTTCATAACAAATAAGTCTCCCAAGATGTCCACCAGAGACAAAAGAGCCCAAATGTAGCACAAACATCACCCAGATGTAGCCCAATGACAGAATGTCCCAGAGTGTTCTTAAGAACAACTAGAGTGCTTACTGACATACTTATGACAAATGTATGGCACACCTGAAGCCATCTTGATTGGAATAAACTGGTAACACTTAAAACATTTAATTTAAAAAGGAACACAATGAGGGGGTTCATTTTTCATAGAAATTATGATTAGTGCTGAAGAAAGAAAGAAAAATTAGGGCACATTTTGAGTGACTTCTCAAATCCTCCTCTATTTCATTAAAATATTCTGACATGCAGACTGAAACAAGCACTTTTAATACCAGCAGCAGACTTCCGTGGTGAGCAGTAGTGAATATGCTACTTACCAGTATGCATCTGTTCTTGGCATGTAGGGCTGCTGACATTCATATCTGTGCATAGATCGCCGCCTAGTGTTGGGTCCGGATGTTTGCACGTTGTTGTCCTGGAAGAGTCTTCGAAGTATCCTGAGATAGGTGACTCCTCCCCTGGACCACAGTGCGCATGGGCATCCTCTCCATCCTCAGATTGTTTTTCGCCATTGTGGCAGTGATGGAGTAGATACAGAAAGTGATGACCATGCAATACAGTAATTCTGAGAGCTGCAGCTGCTACAGGCGCCGGGGAGGAGGGTGGGCGATATGAATGTCAGCAGCCCTACATGCCAAGAACAGATGCATACTGGTAAGTAGCATATTCAGTTAGAGGCATGTGGGCTGCTGAATTCATATCTGTGCATAGAATACATAGCAGTACCTCCTATTAGCGGCGGCCACCAGTGCCAGCTGCAGCGGTCTGAAAAAGAGTTTTGAGAACAGCCTGTCCTACAGCTGCCTGCTGTTTTGAGTGTACATCTACACAATAGTGTTTGGTAAATGTATGTATAGTGGACCATGTGGCTGCTCTACATATATCCTGTAAAGGAATGTTTCCCAGGAAAGCCATGGACGCCCCTAACTTACGTGTTGAGTGGGCTCGTGGGGGAATCGTTAATGTGCGTTTAGCCTTTTGATAGCAAATTTGCATACATTTAACGATCCATCTGGCTATACCTGCTTTGGAGATGGCGTTGCCTTTGTGTTGTGGAGAAAAGGCAACGAAAAGTTGTTTTGTCTTCCTAAAGTCTTTAGTTCTGTCTATATAGTACATGAGGGCTCTTTTGACATCTAGTGTATGGAGCATTCTTTCAGCGACATTTTGTGGATTCTGAAAGAAAACAGGCAGTTCAATAGTTTGATTCATGTGGAACTGCGATATTACTTGGATTTGGGGTTGGTACGTAGTACGACCCTGTTTGCGTGAACCTGTATGAATGGCTCTTGAATGGTTAGTGCCTGGAGTTCACTAACTCTTCTTAACAAAGTGATTGCCACTAGGAAAGCTACTTTCCAGGTGAGGAATTGAATCTCACATGAGTGGAGAGGTTCGAAGGGTGGACCTATCAGTCGGGTGAGGATCAAGTTGAGGTTCCACACCGGTGCTGGTGGGTGTCTTGGGGGAATTACTCGTTTAAGTCCCTCCAAGAAAACTTTGATGGCAGGCACTCTGAATAAAGAGAGGTGCTGCCTGTTCTGGAGATAGGCTGCTATTGCGGTCAAATGGATACGTATTGAGGTGTATGCCAGATTGAATCGGTATAGGTGTAAGAGGTAACAGATTATGTTTTGAATGGATGCGTCTAGCGGGTTAATGTCATTGTTGTTGCAATAAATGACAAACCTCTTCCATTTAGCTGCATAGCAAGCTCTGGTAGTGGGTCTCCTGGCCTCCTTAATGATCCCCATACAGTCAGGTGGCAGGTTTAGGTAGCCAAACTCTAAGACTTCAGGAGCCAGATTGCCAGGTTCAGCTGTTGCGGATCTGGGTGCTGAATTTCGCCATGGTTCTGCGTTAAGAGTGCAGGTTTGATCCGCAGCCTTTGATGCGGCACCACGGAAAGTTCTAGAAAGGTGGTGTACCATGGCTGGCGCGCCCATGTGGGAGCAACTAGGATGAGTGTCAGTGAGTGCTGTCGCAGTTTGCGTGCCACCAGCGGTATTAATGGCGCTGGGGGAAAAGCGTACGCAAATCTGCCGGACCAGTTCATCCATATTGCATTGCCCTGCGACTGTTTATGTGGGAACCTGGCGGCAAAGCTTTGGCATTTTGCGTTTTCGTTTGTGGCGAATAGGTCTATCTCTGGATGACCCCACTGTTGGAAGTACGGTTGGAGTACTGACGGGTGTAGCTCCCACTCGTGCATCTGGTGGCTGTGTCTGTTGAGCAGATCCGCCATCTGATTGTCTTTGCCGTGGAGGTGTTCCGCCATGAGGAATATGTTCCTCTGAATGGCCCACTTCCACATGCTCTGAGCCAGATGAGACAACTGTGGAGAGTGTGTTCCTCCCTGCTTCTGTATGTAGTACATGGCAGTCATGTTGTCCGTCCGGATCAACACGACTTTGTTGCACAAGTGTACTTTGAATGCCTTCATTGCCAGGAAGATTGCCATCAGTTCCAGAAGGTTGATGTGCATCTTCTTTTGTTGTATTGTCCATAGTCCCTGCACTGTGTAATTGAGTACATGAGCTCCCCATCCCTGGAGAGACGCGTCCGCCGTCAGTATTATTTGTGGAATAGGCTCTTGGAATGGTCGGCCCTTGCAAAGGTTTTGTGGATTCCACCAATGCAGAGAGTTGTATGCCCGCCCGCTCACCAACACTAGGTCTTTTAATTGCCTGTGAGCCTGATTCCATTGACGTGCCAAGCACTCCTGAAGCGGGTGCATATGTAGTCTCGCGTGTGGGACTATGAAAATGCAGGAGGCCATCATGCCTATCAACTGCATGAACACTCGCGCAGGAAGGGAGTGTTGAGGTTTGAACTTTGAGATCAGCATTTGCATGCTGTTGATCCTCACTAAATTTGGCTGAGCTGTGGCTGCCAGAGTGTCTATGGTCGCACCCAGGTACTGTTGTACGTGTGCGAGTTGGAGATGTGATTTTGGGTAATTTAGTGAGAATCCCAGACTGTGAAGAAGGTGAATGGTGAGGGACATGTGGCTGGAACATTGCTGGGCTGACTTTGCCTGAACAAGCCAGTCGTCCAGGTAAGGGTAGACGTGAATGTGTTGTCTCCGTAGATGGGCAGCCACTGTAGCTAGGCACTTGGTGAAAACTCTGGGTGCTGTTGTCACACCGAAGGGAAGGACTTTGAATTGGTAGTGCTGCCCCTGAATAGTGAACCTGAGATATTTCCTGTGTGACGGGTGTATGGGTATGTGGAAGTACGCATCTTTGAGGTCTAGTGTGGCTAGGAAGTCTCCCTGGCTGAGCAGCGGGAGAACCTGTTGTAGGGTGAGCATATGGAAATGCTCTGAGAGAATGTAGTGGTTGAGCGGTCTCAGGTCTAGTATAGGTCTGAGCGACCCGTCCTTTTTTGGGATTAGGAAGTACAGAGAGTACACCCCTGTCCCCTGCTGGTTGAAGGGCACGACCTCTATTGCACCTTTTTGCAGCATACTTAGCACTTCCTGCTGCAATAATGCTAAGTGCTCTGCGGACATAGGACGGTGCTTTGGCGGTATTGTGGGTGGAGTGGAGGTTAATTCGAGACAGTAACCGTGCTGGATAATATCCCTGACCCACCTGTCCGTGGTGATGGTATTCCACGTGGACAGGAACCGCTGGAGTCTCCCCCCGACAGGTGTTATGTGGTCGGGGGGAAGGGAGAGGGCGTCACTGTTTGTTCTTTGGTGAGGACCTGGTGTTGCCGTAACCGCGTCCTCTGCCCTTGGTGCTGGAGCCACGATATCCACCTCTGTTGTTTTATCGTAGGTACTCTGTGTGTCCCCTTTATTGTATGTCTGCTGTGACCCCTGTCCTCTAGCTGCTCCCCTATTGCCGGGGCGACGAAAGGAGCCACTACGAAATGTCTGCATTTGCAGAGCCCCCATTGACTTCGCAGTGTCAGTGTCCTTTTTTATCTTTTCTAAGGTGGTGTCAACTTCTGGTCCGAATAAGTAGTCGGGGTTGACAGGCTGATTTAGGATGTTGTTTTGAATCTCAGGTTTGAATCCGGAGATTCTTAACCAAGCGTGTCGGCATAACATGACGCTGGTGTTTATCGCCCTCGCAGCTGTGTCTGCAGCATCTAGTGCGCACTTAATGGATGCGTTTGTAAGAAGTTGTCCCTCTCTGATGAGGAGCTCCGCTGCCTCTTTGTACTCGTCTGGCAGATGTTGGAGTAGTGACTCTAGCGTGTCGTAGTGTGAACGATCGTAGCGAGCCAGGAGTGCCTGTGTATTGGCAATGCGCCAGATGTTTGCTGCTTGAGCTGCAATCCTCTTGCCTGAGGTCTCCAGCACCTTGGACTCTTTGTCTGGGGGAGGAGCATCACCAGTTGTTTGCGAGTGCGCTCGTTTGCGAGCGTTAGCAACCACCATGGAGTCCAGAGGTAACTGACCTCTAATGTACATAGGGTCCCCGGGCGCAGGTTTGTATTTTTTTTCAATCCTGGGGTTCAGCACCCGTGCCCTGGTTGTTTCTTTGAAAATCTCCTTTGCTGGCTTGAGAACACCTTTTAACATGGGCAGAGTCTTGACAGTCCTCTCAGAGGAGGCGAAAGTGTCCACCAAGAAGTCGTCCTCAACTGTGTCAGAGTGGAGTTGCACTCCATGATTGGCTGCAGCACGTTCTATGAGGGCATTGAAGGCAGCAGTGTCCTCTGTGGGAGATGTTTTTGCACCGTAAAGCTGCGTGTCCTGGGTATCTGTTGTGGCACCCGAGTCTGCAGGGTCATCCCAAGCTTGATCTGGGTCCTGCTGCCCCTCAGGATCCATATCCCTAGGGTAGGTGGTATCATCACCCATGTAATCCTCCATTGCGTCCGTGTCGGAGGGCGTCGGAGAAAAGGACTGGGGATCCAGATAGGAGGTATGCAGGCGTTCGTATAGAACCGGTTCCGATTCTGCTGGCAGTTTCTGCTTTAGAGGGATTCTGTAAGAGTCCAAGGCCTGCTCTGGTGTGACCTTCCGTTTTCGGAGCATGAGTCTGCCGGTGTCGGCGTCGATGAATTGGGACGGTGAAGGCTCAGTAGGAGAGTGTCCAGTAGATGGGGACCTTGTCTGGCGGACACGTGTTCGGATCTCGAACATCTTTGGCGTCGTGGACGGCGGCAAACCAAAAGTGATGTTGGTTGGTGCCGAAGGTGCCTTTGGAGCCTTTTTCGGGTCGGGGCCCGACGTCGACTGGAGGGCTGCCTGTTCTCTGATGCGTTGCAATGACGCCGCAACTTGTCGCACCGAGAACGCCGAAGGTTCTTTGGTGCCGAGTGGTTCTGCAGAGGTAGGCGTGGACTGCCTCGGAGCCACAGGGTCATCGACTCGAGGAGAGGTAGTAGCGGTCGACGGAGTCGATGACTTGACCCTAGTCGCTGTCTTCGAAGTGGACTCCGATGGAGCGGCCATTTTAACTTTGGTGGTCGTGGCCGATTGCTTCGGTGCCGGGGGCCGAGGCGCTTTTGAGGTACCGATGGCCTTCTTTTTCGGGTCGGTACCGACATCCGCTGCAGCGAGTTCGGCGCCGAAATCCCTTTTAGTGCGTTCGGAGCCGATGGTCTGGGCTGGCGTCGAAGGAGTGGAGGTCTTCGAGGGCTTCGAGCCGACCACTGCTAGTTTCACTTTCGGTTTCTGTGGAACCGGTGCGACGATTGGTTTCGGTTTCGTTGAAGGGAAACCAGTCTTTTTCGGTAATAATGGCTCTTGCTGGATGTTGGAGGCCGGGCCCGAAGGCGGGGCCGAAGAACTGCGGGATTGATCTCGGATAAGGCCCGGAGGCGATCCCTCGACCGGAGCCGTAGAATGACGCACTTTGATAGCCTCCGTTTCGACGGGTAGGCCCTGCTCTTCACCAGAGCTATCTTCTTCGGCCCCAAAGGCCTCATCGTAGTCTACCTCATCGTCGGCTTCTTCCCTGTGAAAAAGCGCTTCATCGGCGTCTTCCGATCGGGAATCGTGTTCGGAAGCGGGGCTGTAGTTCATGTCTTCCACGCTTTCAACATCCTCGTCCTCGGTGCTGAAGATGTTGGCAGGGGCCGGTGCCGATTTCTGCGCTTCTAATCTCGCTGCCCGTCGATTCCGGAGAGTCTTCTTGGATCGGAATCGGGCACAGGCCATACATTTCGATTCGTCGTGATCCGGCGAGAGGCATTTGTTGCACACCGGGTGGACGTCGATATGTGGATATTTGGCGTGGCAAACAGGACACCGTTTGAATGGGGTCACCGATTCCATCGTCGATGTAAGGTCGATGGTCGGATTAAACGGATCCGAAAAACTTGAAGAAGTTTGCTAAACTAAGCAAGAAAGCTGTCGATACCGAGCGGGAACAGTACCGACGAAAACTAAAGGCCTTTTGGCCTTAAATGAAATTTTCCTAACTTGAGCTAAGATAAGCACATCCGAACCCAATGGCGGAAAAAAACAATCTGAGGATGGAGAGGATGCCCATGCGCACTGTGGTCCAGGGGAGGAGTCACCTATCTCAGGATACTTCGAAGACTCTTCCAGGACAACAACGTGCAAACATCCGGACCCAACACTAGGCGGCGATCTATGCACAGATATGAATTCAGCAGCCCACATGCCTCGAACCTTTACTACAGCGATCTAATGAGCAACTAGAGTGCTAACATTCAGAATTTATAACAAATGTGTGACATATCTGAATAACTTCTTGATGGAATCAAAGTAAAAAACTGAAAGCATTTTCTAATGAGGAGACTGAAGTAAATGAGGAAATTAGTAAAAATTCATAACAAATAAATCTCCCAAGATGGCCACCACAGACAAAAGAGCCCAAATGCAGCACAAATATCACCCAGATGTAGCCCAATGACAGAAGTGTGCAAAACACTTTTTATTTTTTGTGTTTTTGCAGTTTTATATAGTGCAGACTTGTCAGGTATTGGAGTGCTTTACATGAGCATTGGTTACATCACACAAGAACACATTCATTTTGTATGTAGACATGGGGAGATTAAGTGATTTGACCAGAATCACAGAATGTCGAGCTGAAGCAGAAACTCCAACCTGGTTCCCCAGTTGCAAAGTCTGCAGCTCTGGAAGTAACACCACATCCTCTCCCCTAAGTGCAACATTTAATCGAGTGGTCAACTGGATAAAAAAACAAAGATAACAAAGAATTTAAAAGTTCTTTGTTGCCATTTGAAAACTCAGAAAATATGTCCTCATTTTAGTTTTTTAGAGCACTAACAATAATTTTTATGCAAATAAGACCCTCTCATATATGTAATTTATAAAGGAAATGCTCTAGGTATTACAGTTTTGATTACATCAAGATGACGTCAGGCGTTCCACACTTTTGTAACAAATATAGCATGTTATCAATCTAGTTGTTCATTAGGATACTGTTGCGAGGCAGAGGCCAGGGATACAGACTCTGAAAATTGAAGGCAGGTAGGAGGGTGCAGAGGCAATGATTTGACCACACTGGGTAGGCAGGAAGGGCAGTGGTAGTACAACAGACTATGGAGGGCAGTGGAAAGGGGGACAGGGGCAACAAACCAACAATACAGGACTGGCAAGAGAGGCTGTGGCAATATAATAGACTATTGTGGGCAGAAGGAAGAGGCAGTGGTAGTACAACCATACATGCCAACAGACCAGATTCAGCCAGGAAACGTCCAATGTTTTTAAGCTCAAATGGGCTTTATTTGATCTGTCTCCTGTCTACAATCTCCTCTTTTTCAATGTAACTCAAAGGGGAAAATCAATACCCCATTTTTTTTCAAAATCTCCCTCTTACCAAGTTCAAAATGCTCGCAAGTACGGTACATTGGATCGTGGAAGGCAGGAGGAATTGGGGTAGGGACATGGACTTGGATAATAGAGGACAGGAGAGACATGGAGAGGTGCACCAAACTGACCCTATAGGGCAGGCATCAGGGTTTGCAGCAGCACAATAGACCACACAGGGCATGGGGGATGGGAGTGCAGCACAACAATCCATAGAAAGCAATAGGAAGGGGACAGGACCATGCACATGGACAACAGAGAACAGAGGGGAAAGAGGCAATGGTAGCTAGCTGACCATAATGGACAGACAGGAGAGAAAGCTGCAGCATAACAGACCATAAAGGGCAGGAGGGACGGATCAGGGGCATTACAATGGAACAGACAAGCCAGGAGGGAGGGAATAGGGGTCTGCACATGGAAACAGAGGGCTGGGGGCAAGGGGGCAGGGCAGGAGCAGCAAGATGACCATGGAGGTCAGGCAGGATGGGCACTAGAATCAAGACACACCATGGAGAGCAACAGTGAGACTATGATGGCATATACACAGACCATGTAGGGAAGGTGGGAGGGGATCAGGGGCAGCTAGCTGACCACACAGGGAAGTTGGGAGGGGCCGTGGCAGCACAGAAGACCATGCATGGCAAGTGGGAGGGTTAGTGGCAGCACAATGGCTATGATGGGCAAGAAGGAGGGTGCAGGGGCATGCACAAAGGACCATGGAGGATAGAAGGGAGGGTCAGGACCTGGGCACAGACAAGAGAGTTCAGGGGAAGGGGCCTCACAACAGACCGCGCGGGCAGGCAGGAGGAGCAGTTGCAGCACAAAAGACCAGGGAGGGCATAAGGGTGTGGCAGGTAAATGGACCATGGAGGACAGGAGGAAGGGGATAGGGGCATGGAATGTGGACAGGCAGGGTGGAGGTGGCAGGGACAGGTTACAGTATCATCTGACAATGCCAGGCAGGTGGGAGGGGAGTACAGAACACTCAGAGTAGATAGGAGTGTCAGGTCCATGGGCAAAAAGGATGGAGCAGGGGCATGCACAAAGACATCGGAGAGCAGGGGGGAAGGAGAATAGGGACAGCACAGCACAGAGGCTAAGCAGGAGGTCAATGATGGGGCATAGAATTGGGCAATGGAGGGCAGGAGGAGTGGACTGGTACATCATGCTAAATGGAGGGCAGTGGCAGCACATCAGACCATGCATGGCAGGAGGGAGGAGGCTAGTCCTGGGATTCAGACAACAGAGGATAGGGAGGAGGTGGATGGGGCAGCAAGCTAACTCTTCAGAGAAGGCGGGAAGGCCAGTGGCAGAACAACGGCCACACAGGGCTGTAATAAGGGAGCAGGGACATGGACTTGGACAATGGATGGCTAGGAGGAGGGAAGGCAGGAGCAGCAAGCTTGGGTGGGAGCAGCACAATGCAAGGCCCTGCTTCCAACCCCCACCATCCATTGTGATATGCAACTTACTTAACGTAAAAAAAAAAAAACTAGAAATTTGCTGAAAAAAACAAAGATTACAGGGACGGTATAGTTAGACTCAGATTTCACTCATACACAACCAGTGAAATTCAGCAGTTATAGTTACCTGAGCTAACTATAACTTACGGTCCCGCAATGTACTGCTAATGACCTCAGACATTACATAATTCATGACATGGTCAGTTACATCACTCATGACATCACTCATGACATCTCAAATGAGCTGTGAATGGAATGGAACTATAATCGCTAGAACTTTATTTAGGGATAGTGTGTGTATATTAACACTCCTTTTTTTCCTTTTCTTTCGTGTAAGAACCATTATAATACGCAACGTGCCCAGATTAATATGGCTGATAGCCTTTCACTTTAACCCCTTCGCTGCTGCGGACATTCCGCTGCAGCGCTGGGGGGGGGGGCAGGGGGGCAGCGCGGTGGGCCTGTGCTCATGACGGAGCCGCTCCGTCATGAGCCACAGTTGAGCTGTGCTCATGACGGAACGGTTCCGTCATGACTCCGCCCATTTGCGTTGTCCCCCCGCACAGGCGGGGAAACAGCGCCGCGCAGGCGGAGCGGCCGCCAACGGGCGTGACATGACGGAACCGTTCCGTCATGAGCACAGCTCAACCGTGGCTCATGACGGAACGGTTCCGTCATGAGCGGGGAAGGGGTTAAAGTAATGTGTTAGTCCATTGTTTATGTTGATGTTTGCAATTCTAAGTATGTTTATTATGAATAAGTCACGTTGACGAACATACAGGTATGGCGGTCACGGGGCAAGATATGCTGAAATTACATTGTGTGCATATTAACACTTGTTTTCTTTTCCTTATTGTATCAATTCCTGAATTTTCACATCGTGACCAGGCCAATATGGCCGCCAGCTTTTTGGATTAAAGTGATGCACTGCTGATGACGTCACATATTACATCACTCATGACATGGTCAGTGACATCACTGATGACATCATCTACGTGATCATCTGATGCACCTCCTCACACCCTAAAATACAGACTACCATTCTGAAACCATAGACACACCAATACTACTACAGCTACAATATTCTGTGCACTATGCATGCAGACCTCTAATCAGCTACATAGCTTTGATACAGTCTTTTAAATACTCAGTTAGTACCTATGCAGTCTAGGAATCCATCTGTCTGTCCCATGCGCTTCTCCATTCAACCATCCAGCACTATCTACGTATCCTATCACTCTGCCAATACCTAAGCACTAATAAATTTAGCATGCACTCTCTTTGCAGCACTGAAATTACTCCAGTTATTAGTCATATACTTAAGGAATGGCCTAGCCACTAACACAAGTGCAGGTACAATATTTTGTACACTATGCATGCAGACCTCTAACCAGCTACATACTATTGATACGCTCTTCTAAATACCCAGTTAGTGCCTATGCAGTCTAGGAATCCGTCTGTCCCATGCACTTCTCCATTCACCCATCCAGCACTATCTACGTATCCTATCACTCCACCAATACCTAAGCACTTATAAATTCAGCAAGCACTTTCTTTGCAACACTGAAATTACTCCAGTTATTAGTCATATACTTAAGGAATGGCGCGGTCAAAAACACAATTGCAGGTACAATATTTTGTACACTATGCATGCACACCTCTAACCAGCTACAAACTATTGATACACTCTTCTAAATACCCAGTTAGTACCTGTGCAGCGTAGGAATCCTCCTGTCTGCCCCATTCATTTCTCCAATCACCCATCCAGCTCTATCTACTTATCCTATTACTCCACCAATACCTAGGCACTTATAAATTCACTATACACTCTGTTTGTAATACTGTAATTATTCTAGTTACTAGTCATGGACTTATGGAATGGCCTAGCTACTAACACAAGTACATCTATAATATTTTGTGCACTATCCAAGCAGACCTCTAACTAGCTACCTACTATTGATACACTCTTCTAAATACCCAGTTAGTACTCATGCAGTGTAGGAATCGTCCAGTCTGTCCCATGCACTTCTTTAATCACTTATCTAATACTATCTATTTATCCTATCACCCCACCAATACGTAAGCACTTATAAATTAAGTGTTTGCAGCACTGTCATCATTCCAGTTACTAGTGGTATTCTTATAAAATGACCTAGGCACCAACACAAGTACACATAAAATATTCTGTGCATAATCCCTACGAATCTCTAAGAAGATATATACTATTGGTCCACTCCATTAAATACTGAAGTAGTACCCATGCAGCGTAGGATACCTTCTGTCAGTCTCATGCTATTCTTCAATCACCCATCCAGTACTATGTTCTTTTTGTATCAGTCTGCCAATACCTAAGCACTTATGGGGCAGATTTACAAGCACCCTGGGCCACCAGTAAGCCACTTTTTGTAACGTAGTGATGGCGCCAGGCACTCCTCCATATTTCCACTCCTTGTAAATACAACCCCTTCGTACACAGAACATTGCGTTGAAGGGGCGTCCCATAGGTGTTGTTGTGGGTGTTCCCACGCAACACCCATAGAACAATACACATCTCCAGATTTATGAGAAATTGTAAACCTGGAGATGTGTGTGAATGCTGCGCCATCCTAGAGTTGGTGTAGCAAGGCGCAACGAGGAGAATTGTTTTCATTTCTCCTACTTTTTTCCTCTTTCCATGCATGCTGCATTCCACAGCATACATTGAAAGAGGAAAATGCCTTTACTGATAGTTTTTGTGCAGGAAGGGACACCTTCCTGCACAAAAACAATCTCCACACAACACAGACTCCTTGCACCATGGTGCAAGGATGAATGTTGCACCGCATGGCTGCAGTTTGTGCAGCTATGCAGAGGGAAGCACAGAGTTGCAACATATTCATGTACATATGTCACATCCCTGTGCTTCGGAAGTTCCAAAGTGCAGTGCAGCTAAAGAGCTTGCAGTGTCACGCTGCAGTACTTCCTCAAAAATCTTCACCTATAAATTCACCATACACTACTAATGCATTCTTACAGTCAATCATGCTGTATACATATATTCAACCAAACTTTCACACATTACCTTGCAATTATAGTTCTTTCTTTAACCAGATAAGGTAGTTCTGATAAGAACTTTTTTATCTTCTTCTTTTTTCTTTTGTATTTTTTTTAATTTATTTTCAAAAAATGAACAAAAAAAAGAACGAATAAAACAGGAAGCATTTGGAATTACTTATCATTCCAAAAACAAAAAAACAAAAAAATTAACAACGATGGTTGCATTGCGCAGCACAAACTGCATCCACCTACTGCTCACCGAAGCATATAACTTTCTTACACTTCACGCAGTGTTGCTCGAGAAAGGCGAATTCTGGCCTAATGTCCATTGCAGGTGTTCCTGAGGATGCTCCAGATGTACTTGCCACAGTAGGTGAGGGGTTCAAAGCAGCTCGCCTCATTTCCTCCCGAGCAAGATTGAGAGGATGTGTGGTCCGGAGATGCTTGTACATAGAAGCAGTGCCACAAGAGTATTTTTTTTCACTGCCTCTTGACAGGACTCGGTCACAAATTTTGCACGTCATCTTTCTCGTATTTACTTTCTTCTCTCCAGGAGGAAAAGTGAAGAATTTCCACACAACAGATTCCGGCCTCTGTGGACGTGGTGCCTCCTGCAAGAATTCTTCTTCAGAAGATACTTCCTCCTGCTGCTGCTGCTGTCCAGATGCCATTTTATTTGATATATTTTGAAAAACACCCAAAAAAACAAGCAAAAAGGGTTCTTGTAGGAAAAAAGATGTCTCTCTAAAGATGCCCCAACAAGAATGATTAAAATGGGTGGGGTCCTTCAATAGTTACAGTGGGAAATGATATGAACCAATGAAATCTTTTTTTTTTAGGTCACATGGGATCCGCGCACTCTGCGCTCACGAAGCAGGCACCCGACGCGACTTCGCGAAAATATATTTTATGAATATCTGAGATAGTCTCTTGCCCTAATATGTATATTAAACACACATACATATCATTTTAGAACATAAAAAAATTTCACGGGAGTCGCGCACCCAAGCACGTATATGACGTCACGCGGTACCCGCCACCGCGCAAGCGACGCATACCGTAATGCGCATGTGTCACAAATGCGCGGGAGCAGGAGTCGCGGAGTGGTCGCATACCAATCGCGCACATCACGTAATATTAAATGTATATAATGTAACTGAAAAACACGCAGCCGTTGCACACCGTACACGAATCCTTCACGACGTTTCTAAAACGGCGACTAGAATCCGCACACCCACCGTGATGTGTACGCTTTGGGTGTGCGACATTTTGGAGACATTTAAAAAAAAAAAAGAAAATAATATAAATATATCACAATTAAAAAAGTTCAACAATATTTCAGTTTTAATTTTTTTAATTTATTTTTGGGCAATTTTCAGAAAAATATATAATGTTATTTAATGAATAAAATATTTATAAATAAACAGTTAAAAAACTGTAGACAATCAGTACAAAAAAACTACTATTACACTTAAAAATTAGCATTTAAAAAACCTTTGGAATTCACTGAAAAAAACATAGTTTTCAGAGACAATAAAGTTAGAAATTAGCATTTAAAAAAGCTTTGAAATTCACTGAAAAAACCATAGGTTAGATGGACATTTCACTCGTACAAAACCATAGAAATTCCTCCTTTATAGTTAGTTCTGCTAACTATAACTCGCGTGCCAGCACTGCACTGCTGAGGTGCGTTTTGGGTCCTTGCCTGTCGCGGGTACTTGGGCCTCCCACACGAGTGAGGCACCGTTTATATCGGGAACGCTGGGTAGTAGGAAATTTGTGTCAGCCCGGTGATGCCACAATTTTCCCACACAAAAAAGTGTGAAAAAAGTGATTTTTTCAGCTAAATTTGAGGTTTGAAGGGCATTCTGGGTAAGCAAACGTTGGGGGATCCACGTAAGCCATACCTCCCTGGAATCCCCCGGGTGTCTAGTTTTTAAAAATGTATGGGTTTGGTAGGTTTCTCTAGATGGCTGCCAAGCCCGGGGCCAAAAAGTCATGGGACCCCCCCTTGCAAAACCAGGTTGTTTTGTGATAGCTAATTTTGATGTCTCTTCAATAGGTTTTGGGCCCTTGCCTGTCGCGGGCACTAGGCCTACCCATGCAAGTGAGGTACAATTTTTCTTGGAAGACTTTGAGGAACGCGGGGTGGGTGGAATTTTGTGGACCCGTGCAGATTCCAGAACCTTCCACCACAGAAATGTGAAGAAAATGTGTTTTTTGGACACATTTTTAGGTTTGCAAGGGATTCTGGGTAACAGAACCTGGTGGTCAAGTCACCCTATCCTGGATTCCCCTGGGTGCCTAGTTTTAGAAAATGTATAGGTTTGCTAGGTTTCCCTAGGTGCCGGCACAGCTAGGGTTCAAAATCTACAGGTAGGCACATTGCTAAAAAAGTGGGCTTTCTGCCGCCCTGGGGGGAATCGGAGGAGGGGGGTTCGTCCTGATATGCCCCCAAAGGGAGTAGAAAGACTGTGGCTATTTTTTGTGGGGGTGGGGGCATTGGTATGACCATTTTGGGCAGCCCCCACCCCCGCGCATAAAAAAAGCCTGCGTACTCGCTGGCGCCTAGTGTGCATTCTGCCCTCCCCAGGGGGCAGATCAGGGGCCACTGCCACCATCTGCCCTCCCAGAGGGCAGAAAGACTGGAATTTCTCTGGGGGTGGGGGTATTTTCATGCCCATTTTGGGCAGCCCCTACCCCTACACTAATAAAACAAAAAAATCCATGGTTTCTAGTGGGCTTTCTGCACCTCCCGGGCGGCCAGATTGGGGGCTACAGCTCCCATCTGCCTCCCGGGGGGCAGAAAGACTAATAATTGCGGGGGGTGGGGGCATGGTCATGCCCGTTTTGGGCAGTCCCCACCCTTATTTTTACTTTCTAAAAAAATCCCTGGTGTCTAGTGGGCTTTTTGCCCCCCCGGGGGGGGGGCAGATTAGGGGCCAATGCCCCATCTGCCCCCGGGGGGGCAGAAAGGCTGTAATGGTGCAGGTGGGTAGGGGCATTGGCGTGCCCGTTTCGGGCAGCCCCCACCCTAAAGAAAAACTTCAAAAACAAATCCATGGTGTTTAGTGGGCTTTCTGCCCCCCCCCCGAAGGGGCAGATTAGTGGCTAATGCCCCCAGAATGTAGTGATTGCAGGAGGGGGTGGGGGCATAGCCATGCCCGTTTTGGGCAGCCCCCACCCTTATTTTTATTTCTAAAAATTTCCTTGGTGTCTAGTGGGCTTTTTGCCCCCCCGGGGGGCAGATTTGGGGCTACTGCCCCCATCTGCCCCCCCAGGGGGGGCAAAAAGACTAAATGATGCCAAAATTAATTGGGGGGAGCAAAGGCCCTTGCCCAAGGGGCCGCTCCCCCCTCCCTGGTGTCTAGTGGGTGGATCCCTGCTTGGGGATCGCCCTCCTGTGGCGATCCCCAAGCTGTGATCCACTGGGGAGATTCTCCCCTTTCCAATGATAGAAAGGAAAACTGAAATGAGCCTCTTGGCTCATTTCAGTTTCAATGAAATGACGTCAGCGCGACGTGCGCGCCGATCGTAATTTCAGGGAAACCAGGGGGGGCCTCAGGAGCTGGGGAAGTTCCTCCCCAGCTCCCGAGGCTCTTTTGGCAAAAAGGCAATTCCATTGCGATGTTTCATGACGAGCTGGACTCGTCATGAGCACACGAGCACTGTGTGCCATGAGGAGTCCAGCTCGTCATGAGCATGCAAGAGGTTAAATGGTGCGTTTAGGAAGCTGGCTCTTTATATGGTATACCAAAAACAGGTATACTGTGCAAAGAGTCCAGGTATTTCCTCACTAGCGGACAGGGGCTTGCTCTAGCAATCCCAAGGTGCTCTTTTAGGGGGTAGTGTGGTCAAGCAGCCATAAGCCTATCAGAGAGGAGTGTTAGACATATGCAAATAAATACAATAGTCAATAAATGATGCACATGACTCAATAAGGAGATCCACACCAATATATAAAAATAACACGTATCTCTATATATATTTAGGCCCCAGAATCAATACAACAAATACTTTTGCATTTAAAAAGTCGACATTGTATTTTTCATGAGCTGCAATGTTATCCCATGGGAGGAAAAATAAGTACGGCATTCAGGTACAGTACAGTGACTTACGAGTCCAATCTCCTGGACTTAAGGTGAGTAAGGGGAAAGGTCCAAGACAGCCAATAGGTCACTTTGGGCGGCACTGGACGGCCAGATGCAGAAGTGATTTTCAGGGTCAGGTGACCAATGTTATCCAATGGGGGAAAAACATGTAATGAATTCGGGCACTTCACAGCGATTTACGAGACAAATCTCCTGGACTTAAGGAAAGTAGGGAGCAAGGTTCAAGGCAGCACCAACAGGTCACCTCGGGCGGCACTGGGGTGCAGAGGTGCTTTCCAGCATCAGGTGCCCAATGTTATCCTATAGGGATCAGTCTGGTCGAAAAGAGACTGCAGACTAGGAAACAAGTCAGTCTGGAGGGGTTCAGGTCTCATGATGCTTGGAAACGTGGGGCCACCTTGGGTACTCTTCTCCACGGACCAGGGGTGACGTGTGCAGAGGTTTCTTCAGGCATCGGATTCTCATCACCAGGAGCACTCACGGTAGAGGGGGCCTGCAAACAGAGGCTGCAGGTGGCAGCAGGAAGTTCACAGTGGGCAAGTCCAGGGTGGGCTTTGTCTCTCGAGGGCCAGGGGACCACACTGGCACCGTTGGCCCACTTCATTTCAGGCTAGGAAGAACAGGTGCAGTGGTGCTTTGCGGCGTCGTGGTTTTGTGATCCGGAGCACTCAAAGTCTTCTGTGGGGCATTTGAAGGATGCCGGGAAGCAGCTCCGCTGTTCCATGGGAGTTCCTGAGTCCTTAGAGAAATGCTGGCATTCCTCCCAGGCTTTGGAGCATCAGCAGCTTGCAGGGCGAGATGACTTTGGCGCAACTGTCGAGAATATCGAACAGGCCGGAAGGGCTGCTGCCAAGTCAGTTGCTTTTTCTGCAGTTCTTGCTTTTGCAGCTCTTCAGCACTATTTCTTTTGGTCGGCAGGATGTGATTTCTGGTGCCAGGGTTCCCCTACGTACAGAATTTAGGGGTTCGGGAGAGTGAAGGGTAGTAGCCAATGGGCTACCTACCCTTGGGGTCACTACGCCTCCTATATGACCACTTCTTGGGGGAAGCGGTCATAACCCTGTCCCTGAATTCCTGATTTTGCCATCAGCAATATGCCTACTTTTTAAAAATCATGCCCACTTCAGGTTAGGCCACATTAGGGCTGGTACTAGTCTGGGGGTGGGCACGTCTATCGGACTAGATAATTTCCCCCCGTCCGGGTATCAAAATGGCTCTGGACACAATAGGTCGGCTTCACTCCAGGGAGAGAAACCAGATTCACATACCAAAGGGGATAGGCGTCTTGAAGCTCCTCTGCCTTGGAATGTTAATCTGCAGGTCATCCTGTGGGAGGAGGTGAAAGCACCCGCTTCCCAAGTAGGTTCGGTTTATGGACCCCGGAGAGCAGAGGCTCTCGCCCTTGGGGTCAGACACTCATCTCAAGAGGCATCTGATGAAAACCAGTCAGTCAGCATCAGGGACTGGTAGGCTTTCAGCGGGCACCTCTTCGGTGCCCACTGTGTGCATGTATTACTAAATACCACCCTGGCATCAGTGTGAGTTTATTAATACGAGATGTTTGATATAAAAAAATCCTCTTTTCAGTGAAGCCATCATCCAGCAGGGGAACTCATGTTCACCAGTGTCCAGCACATGTTTTAATAATGGCTTCCTGTTCCATTGTACTGTCTGTACGGGAACTGACCGGCACTGGGGAATATCTCCTCATGCAGAGATGTCCTCAGATGTAGCATAAGGCACCCTAACTTAGGGCTGCAAGGCCTGCTATAGGGGTGACTTACAAATATTGCAGGGGACATGGCACACTGGGATGGGTGTCAAGTCGTGTTTTGCTTTTGTCTGCACTAAGACACGCAGCCTGCAGTGGCAGTTTGCATGAGCTTGGAGAAGGGTCCTTTAGGGGTGCACAATTCGTGCAGCAGCCCTTAGGGACCCTCTTTAGTCCCTCAGGCCTAGGTGCCAGTGGCTACCTTTTTACTACGGACTTACAGAGGGTACTAAAGATATTGCCAATTGGGAAAAGCAATTACACAGTTTTGGGAAAGAGATCTGGCGCAGGGGACCTGGTTAGCAGGAACCCAGTGCACTTCCAGTCAAAATCCCATGATACCAGGCAAAAGTGGGGGGTGACCATGTCAAAAAGGGAACTTTCCTATAGTGCGTCTATCAGGACTGAAGTTTGTCAGCAACCTGTGGGAATATGTCATGCCTTCCCCAGGGAAGATGCATCAGCAATGCATTTTGTTCATCCTAGATGCTCTGCAAAATCTATTGCTGTGCGCGTCTGTTAAAGAATTATCACGTTGAGTTTTGAATGGAGATCATACATGATGGAGTTTAACATGTAGTCAGATGGAGTTGGATTTTGTTTGCCCCATGCATCCTCCAGGTTCCAGTTATGTAACTAATCCCTGAAGCCCTCTGTATTCCTCACCACCAGTGTGTCCAACAATGCTGAGAGAGATCAGTCTTGGGCCAATTCTAATCCCCCCCCCAGACAGTGTGTGCATGAATCAGACCATTGGGGGTGTCAATGAGGAGGAGGTGGGTACATACAGCCCCGCTATGGCATGTGTTTACCGGCTATGTGCCCTGGACTACCAAATATCTGCCTTCCAGGTCTATTTTCATATGGCATGTTGTGAGAAGTACCCCTAGTTTGACCCACATGTATCCTCCTCTTGAGTACAATGAGTATGTTGTCTGGTACATTTGCAATTCCCACCTTTTATATATTTTGGTCCATTCTGCCTTTACGTAATGCATCTCCTGCAGACCCCATATCTATCTTACACCTGCCCGTCCATCTGACATTACAGGTAACTATTCTATATTTACTCTGAGTCGCCATGGTATTGGTAAGGAAACTGAAGGGCACTTGGTGTAACCTTGCCAGGGCGAGTGTTCCCTGCTCTTGCTCTGCTGATCAAGTTGTATGGATGTGTGTCCCTGACCTCTTTCTAAAGGTCTTGTATTTGTCTGACTTCCATCTTGAAAATAACCGGAAAAACATTCCCTGGCCATGTCTATGAAATGTAACAAACCATTCCAACTATTTATCAGCATGTATGTCCCTGGTTCCTCTATCTTTGGCAATGAGAGGAGAGAGGTGGTTCATGATGTGTACAATACCGCACCCTCCGGAGGTACCTACAATGATGTGGCTATCTATTTGTAATGGCCGCCCATGTGTTTGTTACAGTTGCTTATTGATTTTCATCTTCTATTCCTCATTGTAGTTTTCGTCAAACTATCAACACTCAACCAGGAGGAGATAAGAGAACAAGCATTTGCAATGGAATAGGTCTCACATTTGGGAGAGTTTAAGCTATTGGCATTGTAGATGAAAATGCCTTTTATTTATCTGTTTTGATGATTAACACATAAATAAAAGGCATTGTCATTTACGATGCCAATAGCTCCAAGTCTTGTAAATGCGAGACCGCAGCCATCATAGGCCCGGGCTGCTTTGAAAGTGAAATCGTGCATGGCGCGCTAAAAGTTTCAGGAAAGTATGTCATGCCTGCAGTAGGATAAACGCATTAAAGAAAATAGTGCTTACAGACTAAATACGATGTACTGTGTAACAACTGAAGTAAAAGGGCCAGTCCTCATGGGGGTTTACACAATGAAGACAAGGCAGTACTAAGGAGGGGTTAACGCACAAGTTACTTACCTTCGGTAACAATACATCTGTAAGAAACATTGGTTAGTTATAGATTCCTTACCATAGAATTACCCCCAGGCATCAGACTGGATCCAGAAAGTTTTTTCGTCAGCAGTACCTCTGCGCTTCGGAAGGTGAAGTCGATCGGCTCCGCGTTCGTCGTCATGGCCGCCGGGATGACGTCGCAGCAGCTACTTAGACGCTGCCCTCGCGCACGGACGTCAGTTCTGTACACGACTTTCCGCGCCAGAAACGACAGCCAAGCAGGACACTGACCATTGGTGCACAAAACTAGGGCCCTGAAAGGATGTCCTTAACCCTAGAAATCAGTTCGCAGAACGGGGAGGATGGGTGGGACGGTAAGGAATCTATAACTAACTAATGTTTCTTACAGATATATGGTTACCGAAGGTAAGTAACTTGTGCATCTGAAAGAAACACATTAGTTATAGATTCCTTACCGTAGAATAGATACCCCAGCAATACCAATCCCGGTGGTGGGTCTGCGAACCAAGATCACAGCAGAAAGTCCTGGAGAACAGAATGGCTAAAAAAGCTGTCTCTCCGGACTTGGCTGTCCAGGCAGTAGTGTTTGGTGAACGTGTGCAGCGATGCCCACGTGGCCATCTGATAGATGTCATTCAGCGGCACTCCTCTTCCCAAGGCAGTAGTGGCTGCCGTCGCCCTGGTGGAGTGAGCGCGTAGCCCCACTAGAGGCTCCTTTTTAGCTAGAGAGTAACAAGCCTTAATACACAACATGACTGTGGCGGGCCGATGGAAACACAGAGACAGTTTTAGATGGTAACGAAGGTTTTATTGGTCTTAAGACCCTTTGTTTGTAACTCGCCGGTCCATAGTAAGGAAAGGGGCAGTCCGACTCTTGCTCCGGGGACAAGCGGCCTCTAGGAAATGCCTTTCCTCGTCTGGTCCGCTCCAGGATGACGTCGTCTCCGGAGGACAGCTCTCAGTAAAGCGGCGTAAAAGAAAGAAAAAGAAAAGGGAGAATGTAATCAGTCGGGTGTCCACTTCGTGATTTAAGTGAGGGAAGGGTAGTGAGGAGACACACAGTGCTCTTTCCAAACTTCTAGGTGTCGGTGGTGTTCGGGATGGGGTATAAGGGGAGTCGAAACACGTCTTTTACGGTTTTGTCAGCCCCTTTCGACCCGCCCAACCCGAGATACGTGATCGTACCTGTTTGAGCCACGCTTCTCCTGAAACGTGGCTGGGCGAGTCGCAGAGTCGTTGGCCACCTGCCTCCGGTATCCTCGGGGTCGGTTTCGCACACGTTCCTCCGTCGTCTGCCTCCCTCTCACTTTCGTCCCCAGGAATCTCTCTTCTCTCGTTCTCGTCGTCGCTGGTACAGGAACACCTCCGACTCTCCCTACTTCCTGGATTTGAGCTCCTCTCCTTTCCTACGTCACCGGTGTAGGCGGGGTATGATGAGAACTCGGCCCAGTTAAAGAAACACGGGCCCCCTTTTTCTCCCGCGGCTCGTGCTTGAAGTTCAGCTTTCCAGGCTTCAGGCTGCTGGAGGGAGAGGGGAGAGGGGATAGTTCATGTACTCTCTTACAAGAGGTAGGCACCAATCCTCGTTTGGCCGGGCCTCCTCGTCACATACCACCCCCCCTGGATTCTCCCGATCGGGGAGAGGAAACCGGGAGAGAAAGTCCGCACTGCCATTCTCTATTCCTTTCCGATGCCATACTGTAAAGGAGAAAGGCTGGAGGGTCAAAAAGCACCGCAGAACCCGGGGATTTTGTGACATGTTTCGGCTCATCCATTGTAGAGGGGCATGGTCCGTGTACAGGGTGAATGGGTGGCCCTCAAGATAGTATCTTAGCTTATCTACAGCCCATTTTATAGCCAGGCACTCCTTCTCTATTGTGGGGTATTTCAACTCCCGGGGAAAAGTTTTCTGCTGATGTACAGGATGGGGTGTTCTATCCCCTCTGGTGACAATTGTGACAGTACCGCCCCTACCCCATAATCAGAAGCGTCAGTGTGTAGGATGAAAGGCCGGGCATAATCGGGGGATGACAATACAGGACTGTTGGTGATTACTTTTTTTAGGGAATTGAAGGCCTTCCACATAGCGGGGGTGGGATATTGATATGTCTGAGGCTTGGATTCCTTTTTTAGGGTATCAGTTAATGGAGCTGCTATATCTGAGAATAAGGGTATGAACCGGCGATGGTAGCCTACGAGTCCCAAAAAAGCTCTCATCTCTTTTTTGTTAGTGGGAAAGGGGGTTTCGGCAATGGCTCTGACCTTCTCTATTTGGGGCTCGATGACCCCATGCCCTAAGACATACCCCAAATACTTCACTTTGTGGTAGCCCACTTTGGACTTTTTAGAGTTTACGTGTAATCCCGCCTTCTGCAGGGCCTGAAGCACCAAGGACATATGTAAGAGGTGGCTCTCCCAGCTGGGACTGAAGATTATAATATCGTCTAGATATGCCGAGGTAAAAGAATGGTGTTCTCTTAACACCTCGTTCATTAATCGTTGAAACGTCGCCGGGGCTCCATGTAGCTCGAACGGTAATATGTTAAACTCGAACAATCCATCCGGTGTTGCAAAGGCTGTTTTCTTGCGGTCTTCCTCACGTAGTGGTACTTGCCAATATCCTTTGGTCAAATCCAGGGTACTGATATATTTGGCTTCTCCGAGTTTTTCGATAAGCTCGTCAATTCGGGGGATTGGATAGGCATCAAATGAAGAAAGGTTGTTTAGGGCGCGAAAGTCCATACAGAACCTCATGCTTCCGTCTGGTTTAGGGACCATCACTATTGGTGAAGACCATTCACTCCTGGACGGCCTTATTATTCCCAGACGTAGCATTTCTTGGACCTCCTTTTGGACTGTTATCTGTTTGGCGGCGGGTATAAGGTAGGGTCGTTTCTTAATGACGGCTCCCGCGGGGGTTTCGATCCGGTGTTCTATCAGGGAGGTTTTCCCAGGGGCATCCGAAAACAGGGATGAGAAAGGTACTAAGGTTTCATGTAGGCTTTCTTTCTCTTGCTGTGTGAGGTCGTCATTCACCACTAGGTCCCCCAAAGTAGAGGGTGAGGGAGAACCCGTTGGTAAGGAGAGATGGGCGCTCTGTGGTGGAGGACCGATCCACTTCTTCAGAAGGTTAATGTGATAGACCTGAGTCTTTTGTGGGGATACCTGGATCTTGTAGCTGGTCTTCCCGATGGTCGCGACGACTCTATAGGGACCCATCCATTCTGCTTGAAATTTTCGGGTAGAGGAGGGTAACAGTACCAAGGCCCAGTCGTCCACTTCCAATTTCCTCCACTTTTTCCCTTTATCATAGCAGGTCCTCTGTCGTTCTTGACTTTTTTCCAAGTTGACGTAGGCCAGCTCCCTTAATTTCCCCAGTTTGCTTTTTAGAGCCTGTGTATATTCAAGAATACCCCGTTCGTCGCCTTTGTCTTTCTCCCATGCTTCTTTGGTCATTTCGAGTAGGGTTCTGGGTTGGCGCCCATACAGCATCTCAAAAGACGAGCAGCCGAGGCTGCTCTGAGTTTGTCCCCGTATTGCGTACAAGGCCAAAGGTAACATGAGATCCCACTCTTTCCCGCTCACGGAGAGCATCTTCTTTATCGTGGTCTTGAGGGTCCCGTTATAACGTTCGACAAGTCCATCCGTTTGGGGGTCATATACCGATGTTCTAATGTGTCTGAGATCCACCAGTCTGCACACCTCCCTCATTAATCTGGACACAAACGGGGTGCCTTGATCGGTCAAAATCTCCTTTGGGAAACCCACCCAGGAGAACAGCTCAATGAACTTCTAGGCTATAGCCCGGGAGGTAGGGACTCTCAAGGGGAAGGCTTCGGGGAATCTAGTGGCGTAGTCCACTATGACCAGAGCGTATTGGTTCCCTCTTCTGGTTTTGGATAAGGGTCCTATTAGATCTAGGCCCACTCTCTCGAAAGGGGTCCCTATAATGGGGAGAGGTTGTAAAGGGACTGCAGGGGGGCGATGCGTGTTTTCTTCTGACACAGTTCGCAAGACAGACAATGCTGCTTTATGTCTTTATATATTCCGAGCCAGTAAAAATGCCTCAACACATTCTGTGAGGTTTTTTCACTGCCGATGTGTCCTGCTAGTAAATGGGAATGGGAATAAAACATGATTTGCTCCCTAAATGTGGTGGGAACCAAGAGTTGTAGGGGGTCTTCTTTGTTTCCTTGTCTATACAGCAAGCCACCTTGGACAAGAAATTGGGGAAACTTGGGGTCGGGAGCTCCCTGAGTGAAGTGTGCCTGTTCCCAAGCGTTAGAAAGAGTGGAGTCATTAGCTTGGGCGAACTTGAAATTCCTATCCCCTACCCAAGGTTCTGGAGTGATGTATGCCGGATGGGGTTGGTTCTTCACTATCTCTAACTTTTCGCTCGGAGGCGGGAAGTTCATGGAACGAGAGAACAGTTCTAGAAACTTGGGGTTATCAGTCCCTATTATCAGTTCTTCGGGTAAGGTGTCTAGGACCCCCACCTTAACAATGTGTAGACTACCCTCAGGAATCTCTAGTGAAATATTAGCCACCGGATATGGTCTTACGTCCCCATGAACACATTTAATACATATCATGGTATGGGGGATCACTTGTCTAGGTCTCACAAACACCCCTCGTATAACTGACTGCCTGCAACCGGAGTCTAGCAGAGCCTTGATCGTTTTCCCATTCACCCTTACCCTTACATGGTATGAGCTTCCCAGTTCCGGAGAGTACAGGACAGACTTGGGGACGTACCCCACCTCCATTGGTTCTTCGGTCTGCCTCCGGTGTGGACATAAGCGCGCAATGTGTCCCCATGTCCCACACTCAAAACATTGAGGGCCTTTAAAGGAGGGGACCTCAGGTCTGAATGGCCTCTGGGGGTTTGCCTCTACATGCAGATGTGGTTTCTTCTCCATTTTAACAGGGGGAGGTCGAGAGGGTTTTTCGGGTTCCCAAGGGGTTGAGCGCGGTTGTGCTCGGGCATAGGAGGAGGCCATCTCTATCGCTTGGGCTGTAGTCAACTGGGAGTGCTGCTATAACCACTTTTGTGTATTATACGGCAAAGCGTCCAAATATTGCTCCAGATAAATTCTGTCCATTGCTTCTTCCTTTGAACTAGAAGCCGGGGTAAGCCATTTGTCAGCAGCCATTTTAAGGCGAAAGAACAGGGTCTTTGGGTTCTCTCCCGGAGTTCCCCTTTCCTTTCGGAAACGTACCCGATAGGCTTCTGCGTCAAGTCCGAGGTGGTCAAGGATTATGGTTTTGATGGCGGCGTAGGGGACAGTGCCGGTGGCGTTAGCGACCTGATAGGCCGCCTGTGCCTCGCCGGTTAGCAGAGGAGCTAAAAAGAAGGGCCATTTCTCCATTGGCCACCCACAAGCCAGGGCGGCTCTCTCAAAATTGAGTAAAAATGCGTCAGGGTCCTCCCCGGATGCATATTTCTGTAGGGATATCCCTGAGGGGCCTGGAGGGGGATTCCGGGTATCTTGAGGTGGGCCGGTAGATGGTTCCACTATCATTTTCTGTAATCCCTCTATCTGTGCAGCGATCGTGATTTTAAAGGTGTCTCTGTCCGCTTGAGCGGAAGTAAGTTGTTGCTCCACCACCCATCCGAGTTGTTCTTGTCCCTTTACTAGGTGTTGGAGTAATTCATCCATATTGGGGTTACAGATGGCTCGTGTTATGCCCGCATTCTCCACCACTTGTGGCGGGCCGATGGAAACACAGAGACAGTTTTAGATGGTAACGAAGGTTTTATTGGTCTTAAGACCCTTTGCTTGTAACTCGCCGGTCTATAGTAAGGAAAGGGGGAGTCCGACTCTTGCTCCGGGGACACACGGCTTCTAGGAAATGCCTTTCCTCGTCTGGTCCGCTCCAGGATGACGTCGTCTCCGGAGGACAGCTCTCAGTAAAGCGGCGTAAAAGAAAAAAAAAGAAAAGGGAGACTGTAATCAGTCGGGTGCCCACTTCGTGATTTAAGTGAGGGAAGGGTAGTGAGGAGACACACAGTGCTCTTTCCAAACTTCTAGGTGTCGGTGGTGTTCGGGATGGGATATAAGGGGAGTCGAAACATGTCTTTTACGGTTTTGTCAGCCCCTTTCGACCCGCCCAACCCGAGATACGTGATCGTACCTGTTTGAGCCACGCTTCTCCTGAAACGTGGCTGGGCGAGTCGCAGAGTTGTTGGCCACCTGCCTCTGGTATCCTCGGGGTCGGTTTCGCACACGATCCTCCGTTGTCTGCCTCCCTCTCACTTTCGTCCCCAGGAATCTCTCTTCTCTCGTTCTCGTCGTCGCTGGTAAAGGAACACCTCCGACTCTCCCTACTTCCTGGATTTGAGCACCTCTCCTTTCCTACGTCACCGGTGTAGGCGGGGTATGATGAGAACTCGGCCCAGTTAAAGAAACACGGGTCCCCTTTTTCTTCTGCGGCTCGTGTTTGAAGTTCAGCTTTCCAGGCTTCAGGCTGCTGGAGGGAGAGAGGGGAGAGGGGATAGTTCACGTACTCTCTTACAAGAGGTAGGCACCCATCCTCGTCTGTCCGGGCCTCCTCGTCACAATGACCCACCTAGAAATGGTGCGCTTGTGTACGGCCCGACCCTTCTTTGCACCCATGTAGCCAAAAAAAGTTGATCATCCACCCGGAACTGTTTTGTGCGATTCAGATAGAAGGAGAGCGCAAGTTTTGGGTCTAGACGGTGGAGCCTCTCTTCTTCCTTTGAAGGATGCGGAGGTGGAAAGAAGGTGAGCAAAGTAATGGTCTGCCCGATTTGGAAGGCAGTAACCACCTTAGGAAGAAAGGATGGACGGGTCCGGAAAACCACCTTGTCTGGGTGAACAGACAGGAAAGGAGGCTTTGAGGAAAGAGCCTGGAGCTCCCTCACCTTTCTAGCAGAAGTGATAGCTACCAGGAAAGCAGTCTTAAGAGTCAAGAGACGTAAAGGACAGTTATGAAGTGGCTCAAAAGGAGCGCACATTAAATAAGTTAGTACAAGATTCAAGTCCCACTGAGGCATAACGAAAGGAATTGGAGGAAAGAGATGCGTTAAGCCTTTCAAGAAACGGTTAACTACCGGGGACTTGAAAAGAGAAGGCTGATCTGGCAGCCGAAGGGAGACAGAGATGGCTGAAACGTAGCCCCTGATGGTGCCCAGAGCAGAGCCCTGCTGGGCTAAAGAAAGAAGCAACAAGAGGACTTCAGAGAGAGGGGCAGAAAGGGGATCCACAGCCTTTGCTGTGCACCATGCCACAAATTTTATCCACCTGCAGGCGTATACCGTCTTTGTGGAGGGATGCCTGGCTGCCAAGATTACGTCTCTGACTTCGGGAGAAGGTCGAAAGATGTCAACTGTCGCCGCTCAGACTGGACAGGTTCGGGTGGAGGACCGTCCCCTGCTGCTGCACCAGAAGATCCTCCCGAAGAGGCAGTCTGATCAGAGGATCGATGGCCATGTTGAGCAGCTCGGGATACCAGACTCTTCGTGCCCAATCCGGAGCCACAAGAATGACTTGGGCTCGGTCGCTCCTGATCTTCTTAAGCACTCTGGGAAGAAGTGGTATAGGCGGAAAGGCGTAAAATAGACCGCAACTCAACTCGCGACGACAAGCATCGCCGAGCGACTGCCGCCTTGGAAATTCCAACAAGCAGAATTGCTGACATTGCACGTTCTCTTCAGTGGCGAATAGATCTAACGAAGGCTCTCCCCATTGTTGAAAGAGACCTTGCTGTCAGGCGCGGATCTAGGGCGCCTACCGGAAGTACAGTCAAAGGAGGACTACATCCCCCAGAATCCCCGGCTGTATGGAGGCGTGGCCAAGAAAGGGTAAATACGTGCGAAGCGAGCCACTCGAGGCGAGTAATACTGAAAGGTGGTTTGGTGCTGGAGACGAAGCTCAACTGAGAAGAGGAAGACGCTGATGTTCGCGTCTTATCCGTTGAGGAAGCAAGTGCCTGGCCGTGGCAGAGTTTAGTCGCGAGGTACGCGGCTCCGGGAAGTCAGTTCCGACTTCAAAGAAGTGCCTGGCCGTGGCAGAGTTTAGTCGCGAGGTACGCGGCTCCGGGAAGTCAGTTCCGACTTCAAAGAAACTTCACGCGGGACGCTGACGCAAGCGTCGCCGCGTATCAAGACCGCTGGACAATAAGGAGGTTCGGAGCGGTGGCGTTCCTACGGACATCGAAAGAGACGCGTTGGAATAGCGGAAGGAATCAGGTATCTCTGGAACCCGGGAAGGGTTGCTCATTGCGGGACAGTATATTGTTGCCAGAGAAGAGAGGAGGAGTAGAGGGAATTGGGGTACGAGACATTTGGTCATTCCTTACCTTCTATCTGGAGAGGACGCCGAAAGCCCTAAATACTCTACATGGAATTAATGCTGGAGTAGTGACTGTGGGATTAGGGCACTTGGGTTTCATTACGAGAAGCGCTTAGTGGCGCCACTGGGGAGGCAACTAAGGGAACGAAGGGGAGAGAAAGGGCTGACAGTGCCTGCGGGTATTAGAGAGGGCTGGTCCTCTCGAGTCTGTGGTTACGGCACCTGAATTATGGAGTGCATTGGTATGCCTGACACATGTGGTATGAACCCTTAGTGAGAATTAACTGAGAGTAGTGTATCTTGTGTTTGTTTCCTATTTTTCTTATGTTCTTTCCTTGCAGGGCTCCCAATCCCTGCTGTACCCCTTATATTCTTTGTCCCTCGCCTGATAGCTCTGGTACTCTGTGTTTCTGTAAACCAGAGCCGGGGACGTCGGGAGGTGGAACCCTTGTGCTTCATTCGAATCCACCGGAGCCACAGAGGAACGTGACACTTGCACCACCTCTGAGTGACGAAATCATTTGTGATCCATCATGCACCTGCGGCTGAGTTTGTCCGCCCTGGCGTTCAAAGAACCTGCCAGGTGTTGAACCACCAAGGAAATGTCTTGATGTTCCAGCCATGTCCAGAGGCGAAGCGCCTCCTGACATAGGGTCCACGACCCCACCCCGCCCTGTTAGTTGCAGTACCACATGGCGGTAGTGTTGTCTGTGAACACCTGCACTACTCTTCCCCGGACAGAGGGAAGGAATGCCTTCAGTGCAAGACAAATCACCCGGAGCTCCAGAAGGTTGATGTAAAGCTCGGACTCCGCCGGAGACCATAGGCCTCTGATCTCCGCCTCTCCCATGTGGCCGCCCCACCCCAGAAGGGAGGCATTCATCACCACAGTGTGGTCAGGTTGGGGAAGGGAGCGGGATCTGTCACTGACCAAATCCTGGTTCATGAGCCACCACTGCAGTTGTTGAGCAGTGCCCTCCGAGATCTGAACGTAGTCGGACAGATTCCCCCGATGCTGCGCCCGCCTGAACTTCAGGTCCCACTGTAGATCCCGCATATGCCACCTGGCATGATTGGTCAGCAGGATACAGGAGGCCATGAGGCCCAGCAGCCTCAGGGTCATTCTGACCAAAACCCGGGACAAGGGCTGAAAGATCGGAATCATAGCCAAATGTCCCGGACCCGCTGTTCGGGAAGATAAACCTGAAACTGCGCCATCCATGTCCAGAACCGCTCCGATGAAGAGGAGCTTCTGAAAGGGAATCAGGTGCGACTTCGGCACATTGATGGAGAACCCCAGCAGATGCAGGAGGCCGGCTGTAGTCTGGAGGTGGGAGACGACTGCCTGGGGTGAGCCCACCTTCAACAGCCAGTCGTCGAGATAGGGGAAGACTGAAACCCCTGATCTGCGCAGATGAGCTGCGACTACCGCCATCACTTTCGTGAACCCCCGAGGGGAGCTGCTAAGGCCAAAGGGGAGCACGGTAAACTGAAAATGCTCGTGGCCTAAGTGAACCGCAGGTAACGCCGGTGGGCCGGCAGGACGGCAGGACGGAGATGTGAATATAAGCGTCCTGCAAGTCCAACGCTACCATCCAGTCTTGCGGGCTGAGGCAGACAAGACCTGAGCAAGCGTCAATATTTTGAACTTCTCCTTCCGGAGGAAGCGATTGATGTCCCTGAGATCCAAGATAGGACGTAGGCTCTTGTCCTTCTTGGTAACCAGAAAGTAGTGGGAGTAGCAACCACAACCTACTTCTGGGACAGGAACGCGCTCACTTGGCCAAGAGACCCGCAACTTCCTGCTGGAGAATTGCCAGGTGATCCTCCGACATGCGGTGGTAATGAGGTGGCAAGGCTGTAGGGGTAGTCTCGAAGGGGAGGGAGTAGACCCTTCGGACTATCTGCAAAACCGATGGCGAATCCTGCCACCCACTGGTGTTTGATGGGCCTGAAAGGTCGGACTAGGAGGGTTTGGAGGCTGCTGCAGAGGGGGGTTGGTGGACTGGCCCGCCCACTAGCCCCCGGAACGACGACGCTGGTTCCCACGTCCCCGGCCGTGCGAAGGCTAACTTGATGTGGCTTGTGGCCCTGGCTGGGACGTAGCGGGGCACCCATCTCATAGCGAACAGGGGCGAAAAGCAACTGTGCCGGATGGGAGGAGAGGCCCAAGGACTTGGCTGTAGCCCGTGAGTCCTTGAAGCGCTCTAGGCTGCTGTCTGCTTTGTCGCCAAAGAGGCTACGGCCATCAAAGCCAGTGGACCTCATCCAGGCGTAGCGACGAAGTGCTACCGACGTTGAAATAGTCCTGCCCAGAGAGTCGGTGGTGTCCAGCCCACAGCTGATCGTAAACTTTGCTGCATCTCTCCCGGCGGCGATAGCCTGGGAGAGTTCTGTCCGGGCCTCCTCTGGACACTGAGGCAGCACTTGCGCCACAGTATCCCACACTGAGTGCGAATCACTGCCCAAGAGGCATGCGGCGTTTACGGACCGCAGCCCTAAGCTGGCGGAAGAGAACATTTTCTTCCCAAGATGGTCCAGCTTCTTGGATTCCCTTTCGGGTGGAGCAGTAGGGAAGGCGCTCTTGGAGGTGGAGGCTTGGACCACCAAGCTCTCCGGGGTGGGGTGTTGGGGGAGGAAAGTGGGGTCGCCCTGAGCCGGGCGGTGGCATTCGACGATCATCCTGTCCACGGGAGCCCCCGTGTTAGGCCTGGACCAGGTGCCCAAAAGGATGTCAGCGAGGGCCTCATTAAACGGAAGCAGGGGCTCCGAAGATCTCGCCGCCATTTGAAGCACCTCAGTCAGGAGGTTAGTCTTGACCGCCACCGTAGGAAGCTCGAGGTTCAATCAATCAATCAATCAATCAATCAAGAGGTTGAGAGCCTCCGCCGCCCTACGCAACACCACAGCGTATGACGCTCACTCCTTCGTAGCCACGGTAGGAGGAGACAACATGCCAAGCTCGGGTGAAGTGTCAAGACCACCGGCATCCCCCAGTTCCTCTCTCCAGTCCTGTTCAGAACCAAGCTGGTCAGTTAAAGGGTCACTTGACCCCTCCTAGTCCGCCTCATCTTCCTCTGGTTGCCACTATGGTTGGAAAGGGGCCCCAGAAGTGAACAGGGGCATGAGAACCCACCCGGCACCGGATCTGGCATCGATCGAAGCCGGTCCGGCGCCGTGTCCACATCAGAAATGAGGCTGGGGTCGACGCCGGCTGGGGGGCCAACCAGCATCGGGCACGGTAGTGGTGCTGTCGGAAGCGGTGCTGGTGGAGGTGTAATAAGGTCAACCGGCGCCGATCCGGATCCAGGCCTGGATCCAAGGGGGGCCTGCGGTGCCGGGGCCGGAGCCGATGGCAGCGAAGACCTAGGCCCCCCCAACCGAGTCCGCGTGGCCCGAAGGCACGCCGACGGGGTCGGTCCGCCCAAAGATGGCATGCATCGCCTCGTAGAACGTACGAAGCTGGGCGGGGGTCGCTCCGGGTCCCAGAAAGGGAGGGAAGCTCGCAGTCGACTCTTCAGGCTCCCCGCGCGCGCCTCGTCGAGTCGGCCGACCGGCGAGGAGAAGGCGAAGTGCGACAATGCTTCTACGACTTCTTCTTATGCTTCGACTTACCCGACCCCGAGTGCGAAGACTTCGAGCTGGACTGATGGTGGCTCCGCGACCGGTTCCTCTACCTCCCTCTCGACTGGGACCTCGAACGGCACGGAGCTGACTGCCGTCGTCCAAGCAGCTCCCACAAAGCCTTCGGCGTCAACAACTGACAGTCGGAGCACGACTTGGGGTCATGGTCGCGCTCCAGGCAAAAGAGGCACACGCGGTGCGGATCCGTCACCGACATCAGACGGTGAAAGGAACCGCAGGCCTTGAAACCGGGCATCCTTGTGCACCTGTTCGGAGTCGGAGACTCAAAACAAGACGTCGACAAAAGTCAAGAAAAATGACTGAGGGACCGCTCTTCCCGGATCTGCGCTGGCTGGAGTGAAAAAAGAAAGAACTAATGTCAGCGCGAGAGGGCGGCATCTAAGTAGCTGCTGCAACGTCATCCCGGCAACCACGATGCCGACGACGAGTGTGGAGCCGACCGACGCCACCTTCCGACGTGCAGAGGTACTGCTGACGAAAAAACTTTCCGGATCCAGTCTGACACCTGGGGGTAATTCTAAGATAAGGAATCTATAACTAACGTGCTTCTTTCAGATAAGCCCATTAACAAATGTGAAGCCAGCATTTACAAAGGGCACTGACACAAGCCAATGAAAAATATGGCCGTAGAGTGGGCAGATCTTCAAGCCTGTACTCGAATACAGCTTGCCCACAGAGCAGCGCATAAGCTGCCCAGGCTCGACCTAAAAATCAGATGAGTAAAGAAATAGCAAGGTTGGAACAGGCTCACCTTAGATGGGGAGATACCAAATGTTTAGAGGACATTAAGCAAACTGTGGAAGAATACCATGACGCAGGAGACAGCGAGGTTAAACATTTGGGTAAATACGCAACTGCGCGCACATATAAAGAGGGTGAATTAAAAGCAATGAGGGCGGAGTCTGCACCTGGCGTGGATGGCTTAACGGTTGCTTTCTACAAAGCCTATCAAGATCTTCTTATTCCTCCACGCACTCAACCCAAGCACCAACAACGATTGGAAACTAGCTCCGCCGGCCGACACCCACGGACCCTTCTGCCGACACCGCTGCCGGCACACCTGCAACACCGCCAAGACCACGGACCCAGCGAAACCCACTCGCACAACCACAACCAAACCGAAGTCCCTGCAATGCATCCTCCTCAACGTCCGATCCCTCCACAAACACGCCACCGAAATCTGAGACCTCCTCGACAACACCACCCCGGACGTAGCGTTCATCACCGAAACCTGGACCAACACCACCTCGGGACCAGACATCGCCATCCCCCAAGGGTACAAGATCTCCAGAAAGGACCACCACACCCGCCCGGGGGGAGGAATCGCCATCGTCCACAAATCCACCCTCTGCCTGAGTACACTCCCTGACGAGCCCCCAGACATGATGGAAAATCTACACTTCAAGATACAGACCAACCCTACCATCACCCTCCAAGAAACCCTCATCTACCGACCCCCTGGACCCCGCGGACCGTTTGCCAACTCCATCACGGACATCATCTCCCCACATGCCATCGCATCCACCAACTACACCCTGCTGGAAGACCTCAACTTCCACATCAACAACCAATGGAACCCCAACACCGCATCCCTCCTGGACAACCTCCACAACATTGGCTTCGCCAGATCGTGACCGAGCCAACGCACTCAGCAGGACACATCCTCGACCCCCTCTTCACAACAGGAAACTCCATCACCTTCAGCCACACCACCGAACTCCCATGGACCGACCACCGTTGCATCCACTTCACCTTCAGAACACCCATCATCCACAGACACCAGTACCCACTTCCACGAAGAAACTGGACCAGAATCACCGACAACCAGCTTACCTCTTCACTCAGCAACTCCACCCCAACCATCACAGAAAACGACGACCCCAACACAGCTGCCCGAACCCTGCGCAGATGGATCTCCGACAGCACCAACACCATAGCCCCCCTCAAGAAAAACAACAACACCCATGCCAAGAAAGCCAGATGGTTCACTTCTGAACTTCGGGAGTCCAGACGCACCCGCAGCCGCCTCGAAAAGACCTGGAGGAACACCAAATACACAGAAGCACACAACAACTTCAAAGTCGCTACCAATGCCCACCACCAACTCATCAGAGATATGAGGAAAAAAGCGATTGAAGAAAGAATCTCCACACACACATACAACAGCAAAGAGCTCTTCAACATCATCAAGGAGTTTGCCCAACCCACTAGCGAGTCAACTGACATCCCCCCTCACAAGACCTCTGCGACAAACTCAGCACCTTCTTTTATCACAAAATCAAGAGCATCTATGACAACTTTGACGAAGACAACAAACACACGGAACCCCCACCAACAACCCCCGACACCCTGAAACCAACGATTGACAGCTGGACAGCCCTCACCACCAAAGACACATTGAAGACGATTAAGTCAATCCACTCCGGGGCCCCCGCGGACCCCTGCCCCAACCACATCTTCAAGAGAGCCGCCGACACCATTGCACCCATGCTCCGCCACACCATCAACCGTTCCCTAGCGACCGCCTCGTTCCCCGATGACTGGAAACACGCCAAGGTCAACCCCCTCCTGAAGAAACCCTCGGCGGACCCCACCGACCTCAAAAACTACAGACCCATCTCCATGCTCCCATTCCCTGCAAAAGTTATCGAGAAAGCCATCAACAGCCAACTTGCCACATTCATCGAAGAGCACAACATCCTGAACTCCTCCCAATCCGGCTTCAGGAAAAACCGCAGTACGGAAACCTCCCTCCTCGCCGCAACAGATGACATCCGCACCCTACTGGACAAAGGAGAAACAGTAGCCCTCATCCTCCTTGACCTCTCAGCAGCATTCGACTCAGTCTCCTACCGCACCCTATTACGCAGACTTCACGATGCAGGTCCTTGTCTGGATCAGCTCCTTCCTCTCCGGCAGAATGCAGCGGGTCAGACTTCCCCCTTTCCTCTCGGACCCTATGCCAACCACCTGCGGAGTCCCCCAGGGATCCTCCCTCAGTCCGAAGCTCTTCAACGTCTACATGGCTCCAGTCGCCCCCATCGTCAAAACCTACGGACTCAACATTGTGTCATACGCAGATGACACCCAACTCATCCTCTCCCTATCCAACGAACCCAACACCGCCAGACACAACTTTCGAGAAGGCATGGAAGCCACCACCAAATGGATGAAAAACAGCTGCCTACAACTTGACACCAACAAGACAGAAGTACTCATCATGGGCCCAAACCCCACTGCCTGGAACGACACCTGGTGGCCCCCCACCCTCAGAAACTCACCCACCCCTACGGACCACGCACGCAACCTGGGAATCATCCTGGACTCAGAGCTCAAAATGGACCACCAGATCAACGCAGTCTCGTCCTCATGCTTCCACACCCTCCGCCTCCTACGTTAGACCTTCAAATGGATCCTCCTAGAGCACAGAAAGATCACCACTCACGCCCTCGTCACAAGCAGACTCGACTACGGCAACGCACTCTACGCCGTAATAAACAAAAACCTCACCCGCAAGCTACAGAACTTCCAAAACGCTGCCGCAAGACTGGTCCTCAACCCACCAAAACACTGCCACATCTCCCAGCACCTGCGCACACTCCACTGCCTCCCCATCGAGGCAAGAGTCACCTTCAAGATGCTCACCCAAGCACACAAGGCCCTCCACAACACTGGACCAGCATATCTTAACAGCCGACTCAATTTCTACGCACCCCAAAGGGCCCTACGATCAGCCCAGCTCTCCTACGCCGTGGTCCCACGCACCAGAAAAAACAGATCGGGAGGCCGCTCCTTCTCCTTCCTGGCGGCCAAGGCCTGGAACGCCCTCCAACTCCACCTCAGACAGACAACATCACTTCCCATCTTCGTAAGAGACCTCAAGACCTGGCTCTTCGACAGACCCCCTCCCTGATGGACCTGAACCTGCATCCCCCCACTAAAGTCGGTCAGATATTTAGGAATTCAGGTACATACTGACCCTACTATTGTATTAATGGATAATTATGGTAAAGCTTTAAGTAGACTGGAGGATGACATAGCTAGGTGGGTTAAGCTCCCTCTTTCATTGATGGGCAGAATTTCATTAATGAAAATTATAGTTCTTCCGAGGTTCCTCTTTTTTGTTCCAAAATATATCCATGCTTCTCCCGACGCATATGTTTGATACCTTGAGGTCGCTATTAATTAAGTTAGCTTGTGCTGGGAAGCAACCCCTGTTTAAGTAGGAGACTCTCACATTGCCATGGGGGGTCTCAATGCCCTGGATCAAGATTTTTACTACAAGACAGCTCAATGCACACATGCCTATGCATGGATACATGGCTTGAAGATATATATATATATATATATATATATAAACAATAGACCCTTTACTTACACTATTTTGCCACTAGAGCGCTTAGATACAAACGTGTGCCAACGACACACTGGGGACGACCAACACTCGTATATGAAAGTGTTAACTATATATTGTTAAACATAATGATTATTAGATCAACAATAGCCATTCAGCCTTGAAATATGACAAGAACGAAATTGTAACAAAATATACGGCAATTTATTTACAAATGTCATAACCTGAAATATGTAATCACATGCATATTGAAATCATGTTCCCATGAGCGATAAGTAATCAGGTGTCTATTCAGCAATTTGCTAAACAAATGAAGTCTGACTGTATTGTGTAATCTTGATAACTTTGTTTTGGACTTTCCAATATGTCTGCCGCACTTGAACATCCGGTATGACTAATTTAAGGCATAGTCCCACTTCTATTATCATGCTTGGGTGAAATCACTTCAATGAACTTTATTTAAAATCTATGCAAAACGTTCGTAGATTCGTGTGATCAAGACACTCTGCGTGTCGAAACGCGTAGCGAAGAATAAACTACTGCCACTTTGGATTACCCGTGACTCTGAGTGTGCTTTTGTTTACGTACAATTGGAGTTATATATATATATATATATATAGTTACAGGCCCAGCCACTATTCCTCAGGTATTATTTAATGTTCCGCTTTGAAAACACAGCACTTTGAACTCCCTCAATGCTGCTGTTCGTGCCTGGCCTAATTTGCTAGATAGGCAAATGGGCGCCCTACTGTACTCGCCGTTGACTCCGTTGGAATGGTGCACCTGGTTACCGTCAGGTAGAGAAAGGGAAGTCTTTTCAGCCTTACAGAAAATAAGCCTTACGACGGCTAGGGACTTGTTCAAGGATGGGGTGTTACGCAGCTGGGAAGATAATCAAGCGGAGGGGCATACACACTCGTCATTAGACCAATACCAGTATTATAGAGTGAGACACACTTTACTAGACCTACTGGGTGACGAGCTTCAAGAACCAGCAGAGGTTTCAGCGCTTTCACACATTATTCGATCCCCCTCCCCTTCTAAGCTGGTCGTTAGCATCTAAAGTCTTATGCAAGATCACAGACGTTTGTCTCCATTGAAGGCGTGGCTGGGTTGGCAAAAAGATCTGGGTCGCACAATAGATGACGGGTGGAGCTATTGCTGTAGGGTGACTAGGCAGGTATCACTGAATGGCAGGCATCGCCTCATCCACTTTAAATATCTGAATAGGGTGTACTATACGCCAGACGGATTATATCGATATGGCATAAGAGACTCTGCATCCTGTTCTCGTTGTGCAGAGCCGGAGGCTGGGTTTCTGCACGTGGCCTGGTTCTACCCCAAAAGTTTTGAGTTGTGGAATAAAGTATTCTGGACCTTACATGACATAACTGCTCTACCATTGGACCCAGACCCGTTCCTAGCACTGTTGGGGTATGATTAAAGTATTTTTGAAAGTTTACAGGCAACAGGTGGCGATTGGTCTGTTGCTAGCCAAAAGGTGGGTAGCATGCGGTGGCCTAGAGGTCCTCCTCCAAGAATAGAGGATTGGACAAAAGATATGATGTATTTTAACACTCAGTCAGAGGTATACAGCGACTTTTTACCCCCTCAGAACCGACCCAAAAGCTTTTGGAGCCTATTCCTGCAATATTTGATTGGCAAGGAGACAGGGGAGCCTGAGGGAGTGGGTGGTGCTGAGGCAGACATCAGGCATTCTGAACCAGGTATTGGGAGATACATACAGGTGTAATTGATTGTGTGATATGGGTCGAATCAGTGTCTTTCTAATATTGTACAAAATAGTATGTCAACTGGAAGTGCTTCGGCATAATGTATATGGCGCTGTTTTTGATTTCCCAGTGTACTATGTAACTGTGTCAACGTGCCCCGCATGGTGTTCATGACTGGACTGTGAGTGTATTGTATTTGTGTTATGTTAACTAAAGTGCAATAAATAAAAAAAATAAAAAATCAGCTGAGTCCTAATTTTCCAGTTCTCATCACAGTTCAATCAGGTATCTGTGACATGCAGGAGTATTTGGTTGCTTTTGTAAGATCCAATATAGATCTTCGGCTGTCACTAGAATGGTCTGTTGGATATAGGCCTATTCCTTCTTCGGAGATCTCTCCCTCCTCTGCCAAGTCTTGTGTGTTTGTGCTGGAGTCCGATGAATCCCCTTCTCCTGCCTGTAGTCTGTCTCACCAAGCTGTAATCTGTGTAATGGTTTCTTTATTCTCTGTGGGTTCCTCCTGTGCCTGTGTGGAATTGGTGTGTCTGATTTTTGGCATCTCGTTTGTTCTGCGCTTCACAAGCTGCGGGATCTCCATGTGATGTATGGCCACCCAGTTTTCTTTTCATTCTTTGCCCGCTGAGAGGTCCATGTAGAAGGGAGACAATTTTACTGTCCAGTATCTTTAACGTGGCCGGGAACACCAATATATGTTTAACATTTTCAGTTTAGAGGACATGTTTGACTTCTAAGAATTTAATTTGCTGTTGCTGCTTAGCAGCTGTATAGGTCGGAAAGCAAAAAACCTTGCTATCTTGCATTTCGTACAAATCATTGTGTCATTCCATCTGTAGGAGGCAGCCTCCAACTCCATAGTTGAGTAGAAGGGCTTTCACTGCCCTTAGGAATGCACCAGGTATCTGTGTCGCCATTGGGACCCTTAGTGCTCTTTCCACTGAGAAGAACCTGGATAGGCACCCAGGATCAACCAGATTATTAAACCATTGCACAAGATAAAGCTCCATACTTGGGTTTTCAACCTTTTCAGGAAGTCTTATTATTAGAGCAGCTCTCTACATACTCCACCCTATATTCTAAGAAGAGTATGCAGCAGTGTGTTCTATCACTTCTTCCTGCAAATCCTGCTCAGTGGGCTGCCCCGCCATTAATATTACTTCATTTTCTGCAACTCTCTCAGTTATCTTTGCCTGGTCGGTTTGCAGAAAGGCGAGGTATATTGCCAGTGTACCCATCTGACTTTTAAGTGCCTCTCTGGAGTCTTTATTGGCCTTCAGTATTGCTTTCAACTTAACTGCACTGCTATGCAACAAGAAGTTTCCATTGTCACATCCGTATCAGATGCTTCCATATCTGTTACTAGGTTAGGGTTTTGAGGGCTTGTATGTGTGGTCGATGGGATTTGGCTTTACCACAATTATTTCGGATTTTCTGTATTACCATGTTATCACATTTTCACTCCTTGAGTATTCTACTTGAAATGTGGCATTTTGTTGGTATTGGAGTGCTTTTTTGTGAGTTATTTTCCTTTTTGCCACCTGGTGTTATCAGATTGTTTTCATAGGCTGGGTACACTCTTAGAGCAGCATTTCATGTTGTACAGACTTTTCCAATGTGTCACCAGTACGAGGTCTCTTCATTTAAGTCCCCCACAGACTGCTCTATGTGTGAGTCTGGCTTTTCCTGAAGGAAGATTGCTCCACTTCTCTTGGGTTGCACTTGGGGTATTTCTGGGCTCCTGAGTGGTGCAGCATGCCCCTCTCAGCAGGGGGCAGGACATGTTCATGTGTGCAGAGAAGGAAGCAGGTAATTTTGCTTTCAGCATCCCCACCTCTGCATCTCCCCTACAAGATGCTTTGTGTTGCAGTCTGGTGAACAGCAGACCGACTCGTCAGTCTCTTGCCAGGTTCACTCCCTCATTAGCCCCTTCCCTGGGTTGCTCTTCTCCACAAAGTGCTGGTGCCCTTTCTGATTGCTTGCTATGGCAGGCAGCTCTGAAGGTATCTGCTCAGCCGTCCAGGTATGCAGCTTTGCGGTTGACCATCCTTGACCTTGGCCACCAGGCCATTCCTGTTTTGGATTATTTTCCTGTCTGACGCTGCAATCGTGTGTTTTCTAGTCTTCTAGGTCTCTGTTTCAGGCGCAATCTCAAAAGTGAGGTTTTGATGGATCTCTCTGCTCCCATGCTGTTTCCAACTATTCACAAGTGGGAGTGTTTTTTGTTTAGAAAAAACAGACTTATTGAGTATTATATTGCCATCACGCCATCCTTACAGTTGTGGCATCTGGTGCCTAGCAGTACTTAAAGAAATACAATCGTCCTTATTGCACCATCAATCGAAAACCCCCCCAACTTTCACAAGCTCAAACTCCCACCCCACTCCTTCCCTCCACGAGTCATGCCCAAGAAAATTGCATAAATCAGGCTAAGAGGTGCAGGTGGTTGTCATCAATAAATCCAGTTGGGATGCAGTCATCTGTCAATGAATTATGTAGGATCTGTACAGGTACACATGGGAGCCTTAGGTTTTGCGTCTATTACGCCTTCTTACTAGGCCACACGTCCTCCTCGCTTTAGAATTCTGTTACTGTGTCACTAAAGAAGCAGCCAAACTAGGTTTTGATTTGTCTGCCAAGAACATGAACTCAAAATATTTTACAGGAGAAAGAGGGGTATTCCCTAATTCAAAACGCTGAGAGAATAATACTATCACATACACTATGAGCACCTCTGTTTTCTTTCTGTTAATCCACTAAGCCAACATCCTGCCAAAGTCTTGCACATAAACCAAGACTCTCTCCGAGCTAGAGGCAAGGTACAAGCTAGAGAATGATATCACTGGTGGACAGCCATGTCCGGAATTCCACCAAGGCCTACAATGTCTTTCAGTCACCCTCCTCAAAGAAGGAGGCTCTATGAATAAAGTGAACAGAAGCATCCCTGCCAGGTACATGATGACTTTTGAATTTGTCTAACACAAAAGCCACTACTGAGAAGCCGTGAGAGGCCTCTTCATATATTCCTGCGAGTGGTCTGCAGACTGTGAAGGTAAAACCGAACCACACTTATACAGATCATAAAAGGTGACAGTTTAAAAATGCCTTCTTGCTCATCAAGGAACATGGCTGACAAGAAAATCACCCTAACCGCCACCAAATACAAATATTCCATCATGTAATACGTTTCAGCAGACAAGGGACTTCTCGGTATAAACAAAGACAGGTTACGACCTATCAATTTATCACACCAGCAAGAATATTTGTCAAAATTTGAATGAATAGTTTATCGTTTTCATTTAAGAGATTATTAAAATGGTAGAAGTCACAAGACCGAAGAAAATCCTCTCTTAAATGCGTATGGCTCCCGGCGTGCAGGGAACGGGCCGTGCTCCGGGCGATGAAGCACCTAGGTATATGCACAATGGGTGACTTTTTTCAGGGCAGGACATTGAGCAGCTGGGACGACTACACTGAGGGCACACAAGGATTCTCGCCACTGGATAAATTCCAAAATCTCAGGGTCCGGCATGCATGGTGGCGAAAACTGGGAGAGGATATGCCGGAACCCGCAGTTTCCGGCGTTTTTTATATTATAAAAGCAAATTTGCCAGCGAAACTCCTCACTGTACTATATTCTATGGCTCAGGAGCCGTGAAAACTGCAGTCACATAAAGCTAGGATGGAGTGGCAAAGAGATCTTGACATGGTAATTGATTACAGGTGCTGGTCATACTGCTGCAAGGCCACGAAGCGGGTATCCCTGAACAGCAGGCATCGCCTGATCCATTTCAAATATCTTAGCAGGGTGTATTACACCCCCCCGCAGGTTGGCACGATATAGGTTGAGGGATACGTCTAGGTGCGACAGATGCCCGGAGATGGATGCCGGTTTTTTTCATGTGGCATGGTCCTGCCCCAAGATTTTGTTATTTTGGGAGAAGGTGTTCTCGACACTGAGTCAGGTTATTGGACAACGCCTAGCCCATTGTTCGTGCTATTGGGATACGACAGGAACATTCAGGCCAACTGCAGGAGACTGGTCACTATGGGACTGCTGTTGGCCAAACGCACCGTCCCAATGCGCTGGGCAAAAGGCCCCACATCACTTAATGACTGGAACATGGATATGCTATGCTGTAACACACAGTCCGACGCATACAACAAACTTCTTCCCCCGCAGTGTCGACCTAAAGGCTTTTGGGGCTTATACCAGCAATACCTAGTTGGGAAGGAAACTGGCGAGTCATAGGGTGGGGTGGGGTAGGTTGCGGCTAATGGGAAATGGCTATTTTCTGTTAAAATTATAACTAAGGCTACAGAAATAATTTTTATTGGGGACCATTGCATATTTTATTCATCTGTGATCCTCACTAATTACATGCCGGACTGTGCAACCCTAGACGATTGAACATTTACTTCCAGTGCTTTGGAGATGCACGTTGCCACAGCATGTCTAGCAAGGATAAGGGATTGTTTCGCCTTGTTGGGTTTTCCTTATATGTTTGTTAATGTGCACTTTCAGTATTGCATATCAGCTCTGTTGGAATAATCGTTGTATGTTGTGCACTAGTTATAAAATGTAATAAATAAAATAAAAAATATAAAAATAAAAACCCTTTCTTACATGGAGATTGAACTGGCTCACCAGACAATACTGAATTAAAAGGTGTAGCCAGCAGGGAACTATTTACATTATAATCAGGAATTTCTCACGAAGGAATGAATCCACTTATTTGCACTGCAGCAATTCCTTAGTTCCTAGTCATTGTAAAATCATGTCTTCATCGAATGTCTAATATAGAACAGTTTTAACATGGCCGTCTGTAAATTAAACTAGTATCTAAAATGAATATGGGGAATAGAGTGAAGGAAGACAGTCAATCTGAACAATCTGAAGGATATTTATGATTTACATGAACTGTAAACACGGTACTCAAGTCAAAACGATGATGGTTAACAGTGTAATATTATTTAAAAGTACCTGAACTAAGACCTGGACTGCATTCTTTGTCATTTGCACTAATGGGTTCCATGAAAGCAGCTACCAATTCAGTACTGCGAGGAGGAAGGCCTACTGGACAAGAAAAGCATTTTAAAGTATTGTTAGTCTTTCATAAGCCCTTACTTTTTGACATAACTGTGCTGTCTGTGAATTAATGCCTCTGACCACACAATGTATTCACAAGGGACCATATGTTGGAAGCCAAATACCGGTCGGTAACAGCCGAAATTCGGTAAATATTCCGTTACCGACCGGTATTGAGGCACTTGAGATGTAGGTGGCTGATTTCAGGATTCGGTATTTACCGAATCGGAATTTTAAGAAATCGGTAAAATACCGATTCGGTAAATACCGAATCCAGAAATGCTATGTAGGGGGCACTCAAGTGAGTGCATAATTGGTGTCTGGATTCGTTATTTACCACCAACTACAAGTTGATGGTAAATGACGAATACCTTTAAAAAAGCATTTTTGTGCAATTTGTGAAGTGCCATGTGGCAGACATACATGCCCTTAGGGCATGTATGTGCGCCACATGTGCACACATGCACGAATCAGGGGTGCAACAGGGTGTCAATGTGACACCCTGCCACCCATGATAATGCCTCCCCTATTACCGATTCGGTATTTACCGAATCGGTAATAGTAACTGGCTTCCCATTCATTCCTATGGGCCTCCAGGCCCATAGGAATCAATGGGAAGGGATGCATTATTACCGATTCGGTAAATACTGATTCATAATTACCGATATTTACCGAATCGGTAATGATTACCAATTAATTACCTACATACTATTTACCGATTCATAAATACCGAATCGGTAAAATTCGCTATTTATGAATCGGTAAATGTTATGCTACCTACATATGGCCCAAGAAGTGGCTAGAAACATCATGTAAGCAGAAAGTGCTAATGTATAAATAGACATTCCTAACTTCTAGGGAGTACCAGTTGACTATAAACTGAAGTGTTTAAATTAGATAAACCCAGAATCAGCCCCAAGACTCTCCAAAATGAAATGAATTTTAGGAGGGAATGTGCTACCAAGTTCTAAACACTAACAATAGATTTTCCTCACTGTACAACAAGGGCTAGGCCATTCAAAAGGGGAGAAACACTGGTATATAAAATTGCATCCAATGGAACAGCACAGTAGGTGTAAGTATTTTGCCTAACACAAGACCTATATTCAAGTACCCCATGAACATTCATTAGAACACGCCTAAGTGGCTTTTACTCAATAGAAATGCATACTTGGAGGTGCAAGCACTGCGCCCCTTCAAATGAGCAACTAGCAAATAAAGGAGAAAAGGCAAATATTTTAATCTACCTGGTGAAGAGCTCATTGGGGAAAGACAGTAGTTCTATTAAGAGTTGCAATGCAGAATTGGCAAGGGATCGTTACCTTGTCAAAACAGAAAGCCAACATCTAAACAGGACCAATTGCTTTGCAAACTACTGGTGGTTCTTCGTCAACTGCAGCCACAGCTCCATTTTAATGGCACCCAGAAACACACATCCTTTGCTAATGCAGCCATGCCTGTGATGTCTACTCTGAGATTTCACTGAAATTTATCCAAGAAATGAAGTCAGTGAGATGGTGGTAAGAGATGTTCTGGTAAAACTTTCAGTCTGGAATTTGCCACAGCGTCCAACTCTGAAACTGGACCCTATTCAAGAAAACTCACCATTTCCCAAAGGCTTTAATTCATTCTCCTTCAGGCTGGACATCTGCACTAGCATTTAAAGAATCTCCTTTTCAATGTCTGCATCATTTGCCCTATAGATTCTCATGTGTTGCTTTGATCATGGGGTTGCCATTGTCTTTGAGCACAGCCTAGATCTCTCTGTTTTTCCCTGTATATGCTTACAGCCATTACTTTGAGCTTCAAGCCCTTGAGCTGGTTGGCTGTTCTTGCTGGGCGGTGCACTACCAGTTGCCGTTCGGGAGAGGGACTGTGTGTCCGATTGTAGTGCTTGTGAAGGGTACCTGTATAGCTCTATCTCATATGCTAGCAATTTGAAAAATAATGAGTGCTGGGGCTCAAAGTGCTGCTCAAAAGCCCATATCTGGTGCCATTAAATTGCATTGCACAAAATACTAAAGCTACGTAGTCCTGAATCCACCTCAGGTCTCTGAAATCCACTGTCAGCCCAGTTATCTCACACTTGCAGGTTCCTGCTTTCTCCTGTGGTGACAGTTTTTCTGCCTCTGTATTCTTCCTTCTTTTCTGTGTGTTTTTACCTCTCCTGCTCCCAGGAATTGTCTAATGAAGAAAAATAAGCGCTGGACTCCAAAGATGTGTGCCAATGGCCCCCCGCTGGCAACCACAGGCTGAAATTAAGAACTGGTGAATCTTCTTTTCTTTCTACAGTTTTGCACTCTCATATTGGTGGTCTCTAAAGGACCTCCTTTATAATCTGATGAAAATTGACTTTGACTTAATAGCTCAAATTGGTGCCTCTCCTTTTTTCAAGATAAATCTCTTCTTCTTTTCATCCTCTGCTTGCCTCCTCTCTTTGAGCACAAACTACTCTAAATCACATGCATGTTTGTCTTAACCCATATTATTACATTTCTCCAAATTGCACACACATCTTTCAAAGACCACAACCTCTCCTTTAAAAGTCATACTCCTACAACTTAATAGCTAATCTACTCCGCTCATTTACTGAAACAGCCAACCATCTGCATTAATGCACCTACTTTTTCCCACTATATTGCACATAACTCCTATTAATTGAATCTACCACATACAAACACTAGTAAATGCAGTGTATGGTTTCCTCAACAGCACAAGATCAATTCCAGTAACTAACATTAACCACTGAAGGAAAAAAATAAACCTTTGCTTTGGGAGAAGTGTGCTCCTCGCCATAAAAAGGCCTCTTCATGGGTAGCAAGTGTTAGAGGTATACATGCAGTTACAATAATACAAAAAATAATCCTCCAGGCCTACACTAATTGTAATACTATAACACTCAGCTGCCTTGCAGTTAATTGCAGCCCATACAAGCTGCAAAACTCCCTTATACTTCTCAACACTCTCGCACTCACCTAAGAGAAACTGCTACGGGTCAGGTTCATCACACAGTACTGTATCAGTTCACAGCATTTAAACTGTCCACCACTAACTGAACCTGCATGGATGAATTGAAGAGATATGCCACATGCTGCTGGCTAATGGAGAAATGTAATCCACCACTGCAGGTTCCAACAATCTACGTGCTCTGACCTCTTCTTGACATCTCACTATAACAAACTGATAAGGCATGACATTTAAGTCCATCCCAGCAGACCACTCCTCAATTTCTCTCTGCAACCTACTCTTGGACCACCCAGTACAGCCAAGTGGACAGTGATCATAAGAAATGCCATATAGGAACCTGCAGAGCTTCTCAAAGCTGTCAGTATACGTAAAACCATAATCTTAACACCTGTCTCTCCCACTTTTTCATCCATCACACTGCTAAGCGCTACACCCCAAAATACATTAACTGCCCCTCGGTAGTCAATACAATACCAATAGCTTTACTGTTGCTAGAGTTTTGAATAACAGAGGCAAACCGGGCTCACATAGAAGCAACCTTGCCAGTCACACACACATTCTCCTCACCACACCAGCAGAGACAGAGTAAGCAAGTTACAATTTCAATTCTGATATTTACTATGTAATTACCTGTGGAACTACAGATGCTTCCTCTTCTCACAGAGTACTGTCGGTTTATGGAATAAGTATCTCCTGCTGCTTTAGTTCTTGTTGATGTCTTTGACTTTTTGGTGACATTTCCTACATTAAAAGAAGCACTATAGTAGTAAGTCTGCACTGTCATGAAATGTGGTGATATTCTAATTCCACATGAAGGCCTGCATTCACAAACTACAACCAATAATATTGGCATTTAGTGCAGAATGGACAAGCAAGACTCAAGATAGGAAAAGGGTAAACTATTCAGTAAAGATGACAAGGGCAGAGGAAAGCAAGCTGGCATTCACAAAGTTGAAAATCAAGAGAATATCTGGTTTTGAAATTCACTGCTACCTGAAAAAGCTACATAATCTTCCACTATAATGGCTTTGCCATTCACTAGTGAATGGAGTAGGGGGTTATTCACAAACTATGCAGGTACATTTGGCCACAGCTTATTGCATATACTTATCAATGTTGCATAGTTCAGTGACGTCCTCTGGTATTACCTTTCCTTAATAGTAGATGTACAATTGATTTTACGTCAGTCACATACAGCTATCAGCGCTCTCATACAGTTACCTCCTAACTCTCTCACTGTTCCCTAGCATTGTGTTTACTACGCTCACCGTTGGTAAGATGGATCTGAAGAGGTACTACTTACTCTCTACCCCTGTTCCCAAAACTTTAATTAGAGTTGTGTACCCTTATTGGAAAGGCAAAGTAATGGAACATCTGAGGAGTATGTGTAATATAACCTGCAGAGGGGAATCTCATAGACTCACATGCATTAGTAACTTACGTGTACGGGCATCAGTACTGCAATCTCCTCCTTTTTCATAAGAGTTCTCCATCAAATTTGCTTCTAGGTCTTGCTCCATCTCCAAAGCATCTGATTTAAAAGATGAAAATGCTGTTTGAACAAAACAAATAACTGTAAAACGAAAAACATTAACGACTGTTCAATCTCACTATTAACATTAACAAACACTCCAACGAAATCTGGGGCCTCCTCAAAACTGTCTTCCCTGACATCGCTTTCCTCACGCGAACCTGGACAAACCCAAGCTCGGGCCCGGACATCGCCACCGCCATCCCCGATGGTTACAAGATCACCCGCCAGGACTGTGCCAACCAACCAGGAGGAGGCATCGCCATCGTCCACAAGAACTCCCTCCGTCCCACCCGTTCAAATGACCCAACAACAACCATGGAACACCTCCACTTCCAGGTCCAGGTCCACACCAACCCCAACACCACCCTCTGCGGCACTCTTATCTGCAGACATCCTGGCCCTCACCCGCCCTTCAATGACACCATAATCGACTTCATCGCATCCCAGGCACTCACATCTACTGATTACATCCTACTCAGGAACCTCAACTTCCACCTGAACAACCTTAATGGCCAGAACACCGCATCCCTTCTGGAGAACCTCGCCAACATCAGAATCAAGCAGCTAGTCACCTATCCGACCTACACAGTCGGACAACCGCTCGACCCTGTTTTCTTCGCTAGCGAAAACATCCCCTACAGCCACATCTCCGAACTCCTCTGAACCAACCACTAATGCGTTCATTACACCTTCATCAAACCCACTGTACACCACCCCACTCCTGACCCCATAACTGAAACAAGATCACCGAAGAACATCTCACTGCATCCCTCAGCACAACCACACTGCCGACACCCACAGACGCCAACTGCAGCACTCAACCTCCACCAATGAATCTTCCACTGTTCCGACGCGCTGGGGCCCCTCAAGACAGCACCTGGCAAGCAACACTCTAAGAAAGCCAGTTGGTTCACTGCTGCCCTCCACGAGTCCAGATGCACCAGTAGCGACTCAAGAACAGATGGAGGAACAACAAAACCCCAGAAGGCCACACAGCCTTCAAAGCCGCTGTCACCGCACACCACCACCTCCTCAAAACTACAAAGAAAATGGCCCTGCAAGACAGGATCAAAACCAAAGCACACCACAGCAAAGAACTCTTCGCCATCGTCAAGGAGTTTGCCAAACCCAACAGCGAGACCACAGAAGTTCCACCCTTCAAAGACCTCTGCAACAAACTCAGCACTTACTTCCATCACAAGATCACGCAGATCTACTACAGCTTAGACACCTAAGCTCCGCCCATCACTCCCGCCACCACCACACGCAACAACGATGCACCCCAACAGATTATACTCAATTGGACCCCGCCCAACACAGAAGACAATCTCAAGACCACGAAGAACATTCACTGAGGAGCACCCTCAGACCACTGCCCCCACCACATCTTCCACAGAGCCGCCACCTCCATCGCCCCGAATTACGCTGCACCATCAACTGCTCCATCGAAACACGACAAGATCAACCTCCTGTTGAAAAAACCGTCCGCCGACCCAACAGACCTCAAGAATTTCAGAATCATCTCCCTGCTCCCCTTCCCAGCCAAGGTCATTGAGAAGGCCATCAACGACCAATTCTCCGAGTTCATCGAGGCCAACCACATCCTAGACTCCTCTCAATCCAGCTTCCAAAGCAAATACAGCACTCAGACCGCCCTACCCGCTGCCACTGATGACATCCACTCCGTCCTCGACTGGGGAGAAATAGCAGCCCTCATCCTCCTAGACCTCTCGGCCGGCTTCAACACCGTCTCCCACCACACCCTAAGCACGAGACTCTACGACGCCGGCATCTGCGACGAGCCCCTGGACTGGACATGCTCCTTCCTCACCAGTAGAACACAGTGAGTTAGACTACCACTGTTTCTCTCAGAACCCAAAGAGATCGGCTGTAGAATCCCCCAGGGCTCCTCCCTGACCCCCACCCTTTTCAACGTCTACATGGCCCCACTCGCAGCCATAGCCAGGAACCATGGACTCAACATCTTCTCCTACACTGACAACACCCAGCTGATCCTCTCCCTAACCAAAGAACCCACAATTGCCAGAAACAACTTCCACGACGAGAAGGCCGTCGCTACCTGGATGAGAGACAGCTGCCTCAAGCTCAACTCCGACAAAATTGAAGTCCTCATCCTGGGGCCCAACACTGCAGCTTGGGAAGACTCTTGGTTGCCCGCCGTGTTAGGAGCCCCCCATACCCATGTACCAGTATGAAACCTTTGCATCATACTGAACTACCCGCTCACAATGATCCGCAATATCAATGCAGTCTCTTATCATGCTTCCACACTCTTCGCCTGCTTCAAAAGACCTTCAGATGGATCACCACTGAGGCCAGAAGAGGCCAGAAGAAGGTCACCCACGCACTCACCAGGAGCATACTGAACTACAGCAATGCCTTCTACGAAGGCGCCACCCAGAAACTCATCAGGAAACTACAGAACGTTCAGAACGCTGCAGCCAGACTGGACCTCAACATCCCCCACCATAGCCAAACCTCCGAACACCTGTGAGAACTCCACTGGCTCCCAGTCAAAAAAAGAGTCACGAGGAGGAGCCTAGCGCGCAACCAAGATGGCCGCGTAGGCTTGTGGCTCCCGAGGGCCTCCGCAACCTCCCACGTCTATCCTGTCATAATCCTGATTTTTCGATGGGCTTTTGTTTATGATCTTGCGCTAAGGTGCCACTCGTTTTCCAAATCGAAATTGGACTCCGGGAACGGTTTTTTTGGCGATCTGAAGTTTGCGGCCTTCTCCGGCCTTGGTGCCGAACTCGGGTTGGTGAGGTGTCCGGCTGCGAATTGAACAACAGCGGCATGCCAGGCTGGGCCTGCCCCGGACCCCGTGCTTTCACTTTCGGTTTCGAGTTGAGCTACCGAGACTGATGCGTGGGACATTGGGAGAGCTGCGCAGGGTACGGAGTGCAAGGCCTAGTCTTGAACTGTAAACGGGCCTCTTTCGGTTAGCGGCCCGGATCTCCTGGCCTTCCTCCGGGTGCTGGAGGGTGCTGACCTTGCTGATCGCTGACGATGACGACGAGAGTGGACGGCGACAAACTGAAACCCAAATCTGCCCGGAGGGGAGCCTATTCCCAGGCCAACAATATGGACCGCTATGCACAGCCAAAGGGATCCCCTAGTGGATCGCGTAAATCGCCTGAGCCGCCCAAGGAGGCCTCGGGCGCATCATCCGAATTGACCCTGTTGGATGTCATGGGGGCCATTGAGGAGATGAAGGTGACTGTGAACCAGCAATTGGATACTCTGGCTAACAAATTGGACTCGGTGCTGATTGATGTCACCTTGGTCAGAGCGGACCTGTCGAAAACCAATGACCGGGTCGACTCATTGACCCAAGCAGCGTCGAGCCTAACCGTAGATGTGGCCGCCTTGCAGACGACGGTGCGGAGGTTGCAGCTCGCCAGTGACCTGACCGAGCGTCGCCTTGAGGACTCCGAAGGCAGGGCCAGACGGAACAACGTCCGCATTATCGGCGTGCCCGAACGGTCGGAGGAGTCTGCTGTGGATCTTTTTGTGGAGGATCTAGTGGTGACTCATCTAGCACCCAAAGGGCTGAGCAAGTTCTTCGCTGTGGAACGGGCCCACAGGATTCCGGGGGGTGCGCCCAAGGTGGGTGCCCCCCCGCGGCCTATCATTGCCCGCCTTTTTAATTTTCGGGATAGAGACGCTATCCTGCAGGCGTCGAGGGTGGCTGGGCCATTACGATTTGAGAACTCTAATGTTAGCTTTTACCCAGACTTTACACAAGCGGTTCAAAAGCAACGGATGGGATTCTCGGCCATCAAACGGCGCTTGAGAGACATGGAGTTCAAGTATGCGATGCTGTTCCCGGCTAGGCTGCGGGTCGAGTTGGATGGTCGCTCCCACTTCTTCGACCGGCCGGAGGCGGTGGGAGAGTGGCTGGATGCCCTGCCCAAGAGTCGGGATCGGGAGGGTCGGATGGCGGAGAGGGCTTGACGGAGTAGGAATGGACCTGTGATCCTGGTGATGGACTGTATTGGTAACGTTTTGCACCTGTGGCTGCACTGGACTCCAGTTTGTAACGCTTTGCCCCGTGGTATTTGGAGGTTGCGGGGGGCTTGCTGGGGCCCTTTCCTTCTTCTGGGGTTTTTTCTTGTCCTTTCTCATATAGGGGCGACAGGCACACTGCATGTTGGGGGGGCTGTTCGGGCTCACGCAGGGGTGCAGGGAGGGGGGGAGTTCTGTTGGGGTTGATGGGGGGGGGTTGGGGTTTGTCTGTTTGTTTCACAAGGCGGGGTAATATTTTTTGCTGTGCTATTATGATTGTGCTCCCCGGGAGGGGGATATTTTGTGCTGGGGGGGATGGGGGGTAGGGGACTGAGACTTCTTTCCTGGAATGTGAATGGGCTGGGGGACAGGATAAAGCGGGGGGTAGTCCTGCAGTTCCTGAAACGTATTTCGCCTGACATTGTGTTCTTGCAGGAAACGCACCTCATAGGGAACTCTTTTCATGCCATGAACAGACGAGGATATCGCCTCCTGGCCCATTCTGGTTTCACCTCTGGCTTGAGGGGAGTGGGCATCTTGGTCAGGACCTCTCTCCCGCTGGTGGTGGATGAGGTGCTCCACGACGACAGAGGGCGCTACACTGCGCTGGTGGGGAGGTGGGAGGGTAGATTGATTTCGCTGGTCACGGTCTATGTGCCGCCGGGCCTGCAGACGGCCACCTACGCTGATTTGGGGCGCCTGCTGCTTAGGCTCCCGGGGGGGGGGGGTGTTGGTACTGGGGGGGGACTTTAATGCGGTGGTTTCCGGTGTTGAGGATCGATACCCCCCTAGGGACCTCCCTCGGGCCCAGAACTGGCTGGGGGGCTTTCTGGATACCCTAGGACTGATAGATTGCTGGCGGTTGAAACACCCTGGACAAGCGCAATATACCTTCCACTCCGGGGCCCACGGTAGTCTTTCGAGGCTTGACTATATGCTAGTGCCTGCGGCCCAGGCGGGGATGATCGGAGAGGTGCGACACTTGGCGCGCGGTATATCTGATCACTCCCCCCTTTTGCTGCACCTAGATATCGCCCTGGGGGCGGAGGGGAGGGTGGCTCCGATCAACCCCTGGTACCTCCGGAACCCCACGATTCGCGTAGACCTGGTTAAGTCTTTGGACCACTATTTTAATGATAATGTGGGGTCGGTGTCTTCCGCCGTCTCCCTCTGGGAGGCCTTTAAGACGGTGCTCCGGGGCCAGGCCCTATCTCTCATTTCCCACACCAAAAATGCGAGGCGCAGGAGGTTGTTCGGCTAGAAAATGAGATCACCGAGTTGGAGAGTGATTTGGAGCAAGGGGTTACGGATGACAGATTGCATGTGCTGGAGCTTAAGCAGGCCGACTATAAGGCGCTGGTTACTGAGTCTGCTAGGAGTATGAGCAGGGAGCAACAGGGGCGATTGTACGATATGGGTGATAAGGCAGGGAAGTTGATTGCCTGGTTGGATAAGAAGGAGAGAGCGAGTCGAGTGGTGCCGGAGATTGAGAGGGTGGATGGTGTGACGGACCCCGGTGACATTGTTGATTGCTTTGCGGAGTATTTTCACGGGGTCTACTCTCCGGTCTCAGAGCGATCGGAGGAAGACTCTCGACTGCTGCTTCGAGACATTACTCTGCCTTCCCTATCTGATGAGGATAAAGTATTGATGGATACGGCCCTATCGCCAGATGAGATTGCTTTGGCCATTCGCTCCATTGCCTCGGGTAAGACCATGGGTCCTAATGGACTTCCCATCGAATTGTATAAGCTACGCCCAGATGCGATTGCCCCGTATCTCCGGGACATGTTCCTTGAGGCTCAGGCGGCGGGCTCCCTCCCTTCTGACCAACGTCTTGCTACTATTGTTGTTATCCATAAGGAAGGGAAGCCGCGGGATCGGTGTACTTCTTACAGGCCTATCTCTTTGTTAAACGCGGAGCCCAAAATCCTCGCCAAGGTACTGGCTAATCGTCTGATCCGGGTTGTGGGCGACCTGATTCATCAGGATCAATCCGGTTTTATACCCCATCGCAATACCGCTTTGAACCTGCGGCGACTGCATGGCGTCCTTGCTCGCGCCCCATTCATTCGTGAGCCGTCCATCTTGGCGTCCTTGGACGCTACCATGGCGTTCGACACCTTGGAATGGCCATACATCTGGGCGGCGTTGGCGAAGTTTGGGTTTGGCCCGGGGTTTATCGGTTGGGTGAAATTGCTTTATGACAACCCACTGGCACAGGTAGTGGTCAACGGACGGGTGTCGGCTCCCTTTGCTTTGGGTAGGGGCACCCGACAGGGATGTCCACTGTCGCCTCTTCTCTTTGCGCTTTGCTTGGAGCCCCTTGCGGAATGGTTGCGGTGGCACCCCTCGATACGTGGCCTTAGATGGACGCCGGAATACGAGGATCGTGTTTCCCTATATGCGGACGATATCCTCTTGTATCTTGCATCTCCGCGTAAATCGCTCATTGTATTGGTGGATGTGTTGAGCTCCTTTGGTCGCAACTCCGGATTGGTAATTAACTGGGCTAAGTCTTGTGTATACGTTCTCTCCGGGGAGGCCCCCCCCCCCTTCCGCGGGGGTGCCCTATCCAGATTGCGGAGTCGGGGTTCACGTATTTGGGTATCTTTATAACCCTGGATCCGGTGGCCCGGTATGAGCGGAATCTTCTCCCGCCCCTTCAGCGCCTAAGGGCGGATGTGGCGGGCTGGCGGCGGCTGCCGCTCTCGCCGCTCGGCCGGGCAGCATTGTTCAAAATGATGTCGCTACCACGCTTTTTGTACGCCCTGCAGAACACTATGGACGTAGTGCCGGCCCGTTATTTTCGGGAGGTGGAGTGTCTCCAGCGTCGATTGTTTTGGGATGGGCGGCCGCGGATTGCTCTTGCCAAATTGACCCTACCGTGGTATGACGGGGGGGTCGCCCTCCCTGACATTAAGCGATATTACTGGGCCTCCCAGTTGGCTGCCGTCAATCACGGGATGTATGGCCCTGCTTTGAACCCGGCTTTTGAGATGGACAAATTGCTACTGCCAGGCGGAGACTATGATCGAGCACTATACTCGGGGTCCCTTGATGCGCGGTTGACGGGCCCGACGCGGGTCGCGGTGCAGGTGTGGCATGCAGCAAATGCGGCGATGGGGTGGAGGGATCGCTTGACTCGGGCTACGCCATTGTACGCGTCCCAGCGTTTGGGTTGTCTGTATACTACGAAAGGCTTCGAGAAGTGGGATACGATTGGTATCAGCACGGTAGGGGATCTCTGGACGAAAGGGAAATTTAAGACGTTCGACATGCTGAAAACGGAATTCCAGTTGAATGATAGGGAATACTATCGGTATGTTCAAGTTCATCATGCCCTGTGTTCCGTGTTTTCAGACGTGGCGGCTATTCCGGAGCATTCCCCGTTGGAAGACAGAGTATTGGACGGCTATGTGCCGGATAGCACCATTTCGTTGATTAATAAAAAGCTTATCAATGATCGAATGGGTTTGCTGGCCTCATTGCGGGAGGCATGGATTGCAGACGGTATAGAACTGGACGACGAGGATTGGGTGTCAGCGGTGGCCTCCCCGAAAGAGGTGGCTATCCCGGCCCGATTGCGGTTCGTCCAGCTTAAGATACTGCATAGAGTGTACGTCACGGGGCCTGGCCTAATGCGTATGGGGTATTCGGTGGATGGTTTGTGTAAGCGAGGCTGTGGGCTACTGGGGACTTTTCTCCATATCTTGTGGGAGTGTCCGGAGGTGACTCGGTTCTGGTGCAGAGTGCATGCGGTGTTAAAAGAAGTCACGCATGTTGCCTTGTTGCCGGAGGCACGTAGATGCTTGCTGAATGTCTGGGAGCCCACTGATTACAATGTGACGCAGACGCAATGGGTGACTCTAGGCTATATGATAGCGAAGCGTGACATTGCACAATTGTGGGGCTCCCAGAGGCCGCCAACGGTCTCCGAGTGGAAGGAACACATGGACTGTTGTATGTTTAGAGAGAAAACGGTGTACGTGGCGAGAGGCAAGCCTGGGAAGTGGATTAAGGTGTGGGGTCCCTGGAACTCCTATCGTGGAGGTATTTGCGCCCCGCCCCAGACGCGTGAGATGGATGCCGCTCTGTCTCCCTAGCCCCCTGCATTCCTGTATGCTCCTGCGACATGCGACTTTGTCGCTTCTGCCTTGCCCCCCTCCCCCCCCCCTCTGTCTACCCGGGTTGGTTTACTCCCCCGATACGAGGAGCACATGTTTCTGCCATTTACCTCCTCTGCCTTGTGAGTTTGATGTTTTCTGTTTTTCAAAAATATGAAACCTTTCCTGCTTGTTTTGGGACTGCGGCTGTGGCCGACTGCGATGATTAGCACTTTAGTAACTCTTTTGCTGCTTCATTGATGTGCATGTTAAGTCGTGCCTAGGTTTACATTGCGTTTAGCGGCCGGCCTGTTGGTTGTAGGCCCATACTTGTATCTTTTCGAAATTGTAATAAAGGTTTTAAAAAAAAAAAAAAAAAAAAGAGTCACGTTCAAGTTCCTCACACAAACCTACAAAGCCCTCACTGTAGCTGGACCAGCATACCTAAACTGGTTGTATGTTGGAACAACGAGTTCCTCAACAATGACTCCCTAAACCACGCGGTCTGTACTATGACCGTGCCTCAACAATGATTTTTTTACAACGCATTCTTTTACCATGAATTTTTGTTATAAAGGAATGGATGGTAAACCACACCCTAAAATCTTTTCCGAACTCCTCCCACTCCCTAAAATCTACCCCGTACTTCCCCCACCTCCCACCCCCTAAAAACTTACACGAACTCCCCCCACCTCCTAATAACTAACACTAACCCCTCCAACCCCCTAAAAACTAACACTAACCCCCTTCCACCCCCTAAAATTTAACTCGAACCCATCCCACCCATCCGTAACACTAGACAGTCTTAGCTTGAACCACCCAGATGCGTGGTTCAGGGTAAGTCGTTGTTTGTGCAAGTCGCTGTTTGGCTTGCGTGACTCCGGAACTCGTTGTTCCGGAGTTGGTGTTAAGGATGTTCCCCACCTGGGGGGCGTGGCATGACAACATGGCCGGTTAGACATGTTTTCACGCTGCTCCTACCCCAACGGACGAAATCCTAGGACTATCCTGGCGTGATGGTGACCCTTACTAGCCTGAAGTGAAATCGGAACCCCCCCTGAGTTTGTAGATCCCGGCGGGGGCGAAAAATAGCGGCCTGTAACGACATGACGGGCGGCTGGAGACTTGCTGCAATCCTTTCTCCCAGCGCGCAGCGGCCGCCATGTTGTGATCTCGGCGGCGGACGCCCCTGAACCTGCTAGCGGGCGCCGGAGATGCCCGTGACCCCAGGTGAGGCCCATTAACTGTGAGTTGTCGGAGGGGCGGCCCCGAGAGGAAGGTGCCGGTGCCGGAGGGACGGCCGCTGCACCGAGAGCGGGCTGCCGTAGCCAGGCGTGGGGCGAGACGGGAGCGGTGAGGCCTGCTTGTCTTTGCCCGCAAGGTGCTGATAATTCTGCAATACTGGTGCGGAGGCCCCGGACGACAGAGGGGGGACTGCCACGACCTGCCTCGGGCCTCCTGGTGAGCTGGGAGGAGGTCCGTGATCCTGAGGGTGCCCTGCTGCATGGTGCGCGGTGACTGCAGCCTATGTGACAGCATACAGGAGTAGGGGACAGAAGCGCCTGAAGCAAACCGAAAGGTGCCACGGGGCCTGCAAGACGAGTCTGGGCATAGAGCTGCTGGCCTATGACGGAGGCCCCAGCACAGAAGGTGAGGTGAACCCCTCCCCCCCCCCCCCAGGTAAGGCCTGAAACGTTCGCTCCTCTGGCCCACGTTGAGGACTTGAGCTGAGGTGGTGAGAAGACACCCACCCCCATAGCGCAAGAGATCTCTTAGTGCCTGAAGGACGAGGCGTACAGACAGGACTTGGGTTATCCGCCCCGGCCGGTCTAGGACAGAAGCTCCTCGAAGACATAATACGCAGGCTCCCCCAGTGCCGGAGGGGCTGGGGAGCACAAATAAAGGCCCGACGCACTTGCCTCATGAATTGGTGGACCCTGGAGTGGCGGTCCGCGTAGAGAGGCCCGGTGGGGGCATATAACAATCCTGGCTAGAGCAGGAGGGCGCGATCGGGGACATAGCGTCAACACTGAAGACCAGGACTCTGGTTTGACGGCGGGGCGTGTACCTGAGGGGGGATCCCGTGGAAATCCACACAAAGTAACTGACCTAACGGGACCCCAGGAAACGGCATACCGAAGTCGCGCCGGATATGGGGAAGGACAGGCCCCTTAGAGGCGCCTAAACAAATAAAATAATGCAATATACGGTTCCGGGCCCGGCGGTGGCGGATCGTCATAGAACAGTCCCAGACCACAAAACTCTGCAGGATGCAGCTGCCCGAGACAAGGCCGACATACTGGAAGCAATTTGTGACTCCAGAACGGCGCTGGAATCCAAAATGGACGGAATGACCATGAACATTAACCACCTGCGCCTAGATCTCAGAAAGGTGGCGGATAGGGTTACCACAACCGAAGGTGACCTGAATGCTTTGCAGATGGAGGTCCATCAGCTAAGGGAAATGGTGACGGCCCTTCGGGACCACACAGCTCGGCTGGAAGATGGGGCAGACGATGCAGAAGGCCGGTCGCGGAGAAATAACCTCCGTTTTTTGGGATTCCCGGAAAAAGTGGAAGGGGCGGCGGAGGACCTATTCCTTGAAGACTGGATCTGCACAATATTTCCAAACCTCCGCTTCTCCAAAATGTTCGCTGTAGAGAGCCCATAGGTCGCTTGGGCCGCAGCCGCAACCTGGAGCCCCACCCAGAGCCATGATTGCTCGATTGTTCAACTTTTGAGACAGAGACGCGATCCTGCAACATATCCGCACTACTCGACCGCCCAGATTTGAAAACCAGGATATCCATATCTTCCCGGACTACACGAAAAAGGTGCAGGACATGCGTAATGGCTTCCTGCGTGTCAAACGTCGGATGCGAAATCTCAACATTAAATATAGCTTAATGTTTCTGGCTCGGCTTCGAGTTCAGTATAACGGCATGGTGCATTTCTTTGATAACCCAGCGGAGGCAACGGACTGGATGGACTTGCTGGGCTTGGCCGGCCAAGACCAAAACCACGGCTGGCAGGAACAAAGGAGGCAAAGTGGGCGACAGCGGAACCGACAACGACGCGAGGTGGAACAACGGTCGAGAACCCAGGAGCGGACGGATGGAGGACGTATTGTGGTGGGACCAGATGGCACACACCACGCGGAACGGGAGGCGATTCCCACGCAGAACCAATTCTCTCCACTATGCCTGGTACAAGAAACACAATCGGACCTGGGGGGCGCCACCGGCCAGGTGGGGGAGAACTCGGACGCTGGCTGACTGGCGGACTGTGAGCTGTGATCGAAGGGGTCTGGGTCACGGACACTGTGAGTACATGCTCTGCACGAAGGGACACTGGACTTAATTGAGGTACTTGAGTGGGGGGGCCAAGGGCTCGGGGACTCGATGGGGGGGGGGGAGCGGGAGAAAAGTTGAGGGGGTCACACTATCCCGCTAATGTACCTGTTTGGAAGGGCCGGCTGTAGTGTGCTGAGGTGACCCGGCTGGACCATTGGTCGGGCGGGGCCGAGCGGTGTCAGGCAGCCGGTTACATTTTGGTGGTTGGGAAAGGGGTTTCTTCTCTTGTGAAAGTAGGTGCTTTGATAATAGTTACTTCAAGTAGGGTGGGGTGAATTAGGGGCTGGGTGGTGTTTTGGGGAGGGGTTCTGAGTCCTCAGACCAGGAGTGGGTTATGAGAATGAAGTGCTACTGCCTGTGGGTGGGGGGGGGGGCCGGGGGTCTACATTTTGGTTCTGTTGGGGATGTTGCCGGGTCTGGGCATTGTTATACGGGTAGAGGTCTGAGACGATCATACCATGGGAAGTTATGCTACAAAGCGGTAGGGGGTCCCCTACAATATTATGGGGCGCGACGCCACGCACATTACCCGACTCATGCCAAGTGACACACAGGGATATAAACTACTGATGTGGAATGTTCGGGGGCTCAATAACAGGGTCAAGCGGATCCGGGTGGCCACCTATCTGAGGGATAAGTATAGCGCTGCTTCAGGAGACGCACTTATGGGGAGACTGTCTTAAATATGTTCAACGTAGATGGAGGGGCCAGTTTTTCGCTACCTCCTACTCGGGGTTTGCCAGGGGCGCGCTTATATGGGTGGCACCAGGGGTTCCCTTTAAGGCCTTGCATACCAAACAGGACCCTGAGGGGAGGTTTGTGATAGTGGAAGGGACGCTGGATAGGTACAGAGTAAGTGTAGTGAATATATATGTCCCGAATAGTGATGATGGGGGTTTTTTAAGTCGAGTCTTCGGGCAGTTGGATCTGGATCCAGACACGGAATTGATTATGGCGGGAGATTTTAATTGTGCTCTTGATGGGGAATTAGACAGACACACTCCAAACTTAGATGCCAAACCCAAAACCAGAGAAGCGATGGGCCAGATGCTTCATAACTATGGCTTATTGGATATATGGCGACACCGCAATCCAGATAGTCGGGTGTACTCATGTCACACAACTGCTGCCAACACCTATAGTAGACTAGATTACTTCTTTGTCAAGAGAACGGCAGCGCACCGGATAGCGGAAAGGCACTATCTGGCCCGCTACTTGTCTGACCACTCCCCACTACTAACGTATTCGCTAGGCCGACCGGGGTCCAAGATACCGCTGTGGAGGCTCAACACAAGCTTTCGGGGACCCGACCTATAAGGACGCTATATCGACCAGGTTGAAAATCTATTTTGAGACGAACTTGGGCTCAGCTGGTACCAGGGCGATCGAATGGGATGCAATGAAGGTGGTGGTACGGGTGGTATGCATGTCTACTGAGGTGGGGGTTAAGAAAGTGCTTGAACAAGACCTACGCCGGCATGAGGAGCACTTGGCAGTTCTGGAGAAGGAGCTTCCCACGAATAAGGAGAGATCGGCTCAATGGGACCATATGCGACGGAAGATTGGGGACCTTTGGGACTCACTGGGCAAATACAATAAAAACGTGAGCAGGCGTCGTTGGTATACAGAGGGGGATAAGGCGGGTCGGTTGCTGGCGCGCCTGATTCGGGTGGAGACGCAACCCCTCCCGATTTTGGCATTAAAAAATGACCGTGGCCGGGTAATCAATACGCAACACGAAATTAACAATACATTCTGGACCCACTTATGTAGAATATACTCTCAGCCCGACGGTCCTGTGGCCCCCGAGTTGGTGGAGACTTTTCTGGCGGGGGTGGAACTGCCATGTGTGGACCCGGAGAGTCAGGAGGCTCTAGGAGCTCCCTTTAGGGGGGAGGAGATACGGGCGGCGATCGCCCATCTGAAAACTGCTAAGTCCCCTGGGATGGATGGTATGGCGGCAGAACTGTATAAGGAATACGGGGGGATACTGATCCCTAAATTATTGGAAATCACGGAAGAGGCCGGTGAGTGCGGACAGCTCCCAAATTCCATGAGGGAGATTTTGGTAGTAATGATCCCCAAACCAGGGAAGGATCCCCTGCTCCCCAGTCCCTATAGGCCAATTTCAATGTTGAATGTAGACCTTAAAATTATAAGCCAGGTATTGGCCAATAGGCTCCTTCCATATCTGCGGCGACTGGTTCACGAGGACCAGTCCGGTTTCATGCCGGGCAGGAACACGCTACGGAACATTCGTCGCCTTGCCCATGTTATGCAAACATTGGAGGGACGGGCCCATCAGAGCACCTTAGTGTTCCTAGATATCAAACAAGCGTTCGACTCGATCAGATGGGGCTATCTCTGGCAGGTACTTCTAAAAATGGGCCTGGGCGAGGGTTTTGTCAGCTGGGTAAAATTGCTTTATACCCATCCGGTGGCGAGGGTTTGCACGGGATGGTATGTGTCAGACATCATACCCATAGCAAGGGGGACGCGGCAAGGGTGCCCGCTCTCCCCCTTGCTGTTCACCCTGGCTATGGAGCCATTGGCCTGCCACCTCCGCGGGGTACTTGAGGGACAGGGCATACAGATTGGAGGTTCGGAGCACATTGTGTCCCTGTATGCCGATGATGCGCTCATCTACCTGACTCGCCCGACCCAGTCCTTAACAATCATGATCGCTGCACTAGCGCGGTTTGCTGCCGCCTCTGGGCTTTCCGTCAACAAGCTGAAGCCGCAACTCTATACGATTGGATCGGAGAGTGATTGGGAGGTGGCCCAGCGTCCGGTGATGTAACTCCCTTGGGCGACAGACACGCTCCGATATTTGGGGATATGGATCGGCAGGACTGAGGCCGTATTTTCTCAACACAATATGGGAAGGATTATCAGTGGGCTGCAGGGTAGTATTGCCTTTTGGAACACGCTTAACCTCTCCTTAATGGGGAAGATCGCCTTGATAAAGATGGTGGTCCTGCCTCGCTGCCTCTATAGGATGCAGGGGTCCTTTTTTGAACTCCCGCACAGAGTATTCAAGGAATTGGATGCACTCCTGGTCCTATTATGGTGGAATGGGAAGAGATGCCGGGACAGTCTTGAGATCATGAAGCGCAGGTGGGGAAAAGGGGGTCTAGAGGTCCCAGATTTAGATTTTTACTACTTCGCAGCGCAATTACAACATGCTATAGCCTTGCTGGACACGGACCACTCCTGGGAGACGTCACTACTAGAGGGTACTTATGGGGATCAACAGCTAGGAGCGCTCCTCTGGCGAACGGGGGGACAGCGGGATCAGAGTACTCCATTGGTGAGATTCGTAGCAGCACTGTGGAACCGGGTGACACGACGCCTGATTCAGGGTCGGCCGTTTGCCCCAGAGGCGGACTTCTGGCTCATGCCACCCTTTGCTCACTTAGATCAGGTGATGTCCACGGATAAATCGAAAGACGGGTGCTGCCTGATGTTGTCTGACCTTTACCCGGATAATAAATTCATTACTTATCAGGAGGCGGTGAGTAACTTTGAGCTGGGATCAGGGCAGTTTCTGCAGTATGCTAAGATTGGGGCAACGGCGCGGCACCTGTGGCCCTCGTTCCCGGAAGCCCCAGAGCACACTCACACCCTGGTCACTATGCTCGCCATGGCTGGGGGGCCAAAATGTGTTACTCACCTCTATAGGGCGTTACCAGAGAATAAGAAAAATAGCCCCCTAAAAATAGAGGATTCTTAGCAGCAGGTGTGTCCGCAAGAGATTACGACTCGAGACTGGGAAAAGATACACGAAGGGGTGCGGAAGGTGTCAGTATGCAATCGCTTTAAACAAATTCAATATAATATAATATAATACATATGACCTATCTCTCACCCAAACGGCTCCAGGCCATTGATAATTCCAGAGACCCACATTGCCCCAGATGTCGTAGTGCTCCGGTGGATTTCCCGCACATGGTGTGGTCATGCCCAACGATCCAGACATATTGGGGAATGGTCCTAGAGGACCTGACCAGGATAACTGGTTGGGTACTTGGTCTGGACCCGCGCGCTTGCCTGTTGGGCCTGATTCCACGAGATCCAAAGCGCAAGACGAGTAGGCGGTTCCTGGTTCTGGGCCTCGTGATCGCCAAAAGGCGTATAGCAATCCATTGGCTAACCCAGCAGGGGCCACTAGTGGCGAAGTGGAGAACTGATTTAAGGGAGTGGGCACCAGCAGAAGAAGTGCATATGCGTATCACCAGGAGAGATAACAAACTAGCGGAAATGCTGCTGGCGTGGGGAGCTATGATTCAAGAGATAGCAACACACACCGCACAATTCACACAGGCAAGTTCAGAGCCGCCGCCTTCTGCTGGGGGGACGGCCCCAGGTTCTAGGGAGCAGACGGAAGGGGACCCAGTATAGGCGATACGACACATGGACCTCGAGTTACCCAGACCCGGAAGGGAAGGGACGAGAAGGGGTTCAGGGAGGGTTAGTTGGGGAGGGGGAAGATAAGTTGCAGTTAAGTTTTGATGATGATTATAACAATGAATAAGAACAATGACGAAAAGTGAAAGGGAGGACTCCTCCACTGATATGACTGGTGGTCTAATTCCTGATTTTTATTATCACAAAACCGTGCACCACCTCGGCTGAGGCGGAAATTATTGCTGTTGATTGTTGTATATTGTTTGCTGATCTGGAGGAACACCATATAAAGAAATTTAAAAAAAAGAAAAGAAAAGGATGTTCCCCACCTGAACCACCGCCTCTCATTCCACATATCCACCAGGCACCTCCGATCTGCCAAACTGGCCCTCACCACCATCCCTTGGATCCGCAAGACAAGGACCGGTGGAAGATCCTTCTCCTACCTTGCCACCAAAACCTGGAACACCATGCCTCAGGCTATCCTATTTGCTAACCCAATTCAGAGAGGATCGCAAGACCTGGCTCTTCGACTCAACCTTAGTGCCCAGTAGGACCTGCAGCATCCCACCCAGCGCATTGAGCGCCTAGAGGGTGAGTAGTTGCGCTTAACAAATACTGATTAATATCAAATGGAAATAGGGAAACGCAACACAAATATACCATTAATATCTCAACTCTTTAACTAGACGCCAAGATTGACATACCTAGGAAGAGGTATTGAGAGGGGAAGCTGGTGGGGAAAGCATAGATGAGACAGTCCAAAGGATGATATGACTGGAGACAGGGGGCCCAAACTAGTACAAGGGGAAAAAGGCAGTGAGCAACAAAATGTGGGAGGTGTATGGCAATAATGAGGTACTACTGTCAGAGTGATCACATGTCAGAAGTGATATAGAATAAAGATGGCTCAATCATTTTAGAGTGCCACAGGGGTATTTATAAAGGGTCCTCATGAAAGCGTTCCTGGAAAGATGGATATTGGATGACCTTGAGCTACTGTCTAGAAGTCATTTTTCATTATTATACAGTGATGTGACTATCTGGGTGATCCTAAACCAAGAGCTGGTACAAGAAAGCTTCTGAAAGGAGAAAATATGAAAAGATACATTCCTAGAGGCTGCCTGCTCCTCTGGTGCTTCTGGGTGGACCCTTTTCAGTGTGTACCTTTGCTATCTGACACTAATGCATCTCTCAATGTTCCTACTCAGTCGCTCCTAGGCGGAACATCAAAAGCATTATACTGGCTGCCTGTATCCAGTACATTCCTTTGGTTTGCTCTCTTAGATCGACACCACAGAGCATCCAATTTTGGTTGTCTGCACTTGTGCATTATTGTGGCTTTCCTTCTTTTGCGCTGCGAGGGACTCTGTAAAGGATATATCTGGGCTGCCTATGTACACTCCTGTGGGTTTGATGTGTCACCTCTGAGAACGCCTCAACTGAACAATTACCCTGGTTGCCTCCTGTGGGTTTCTACTTTGTTTATGCTTAAATCTACATATGAAGTGGATTCTTTTCCCTCTGAGGAAAGGTAGTCAATTTGAATCTAATTTATTTTATTGTATGGTTGATAAAAACCTTTACAAAACAGATTAAAACAAATGTTACAAAAAAGCATTAAAAATAGGTTTAAAAACCCCAATTTTAGTTGATATCATTTAAGCCAATGTGCAATTTAGAAAAGTGCTATGTGTGTTATTAGTAAGTGAGGTACTTAGTAAACATTTGTCTTACTAGGTCCACATTCTCACAAATGTACAGCTCAGCTGTTTGTGTTGGCCGTTCAACCTTTGTATTAGATCTTGAATGCAAGTTCTAAAATGCAACTGGTTGAAATGTGTTTGTAGATGTTTCTTTTATTGGGCATTCAGCACTGGGCAGACACAAAGGATATGTAAAAGTGTCTCCCTCTCGTAGCTACATAGCCTACAAATTTGCTTTGGCCAAGCTTCTTTCAATATGGGTGTTAGAGTTTTGGTTGGGGAAGTACCTATTTATTCTATGAGAGATTAATTTCATTTTCAAATGTTTAGAAAACTTTGTTGTAAAATATTGTTGAGGTCTTAAATGTTTATACAGTTTTATTACTGAGCAAAAATGTCCATATATTTTTGGAATCAGTATGCTTTTTACAGCTTGTTTACCTGAGTTTTGAAAGTGGCGTTGATAGGTAGGGTATTCCACAAATTTACGAGTTTCCAATAGTCCAAGGCAACTGTGAAATATTCCTTCCAAGGACTGTAGGATTTAGGGGATCCCAATCTCTGTCCAAACAAGGTTACTTAAGGTAGATTTTGGGGTCCCTTTCAAATACCCACAAAAATTGCTAAAAACTCCCTGTCTGGAAAGTTCTAGTTTTGCAAATCCAAACTCCAAACGGATCTGGGCAGAAGTGTTTTCCCGCAACCTAAAAAGTTGCCTGTATAAATTTGCTTGTATTGTGTTAATAGCTCCAATGTCTCTACCTCGGAGCAAATCCGACCTACAGGTTATTGTGAATAGCAGTTTACTATTTAAGACTCTAAGAAGTGAGTCAAATGAAGGACATTGAAGTTTTTTGTTTGGATCCGAATGAAAAGATCAGTGATCCTGCTTTTGTTTTTAATAACTGTAAATGAGAATTGAAATGGAGTCTTTGATCGAAGATAAAACAAAGGTAGACAGATATATGTTACAAAAATGCTTTCTTTCAAATAACACCTACTTGGTTTTATGGGTGTGCGAGCTAAGGAAACTATTTTAGTTTTTTATAAATGTATTTCAAAGCCGTTGCCTGCAGTATAAGTAGAAAATGCTGATATAAATCTCTGTAGACCAACTGCAGTTTTGCTGATCAGTACTATATCATCAGTATATTAGAGATTAATTCTAGTGTGGTTTGCAAGCCTCCGAGGGTGGGAGTTTACAGAGTTTAATACCTTATTCAAATCTGCTGTACAAAAGGTTAAATACTAATAGGGCTGATGCATAGCCTTGTTTTAGTATGTCTTTCGTAGAATTTTTCCTTGTTGTTACTGTTTGAATTCCCAGCATAATCATCACCCGAGTATCCGTGTACAACAGTTCTATTGCCTGCAGGAGGTCAGGGAAAAATAACCCAGTGTTTCAGACATTAGGTCTACAAAATAGGCATACAGAGTGATTTTGCGATACTGGCACTCCTCACTTGGCATGGATAGAGCAAAAAGATATGTGATGGTGCTAGTTCCTTTATGAACTCCCGTCTGAATTATGGTAATACGCTTAATTCAATCAACCCCATTCTTTGAGGTTTTGTAAAAGTCGGGATGCAAAAAAACTTGCCTTCACATCCAAAAGGGAAAAAAGCCTTTAGTTCACAGGATTTTCTGTTAGACTGTTTCTGTGGATGGGGTGCAGAAAACTTCCTTTCCAGGATTCTGGTACTTGATTTATTAGGAGACAATTGTAATGTAAGGGAAGCAAGATATGGGTTTAGAAAGTAGAATAAGTTTTAAAGATTTTTGTTGGTAGCCCATTCAGGACTGGAGCGCCATAACTTTTTACCTTGTTAATTATCTGACGTAGCTGCTTAGTACCAAAGATCAATGTGCTTATTTCGTTAGCTAGCTGACTGGTGTTAAAACAACCGTTTAAAACCCGTAGTCCCACTGAATGTAGTACATTATGCAGATTTGTCTTTTCTTGAGTTGTTCTTATGTTACTGAGAAAAATCCCCGTGATATTTCTAGTAACTTACAACCTCACAGTCGGATACATCATTTATGACGTTCAGAATGAAATTGCCCATCAAGAACCATTCTGCAAAGGGGTATGCACATTTTAGGTTAGTAATGATTTCATCGAGCCTTTTTATCATTGGCTTGATTCTTGATGTAGGAATAATAATAGTAAAGTTTTGTTTCCCCCACAAAATGTATAATTTTTAACTAGAATCCCCAATACCCTTGATTCTTTTATATCTAATCTGGTAAAGTCCAAACACAGATTCAACGTTATATAAGTAGTCAGCTCCCCTTTAGGTAGCTCTTTATTGCAACTTCATGTTACATCTTGATGTTCTATATAACCAATTTATTGAAAAGTTGTTCCACACCATGTTTCCGGTAGCAGGAGAATGTCAACTTGTTGGCAATATTGTTGCACATTTTCATCCATGGGTAGTCGAGGCAAGCCCACAATGTTCCTTGAACATATTTTCAAATTGTGCTAGGTTTTTAGTGTTATATAAATGCTTCAATTTTCCGCTGATGTTGAGGATAGCCAACTCCAATCTACCCCTTGCCTACTGAGGTTACTCTGTCTTTCTATTGTCGAACTGATGTGAATTTGTAGGCTTAATTTACTAGTGGGCATAAAATTGATGGGAACTACTGCTCCTCTGAATTTTTGTGCGTAGTACAATGCTGCATCCTATTCAATTTATTAACACGGTTTATGTCGGTGAGTTCTCTTTGCACTCTGGAGGTAATAACCGTTCTGGATAAAAGGAGCTGTGGCCTTCCTTAACTTTAATTTCCCATTTGTTTAAATATTTTTTTGATAGGAAAACTTGGTTTGTAATCTCACTAGAATGCCAGATAATTTATGTTGCTTTGTTTGTTTGTGTGTTATTTACCTGCTCAAACTCTATTCACTTTATGTGTATCGATCGAATATAAGATAGCTTCATTACTGCTGGGCCAATTTTAAAATATTATCTCTATTTAATATGTCAAAGTTTGCTTTGGATTTATGCACTGGTTGAAATAGTGAATTTTCTCTGCTTAAGTTCAACTGAGTCTACTGGGAAATATGTCAGAGCATTTTCTGAAGGTAATGGGCCTTTGTTTTCTATGGGCAACAATGTCACTACTTGATTTGGTTCTCCCTTTGTTGTTAAATTTGAGTTTGATGTAGGAGGATAATTTGGGCTTGTAAGAGTTAGTTTGGCAGTCTCTGGTGTTTGTTCCATTTTGTAAGGTCTTTGCCTATCATTGTACCTGCTTGGTCTATTGCCCCGCTTTATGGTTGTATTTTGGATTGTGCAAAGTATTCTCTTCAGTACCAGCTGCGGTCCGTGCAGGTAACTGCGGTGGGGCAGCGGGGCCGCGTGGAGGGGGATTTCGAGGGACTATGCTGAAAAAAAATTCCATCCACATCGTCCCTCGAAATCCCCCCCAACATGGCCCCACTGCTGTTACCTGCACGGACCGCTGCTGTTCAGTACTAAATTACAATTAGCAGTGACAGGTGTTGTAGGAACTTGGCCACATATTGCAGTCTGACTTGGCTACCCCGATATCCTGTTAATTTCATTTAGTTCTTCCTGAGCAACTGATGTGCTGGGGCCTTGCAGAGATGAATTCCTCGGCTTTCTTTGCAGCCTTGCTGCAGATGGAGAAAGGGCAGGCGGCAGTTTTTTTAAAGTGCTGCTTCCTTAATGTCATGGTCCTCTCAAGTACCCAAACCACCATACCACCTTTTCCGACTGGCTGTCACACTGCATCCTATAATGGATTGGGCTGCTCGTGCAATCTGGGCGGAAGCTTGTGTCCCCGCAGTAACTTCTTCCTGTACAGGTCCTGCGCAGGCAGCTTGCAGCGCTCCAACAACCCGGGCCGCTTCAGCTCCTCTATTCAACTCCTCAATGATGCAAACGGCACAACATAGTTGCCGCCGCCATGGCTAGACTGTTTCCAAATCGATCTGACGCAACCTAAGATGAGGAGGATAGCGCAATTGAGAGACACAAACTACCTGAGCTACTCTCTCTCTCAGCGATATCTACATCCTCTATGCCCAACAACGATGAACAATGAAGGAAGACAAGACCAGGTGTGACTATATCTCACTCTACTTCATTGCACTCCAGGCATAATTGCTGTTACATCATCACAGCAACAGGTAATGTGCATTTCACTACTCATCAAGCACAACACCAATACATGTTCCACGCAATAAGATATTTTATAGTGATTATATAGTGCTTCATACGACACCCATATGTATTGCTTTGCCCTCCCACATAATAGAAAATACTGCCCTCCCAAACGGAGGCACGAACACGGCAAAGCAATGCGCCCGCAATGCACTGCTGATGATGTCACATATTACATCATTCATGACATGGTCAGTGACATCACTGATGACATCAGTGATGACATCTCAAATGACATCATCCAGTGAATGTGGTTTAGTTTGAAATTTAAATATGTATTATATATATATATATATTAATCTGTATTGAAGATTGAGTGGATATATAACTGTCTGGATGGAGGATTTAGTAGATGTCTGACTGTCTGTTTAAGTAAGTAATTAAAAGTGTCTCACTTAATACATGGATTAGTAACTAATCTATGGGAATGTGTGCATCACTGTCTCTGTTGTTGTATAACATGCTGCATCAGTTGGTCACTAACTACATGAGTGTGTATATTAGTTATTGATTAGTTGGGTGAGTATTTGTATGGGACACTGAGTTTGTGTGTGGTTGGATGGGGTGTGTGTAACTCTATGCATAGATGTGTGAATGGTTGATTGACTAGGTGTATAGGTTTAAGAGTGCATGTGGAAACAGTTGTTTAGGTGACTGAGTGTATTTATTTGTGTGTTGGTGAGCGAATATATGTTTTAGTTGTACATCTTCAACAAAGTAAAAAAATAAAAGGCATTGTATGTGAGTGTTGGTGTATACAAATAAGTATATACAAGAGTCAGTGATTGTGAGAGTAACTATATGAATGAGTGTATAATTGTAATGGTGATTTTTTAACATATTAGCTATGAGTTACTATGTGTTTGAATAAATGAGGTGTTGTGTGTATAATTGTGTAAGTGAGTAAATGTAAGTGTGATTAATTTTTTTCATGAGTAGAATGACTGCATAACCGACTAAGATGACTGCTGATGTGTCAATGCCTATATATATGTGTATAAGTGCATTTGATAGTGTTCTATTAATTAGTGACTACATGTATAATTGATTCTGTTGTTGAATGGGTAGTTGTGTGTAGACTTAGGAATCAGTGAGTGGGTACGTAGTAACTGGTATTGGTGTGTCAATGGTTTCAAATATGGTACTCTGTATTTTACAGCGAGTGATGAAAGGTTATACTAGTGTATGATGAGGTGTATCAGATTGTCACGTGGATGATGTCATCAGTGATGTCATTTGAGATGTCATCAGTGATGTCACTGACCATGTCATGAATGATGTAATATGTGACATCATCAGCAGTGCATTGCAGGCGCGTGAGTTATAGTTAGCAGAACTAACTATAACAGAGGAATTTCTATGGTTTTGTACGAGTGAAAAATCCAGCTAACTATAACACCGCTGAAACCTATGGTTTTTCTGTGAATTTCTAAGGTTTTTTAAATGCTAATTTCTAACTATAACTTCTCTGAAACCTATGCTTTTTTTCAGTGAATTTCAAAGGTTTTTTAAATGCTAATTTTTAAGCGTAATAGTAGTGATACCTATTTTTTTGTACTGATTTTCTACAGTTTTTTAACTGTTTATTTATAAATATTTTATTCATTAAATAATATATTTTTTGGAAAATTGCAAAAAAAACATGTAAAAAAATTACAACTGAAATATTGTTTAATTTTTTTGTTTTATTTTAATATATTTATATTATTTTGTTGCGCACCCAAAGAGTACTCATCACGGTGGGCGAGTGGATTCTAGCCGCCATTTTAGAAATGTCATGAAGGATCCGCGTACGGTGCGACGGCTGCGTGTTTTTCAGTTACATCATATACATTTAATATTACGTGATGTGCGCGATTGGTGTGCGACCAGTCCGCGACTCCTGCTCCCGCGCATTTGCGACATATGCGCATTACGGTATGCGACGCTTGCGCGGTGGCGGGTCCCGCGTGACATCATATACGTGCTGGGGCGCGCTGTGTGCGCGACTCCCGCAAAAAATATTTATGTTCTAAAATTATATGTATGTGTGTTTAATATACATATTAGGGCAAGAGATTATCTAAGATATTTATAAAAATAATATATTTGTACTTATAATAAACTTATATTATTTTTAAATATATTTTCGCGAAGTCGCGTTGGGTGCATGCTTCGTGAGCGCAGTGTGCGCGGACCCATGTGACCTCAAAAAAAAATATTTCATTGGTTCATAACATTTCCCACTGTAACTATTGAAGGACCCCATCCATTTTAATCATTTTTATTGGAGCATCTTTGGAGAGACATCTCTATCCCTACAAGAACCCTTTTTACTTGGTTTTTTTGATGTTTTTCAAAAAATATCAAACAAAATGGCATCTGGACAGCAGCAACAGGAAGTATCTTCTGAAGAAGAATTCTTGCAGGAGGCACCACGTCCACAGAGGCCGTAATCTATCGTGTGGAAATTCTTCACTTTTCCACCTGGAGAGAAGAAAGTAAATGCGACAAAGGTGACGTGCAAAATTTGTGACCGAGTCCTGTCAAGAGGCAGTGAAAAAAAAAACTCTTGTGGCACTGCTACTATGTACAAGCATCTCCGGACCACACATCCTCTCAATCTTGCTCGGGAGGAAATGAGGCGAGCTGTTTTGAACCCCTCACCTGCTGTGGCAAGTACATCTGGAGTGTCCTCAGGAACACCTGCAATGGACATTAGGCCAGAATTCGCCTTTCTCGAGCAACATTGCGTGAAGTGTAAGAAACTTATATGCTTCGGTGAGAAGTCGGTGGATGCAGTTTGTGCTGCGCAACGCAACCATCGTTGTTAATTTTTTTGCTTTTGGAATGATAAGTAATTCCAAATGTTTCCTGTTTTATTCATTCTTTTTTTTGTTCATTTTTTGAAAAACACCCAAAAAAATACAAAATTGTAAAAAATATAAGAAAAAAAGAAAATACAAAAGAGAAAAGAAGAAAAAAAGTTCTTATCAGAACTACCTTATCTGGTTAAAGAAAGAACTATAATTGCAAGGTAATGTGTGAAAGTTTGGTTGAATATATGTATACAGCATGATTGACTGAAAGAATGCATTAGTAGTGTAAGGTGAATTTATAGGTGAAGATTTATGAGGAAGTACTGCAGCGTGACACTGGAAGTTCTTTAGCTGTACTGCACTGTGGCACTTCCGAAGCACAGGGATGTGACATATGTACATTAATATGTTGCAACTCTGTGCTTCCCTCTGCACTGCTGCACAAACTGCAGCCATGCGGTGACACAGGCACCCTTGCACCATGCTGCAAGGATATCTGTGTCGTGTGGAGATTGATTTTGTGCAGGAAGGGGCACCTTCCTGCACAAAAAGAATCAGTAAAGGCATTTTCCTCTTTCAATGTATGCTGTGGAATGCAGCATGCATTGAAAGAGGAAAAAATGAGGAGAAATGAAAACAATTCTCCTTGTTGCGCCTTGCTACACCAACTCTAGGATGGCGCAGCATTCAAACATCTCCAGAATTACGATTTCTCATAAATCTGGAGATGTGTCTTGTTCTATGGGTGTTGCGTGGGAACACCCACAGCAACACCTATGGGACGCCCCTTCAACGCAAAGTTCTGTGTATGAAGGGGTCGTATTCACAAGGAGAGGAAAAACCACGCAGGGTGGCTTTTCGTCGCTTTGTAAATATGAAGGAGTGCCTGGTGCCATCACTACTTTACAAAAAGTGACGTACTGATGGCGCAGGGTGCTTGTAGATCTGCCCCATAAGTGCTTAGGTATTAGCAGACTGATACAATAAGAACATAGTGCTGGATGGGTGATTGAAGAATTGCATGAGACTGACAGGAGGTATCCTACATTGCATGGGTACTACTTCACTTTTAATGGAGTGGACCAATAGTATGTATCTGCTTAGAGATTTGTAGGGATTATGCACAGAATATTTTATGTGTACTTGTGTTGGTGCATAGATCATTTTCTAAGAATACCACTAGTAACTGGAATGAGGACAGTGCTGCAAACAGAGTGAACACTTAATTTATAAGTGCTTACGTATTGGTGGAGTGATAGGATAAGTAGATAGTGGTAGATAAGTTATTAAAGAAGTGCATGGGACAGACTGGACGATTCCTACACTACATGAGTACTAACTGGGTATTTAGAAGAGTGTATCAATAGTATGTAGCTAGTTAGAGGTCTGAATGGATAGTGCACAAAATATTATAGATGTACTTGTGTTAGTAGCTAGGCCATTCCATAAGTTCATGACTAGTAACTACAATAATTACAGTATTACAAACAGAGTGTATAGTGAATTTATAAGTGCCTAGGTATTGGTGGAGTAATAGGATAAGTATATAGTGCTGGATGGGTGATTGGAGAAATGCATGGGAGAGACAGGAGGATTCCTACACTGCATAGGTACTAACTGGGTATTTAGAAGAGCATATCAATAGTTTGTAGCTGGTTAGAGGTGTGCATGCATAGTGTACAAAATATTGTACCTGCACTTGTGTTTTTGACTACGCCATTCCTTAAGTATATGACTAATTGCTGGAGTAATTTCAGTGTTGCAAAGAAAGTGCGTGCTGAATTTATCAGTGCTTAGGTATTGGTGGAGTGATAGGATACGTAGATAGTGCTGGATGAGTGAATGGAGAAGTGCATGGGACAGACAGATGGATTCCTAGACTGCATAGGTACTAACTGGGTATTTAGAAGAGTGTATCAATAGTATGTAGCTGGTTAGATGTCTGCATGCATAGTGTACAAAATATTGTAGCTGTACTAGTATTGGTGTGTCTATGGTTTCGAGAATGGTAGTCTGTATTTTAGGGTGTGAGGAGGTGCATCAGATGATCACGTAGATGATGTCATCAGTGATGTCATTTGAGATGTCATCAGTGATGTCACTGACCATGTCATGAGTGATGTAATATGTGACGTCATCAGAGTGCATTACTTTAATCCAAAAAGCTGGCGGCCATATTGGCCTGGTCACGATGTGAAACTTCAGGAATTGATACAATAACGAAAAGAAAACAAGTGTTAATATGCACACAATGTCATTTCAGCATATCTTGCCCCGTGACCGCCATATCTGTATGTTCGTCAATGTGACTTATTCATAATAAACATACTTAGAATTGCAAACATCACCATAAACAATGGACTACACATTACTTAAAAGTGAAAGGCTATCGGCCATATTAATCTGGGCACGTTGCGTATTATAATGGTTCTTACACAAAAGAAAAGGAAAAAAAGGGCTGTTAATATACACACACTATCCCTAAATAAAGTTCTAGCGATTATAGTTCCATTTCATTCACAGCTCATTAGAGATGTCATGAGTGATGTCATGAGTGATGTAACTGACCATGTCATGAATGATGTAATGTCTGAGGTCATTAGCAGTACATTGCGGGGGCGTAAGTTATAGTTAGCTCAGGTTACTTAAACTGCTGAATTTCACTGGTTGTGTATGAGTGAAATCTGAGCCTAATTATACCGTCCCTGTAATCTTGTTTTTTTCCAGCAAATTTCTAGTTTTTTTTTTTTAACGTTAAGTAAGATGCATATCACAATGGATGGGGGGTTTGGAAGCAGGGCCTGGCATTGTGCTGCCCCCACCCAACCTTGCTGCTCCTGCCTTCTCTCCTCCTAGCCATCCATTGTCCAAGTCCATGTCCCTGCTCCCTTATTACAGCCTGTGGGGCCGTTGTTCTGCCACTGGCGTTCCCGCCTGCTCTGAACAGTTAGCTTGCTGCCCCATCCACCTGCTCCCTATCCTCTGTTGTCTGAATCCATGGACTAGCCTCCCCCTCATGCCATGCATGGTCGGATGTGCTGCCACTGCCCTCCATTTAGCATGATGTACCAGTCCACGCCTCCTGCCCTCCATTGCCCAATTCTATGGCCCATCATTGACCTCCTGCTTAGCCTCTGTGCTTAGCTTGCTGCCCCTATTCACCTTCCCCCTGCCCTCCGATGTCTTTGTGCATGCCCCTGCTCCATCCTTTTTGCCCACCATGTTCCATGGACCTGCCACTCCTATCTACTATGAGTGTTCTGTTGAGCTGCCACTTCCCTCCCACCTGCCTAGCATTGTCAGATGACTGTAACCTGTCCCTGCCACCTTCACCCTGCCTGTCCACATTTCATGCCCCTATCCCCTTCCTCCTGTCCTCCATGGTCCATTTTATAGCCACACCCTTCTGCCATCCCTGGTCTGTTGTGCTGCAACTGCTTCTCCTGCCTGCCCCGCGTGGTCTGTTGTGAGGCCCCTTCCCCTGAAATCTCTTGTCTGTGCCCAGGTCCTGACCCTCCCTTCTATCCTCCATGGTCCTTTGTGCATGCCCCTACACCCTTTTTCTTGCCCATCATAGCCATTGTGCTGCCACTAACCCGCCCGCGTGCCATGCATGGTCTTCTGTGCTGCCACAGCCCCTCCCACCTTCCCTGTGTGGTCAGCTAGCTGCCCCTGACCCCCTCCCACCTTCCCTCCATGGTCTGTGTGTATGCCATCATAGTCTCACTGTTGCTCTCCATGGTGTGTCTTGCTTCTAGTACCCATCCTGCCTGACCTCCATGGTCATCTTGCTACTCCTGTCCTGCCCCCTTGCCCCTAGCCCTCTGTTTCCATATGCAGACCCCTAATCCCTCCCTCCTGGCTTGTCTGTTCCATTGTAATGCCCCTGATATGTCCCTCCTGACCTTTTTGGTCTGTTATGCTGCAGCTTTCTCTCCTATCTGTCCATTATGGTCAGCTAGCTACTATTGCCTCTTTCCCCTCTGTTCTCTGTTGTCCATGTGCATGATTCTGTCCCCTCCCTATTGCTTTCTAAGGATTGTTGTGCTGCACTCCCGTCCCGCATGCCCTCTGTGGTGTATTGTGCTGTTGCAAACCCTGATGCCTGCACTGTAGGGTCAGTTTGGTGCACCTCTCCATGAAACTCCTGTCCTCTGTTATCCGAGTCCATGTCCCTACCCCAATTCCTCCTGCCTTCCATGATCCAATGTACCATACTTGCGAACATTTTGAACTTGGTAAGAGGGAGATTTTGAAAAAAAACTGGGGTATTGATTTTCCCCTTTGAGTTACATTGAAAAAGAGGAGATTGTAGACAGGAGACAGATTAAATAAAGCCCATTTGAGCTTAAAAACATTGGACGTTTCCTGGCTGAAACGGGTCTGTTGGCATGTATGGTTGTACTACCACTGCCTCTGCCTTCTGCCCACAATGGTCTATTATATTGCCACAGCCTCTCTTGCCAGTCCTGTAGTGTTGGTTTGTTGCCCCTGCCCCCCTTTCCACTTCCCTCCATAGTCTGTTGTGCTGCCACTGCCCTTCCTGCCTGCCCAGTGTGGTCAAATTGTTGCCTCTGCACTCTCCCACCTGCCTTCAATTTTCAGAGTCCGTGCCCCTGGCCTCTGCCTCTCAACAGTATCCCAATGAACAACTAGATTGCTAACATTCTATATTTATTACAAAAGTGTGGAACGCCGGACGTCATCTTGATGTAATCAAAACTGTAATACCTAGAGTATTTCCTTTAGAAATTACATATATGAGAGGGTCTTATTTGCATCAAAATTATGGTTAGTGCTCTAAAAAACTAAAATGAGGACATATATTCTGAGTTTTCAAATAGCGACAAAGCACTTTTAAGTTATTTGTTATCTTTATGTTTTTTTATCCAGTTGACCACTTGATTAAATGTTGCACTTCGGGGAAGAGGATGTGGTGTTACTTCCAGAGCTGCAGACTTTGCAACTGGGGAACCATGTTGGAGTTTCTTCTTCAGCTCGACATTCTGTGATTCCGGTCAAATCACTTAATCTCCCCATGTCTACAACCAAAATGAATTTGTTCTTGTGTGATGTAACCAATGTTCATGTAAAGCACTCCAATACCTGACAAGTCTGCACTATATAAAACTGCAAAAACACAAAAAATAATAAGTGTTTTGTAAACTTTTGTCATTGGGCTACATGTGGGCTACATCTGGGTGATATTTGTGCTGCATTTGGGCTCTTTTGTCTCTGGTGGCCATCTTGGGAGACTTATTTGTAATGAAGTTTCCTAATTTCCTCATTTACTGCAGTCTCCTCAGTAGGAAATGCTTTCAGTTTTTTATTTTGATTCCATCAAGAAGGTATTCAGATATGCCACACATTTGCCATACATTCTGAATGTTAGCACTCTAGTTGCTCATTAGATCACTGTAGTAAAGCTACTGCTCACCAGGGAAGTCTGCTGCTGGTATTCAAGTGCATGTTTCAGTCTGCATGTCATAATCTTTTTATGACATAAAATAGGATTTGAGAAGTCAAAATGTGCCCTAATTTTTCTTTCTGCAGCACTAATCATAATTTCTATGGCAAAATGAACCCCCTCATTTTGTTCCTTTGCAAAGTAAATGTTTTAAGTGTTACCACTTCCAATCAATATGACTTCAGGTGTGCAATACTTTTGTCATAAGTAAGACTGTTAGCGCTCTAGTTGTTCTTTAGAACACTCTGGGACATTCTGTCATTGGACTATACTTGGGCTACATCTGGGTGATATTTGTGCTACATTTGGGCTCTTTTGTCTCTTTTGGCCATCTTCGGAGACTTATTTGTTATGAAGTTTCCGAATTTCCTCATTTACTACAGTCTCCTCAGTAGGAAATACTTTCAGTTTTTTACTTTGATTCCCTCAAGAAGGCATTCAGATGTGTCACACAGCCATAAATTCTGAATGTTAGCACTCTAGTTGCTCATTAGATCACTGTAGTAAAGCTACTGCTCACCAGGGAAGTCTGCTGCTGGTATTGAAAGTGCATGTTTCACTCTGCATGTCAGAATTTTTTAATGAAATAGAAGAGGATTTGAGAAGTCACTCAAAATGTGCCCTAATTTTTCTTTCTGCAGCACTAATCATACTTTCTATGGCAAAATGAACCCCCTCATTTTGTTCCTTTTTAAATTAAATGTTTTAAGAGTTACCACTTTATTCCAATCAAGATGGCTTCAGGTCTGCAATACCATTGTCATAAGTAGGACTGTTAGCGCTCTAGTTGTTCTTTAGAACACTCTGGGAAGCTGCAGTAGAACACAAAGGAATCAACTGACAGTCTCTGCCCTTGTTAGATGTACATGTTTTACTCAGAATGTCAGACTTCATTCTCACATGACTGAGAAAGAGAATGTGAATTTACAGAAAATATGCTCTCAGTTAGCTTATAGATCACCTTCCAAACCTCTGTGGGAAAAGCATGAGAAAATAGATTTCTCTCAAACATGATTCATATCAGATCACAGCAGAAGGCTTTTTCACATGGTAAAATCACCTTAGAACACACCACAATTCCTAAAATGAGTATGGTACCATCATCAAATGATTTATAATGTAACTAAAGTCTAAAAACCTTCTATTAACTGCAATGCTTTGTAATGAGGCGCTATCATGTATATTGGTCCCAAGATGGCTGCCAACACTTCTTGGATGAAGTGCTGACAGCCAATCAGATCTCACGATGAGATGTATGGTTAGGCTCCGCCCAGATATATATGTGATTTTACTTTTGATATTCTCAGGAACTACTGAACGGATTTACACCATTTAAGCAAAAGGCACATGCGCCCCCGCAATGCACTGCTGATGACGTCACATATTACATCACTCATGACATGGTCAGTGACATCACTGATGACATCTGAAATGACATCACTGATGACCTCACTGATGACGTCATCCAGTGAGTGTGTTTCTGTAAAGTTTTAATATGTTTAATATATATATTGAAAGGCCTGTTAAAGAATGAGTGGGTGTACAAGTGTGTGAATGGATGATTTTCTAGGTGCGTAACTGACTCTATAAGTGAGTCATTAAATGCATCTTACTGCAGACTAGTGACTAAACTGTGTGAATGTCTGTATGTGTCTGTGTGTTGGTGTATAAGTGGCTGCATGGGTTTGTAAATAGCTATATGAGTGTCTATATGGGTTATTGATTGGTTGTCTGAGTATCTGTATGGGTGCCTGAGTGTTTGTGTGCGTAGGCTGTGTGTGACTCTGTGCATAGATGTGTGAGTGGGTGATTCTATGGGTGCATGGTTTTAAGAGTGCATCTGTGATGAACTGTATAGTTGAGTGAGTGTATGTATGGGTGTGTTAGGGATTGAATGTATATCTCAGTGGTACATTTGTGACTAACTACATATGTTAAAGGCAGTATATATGCATGTAAGAGTATATAATTGGGTATATGTAAGAGTGTGTGATTGTGAGAGTGGCTGTATGGATAAGTGTGTGCTTGTATCAATGATTGTATAAGAGCGTAAGAATGTGGTACTATTTTTATGAGTAAGTGAACTTGAGTGTGTATAACTGCATAGGTGAGTAAATGGGAGTGTAATTAATTATTTGCATGACTGACTAGGTGTGAGAGTACCTCTATGGATGATTGGTGGTGTGTGAGTGTCTATGTAGGTATATAAATGCATATGATAGTCTTGTACGGAGTGACTGTAAGTATGAGTGACTGTACAGGTGAATGAGTGGGGGTGTATGTAGACCTAAGAGTTAATAAGTGGGTATGTAGATATTTATTGTTTACATGTATTTATGTGTGCAGCAACAAAATTATAGGCACAACAGCACTAGGAAGAGGAAGAAGCAGGGAGTGGGGGGAGGGGGGGAGATGGGCAGAATGGCACAAAAGCACAATTAAGTACAACACACATATAGACTAACAATGTCCAAAATGAAACACACCAACAAGGAGCACAAGTCACACAACCCGCCAACATCACACCACTGAACGAGCATAGGAGTGAAAACCACGCTGCATTCATACAGGATGTGTACAAAGGCCAGTCCTTGGTGTTGTGGGATGTCTGCGACCGTGGTCATCATGGATGAGATGCCCAGCATGTGGCACATGGTCGAGTTCACTGTGTGTTATGTTGCCAAACGGCTGCTCCTCCCTCCCGCGAGCCCCCACACTTTTGTACGGTGAGCTGTTGTATCTCGTGCACTCGTACGGCACTCCATTGTAATGCCTATTTGCGCATGTCCTGCTACATTCCAACTACAACATCACAGTGCCGTTTGGAGGTGGTGCATGCCACTTTACAACATCGACTGCTGCAGCTCTTGCAACAGGCCACACCAGAACACAGAGACACACTTACCGCACTTCCTGTACCCGGATAAGTCCGAGACACCCCGTTCCCCTTGCCGGATAGGCACACCCCTGCACTGACCTGTGAACCCCAGACCAGCACACGCCAGTTGTGCATGCAGGAGGATGCGTACGTAGCTACACATCCAGGCTCACTGCCAACGCTGAGGTGACAGCACACTGTGATGTTGCAGGGCTTGTGCCTATCATGCTAAAACAATGACCACAGGGACACACTTACTAAGGTATGGGTTTGGGGGGCATTGGTGGTCCTGGAGTTGTTGCGATGAGTCTTCTGGCCCTCATGGGTATCCCTGTATCATGCTCATTGACTCTATGGCACCTGTGGGTGTTCTGGTGTGGCTCTTGGCTGTGTTCCGTTTCATGGTGCAGGTAGTTGTCCTGCTTAACACCAGCAGAAAGCAGGTGTAAAATCCCTGGTGCTAACGTGTCTTATCGCCGGAATTTGTTTCGCATTGCAATTGCTGTGAAAGTTGTGACGTGATTTTTTTCGTGTGCAGAACAATATACGAACTGAGCAGTGTATCTCGTCAAGATCCAGCACCTGACGCACTATTCCCAATCAATATAAATACAATGATATTTCTTAATACATTTCGTGTGTACACTGTAAGTGCAGCCAATACCTCAGTGCAATACAATACAGGATTTTAGTATTTAGAATAAATCGCAACCGTGCACCTCATGTCTTTTTGCACGGGAACGGCTACTCTCTATTTCATTATCAGCACTTTAACGGAAGTAAAGTTCAGAAAAATCTAACACACTATTCAGAAGTTGGTGCAAACTGCAGATATCACTAGTATTCCAGCGATAAGTGCCCCAAAATTTAACACCATGGTGGACTCCATCAAATAACAAGTAATAAGAACAAGAAAGAGTCACACAGCACTTAAGAGAACAACCAAAAACATTATTAAATTTTGTTTCAAACTTTATTTTTTATAATAATAAATATATAAACGTTAAACTATTTTCAAACTTTATATTTTTATGAACATAAATATAAACAAACTAATAAACAAAATGTAACAACCATAATACAATACAACAAAGCGGAACACTCCTGTGGGAACCACGGATGTCGATGACAGACCTGCAAAATCAAAAAGATTGTTAAAAAAAACCAACATGGTATTCTTAACAAAATACCACAAGAAACAAATCACAGATATATAAAATGTATACAGCTAACAAAATTTTATAAGTTTAACTCGCAAAAACTGTAATTGTTGCCGCCTTAAAATATTTACCGAATCTGAGGAATTTTTTTTGCAGAAGGCACCACGCCCACAACGTTTTCCTTCAGTGGTGTGAAATTTTTTTACTTTTCCCAAGGGGCAAACAAAGATCAATGCCACCTTGGTCACGTGCAAGATTTGCAAAAGGGTTCTGTTGCGAGGGGATCCTAACAAGAAATACTCGTACGGCACAGCAAGTATGATGAAACACCGAAGGACCCTTCATCCAAACAATCTTGCACGAGAAGAGTGCAAACGGATGAGAAACACTCCTATTCTGTATCTGTAAAAAAGAATCACAAAGAAATATATATTAATAACTTTCAAATTTATACTATTCCATTACTGTACAAACACATTTTATATAAAAACTGACTAAGAAACTATAGCCCTCAACCACAAGTGTGACGATCGTTAAAACACTACATGCATAGTGCATACTACTTTGAAGCAGTTCATGCCCTAAAGCCTACCTCACTAAAAGACTACATGCTAACTAACTAAATGATTACAGTACTATAAGGAGACACACTGGGTGAGTGACAGGGTGTTTGCTAGAAGTGTATGAATACTAACTAGGGAATTCAAGGTGTGAAACACAACTGTGTAGGTGATTAGAGGACTGCATCAATACTGCATAGGCATTTAAAGCAGTCCATGTGCTATGGCCTGGCTCACTGCATGACTACTTGGTGTTATGAATGCCAAGATTTTTCCGCAGGAGCGTCAGGAGCCTGGAGAGAATGCCTCAGCCTTCCCCTACGGCCTTCTGACTCTATCAGACTCTAGAGTGTCAAGTTGCACACTAGGGGAAAACAGGGAAACAAAACAAGGAAAGACAGGGGGTAAACTCCGGTAGGGTTGATGGCTCCACGTCAGATAGTTGAGGCAGTACCCAGCTGTAAGAAAAGACTGTTATCTCTTGTCTTCACTTTCTCATTACAACCCAGTTGTCTGAATAAACCCCCTGTCAAAACATACCATGGTTATGTTACTTCTAGTCGTATAGAGGGTAAGCGTATGGGGTTCAACACCTGATATCCTATACAACAGAAAGACAAAAGATTAGAGAGAGGTCTCCACTATGCACTAAAACATATGCTATAAACGTGTGCGACTTACCCCAAGTTTCTATTGGAGAACTGTGAGCATAAAGGATATTAAACCACCTTAGGTCCACAAAGAATGGGAACCGTGCTTGTTCTGCGAATGTGAATGGTATAATCTGCCAAGGAAGTAAGGAAAACTAAGCACCCCCTCGATGTCACCATATCTTAGCATGTGTATATATATATATATATAAACATAAAAGGGCAGCGCACTGCGCTGTTACCGTGATTCTGAAGCAATGAGAATTAACTGCACAGTGGTCCACGCAAGTGTCCCAAGAGAAATAACAGGACAATGGTATAATCGTGATTCTGAAGTAATGAGCCTTAACTGCACAGTGGTCCACGCACGTGTCCCAAGAGAAATAACAGGACAATATCTTCTCGGGGAAGGCCGGGGAACAACCCTCGCAATTATGCAGAGCACCCAGGCTATGCCCGATGTGGAGTTCACAGGCAGTGCCCAGCCCAGCAGCAAGGACAGAGCCGGCCGCGGGACGGAGCACAAGGTGAGGGAAATGAGGAAAAAATGAAGGGAAGGCGTAGCAGGGGGGGAGCGAGAGGCTATAACACTGTCTTAAGCCTCTTCTTGATGTATGCGGAGCATACAGCTAGTGCCCGGCCCGGCGGTGGGGATAGAGCCGGCCGCGAGGCGGAGCACCCGGCTGAGGGAACCTCGGGGAGGACTACCGAGAACGGCTTCAAAGATACTCTCCCGATGGAACAGGGAGATCAAAGGCAGTGTCCGGCCCGGCAATGAGGACAGAGCTGGTTGCGGAGCAAAACACCAGGTTCGGGTAATTCAGGAAACAACTGCGGGCCAAAACCTCCTTCTACGAAGAGGACGCTAGCAGAAACAGGAAGTACGCAAACGGAAGTCAGGCACAAGCGGAAAAGACGGAAATGGGGCTAAGAGCAAGAACGCTAAGCGCGTTCGTATGCATCTCGGCTCCTTAAATACTAGAGGCATCATGGGGGCAGGACCACGGGGCATGACACTTGGGTACTGACTGAATGATTAGACTACAACAAAGAGAGTGCCTAGGTGAATTTATTAGTGCTAGGCTTTTCGCACAGGGAATGGATTAGTACTTGGTACTGAATGACTCACTAGAGGAGTGCAAATGCAGTCACAAGTGCTGGACTGTATGGATACTGACTAGGAAATTGAAAGTGTGAAAGACGAGTATCTAGGTGGTTAGAAGACTGCATGCATAGTGCATAGGGGTTTGAAGCAGTCCATAGGCTAAGGCCTGGCTCAGTGTATGAATACTTAGGCACTGACTGAATGATTAGAGTACTGCAAAGATAGTATCTTGGTGAATTTATAAGTGTTTGGGTTTTAGCACAGTGAATGGATTAGTACATGATGCTGAATGGGTCAGTAGAGGACTGCAAAGGGAGTAACAGGGTATTTCCTGAAAGTGTATGGATACTGACTAGGGAATTGAAGGTGAGAAATACAATTGTGTAGGCGGTTAGAGGACTGCATGTATAGTGGATAACGGTTTGAAGCAGTCCATATACTAAGGCCTGGGTCACTGAATGAGTACTTGGGTACTGACTGAATGATTAGAGTACTGCAAGGAGAGTGCCTGGGTGAATTTATTAGGGTTTGGCGCAGTGAATGGATTAGTACATTATGCTGAATGGGTCACTAGAGGAGTGCAAATGGAGTGACAGGGTGTTTGCTGGAAGTGAACGGATACTGACTGGGGAATTGAAGGAGTGAAAGACAAGTGTGTAGGTGCTTAGAGGACTGCATGCATAGTGGATAGGGGTTTGAAGAAGTCCATATGCAAAGACCTGGCTCTGTGCATGAATACTTAGGCAGTGACTGAATCATTAGAGTACTGGAAAGAGAGTGTCTGGGTGAATTTATAAGTGTTTGGGTTTTGGCACAGTGAATGGATTAGTACATGCTGTTGAATGGGTCTCTAGAGGACTGCAAAGGAAGTGACAGGATGTTTCCTGGAAGTGTATGGATACTGACTAGGGAATTGAAGGTGTAAAAGACAAGTGTATAGTATGTTAGAACACTACATGCATACTGCATAGACATTTGAAGCAGTCTATTTGGTACTTAGATTCCGACTAAATAATCAGACTACTTCTAGGACAGTGCTTAGGTAAATCTTTTAAATTTTCAGTTCTGCCACAGTGAACAGAATAGTACATGGTACTACACCTTAGTGTCAAACCCAGACTCATTTTATCAATGCATAAGCAAAGACTAGCTTCTAATGCTACTAAAACTTGACAACATGAGAGGTTTTAAATTAGTTATCTGTCAGCAAATACACGATGTTACCAAATGCCTCTCTCACAGTGGTTCTCAAATGCACACAGACTCACAGTGTGATTCTACACAACAACCACTATACCTAGAAGTTTACCAAAAATCATTCACTACTGTGGAAGTGGTAAGCGAACTGCACACAATCTTCATATTTCAGGACTGCACTTTTATGTCAAAGCCTGACTCATATAATCAAAGCATAAGCAAAGACTGGCTTCTAATTCTACTAAAACTTCACAACATGACCGGTTTTAAAACAGGTATATGTCAGCAAATACACGATGTTACCAAATGCTTCTCTCACAATCCTTACCCAAATGCACACAGACTCACAGTGTGATTTTAGACAAGCTACACTATCCTAGGAGTTTACCAAAACGTATTCACTACTCTGGAAGAGTTAATGGTACTGCACACAATCTACATATTTAAGTACACCACATCATTGTCAAAGCATGACTCATTTAATCAACGCATAAGCAAAGACTGGATTCTAATCCTACTAAAACTTCACAACATGACAGGTTTTAAAACAGTTATCTGTCAGCAAATACATGATGTTACCAAATGCTTCTCTCACAGTGATCCCAAATACACACTAACTCACAGTGTGATTCTAGACAAGCACCACTATCCCTATGAGTTTACCAAAACTCATTCACTACAGTGCAAGTGGTAAGGGAACTGCACACAATCTACATATTTCACAATTGCAATTTACTGTCAATGCCTGACTCATATAATGAAAGCATAAGCCATAACTGTCTTCTAATGCTACTAAAACTTGACAACATAACATGTTTTACAACACTTATCTGTCTGCAAATACACGATGTTACCAAACACGTCTCTAACAGTGGTTCCCAAATGCACACAGACTCGCAGTGTGATTCTAGACAAACAACACTATCCCTAGGAGTTTACCAAAACTCATTCAGTACAGTGGAAGTGGTAAAGGAACTGCATACAATCTACATATTTCACGACTACACTTTAATGTCAATGCCTGACTAATTTAATCAATGCATAAGCAAAGACTGGCTTCTAATGCTACTAAAACTTCACAACAATTCAGGTTTTTAAAACAGTTATCTGTCAGCAAATATACGATGTTACCAAATGCTTCTCTCACAATCCTTACCCAAATGCACACAGACTCACAGTGTTATTCTAGAAAAGCAACACTATCCTAGCACTTTACCAAAACTCATTCACTACTGTGGAAGGGGTAAGGGGACTGCACACAATCTACATATTTAAGTACAGCACATCAGTGTCAAGGCATGACTCATTTAATCAACATATAAGCAAAGAGTGGATTCTAATGCTGCTAAAACTTCACAACATGACCGATTTTAAAACAGTTATCTGTCAACAAATACATGGTGTTACCAAATGATTCTCTCACAGTGGTTCCCAAATGCACACAGACTCACAGTGTAATTCTAGACAAGCACCACTATCCCTATGAGTTTACCAAAACTCATTCACTACTCTGGAAGAGTTAATGGTACTGCACACAATCTACATATTTAAGTACACCACATCAGTGTCAAAGCATGACTCATTTAATCAACGCATAAGCAAAGACTGGATTCTAATCCTACTAAAACTTCACAACATGACAGGTTTTAAAACAGGTATATGTCAGCAAATACACGATGTTTCCAAAGGCTTCTCTCACAATCCTTACCCAAATGCACACAGACTCACAGTGTGATTTTAGACAAGCAACACTATCCTAGGAGTTTACCAAAACTCATTCACTACTCTGGAAGAGTTATTGGTACTGCACACAATCTACATATTTAAGTACACCACATCAGTGTCAAACCATGACTCATTTAATCAACGCATAAGCAAAGACTGGATTCTAATCCTACTAAAACTTCACAACATGACAGGTTTTTAAACAGTTATCTATCAGCAAATACATGATGTTACCAAATGCTTCTCTCACAGTGATCCCAGATACACACTAACTCACAGTGTGATTCTAGACAAGCACCACTATCCTTATGAGTTTACCAAAACTCATTCCCTACAATGCAAGTGGTAAGCGAACTGCACACAATCTACATATTTCACAACTGCAATTTACTGTCAATGCCTGACTCATATAATGAAAGCATAAGCCATAACTGTCTTCTAATGCTACTAAAACTTGACAACATGACATGTTTTATAACACTTATCTATCAGCAAATACAGGATCTTACCAAACACTTCTCTCACAGTGGTTCCCAAATGCACACAGACTCACAGTGTGATTCTAGACAAACACTATCCCTAGGAGTTTACCAAAACTCATTACTATGTCAGTAAATACACGATGTTACCAAATGCTTCTCTCACAATCCTTACCCAAATGCACACAGACTCACAGTGTAATTTTAGACCATCAACACTATACTAGGACTTTACCAAAAATCATTCACTACTGTGGAAGGGGTAAGGGGACTGCACACAATCTACATATTTCAGTACAGCACATCAGTGTCAAGGCATGACTCATTTAATCAACATATAAGCAAAGACTGGATTCTAATGCTACTAAAACTTCACATGACAGATTTTAAAACCGTTATCTGTCAGCAAATACATGATTTTACCAAATGATTCTCTCACACTGATCCCAAAGACACACTAACTCACAGTGTGATTCTAGACAAGCACCACTATCCCTATCAGTTTACCAAAACTCATCCACTACAGTGCAAGTGATAAGGGAACTGCACACAATCTACATATTTCAGGACTGCACTTTTATGTCAAAGCCTGACTCATTTAATGAAAGCATAAGCAATAACTGTCTTCTAATGCTACTAAAACTTGACAACATAACATGTTTTAAAACAGTTATCTGTCAGCAAATACACGATGTTACCAAATGCTTCTCTCACAGTGGTTCCCAAATGCACATAGACTCACTGTGTGATTCTAGAAAAACAACACTATCCCTTGCACTATATCAAAACACATTTCTTCATCTAGAAGTAGTACTACATTTTAGTATAGAAATATAACATAACTCATGTCACAAATTCATAAACAATGACTGGTTTCTAATTCTACCAAAATATAAAAACTGCACAGTTATCTGTCTACAAACACATGAAAAACACAAATGCCTATCACAGAATGGTTTCTACATGCACACACATTGTAGAGAAAAAGAGTACTCCCTACACTTTAGCAGGAAAAATACAGTAGTCTGATTAAAATAGTCTACATACATCCCCTCACAATTAAATAACTAATCTTTCAAGTTCTTTTGTAGATTAAGGAGTATATCAATCACTCAACATATTTTCTTGTACAGAATCTCTGCACTGTGCACCTCTCAGCAAAAGCAAAGAATGAAAAAGTTTCCCTTTCATTTTCCACACATATACATGTAAACATCAAATCACAATCCTTCGCACATAAACTCAAAAGCAAACACACATTTCTATTGGTTAAACATTTCAACCCTTTCCAAATGAAATACATTTTAACCCTTCCCCCAATCTGCCTTCTGCCTGTTACCATAGAAACAGGTCATGGAACACTGCACTGAGCTCACAGGTCACAAGTTCAGCACACAATGTTCCTACACAAGACAGGAAGTGTGCTTGACTTTTCAACATATCAGCTTATCATATATAATGTTCCTTACAATCTGTTCTTGTTAACCAATAACAATCATACCTTTAAAAAACAAAAATATACACCCTACCTTTCAGTGTGGAAAGTTGTTATACAACCAATGATTTCTTGTCGTTTTTCAAACAACGTTGCCGTGGTTCAGCGCACCCACCGCAAGAGAATCCGTGCATCCAACGTGATAGGATGCGCGCACCGTGCGCGCAGTTCGACGCTTTTTTTTTTTTTAAAAGGAGGGCCCCAGGGGGTCCTCCTGGGACCCCCTAAGCACCTCTAGAGGGTCAGAGTATTTCCACTCTGCCCCCTTTATATGTTTTACGCACTTATTCCCCTTGCTTCTTCAGCCTCGCTTCTACCGAGGCAGAAAATGGCTGCCAACAGTTCCTGGTTTCGAATGTAGAGAGATGCTCGACAGGTAATAAGCATTCAGCGCGCGATCGGGAGAGTGCGCGCTCGGTTCGGGGAGGGTTCGCGTACGGTGCGGGTAGGGTCCGCGTATCCTCCGAGGCCATAGATATCACTAACTTTTTTAACCTAATTTTCTCAGGAACTACTGAACAGATTCACACCAAATATGCAAAAGGCACGAGTCCGAACTGAGGACTACCTCTTTGCTAAATTTGGTGTCATTCCGTTCAGCGGTTCGGGCTGTAGCTGCGACAACAGATGCTATGGGAAATTGCATGGGGAAAACGCGTTTTGGGACCCCCCCTTTTTCTCGGCCCCCGCTTGACGAATCACCACGAAACTTTCAGGGTAGGGGCGGAGCGGAGCTGGCCAAAAGATTGGAGAATTTCGCAAAGATTCGTCAATCGGCGCCAAAGAAATTCCCAATAGAATGTTGCGGATTTCCTATGGAAAATAGGTCCTAACTATAACTATCTACTGGCGACCGCCAGTAGATAATATGCAGATTATATATATTCACTGAAAAAACCATAGGTTTCACACACGTTATAGTTACGAATTAGCATTTAAAAAACCTTGCAAATTCACTTAAAAAACCATAGGTTTCACACATGTTATAGTTAGCTGGACATTTCACTCGTAAAAAACCAATGAAATTCCCCCGTTATAGTTAGTGCAGGCAACTATAACTCACGCGACCGCAATCCTCTGCTGATGACGTCAGATATTACATCACTGTATTTAGACACTTATTTACCCATGTCTTCTTCCATTAATCTTTAGCTATACATATATTACAAATATTTATTTTTCGTAAAGACACATATGTCATCAGTGATGTAATATCTGACGTCATCAGCAGAGGATTGCGGTCGCGTGAGTTATAGTTGCCTGCACTAACTATAACGGGGGAATTTCATTGTTTTTTTACGAGTGAAATGTCCAGCTAACTATAACGTGTGAAACCTATGGTTTTTTAAGTGAATTTGCAAGGTTTTTTAAATGCTAATTCGTAACTATAACATGTGTGAAACCTATGGTTTTTTCAGTGAATTTGTACGGTTTTTTAAATGCTAAGTTATGTATTTATTAATTTTTTTTTCCCCAGGTTTTTCACCGTGCGCGCAACTCGCAATTTAAAAAAAAAATTAAAATGTTTTTTTCGCACTTGGGGGTCCTTCTGTGACCCCCTGGCCAAGGCTAGGGGGTCAGGAACTGTCCACTCTGCCCCCTTTTCACGTTCTCCCCCTTTTTTTCACCCCCTCAGACTGCGAGAGACAAAATGGCGGCCGACACTTCCTGGTTTCGACCAATTCGAATGTTTACCAACATCTAACAACCAATCAGAATTGCGCTCGCGCACAGCAGGGTGCGCGAACAGTGCGCGCACGATGCGCGCGTATAGACATTGATATGCTTTTAAATGCTATTTTCTCAGGAAATACTGAACAGATTTACACCAGACCTGCAAAAGGCACTTCCTTGACCTTATGGCTACCTCTCTGCCAAATTTCACGTAATTCTGTTCAGCCGTTCGGGCTGTAGCTGCGACTAAAAGTCCTATGGAAAAATGCATGGGGAAAACGCGTTTTGGGACCCCCCCCATTTTTCTCGGCCCCCGCTTGACGAATCACCCCCGAGACTTTCAGGGTAGGAGCTGAATGGAGCGCCCCATTAGTTTTGAAAATTTCGCGAGGATTCGTCAACCGGCGCCAAAGTTATTCAAAATAGAATTTTGAGATTTCCTATGGAAACTAGGTTGTAACTATAACTATCTACTGGCGACCGCCAGTAGATAATACACATACATATATATAAATGCATATGCATATATATGCATATATATGTGCATATGTGTGCGTGTAGAGAGTGGTAGAGAGGTAGAGGTAGAGAGGTAGAGAGTAGTAGAGAGAGGTAGAGTGAGGTAGAGAGTGGAGAGTGAGTAATAGAGAGTAGAGAGTGAGTAGTAGAGAGAAGTAGAGAGTAGTAGAGAGAGTGAGCAGTAGAGAGTAGTAGAGTGAGTAGTAGAGTGAGTAGCAGAGAGTAGTAGAGAGTGAGTAGTAGAGAGTGAGTAGTAGAGAGTAGTAGAGAGTGAGTAGTAGAGAGCGAGTAGCAGAGAGTCAGTTTCAGAGTGAGTAGTAGCGAGTAGTAGAGAGTGAGTAGTAGAGTGAGAAGCAGAGAGTAGTAGAATGAGTAGTAGAGAGGGAGTAGTAGACATTAGTAGAGTGAGTAGTAGAGAGTGAGTAGTAGAGAGTGAATAGTAGAGAGTGAGTAGTAGAGAGTGAGTAGTAGAGGGAGTAGTAGAGTGAGTAGTAGGGTGAGTAGTAGGGAGTGAGTAGTAGAGAGTGAGTTGTAGAGAGTTGTAGAGAGCGATTAGTAGAGAGCAAGTAGTAGAGACTGCGTAGTAGATAGTGAGTAGTAGAGTGAGTAGTAGAGAGAGTAGTAGAGTAGTAGAGACTGAGTAATAGAGCGAGTAGTAGAGAGTAGTTGAGTGAGTAGTAGAGAATGAGTAGTAGAAAGTAGTAGAGAGTGAGTAGTAGAGAGTGAGTAATAGAGAGTAGTAGATAGAGTAGTAGAGTGAGTAGTAGAGAGTAGTTGAGTCGTAGACAGTGAGTAGTAGAGAGTGAGTAGTAGATTAGTAGAGAGCGAGTAGTAGAGAGTAGTAGAGAGCGAGTAATAGAGTGAGTAGTAGAGAGTAGTTGAGAGCAAGTAGTAGAGAGTAGTTGAGAGCGAGTAGTAGAGTGAGTAGTAGAGAGTGAGTAGTAGGGAGTGAATAGTAGAGAGTGAGTAGTAGAGAGTGAGTAGTAGGGAGTGAGTAGTAGCGAGAGTAGTAGTGAGTAGTAGAGAGTAGTAGAGAGTAGTAGAGAGTGAATAGTAGAGTAGTAGAGAGTGAGTAGTAGAGTAGTAGAGAATGACTAGTAGAGAGTGAGTAGTAGAGAGAGAGTGAGTAGTAGAGAGTAGTAGAGTAGTAGAGAGTGAGTAGTAGAGTGAGTAGTAGAGGGTAGTAGAGAGTGAGTAGTAGAGAATGAATAGTAGAGAGTGAGTAGTAGAGAGTGAGTAGTAGGGAGTGAGTAATAGTAGAGAGTAGTATTGAGTAGTAGAGTGAGTAGTAGAGAGTGAGTAGTAGAGAGTGAGTAGTAGAGAGTAGTAGCGAGTGAGTAGTAGAGTGAGAAGTAGAGAGAGTAGTAGAGAGTAGTAGAGAGTGAATAGTAGAGTAGTAGAGAGTGAGTAGTAGAGAGTAGTAGAGTAGTAGAGAATGACTAGTAGAGAGTGAGTAGTAGAGAGAGAGTGAGTAGTAGAGAGTAGTTGAGTAGTAGAGAGTAGTAGAGTAGTAGAGAGTGAGTAGTAGAGTGAGTAGTAGAGAGTGAGTAGTAGAGGGTAGTAGAGAGTGAGTAGTAGAGAGTGAATAGTAGAGAGTGAGTAGTAGAGAGTGAGTAGTAGAGAGTGAGTAGTAGAGTGAGTAGTAGAGAGTAATAGTAGAGAGTAGTATTGAGTAGTAGAGAGTAGTAGAGAGTGAGTAGTAGAGAGTGAGTAGTAGAGAGTGAGTAGTAGAGAGAGAGTAGTAGAGAGTAGTAGAGAGTGAGTAGTAGAGAGTGAATAGTAGAGTAGTAGAGAGTGAGTAGTAGCAAGTGAGTAGTAGAGAGTGAGTAGTAGAGAGTGAGTAGTAGAGAGTAGTAGAGAATGAGTAGTAGAGAGTGAGTAGTAGAGAGAGAGAGTGAGTAGTAGAGAGTAGTTGTGAGAAGTTGGCCTGGCATATGCTGGTCACTAGTTATAGTGGCCACCTTGCACCAGTCCAATTCGACTCTTAAGGTGATAGGTTTAAAAGACAACCTTTAAAGAAAGCTATCCTAGTGGTAGCTGTGGAGAGCAGCCTTCAGGCTAAGTCTTGAAGGAGTGTTAAGCTTAATCTTTTACCAAAGATAACCTCTTGAATGACCAAATGAAAGAGTAGCCCACACAGGTATATATATAAAATATATGTATTTATTCTAAACAGAATCCCACAAGTCTCTTTATGAGGCTAGAGGTAAAGTTACAATTCAAACAAGCATTTATAGATACAATAAATAGCACTGGAATCACAGGGCCCCAGGGGGGGACCAAACCATATATTAAAAAAGTGGTATAAGAACCACGACAATTCTACAGACAATGCCTAGGGCATTTAGGATCGCTGGCCCCTTGAGAATCCACCCCAGGTTATGAGGGAGGGGACCCACGGGAGGCGCGTGCAGTGGAAATAGCTGCTATCGGGATCTCTATTAAAGCCTATGGAGAATGTCGAGGTTTGATTTAAACAGATTAAAGACACTTCTAGCAGGAGTTCAAAGTTAAAAACTTAGAGTTAAGCTTTTGAGGAGCCCACTACCACATGAGTACCGAGGTACCACTGTTACCTGCCCCAGGGAAGCCGGGTGCATAGGTCGTTTTCGATGTCGGGTCGCGGGCTGATTTTCAATGGGAAAATGTACAAAACTGCTGCTAGCCAAAAGCGTCGATGATGCCGTGAAGATTGAAGTTGTAGATCTTGTAGAGAAGAACCTGAAAGCAGAGGGGACAGAGTCTGGGTCACGGCACAGTGACCAGGGAGCTCAAGGAAAAGAGCCCTTCAATGTCGGGTGCTTCAAGTGGAAAAGGCGTAGCTTGGATCTGCAGCGACGGGCTCCGGGAGGCTTCAAGGAAGGCCAGCTTCTGGAGGGCGACTGTCCCACGAAGGATGAGGGTCGCTGCGGTGTTAGTGTCCGGATTGGATCCACTAAGCCTTGGCAACCGCAACCCACGCAAGATGAACAAATCAGCTACTGGTGCAGACCCACGAGGTCTGTGAGAGTTCTCCTTCAAGGAGACTGTAGAGCAGGCCTGGAGCAACCAGGGGAACTCTTAAAAGTAAGGGTTGTCCTCCGCCAGGGCCCACAAGTCGAGAGACAAGGGACCGCGGAAGGCAGCAATTTGGAGTGCGTAAAAGGGTGCCCACGGGCCACCAGAGTGAGCTAGGGCGCTGATCTTTGGCACAGTTGCTGCTGAGAGGTTGGCTCAATATTGGGCCAAAGCACAACTTCCCCACTGGTCAGGGTTGTGTGCTACGCAAGAGGTGGCCAGTGTCCTGGGGTATCGGGGATCTCAACACCCACACGGTCCACGGTGCTCAGACTTGCTGGGCACGCTCACTGGCCTCTGGGATGCCAGGAAACCCACCTCAAGGTTGAGAGGAGTCGTCGATGTCCGAAGGAGCAGCGAAGTTCCAACCGGGTCACTTGCAGTGTTTCAGGTGCCTGCCAAGCAGGGGGGTAACTCTTTTACCCCAAGGGAGATTTCTTCAGTCAGCTGGGCAGCAGCTCGTCGAAGGTCAAGTCTGTGAAGTCCAAGATTAATACTCTGATTCTCTGGGGACACGTTATTCACCTTTATCCACGAGATTAGGGGAGTGTCCAGATCAGTGTCCACCAATGGGAGTTGAGACGGGAAAGGGTGGCTACACCCTCTCCCCTTTGTGTGTTTCCCGCCTGGGCGAGGGGCAGGATGCCCCTGAACCGGTTCCAGGCGGTGCATGCAGAATGTAGGCGCTGTAGCAGCCTACGTGCAACTCTGAAATGTATCCTATGGTGCACCCACCCAGTTCCAATCCACATAGCCTGTCTGGGAAGGTGCTGGCACCTCCCTGCAACAGGATCCCTATTGTCCAGCTGCCGAGGCTGGGGTTTTGCCGAGCAACAGGCAGCCAGAATCGTGTGGGTGGCGAGTAGCATCCATTTTGTGATACGTGTGCACTTTTAAATTGGTGTCTAAATTCTGCCGCTTTTCCCATATCGCTCCTCTAGCAGGGGGGAATCATGCCCTCATGCCAATGGCTGGACTAGGGGTATGATTCCTACATGTTTGACACCAAACACGATATGGTTCTGTGTAGCCATTCTCAAGTCATCACGCTATCGCGATATACTTATAATGCGGTTAAAAGTATATGGTATGGCTACACTACAAACAACCCAGAAATGATTTTTACGAGGGTTGCAGAGGGGCCCTACTCAGGTAGTGGTCCCCCCTCACACATATCCCAGCACCCTGCCTTGTAGGATTAGCAAGGCCTGCTTGAGGGGTGACCAATGAGAATACATGTGTTTACATAGGTGGGATACAGGGTACCTGTATCCCTGTAAGGGGGTGCAAGCACCACCTTACCCAGACTACAGTAGTGGTCTGGTGGTGTCATTTGGTGTGGCTGTCCCAGGGTGGCACAATAAGTGCTGCAGCCCTGGTAGGCCTCTGAGGGACCCATGCCCTGGGTACCTAGGGTACCATCTACAAGGGGCTGGTAGGGTGTCCTCAGTATCCAATTGGAATGTACCTAGGGTACTCACATCAGTTTTAGGGAGGAAGCAGATAGGCTGGGGTCCTGGAAAGCAAGATCCCAGCCAGACTAGTCAAAAACCATTCAATTACCAAGCAAAAAGTTTGGGGCAGCCATATAGTCAGATTCCACCTTCCTACAGTAGTCAGTCAGTGTCAGTCAGTGTCAGTCAGTCAGTGAATCAGTGTCAGTCAGTCAGTCAGTCCGTGTCTGTCAGTCAGTGTCTGTCAGTCATTGTCAGTCAGTCAGTGTCAGTCAGTCAGTGTCAGTCAGTCAGTGTCAGTCAGTGTCAGCTAGATCAGCTCTGCTGACCTGGTTCTATGGCTCTAAAGCAGTTCTGCGGACATGGTTCTCTGGCTCTAGAGCAGCTCTGCTGACCTGGTTCTCTCCCTCTGGAGCAGCTCTGCTGACCTGGTTCTTAGGCTCTAGAGCAGCTCTGCTGACCTGGTTCACTGGCTCTTAAGCAGCTCTGCTGACCTGGTTCTCTGGCTCTAGAGCAGCTCTGCTGACCTGGTCCCTTGGCTCTAAAGCAGACCTGCTGACCTGGTTCTCTCCCTCTAAAGCAGCTCTGCTGACCTGGTTCACTCGCTCTAAAGCAGCTCTGCTGACCTGGTTCTCTGGCTCTAGAGCAACTCTGCTGACCTGGTTCTGTGGCTCTAAAGCAGCTCTGCTGACCTGGTTCTCTTCCTCTAAATCAGCTCTGCTGACCTGGTTCTCTCTCTCTAAAGCAGCTCTGCCGACCTGGTTCTTTCTCTCTAAAGCAGCTCTGCTGACCTGGTTTCTCTGGCTCTACAGCAGCTCTGCTGACCCGATTCTCTGGCTCTAGAGCAGCTCTGCTGACCTAGTTCTTAGGCTCTAGAGTAGCTCTGCTGACCTGGTTCTCTGGCTCTACAACAGCTCTGCTGTCCTGGTTCTCTGGCTCTAAAGCAGCTCTGCTGACCCGGTTCTATGGCTCTAAAGCAGTTCTGGTGACCTTGTTCTCTGGCTCTAGAGCAGCTCTGCTGACCTGGTTCTCGGCCTCTACAGCAGCTCTGCTGACCTGGGTCTCTGGCTCTAAAGCAGCTCTGCTGACCTGGTTCTCTGGCTCTAGAGCAGCTCTGCTGACCTGGTTCTGTGGCTCTAAAGCAGCTCTGCTGACCTGGTTCTCTTCCTCTAAAGCAGCTGTGCTCACCTGGTTTCTCTGGCTCTACAGCAGGTCTGCTGACCTGGTTCTCGGTCTCTAGAGCAGCTCTGCTGACCTGGTTTCTCTGGCTCTACAGCAGCTCTGCTGACCTAGTTCTCTGGCTCTAAAGCAGCTCTGCTGACCTGGTTCTATGGCTCTAATGCAGCTCTGCTTCCTGGTTCTCTGGCTCTAGAGCAGCTCTGCTGACCTGGTTCTATGGCTCTAAAGCAGCTCTGCTGACCTGGTTCTCTGGCTCTAGAGCAGCTCTGCTGACCTGGTTCACTGGCTCTAAAGCAGTTCTGCTGACCTGGTTCTCTTCCTCTAAATCAGCTCTGCTGACCTGGTTCTCTGGCTCTAAAGCAGCTCTGCTGACCTGGTTCTCTGCCTCTAGAGCAGCTCTACTGACCTGGTTCTATGGCTCTAAAGCAGCTCTGCTGACCTGGTTCTCTGGCTCTAGAGCAGCTCTGCTGACCTGGTTCACTGGCCCTAAAGCAGTTCTGCTGACCTGGTTCTCTCCCTCTAAAGCAGCTCTGCTGACCTGGTTTCTCTGGCTCTACAGCAGGTCTGCTGACCTGGTTCTCGGCCTCTAGAGCAGCTCTGCTGACCTGGTTTCCCTGGCTCTACAGCAGCTCTTCTGACCTGGTTCTCTGGCTTTAAAGTTGCTCTGCTGACCTGGTTCTATGGCTCTAAAGCAGCTCTGCTTCCTGGTTCTCTGGCTCTAGAGCAGCTCTGCTGACCTGGCTCTATGGCTCTAAAGCAGCTCTGCTGACCTGGTTCTCTGGCTCTAGAGCAGCTCTGCTAACCTGGTTCACTGGCTCTAAAGCAGTTCTGCTGAATTGGTTCTCTCCCTCTAAAGCATCTCTGCTGACCTGGTTTCTCTGGCTCTACAGCAGTTCTGCTGACCTGGTTCTCAGCCTCTAGAGCAGCTCTGCAGACCTGGCTTCTCTGGCTCTAGAGCAGTTCTGCTGACCTGGTTCTCGGCCTGTAGAGCAGCTCTGCTGACCTGGTTTCCCTGGCTCTACAGCAGCTCTTCTGACCTGGTTCTCTGGCTTTAAAGTTGCTCTGCTGACCTGGTTCTATGGCTCTAAAGCAGCTCTGCTTCCTGGTTCTCTGGCTCTAGAGCAGCTCTGCTGACCTGGCTCTATGGCTCTAAAGCAGCTCTGCTGACCTGGTTCTCTGGCTCTAGAGCAGCTCTGCTAACCTGGTTCACTGGCTCTAAAGCAGTTCTGCTGAATTGGTTCTCTCCCTCTAAAGCATCTCTGCTGACCTGGTTTCTCTGGCTCTACAGCAGTTCTGCTGACCTGGTTCTCAGCCTCTAGAGCAGCTCTGCAGACCTGGCTTCTCTGCCTCTAGAGCAGCTCTGCTGACCTGGTTCTATGGCTCTAAAGCAGCGCTGGTGACCTGGTTCCTCTGGCTCTACAGCAGCTCTGCTGACCTAGTTCTCTGGTTCTCTGGCTCTAAAGCAGCTCTGCTGGCCTAGTTCTCTGGCTCTAAAGCAGCTCTGCTGACCTGGTTCTCTCCCTCTCAAGCAGCTCCGCTGACCTGGTTTCTCTGGCTCTACAGTAGCTCTGCTGACCTGGTTCTCTGGTTCTAGAGCAGCTCTGCTGACCTGGTTCTCTGGCTCTAAAGCAGCTCTGCTGACCTGGTTCTCTGGCTCTAAAGCAGCTCTGCTGACCTGGTTCTCTGGCTCTACAACAGCTCTGCTGACCTGGTTCTCTGGCTCTAAAGCAGCTCTGCTGACCCGGTTCTATAGCTCTAAAGCAGTTCTGGTGACCTGGTTCTCTGGCTCTAGAGGAGCTCTGCTGACCTGGTTCTCTGGCTCTACAACAGCTCTTCTGACCTGGTTCTCTGGCTCTAAAGCAGCTCTGCTGACCCGGTTCTATGGCTCTAAAGCAGTTCTGGTGACCTGGTTCTCTGGCTCTACAACAGCTCTGCTGACCTGGTTCTCTGGCTCTAAAGCAGCTCTGCTGACCCGGTTCTATGGCTCTAAAGCAGTTCTGGTGACCTGGTTCTCTGGCTCTAGAGGAGCTCTGCTGACCTGGTCCCTTGGCTCTAAAGCAGCTCTGCTGACCTGGTTCTCTCGCTCTAAAGCAGCTCTACTGACCTGGTTTCTCTGGCTCTACAACAGGTCTGCTTACCTGGTTCTCGGCCTCTAGAGCAGCTCTGCTGACCTGGTTCTCGGCCTCTAGAGCAGCTCTGCTGACCTGGTTTCTCTGGCTCTACAGCAACTCTGCTGACCTGGTTCTCTGGCTCTAAAGCAGCTCTGCTGACCTGGTTCTATGGCTCTAAAGCAGTTCTGCTGAACTGGTTCTCTCCCTCTAAAGCAGCTCTGCTGACCTGGTTTCTCTGGCTCTACAGCAGCTCTGCTGACCTGGTTCTTGGCCTCTACAGCAGCTCTGCTGACCTGAGTCTCTGGCTCTAAAGCAGCTCTGCTGACCTGGTTCTCTGGCTCTAGAGCAGCTCTGCTGACCTGGTTCTCTGTCTCTAGAGCAGCTCTGCTGACCTGGTTCTCTGCCTCTAGAGCAGCTCTGCTGACCTGGTTCTCTGCCTCTAGAGCAGCTTTGCTGACCTGGTTCTGTGGCTCTAAAAACTTAGGATTTAAAAAAGCTTTGAAATTCACTGAAAAAAACCATATGTTTCAGAGACGTTATAGATAGAAATTAGCATTTAAAAAAGCTTTGAAATTCACTGAAAAAACATAGGTTTCAGAGACGTTATAGTTAGAAATTAGCATTTAAAAAACCCTTCAGAAATTCACAGAAAAAAACATAGTTTTTTTCCTCAGTGATGTCATCAGTGATGTCACTGACCATGTCATGAATGATGCAATATGAGACATCATCAGCAGTGCATTGCAGGCGCACAAGTTATAGTTAGCAGAACTAACTATAACGGAGACATTTTGATGGTTTTGTACGAGTGAAATGGCCAGCTAACTATAACACCCCTGAAACCTATGTTTTTTTCTGTGAATTTCTAAGGTTTTTTAAATGCTAATTTCTAACTACAACGTCTCTGAAACCTATAGTTCTTTCAGTGACTATTATATACATATATAAATATACATATATACATATATATATTCACTTAAAAAACCATAGGTTCCACACATGTTATAGTTAGCTGTACATTTCACTCGTAAAAAACCAATGAAATTCGACGTTATAGTTAGATCAGGTAACTATAACTTGCGCGCCCACAATAAACTGCTGATGACGTCACATAGTACATCACTCATGACATCAATGATGACATCTGAAATTACACATTGTGGATTGCGGTCGCGCAAGTTATAGTTACCTGATCTAACTATAACGTGGAATTTCATTGGTTTTTTACGAGTGAAATGTACAGCTAACTATAACATGTGTGAAACCTATGGTTTTTTAAGTGAATTTGCAAGGTTTTGTAAATGATAATTCCTAACTATAACGTGTGTGAAACCTATGGTTTTTTCAGTGAATTTGTACGGTTTTTTAAATGCTAAGTTATGTATTTATTTTTTATTTTTTTTTCTGGTTTTTCACTATGCGCACAGCCTGCGCGCACCGTGCGCGCGCTGTGGGCGCTCGGTACGCAGCGCCCACGTTGCGCAGTCCATGCCGTGCGCGCCTCGCCTTTTTTTACGCAGCAACATTTGTTTTTTTCTCCCTTGTGGGTCCTTTAATTTATTTAATAAATGTGATTGTTACTTCTTTATTTTTTTTTATTTTTTTTTTTTGCCGTGCGCGTACGGTAAGCTTACCGTACGCGTACCCCGCAATTTTTTTTTTAAATTATTAAATTTATTTTTCGTACTTTTGGGTCCTTCTTGGACCCCCTGACAAACACTAGGGGGTCTGCAACTCTCTTCGTTGCCCCCGTTTCACGTTCCCCACCTTTGTTTCTCAGTCCGAGAGACAGAAAATGGCGGCCGACACTTCCTGATTTCGACCGATTCGAATGTTTACAGTCATGTAACCACCAATCAGAATTGAGCTCGCGCACGGCACCGTACGCGTACGGTAAGCTTACGGTAAGCGCACGGATCGCGCTTACAGATATATATATTGATTTAAATGCTATTTTCTCAGGACCTACTGAACAGATTTACACCAGACCTACAAAAGGCACATCCTTGACCTGAGGACTACCTCTCTGCCAAATTTCAAGTAATTCTGTTCAGCCGTTCGGGCTGTAGCTGTGTCTAAAGGTCCTATGGAAAAATGCATGGGGAAAACGCGTTTTGGGACCCCCCTTTTTTCTCAGCCCCCGCTTGACGAATCCCCCCGAAACTTTCAGGGTAGGAGCGGAGCGTAGCGCCCCATTAGTTTTGAAAATTTCGCGAGGATTCGTTGACCGGCGCCAAAGTTATTCCAAATAGAATGTTGCGGATTTCCTATGGAAACACGGTCCTAACTATAACTATTTACTGGCGACCGCCAGTAGATAATATATATATATACACACACATATATATATATATATATATATATATATATATATATATTACCTACTGGCAGTCGCCAGTAGGTAGTTATAGTTAGGACCTATTTTCCATAGGAAATCCGCAACATTCTATTTGGAATAATATTGGCGCCGATTGACGAATCTTTGCGAAATTTTCCAAACTTTTGGCCAGCTCTGGTCCGCTCCTATCCTGAGAATATCACGGTGATTCGTCAAGCGAAGGGGGCTCCCAAAACCCATTTTCCCATAGGACCTGTTGACGCAGCTACAGCCCGAACTGCTGAACGGAATTACACCAAATTTGGCAAAGAGGTAGTCCTCAGTTCAGACACTTGCCGTTTGCTTAAATGGTGTAAATCCGTTCAGTAGTTCCTGAGAAAATTAGAGTTAAAAAGATAGATATATCTGGGTGGAGCCTAACCACACATCTCATCGTGAGATCTGATTGGCTGTCAGTACTTCATCCAAGAAGTGTTGGCAGCCATCTTGGGACCAATATACATGATAGCACCTCATTAAAAAGCATTGCAGTTAATAGAATGTTTTAAGACTCTAGTTACATTATAAATCATTTGTTGATGGTACCATACTCATTTTAGGAACTGTGGTGTGTTCAAAGGTGATTTTACCATGTGAAAAAGCCTTCTGCTGTGATATCATGAATCATGTTTGAGAGAAAACTATTTTCTCATGCTTTTCCCACAGAGGTTTGGAAGATGATCTATAAGCTAAACTGAGAGCATATTTTCTGTAAATTCACATTATCTTTCTCAGTCATGTGAGAATGAAGTCTGACATTCTCAGTAAAACGTGTACATCCAACAAGGGCAGAGACTGTCAGTTGATTCCTTTGTGTTCTACTGCAGCTTCCCAGAGTGTTCTAAAGTACAACTAGAGCGCTAACAGTCCTACTCATGACAAACGTATTGCACACCTGAAGCCATCTTGATTGGAATAAAGTGGTAACTCTTAAAACATTTAATTTAAAAAGGAACAAAATGAGGGGGTTAATTTTGCCATAGAAAGTATGATTAGTGCTGCAGAAAGAAAAACTAGGGCACATTTTGAGTGACTTCTCAAATCCTCTTCTATTTCATTAAAAACTTCTGACATGCAGACTGAAACATGCACTTTGAATACCAGCAGCAGACTTCCCTGGTGAGCAGTAGCTTTACTACAGTGATCTAATGAGCAACTAGAGTGCTACCATTCAGAATTTATGGAAAATGTGTGACACATCTGAATGCCTTCTTGATGGAACCAAAGTAAAAAACTGAAAGTATTTCCTACTGAGGAGACTGCAGTAAATGAGGAAATTAGGAAACTTCATAACAAATAAATCTCCCAAGATGGCCACCAGAGACAAAAGAGCCCAAATGTAGCCCAAATATCACCCAGATGTAGCCCACATGTAGCCCAATGACAGAAGTGTGCAAAACAATTATTTTGTGTGTATTTGCAGTTTTATATAGTGCAGACTTGTCAGGTATTGAAGTGCTTTACATGAGCATTGGTTACATCACACAAGATCAAATTCATTTTGGTTGTAGAAATGGGGAGATTAAGTGATTTGACAAGAATCACAGAATGTTAAGCTGAAGCAGAAACTCCAACCTGGTTCCCCAGTTGCAAAGTCTGCAGCTCTGGAAGTAACACCACATCCTCTCCCCTAAGTGCAACATTTAATCAAGTGGTCAACTGGATAAAAAAAACATAAAGATTACAAATAATTTAAAAGTTCTTTGTCGCTATTTGAAAACTCAGAAAATATGTCCTCATTTTAGTTTTTTAGAGCACTAACCATAATTGTGATGCAAATAAGACCCTCTCATATATGTAATTTCTAAAGGAAATGCTCTAGGTATTACAGTTTTGATTACATCAAGATGACGTCAGGCGTTCCACACTTTTGTAATAAATATAGAATGTTAGCAATCTAGTTGTTCATTGGGATACTGTTGAGAGGCAGAGGCCAGGGGCACGGACTCTGAAAATTGAAGGCAGGTAGGAGAGTGCAGAGGCAACAATTTGACCACACTGGGCAGGCAGGAAGGACAGTGGCAGCACAACAGACTATGGAGGGCAGTGGAAAGGGGGGCAGGGGCTACAAACCAACAATACAGGACTGTCAAGAGAGGCTGTGGCAATATAATAGACCATTGTGGGCCGAAGGAAGAGGCAGTGGTAGTACAACTATACATGCCAACAGACCCGATTCAGCCAGGAAACGTCCAATGTTTTTAAGCTCAAATGGGCTTTATTTGATCTGTCTCCTGTCTACAATCTAGTCTTTTTCAATGTAACTCAAAGGGGAAAATCAATACCCCAGTTTTTTTTCAAAATCTCCCTCTTACCAAGTTCAAAATGTTCGCAAGTATGGTACACTGGATCATGGTAGGCAGGAGGAATTGGGGTAGGGACATGGACTCGGATAACAGAGGACAGGAGAGACATGGAGAGGTGCACCAAACTGACCCTACAGGGCAGGCATAAGGGTTTGCAGCAGCACAATACACCACACAGGGCATACGGGACGGGAGTGCAGCACAACAATCCATAGAAAGCAATAGGGAGGGGACAGGACCATGCACATGGACAACAGAGAACAGAGGGGAAAGAGGCAATGGTAGCTAGCTGACCATAATGGACAGACAGGAGAGAAAGCTGCAGCATAACAGACCATAAAGGGCAGGAGGGACGGATCAGGGGCATCACAATGGAACAGACAAGCCAGGAGGGAGGGAATAGGGGTCTGCACATGGTAACAGAGGGCTGGGGGCAAGGGGGCAGGGCAGGAGCAGCAAGATGACCATGGAGGTCAGGCAGGATGGGCACTAGAAACAAGACACACCATGGAGAGCAACAGTGAGACTATGATGACATACACACCGCCCATGGAGGGAAGGTGGGAGGGGTCAGGGGCAGCTAGCTGCCCACAAAGGGAAGGTGGGAGTGGCCATGGCAGCACAGAAGACCATGCATGGCAAGCGGGAGGGTTAGTGGCAGCACAATGGCTATGATGGGCAAGAAGGAGGGTGCAGGGGCATGCACAAAGGACCATGGAGGATAGAAGGGAGGGTCAGGACCTGAGCACAGACAAGAGAGTTCAGGGGAAGGGGCCTCACAACAGACCGCGTGGGGCAGGCAGGAGGAGCAGTTGCAGCTCAACACACCAGGGAGGGCAGAAGGGTGTGGCAGTAAAATGGACCATGGAGGACAGGAGGAAGGGGATAGGGGCAAGGCATGTGGACAGGCAGGGTGGAGGTGGCAGGGACAGGTTACAGTCATCTGACAATGCTAGGCAGGTGGGAGGGGAGTGGCAGCTCAACAGAACACTCAGAGTAGATCGGAGTGGCAGGTCCATGGAACATGGTGGGCAAAAAGAATGGAGCAGGGGCATGCACAAAGACATCGGAGGGCAGGGGGAAGGAGAATAGGGGCAGCAAGCTAAGCACAGAGGCTAAGCAGGAGGTCAATGATGGGCCATAGAATTGGGCAATGGACTGCAGGAGGAGTGGACTGGTACATCATGCTAAATGGAGGGCAGTGGCAGCACATCAAACCATGCATGGCAGGAGGGAGGAGGCTAGTCCATGGATTCAGACAACAGAGGATAGGGAGGAGGTGGATGGGGCAGCAAGCTAACTGTTCAGAGAAGGTGGGTATTAGGAACTTTATTGTTTTTAAAATGTGTGTCTGTGCGAACTACATAAAATATGAACAAGTATGCAGCATATTCTCACTTTTATTCAGGAAGAAGAGGACGTTTGTGACTGTGACTCCGGGCTCACTTGGCAGAAACACCCCCTGACCCTCCACTCCCCATCGCAAAATGTAATGCCAGTGAAAAGGGTAGGTGGACGCAGTGTTATATAGAACATAGTCCTGAGAGAATGATTGAAAATGAAAACTAGATATAGTATATGGTATAAACTATGCACCAGAAAGTGTGATGTAAGATGAACCGGGGCGTGAAATATAATATGCAATACATTGTGCGCAATGACAGATTCATTGGAGAGCATGAGATAGCACAGGCACTAGCGCATGCTATGCGATATGCGCCTTGGAGTGTAATATGCACAGGGCAGTGTTGTGTAACCTAACTAGTCTCTAAAGTTGTAATATAAAATATGTGCTGGGGAGTGTAACGTTGCATATGGACTGTGACAAAGATATGGATCCCAGATTGTAATATGTATGGCATAGCGCTGTGCGTTATAACATAGCCATCGAGGAAGGCACGTTAGATGGGGCAATATAACCCGTGCGAAGGCAAGTGTGGCATGACATTCACGGGGTTGTGTTACAGTGCACATGGGCTAGAGAGTGTCATAGCATACGCACTAGCTGGTGGAATACAACAAAGAAGTGTGTGGCACTCGGCGGGCACTGGTGGGTGTAACACAGCATTGGGCTCAGCCAGGAGCACGCTGTGACTCTCAAGTGAGGTTCGTTTCCTTTCCAGAGAGTAAAATAAAAAGAATTACACATCCGGCCGTGGATGTGTGTTTTATTAACTGTGAGGAGGGTTTCTTGCATAGTGTTAGACCTGGCACCTTGGCGTGAGTCTCCCTTCCACTTTTTGTCGCTGTGCCTCATGTGTTTTGCTGGTGTTAGCTGCTCAGAGCACTGTGCCACTGCCAACCAGTGCACAGTGCAAGTGCTCCCTATTTAAAATGTATATGTTGGTTGGATTCCATGATTGGCTTATTTGGTTTACTGTCAGACCCCAGTAAAGTGCACCAGGAGTGCCCAGGGCTTGCAAATGCAAATGCTGCTGGTGGGCTTGCAGCACTGGTTGTGCCACCCACAGAAGCGGCCTAGTAAAATGTGTCTAAGGTCTGCCATTGCAGAACCTGCGTGCAGGCTGTTACTGTCATGCTGACTGGGGAAGTGCACCCACTTCCCAGTCCCTAAACCTTCCCTTAACTTCATATTAGTCACCCCTATGGTAGGCCCAAGGACAGGGTGCATTGTAAGCATAAGGTAGGACAAGCCCTGATGTGTGTGGCATGTCCTAATAGTGAATTACAGCCATTTTCGTTTTTCCCTATTGCAAGGCTACCTGTTCCCATAGGCGAGAATGGTAGAAAATCGAGTTTAGTATGCCTGAACTCAGAATAATAAAATACATCTTTTAGTAAAGTTTATTTTTATATTCTGTGTTTGCAAATACCCCTTTTAGAAAGTTGGTATTTGCTTGCCTAACCATTTTAGCCCGCCTCTGCTATGATGTGTATCTGCCTGTCTGGTTTGTGTGAGTGACAGGGCTGGGGAAACCCAGAGGGGCAGGGCTAAGTAGCCTGGTGGTGAATAGAGAGATTGACATCCAGATGGGTGGGATGAGTGCACCTGGACTCTGAATAGGGCTGTGCTCTGCCACCACAATGCTGGCTCCACCTCCTGTGGAGCGGCTGATGTCTCTGCCCTACACCCTGAATAGAAAGTCAGAGTCATGTCAACAAAGTGCTCAGGAACTGGTTTGGACTGGGCAAAGGCCCCTCTACCCCAGAGGAACAAAGGAATTAGGGGTATAAGTATTGGGACCCTGCTCCCAAGAAATTAGATCCTGCTTGACAAGAAGAACCTCTGCCTGAGGAGAAGGAACTGGGAAAGCTGTAAGGATGAGTACTGTCCCTGACCTGGGGGACTGGCCTGCAGTGGTTGCCTTGCTGCTGAAGGAGTGGAGAAAGACTACAAAGACTTTATTTCAACTTGTGCTTAAAAAGATCTCCAAGGGCTTGGAATAGAGCTTGCCTCCTGCTGAAGTCTCAGGAACAACAGACTTCACCCCCCAGCTCCCCAAAGGTTCTTGGAAGTGCCTGCTGCTGTTGTTGGGCCTTCTGAGGGACTGCGTGTCGCAAGGAGCTGGAAGCGCGACTCAAGGAGGAGAAGCGTGCCGCCGTCGGAGCTGCTGTCGTCGCATCTCGTAAAGTGCGTCGCCGCTGCAGCATCGCATCGAGCAGAAGCGTCTCGCATCATCCAAGAAGTGTCTCGCAACGCCGAAGAAGCGTGTCGCCATCGCAGCCATCGTAGCTGACGCATCGCACCGCATCAAGAGAAGAGTCTCACATCGAGGAAGAAGCATGTCGCCATCGCAGCCCTCGTAGCTGTCGCATTGCACCGCATCAAGAAAAGCGCCTCGCATCCACGGAGAAGCGTGCCGCCGTCGGAGCTGCTGTCGTCGCATCGCGTCAAGGGGTGTCGCCGCTGCAACATCGCATCGAGCGGAAGAGTCTCCCAAACGTCGGAGAAGAGTGCCGCTGCCAAGGCCGCTGTCGTCGCATCACGTAAAGGGTGACGCCGCTGTAGCTGAAGCATCGAGTCAAACCTTCTCGCAACATCAGAGAAGAGTAACGCATCTGGAAGATCTTCACGTCTTTATTTCTTTGCACCTAAAACTTCATCGCATCGACATCGTTGCAACACTTTTGTTGCCCTGCGTGTCGCATCTAAAAGGTACATTGACTTAAAGTGTCGCATTTAAGAACTTAAGAGAACTAAGCAACCTTCTACCATCTAGAGTAACAGTATTGTGTATTTTTGTCGTTTAATGGTCTTGTGGTAACTCTATATAAAGAATCCTTATTTTTAATATAAAACCTGTGTGGTGTCCATTTGTAGTGTTGTCACTTGGTTACTGTATGTGTTCACAAATGCTTAACCTATAATGCTCTGCGATCAGCCATGTCTGCTCGCGCCAACCTACCTAGAAGGTGAGCAGGGGTTGTTTTAGGAGTGTAACCCCTTACCCTGACTAGAGGAAAGGTTCCCTGCTTGTCACAAGTAGCTACCTGTGCCAATCAGAGAACCCGGATTTTAACACATAGTTTGGTCGAATTTTTGTCGAATCCCCTTTGAATGGCTTGGTGTGCGTGTGTATTAAATGTGCCCGTCAATAGCTACCCATGTTTGTATAAATAAACGACAAGGGTGTCTACTTGGAGAGTACCCACCGGCGGGGGCGCCGGGATTAGGCACAATAGGGTGTCAGATACGTCAGAGCTTCACTAGCGGTGTAAATACATTCCAAGTGGATTCATTCTATGCATAGTCGCCTTATAATGAATATCACGCAAATCGTCATGGTGATAGGTACATACGGTTTGTCCAGCATATCCTAGGTGTTTCTATAAATATATATTTTTTTAAAATAAGAAGAAACAAAGGCCGGCCCCGGGGGATGGGGTCCCCGGGGCCATAAGTGGCCTGAGGAGGGTGGCAACGCAGCCCCCCTCCTAATTAAAAAAAAAAATAAAAAAAAGGCCATGACCCAGGGGTTGGGGTCCCCTGGGGCCGATTAAGGCATTGGGAGGGGGGCCACGCGGCCCCCTTCTAAATTTATTTTTTTCAATTAACAAAATTAGGGTGCAGGCCCTGGGGGATGGAGTCCCCAGGGCCAATAAATTAGAAAAAGAAGGGGGGCCACACAGCCCTCCTTCTTAAAAAAATAAAAGACCGACATCGTGCCAGAGGCCATGCCCCCTCCTTGCAGCACTCTAGCCAGTTGTAAGTTGGGGAATTAATTCCCCTTCAATTCTGAGGGTCCCTGAGGGCCAACTAGCCCAACAGGTATCTCCAGTATGCACCAGGGAGCTGCGTTGCAGACAGATGTTCCGAGGTCACGCCCTTTTTTACACCTCTATGCAACGCAGCTCTATGGTGCTTACTGGAGGTACCTAGTGGGCTAGTTTGACCCTAGGGACCCTTAGGATTCAAGGGGACTTAATCTCTCAATTTATAACGGCCACAGGGCGCGTTTACAGTGGTGAAGGGAGGGGACGCGTCCTGAGGTGACGTGTGCAAACACGCCCTATGGCGCGTTTTAAGTTGGGGAAATAATTCCCCTTCAATCCTGAGGGCCCCTGGGGGCAAACTAGCCCACCAGGTGCTTCCAGTAAGCGCCACTGCTCTGCGTTGCAGAGAGGTGGTGCAGGCCGAGCCCCTTTTTACACCTCTCTGCAATGGCGCTTACTGGACGTACCTAGTGGGCTATTTTGCCGCTAGGGACCCTCAGGATTCAAGGGGACTTAATCTCCCAACTGAAAACGGCCACAGGGCGTGTTTACACAGTGGGTAAGGGAGGGGACGGGGCCTGAGGTGACGTGTGCAAACACGCCCTATGGCGCGTTTTAAGTTGGGGAAATAATTCCCCTTCAATCCTGAGGGCCCCTGGGGGCCAACTAGCCCGCCAGGTGCTTCCAGTAAGCGCCACTGCGCTGCGTTGCAGACAGGTGGGCTAGGCCGTGCCCCTTTTTACATCTCTCTGCAACGCAGCTCTGTGGCGCTTACTGGAGGTACCTAGTGGTCTAGTTGGACCCTAGGGACCCTCAGGATTCAAGGGGACTTAATCTCCCAACTTAAAACGGCCACAGGGCGTGTTTACACAGTGGGGAAGGGAGGGGACGGGGCCTGAGGTGACGTGTGCAAACACGCCCTGTGGCGCGTTTTAAGAGGTAGTTTTAATCTCCTGTGGCGCGTTTTAAGAGGTAGTTTTAATCACCTGCCCTATTATATACTAGGGGCTTACAGAGGAGGTCATGCTAATCACAGGGGGACCCCAACACATAGTGTTCCCTAGTGTATGTAGGTGTTTTCACTGTATTCTGAGTGTCTTTTAACTTAGCACTGGCTCTAGGACTGGTTAGTCAGACTCAGTTACCACCAGTATCCGTCTGAAAAAGTTGAGGGTACAGGATGATTTTGCAACAAGGCTTCTTTCTGCTCTTCTGTTTGTTCTTTCTCCGCGTTATCCTTCTTCCTGCACTTTTCTTCGTCTTTGAGGACTTCTGTTGCTTCTTTCTGCATTTCTTTTTTTTCTTTCTGTGCGTTTTTTCTTCTTTCTTCACATGTCCTATCTCTGTAGGCATAGTTAGAAATTAGCATTTAAAAAACCTTTGAAATTCACTGAAAAAACCATAGGTTTCAGGCACGTTATAGTTAGGAATTACCATTTAAAAAAACCTTAGAAATTCACTGAAAAAACCATAGGTTTCAGGGGCGTTATAGTTAGCTGGACTTTTCACTCGTACAAAACCATTGAAATTCCCCCGTTATAGTTAATTCAGCTAACTATAACTCGCGCGCCCGCAATGCACTGCTGATGACGTCACATATTACATCACTCATGACATGGTAAGTGACATCACTCATTACATCACTGATGACATCTCAAATGACATACACACATAATAAGACATACATCGTGGAATTTTATCGACCCGTTTATTCTTTTTCATTATGGATGAAGAATCAGAGAGGCGGGCAGCAGCCCAAACTTTATTAGCATGGGCACCAGGTGAACTAGAAGCCCCATGAGACAACAACATGACTCTTCTCTCATCACAAAATTAAGACGACTAGAGAAACTTAAAAGATCGGAAACTGCTAAATGGTGGAAAGCAGTCTCATTACAGGACAAAAATATGGTCCTGCGAGGTTTACGCATTTATATCATGCCCTCATATGAATCGCTGAATCCACGCATGTTGGATGATTGGGCAGAGAACTCCGCAAACAGCTCAAGAAACATGCTTAATATTCTCATCAAATATGCTTGGGAAGATAGAGCAACTTTACTTGTGGAGTTGGCAGCATTAGAGGATGAACTTAAGACCTGTAATGAACAAGATACCATCAAAAAATTTACGGAAGATCTGGAACCTAAATTGAAACAACATGAAGAAGATATTAAGAACAACGTAAACTTCATAGAGACTGTATCGACTATGAAACGGGACGCATTTTGACATATAGTCATAAATATGACTATCTATACGAGGGCCAACCATTATCCAAGGAAGAAAGTGCCACTCCCCATACAAGAATGGAATCTATACCTTCTGAAACAAGTGGATCTGACACTGACACATCTGCAACTACTACAAGTTCAGTCTCAGAAAGATCACTTCCGTCTAAAACAGCAACTTTTTTAGACGAATTCCGGGTTCTCAGAAGAGGCCAACAAACACCGAGATCAACACCGACACCACCAGCCCAAGGGCGGGGACGAGCACAGCGAGGAAGAGGAAGGGGAAGATTCAGGGGAGGAGTAAACAGAGTAGAAAACGAAAGAAACAACAGAAACAAAAACGACAACATCAAGGAGTCCATGGGAAACAAATTGGCAGGCTCCAGAAACAAACAGTAATGGATCCCGAGATGGTAAATAAAACTATCATTAACCTCACAGAACTACTCCTTTCCTTTTATGAGAAGAAAACATTATGTTTGGGTTTAACCTTCTCTCCTACACAGATCTTCAACTACTCAGAAACCCGTATAGACCTCTACAAATTTGTTAGAAAGATCAAACTCAAGAAATGGCACTTGCTTAGGGCATCCAATGCCAGAAAAGACACTATTGCAAATTTGCCCCCCAGTACATCCGACAATCTGACAGTAGATGATACCGAAACCCTTCGTCTTATACATGATCTAGCGAGGAGTGACACGTTTACAACAGGCACACAAGACATTATATGTGGACTTGATGTCACAATGGACCAAGCAGCACATACCAAATTTAAACCTAGATCTGTTTTTTATCCCAATTTGCCCCACAACAGTATTGACACCTTCCACGATGTAGTGACCAAATCACTCCAAAATCTTAAACATCAGAAATCTAGATATATGCCATCTAATTCCAACTTGTCAGCTAAACAAAAAAAATATTAAATCTTGGCCTGACGATACTGAGATTGTTATCCGACCTGCGGATAAAGGAGGCAACATCGTACTCTGGAACAGAGAAGCGTATATTAATGAAGCATTACGACACCTTAATGACTCTGATTTCTATGTGAAAGTCAATACTGATATGTATAATCAAAGTATATTTGACACATGGGAATACTTAAAGAATTGGGAACAGAATGGCCTTATAACATGGGAGAAATACTGTTTTCTCAAACGAGATTATCCCAAGTTACCAATAATGTATCTTTTGCCTAAAGTACATAAAGACCCCATTAATCTGCCAGGGAGGCCTATAATTTCCTCTATTGGTAGCACTTTAGAAAATGTATCGAAGTATGTTACTGCTCTCCCATCACATGTAAAAGATACTAAGGATTTTCTCTCAAAGCTAAACAGTATGATTTGGGTTGACACAGACCTTATGATAACTCTCAACGTCAACAACATAACTTGATCATTCTCAGGGCATTGAGGCATGTTTCCACTATTTGAAAAATAGACCTTTAAGTTATCTGGAATATACGACGACGATTGTTGAAATGATTAAACAATGTCTACAAAATAACATCTTTATGTTTAATGGTACCATCTTTAAACAGACACGTGGTACCGCGATGGGCACATGTTTAGCCCCAAGTTTCGCCAATTTGTTCCTGGGCAAATGGGAGGAAGAAATTCGCTCAGATGATAGACTCAGTTCAGATTTTCCAAAGGTCAAAATCTGGCTGTGTTACATCGATCTTTGTATAATCTGGTCAGGAACTGAGGAAGCCGCCACAAGATTTGTAGAAAAACTCAATAGGAATAACTACAATATACGCTTATCACTGAATATGAACAGACATCACATAGAATTCCTTGACCTCATGATTACAACACATGAAGGTACTCTACATACGAGTCTTTTTCGGAAAACCACTGCAAGTAACACCCTCCTCCACGCTCTCAGCAGTCACCCGGACAATCTAAAGTGGAGTATTCCCTACGGTGAACTGCTGAGAGCGAGAAGAAACTGTAGTACGGAATCCACGTTCATTATTGAAAAAAACACCATGATTAAAAGATTCTTAGACAGAGGATATCCCATGTGGGTACTTAAGAAAGCAATAAATAAAATCAGCAAAGTTGACAGAGGATCTACATTGGCGACACCACATTTGAAGAGTCTAGAGTCATTATGACTTTCAATGACAGCTCGAAACAGGTACAGAAAATTCTTGCCGACAAATGGGATATCTTAACCAGTGACCCTATTATTGGATAATGTGTGAGGAATAGACCCAGTATCACATATAGAAAAAGTTGTAGTCTTAGGGACATCCTTGTATGCAATGACATCACACAAACACCGTTCAGAGGGGAACACAATCTCAAAGATTTCTTTCCCTGAGGACACTGTAGAGCTTGTCATAACAGTCACAAGGTGCAGGAGTTCACTACGCTAGGTAATGCAAAGCCTGAACACAATAATCATATCCTAACGTGCAGTACTCCTTTTACTGTGTACGTCCTAGAATACCCATGCAAACTCAGATATGTGGGTAGTACTATGTTTATGGCCAAAAAGAGGGTACAGGGAACACTTACGTGCCATAAATAAAAAGGACTTCCAATACCCCATAGCAAGACACTTTCAGGAATTTCATCTCTCTAACAGCTCCCTACTTAGCTACTTTATCATAGAACAAGTACATAGCAGTCCTAGAGGAGAGAACAGAGTGCTCAAGTTGCGTAAACAGGAATCTAAATAGATACTAGAACTTGAAACAAAATATCCAGGGGGGCATAATTTGGACGCGGAATTAAGCACACATCTACATGAGGATTAAGATCATATCTCTCTTGTAAAAAACTCATAAAGCTGTGTTTTCTGTTTTCTCTGTATTCTAAATTCATCCATATTTGTAATGATGTTCATTTTAATTATGCTAATACTATGAAACGTGTTGTGTTAGTAATTTAGGCTAATTTTAACAGGTTCACTTCTAAAATCACTTCTCTTTTTCTCTTTTGTCTTTTTCTCACAGGAGGAAAGGAAGGGACCCATCATTCCAGGGATGGCCATTTCTGACTCAGGTTTCCATACCCTTGTCTTCTTCACTCGGACCGCCACCCCCAGGGCTTTATGACAGTATATGCAGGGGGCTCACGGCCCCCCCCGCAGCCCCAGGGACCGCCACCCCCGGGGCTTACAATAAATTATTGTTTAGCGGGGGCACACGGCCCGCCCGCTGCCCTGGGGACCGCCACCTCGGGGCTTTTTTCTAATTAAATAAACCTGTGGGGGGGCTTGAGCCCCCCCCACGCCCCGGGGACCGCCACCTCCCCGGGGCACGAAGTATTTAAAGTGGGGGGGGTCGTTACGAACCCCCCAGCTCTGGGGACCACCACCCCCCGGGGACACTGCTGTTTGCTATGGCAGGACGGTAGCTTCGCGGCTCCCGCCCTGCCATAGCAAACTGCTTTGATTTTTGGAAGAGAGAGCAGGAAACCTGCTCTCTCTTCCAAAAACCAAAGACGATTGCTTTTCCACACGGGGAGCTGCATCTTAGCAGCTCCCCATGTGGAAAAGCAATGCCGGCTTCCGAAGGACGCGGGGAGCCGGCAGGACCGTGGGGGTATTGGGGACCCCCCCACGGTCCCCAACGGAGAGGGCCAGCCCCGGGGGGTGGGGTCCCCGGAGCTATTAGTGGCCCGGGACGCATTCACTGCGCCAAACCCCAAGCACTTATAAATTCACCCAGGCACTCTCCTTGCAGTACTCTAATAATTCAGTCAGTACCCAAGTACTCATCCAGTGACCCAGGCATTAGCACATGGACTGCTTCAAACCCCTATCCACTATGCATGCAGTTCTCTAACCACCTACACACTTGTCTTTCACACCTTCAATTCCCCAGTCAGTATCCATACACTTCCAGGAAACACCCTGTCACTCCTCTTGCACTCCTCTAGTGACCCATTCAGCACCATGTACTAATCCATTCACTGCGCCAAAACCCAAACATCTATAAATTCACCCAGGCACTCTCCTTGCAGTACTCTAATCATTCAGTCAGTATCCAAGTACTCATGCAGCGAGCCAGGCCTTCGCACAGGGACTGCTTCAAACCCCTATCCACTATGCATGCAGTTCTCGAACCACCTACACACTTGTCTTTCACACCTTCAATTCCCCAGTCAGTATCCATACACTTCCAGGAAACACCCTGTCACTCCCCTTGCTCTCCTCTAGTGAACCATTCAGCACCATGTACTAATCCATTCACTGCGCCAAAACCCAACCACTTATAAATTCACCCAGGCACTCTCCTTGCAGTACTCTAATCATTCAGTCAGTACCCAAGTACTCGTGCAGTGAGCCAGGCCTTAGCGCATGGACTGCTTCAAACCCCTATCCACTATGCATGCAGTCCCCTAACTAACCAACACACTTATAGTTCTGCACTTATACATTCACACTACATTACTAATGCATTCTTTCAGTCAATTAAGCTATACACATACATTCAAACAAACTTTCACACATTAACATACAAATATAGTTCTTTCTTTAACCAGAGAAGTTAGCTCTGAGAAGAACTTTTTTTTCTTCTTTTTTTCTTTCATTTTTTTTTTATTTTTAAAAACGAAAAAAACAGGAAACTTCAGAAATTAACAGCCACCCCCCCCCCCCCCCCCCAAAAAAAAAGCAAACCAAAGTCTAACAACGATGATTTAGTTGTGCCGCACACAGTGGATTGCGGGTGCGTGAGTTATAGTTAGCAGAACTAACTATAACGGAGGAATTTCAATGGCTTTGTACAAGTGAAATGTCCAGCTAACTATAACTGCCCTGAAACCTATGGATTTTTCAGTGAATTTCTAAGGTTTTTTAAATGCTAATTCCTAACTATAACATGTCTGAAACCTATGGTTTTTTCAGTGAATATATATATGTTGAGCTGGCACTGTATTTACCTGTTGACATTATAGATCGAAGTCGCTAGTATTTCACATTCATGTGTTGAAAGTATTTTTTCTATGTCTATCACAGCAACTGACAGCGAATCTCATGGTACTCTGGGACCATACATAAGTGTTTTCACTCACCCGTCAGGCGCTCATGTGATCAAGGCCACTGCATTGGCTGAAACGCGTTATGACCGCTTTGCACTGTTTATTTATTAAATAAACACGATATCCTGAACAGCAGAATACAGCGTATTGAAGAGTCTGTTTTTCTCTGCGTGGTGCCTGCATGCATCTTGGAGCGTAAACTGATATATATATATATATATATATATATTATAAAGCTGCTCCCAAAAATGATCTTATAGATGGCACTCCCGCGCAAAATTTATTCAAATATGTAAATAACGTATATTGCAGACAAATGCCTAAGCGTTTTGGCTTTACAAGCCTTGTTCACAACTTGTTGCATATATATCAATACAAATTTCCACTCCCAGATGGAAGAGAGCATGCACACAAGGTCTGCAGAGATAAGGCTTCTTTATTGTGTTGGGCCTCCCTCGACCCAGCAAACAGGAAAGGCGTGTTTCGGCTGCTGCAACAGCCGTGGTGGAAGCATAGTGTGTAGTGATCAGTAGGAATGAACAAGTCCTTTTTACCCTGTGTCACTGGAGTAAGGCCCACAGGCTCACTCACCTTTATAAAGTATTTTTTTTAGCAGCTGTGTGCATATCACACCATTGCCCTACATCAGGTAGTGAGTATAGGGCTGTGCACTGATCAGGTTGTCGTCCATGTGTAGTAGTGATTTAGCAACACCTGTGTGCCAAGAGGGGAAACCATGGCGCAGGTAAATTCACTAGAGTCTGCGCTTTGTCTGCAAGTATAGCAGCAACTCCCTGTGCCAGGTGGGGCTTCCGGTACTGAGTTTACCAAAAGTAAGGTCTGTTGATCGGAAAACAATGAGAGGCTGCGACCGATGGGTTGACCCCACCCATTGAGATCTGCCCCTGGCCAACGGCAAAGGTTTTTGGAGGACTTCGAGAAGGACGTTGTGCAATCGGAAGGCTCCAGTCAGAAGTCGAATATCACCCCCCTCCATGAAGGCTAGGAGCATCTCTGTTCACTGGGGAAAGGAACCAGCACAGCTTGGGGGAGATCCTGAACCTATTAGGTGCTACTGTGTGTACTTCAAGCAGTCTGACTACTCCGAACAGAACCTGCGGGTGTCTGTGGTTGGGGAATCCGATGAAACATTGAAAGATTCCGTGCTGCAGGAGTGGGTAAGACTGAACTGGGAATGTTGAGCCCCAGGGACACGCTGCTGAAGGTGCTGCGGCACCATAGACACTTTTGACTATTTTCTAAGAGTCATGGGGGAACTCTTGAGTAAGGCTTACAAGTTAGCATCCCCTGGATGCAGGCACCAGTGAATTTGGAATAACCCTGACCACACTGCAAGGACGAGGGAAGGATTTGCCACGAAAACACTAGATCCCTGATCTCAAGGGGATTGTGATGTTGTTTATGAATTTTGATATTTCTTTGAATGCGTAGAATTAGAAATAAAATAATTCTTTTTAATACAAAATGAAGTATTTGACTACATTTATTGACACTCCTGAGTGTACTTTGAGTTATGAGTCATGTTCTCTAACTTGTATCCACAGGGAGCCTTTGACTGCTCGTTCACCAATACCACCTAGAGTCAAGTGCAGAAGAGGTTCTTGGCCCAGCTGCTCAGGACTAATAGTAGGTCGGGGCCCGGGACATCAGGAGTAAAAGGCTTCAGCCAACATGGTTGGGCACAGTACCCCCTGCTTGCCCAGTGCCCCTCTGAAAGGAGTTTTGACAAAGGAACTCTTTTTTTCTTTTTGCTTAAGAACTCCATAAAATTGCATTGGTTTTCCACCACTTTCTTTTTTTCTCGTCTGTGCTCACACCCAAAATGCCCCATGAATTATGGGTTTCTCTCTTGTGTACTTTTACCTCCATTCCCCTCACTCTGTTCAGCAATCGTCACTCTTCACATCAGCAACTGGCTCTCTTCACTGGGTGTTACGGCATTTTGCTCATGCATCTAAAAAAATAGTCCACTCCATGCCAGGGACAGTAGGACAAATGTTGTGCTCCTTTCTTTTTTATTTATTTTTGTAAGGAGTGATTTTGTATCTTTTTTTTTTTTTGCAAACATATACTAGCCACCTTCTGCCCGAGACATTTTCTTTCATATTTTTACTTTTTCTCATTTTACGCCTACTGTACATGTTCACAAAAAATCCTTCTCCCCATGCAGTTTTATTTTTATTTTATATCTGCACCACAAATTCCTTACTCCACCGGCTCGTCTGTTGCTCCACCTCCCCTTGCTAACCTATCACTTTTTAAAAAAAAATTATTTATTTTTTTGACAACACATTGGCTGCCATTTGCTGCCAGCCGCTCCGCAGTACAGAAATCATTTTCATTTTTTTGTTTTTGTTTAAATATCTTTATTGGTATTTTACTTTTTTATCATGACTGACAATTTGAATCTATACAAGGAAAAAGAAGCTATTGGTTATGCTCTGCTGTGAATAATATATATAAAAATCTCAGGTGCCAAATAGTATTAGCAATCACAACAATTTAGATATAACACATTTATGGTAGGCCTGAGCGCTGACATGCAGATCATATTGGAGCATACGCAGGAGTACCTCTGTGTGTTATTGCCCATTATCGAGCTACATCATAGAACACCAAGTAATGTCATTGTTTTCTGCTGCATCTTCCTGAAGCGCATCATAATAATACAGTCTTAACAGGAGCTTACGTGAGTGCATCAGGTACATCCAGTGCGGAACCGGTTGGATCGCACCGGCAAGTCACTTTTTATTAGGAGAAAGACCTTAAATGATTGTGAAACACACATATCGGTCACTAGTGATTTCCAACAAAGCATATTTTTCCCCAAAATTACCGAAACATAACTGAAACTTAGAACATCTGAAGGAACCTCTGCCACACACTGACCTTAGTTAGCCCTAACCACACAGAACCGTACATTAATACGCATTGTCAATGCACTACCATGCAGACGTACAATTAGTCAATAGTAAACCCAATACTCGAAACAGTTCTGAGCCATAACTGACAAGTTGTGTCCGCATGTCTAGGGATTGAGGGGGGGGGCATATGAGGAGGCATATGGGGGGAGCTATCCGTGGCAGCGTAGGGGAAACGATAAGGATCTACGTCGTGGGCTCAGAGTTGTGCTGCTCCCTATTACTGAGTGGTGGGGGGCCAGGTAAGGCAGTCAGGGAATGGGCAACAGTGTAACAGTTGGTGCTGTGGGATTAGCAATTTGGAGGGCAACTAGCAACTCGTCCCAGTGTTGTGCAATAGGGAATTTGCGAAGCACAGCTATCTCCTCTCTATGCAGTGCTGCGCTTTCCGCCTGAGCCCACACTGTGAGTGAACGCCTCCAGCTAACTACCTCCGGAGGGAGTGCATCCTTCCATTTTTTGGTTGTGAGACGCTTTGCAGTGATGAGACCAAGGTCTCGAAATTTTGAAGTAACTCTATTTTTCTTAGATCTGACATACAGTCCCAAGAGGCACACCTCCCATGATAGTGGCATATCTGTGTTTGTGCATGAAGCCAGGGTTATCACTACCATATGCCAATAATGCTGAAGTGATGCACAGAACCATAGCATATGGAGTAGATCAGCATTCACATGCTGACAACGGGGACATTCAGAGGTGGTGATGTGAAAATACCTATTAATCATGTCAGGCGATAGATACGCCCTGTGTATAACGTACGTTTGAATGAGCTTGAACCTCGAGTTTCTGGGTACATTCCTAGCACTCTCCAGTATAACATCCCATTCCCTGTCCGTCCAGGGCCGGCCTCTGTCAGCTTCCCATCTGACTTTGAGCCGTGTCAGCGGCTTCAATGTGTGTGCGAGAAGCGCCTCTACCAGCCAGTGTACCACATGCGACCCTGCACCCATGACATGCAAATATTGCACCAGCAGGTGCGTCGATGGCTCACTAGCTATGTCCCCCCAGGTACAGAAATAATTTTCATGCCAAAAACATTTCAAGTTGTGTCTGCCATCTTGGATCAGTAAATAAAAAAGCAAAGAAAATTTGCCTGAGTCATGACACATAGTTGTACATACCTCCCTACACTTGTGCAGTAGAACGTAAGGGCCGAGCCATAGCTGTTTTTTTTTTTCATTCTTTTTTCCCAAATCAAGATGAGCAGAAAGGCGTTTATTTCTCCCCCCAAATCTACACAGCATGGGTAAACAACATATGGAAAGCTCTGGATCCAAAAAGGAGGCCTACAGCATGTTTAAGCATGGTTTACTTCTTAATTCCTACAGTTTGTTTTTTTGTTTCACAAGTACAAGTAGGAGGATTGCTGCCAACAATCCTCAGTTTGTAATTTGCACTCAACCAACTACACACCAACGAAGTTTGTATGCAGCTGTTACAGTGCAAAACATGAGCGGGTTTAGATAAATTGTATATCAGTTTGTCTCAGATCATCATACAAAGACACTACACATTGATCTACATTGCACAATTCAAACATTTCATTCCTGACCTGGATGGAGACAGTCATTGTTTTCCTTTCCCTCTTCAGGATTAATTAAATATTGGTTTTCCTCCCAAGTCATCTTAAATAAAACATCAGAATCTAACAGGGTGTCACCTGTAAATTAAAGATAGTATCCATTATTTGTGCCATACATGAAATAGTATTATTCTATGCCTGTAGTTACATATTTCATTGGACCAGCATCACTTTTTTTGCTTTGGTAAACGTGTGTTCTATAGTAGACATAAGAGACCATCAACAAGACTTCTCAGAAGACTTGAAGCACATTACTTATTCCCATCTTAGAACACATTCTTTATTTCGATCTATCCTGAAAAGTATTTTTCTCTTCAGCAATGATGTACAGCTCAATAGTAATCAGCACTCGTGAAGTTCAACAAACAATATATGAAAATTATCCCATCAAAGAGGCAAATCAGGCTGTCAACACACAAGAGTAGAATTTATGCCTCAAGTTAAAATGTCAACAGGAAAGAAGGAAGGGATGAAAGGAGGATACATTGAACCTGTGGCAATTATTTCACAATTAAATCATTACTTTCAATGGGAAAATTGAACTGGATCAAGCATGGCCTATTAATTAACATAGTTAATTAGAAATGGCAACCAATACATCTGTCTACAGTTCTTTTTAGTCTGAATACTTCAAAGTCTCTGGACATAAACATAGTCACATAATAGCATAGGCAATCACCTTTTTCACTAAAAGTATTGCAATATTTTACCAGCACCAGCTGTGAGCAGAATTATACCAGGTTCATGTGTTCCTTGTCCCTCCCTAGTATCATATGCTATGTGTTTATAAGATCATTTGAGTCCATAATCCACCTGGAGGTAGTCACAATATCAACAAGGAGTCAGCTAGAGTACACTACCCTATTATTTTAGGCCTTGTAAAAAGGTAAATTAATCCAAAACCACTTAATGCAGATGGATTCAGCTAATATGAAGAGTCGATGTGTTTGGGTTGCAATGGATATTAGCCTCCTCAGAACAAATAACATACAAAAAACACATACCTAAGAAACAATACATAAAACAGTTCATATCACAAATATTTACAAATATGTGCATCTATTTACAGAAACAACATTTTCCTTGCACAACCGCATGAAAGGCACAGGAGAACGATGCCACCACATGTCAACGTGGACACTGTGCTGAAACAGCATTACTATCAGACCAAAAAGAAGGTAATCACACCTTGAAGAAGTGCTGAGCTGCATGTGGTAAAAAAACCTCGACCATGCAGCTCCATGATTGGGCTCACAGCTATAATCCCACAAGTATAATATGCACTGGATCTAAGATAAAGGAGAAGACCCGTGTACTGCCTGCTTATGGTGTAAATTGAGTGAATAATCACCAGAAGGGGAAGACCAAACTCAGCTCACTGCCCATTGTCATAAACGAGAATGGGAGCAATCTAGTACCCAACAGACCTAGTATCTCACCATGAATGAACATGCCTTTCGTACCAGTAAGTACTCCAAGTAAATCCTCATAGGAAGGATCCTAAGGTAAAAATAGCAAAGCAAATATGGTGGGTCCGAAGTTTAATAGTAAGAGATTACTAAGAGGCGAGATCCCTAGCAGACTAATGTCTTTGCAATGTAGAGACACATCATTCAGCGTACTTGGAGCCCAAGCGAACACTGGTGCACAGAAGTCTGCAAATATCAATGTATTGCGCTGGGGCATTCTGTGCCTATGAGGTGCGGGGAAGTTTATTATGAGCGCTGTGCATAAGGCATCATGCAAGCATAAATATGCCTGCGGACTCTTCTACTAAAATGACGGCCATCTTGTAACATTGTTGAATCACTATGTGGATTGCGAATCAATGTAATCTAAAAGATTTTGTTAAACAATATGATCCAATCTGGGCCAATTAAACAATCAAGGACATTACTGACAGATTAATACAGACCATACCATAAGCCTGACCCAGAGAAAAGCAAAAATAACCAAGAAAGCAATGGAAAAATGATGGATTTGCCCTGAAGAGTTAGAGTTTTTAAGATCTATGCATACCAGTGATTTATATCCTTCCCAATGTGAACTATATCCTAATAATCCTCCTGGCAGACCTATTATCTATATGTGTGGTTCCTTGCTTGAACCTCTGGCACAATATACCGATATCTTCTTAAAATCCTTTGTATGTTCTACAGAGGCATATGTCATGAGTTTCCATGGGGCTCATCAAAATAATAGAGGGATGAAGCTTTGATATGGACAAAGAAATTCTTATTACCTTCGATAGAGAGGAGCTCCACAACAATATCTCCCAAGAAGAGGCTATAGCAGTGATCAAAGGCAGACTATTTCACGATGGCAGCGGTGCAGACATGCTGCTGGCGCACTGAAGATGGGCCTAAGGCAATCCCATCTGCGCCCATCCGCATCCGACCGGGTCAGGGGCCAGAACCCCTGCTAGTCGCAACTCCTATCTACATCTAGACTACTCTCCAGATTTACTTCGAAGCTTAGCTCCTAAGATCCCTGAAGTATGCTTGCATAAACTAACAGCTGACTCTGAGTTGCTCAACTGCCCTCACTTGATTTTAACTACGAACTGAAGAGGCTGCCCTTAACCAACTAACCAATTAACACAAAATACAGCTCCTTTTTATTAACTGTTGCTCGCTAATTAAACATAAAAAAAATATCTTCCAAATTCTTGTAGATAAACAGCCGGACGCCTTGTTTCTGACTTAAACTGGGCTGAATGAGTGCTTAGCACCTGACAGCTTAGATGCTTTACCACTAGGTTATGGGCTAGTTAGACAGGATCGCCCAATTAAAAGAGGAGTGATCGTGATCATTTACAAACTATCCCTGAAATGTACCATTAAGGCCGCAAAGCTTGAGAATTGCAAGGCCTTTTTATGTTTACCCTCTCTGACGCAGAAGATCATGCAATAGTGGGTTTTTTAATTTATCAACCACCAGGACCCACATCACACTTTATATCCAGTCTCATAGAGACCATAGTTCAGCCAGCACTACACCAATCTGTTAACCCTAGATGGCCTTAATATGCACTTTGATAAGAACTCTAACTCAGAAGCACATTTTGTATGTAAGGAACTCGGAACCATGAATCTGACGCAATAAGTGAGTACTTCTACTCATGAGTTAGGACATATTTTAGATCCGATATTTGCCAATTTCCTCATGATTGAGGTGGACGCCCCATTAATGGTTCCCTGGTCAGACAACCATCTGGTGGCCTTCTCGGTGCCTTTCTGCAGGCCTTTTCTTATTAAGCCTAGCCAGCCAATTACTTGTAGGAAATGGGCTAGATTTAACTCTGACATTTTCTCCCAGACTCAATGAAACCTTAATCATAGCAAAAAAAGGTGTAAGCACCTTGCGCGTAGGTAGAGAAAGGAATACTGACCTATTAGTAGAGCCAACTACAAAAATGAGCTCAAGCAATATAATGCGCTCATTAGGAAAACGCGTTGTTATTTTATATACTAGAAAAATGGAAAGTGCTAAGAATTCCTCCAAAGCTTTTACTCCATGCCTAAATCCTTGTCCTCGCTTGAACGTACAATGGCCCTGGCATCTACATCTTTTGAGAATTGTAACAAGGTTGCTAACTTTTTCGCGACTAAAGTAGCTATAATTTATCAAACCTTTCTGTCAGAAGCCTGAAGCTGTATATTTTTGGGGGCATGCCCTCAGTGAATTTAGGACACCTGCGCTGGAAGATCTGAAGGGCATGGCCATGAATATTAAAACGGGATCTCCTCTCGATCTAGCCCCGCCTAAAATTCTGATGCAAGGAACAGACATCTTTCTATCCTATGTTCCACAGTTAACAGCTCTATTTTTTTTAGCTTAGGTGAAATTCCACAGAAATGGAAGCAAGCGTTAGTACCTTACAGAAAAAACCTTCAGCAGATCCAATGCTGCTAAAAAAAATTCGTCCTATCTCCTTGCTACCGTTCAAGCTATCTTCCCTCGATGATAAATTGATAACTACCTATACACTGGTGCGCAAGTAAAGATCTTCAGCAGCCTACTTGGTTATGGTGCCAAGAATTCTAAAAGTTAGGATGGGAGGGCGATCTTTTGGCTACCTGGCAGCCAAAAGGCGGAATACTCTGCCATTGATGCTGAGAGCCGAACCCAGTGAAGGCGCTTTACACAAGAGATAAAAAACCTGGTTGTTCTCGTCCTACAATTAGAATTACTTTGGAAGTTATCTATGCCCTTTTCTGTCGAGCTTAGGTATAGCTTTTCTTGTTGCTCTTTTATTGGGAGTCCTGATCCTAGCGCGAGGACACATCGGCGGTGTAACGAAGCGCTTTACAAATGGTAAAAATCAAATCAAAGAGATGATGGAGTCAAGACCATATCCAAATACAGTTCCCACAAAATTCCTAGTAGAGCTGGTAACCACATTTGTAATAAAAAAACACTTTTTTCCATTCAAAAAGAAAACAAGCTCTTCCTAGAAATTAAAGGAGTGGCTTCACTCCAGAGGTGGCTAACATATGTATGCCCTTTTTCAAAAGAAAATGGATTTATGTTGAAGACAATCCCTTTAAATATTCCATTTCACTAAAGGGTGGAACTACTATATAGATGATGTTTTTATGATTTGGGATGGACCCCTTCTGCTTTTGAATGACTTTCAGCCACTATACTGAAGATCTGAGATTCACTCTAGCCCATAACAAAAACAAAATACATTTTCTGGATCTTTCAACTGAAGTAAGAGGTGAACTGGCAGTACATTTATACACCAAGCTTAAGACAGCAGGCGCCCTAGAACTTTGAAAGAAAATTTGCCCTGTGGACGAGTCCACATTCAAAGAAATTATACCTATAAAGAAGATTATTTCAAGAATGACAATAATCTTTGAGGTAAACTTATCAATAGAGGATACCAAAAGAAATTATTAAAAGACTCTTGAAAATCAGCATGGCTCACCTGGCCCAAAACACTCTTAGTGCCAAAAACAAAAACAAATAACAACCAATTCACAAAAGTGTGGTAACTTAGAATAAAAAAGCTTGCAGTCAAATGTATTAATTAAATGAACTGGAAAATACCATCTAGTTTTGACCACCCAAAAACTTTATTCTGTTTTTTAAAAGAGTAAGAATTTGCGACAGCAACTGTTGAGGGCTGCAAGGTTTGCAGCTGAAACAAAACATCTTCCGCAGATGCTTGGCCTACCACTGGTAGTTGGCCATTACAAATGCCAGAACTGCACAGCCTGTAAATTCACAAGTGATAGTAAGAGCGTGCCACTAAATGGATTTTTTCTTTTTTTTTTTTTAAATCAAACAACATTTTCTAATTGTAATGCTAAAAATGCTATTTATTTTGTCAAGTGTCCCTGCAAGAAGGTACGTATAGTAAAAATAAAAGTGGGGAGAGGAGTTGGCCTAATGGTTAGGGCGCTCGACCTCGGACCTGGGGGAACTGGGTACGAGTCTCGGTAATGACGCTAAACATCCTGTGATTCTGGGCAAATCACTTAATCTCCCCGTGCCTAACAAAAAATGAATGTGTGTCCTCATGTAACGTAACTGGTGCTATGTAAAGCGCTCTGATACCCGATTGGATTCGGGTCAAGTTCGCGCTATATAAAACTCTGCAAAAAAATCACCCAGCCTAAAAAAATCTTACAACTTGCAACACTAGTCCCGCATCAAAGGTCGCACACAGGGACCACCACTGGTTAAACACTTTGTGACAATGAATCACTCTGAAGACAATCCATTTTGGTCAGTCCTTTTTGTAGCACAATGTGACCTCAGAGGTGGCTCGATGTCCTTAGTGTTAACCAATATGGAAGCAAGAATAATTGAAAAATTTCACACAACAACTTTAGGTTTGAACAACATCAATGAAATGTGGTCTCTGAATTGAGCTATATTCTATTCACTTTAGATGCATTTTTTACGTAAATATTTTCTGGTCTTGACTTGATGTATCCCTACTATGTAACCAACTATACAATAAATAATGTTAACCGTAAGAAATACTTCAAGCATTCGGTTTATACTTTAAATCTGTAGAATGTAATGGTCATCGTATTTGACAAGGTTTTCCATCAGCACTCTTGTGTAATTTTCTTTCTTATTTTTAACAAGTTGGGATTCATTATTCAATTTGCCTTGTATCACCGTTCACAGATTTGAGCATTCTGTCTTATAAAATCTTTTAAATTACAGTAATTCCCGTTGTACATATTAATTCAACTATGTTACAAGAAGGCTGCCATTTTAGCAGAAGAGTCACCAAGCACACTCACGCTCCCAGCAGGCCTTATGCATATGCATGCCACTCATACGAATCTCCCCCGGGTAACCGAAGCACAGGACGCCACACCGCGCTATGGTGATATTTGCAGCCTTCCATGCGCCAGTATTCACTTGGGCTCGAAATACGTGGGAGACTGTTCCCATGAGGCACAGGGTCAGACTGATTTGCATATGGCCATGTCTGAATTGGGGTGGCAGAGTGGGCTAAAGAACGGTGATGGATTAAACCCAGATCAGTTGACTGGGGGTGAGTGCTTGCAATGTTCAACACTCCGTCCATCATTTCTTTTGGTTTTTGCTTTGTTCGCCATAAGTTGGCAGGGTATGCTCAGACGTGAGTCCCTTGCTCACTTTGCCACTGCATTCAAGCAAGCCTGGCTGAAGATGGCTGAAATGCCAGAAATCGGTCCTAGGAAGCTTGTTTCCGGTCCAGGGAAGACATGGCTTGGCCGTTCGGGCTGGACTGTTCCCATGAGGCACAGGGTCAGACTGATTTGCATATGGCCATGTCTGAAATGGGGTGGCAGAGTGGTCTAAAGAACGGTGATGGATTAAACCCAGATCAGTTGACTGGGGGTGAGTGCTTGCAATGTTCAACACTCCGTCCATCATTTCTTTTGGTTTTTGCTTTGTTCGCCATAAGTTGGCAGGGTATGCTCAGACGGGAGTCCCTTGCTCACTTTGCCACTGGATTCAAGCAAGCCTGGCTGAAGACGGCTGAAATGCCAGAAACCGGTCCTAGGAAGCTTGTTTCCGGTCCAGGGAAGACATGGCTTGGCAGTTCGGGCTGGACTGTTCCCATGAGGCACAGGGTCAGACTGATTTGCATATGGCCATGTCTGAACTGGGGTGGCAGAGTGGGCTAAAGAACGGTGATGGATTAAACCCAGATCAGTTGACTGGGGGTGAGTGCTTGCAATGTTCAACACTCCGTCCATCATTTCCTTTGGTTTTTGCTTTGTTCGCCATAAGTTGGCAGGGTATGCTCAGACGTGAGTCCCTTGCTCACTTTGCCACTGGATTCAAGCAAGCCTGGCTGAAGACGGCTGAAATGCCAGAAACCGGTCCTAGGAAGCTTGTTTCCGGTCCAGGGAAGACATGGCTTGGCAGTTCGGGCTGGACTGTTCCCATGAGGCACAGGGTCAGACTGATTTGCATATGGCCATGTCTGAACTGGGGTGGCAGAGTGGGCTAAAGAACGGTGATGGATTAAACCCAGATCAGTTGACTGGGGGTGAGTGCTTGCAATGTTCAACACTCCGTCCATCATTTCCTTTGGTTTTTGCTTTGTTCGCCATAAGTTGGCAGGGTATGCTCAGACGTGAGTCCCTTGCTCACTTTGCCACTGGATTCAAGCAAGCCTGGCTGAAGATGGCTGAAATGCCAGAAACCGGTCCTATGAAGCTTGTTTCCGGTCCAGGGAAGACATGGCTTGGGTGTTCGGGCTGGACTGTTCCCATGAGGCACAGGGTCAGACTGATTTGCATATGGCCATGTCTGAACTGGGGTGGCAGAGTGGGCTAAAGAACGTGATGGATTAAACCCAGATCAGTTGACTGGGGGTGAGTGCTTGCAATGTTCAACACTCCGTCCATCATTTCCTTTGGTTTTTGCTTTGTTCGCCATAAGTTGGCAGGGTATGCTCAGACGTGAGTCCCTTGCTCACTTTGCCACTGGATTCAAGCAAGCCTGGCTGAAGACGGCTGAAATGCCAGAAACCGGTCCTAGGAAGCTTGTGTCCGGTCCAGGGAAGACATGGCTTGGCAGTTCGGGCTGGACTGTTCCCACGAGGCACAGGGTCAGACTGATTTGCATATGGCCATTCTGAACTGGGGTGGCAGAGTGGGCTAAAGAACGGTGATGGATTAAACCCAGATCAGTTGACTGGGGGTGAGTGCTTGCAATGTTCAACACTCCGTCCATCATTTCCTTTGGTTTTTGCTTTGTTCGCCATAAATTGGCAGGGTATGCTCAGACGTGAGTCCCTTGCTCACTTTGCCACTGGATTCAAGCAAGCCTGGCTGAAGACGGCTGAAATGCCAGAACCCGGTCCTTAGAAGCTTGTTTCCGGTCCAGGGAAGACATGGCTTGGCAGTTCGGGCTAGACTGTTCCCATGAGGCACAGGGTCAGACTGATTTGCATATGGCCATGTCTGAACTGGGGTGGCAGAGTGGGCTAAAGAACGGTGATGGATTAAACCCAGATCAGTTGACTGGGGGTGAGTGCTTGCAATGTTCAACACTCCGTCCATCATTTCCTTTGGTTTTTGCTTTGGTAAAATTAGGCCACCTTAAACCTATAATTCAGTGGGCATCTCACGTCTTAGTTTCTTTAAGCTAAGGATACAAGATAGTACCCACGCATACAAGTGTGCAGTCAACACCAATAATCCCTTACCATTAACCTTCCAACCCACCATATTTGCCTTGGTATTTTACTTGAGGATCTTTCCTATGATGATTTATTTGGAGTACTAACTGGCAGGAGAGTCATGATCCTTCGTGGTAAGACAGGACCGGGTCTGTGGGTGACTAGATAATTCCCATTCTTGTTTAGGACTATGTACAATGTACTGAGTTTGGTCGGTGACAGCCTCTTCCCTTGTAGGTGAAGATTCCCTCTATCGACTCTGTAAGCAGACTGGGCATGTGTCTTCTGCTTCATCTTTGATCCAGAGCATATCATACTTGGAGCTGCATGCACTTACTTTTGACTATACATGGATGTTTTAAACAAATGGTGCCTGATCTTTTTTACTACACTCAGAGCTGCACAATCCCCAGCTAAGATTATGGTTGTTAGCCCGGTCACAAGCTGCATGTTCTTCTATTGCATCATTTGTGCATGTTTCATACGAATGTAACCTGGCTTTCTTACCACACACGGGTCAGCACTTCCCCCCAAGGTGGATTATTTTGGTTTCCTTCGATTTGGTATGAAAGGAATGTTGTTTCAGGACAGGGTTCATACTGACAAGTATTTGCATTGTTTCAGGCATTAATGATTCTTTGGGACATGGATTTGGTTCGTTGCATTGCGTTGCACAGGAGTTCACAAAACTTATATAGCTTCTGTGCCTCTTGTGTGGTTGTTTCATAGGTATGTGTTTTCTATTCTTTCTTTTGGCCTGAGGAAACCACAATCTATTACGGCACAAACATGTTAAGTCTTAAAATTGGAGGAGTCCATCTACATAAGGTGGCTTGTATATTAAATTAGCATTTTACAATGAGTAAAACAATAGGGGCGTGGACTCCAGCCTACTTCTTGTTGTTGTGACTACTCCCAGGTGGATTATGGACTGAAATGATCACAAACACCTATTAAGCTTATAACACATGGGAGGGACAAGGAACAGATGACTTGGTATAATTCAGCTCACATTAGGTATTAGCAAATTGTTGCTTCTGGCATGATACTTTTTGTGAAAAAGGTGCTTATAATAATATGTGACTATATGTTTATGTCCAGATTCTTTGAAGTAATAAAACTGCATAGAACTGTGACAGAGATATTGGTTGGCATCTCTAATAAACTATATTATTTAAAAGGCCATGCTTGATTTAGTCAAATTTCCAATGAGTAATGATTTCATTGTGGAAAAAATTACCACAGGTTCAATTTATACCACTCTATACCTTCGTTTTTTTCCTGTTGTTGTATGTAGCCCAGGTTATGTGCGTTGATATGGGCAAACCTCTTTTGTATGTAAGAGTACATGTTAATATGTGACAGATATGGGATAAACTGTTCTCTAGTACTGGATGTTTGTTCAAGGGCCACCATTCTTTTCACTCACTTAGGGACTGGTTAGTATCATATCTTCTCTCAGAGTCTTGTTGGTCCATGTGGTATATATTGTCCTTTTCCTTAGCTCGTAATGAGAAGACAGAGGCAGCAATAACAGGGCCTGTTTCAAACATAAAATGAAATAAAATGTAAACTAAAGATCCTAATAATGAAATGTAGCAGAAATAGTAAGTACAATGTAAGAACCAAACTTCATCATAGCTTGGGTTTAGGGGATATTCAATAAAGATCGTAAGCAATGATCAGAAACACCAATTGTTGCAATGACGTTCACTTGCATTTAAAATAGCAGGGGTGGGTGTAGACTGAAGATACAATTAGCAAGGCAACTTATTTTATGGAGGAGGTCTGGAATGTATCTGAAACTTTAATCACAAAGGTACAATCTTAGTCACTTACTGCTAACACCAGACATGATGACCAATGCGCACTTTCAAATAATGTTTAAAAAAACAGAAGAAATCATAGATTTACTTAAACATCAGTGGTTTAATCAATAACAGGCACTGGGATAGAAATATAGAAACATGGTGGTGTGCAATTAATAAACAAATAGAAAATATAAGTTACTTAACTTTTTGGTGGGTACTTGACCATGAAAATTCATCACCACTAGCAACATTTTGCTTTCCTGCTGAACAACCTGAAGACAATGAATTCTGACCTGAAATCACTGAAGAGGTAGGATGATCTGCAGTAATAGTTCACTTTATCCAAATAAGAAAGGTTGCAACTTCTCCATAACTGTACTGACCATAAAGAAAACCATTGGAAGTTTAGCCTAAACGGTGCCATTGAGCCATCCAATTTTGTTTTCAATTACTCTGCCAGCTGCATATTTTCTGCATTAACCCAATTTCTTCGGAGTTGGTTGCCGTAACCAGGTGTCCAAAACATGTCTGTGAAAGCTTTAACCACTTGGGTGCTATGGACATGGTGGTGTTGAGGATGGCTCTAGCACATCATGGCACAATTAGTTACTTGAATCCAGCCCCAGGAGCGGAGTAAGAGATTCTCCACCAAACGATGCCATTTTTGTTTTGTCTGAAATGACCATCGGTGCGCATGGCCCTGTCTTCAGGCCTGATGCAGTGCAAACAAAAGGGTGTGAGGGGCTAGTTACATTTCACACAAGCATCAAACCTTGCTTCCACCCGAGAATAGGTACATCAGTCTTTCTGCTCCCACTTCCCACCTGGGGTGGATTGAGGACGTTTACCCCAACACTTCCAGGGTGGTGTCACGACATGTTCTTACCCACATTGCCGTGCAAATCTCAAACTTGGTTAAAAGCGCACATTTTCCTTGCATTTCTGTGACATAAACTTCTGGAAACCTCAAACATCCACAAAATTCCTACACCAAGCTTTCCCCCAATTGTTCCGATAAACATGATACCCTACTAGTGTGACTGGGCTCAGTGCCCTGACAGGAACAAATCCAACCAGGGTCAGTGAGAGTTGCTACGCGAGACTCCAACTGAGCTTGGTTCGATGTGTGACTGTCGCGTGCAAACATGTGGAGTAATATTTTTATCAGGACGGGGGGGGGGGGGGGGGGTCGGTGACACACTGGGTGGTCATGTCACACAAATGCAAGGTAAATGTGTAATTTTAAGCAAAGTTTAAGGTTTGCAGAGTATTGCGGGTTAGACCTTTGTCGGATCCACGTGAGGCAAATCAACCTTTATTTCCCTGGGTGTTTAGTTTTCAGAAATTTCTGGCTCTGGTAGGATTCCGTAGGTGGCCGTCAATCCCTGGCCCAAAATAAAATGCTGCTACCCCCATTGCCCAATCAGATCATTTTTGTGACAGGAATTGTTGATGTCTGCACACTGTATGTCAGGGTCTTTCCTGGTACGGGCACTAGGCCTACCCAAACAAGTGAGGTACCTTTTTTATCAGGACACTTGAAAAAAAGCTGAGTGGCAGGAAATATGTGGCTTCCCACATATTCCAGAAGTTTCCTCACAGAAAGGTGAGCAAAATGTGTGTTTTTTTAGTCAAACTTTGAGAATTGTATATGCTTCTGAATCTGAAACCTGGTGGGAGCCACACAAGTTACCTCGCCCAGGATTCCCCTAGATGTCTAGTTTTCAAAAATATGCAAGTGTACTAGGTTTCCCTGGGTGCCAGCTGAGCTTGGGCCCAAAATCCACAGCTAGCCACATGGCAAGAAGGGTCAGTTTTCAGTGGAAAATGTGATGCGTCTATGTTGTGTTTTGGGCCTTTTTTGTCGCAAGTACTAGCCTTATCCGCACAAATGAGGTGCCACTTTTATCAGGAGACTTGGGGTAATACAAAAGAGTAGAACATTTGAGATTACCAATTGTATTTCTCTGCATTTGTGCCTTCCAAATGTAAGGCAGTGTGTAAAAAAGAAGACATTTTGAAAAATGCCCGCTGAATCATATGCTAGTATGGGTACCGAATTTGCTAATTACCAGTATGCATCTGTTCTTGGCATGTAGGGCTGCTGACATTCATATCTGTGCATAGATCGCCGCCTAGTGTTGGGTCCGGATGATTGCATATTGTTGTCCTGGAAGAGTCTTCGAAGTATCACGAGATAGGTGGCTCCTCCCCTGGACTACAGTGCGCATGGGCATCCCCTCCATCCTTAGATTGTTTTTCGCCATTGTGGCAGAAATGGAGTGGAATACAGTAAATGATGACCATGCTAACTAGTAAGAACTGAATGCTGCAGCTGCCACAGGCGCCGGGGAGGAGGGTGGGCGATATGAATGTCAGCAGCCCTACATGCCAAGAACAGATGCATACTGGTAAGTAGCATATTCGGTTCGAGGCATGTGGGCTGCTGAATTCATATCTGTGCATAGATTATATAGCAGTCCCTCCATTTAGCGGCGGCTGTCCGTGCCAGCTGCAGCAGTCTGAAAAAGAGTTTTGAGAACAGCCTGTCCTACAGCTGCCTGCTGTCTTGAGTGTACCTCTACACAGTAGTGTTTTGTAAATGTATGTATAGTGGACCATGTGGCTGCTCTACATATCTCCTGTAAAGGAATGTTTCCCAGGAAAGCCATGGACGCTCCTAACTTTCCTGTGGAGTGGGCTCTTGGAGGAATCGTTAGTGTGTTTTTTTTTTGTTTTTTTTTATTTTATTTTTCATTTTTGCGGTGGTGGGGGAGGGATTGGCGATTTATGCTTCATAAAGACAAATACAAATACAATACATTGAAGATAAACAAAAAGAAAATACATGACAGTTTATGACAAAAACACATTATTAATTTGCTAACCAATCCTGAAATGGAGCCCAGTTTTTTGCAGCAATTAAACGTCTTCTCCTTCCCTGAAACTTACGTACAGCAGTTTCTAATTTGAACCATGCCAACATCCTGGCCTGCCAGTGGAAAAAGTGGGAGGTTGAGAGTTTATCCAAATAGAAGTAATACAAAGTCTGAACATTGCCATTGCGATAAACAAAAAAGAATGTAAATGTCTTGATCTTGTGGAATCCATAGCATATTGATAACCAGTAATTACCATTTCAGCAGAAATTTTGATTGAAGATTGAGTAATCTGTGTGAGAAACATTTCAATTTGGTTAATAAAGAGTGATAACTCAGGGCAGTCAAAAAACATGTGGAGAGAATCCGCAGATGGAAATTTGCATCTTGCACATGATAGGCTTATGCCTCCGGGGGCCATCCCCCATCTGACTAGTTTTGCTGGGGTATAATAAAGATTAAACATAGCCATATAACTTTGGGTACGAAGAGTACCAGAGACGAAAACCGTCTTGGCTAACATCAGTGGCAATTTTAAATCTATAGAGGGTACACCAAATTTGACCGCCCATTTATTATTAAAATCAGAGAGATCATCTGGTAGTTGAGACAATAAAGTTTGATATAATGTACCAATTTTGGCTTTTTTTTTAACCAATTCAAATATCAAAATCTTCTCAAAGAGTGCAGGGTTTTCTGAGAGTTTTTTTATCGAGAAAACTTCTAATTTGAAGATATTTAAAAAAATGATTAGATTGCAATTCAAATTTGTGTTTCAAAAAAGAAAAAGATGCCAGCAGGCCAGAGTCAGCTAGGTCGCCTATATCAATCAGGCCTTGTGAGGCCCAGATAACAGTTATTGAATCTTGAAATATCACTGGAGGGAGCCCAGACGCATTCAATGGTGTATGGTAATTAAGTTTGTAATTAGAAAAGAGACGACGAATTTTTTGCCAGATCGTGAACAGGGCCCATGCTACCTTGAACCTCGTTTTTTTTTAAGTAACTTGGTTCTAAGATGCGTGTTAATATCCCTTGTGTAGCGTCACCTAATGAAATTGAGTATATTGAAGGAGCCAAAAATGGCGGTAATTCCACCTTCTTTCCAAATAGTGGAAAAGCAAAATGTTGGATCATCGCAGCCCAATAATAGTAAACAAGATTTGGAACTGACCAGCCCCCGCGTTCTTGCGGGAGATAGGTCGATTTAGCAGCTCGTCTTGGCTTGCGGTATGCCCATAAAAACCTCTGACAAATTCTTTGTGCTTTTATTAAAGTAGGGTTAGAAATTAATAACGGAATGGATCTAAATAAATATAAGAATTTTGGAAGTACCAACATTTTAAGAACATTACAGCGCCCAAATAAGGAGAGATGAAGGTGGTTCAGCCGTTCTAGTTTATTATGAAGCTGATCAATAATAGGTAGATAGTTCAGATCTGAAATTTGACCAACATCAGCCGAGATCTGAATGCCTAAATATGTCGCTTGTGAGGCAATAAGAGCAGTTGATATTGGCATAGTTGACGATTGCAAAATTTGAGTTTTAGTGATATTTAACTTATAACCTGAAATTAGACCGAATTGTACTGCTAGGGTCTCCAATGCAGGAAGAGAAACAGTGATGTTATTTGTTAATACTACTATATCGTCAGCATATGCCAATATTTTATACTCGACGCCATGAACAATAAGTGGAGAAATGTTTTGGGCTCTTTCTATCAGAGATAAAAAAGGATCGATATATAAAGCAAAAAGGAGAGGGGAGCAAGGGCACCCTTGTCTGGTGCCACGTGTGATAGAAAAGTAGCTTGATTCCTTTCCTGAAATACGGATTTTGGCAATTGGGGAGATATATAATGTTTGCAAAGCTAGAATAAATTCAGGCGGTATCCCTTTCCGATGAAGAACGGCCCAAAGATAGCCCCAGGAGACCCTGTCGAACGCCTTCTCGGCGTCCAACAGGATCACACCAAGGGGAGAGTTTGTCACCTGGGCCCAATCTAAAAGAGCGATAACACGCTTAATATGATCGGTAGTGTCTCTACTCTGAATAAAACCATGCTGGCGAATGGAAACTAACGGAGAAATAATTTGAACGAGACGAAATGCTAGAACTCTGGAATAGATTTTACTATCAGTGTTGATTAGTGCTATGGGCCGGTATGATGCTGGATTTAGTTCGTCTTTACCTTTCTTTTTAAATAATACAATGGTCGATTGTCGCCAGGTTTCAGGAATGACCCCCCTCTGAGCAAGTTGAAAAACTTCAAGCATCTGCTGTTTAAATAAATGTGAGAAAGTTTTATAAAATTCGAGATGTATGAGATCGAGTCCTGCCGCTTTACCAGAAGACAAAGATTTTATGGCAGCTTCAATTTCTTCCCAGCTAATAGAATCGTTAGTGTGTGCTTAGCTTTTTGATAGCAAATTTGTATACACTTAACGATCCACCTAGGTATTCCTGCTTTGGAAATGGGGTTGCCTTTGTGCGGTGGAGAAAAGGCAACAAACAGTTGTTTTGTCTTTCTGAAATTTTGTGTTCTGTCAATATAGTACATGAGAGCTCTCTTGACATCAAGTGTGTGGAGCATTCTCTCTGCTACATTCTCAGGATTAGGATAAAACACGGGTAGTTCTATGGATTGGTTCATATGGAACTGTGATATCACCTTGGGCATGAATGTAGGGTTGGTGCGTAGTACGACCCTGTTTGCATGAACCTGTATAAATGGCTCTTGAATGGTTAGTGCCTGGAGTTCACTAACTCTTCTCAATGAAGTAATGGCTACTAGGAAAGCCACTTTCCAGGTTAGAAATTGAATCTCACAGGAGTGTAGAGGTTCAAAAGGTGGTCCCATTAGTCTGGTGAGGACCACATTCAGGTTCCAGATTGGTGAAGGTGGGTGCGTAGGAGGAATCACTCGTTTGAGTCCCTCCAAGAAGGCTTTGATGGCAGGCACTCTGAACAGTGAGAGGTGCTGCCTGTTCTGAAGGTAAGCTGCCAGCGCGGTTAAATGTATACGGATGGAATTGTATGCTAGATTGCATCTGTATAAGTGTAACAGATAACAGATAATGTTTTGAGTTGATGCATCCAGCGGATTGATGTCATTATTTTTACAATAAATGACAAATATTTTCCACTTAGCCGCATAGCAGGCTCTGGTCGTGGGTCGTCTTGCCTCTTTGATGATATTCATACATTCTGGAGGCAAGTTGAGGTAGCCAAATTCTAAGATCTCAGGAGCCAGATCGCTAGGCTTAGCTGTTGCGGATCTGGGTGCTGAATTGCGCCATGGCTCTGGGTTAAAAGCCTGGGCGTCAGCCGCAGTCGTTGATGCGGTACCATGGAGAGTTCTAGAAACGTGGTGTACCATGGCTGGCGTGCCCACGTGGGAGCAACCAGGATGAGCGTCTGAGTGTTGCCTTAGTTTGCGTGCCACTAGCGGTATTAATGGTGCTGGGGGAAAAGCGTACGCAAATCTGCCTGACCAGTTCATCCATATCGCATTGCCCTGCGACTGTGGATGCGGGAACCTGGCGGCAAAGCTTTGGCATTTTGCGTTTTCCCTTGTGGCGAAGAGGTCTATCTCTGGATGACCCCACTGCTGGAAGTACGGTTGGAGTACTGATGGATTTATTTCCCATTCGTGCATCTGGTGGCTGTGTCTGCTGAGCAGATCTGCCATTTGGTTGTCCTTGTGTGGTAAATAAAATATTACGCTGTCAGACTTTTAAAATATAAATAAGATCATGCATAAAGCAAGAGGCTGAGTCTGTGGTATCAGGTTCATAAAGGGATTTATTCCATTAACTCGAGTCAAAGGGAGAATATTTCCATCACCAAAAAAGGATCTGGAAGGGACTGAAAAGTATTCTCAATATTCTCAAAACATTATTCACAGAGTACAGTATATATACATTTCTCAATTGTACGTAAGCAAAAGAGCAAGAGAGAATGAGATAAGAGCATGTGGGCGTGTAAGTAGGCGTGAAGGTGGGCGTCCATGTGGGCGTCCACTTGATGATAATGGGTAATTTGTCATGTGTGGGTGGATACCTGGAGAATCCTGCAATGTCAGCAGAAATATTTGGCAGAGATGCGTGCACAGTCGCATGACGTGTGATTGATGTGCAACTAGAGGGAGAAAGGGACTTGACATTTAGCTCTACATGTGGAGACAAAAGTCTGGGGTTATGTCAACCTAATCCCAAATCATATCTAATATCCTATGTTTAAAGAACTGTGTTATCCAAAAAGAAAGGTCTCTCGAACAAAATCTATTCTATACTGACTGTGAGTGCGTGTACAAGCGTCTAAGTGTCTACACTAAATGCGAGGGGGTAGGAATATTCCATGGTAACAGGGCTATGAATTACTTGCATAAAGACAGAGAAGCCGGGCCTTTTGCTCGGTAGCTGGAAGAATGTTTACTTAAACTACTAGACAGGAATGCATTGGGCAGGGAACGGAGCAGATAATTTCGAAGGTGAAATACAGTTTTTGGCAGAGAATAGGCTGGATCAGGCACTGTTAGCCGCGCAGGGAGTGAGACAAAGTTCATGGTCACAGATGCAGGCTCAGACTGGAGCTTTCAGAGGCAGAAGGCAAGAAGAGTTTGATGACAGAATCAGGGCCTACTTGCCTGGACTGAAAAATAGCATAAGTGAACCATATAAAGCCGGTGGCCTTTCATACTTAGGAATGGAATATCCGGCCTATTCATGGCGGATCTGACAGAGGACATGTTGACGGTGGACGCACATGTGTTTGCGTCTTCATAACTGGAACTGGAGGGAACATACATGTACTTGTGATTCATACATGAAACCGTTGGGGTCCAAGATAGGGGACATAACTGATCAGAAAAATCCATATTTCCACATTCCCTCCTTGTCCCCTACTTGCCCGTTAAGAGATATCAATCTTCATCAATCCATTGATCTGTTCATATAACATCATTTGTTCTTCTTTCTTCTTCCGTGACGAATGAAATCTTGGTGGTGGAATACACGATGTGGCACACAGACCACAGATCGCTGGTCCACATTGTAGACATAGACAGCAACTGAATAGTATGAGAAGGCCAATACCTAGGAAAGATAGGACCTTCCATCCAAAGGTAGATAATACACTCCAAAACCAACCGGACCAAGTCCAGGTGCCTGGATTCTGGTGTATCTGGCTTACAATCTTATGAAGGCGAGTTATGGCTTTATATACAGATGGCGAATTTTCTGGTATGAAAAATGCAACAGCTTGATTTGATGACCCTACAAGCTCCGCCCCTATCGGCCAGGATAACGTCAAGGACAAGACTATTTTGAAGCACAACAATCCGCATAGCAGACTGCTCTTCTGTTAAATTGCCTAAGGCGGAAATAGTTTCGTTCACTACTGCTTCAAAGGTTCTGGTTAATCTACGTATCAGCTTACTATTGGTAACTGTACCTATATAGGGAAAGAAACCTTTATTGAAATCTGTGTATTTTTCCCATGCTGTTTCAGTGTAATCGACAATTGGGAGATCTCTCTGCTGTCTATTGTGTACTAAATGAGTATTTCTATGATAATCAGGAGGAGCTAGGAAAACAGGTGGTAGGAGGAATGCTATGTAACAGGTACCGTCCCAATCTAGAGGTAGGCGTATATATGCGGTCTGGCCACATATAAAGTAGGAATGACGAGAAGCTCTAAATGTAGACTTGCCTTGATCACTGAATTTTATTACAGTGGTGCATTTACTATGGCCCATGTGTATGGAGCCATTCTTTCTTATACATAATTCCCCTTTTTCTGGGAATACGGACATGGCGGGCAAGATTGGTGTAGCTTCAGATTCAACGTTCAGGATCATGAGGTTAAGTGTAAAATTACCTAATCCATATACTTCATTTCTTAGATCAGTTCCTGTTCTTTTGGGAAGTCCCTCCTTGTTAGGGTAGCAGACTTTAAGCAAAAACTAAATTCAGGTTTCCCCATACCCAGTTGTCTTGATAAACTGCGGAATTCGAATCTAGGGAATTAATCAAACTAAACCATGCTCCACAGGAGCCATTGTGTGTGAACGGATAGAGAAAGAGGGGCAAAACTCCCTTATAGTTCTGATAGGGGGGGAGTCGGCCACAGACCCAGCAGTCTGTAGCATTGCTTAGTCTGATGTGAATGGTGCAGCATCTGAATAAAGGTATTGTTGCGTAAGGCAAGTCGATATGATAGCTCATAGGATGGCAGATCACTAAATGTGTGCTTTATGGTATCATTAGTGGAGGAGTATAAGAGTGAGGCAATAGGAGGAAAAAATAGCATGTAGTATTAAGCTGATACATATTATCGTGATGCACATCTTGCTTTTTCTTATCAATATTATTGTCCAAGATCTTATGCAAGCCAGAATACATGTTCAACCGCTTCACCACCTAGTGGACTTAATTGATCAAACGGGTTCTGACTTTTTTTTAGATCTAAGTTTAGCTTTGTGGAAACTGCTGGGGAGTCTCCTCTAGAAAATGGTGTTCAAAATCCAAAATCCAAGTTTAAAGTCTTTTTCCTTTGTAAAAGAGTGGTGAAGGTGCACTTTGACTTTAACGGCCGTCCCCGTGGTCCAGAGCACTGACTTTGGCGCCTTCCATCCAGGAGCGATGGAGTATTCTTTGACCTGGGTGTTGTCAGGGAAGGCGGCAGCAACCTGCGAACAACAAGAGAGTAGTGCAGACATCAAGGAAGCCAGGTAATCTGTCAGCATCAGTAATCTTTTAGGCATTGGAGTGCCCCACATATTTGGTGGTCTATCAAAGGCCACTTCATAGGGAGATAAGCCTGTTCTAGAATGAGCTACCATTCGCATGTAAAAGAGGGCAACCGGCAGGGCTACCATCCAATCTATACCTTTGTCTGCGCAAATTTTAATGTCTGATTATGTCTTTCTACAAGGCCTGCTGCTTCAGGATGTCGCACACAATGGAATTTCCAGGTATACCCTAACAGAAGGGACACCTGCTTCATTAGTACCAGAACATATTTGTAACCTCTACATCTGTTTATTTGGATATAATCCATTTGGAGCACTTCAAAAGGGTGGTCAGGTGGATGGAATCCACCTTGTTCCATCGGAATGCCTTTACCTGGATTGAATTGGCAACAGATCATACATGTTCTGACCTTTTGTTTCGCTGCTGCACGCAGGTGCTTGTTGAACCATATATTCTGTAAGCTATCTATCATTGCTTTCTCTCCTAAGTGTGTGGGACTATGTGCGGTATTTATAATCACTTGTACCATGGTATCAGGAAGAAACCATGTGGATTTGCCCTTATTCATCCAACCCTGATCAGTCAGTACCCCTCCTTGTTCCGACCATTTCTTTAATTCGTCCATAGTAGCATGTGTCTGTATGTCTTGTACATCCTTGGAAGGATCCCTAACTGTCATGGCTTTGGACACTTATTGAACCTGTAACTTTGTCATGTCTAGTGGGGTCTGAGCTGTCCGTTTAGCTGTTCGGTCTGCCAGATCATTGCCTTGGGAAATGGTATCTGTGGCTCTAGTATGTGCTTTACATTTTAGGATAGCTATGGCTGTTGGTAAATGTATTGCTTCCAGTAGGGCTTGAATATGGGGGCCATGCTGTATCTTGGCCCCATGAGAGGTCAAGAAACCTCTTTCTCGCCAGAGAATCGGTGTAAATGTTTACTCTCAGGTGCTTAGCTCTTATGCACGCTTGTGTCAGGGCGATGAGCTCTGCTGCTTGTGCTGACAATATGTCTATTCTTTTAGTCTCTATTATTACAGTATCAGTAGTCACTGCATATGCTGCCACTAATTCTCCCGCCCCTGTCCTCATGCATGAGCCGTCAACATATAGTGTTAGGTCGGGGTCTGGGAGTGCAACGTCTGTCAAGTCTTGTCTTGGTTTAGTCACGGTATGTATTACTTCAACACAGTCGTGTGGTGAAACGCTTTCTGTACTGGAGGGCAAAAGGGTAGCAGGATTCAGTATGTTGCATCGTCTGATCTCTATGTGTGGTTGAAATAACGTTGGCTCATAGCCTGTCAGTCTAGCTACAGTCAGGTGTTGTGTTTGTGTCCGGTTCAAGAGAACCTCTACTGCGCGTGGTACTTGTACTGTCAGAGGGTGGCCCAGCACTATCAAGTCACTTTGTCTTATGGCTAAGGCCGTTGCTGCAACTGATTTTAGGCACGCAGGCAAAGCCTGTGCTACTGGGTCTAATGTACTAGAAAAATAAGCACAGGGCTCGTGTTTTCCTGCATGATCTTGTGTCAGGACAGATAGTGCTGTTCCATCCCGCTCTGTCACAAAAAGCATAAACGATTTGTTGTAATCAGGGTTTGCTAAAACTGGTGCTTGACATAAAGCTCTCTTTAATTCTTCAAATGCCACAGTGTGTTCTTGAGGACTTTAGTCTTTTTGTGTCTTGGGCTGGGAAAAACCAGAAATCAATTGAATACGTTCCGGTGCCCACAACTAATTCCCCTGAAAGATCACAATAAAACATGAGAAAAAGGGGAAAGCACCATACCTATTTCCTCGACTTAATTTCTAAGGGGGCTAATTTCTAAGGGGCTTAATTTCTTAAGGGGCTAGCGGGAAGCGAACCTCCTCAGGGGCCAGCAGAAAGCCAATATTCTCCTCCTTCCCCCCCTTTTTGACAGGAGGAAATCTGAAACAGATTTCACTGCTGTCAAACACTATCAAACCCTGTGTCTTGTCAACACTATTAATCCCTGTGTGTAGCTACTGGGCGTAAGCAAAATTATAGGAGATACACAGCGTATTTGAAACGGCGAGAAATCCTTCAAATTAATGTACAAACCTCATTGTGTTAGCTCATAAGCTAGCCAAATGACATCTCATATGCAAATGTCCCTATTACATGAACCTACACCAACCTGAAGTCAATATTAATGCTAGTAGGCCCCAATAGGAATGCTAAATTACCTAAATATTCGGAAAACCAAGTTTAAGAACAGTTGTTAATGTTGATAATTAATAATTTATCTGCTAAAGAAATCAGTCATTTTGCAATAATTTCCACCTATACAATAAATAGCCTAATTTAAAAACAAGTCAACTTTTGGGGCCACCATTTACAAGAATGAGCTTACTAAAGCAAACTTTAAAAAGGAAATCCTGTCAGATATTTTCTCATTACCCTAAATACCGAGCCTCATTTGTCACTCTGTGGTGGCAGTCCTGATTTAAAACAGGCCTTTCAAGAGGTAAGATGTGAGTGCACAGATCATAATGGTTCCTCAATGTCCAATCTGGAAACATATGACCGAGGCTGCCTGTCTATAAGAGAAAGGCAGTTATGTGAAAAATATTTTAGTCTTGCATAGCCTCTTTCTTTTGTTTCATTCATCTCCAACACCAATTAGACATACACTGATAACGTGTTGTCTGCTATTTTGACAGCATGATAAAGGTAATATCACATCTGTGAAATTTAGTAATTGTGAACAAGTTCCAGCCAAGCGCTGTGCAAAGATCGCCGTCGTCACGACTATCTCTGTACTTGCACAGGAGAACTTGGTATTAAACGCTAAACAGACTGGTCAATACAACACAAAAACAAAACATATATAAAATACATATGCCAAGCCATCAGTATACCAAGCACAGAAAGCATAGACAATTGCACTAACATATATAAATGAGCAGCGATGCGCAATTACAGTACCTACAGCTCAGAGGCGAACATTCTGGCCTGCTTAATTTGTCAGGCTTTTAATCAATAATTGAGTTACCTGCCCTATACACCCCCATCTGAAATCACCGTGTCAAGTCTGACACACAGAATCAGCAAGAATAATCAAAAACGAAGAACACACGAACCTGTTTGGTTTCTTTTATAAAAACAGAATCAGCAATAATAATCAAAAACGAAGAACACACGAACCTGTTTGTTTTCTTTTATAAAAATGAGCTATGCATCTTCGTCAACACAATGTACCCTAATGTCCCAGACGAAGACGCACCTCTCATCTCTCCTCACAGACTTTTAACCACTGGATCATTTATCCAATGCAACTGGTGGCAGCTTGTGGCCACAATTCAAAAATGTCTGAATTTGAAAATCGTTTTTATATAGGCACATAGCCCTTAAAATTCCAAGCAAGAGCAACATTTTACTTTCTGGCCAGAAGCAATATAACAATTGCTAAAAAATAAAACAAATCTTCTCCATAGACATTTCCTCGGGGCACTTGTTTTGCACAGAATAGAACAAGGGAATCTTTCTCGACTTACATTTCTCAGCTGCCCTGTCTTATCAGAGAAGCTAAAAATAGCCCCTCAGCGCGGCCTGAGCCTGGGCTGCCAGCCAACTTTTTTTCGTTGTTCCGGCTGCAGGCATTACACAGATGCATGTCAGAGAAGCTGTCTAAGCAGTGCCTCTGTTCTGCTCCTCTCACCGGCCCCCACCTACACTGGCTACAAGGTCAGAATCTGTCTCCGATTTCTGTATCACATACTGCTCTACACAGCCCCCACCTTCTCCTCACTCTGAAGCTGTCAAAGACAAAAAGACTACTCAATTCCATAAAAACTGCAATAATTCGCTCAATTGAAAAATTATTTTTATATACAATTTGCTCTCAGGGGGTCATAATCTCACCGACTTGACCCAGCACATTGGCTCACTGGACCACCAAGAACACAACCCTGTATTCTTGAACAATTTGCAAATTCGAAATACCCACAATTCTTTATTTTTTTTTTTTTTTTTTTTTCAAGCTAAACTTTTCAACAATTACTTTTTCGTTAGCACTTTGTACATTAGGGGTGTCATCAAATCACAGGTGTTGCTCTTTCTCTAGCTACACCCCTCCCAATTCCCTTTTAACAACGTGAACAAATGTGGGACCATGAAAACACCAGCCATGCGCTGTTCGTTTGGTGGGAGGCTCAAGAACCTTTGGGCTACTATATCAATATTATATGTATCGTTGTACTTGCGGTGGCACTCTAACTGGTCTTTCTACTGGGGCCACTCTTGCTAGGTCCTCTGAAATGACGTGATAAATACCAGCAACGTCAGTATTTCTTTCTCTGTCAGCCTGCGCTCATTTTACCTACTCCAATTACTCCTGTAACATCTGTTCCTTGGCTTTTCCAGACTCCAGTCTACTCCTCTCTGCTTCGTGAAACACTTACTCTGACCTACTATGTGACTCCTTGCGCCAAAAACTCAATGGCATCCTTCCAAGCTGGTCTACATTTTCTCTTTCATAAGAGTGTTTCGTTGTCCATCTACTTGTTCTGCTTTTACTCGTATACCTTCCTCAACTAACACGTTTTCTCGGGCTTTGTCTGAATCCTCCCTACTTTTCTTCCTGTCTACGTGCTTTTTCTGTGCGTCTATGAGATTCTTTACGCCATAACTCAACGGCGTCTTTCTGTGACTGTCCCTGTTCGGGCGCCATTATGTGGTAAATAAAATATTACGCTGTCAGACTTTTAAAATATAAATAAGATCATGCATAAAGCAAGAGGCTGAGTCTGTGGTATCAGGTTCATAAAGGGATTTATTCCATTAACTCGAGTCAAAGGGAGAATATTTCCATCACCAAAAAAGGATCTGGAAGGGACTGAAAAGTATTCTCAATATTCTCAAAACATTATTCACAGAGTACAGTATATATACATTTCTCAATTGTACGTAAGCAAAAGAGCAAGAGAGAATGAGATAAGAGCATGTGGGCGTGTAAGTAGGCGTGAAGGTGGGCGTCCATGTGGGCGTCCACTTGATGATAATGGGTAATTTGTCATGTGTGGGTGGATACCTGGAGAATCCTGCAATGTCAGCAGAAATATTTGGCAGAGATGCGTGCACAGTCGCATGACGTGTGATTGACGTGCAACTAGAGGGAGAAAGGGACTTGACATTTAGCTCTACATGTGGAGACAAAAGTCTGGGGTTATGTCAACCTAATCCCAAATCATATCTAATATCCTATGTTTAAAGAACTGTGTTATCCAAAAAGAAAGGTCTCTCGAACAAAATCTATTCTATACTGACTGTGAGTGCGTGTACAAGCGTCTAAGTGTCTACACTAAATGCGAGGGGGTAGGAATATTCCATGGTAACAGGGCTATGAATTACTTGCATAAAGACAGAGAAGCCGGGCCTTTTGCTCGGTAGCTGGAAGAATGTTTACTTAAACTACTAGACAGGAATGCATTGGGCAGGGAACGGAGCAGATAATTTCGAAGGTGAAATACAGTTTTTGGCAGAGAATAGGCTGGATCAGGCACTGTTAGCCGCGCAGGGAGTGAGACAAAGTTCATGGTCACAGATGCAGGCTCAGACTGGAGCTTTCAGAGGCAGAAGGCAAGAAGAGTTTGATGACAGAATCAGGGCCTACTTGCCTGGACTGAAAAATAGCATAAGTGAACCATATAAAGCCGGTGGCCTTTCATACTTAGGAATGGAATATCCGGCCTATTCATGGCGGATCTGACAGAGGACATGTTGACGGTGGACGCACATGTGTTTGCGTCTTCATAACTGGAACTGGAGGGAACATACATGTACTTGTGATTCATACATGAAACCGTTGGGGTCCAAGATAGGGGACATAACTGATCAGAAAAATCCATATTTCCACATTTGGTTGTCCTTGCCCGGGAGGTGTTCCGCCATGAGGAAGATGTTTCTCCGAATGGCCCACTTCCACATGCTCTGAGCTATGTGAGATAACTGTGGAGAGTGTGTTCCTCCCTGCTTCTGTATGTAGTACTTGGCAGTCATGTTGTCCGTCCGGATCAACATGACTTTGTTGCACAAGTGGACTTTGAATGCCTTCATTGCTAAGAAGATCACCATTAGTTCCAGAAGGTTGATGTGCATCCCCCTCTGCTGTGTTGTCCATAGTCCCTGCACTGTGTAACTGAGTACATGAGCTCCCCATCCCTGGAGAGACGGGTCCGCCGTCAGTACTATTTGTGGTACAGGCTCTTGGAACGGTCGGCCCTTGGCAAGGTTTTGTGGATTCCACCAATGCAGAGAGTTGTATGCCCGACCGCTGACCAACACTAGGTCTTTCAACTGTCCTTGAGCCTGATTCCACTGACGTGCTAAGCACTCCTGAAGCGGGCGCATATGTAATCTTGCGGGAGTGTTGAGGTCTGAACTTTTTTATTAGCAACTGCATGCTGTGGATCCTCATGGAATTGGGTTGTGCCGTGGTCGCCAGAGTGTCTATGGTCGCGCCTAGGTACTGCCGTACGTGGGCGGGTTGAAGGTGGGACTTTGGATAATTTAGTGAGAATCCCAGGCTGTGAAGAAGGTGAATGGTGTGGGATACGTGGCTGGCACACCGCCGGGCGGACTTTGCCTGGATAAGCCAGTCGTCCAGATAAGGATAGACGTGTATGTGCTGTCTCCTTAAGTGTGCTGCCACAGTTTCTAGGCACTTGGTGAACACCCTTGGTGCTGTGGTTACTCCGAAAGGGAGGACCTTGAACTGGTAATGTTGATCTTGAAGAGTGAACCCGAGATATTTTCTGTGTGATGGGTGTATGGGTATATGGATATATGCATCTTTTAGATCTAGTGTTGCGAGAAAGTCTCCCTGACTGAGCAACGGCAGCACCTGCTGCAGGGTGATCATGTGAAAATGCTCTGACAGAATGTAACGGTTCAGATGTCTTAGGTCCAGTATGGGTCTGAGAGACCCGTCCTTTTTGGGGATCAGAAAATAAAGTGAGTACACCCCTGATCCTTGGTCTTGTACAGGCACTAGTTCTATGGCTCCTTTGTGGAGCATACTGAGCACTTCCTGGTGCAATAAGTGCAAGTGCTCTGCGGACATAGGACGGTGTCTTGGTGGTATGTTTGGCGGAGTGGATGTGAGCTCTAGACAATAACCGTACTGGACAATTTCTCTCACCCACCTGTCTGTGGTGATGGATTTCCAGACCGGCAGGAACTGTTGGGAGTCTCCCCCCGACAGGTGTTATGTGGTCGGGGGGCAGTGACAAGGTGTCACTGTTTGGTGGTGGCGGAGGACCTGGAGCTGTTGTTTCCTCGGCCTCTACCCTTGACGTTGTTGCCACGGTATCCACCTCTGTGGTTTTTATTATAGTTGGTCTGCGTACCTTGTTTAGTGTACTGCGACTGCTGTGAGTTCTGACCTCTAGATGGTCCCCTGTTGGTAGAGCGACGAAAGGACCCACTCCTAAACTGCTGTGATTGCAGAGCCCCCATAGACTTTGCAGTCTCTGTATCTTTTTTGACTTTCTCTAGGGTGGTGTCAACCTCTGGGCCAAAGAGGGAGTGAGGGTTGACAGGTTGATTGAGTATAGTGGTTTGTATCTCTGGTTTGAATCCAGAAATTCTTAACCAAGCATGTCGTCGTAACATGACGCTGGTGTTAATAGCCCTAGCTGCAGTGTCAGCTGTGTCAAGAGCGCACTTAATGGAAGCGTTGCTTATGAGCTTCCCTTCTCTAATCAGTGACTCTGCTCCTTCCTTATATTGATCTGGGAGGTGCTGTAGCAGTGTCTCTAGGGTATCGTAATGCGCCCTGTCATACCTAGCAAGAAGTGCCTGAGTGTTGGCAATTCTCCAAATGTTAGCTGCCTGTGCAGCAACTCTCTTTCCAGATGTTTCTAAGACCTTAGACTCGTTGTCAGGGGGAGGAGCATCACCCGTTGTCTGTGAGTTGGCCCTCTTCCGAGCATTGGAAACCACCAACGAGTCCAAAGGCAGCTGGCCTCTTATGTAGGTAGGGTCCACAGGAGCTGGCCTATACTTTTTCTCCATCCTAGGGTTCAGTACTCTTGCCCTCGTGGGCTCCTTAAAAATGTCATTAGCCTGTTTTAGGACACCCTTGAGCATGGGCAGAGTTTTAACAGATCTTTCTGAGGTAGAGAAGGTATCCATCAGAAAATCATCCTCAATAGGATCAGTGTGGAGCTGTACATCATGGTTCTCAGCTGCTCTCCCAATTCATGCATTGAAGGCAGCAGCATCTTCAGTTGGAGATGTTTTCACCTCATATGCTTGTGTGTCTGGAGCAGTATGTGGGTCCCCCACACCAATAGTGTCCACCCAAGGTTGGTTTTGGTCGTCAGGGTCAGTGGTCAATGGATAAGTGCTATCATCAGCACCATAATCTCCTGCATCCACATCAGACTGTGTGGGTGAGAATGAGTGAGGCTCCTGTCCATAATCTTGAACATGTTCCAGAAGAACTGGTGATGTGGTTTTCGGTTTCTTTAATGGAATTCTGTATGGTTCCATAGGTTTCTCTGGCATGATCTTTCTTTTATGTAGTGAAAGTTTACCAGTCCCTGAAGAGATAAACTGCCTCGGCTCCTCATCCTCTTGAGGTACTTCAACAGTTGTTGGTCCCATTGACACCCCTGTTGGCGCTTCTACAGCGTTCTTTGTGTCGATACCTTTCTTCGGTGCGGGACCCTTCTGTGCGTCGAACATCCTTGGTCGCACCGCCGGTGGTAATCCGAACTTGATGTGCGTCGACACGGTCTGAACCGTGCAGGCCGTGTTCGGCTGCGGGGCTGTTGTCGCGGTGAGCAGCGAAGCACGGTCTTGGATGCGTAATAACGACTCCGACACCGTCTTCTTTACGAAGGGGGACGGTGTCGTGGACTTGACATGGTCCTTCGAGACCTTCCTTGGTGTGGCATCGAGCCCCATACCAGACGTTGGTTTCTCGGCACGAGGATTGGAAGGGTTTGGCTCTTGAGAGTTGCCCTTTTTTCCCGTATCGACGATCCTCAGCGCCGATTTTTTCGTGTCGACCACCTTGACCGAGGTCATAGGTGCCGTCTTTTGTGTCTTCGGCTCCGACGGCTTCGAGGCCTTGTCTCCGCTGAGAGTAATTTTCTCTTTCGGTTTCGATTTCGGTGCCTGTGCCTTCAGTTTCGGTTTTCCTTGACCGGATGATGGCGCTTTCGAGACCGATGGCTCCGTAGGATAGTTCGAAGCCGGGCTTTGAAGCGGGGCTGTAGAACGAGAGGAAAGATCTCGGGTAAGGCCGTGTGGCGATCCCTCGACCTGAGCCTTATCGAGTGCCTCTTCGGGCCCTGCACCGACACGTGGGCTTAGCTCATCTTCCGAGCCATCTCCCTCGGCCCCAAGGGCCTCTTCGTCGTCTCCTACCTTATCGACGGCATTATCGTCCTCGACATCTACGATACGCTCGTCTTCGGCATCATAGTTGGATTCACGCTCCGAATCCGTATCCGATAGTCCCTCCAGAACTTCAAAGTCCACGACTTCTTCATCTTCGGTCCCGAAGATGTTGTCCGGGTTTGGCCCCGCTTTCTGCGCCTCGAGCCGAGCTGCTCGACGAATGCGAAGAGTTTTCTTCGATCGGAACCTGGAACACGCCATACAGGTGGCTTCGTCGTGTGTTGGAGAGAGGCATTTATTGCACACGGGGTGCACGTCGAAGCGAGCATACTTTGCGTTGCAAAGAGGGCAACGCTTAAAGGGGTAATTTGATGTTTCCATCGTCGATCTCGATTGGGCCTCTGGCGTCGAAGGGCAAACGGCTAACTTCGATGCTTTTCTAGAGAATCAACTGTAGAAAAATACTTGGCGCCGAACGTAAAACAATACCGACGAGTTTAAAAGCCTTTTGGCTTGACAAAAATAAAGTTTTCCTAAATACTCAAAGAGCTAAGATTAGGACATCCGAACCCAATGGCGGAAAAAAACAATCTAAGGATGGAGGGGATGCCCATGCGCACTGTAGTCCAGGGGAGGAGCCACCTATCTCGTGATACTTCGAAGACTCTTCCAGGACAACAATATGCAATCATCCGGACACAACACAAGGCGGCGATCTATGCACAGATATGAATTCAGCAGCCCACATGCCTCGAACAAATAGGCACTGCTCCTAATCTCCGGATCTGGAATCTATTTTCAGAAAGACACAGGTTTCTTTTATACCTACTTTTCAATCTTTATATTTTACCATATGAATTTCTCTATACCTGGTACACGATGAAGAACTATTGTAAGGTGCAGATCAGTTGCTGGCGCTCGGTACCTGGGGATCTTGGAAAACCTGCAAACCCTATATATACCCGCAACTAGAAGGGTCTAGAGGACATAAAGGTATATTGCTTCTGTAAATAAGCCATCTTCACAAGAAGTCACAAACAAAAACATTGTCACAAATGGCCGTTTTGTCCCACTCATTTTCAATATCCTTTTAATTTCAAAAGCTAGTGTCTTTAGGAAAACCTTAAGGGATCTACACAAATGACCTCTGTTGAACTCAGAATTGTGCCTACTTTTCAGAAATATATAGGTTTCTGGGATCACTCCGGGGTTTCACCGCGGTTTCCAACACAATCTGGAAATACAAAAACATCAGGGTTTTTTTTTGTTGTTTACATTTCTTTATTGGGAGTTTTACATTTCATGGTACATAGTTGCACATCATTGTTACCACATGATGACAGGGGTGGGCAGGCAGGTGAAAGGTATCATTGCATCCTGGAACAACCATCACATTTCATATTTAACATCACTTATAAGAAATAGCAAAATGAAATGGAAATAACACTTCAGGTGGGCTATCATGTGTAATGGTAGGTTGCCTGGTGCTTGCTGCCTGCATATGTGGGTTTCCCCGAGTCGCGGGTTGATGTTCAGTCCCCAAATCTATCCCCATACACCTCCTTATATCTTGTCCATGATTGTGTTCCCAAGACAGACGTGCCGACTACATAGGTGTCTGGGGGAAAACGTAGCTGTGGTGTTAGTGGCGGGAGGAAAGAGGAGCTCGGGGGGGGTGCGTCCTCCATCGGGGGACCTGGGTGTTGGTCTTGTGGGGCCCTAGTGTACAGTGGACCCTGCGTAACGCGTGGCTGTTTGTTTGTTTGCGCTATGGGGGACAGGGGCGGGGATTGGGATTGTGTGGTCGTGGGTGATTCCTCTGGTGTTGCCTCTTGACCAAAGTGGAACAGGAGTTGCGCCCATTCCATTGAGATGGGGTGTTTACGTATCCCTTTCACCTTCTCATCTCTTAGTGTTTCTTCCTCTGCTGTCCCCCACTTTTTTACGGTGCCTATCCAGGCTGCTTCTGGGGGTACTGCTGGGGCCCTCCAATGCATGGCTATTCCACGTTTCGCTAAAAGCATAACCAGGGATGCAAACCTGCACTGCACCTTTTCTGTCCTCCGCCTGCAGAAGACGCCTAGGGCGCATGCCTCCCACGTAGAGATGTTCATGAGGTTGACTGTCGCCCTTAGGATCTGATGTACCCTGGCACAATACTGTTGGATTGTGGGGCAGTCCCAGAACATGTGTTTAAAATTCGCCTCCAGTGCCTGGCATCTGGGGCATACGAAATGTGTATCAGGGTAAAAACAGTGGAGCTGGTGAGGTGTCAAGTATGCACGATGTAAAATACTGAATTGGATGTTTTTGAAACGTGCGTTCCTAGAAACATTCTTTGGGTATTTTAGTGCCTTTTCCCATTCCTTATCATGAAGCACTCGTCCTATCTCGTCCTCCCATTTCTGGCATAGGGCTTGTAAAGGAACTGTGATCAGTTCCCGGATTGCTTTGTAGTGCCAAGTGACTAAATGTGTCCCCGGACAAATACGCAAAATTGTGTGTAGCACCGGATGTGTCGGTGGTTCCCCCTCAGTGAGATCCCAGTAGTGTCAGGGGCTATCTACTAATCGCCTATGTACCAGGAATTGTCCCAGGGGAAGCTTGTAGTCTTCCCTCAATTAAGCATATGTTTTCAGCTGCCCATCTTCGAACAGGGACTCGACCTCTGTCACCTTGTGTTCAGTCCATATCCGGAAGGTGCCTGTGGTGTAATATTTCTCCCGTTGAGGAAATCCTACCAGTGGGAGCAACGGGGAGTACAGGGGCCGACCCCTTGACATACGGTGTATACGCATCATGTATTTGCGGGCTAGCGATACCTGTAGGGCAGCGTTTCCCAAACTGTGGTCCGCGGACCCCGAGGGGTCCGTGACACATTCCCAGGGGGTCCACAGGACTTGAGTGCCTACCGTCTGTGTAAAAAACGAAACGCTCATGCGCCCCCACAGCACATAAGAGGTGTGAATGTTGTTGGCACCGGGGCGGCAAGACTGCAATACAATCTGGCCAATCACCATTCAGCTATAGGTGCAAGCTGAAGGGTGATTGCCCTTATTGTGTTATTCACTTCTGCCCATCACCCGACGGCGTGTTCGCATGGCAGTGCGTGCGTTTCCGCTTCTGTTTATGGCCAGGCCCAGGACATTTTGCTACCATATGTCCCCATTTGCCCTGAAATCAGCTGTGTGTCGAGATTGAAGAGCATTGGAGGCTGGAGCATGTCGAACGGGCAGGAGGGTTCTTCTCCATCTGGAACTGCATGCAAGTGTTTAAATTTGGGTGTGCGCTTTTGCTAACGTACTGATGTTTTCAGGTTTAGTAATGGCAACTGCAAATTTTCAGTACTTTCCACTTCGCTACTATGGTACCTTGTCTTTTCTTCTGCCCGTACTTAGTATGCAAGTCACTGAGATCGGCACGCTTTTAATGTTGATTTAATTAGAGGCAGAAATATTGAGTATCAGCCGGGCCATGAAACGGTAATAAACTTATGACCCTAATTGAACTGATCAATATGAGCTGGAGGGATCGCCTCTCCCAGACTTGCTAAGATTAGAAAAAACGTTTTATTCCAAGCCTCAGCAGTTTCCATTAGCGTGCCTTCTGGGCGGGGCCGTGAGTATACCGTGGGCCTCCATCTCCGTGCATCGGGATTGAAATTCCACCGGGATGATGGATTTATGTTCTAACATTAGCCGGCTCGGTTTTCGTTGTTTTTCTCTTTGTTTGTTTGCAATCTGCATCATTATCAGGCAGGGCTTCCTCCCCAGCCTTGGCAATGGGGCTGCCTGTGGTACAATTCCGAGATTTTTCTGAATGACTGCTAACAGTATTTGCTAGAAAGTGCTTTACTTCATGTTGCTGCATTGCATAGGGCAGGCTCAGAAGACTAGGTTTCTCATTGTAAACAGAAGTAAACTAAATGGATGAATAACAGTTCCCAATTGACACCAAATGGCAACTCAATTTGCAGCACAGATTCTGAACATGCAGCATCATCTAAACCCACTTCGATTACAGAATGCAATACACTGTCTCGTAACTTCTTGTGCAGGTCTGGGTCCCACCTCCAAGAAGGCAGACATCTGTCCTAAGCTGCTCTTAGCAATCCCTGCCTCTCCATCACAGTTCACAGCGTACCCCCCACCCAAGAAGGCAGACGTCTGTCCTAAGCTACTCTTAGCAGTCCCTGCCTCTCCATCACAGTTCACAGAGAACCCCCTCCCCCCATCTGTGAAATAGTTTATTAGAAAACCAAACAAGTATAAACACTGTGATGTCATAAGCATTGCGTTTTGTGTGCACGTAATAGTTTGCATGGTTGATGGATCAGTAATGGATTGCAGCGTTTACTATGATTGGTGAATTTCAGTTTTTAGGCTTTGTTTTGTCACCATAACCTCACTTGAACTGGGTTTTTAAGTGAATTTCTGAGTTTTAAAAAAACCTATGTTAAGGTGTTATAACCAACCATAACTTCACTTCACTTTAAATGTAGCTCAGTGAATCAGAGTTTTTTTGAGAGTTTAGTACAGCCAAACTTTGAATGTGTTCCCTTCCCAATGTGCGAACAGATTACCCTGAATTATCCTACAAGGCACTTAAGGTTTTACTTCCTCTCCCCACCACATATTTATGTGAGAAGGCTTTCTCAAATCTTATGTACCTTAAAAATAAGTGCAGAAATCGCATGCAAAATGTTGAAGCTGACCTAAGGATTCAACTTTCCGAAATAAAACCAAACTTTGAAAACTTAATCGCCGGGATGCAGCACCATCCTTCCCATTAAAATGTTTTAATTTTTGCATATTTTTCAATATAAAATAATAAAAGCTTTAGTAATGCAAGTATTTGTTTGGTGTGTACTTGTTTGTGTATTTTTTTGCGAATTACTGTTTTATTTTTTTGAAATTGAACCTGTACAAATTGCTTGGGGGTCCCCGGCTTCCAGTGGTGATTCAGTGGGGTGGGGTCTGTATTGACAATTCTGTTCAGGTGCAACCAATAAGAGGAGCCACTCATCCAAATGGGGTATTGGGTGTAAACAGCGATATCTTTCTTAATAACTCAAGGCCAATTCACTTTTTATCATGGAATATTGCGGGTTTGGAAAAGAATCTCGCTGATCCTCTTTGGAGTGATTTTATTAATAAATTCGATATTATTCTATTTCAAGAGACATGGAGCCTAGTTCCCCTCTATAGGTCAGGCTATTCCACCTTCCATATTCCAGCGATTAGCTCACCCAGAGGTAGGCCTTCAGGGGGGCTCCATGTTTGGGTTAACATCCACTTGAATTGGTCACCTAAAAACCATGTAACCTCTTCTCAGGACATCCTTCGTATCTCTATGGGTGGGCCAGATTTAAGAGATGGCTTAGAAATCTTTAACATCTATGCCAGAGGGACCCCGGGAGGCAAAGTAAGCCCTATTATATCGTCCCTGGACTCTGAGCTTACGGCCATCACCTCCGCAGCAGGCATTTTCGTTGCAGGAGATCTTAATTGCACTTTTGAGCCCCTTTGCGACGAGGATGTCCAGGGTACTAGGGACTTAGACACTAAGTGGGAAATTCCCAGCCTTAGCCTCCCTCCAATAAAGAAATGGTCTCAAAGAGCCATTCAAATCAATGCTCTGACCCTAGAGCATAATCTGAGGGCGACAAATGGTAGAACAAAATCTGATCCAATGGGAGCTCCAACCTTTATTAGAACCAGGGTGCCTTCGCGCATCGACTATATCTTGCTGGACGTCGGGTCATGGGTCGACCTCATCGATATGGAAGTTATTCCAAGATGCGAAAGCGATCACAACCCTTTGTCCATGCAATTTTTGCGCAACTCTGATCTTATACCAACCGAGTATCTTAGCACCAGGAGCCCCTGGTTGAGGGAAATTGTGCCCTCCAACTGTAATCGGCGCCTTAAATGGCCCAGGGTTGCCGAACAAGAATTGTCTTTGGATGGCATCAGGAAGATTATGAATGCCAGTATTTTAACGATCAATGGTGTTCCTGATACTCCCCCTTCACCTGCTCATTCTTCAAAGCTTAAGGAAATATATCTTTCAACTGTGGTTAAGGTGGGCGAGTTTTTCCAGGCCAAAGTTAATTGGGGTTGTAAGCGTCCTCCCCCAAAGGCCGAAAACCTATGGTATTCTGATGACTGCAGGAAAAGGAGGCAGGACCTATCGAGAGCTTTAAAATCCAAGGTCCAGATAAATATCCTCTCCGCAAGGAAATCATACTATAGGTCTATCGCCATAGCGAAACGAGCTTGGGAAGAAACCCACTGGAAAGAACTCAAATCCGCCGCCCAGCTGAAGGATGCTACCCTATTTTGGGACCTCATCAATGTTAGCACGAGGAGGGGGGTTAGCCGAACCATATAGCAGGGCGAGAATGGTACAACCACTTCCAGAAACTATACATGGGTGACGAAGGGCCTGTACTATTGGAGCAAGGGAGTGATCTAGAGCCAATTGTACTTCCACTCGAGGGAGAGCAGTTTGGGCTTAACGAGGTACTTACAGCTATTGCCTCGATTGTGCCCGGTAAAGCTGCTGGACCCGATGGCCTCCCAGGAGACCTCATGCTCCACGAAAAAGATCTTTGGGCCCAATTTATTTGCAGATCGCTAAATCTCATAGCGAATGGCCACCCTGTACCAGAATCCTGGAAAGGGGCGGAGGTGGTGACCATCTTTAAGAAGGGGGATAGAGAGGACCCTGCCAATTACAGACCGATCAGCTTGATTGACGTTGCCCAAAAAGTGGTTGGCAGGGTCCTCTTAATGCGGATGAAAGAATGGATCGATGAGGAGGGCGTCCTGTCCCACTTCCAGGCAGGGTTTAAATGTGGCGTTGGAACAATGGATCAGGTATTTAGACTCTGCCTGATTTATTGGAAAACTGTAACCATCGAGAAGGGTAGCCTGTATTTAGCATTTATAGATTTAAAAACAGCTTTTGACCTGGTCCCTCGTTCCAAGTTATGGCAAATTTTGTTAGACCTCGGAATCCCTCCCCTGATCCTGAATCTTGTCAAGCGCCTGAATGAAGATAATTATGCTAGAGTGAGGTGGGGTGGCCAGGGCCAGCTAACTGAGAAAATAGCAGTTCAGAGAGGGGTACGCCAGGGTTGTGTTTTGGCGCCGACCCTGTTCTCTCTCTACATAAACGGGGTGGCGGACCATTTGAGAGAGGACATGGCCGATGCCCCAACCCTGTGTGGGGAAAATACATCGACCTTACTTTTTGCGGACGACACCCTCCTGATTTTTAAAAGTCCCATGGGCTTGCAGAAACTCCTTGATTGATTCTCCAGCTAATGGCTTTGGCTCCACCAAAAAGCTTCAGGAATAAAATCAAGCTGAACGACTGCCCTTTAGAGCTTGTGGAGGCATTTGACTATCTAGGGGTAAGGGTGAATTATAAAATGAGGTGGTCTCTCCATTTGACAAAAATGCTTCTAAATCACAAACGGATTTCAGGGGCCATAGCCAGGCACCAGAGACTTTCCTATAGCCGGCCCGTAGCTCCGGCTATTAAAGTATATGAGGGCAAGGCCCTGCCTGGGTGCCTCTACGGGGCGGAACTGTGGGGGTTCGAAAATCTTTCCGAGCTAGTAAGATCTGAGAATAAATTCTACAGAGATTTAGTCTCGCTCCCTTCGTCTACCCCCTTAGTCCCGCTCCGCTATGACCTTGGGAGACACCCAATAAATGAAGTGGCGAGGCTGCGCCCCCTGCTGTATTGGATCCGGCTCAGGAGGTCTCCTGACTTAAGCCATTATGCCTCTGGCCTAACTGAACTGTTAAATCTGGGTGCAGGTCATAAAGTAGGCTGGGTGTCCAACCTGAAAAAACTAGTGGGTGCAATTGGTTTAGATCAGGCATGGGAAAGTCAGACGCCCCCGCCTAAACATCTAGTAAAAAAGCTCTACTGGGACTGGATTTCTGCTACTGTTAACAAGAATCAGAACGGCATCTTGTCTGAGAGATTTCTGGATGTTAAGCATGTCCCCAGACTGGAACCCTTCCTGGACCTTATTGAGACCCCGGGGGACAGGGTTCTCTACCTAAAATTTAGGTATGGCACACTTCCTCTCCGTGATTTCCAAAGAGGCTGGAATGGCCAGACGGAAAATGATAAGGGCTGCCCGGGCTGTGCTTCCCCGACGGAATCCATCGCACATTTTATGTTTGCATGCAGGGATTATAGTCAAGTGAGGTCAAGGTGGCTAAAACCAGTCTGCAATAACCTGGGCTGTTCATCCCACAGTGTGGCTCTACGTATTTTAACATACGAGACATTAATTTCGAGCGTAACCTGTGGCACAGCAAACTTTCTTGGTAACGCATGGAGGATAAGACAAAAGCTTATCAAAATGAAACAATAGATAAACAAGTTTGCTGTGATCTAAATTCATCTCATTTTATTTGATGTGGTTGGGTTCTAATGTATTGCAATTCGACTTATGTATTACTTTATTATGTATGTTACATCTCTCACCGAATGTATAGTATGGCTACAATGGGGAAAGTGGTCATTAGTTCACTATACTGTACAAACCATGTAATCAATGAAGTGCTTTTTCTTAATCTGTTTTATACTTCTATGATGTTTTTTCACATCGAATAAAGTTAAAGTTATTCAGATTCAGTGGGGGTCCTCAGGAGTCAAAAGTTTGGGAACCACTGCTGTAGGGGGTGTGTACGCGTAGGCTTGGTACCTGGCATCAGTAATCTACGGAGGGCCGGGAGAGATATCCGGCCGTCATTAGAGAATGTCTCCTCTACGTGGCGCTCTGCCGTCCAATGGGACAGTCAATGAAGCTGAGCCGCTAGGAAATATGCTTCAAAGGAGGGTGCTCACAGACCTCCCTGCGTTGTGGGTAAGTAGAGGGTCTGTAAGGCCACCCTGTGTCTACCCCCTCCCCATATCAATGTTGTATGTAGTGTGTCTAGTTCCTGAAAAAAAGAGCGATGCGGTATCACTGGGAGATTAGTGAAGGAGTAGAGCAGTCTGGGTACCATAATCATCTTAGCTAGGGCTACTAGCCCTATGGGGGCCAAGGGCAGGGTCTTCCAGAAGGCGACCGCCGTGCGTAGTCCGGCCAATGTCTTGCGGTGGTTCCCCTCATAGAGGCTCTCGGGTGAGTGATACAGCCTCACTCCTAGGTACCGGGTTGCCGCAGCACTCCAACCTAGTGTCTGGGGCCCAATCGTTATCTCGGTGGGAGCTAGATGGGGGCTCAGTGGAAAGATCGTCGATTTTTCCCAATTGACTTTAAGACCGGAGGCCTCTGCAAAACCTTGTAATGTCGTCCATATCGGTGTAAGATCACTGGTGATATCCCGTACATGGACCATGTCTGTGATTGGAATACCCCAGGCCTCACCCCCCTGACACAGACGAATGGCCAGGGGTTCCACTGCCATGCGAATAGGAGGGTAGGCAAGGGGCAACCTTGTCTCGTCCCCCACTCCACCGGGAATGGAGCTGAAATGTACTTACCCACTCTCACCCTAGCCGTGAGTCCCTTATAGAGGAGTTGTGTGTATGACAGCAGCGTCGGGCCTACGCATACTTTACGGAGGACTGTGAATAGGTATGGCCATAGTAGTGTATCGAAGGCCTTTTCCAGGTCCAGGATTATACATGCGGCTCGTGGGAAGTGATCTTTCGCCCTATTCTGTATATGGAAGAGCCTACATATGTTCTGTGACACGCTGCGCCTGGGGACAAAAACCACTTTGGTTTGGGTGGATCAACTGTGGGAGGACTTGGATGTACCGATCCGCCAGGATTTCCCCCAAAATTTCACAGTCCGCGTTGAGCAGGGTTATGGGCCTGTATGAGGACGGGAGTGTGGGATCCCTATGTGGTTTGAGGAATGTTCAAAATCAACAGGAGAGGAAGGGATCAACACGGCTAGTCCCCTCAGTAGAATATCAAAAAACAACAAAGCCAGTGTACAATAATATGAAACAGGGGGCACTCTAGTCAATGCAATACATTGATCCAACGAGCAAAGAGCCTCAGATTCCCTGTGAACCGTTATGTTCATAGGAAGCAAGTTTGGCCACTATGGAACAATACCCACTGGGTATGAAAAAGCCCTCACTCACCAACCTGGTTGGTGACATGCTTCATCATTGGGCTTCCACTGGGACGACCGAATGTCATCCCAGTGTGCTGCGACGCCAGGTTACTGCGGAGCTGGGTTGGTTGTGTGGGGAAAGTGAATTTAAAATGTCCAATCAAGTCAAAAAGAAACTTTATTAATTTTGCTTAAATGGAAAGGAGTAAAAAGGAGTGAGGGTCAAAAAAATAAAAGACCTGGTTCACTCCGTGGCTGTCAACAAGTTTCTGCCTCATGGAGTATTAATCGGGCATTCGTCAGGACCAGAGGGGGATGTGCGCAGCCCCGGTGGTGTGAACTCGCTAAGGTCCACCCAACCGTGGGCTGATGTGTGAAAAAACAAAAAGACACTGAATAGTGTGAACTCCGCCAAATAAAGTAATTAATTATGGGGAGAGGAACGAGTTTACTAGAGAGGCCAGTCCGTTAGAAGCCTCATGGATCCCGGGAGGGGGGTGGGAGCAAAATGGCACACCGCCCTTGCTGCTCTCCACCCGCGATATGCCTAAACAGCCTCTTGCTGCCGGGTCCGGATAGTCAAGTTTGAGGAATGTTACCAGGGTAGATTCCCTGAGTGAGCCAAGAAGTTCAATTCTTTGTAGCGCGTATTCATACATGGACACAAGCCGTCGGGTCAGTTGGCCTGTGAAGGTGGTATAATATTCGAGGGGGAAGCCATCCATTCCCGGCGCCTTACGACGCGCCAGTGCCCTGATTGCATGGGTTACATCTGGGGACTTTATCTTCGTCTCGAACGCTTTCCCATCCGCGGGATGCTGGGTAGAGGCAATGATTGGAAAAGCTAGGACAGCGCTAGTCGTGATGACTGTGGCAGAGCCCAATAGATTCCTGTGTAATAGTCGTGGAAAATGCATAATATATCTACTTGCGACTGTTTTGGGGTACCTGTCGCGTCTATCAATTCTGTGATTGGGTTCAGGTCCGTATCCTGTTTCGCGAGCAAGGCTAGAAGCGTTCCTGCAATGTTTCCCTCCCGATGTACCCGGGCGGCATAAACTCTGAGGTTATACTTGGGAAGATCTCTCATAGTCTCCGCATAGGATGTTTTAGCCGTCGCCACTGGCTCCGGAGTAGCCTTCGTTTATCCATGCTTTTTGTGAGGTCCGCCAATCTTGTTTCCGCAGATTGCTCTAGCATTCTCCGTACTCCCACTATTTGTTGGATGCAGTGTCCCCTAGCCTCGACCTAAAACGCGTCCCATTCGATTAGTCTAGATGAGGCTGTGCCTGCGTTCAGTGCGAAGTTTTCCTGAATGTGGTCGCCGTGCGTGTGACAGAACACCTGATCAGTGAGACACTCCTGGGGCAATTTCCATGTGGGTATGGGGGGATGGGGCGGCCTCCATCTGAGGGTCACTGTATGTGCGTCATGGTCGGACAGTACTCTGCCCAGGTAGTCGGTGTGGTGTATTTGGGGAAGCAGTGCAGCGGAGCAGAGAAATCTATCTAGTTTCACCCTTAGGTTGTGTGGGGAAGAGTAAAATGAGTACACCTTAATGTTTGGGTTCTTTTTCACGCCAGGCGTCCACTAGAGTCCAGTGGGCCACCCAGCTGCGAAATTGCTCTGTCTGTTTCAATGCGGGGGACTACGCTGGAGGAGGGTGAGATCTGTCCAAGCCGAAGTCTAGCGTGCAGTTATAGTCCCCTCCCAACAGCCATGGTATTGACGTGTATTGCGCTAACACTCAGTGAGGTGGTTCCAATATTGATCCTGCTCCACGTTAGGGGCATAGATGCTTCCGATCAGTATTTCCTTACCCTCGATGAGCCCCACTAGCAGAGAATATCGGCCTTCTTTGTCCACTACTGTGGAGTGTTCTCTGAAGGGAAGCCCAGGTCTAATCCAGATCAGGACACCTCTGGCAAATGCTAGGGATCTTGGTCGCCATTTTTGTCTAGCGTCTAAGTGATGTTTCTCCTGGCTTAGGGTCCCCTTCGTCCCTCGTGTCCCCCCTCCGCCAGAATGCCCGACACCTGTATATGGACTATATTTCTCTATTCCGTGTCTACGCTCCCCTGGGAGTATTGGGGGAATGTGGGGTGAGGAGGAAATAAGGTGAACCAACTCTTAGAACCTATCGCACGAGGCGATACGTCCAAACTGCACGTCATGTGCAAACTTTAGTTCGTTGCGTGAGGGAAGTGGTCTTTCACTTCCGCTAGCCATTGTCGCTGCAGCTACACCGCTCATTGACTGTGCTTTGGTGGTGCCTAACTGTGCCTAGTCCAGCCACCGCTGTTACAATTCCATGCCATTTACAGTCTTGAGGCGTGCAGAGTCTAGGACCGGCTGCCGGAGCGCCCTTTTGGTAGTGAGAAAAGTCTCCTGGATTGGGAAATATGGATGTCCCGAGGGGCCCCTCCCATAATGTTCGTCATCCCGGTTTGGGGGTATCATATCAGAGTGTCTGCCGTTTGTGGGGTCACTATTGGCGGTGTCATTGAGCCATCTCTGGGAATGTTCGCATCGCTGCCCTCTTCCTCGGAAGTGAATATGTGTGGGCCTCTCTCGCCATCCGAGCTGTCCCCTGGTTGTCCCATTTCTGCGGCCGGTTGTAGCGCCTTCCGGCATTCTGCTATGATTTGTTTGAGGTCAGGAGAGTTCTTGTTAGAGGAGTCTGAACGTGAGCTCAATTGTGTAAGGGTGACTTTTTTCAGATGTCCTCGTTGGTGGCCTGATGGTCTATAGGTCGGCCCCTTCCTGGGATTGTTCGGGTGTGACAGCTTCTGCTCGACCCAGCTGCTGGCCTCTGCAGGGTCTGAGAAAAAGTGTGTATGTCCGTCGTGAATGATCTTGAGGCGGGCTGGGAACAGAAGTGCATATTGAACATTCTTTTGGCACAAGATTTGTTTGACTACTAAGAAGGTGGATATTTGTTGTTGGACAGCCCGTGAGTAATCTGGGAAGAGCATGACCTGTTTGTCCTCCACTCGAAAAGTTCCCTGCTGTCTTGCGGCTCGGAGGATAGCGTCTCTATCCTGGTAATGGAGCAGTTTTAGGAAAAATGGTCGAGGCGACGAGCCTGGTGGCGGTTTGCGGGCCAGTACCCGGTGCGCCATCTCTATGGAGAAGAAGGGGGTCAGGTCCCCTGCTGGTGTGAACGCCGCAATCCATGTTGTGGTGTATCCAAGAGGGTTAGTCCCTTCCACTCCTTCCGGCAGATTAAGGATGCGAATATTGCTTCTGCGGGACCGTCCTTCTAAATCGTCAGTTTTGTTCTCCAGGATCTTCACTCGTGCTTGCAGGTCATTCAATGTGTCTTGTTGTTGCTGTATTTGCTGTTCCATAGCATGCAGCATTTTCTCGCCTTGCTTAACTTTATCAGCCAGCTTCCTGTGGTCATCCCGGAGCAGATTAAGGTCTGTGGCCAGTTCTCCAAATTTATGCTCCATGGTGACTCTCGAGTGTTCAATTGCCGCTAGGACTTTGTCCAATTTGTGCAACATGGACTCTGAGTTTGAGGGTTCCTCTCCCGGTTGTCCGGTGTTGGTGGCCGGAGAAGTTGTTCTAGGGGGTCCCGGGGTCTGTGAAGTGCCCGTGGTGCATGGGCGCCCCATGGCGGCCGTGTCCTTTGGTGACCGTCACTGGTGGATGCTTGTGTCTCTCTTCTCCTGTGGAGGCCCAGTGGCTCTCGAGCAGCCGAGGCCTATGTTGTTCCCAGTGGTTTCCCCCTCTCTTGGTTCGATTTATGCCTGTCAGGCGTCACCCGGTCTCTAATGGGTGATGCCTACCGACTCTTCTGGAATGCGCCTTGCTCGAGCTGATAGGGACTCTGTCGGGGTGCACTGTCCCGGGAGATGGTAGTGGGGAGCGTCCTGTCGGTCACCGTGTGATCCCTTTGGCACGGTGTCTTCCGGGACCGGCGGCAGTTAGAGAGAAGAAGGGGCAAGCAGGGATGTCTCCCGTGTCTCTTGGTCCACCGCCCGTGGCCCTGATGCTTGTTGGCAGGGTATAGGGGCTCTCTGCATGTCAAGGGTGTTGCGCGCTAGCGAGGCCCGGGGTCTAAGGCAGCGTTGGGGGTCCGATGCGGTTTTGGAAGTGCATCCGGGTCTCATGCATGGTAGCAGTCGGTCTCTCGGTCTGGCCGTCACCTATAGTGTGCTCATGCCCCCCCAGGCCCCAGAGGGGCCGCAGGAGACTCTCGGGGCACTTCAGCACTGGGCTCTTCCAAGTCCCTTCCTTTGGGCGATCTTCATGCGGCCTTCGCTCTGCGTGGTATCAATACCAAGCTCATAGGGCACCCGTCTTGATTGTCCAGGCCCCTGCTTTGCTCTCCTGGTTCGCCTCGGCCCACAGGCCCCAAGCGCCGGGCCCCAGCGGAGTCAGGAGTCCGTTTCTTCGGGGATCTGCTGCTAGCCACACGGGCAACGCACCAGTTCCCGCCCCCACAGGGTGATTTACTGGAGCCATTCCCTACTGGCTGCCCCGTCTGGTCCAATTTTTACCTCCCCGCCGCACACCTCGAGGTCCGGTGCCGTGCCGGGGGAGGGTGTCTTGCGTGGACGCTCTGCAGGAGCGCTAATGTGTGCCCAGATGTTAGCGCGTCGTCCCTGCATGTGGGGGGCCCCCTTGACGTGGGAGTCACGGTGTGTGGGGCCCGCGAGCGGCCGCAGCAGCACTCTCACCTGTCCCCTCCTCTCTGGCCTCACCGCCCGGGGGGCCGCCCACTCTCAATCGCCGATCGCCACCGGGTCCAGAGGGCGGCGATCGGCAGGCTCATTTCCCGGTGCCTGCTTGGACGTGGAAGCGTTCAGGATCCGCAGGGCGCCGCCACTTTATGTTCGCGGCCGCGACCCCGCCGGAGCTCCTGGAGCCGTCGGGGGCACCTCCTCAGTCGTTCCTCGGGGCTCAATGGGTGCCCCTCAGGGGTGTGTTGTCTGCGGTGGCATTTGTGGTGGGTTTCAGGCTGGTTAAGGCATCTAGTAGCTCCGATTTTGTGGGCTGCTAAACGGAGCTCTAGGGAAGTGCTGCCGCCATCTTGGCAAGCTTAGCCACGCCCCCAAACAAAAACAGTTGATGGACAGAATGCAGAACAATGTCATACATTCACCCCAGTACAGAGATCTGGGCCTAAATCCATCGTTTTTTTGCTCACCATGCCGTTCCAGTTTGAACCCAGCCATATGCAAATCAGTCTTGACCCTGTGCCTCATGGGAACAGTCCAGCCCGAACTGCCAAGCCCGGTCCTCCCTGGACTGGAAACAAGCATCCTAGGACCGGTTTCGGGTTTCACCCCTCTTCAGCCAGGATAGCTCGATTCCAGTGGCATGGAGAGCACGGGACCCACGTCTGGACATATCCTTCCCACTCGGGGTGACAAATGCAAAAACAATTGATGGACAGAATACAGAACAATGTCATACATTAACCCCAGTACAGATATTTGGGCCTAAATCCATTTTTTTTGCTCACCATGCCGTTCAAGTTTGAACCCAGCCATATGCAAATCAGTCTTGACCCTGTGCCTCATGGGAACAGTCCAGCCAGAACTGCCAAGCCAGGTCCTCCGTGGACTGGAAACAAGCATCCTAGTTCCGGTTTCGGAGTTTCACCCCTCTTCAGCCAGGATAGCTTGATTCCAGTGGCATGGAGAGCACGGGACCCACGTCTGGATGACCTGGCTTGGCAGTTCGGGCTGGACTGTTCTCATGAGGCACAGGGTCAAGACTGATTTGCATATGGCCAGGTCTAAACTGGGGTGGCATGGTGAGCAAAAGAATGATGGATTTAACCCAGATCTCTTGACTGGGGGTGAATGTTTTGATTTGTTCTGCATTCCGTCCATCAATTGTGTGTCTTTTGCCTTCGCGCCACAATCTGGAAATAGGCTGAAAGCACAAAAATTAGGAAAAATTGGCTACCTTTGTGAAAAATGCCAAAACTGTGGCATAAAAAAATAGTTTTCTTGACTCAGCCCTGCATGTTCCTGAAAGCCAGAAAAATTGTGACTTTAGCACAGCATATGATTCGTTGATGCTATTTTTAGGAAAATAAACAGACACTTTCTGAAGAACACTTTTTTTACTACTTTTCCCCAAAACCCCAAAAATTCAGCTATATTTTGTATATTTCTCAGTCCCCTCCATGGCAATCCACAAACCCTGGGTACCTTTTGCGGGAAAAACATTATGGAGGCCTAAGCAAGAACTACCCCAAATAGCCAAAATGGGCTTAACATTCTATAAGAGAAGGCATAGCAGCGAAAGGGTTAATCATAGCATCAGCAGCTATCAACTTAAAATCAACCCCACAGGTTACAGGAGCTTTTCTGTTTTTTCAGAACAGACTACTTCATTGCCAATTGCTCAGCACACAATTCACACATCCATTTGGGATCTAATATTACTTATATAGCGCAGCCTGGACCAGGAAGGCACCATCACACTATGCATGTTCAACAAAGAATTAAAATAACCATCATAACCGTCGGCTATAAATAATATTGCTAAAGAGGTAAGAGTAAACATAGCAGGATATATTCAATCCTTTAGCAAGGTAAAAGAATGTTTTCAGGTGCTCCTTGAAGAAAATGAGATTGGGTCTGAACAATAGTTATTGTTTGACAACTATAATGCTGTGGAGCAGCAATGGAGGAGCCTGGGGTTATGGTTATACTGTTCTTCATCCTGGGTGCGCTTTTGCAACATTCGTCTTTGTGACTTGATCATTATCCTTCCATAAAAAGATGTGTTATCGAACTGAGAGGAAGATTAATTTTATAGATGCTGCAATAAAGACTGCATCGGATGCATTCCTGTAAGATTAATTGATGCATAGTGAAATCATAGGACTGATTCAGTCATACTTCCTAAAACTCAGTAAAGAAAGAGCTGCTTTTTGCGTGTATCTTTAAGCAGGGACAAAGTGATTTTACTCTATAAAGGTTAGGCAGCACTAGGGTGCTCTTACTCAGTAGTCGACAATTTGTGGGATATTAAAGAAAGAGATCAAGATTGCACATTTCCAGGGAATACATTGTTCTCGTGATGCATATCTGGAGAGGCTGAACACATAGTTTTAAACTGAGCGGTGTCAGTCCACTTTGTCTTGACTGGACATAGCAAGGGTAGAAGATTTTTTTTAAAGAGTTGCCTGAGAGAACGTGCATTTGAACTTCTTGGTGGTAAAAAGAGTTGGGAGCCTGCTTTAACAGAGCAGATGTATTTTATTCAGTAGAATTCAGCTGAGGAAGAACCTCAGTGAGTTGGCGCCTTCACTGGGAGAACGTTTCAAGATGTTTGGTATCGTCTGCCCCTTGACGGACCAAACTCCAAGGCCAATTACTAAGACTCCAAATGGTACCCACAGTGCTAATACAAATGAAAGCAAAACGATCAAGTATTTTTGACAAGGTAACTTCCACTGCACTTCTAGTGTTAGCAAACATTTACCTGGAGCTCAGGTCAACACCATAAGATTTAGTCATCCAACGAGGCAAACGTTGTGTTTGGAATATCTACTATTGTCCTTTATGCTACTTGGCATGCCTGAATGATTTTGTACTGCTGGTCAATCTGCAGCAGTAGTTTCAGTACAAGACCGGAGGCTACCATTATGCATATTTCTTTTAATGCCACCCCAAGCAGCCGCATACATCATAAAGTAAAAAGTTCCAGAACACAACGTTAAGAACACACGATAGGCATGAGCCCATAACAATCTGCCTCTTTTAAATGCTGCTCCGAACAGATAAGTTCAAGCCTTTATTACTTGTACCTTAACTGGCTCTTCCTATTCCTTAACTCTATTTTGCAAATATTTATCAACTTTCCTGGGACTAACTCTCCTAACCACTGCTTCAATACCGATCTCCAATTTATGGAGATCTTTCACCCCTCTTCCTTCTCTTCCTTTTCCCCTATCACCTGAGCTTAATCTTCTTTCTTTCACCCCATTTTACCCCTCCCCTTGCTTAGGCATTTTCTCCTCCCCTTCACTCGTTTTTTATATAAGCCTGATGTTTGATTGCCAAGTTTACAGTTATTTGCCAAGTTTACAGTTATTTGTTAAAATGATTTGAGATCTTACCAGATAACGCACCCGGTCAGAGAGAGGCACTCGCTCTAACCTCCGATGCCTCTCTCCCTCTCGATGCGACGCACGGGGCTCCGGCTCCATTTCCACTGCGGAGGCCATTAGAGGAAAGCTCCTTGGCAACGGGAGCGTTTTAATTGACCTACCTACTCATATAAAGGTCCTATATTGTTTGAAGTGGTTTGCCTATGAGTGTTACAACCCTCTATTGTTTTTTTGAGTGGCCTGCCCACAAGTGTTAGCTCCCCAAGGGTACAAAACCTGTTTCTAAGCCATCTTACTAACTAATTAGCGCTATGTCTGATATCGATTCTGATGACGCAATTGCCCCCATTCCTAGTATGGATAACGTAGCCTTTAAAAAAATTATTCACAAGGAGATGAGATCCTGCATGCGAGAGACTTTACGTCAAGTGATGGTTTCAAAGAGGTCCCTCCCTACTGAGGAGGACGACACTACATGTAACCATGATTCTTAAACCTTTAAAGAGCTCACTGAAATCAGGGGGAAAAGACAAAAGAAAAACAAAAATATTGAACATCCAACCCCCAAGAGCACTATGGTAGGTCCTAGCACCTCAACTAATTCTGGAGGTCTTAGCACCTCAGCTATTAACGGAGGTCCTCGCACCTCATACTCCTCAGGTGTCCTTAGCGGCACAACCTATACTGGTGTCCTCAGTGGCACAAAACATCAGGGTGTCCTTAGCGGCACAAAACATCAAAGTGCTCAATATGATTTTGGAGATAACGAAATACAAGACGGTGAAGCTTCTGACATATTTGATGAATATGTTCTAGATTTGGATGAGGACGACCAAGCATTCTATACCCAACCTATTGAGGAAGAGCTCCCATCCTCATCAAAAGACAATATTATCAGTCCCTTGGACGAGGAAATGTTCTCTCCATTCAATATTAAACATCAGAGAAGCTCGGAATGGTGGCCACGGGATCATGTGGCCAAATTCATCAAGAAATGGCTTAGAAACCTCCTAGAAAAATACACTCGCAATATACTTAGAGTAGAATGCTCAAGGCCCTCTATACAAGATAAGACCAAAGAAAGTCACATTAATGGCACACTCCTGGATACTGAGCTAATCAGGGGATGGAGCCAAAGAGCGATGATACTTCTGGGCAACGTGAATGCCAGCCTCAACACAGAAAGGAGAAGGGCAGTTCTCACAAAAATAAACCCGAAGCTGAGCGACATAGCGGACAGAGAACCCTCTCAGAATCCCAAAGGGTTACTCTTCGGCGAGGACTTAATAAAATCCCTAGGAAAGTACGTCTCAACCTCTATGGCTCTGGATAACGCTCAGGACAATATGAGACGCATATTCAATCCTAACCTTTTTGGTCGGGCCGGAATAAGGGGCCTTTCTTCCGGCCACTTCAATCAAAGGACCTATTCAAGATTCAGAGGCTATGGAAGAGGTTACCAACCCACCAATCCTCCCCAATTCTACCCGTAGAGAGGGAGAGGCGCTCGCAACAGAGGCTTTAGATCACGTGGAGCCTCCAGCAACAGCAACCCCCAAAGTGAGTACTCTAACTCTTCCTCCTCCTTCTTTCCCCCAAAATGTGGGAGGCAGACTCAAATTCTTCTATCAGAATTGGAAATTAATTACTCAAGACCCATGGGTACTAAACACTGTCAAGGGCTTCATGATAGACCTTGTGAAAACTCCTACACAATCTTCTTTCCCGAGAGACATCCCGCTCACATTAGACCAACAGAAAAGAGTAGAAGAGAAAATATCCTCTATGCTTCTGAAAGGAGCAATAATAGAAGTTCCATTGGAAGCGATGAGATTTATTAGTACTCTCTTTCTCATTGAGAAAAAGGACAAGGGCTGGAGACCCGCTATAAACTTGAGGGAACTAAACAAATATCTAGTTTACAGGCACTTCAAGATGGAAGGCATCCATCTCCTGAGGGATTTATTACTAGAGGGGGACTGGTTAGTCAAACTAGACTTCAAAGATGCATACTTTACTATCCCAATGGCCAAGATCCACCAACCTTCCTCCAGTTCATGAGGGAAAACCATCTGTTCCAATTTCAAGCCCTTCCTTTCGGCCTATCTTGTGCCCCATGGTGTTTCACCAAAGTCATGAGAACAATCGCCTCATTCCTAAGAGAAAGAGGTATTCGACTAATCATATACCTAGACGACATCCTTTTAATGTCCCAAGACCATTCACAGATAATTCAAGATCCGAAGACTGTAATGAATCTATTAGAAAGCCTGGGGTTCATTATAAACAAGGAAAAATCCATCTTATCCCCTCCAGAACCCTGGAATTCTTAGGTTTCACCGTAGATACAACAAAATGTCTCCTTTTACTCCCATCAAAGAAAATAACCAAGATCAGGAAAGAAATAAGACATGTCCTGAAACAAGAAAGCCTAACCCTGAGAGAACTAGCCAGACTGCTGGGTCTCCTCTCTTCCTCTATTCAAGCCATCTTCCCGGGACCCCTGAATTATTGAGCTCTTCAAAGGGTAAAAGTGAGAGCTCTAAGATCTGGTCTTTTGTACAGAGACGCCACATCAGAACTGACCTGGTGGCTAGAAACCCCACAAATCACGATGGGAATTGACGCCCGAATCCATTTCATGACGATTCTGCGAACAAACAAGAGTGAAGGAGACGCCTCACTAATACAAATGGAGATCTGTCATTACCTTTTTAGCATCGTAGAAACACTCACTTGTCTTATATAAGAAACAGAAATACAGCCCGCCATAGTTACATTTTTGCATACGCAGCTGTCTCTTCACACAGCTTGTTCTGACCGTCTATGCCACATCGCTATGTGTTTCACAGACACAAATCAATAAGAGCAATTAACAATTATATGGACTAACCTAATCTCGTGATGAGGATAAAGAATTACCATTTTTTAGTTGCTATCTTTTAGTTACTTACTTCTCTTTGAGTGCACCAGTATAACAACTTTGCATTCCTAAGACAGCACGACGACAAGATCATTCACCGTTAGGATGAGACGAAGTAGATCTACTGTGATTTTGTTCTTATTTGTAACTTACCTCCGTACTTCTTTTTCTTCCCTCCTTTTAGACTAGGTACAAACGACCTTCTTCATAACAAAGTGAACTACAATTTGTACACTTAGGCTGCTGTGACAACACACACAGCCACTATCACTTTTTCTGAGGTCCTGAAGAAAGCCCCCACCGACTCCCCGGGGCGTTTGCAAAGGGCTGAAACATGTCGACCTTTTTTAGGACACATATAGTGCGTTAGACTGATAATTTGTTTTTTCAAGCACCTCACTGTTTTTTTATCTATCTCGGTTACGGACTCATTAAAAAAATGTTTTGGTTAGGAAACACGAGACCCCTATCTTAAACCACTTTTCTTTCAACTTCACCAGAGCACTTGAAAATCACCTCTCTTTGATCACTACTGCAATAACCAGTGATTATCCCCCGGATGGAGGTAAGCATATGAAAAAAAAGCCCTATGATGATGCTGTAACGTTTTTAACTTGGCGGAGAACCAAGATATACCGCCTCTGACTTACATACGTGAATGAGGGTTTTATTTAACACATTGCAAACCCTGGTTACTCAGGTCAAGTGATCCATTCTCCATTGATATTGAATAGAGAATTTAGATGCCTGGAATGGCAAAGCAATATTTGGTTCAACACCAGAATTCGTTTTGGAATCAGATGCGAGCCTTCCTGGCTGGGGAGCTTGCCTTCTCAATCAGAGCACGGGCGGTGTCTGGTCGCAAGAGGATTCCTCTCATCACATGAACTAACAGCTGGTCTTTACGCATTGATGAGCTTCAGACAATCTCTCCAGGGCCGATCAGTAATTCTAAAGATGGACAACATGTCCGCGGTAGCCTATATAAATCGTCTGGGGGGTACAAAATCTGCGGACCTCTCCAATTTACCCAAGAAACTTTAGATGTTCTGTCTGGAACACAAGATTGCTCTAAGAGCAGAATATCTCCCAGGAACAACAAACATATCTGTGGATTGGAATTCGAGGTTCCTTTTAGACCACAGCGATTGGAAACTCAATGTTTCTGTGTTCAGGTCTCTCAACAAAATATGGGGGCCACTAGAAATAGTTCTTTTTGCAAGCAGACTAACCTTCCTATTGGGGAGATACTTCAGCTGGATGCCCGACCCGGGTGCTCTTGCAGTGAGCACCTTTCTCTAATGCTGGAAAGGAGTCAAAGCATATGCATTTCTTACCTTTGCCATGATCCAGAGAGTTCTACAGAAAGTGAGACAAGACGAATTATCCCTTGTTCTAATAACTCCCTTCTGGCTATCTCAGGCCTGGTTCCCCACTACTCTGGAACTAACTTGCGACATCCCTTTTCTAATTCCAACCCAAGTAGATCTTCTAACAGATGTAGATGGAGGAAGTCACCCCCAGTACAGGCAGGGAATTTGAAAGTTCTTGCCTGGAGAGTGTCAGGAGATCCAATGAAGTCTCAGGACTTTCGTCGACGGCTTCAACTCTCCTCGGAGAGTCTTGGGCCCCCAGGACTCACTACAGGTATAACAACATATGGAGAAGCTGAGTACGTTGGTGCCTGGAGAGGAACCTGGATTTCGTGGAGGCACCTATTGTTGACATTGTAAACTTCCTTGTAGAACAGTTCGAAAGGTGTCTCAGCTATAGAAAAATCAATTGTTATAGATCGGCTATCTCTCAGGCCATGCCCTTATCAACGGTAAAACGGTAGGTAAGAACGTCATAGTTTGTAGAGTGCTCAAAAGTATTAGACTAAGGAGACCTCCTAAACCCAAATACGAGTCTCTCTGGGACATTGAGTTAATACTAGATCTTTTCGCAAATTGGCCAGATAACATTCACTTGAATAGGAAAACTCTATCCATCAAGCTCGCAACACTGTTATGTTTAATATCTTGCCGAAGGGTCTCTGATGTCAAAGCTCTTGAAATCACAAATAGATCCTATAACATGTTTGGAGTCAAATTTGAGTTAATTAGAAGAACTATGACTATGTCTGATTCAATCTTTTATCCCGGTTTTGATTAATGCAAAAAACTTTGTGGGGGAGATTGCATGAGAGAGTACGATTGCAGAATGAATGGTCTTCGTGCTCAGGGCGTGAATCAGTTACTTATATCATTTGTTAAACCTCACAGAGCTATAACTTCGGCCTCTATTGCCAGACGGGTTAAAACTGTTATGAATTTAGCAGGTATTGATCTAAGGAAATTCCAAGCTCACTCACTTAGAGGTGCTATGGCCAGTAAATCTTTCTGGTCTGGTGGTAAGCTGGACGATATTCTTAAAGCTGCCCACTGGTCTAATGCTAGCACCTTTGTACAGCATTACTGCAAACCAATCGAACACATGTCTGATGTAGTCTTACAAAGCTACCAACATGCATAATGGTAGCCTCCGGTCTTGTAATGAAATTGCATTTCTCCTATTGCCATGACTAGAGAATCTGGATTTCATTAAAGGTTAACATTATCCCACCCATCCCTACCCTTGGAGGGCTATAGCTTACTTTATATTTATTCTCATGTCTAATACCTTTTAAATAATTTTTTTTTATAACTTTGAGATTATATAACAACTAGTTGAATTAATAATAACATTTTATAGTTTAATGTTACATTTCTTGTCTTTCTATCCTTTACTTGGGGTACTTATATCTCTCTCTTTTTCAGGTAACCTTTCATAATTTCAAAAAGTTTGACCTTTGGATTCTTCCTCATTCATCATTTTCCTTCGTTTTGCGCTGGGTTTAAAAGAAGCATTCTGAAGTTCGAAATTTTGGACTTATTTTCTTCTCCACCACATTTAAAAGAGGCAGATTGTTATGGGTTCATGCCTATTGCATGTTCTTAACGTTTTGTTCTGGAACTTTTTACTTTATGATATATGCGGCTGCTTGTAGTGACATTAAAAGAAATATGCATAATGTTAGCCTCCATGTCTTTGATGAAATCCAGATTCTCTAGTCATGGTAATAGGAGAATCGCAATTCCCTCCTGCACTGCATTCGCTCAACCTCCCCAGCATATACAATTCCCTAACCCATAATATGCTGACACTGGCATTAATTTGCAGATAAAACCCTTGCGAGGGGACTGACAGCAGTTCCTGACTATGGAGCAGCTCCTTGGCTGAGAATTGAGCCGGATTATGAACAAAGGTAGCCGGCCGGCTTAGACATCAACATGGAGCTGATGACTCACCTTGACAAGAACTGAGGAATCTACAGTGCAGCTCAGAAGCTGGCTGAAAGGTAATTCCTGGTGCGTGTGCCGTTGCAATATCCCTGTGAGAGGCTGAGGCTGCCACCAGAGTGAGGCCTCTGTGGGTTTTGGCTGGGCCAGACACCCGAGGATGGACAGGAGACCCAGTGTTGGCTCTTTGTCCCCGTTGCTAGAAAGGACCTGGAAACAATACTGGGGTGGCGCGACTGCTGCACTTACACTCCTTGGGCTACCACTATTTTACTTAGCCAGACCCCGCTGCCGTGTGGGGAACGGCATTCCAGCGATAAGGTTCCTTGCTCCTGCCGTGAGGGAAACGGCACCGGGCGGTGAAGGGACTACATCCCCCAGAGTTCCCTGTGAGGCGCCATCCACCTGCATCATCAAGGGGCGCCGGAGGTCCTTTTAACCAGCATCGAACTCACGCAGCGCGGGACGCGCGACTGCTGCACTTACACTCCTTGGGCTGCCACTATTTTACTCAGCCAGACCCCGCTGCCGTGTGGGGAACGGCATTCCAGCGATAAGGTTCCTTGCTCCTGCCGTGAGGGAAACGGCACTGGGCGGTGAAGGGACTACATCCCCCAGAGTTCCCTGTGAGGCGCCATCCACCTGCATCATCACGGGGCGCCGGAGGCCCTTTTAACCAGCATCGACTTCACGCAGCGCGGGACGCGCGACTGCTGCACTTACACTCCTTGGGCTGCCACTATTTTACTCAGCCAGACCCCGCTGCCGTGTGGGGAACGGCATTCTAGCGATAAGGTTCCTTGCTCCTGCCGTGAGGGAAACGGCACCGGGCGGTGAAGGGACTACATCCCCCAGAGTTCCCTGTGAGGCGCCATCCACCTGCATCATCAATGGGCGGCGGAGGTCCTTTTAACCAGCATCGACCTCACGCAGCGCGGGACGCGCGCGGGCGCTGCCCGGGCGAAGCCCGGGCCAAGGGCGGGCCCGTCCGCACCCGTCAAAGCCCGTTGAAGCCTGGGCTGGGCCACCCCTCCAACATCTCAAGATGGGTAAGCGCAAGCACATGGGCAACTCTGATAAAGGGGGATTAAAAGCTAAAATGCCTAGAAAATCCCCTTCCATTATCTCCTATTTGACCTCTGCGGTGGGCGCTTTGAACCAAGAAATTGCTAACGCCGAAAAAGAATTAGGTTTGGACTCAGTTGCTGCTCTCAGGGATGAGTTGGTGGTACTGGAAGCGGCTTCTGTACCATTGGAACCTGAGGTAGTGATCACTGCTCCAGTATTATTGAATGACGTTCCTGCACCCATTCTGGGCAACTTGGGAGATCAGTCTAGCCCTCAGTCTCACCACAGCCCCCCGTGTCCAGGGGACCCTATGGTTGGGATGTTTGACGTAAATCTTACGCAAAGGAAAAAATCATCAAAACGTAGCAAAGGCTCTAAGGCTAGTACAACTAGTGCTTTTCCAGGAATTGATGCTTCTATTCAGCAGTCCCTGCGGCTCCTCATTGAGGATATTTTTAGCACAAGATTTGAATCCATGTTGTCCTCCATCGCTAAGGATATTATTGACACTATGAACTCCTGTGTGGCTGACCTTAAAAAGAAGTGTGATCACTTAAACTCTATTTTGGACTCCCGTTTGAGAGACAATCGGCATCCCCTGATTATCAATAATAGCGATGTGACATCAGTAGTGACTGGGTTAGTTACCAGAGGGTCTATTCAACCATGTGCCCAGTCGCCTTCTTTGGGGTCGGGTGGTTTTGTGAACTTTGAGGGCAGGTCGGACCCTTCTTCTACTGTAAGGCAAAATGCTTCAATTGTCCCCCAAGGGTCTGTCCCTATGCAATCCAGAGGGATGAACACAGCAATAAGGGAGAGTGCTGTGTTGAGTAATAGTTCCACTTACAACATCCATAATAGGATTGATCTCCCCCCTGAAGCTACCTCCCTTGTTGCGGTTCTTGTAGGGGTTCCCCCTCTTGAGCACCCCGTACAAGAATCTACACACGGTCTGTTACGTAAAACAAAAAGTTGGTGCAATCACTATTGTACGGGCTCTCCTGATATTTCAGACCACATCATTATGGCTAGACGATTGTCGTGGGTGGGCTACCAGCCTAAAAATGTTGTAGGAGACTGTATAATAGTAAATTTTAACAAACCTGATGTAGCAGATAGGTTGTTTTGGGATGCTACTGCCTTTAAAGCAGACAGCATAAGGGCCGTACCACTGGGCTACTTCTATCCTCCCCCAAACCCGGGGCTGCCTTCTAGTAGGTCACAAGTCAATATCAATTCCCATCTGCCCCAGCATAGGCATAGAATAAGAAACAGAGCCTCTAGTTCTGTAAGACTGCGTGGAGCTGGCTCCCTAACTCCTGACACTATAATCGCCCGGCCAGGGTCTGAGGAGGTGGGTCTTCCCCTGACTAATAGATTTTCTCCCCTAAGTTCGTTGGACTTAAATGATTGACTGCTTCAGCCAGAGGCTATTTTTCCCCCTTCTGCACTTAATGATTTGGAGGGATCAGGTACAGAGTGATAACTACCCATCTGCTAGGCCCCATATAATCTATCCGGAAGCAGTCATTGGTGTTGTTAATGCACCAAAATGCAGAATTGTTAGCTGGAACATTGCGGGCTTAAGAAGCAAAAGAGACAATCCTCAGTGGCTAGTGTTTTTAAAATCTTTTGATATAATTGCCATCCAAGAATCCTGGGACAAGGAGGAGAACTTCTGGTTGGATGGTTTCAGTTCCTTTTTTCTACCAGCACAAGCTACCGTAGCTGGTAGAGCAAAAGGTGGCCTTTTATTACTTTTATCCTTGAATATACAGGGACCTATAAATAGGATTCCTACAGACTCAATTAATTGCATGGCAATTGAAATCTGTTCTACCACCCAAACTAAGATACTTCTGGTGAACTTTTATAATTCTGGGGAGATTGATCATAGATACCAACATTTGATCAACTTGAACTCTTTTTTAGAAAAATATAGGGTTTCGCAAATTACTTCGTTTTATGTTGTTCTTATGGGCGATTTTAATATTCATCCCTGTCAACAAAACTGCTACATTGATGATGGTTTTGCCCATAACTTTGCCTCCTTACCCCATTTTGAACACACTGGGGAGGGGGAGGCCCTAGAGTCTCTCCTGGCCGATGCTGATCTTTTCGAACCCGGTTTCGCTAATAAGCTTGACCGGTGCTCGACATTTAAATCTAATACTAAAGATACTATTATAGATTACATCTTTTTGTCTCCAGGGCTATTGGATAAAGTTGTCTTCTACAATGCTAGGGAATCGCCCTTTAGCGGCCATAACCCTGTCATTTTGGAACTTGATATAAGCTGCAGTTCACGATCTAGTGGCAAGAGTCAAACTGCACCTTGTATCGTATCCACATGTGACCAAGGGAGACGACTTAGGTGGCCTAAGGTGATTCCGGACATCTTTTTTAATGAACTTTGCATGAAATGCGAGGGGCACTTTTTAACTTGTGATAACCTCCTGAGCTCAAAAGATGAAATCCTTAGAGCTTTTGAGGCTATTTGTAAACAAATTGCCAGTGATCTCACAGTTAAGCATATCCCAAGACCGGTACATGGCCCAAAGTGGTTCGATAGCAACTGCACACTTACCCATCGCCTCTTAAATGACGCCCTGAAAATCAAACCTCGAGATAGACCCCTGATTGCGGATCTGCGTAAACAGTATAAGATGGCAATCTACAAGCGGAAATCTGAGATCAAGGCCGAGGCGTGGCATGCATTGCTATCAGTAGATGTAATAAGGGATAGCTCAAAATTTTGGGGAATTGTTAACACCCCTTTTTTCTCCGGTTTGGAAAATGAGACTCAGGACTGCCACATCACTGAGGCCCAATGGCTGTCTCACTTTGAGGCAATATATGCCTCACCTGAGAACCTGGACCTCCCCCCTAGCTTTTCATCTGATCAACCTCGAGTCCCACTTGTGTTCTGTGAAGAAGAAGTGGAGAAAGCTATAAGAGAAACCATCAGTGATAAGGCCCCTGGCCCTGATTCAGTTCCGGCTGATCTATTTAAAAGTGATCCTAAATTTTGGGCAAAGATCCTGACCAATATTTTTAATGCCTCTGGCTCCCCAGGGTTCCCTGCTTCATGGTCCTGTTCAACCATTATACCAATTTTAAAGAAAGGACAGAGAGGGGACCCGCGGTGCTACAGACCCATATCTTTGATCGATTCTTCTGTGAAGATTCTAGGTAAAGTAATTTTAATGAAAATCTCTGACTGGGCCTCCGAGATGAATATTATTTCTGATCTCCAATATGGATTTAGAAAACACAGAAGTACCACTGATCAGTGCCTTAATTTGTCATTATTAATTAACAAATATACCGTGGCTAAGGATGGTTGTATCAGGCTGGCATTTATGGACTTATCCTCAGCTTTTGACCTGGTTAACAGATCTAAGCTGTGGACCATCTTGCTAGAAAAAGGTCTTGATCTTTCCTTGGTGTATTTTCTGGCCGACCGGCATCAGGATCTTTCTGCCTCGGTCAGAATCTCAGGGATGGCAAATGCACAAGCTCTTTTAGGTCTGCTCGCGGTGTTCGGCAAGGGTGTATTTTGGCACCTGTTCTTTTCACCCTATACATTAATGATATAGACAGATCTCTTTTAACAGCAACTCTGGACATTCCGCGTGTAGGAGACTGTCCTATTCCGGTTCTCCTATACGCGGATGATGCGGTCCTCATAGCCCGCGCAGCGGTTGCTTTACAGCGGCTTTTGGACGCGTTTGGGGCTTATATGCAATCGCTGGATCTAGTGGTGAATAATAGTAAGTCCCATATCCTGTCTATTGGTGGCAAAACAAGAAAACCCCATCTCTTTTTTTGTAATGGTCAAGAGGTGACCTTGGTCTCCTCTTTTACCTATTTAGGGGTAGTCTTTGATGAGAAGTTTTCCTGGATCCCGCAGCAGAAAATTAAAAAGAATTCTATTACACGTTCTGCTTTAGGACTAATGGGGTTTGCTAAACGCTTGGGGGCAAGACCAATTAAGAGCATATTGAAAATATATAGCGCTAAGTGTGTCGCGATTGCGACCTATGGCTCCTCTATATGGGGCTTCAAGGAACAACCAGGCATCTAAATAGCCGAAAATAAATTTTTACGCAGTCTTTTATCAGTACCACAATCGACGCCAGTCTTTTCCATACACCAGGAACTTGGGCTTGGTTACATCTCAGACACCTTGAGCCTAGCTCCGTTGCTCTGCTGGCTCAAAGTATGGTTAAACCCTGAACTGACTTTGAACCATAAAATCCTAAGCGACTGTGCACGGTTGGACTACTCCAACAAAATCAAGTGGTTGACTTATGTTAAAAGCGGGCTAACTAAATTGGGGCGGCCTGAGTTATTTGAATCCCCTGAAAAGATACGGAAGGAGGATGTTCTATGGGTAAAAAATAACTTTATGAAGCTGTTGTCTGCAGAACGGGAGGATTTAGAGCTGCAGAAACCTCTTGTAAGGGCTCATTTCTTAACAAAAACAAACATTCGTATTGAACCCTATTTGACATTAGTTAATATCCCACACCATCGCTGGCTTTTAACTAGGTTCCGTTTTAACTTAGTCCCATTTTTAACTAGGTGATTTTCAGGAGTGGTGTAATCCAGAGTCTTCAACACCCTGTAAGTGTGACAACTTTTCTACCCAGAATACCCTTCATTTTATGATGTTTTGCCCCTTTTATTCCATTATGCGGAATAAGTACCTAATTCCAATTCTGAAAGGGAAGGGTTTTATGCAGGTTAGACCAGAATTACTTTACCTGCAGTTATTAAGTACACCATGGGATATCTTCAACATTGCCAGTTTTTTGGTCGCAGCCACGCGTTCCAAAAAGGTGAGAAACAGACTCCCGATTTCTGACGGTTTAGATTCTTAAATGCTTTAATGTAAACACAGCACTTAGCACTTTTTTGGCTGTACTTTTGCTTGAAGTGTTACCTTTAGCATATCCTATGATTGTATTGACTGATATGTTTGCACTCTATTCCGTATGCGTCTTTTGCACTATGCATTAAGCACTTTATGTATCATGTGATGGGTAAAGTGTATACCTGTTTTTAGAACTTATTTGTACTTTGTACTTTTTATATATGCCCAGAAAAGTACTGTTTTTATTTTTGAAATCCTGTTTTAACTTATCTAGTAATTCACCTTGAGTTGGTAGATGATACCCTGTATCTTTAATTTGTAATTGTAATATATGACTGATCGAATTGTTCACTTTTATGACATTAATTTGTCGAAATAAAGTATTTGAAAGACAAATACTGGGGTGGCAGTGGCCCACAGGCAGCGTTCCCGCAACAGACTCGCATTCGTAGGAGGGGCTTAAGGCTCACACAGGTCAATTTACTCAATAGACAGACGGAATAAACCAACCTCTTCCCCCAACCCAGTACAGAAATCAAAGTAAGTCGAAAATGTAAGGTGAGCAGCAGAATAGAGAGACAAGACAGGATAAGAACAGGGTAGACTCCCCTTGTTGAGTAGATATGATGATGCGTGTGCATGAAAGGGTGCGATTAGTGACGGACCGTAATGCTGGAATGGTTTTGTAATGAAAGTTGCCTGAAGGACATACAGTACTCACATCCCTGGATACATATAAAAGGAGCAAGCTGGCATGGTTTAGTTGCTGGATTTAAGGAAACTTAATTCACCACCAGCATTTAGGAGACTGAGAACTGACAGGGTTTACTCTGAAAGCACAAACTTAATGGGACAAAGAAAGGTGCTCGGAAATGTGGGGAGAACTTTGATAGGAATTGACTTGACTGGTCATGATGACTAAACCAACACTTGTTTTTGTCACTGGACATTTCTGTGAGTTTGCGGAGGTGCTCTGTGGCGGTTTCAATACAGCCAAAAATGCTGAATTTCATGTTGACACGCTGCAAAATGGTGGAGCTCTAGTCGGTTAAGTAACATTCTAAAGAAGCTTCTGACTCATATCTCAATAAGGGAACAGAGGCTGAGGGTATGTTAAAGGATGTCAAAACCACAGTGGAAGAACATACTGACAAATTTGATACCACCATACAAATCATTTTAGACACTGAAAATACAGTCAAGGCAAAAATTTACTCAGTTGCTGTTGAGGTGAACTTGTTACGCACTGAACTCAGAAAGTAAGTAAGTGAAAATGAATCCATTCAATTGTCTCTTCACCCTACAGTGTAAGATCCACCAACAAAGGTAAAGGATCTGAAAGAGGTACTGTAGTACTTACAACACAGGGAAGATCATAAGCAAGGTCAATCCCCACACAATATTATCTGCCTAATGGGTATGCCTACAAAGAGCAGAATTATTCCTGGAGAAATGGCTGCTGGATAACATTTATGAAGGGTCCCCACAGGATTTCTCTGTGGTGGGAAGGGTACGGAGACCCCCACTACTGTCTGGGGCACCTCCTAAACCAATGGAGGGCAGGCTACTGAATTTCCAGAAACAAGATCTCATTCCACAAGTGGCCCACGAGCATGGCCCATGTACTGTAGGCAATAATAAAATACACATCTTACTGGACAACACTAACCAGATGCAACACAAGAGAGAGCCTTCATGGACATTAAACAAGCTCTGTGCAAACATGAAGAGCAATATGCTCATTTATATCCAACAAAGTTGGGTGTTGTAGTGGACTAAGATCACTTTATTTCCTCTCTCCTGCGGAAGCATGAACTTGGATGGAGAATGCTGGGATACCACGAACAGAACCTGGAGAAGAACTATACAATGGAAGTAAGCTCCTGTAAAGTGAGAGGCTTGGGGACCCCATCTAAATGCACTGTTTATGCATATGTGGGAAAATACATATTGAATGTATGTCTCATCACTCTAGAAGTGTACATGAAATGCACTTACTGTAATAATTAGCTAGGATGGACCAATAAGTCAATCAAGTCCCTCAGCCACTCATTATGTAATAACTAACAATGTGCTTACTTCCAGGGTCCCTTATTGCTCGAGGATAAGTCTATTGTTGGCCAAACATATAGTGGCTATACAGTACTTTCGGCCAACAAGATATGCATCTATCAAACAAATCATCAAATATCACATAATGGGGGGAGGAGCCAAGATGGCGACCGGAGCAGACGCTTGAGCGCCCGGCTCCGTCGGTCCGTGGCCTCGGACTACTATCCTGATGCCCATCCTCGCCGATTTTCGAGGTGAAACGTGTGCGAAGACGCGCTGACCGTGCTGCCGCTTTCCCGGAGTCTCAGCCCGCCCGGATGCCCGAGTTCTGGGTGCTTTTGTCTTCGGCACTGAAATCCTGCGCCATTACTGCCTTTGCTGGCCCCCTGGAAGCTCCGCAGTTACCGGACCAGCGAGCGCTAACCTGAGCCCCGCGGTCCCGATCTCCCCTCGCACCACGGATCGCTGCCGGATGAGCCCGGAGAGGGACGGCCGGACACCTTCTGCACCCTGTGCCGGCCGGGCTGGAGCTGTGGGGTGGGCCCCGGTGCGGCGTGTCTCCTGCCCCGCTCTGATGACCGCGCTGTGGGATGCTGCTGCCCCCTTCACCTATTGCCTAGCCAGCGGCGAAGGGACCCTGCGAGAAGAGAAGCGACTGTCGGCCGTTCCCGTTGCGGCGTAGACCTGAGGGGAATTGACTCCTTGCCACGACTCCCCCCCCCCTCGGCCATTGCAACGTATAGCGGCAAAACATGGCGCTGAGTGCCTGCTCGAGGCTGGGGGGTGCTACTCCGGTCTCGCCCGCTGCCCACTTCGCCCTCCCTCCTACGGACACCAGCTCCACGGTGCCGTCCCGGATTGCTGCCGCTGTGGGGGCCCAGCCTCCGCCGACATGCGGCTCCGTTCTGGCTGCCCTGCGGGACTTCCAACTACAGATGTGCGCTGGCCTGCAAGCGCTGAGTGAGCGGCTTGACCCCATACTGTCGGCTGCGGGTCGTGAGCGCACTGTTTGTCATCTACAGGGCGTGGGTCTCCCGGTGCTTTTGTCCACTTGCGGGGACGCAACGGCGGTGTATGACTGTGCTACACTGATGCCTTCACCTGGCGCTCCCGGCGCTCAGGGTACACCGCTCTACACCTCAACTGCGGACACTTTGTCCCCCTGGTCATGGCTGCCTGCTTCATTGTTGCCTGCCTCGCCGCGTCCGCTGGACTATCCTGTTGAGCGATACCTAACGGCGTCGAGGAACCGTCCGCGGTGGTCCACGGCTTACTTTTTGTGGAACTCCTGTACCTTAATTGCCAGGTTTGGATTTTATGTGGTGCAAAGAGGGACCTCAACCGATGGTCGGCGGCCATTTCGTGATCCTACTTCACCATCCTTTCACGAGCGGCCATCTTGCCTTTGTCTGCTCGGGACACGGGGCCTTCATGCAGGGGCTGGTTTAATCCCACGCCCGCGATCGGGCCAGGGCTAGACTGACTTCTATTGCCAGGGTTTATGGACGGGCTGGCCTGGGACTGGAACTGTATGTCTGTTTTGCGCGCACTCATCGCGACTTGTATCCATTCGCTTACACTGTGGTGCCATGGTATCTTCGCATGCCGTTTTTTGGAGTAGTGGGCTCTCAGTGTGTGGGGGCCATGACTGGCTGATGGTTCGGGGCGCTCTGGTGTCCCGTGGGCTCCTCCCCACCTTCTTTTCTGTTTTCTTATTTTCTTTACTCTATTCCCACTTTCTCTCTTCTCTATATTTCGGGTTCATTGGGCGACAGGCACTATGTCGGGGGGGGGGTAGGCCGTAGCCTCCGCATTGGTGTAGGGTGGGGGGATAATACTCTGTTCTTAATTAGTTCTATGGGCCTTTTTTCTTCTTGTTTCTGCGCTCTACTTTCTTCGATTCGGGGTCCGGGTGTGGGGTGGATCAAGAGGGGGCGGCTCCGGAGGGGTGCGTACTTGCTCATGTGACTATCCTGTTATATTTCTGCACCGCCTCACTGTTTGAGTTTTTTACTTCCATTGTTGTTCTTACTGATGTTGCTGCTCTCCCGTGTGGTGAGGCTATCTTGCGGACTCGAATCTCCTTTGTTCTTATCCTTCATTGACTTTTTTCTCTGATAAAATAATCTAAAAACTTAAAATTAACCTTCACTTCTCCTTCCCCGGGTGTCAAAGATATCTCCAGTATGTGACTCATAACTCGTTGTTAATCCTGACCATTGACGCACGTGGGATGTAATGTGGGTATCAGTGCTTCATTGTATCGTGGCCGGCCTGACGGTTGTAGGCCCGTATTTGTTCGTTTAAGATGCACAAATAAAGGTTTTTAAAAAAAAAAAAAAAAAAATATCACATAATGAGTGACTGTGAGGACTTTATTGACTTATTGATCCATTCCGGGTAATTACTTCAGTCAGCGTAGTTCATGTACACTCCAGGAGTGATGAGATTTATATGGGGACTGAGATGAAATACGTATCACCCTGACAAGTTGCATATCTGAATTTTGCAGGCCCTGAGAAGTGTGCGCAATGACACCTGATGAAACAAGTGCTGCCTACTGGTGTTGGATGGAAAAAGTGGAATGAAGAGCATCTAATGAATATTTGTTTTTTAGACTCAACTTTATTGGTTTTTGCACATCTAAACAAAATATTTAGGTCCCTGATTATGATGTCGGTCGAAGAGCAATCGATGGCCTGTCGGTTGCAGTCCGACCGACATCTGCCCCGGCGTTCCGCCATCCGCATTATAATGCGGCAGACGGAGGCAGCAGTCGGAATTGAAACCCTACAATAAGGGTGGTACCTTCATAGGCACCGCCTTAGAGATTACGATGTCAATTTCGGTCTGCCTTTCTATGGCTGTCCGAACGCCATAGAAAGGTAAACGGAAATGGTTTTGGGGCCCCCGTCCCTCCGCATCCTCCGCTAAGAGGCCTGGGGGGCATCCATGCACCCTGTGGCAGGCACCATGTTTGCAAACATCCATTTTCATAATGCAGGTTGTGCAGATTGTCCTTTTCCTCCCGCTGTACAAGCCACATTAGGTAAATGGAGGATTACAACCGCCTCATGGGGGGTCATATCCAAATTCGTCAGATGGAACCGCCCACTGCTTGTCATCAGTTCCCATTCCGACACTATGCCAATCGGACGCTCGTCTGACCGGCATCATATTTAGGGCCTTAGTTCCACCATTTTAAACATCCGACTTAATACCATTCCAGGTAATACATCTTCTGTTTTACAGCAGGTACACAGAAGTTCCATAGTATTTCCACCATTTACTCCAGATCTTGGCGTGATTCTGAGGACGGCCTCTGGTGATATATATGTGCTCCTCTAGTTTTGTACACCATTCAAATCTCGGTTACCACTCCGTTTGTGTGGGTGGTTCAGGGAATTTCAATCATTATTCATTGTGGCAATACCCACCATGTAGGGTTCCGAATTAACATAATTCATATTCCCTGGTGGGAACTACCAGTCCCAAGGTGCAACGCTGTTAAAGACCTTCAAAGTCCAAGTGCCGCTAACGAGGGAGAGGTGCTAGATCCATCTCCACGCATAAAGCGCCGCCTCACCCTCCGCGGCGCGGAACGCGCGTGGGCGGTGCCTGGGCAGGGCCCAGGCCAAGGGCGGGCCCGTCCTTGCCCGTCATTGACAGGAAGAGGTCAGGCAGGGCCACCTCCATTACATCGGGCGCCAGAGAATAGCAACCGACTTGGGTAAGAAGATCAACCTTTTATACTGGTTCCTGGTAACAAACTAACAATGGATATACTTGGCTAAACGCCAATTACCTCTAAAGACTGAAAGAACTGCAGCAAGGACTTTGGACAAGTACTTATCTGTGTGTTATTACGGTAAGGTGAAGGGGGTAAAAATTGCGGTTTATTGGTTTCAATTAATGTACCCCATGCGCAATTTAGTATAGTTGCACCGACGGCTTTCTCCGTTCTCTATGCAATATTAAAACAATAAAAAGACAACCAAGGTTATATTCAAGAACAGAGGTGGGTATCATACTAGGATAGCGTCGCTTAGATCAAAATTTACCACTGGTAAAATGGGAAAGCGTAAGGCCACAGAGGGGTTAGCAAAAGGCAAATCATCAAAAATGAGAAATAGTGCTGCAGAAAATTGCTCTATAGATGAAATTGACAACTTGATTGAAGAGTTCGAATCTATGCTGAACAGCAAATGCAAACCAATTAGAAAAAACAAAGAGAAAATTACTGTGTTTTATAGCAAGTGTTCAACGAATTCCCCGATAGAGAATCCCACCACAAAGGGGCATACAAAGGTTATAATGGAGCATCAGCCATGTATCCTAGACATTCCCCGTCCACAAGAAGAGCATAGCAATCAGAGCTATCATGCTCTTGAGTTAAACAAAGAGTGCTATAACAGGTACTCCCTTTTAGCCTTAACACAGGGGACTGACACAGAGATCGCTGATTGTCTGTCATCACCTCCTATAGCAAGCACGCAACCACAAAACATTGACAACATCTCAGGGGAACTTAGGGAACCATATGATCTTCCAAAAGTCCCTGCAACATTGCCCAATAGTTCTTCACATGACCTTAATCAACAATTGAAACCCGGCCTATTATCTAGAGTGGATGTCTTAACTAAAGAGGTTGCCAACCTAAGGGCAATTGTAGCCAACTTAACTAGCCGCAATATTAAAGCGGGGCTGGCCGAACCCTGTTCAAGTTGCGAGACAAATCAGTCTGCTCCCTATCCCCCAAAATCAAATGAACAGAGTCACTATGACTCTAATAAGCCAGGGGGGAAATTGGAAGAGCAAAAAGCCGGTAGACGACCAAAGGGCCCAAAACTAGTCATATCAAGTAAGACTAACTGGGACAGAAATAGATGAGAAAATAGATAGTCGTGCATCCGAAGGAGGGGCTAGCTCAGAGAGTGCGATTATAGGGAGAATGGAATGGCAGGGAGCCACTAGCCACAGAAATGCATAGGGTAGCAGTATTGGGGAGAGAGCAGCAGCAACTGGGAACAGTATGGGTAGAGCCAAAGGACCTGGGGAGTATAGGAAAACTGGCTGGAGAGTGCTTATGACTAACATTCCAAAGCTTAGCCTCTCTTCTTACAGGGAGGACGAAGAGTGATTAAAGAACAAAAACATACATTAGATTCGGCATAAGCGCGACTGTCTATCAGTAATACATTCAGATTTACTCAAGGTGAAGCGCTTATGGAACAAAATTCCCCCTACGATACTTTACTACTTACAGTCAGAACAAAAGATATAGCTGATGGGCTTATTGCTCTTGATTTGAGAACAGGACCACATCATTGCAGCCTGGTGAGATTTAGATCATATAACCCTGGGGAAACATCAAAAGAGAGCAACCCAAACTATGTTACTCGTAGACGATCCTCTAACTCCGATGAAGTGCATAACAACTTGGAGGCAGTTGATTGACAGCTAATGTCACCTCTGTCATTTAATTAATGCGAGGGTCCCCTCATTTTGCATAGGGCCAATCCACCAACTCCCCCCCCTTGATATCATACATATAGAAAGGGGAGAAAGAGGGATTGATTGAGATCAAGGTAGTAACCAGCGGCAGAGAGCATCAATACAGCCTCACCAAATACGTTTGGTACCATGGAATATATTGGGTATGAAACAAAAACTAAAAGATTTAGAATGGCAGGAGTACATTAATTCTAGCGAAATCTGCTTGCTACAAGAAACTTGGTAACTTGCATCTCCACACAAACCTGGGTACAAAACATACAACATTTGTGCGACACCTTCTGTTAAAGGTAGACCTTCTGGGGGCCTTGTCACATGGATTAAAATCCCTTTAGATATAGAAATAACAAGGTTGGACATTGCTTCACAAGATATACTTGGGATAAAGGCATTAACCAAAAGATAAAACTGAAATATACATACTAAACATCTATGATAGACCAAGTCCCTCTAGCAAAGAATCTCACGTGATAGAACAGATAGAAATGTTTTGAAGCACCATTGACCCAAGGGCCACGGTAATTATAGGTGGCGATTTCAATAGAAAATTTGAACCCGTATTAGGTCTAGGAAACATCTTCAAAGAAGAGCATACAGCAAATAACATACCCTTGTTAGAGGTCGGCTCCGCAGTACCGTGCACAGTAGCCACCTCACAGCTCACTCGACTTGTCGTAGGGCAGGGATTAAGGGCCTGCAATGGCAGGTTTATCAATAAGAGGCACTCTATTCGATCCCTTGACTAGGAGAAACAATGATAATCCTTTTCCTACCAAACCCTTAATTAGTAATAACCGAAGATCTTTGAAATGGCCATCAATAGTGAGCAAGGTCAAGATTATGACCAAAATATATAACACCTTTTCAGAAGTTACCCTTCAATATATTGAACTGCCCCCTGAAGAAATTCCTATAGTTAACATACAGCAAATTATGACACAGAAATTAAAATGTATTATGACAAAAACATCCAAAGGAAATGGGGTGGGGAAAGCAGAGTCCTCTACTTGTCCCAACCAGTGGTACAATAGTGCATGTCGCAAAGCTAAGACGGAGCTGATATTGGCAGCAAAATCTAATAATATAGAGACATTGAGAGACAAAGGGACGAGATTTAAAAGGCTATTAACTGAAACCAAGAGAGATTGGGATGACAGCATTTGGACCAAACTGATTTTAGCAGCTTAAACAAAGGCCCACACAGGCTTCTGGAGTCTAATAGCCAAAGGAAATAAAACAGGGAAAAGCAACGTGGATCTCTTTTGGACCCCAGCACCTGGGTGAATCATTTCACGAAGCTTTATGCTGAGGCTAATAGCGAAATACCTAATATACACTGTAGTGTCACGCAAAGCATCCCTACATCTACTAAAACGGCACAAAACAGCACCCTACAATTTAGCATAGAGGAAACCTTTACAGCTATCGATGCTGTCAAGCCAGAGAAAGCACCAGGCCCAGACAAAATTCCAGGTGAGCTATTGAAACATGACAAAGCTGTATGGGGCCCGTATAGCAATCTTCTAAGCAATGCCGTGGCGGCAAGAGCACCAATACCAGAATCCTGGAAGGGGGCCGATATTATCTATGTAGCGCTGGATATCAACATCTCAATCCGTGAAAATAAATTAACAACCAACATATACAGGAAAAGTACAGACCGCAATAACTTATTACACTTTACAAGCGTCCATCAGACACCATTGTAACGCCATTTACCCTATTCTCAACTACTGCGAGTCAAAAGGATTGTATCCCAACCTGAAAAGCACGTTGAAAACATTAATTCCATGGTGAAAAGATTTGAGGACAGAAAATACCCCAAAGAGATTCTCAATGAAGCAGTACAAAGAACAACTCAAAAAACACGAGAACAACTTCTGAACTAAACTTTTGGTCCTAGGAAAAGTGACCGCATGGTGATGGTATCCAAATACTCGACTTCCAGCATAGCCTTCTAAAAACTAATCTTAAGGTATTGGCCTATGCTTGAGTCGGAGCCAGATTTCAATGGTATATTCAATCAGAAACCCCTTTTTGCATATGAAAGGAGCAAGAACATTAGAGACATTTTATCGGCTACCACCTCAATCAAACAGAATGAACAGTATAGGGGAACTATACCATGTTATAATTTTAATAACATAATCCCTAGTAATACTGTTACCCATCCCAGGAAAGGACACACGATTAAATTGCGTACATCAGCTACATGTGACAGCATTAACGTAATCTATATGCTGAAATGTCCTTGCGGCCTAGTCTACACAGGCAAGACTGAACGCAAAATAAAGCTACGCATTAATGAACATAAGAGCAACATACGAACATGCAACCGTAAATCATGTGTGGCCACACATTTCCAGTCGAACTACCACAATGTCGGTCTACTTCGTTTTCTGGTACTAGAATCTGTGAAACCCAGAGAAGGTTGGGACATTACCAGACTGTTCCTACAACGTGAACTTAATTGGATTAAGTTCTTGGACTCGGTACAGCCGAATGGTCTGAATGACCGGATAGAATATAGTTGCTTTCTTTAACCCCTTCAGTGCCCGCCCCTTTCCCCGCCCTGTGCCGGCCGTTGAATTAGCGGGCGGGGTCTATGACGAGCTGGACTCGTCATGGGCACAGCGCCACCGCGGCCCATGACAAGTCCAGCTCGTCATGGGCACTGAAGGGGTTAATATACTCGGATGATGCTGTTTGTATTTTCCTAATTTATTGCACATATTTTGTTTCCAGTTTAAATGCGTTTTATTTGTTTGTTTTACTCTGTTCAATTAACCTTTACAACTAATAGGTTTGTTTTTTCACAGATTTTGTTTTCATTAGTGCAACATCAATCAGGCTATGTTAGTCTTTATGTATACGTTTAGCCAGTAATCACTATCTTCAAGATGGCCGACGCCTTCAGGCATCACGTTTTTTGTATACCAGTCCCCTGTCTAGCTTCATTAGTGTTTGGCTCAATTCCGTCAACACTCACTATTTTACCCGACCACTCACTGGGCTTCCCGTCGACTCAATCACCGAGACACTACCGCTTCCAGGGACGGTTCGGAGATTTATTTAAGCACGTTTAAGGTATGACTATTGTGGTCTTTCACTCAGCGTAATACTACATGCATTGTAGCGCACAAGTTCCTGTTTTCACTGAGCACCCATTTTTGCAGAGCGAGTTAAGCATGACACCGCGTTCCACTATTAATTGTCCTTGCACAACTAATCTTATCCAGCATGTCGGTTACTTGCTAATCCGGTTTTACTTTCGCTCGCACAAACTCGATAGCACTGATGCTACTTCTGTTTAATTTCACTCCACGTCATTTCTTAATAAGGCACAGACACACAACAACCCACCATCTTTTGGCTACTAAGGTGCACTACCACGGGAGTTTACCATTATTCTTTACATTTTATGTTTGGCAACACCATCTCTAACTCATATCGCAACCACAGTAACAAAGCATGCAGCCTATGTACGATGCTTGTTCACTTTTTTTGGGACTTTGCTTTGAACTTGATTTTGGACTTCGTTGCCAAGGTTGGTAACCCAGCTTCCGTTTTGCGCTTCATTTTCAGAAACAACTAGTTCCCCTGATGAAGGGCTTAGCCACCCCGAAATGCATTGGGTCATGATACTTTGAGATACCCGGATCTTCATGCATTACGGTTTGACACATGGAATTGCCTTCATTAATGCATCTGTTCTCAAGATGAACAATACCAGGATGACAACATAAATCCTGCATTGATAAACTATTAAGCATAATTTGTGGTTTGGATTTTTTATTTGGATTTCATTAAATGTGATCACTCCAAATATTTGGAGACAAGAAGCTGTGCATCAAGGGGACGTCTCCCTGGTGGGGAGACGCTATTTTCTTTCACTTGACTGTACACGCCCATGGACCAGAGGGCGATACCCTTCATAGCACGCACAACTTGATTCCGTTTCAAAACAGAATACCAGGAGTGCAAGTACCACTCTCATCTAATCATTGTTTGTAGGCCGAAATATTGGTTGTAAGACTACAATAGATACCGCCGACATACGGGGGGCACCTCCAGCCTCATGGACTATAATTGGCAGTGTGGAGAACTACTGTGTGCCCAGTTACCACCAAACTGGGGTCGAATCTGTTCCATTGTGACCTTGCACGCACTGGTTTTGGTAATTCCTGGAATTAATCTGCCAGCTTTGCATGAGCTCCCCATGAGCTGTCTAAGTATAAGTAATATACGAAGAGTTGCGTGCTACAAGAATGATGGTAATGCAGCATCATTATATATTTGACCTTATGACTGCCATGCAAGGAGGGGTATACAAGAAAATTGGAACTACGTGCTGTACCTTCATCCCAGCAAATGATGCAGATAATGGAACTTTATCAGAGGTCATACAGACACTGCATAATTTACAAAAGAAAATGGTAGATGAAGGAGGTGCCCCAGATAATTGGTTTAGTGGGTGGTTGTCATTACTGCCATCCTGGATGTCAAGACTGTTAGCCTTGTTGCCAACTACTATGGTATGATTACTAATATGTTGTGTTGTACAGTTGAGCCTAGCGAATTATAGACTAATAAATGCAAAGGCAGGAGGGATGTTTCCAACTTGAATCACCTAATGCCAAGTGAAGACCAAGGTTTAGATCCAGTAGTTGATATATCAACTAGAGGGAGTATTGTGTAGTTCCTACTAGTCAAGTCAAGTCAAATGAACTTTATTTGTTTTCCATTTGAATCCATAAAAGTAAATATAACAATACGTATATAAAATCATGAAAATCATGCATTAAATAATCATTAACCTTATACATTAAAACCTATTTTACATTTTATCAGTTCCATAGATACAAAGTGCTTACCAGTGCCTAAGGTACAAGCTTGATGAACAGAAAACTACAGAAAAACCCTACTCTATCTTTAAAAGTATATGTACAATAGAATAGAGGGGACCATGAAGGTCTTTTTGCCTTAAATAACAGGATTAACATCCATTATAAATCCTTACTTATTAATCATTCTCATATCGAATCTCATCATATTGATAAAGCAGTTTTCTTCTCTTCACTGCTTGGGAGAAAAAAGCTGATACAGAACTGCAAGTAACATCACTGTCAAGTTTACATAAATAGTTAAAATCATCCTGGTCAAATAGAAAACGTGCATTTAAAAAGAGTGTGTGAATAAAAATTCTTCTAATCTCAACATAAAACTTGCAAAACAAGACAAAATGTACAGTTGATTGGGGAACACTCCCATCACATGGGCACCTAGGTAGATCGTTTGACCATGCCTCTTTCTTAGGGAAAACAACTAAATGATGCAACGTGCCCAACCGTAATCTGATCAAATAAAATCCCCCTTGAACATTTGATCCCCCTTGAAGATAATCTTGTACTTCTTGCGGTGTTGGGCCTGCCATGTAACTTGCCACTGACGTTTTTAGGTCTCACCTCCGCAGCACGCATGCACTGCATAGGAGGGCCTTTAGCCATCGCTCTGCTCAGTTTCAAGCACACACTCGGGCTTGTGGCGGCATCCACCTTGCGGGAGCGAGCAGGGGCGCGCCACAAGCACGAGTGCAGTGCTTGAAAATGAGCAGACTGCTCTCCAGCGCGCGCGTGAGCCTCTCTCCTCGCCCACACATCCCGGCCACTCTCTCGCTCCGCCTTCTCTGTCTTCTTTTTGCTTGCGCTTCCTTTTAAGCTCTGCATCCACCTGTTGTTGGGTTCCAATCGTTATAACTGCTTAACAACGGCCCTGAAATACCACAAATGACTCCAAGTAAAAGAAAGAGAAACCTTCAAAAACGTCTTCCTTTTGCTTGCGCTTTCTTTTAAGCTCTGCACCCACCTGTTGTTAGGTTCCAAGCGTTATGACTGCTCAACAACGGCCCTGAAATACCACAAATGACTCCAAGTAAAAGAAAGAAACCTTCAAAATCACACGCGCGTCGCATAAATGAGACACCAGCGCGAGAGATGTGTCTTGCTCAAAGCAGTCTCCTGTAAAAGCGCCAACTCTAATTTATGGGAACAGTCACCATTTGTCTTAGCACTTGGTCCCCCATTTTGTTCACAGTTGGTCTCTGCTTAGTCAGATTTTTCTTTCTCTCTTGTTCTCTTCGACCCAACTCCGTCTGCCTCTACCTCTCCTAGCCTTTTGGAGTTGTACTTTCGCTCCTATCTGGTCCTTCACTGAGGGCCTCCAGTGAGCGCCTGAGCTGTGAGTTTCTGGGCACATGAGGTGACTGACCACACAGCATCTGCAAAGGAATTCCGTTGCACAGTAGCTCACTGCTGTCCCCCCATTTATTTCATCTGGATAAAGTGACAGTGCTACAAAAATAAAACATTCTTTCTCTTGAGTATGAAACGAGCGGCAGGAAAAGGAGTTGTGGTCTAGTGACCACACTGCACTCTTCTGACATAGGTTTCCATACCGCCTTTTCCTTGAACATGTGATGTGATCCCAGGCAGTGCACTGTATCTCCACAGGCCTCCGTTCTTTTAGCTGCTAAAAACTTAGGGTATTCAATGTGAAACATGCAGCAATCCAATCATGCATTAAGAATCTGTAATAGTTTGATGCAATTCCTTCTCAAAATTGTATATCTTTGAGGGTCCTGGCTTACCACACTTGTCCAACCTGCAGTTATTGCATTCCATTTCCCCCTATTTGTCAAAGGCAGGACTTGAATGATATAACTCTCTGTGAACTTCTGGTGACTTCAGTTGTGATGGGCAATAGTTCTAAATGTATGTTGAACCTCTATATCCTGATTCAGATGTCCTCATCCATATGGCTTTCCAGAAGGCCTGAGGTCAGAAGAATCATAACAAGCATTGGCATAGCCAATAGGCCTCGCCTTTGGGACCTTATAAGTATTTAGTTATGCAGTACTATATCCTTGGTGCAACAACATCAACTGTTGCATGGCTAAACACTTATAAGGTCCCAAAGGCGAGACCTATTGGCTATGCCAATGCTTGTTTTTCCTCCCTTCATTCTCTAGCATATCTACATCTTTTAAGAAATAACTCTTTTAGATCTTTTTTACCAAATCGTAGCACATTAGCATGACTTCTAATTGTTAGATTTTCTTCTACTATCTTCATTAATTTTTCGATGTATATCAACCAAGGAATCCTTTCGTAATGTTAAAGAGTAAGGAAGACTTTAATGACATCCCTTGAGAATTTAGTTCCTTTCTTGCTCCATATGTTGTACCAGCTAATGATCGCGCAGACAGATATCAGATCTTCTAAGTAGGGAACATTCGTCTTTCCATATGTCTGTAACATAGATGTATCAGCCAGACCCCAGACAGGTGCTCCATTAGAGATGGTTGTTTTGAAAGAGCTGTAACATTTCTCAAATATGTTTATTTCCTATTTTCCCTGCAAATCTAAATAGTGCTTTTACAAATCTGATAAACTTAGGTTTAGCTATTTCTAAATGGAAGCCCCAGGTACCATTTTGGGAGAAGAGGAATCCCAAATACCTAAATCCTTGGACTTCTAATCTAAAATCTCTCACAAATTGGGGTTTCTTTTTGGCCTTTCCTTGTCCACAGGTCATCACAAAAGTTTTCTTTAGATTTGCTTTTAGATCTTTTTGATCTATATGTAAAAACAAAATAATTTATCTGTTGCTTTAAACCATTTGCAGTTCTTGACATTAGGACTGCATCGTCTATAGGAACAATGGTTAGGGCGGGAGCCTACTTTCAGTAAATCTGCTTCCACCTCTTGTGAAGATCTGTATACCCCATTAATATAGAGGGAGAAGAGGAGGGGTGCAAGAACACAGCTCTGCCTAATACCTCTTGAGGACCTTAAAACTGGCAGTACATCCCCCCCCCCAACCCCATATCTCACCCTCATTGTCAGGGGGAATACATCTATGCCATGTGTGATATAATTTCTACTGGGGCGCCCATTTCGGCCATCGTCTTCCATAGTTTAGTGTGGTTAACGCAATCGAAGGCGATATGGCCCCCTTTACAAGAGTATATTTACTTATGATGAGATTGGCCTATAGTGTTATACATGGTTTAAAAGCATCCCTGGGAATCCGATCATGGCCCGGGGCTTTTACCTTGGCGAACTTTTATTTTTTATATTGTGATCTCAATGCTAACCGGCTGCAGATGGACATTACTGATAAATGCACCTTCAGTGGAGCTAGGGCATTCAGTGCCAGGAATTTGTATTTGATGACATTTCCTTTTATTTAGGTGCTTGATCCTGGGCTTAAATATGGATCCAAAGTGATCTAACCAGTCTGTTGGGGTAACTAGTGACTCCGCACTTGGTTCTGAGCCATCTTTCAAAAATGGAGAAATAATTACCCTCCAAAATAGTGTGGAGTCTTTCAAAGCCGAAGCCCGGTCCAATTCGGCTCAAGCTCTTTCTTGTAAGTGCCTTTTCCTTTGATTCAAGGTTAATTTGCAAGCGTGCCTAAGATGTTTAACTTCTTCTTTGTTCCCTGGGTCTGAATGTAAGACTCTTATTCAATTTTGGTTGGCAAGGGAACATTGATGGTCAAACCATCCTTTTTTCCACCAATTGACATCTTTGTTAACCTCTTTTAGATTAGTCGCTATGGACATTGTTATTTGTTCTGAATGAAGTCACTATCATTTCCGGGGTGGCTTCAATGTTAGTACAAACAAGAAAATTATCCTCATTTTTTTTTACCACTTTTTCCCAGCAAGGATAATACTTCATCAATTCCTGCCAATTTTAAGACTGATTCCATTATTTCTAGCTACGGCAATATTTGTTGCCAAGGGTATAGTTTCCCTTTCCCCTATTTTATTTTAAGATCTGATGTAAATATAGAATGGTCACTAAAGCTGGTAGGTTTCACAGAGAAAGTATTAATGAACTTCATGCAGTGGCATGGCCAAGGAGGCAATGGAGTAGGAAGCGACTCCCTCGCGCTCCCACCTCCGAGGTCTGCTGTGCTGTTATCTACTGCACCGGACCCGGGGTGCTCCTACATGCTCCTAAAGGCCATCGGGGCCTGGCAGGGGAGTGTCCGCGCACCCGTCGGCCTGATCTGCAGAGACTGGCCCCGCTGGAGCGCTGACACTGGTGGTGGCAGTGGGCAGCTACCATCCTGATCCCAGACTTCGATGCGCGCCCACTACATCACGCGGCGTGGCGAAACAAGACTGCACCCGACTAGCGCACCTGGCGCGAGCTGATTCTCTTCCGGGAGCCCCCCGCTGCTGAAGAGGACGATTGGGATGGCTCTTAACTCAGCGGTGGCTGTGTGTGGCAGAGTGAGACAGCAGCTGCACAGCTCGATTGGTAGGCCCAGGCTGGGCCTTGGCACCGCTGCCCCCTGCTCGGTATAGCCCGGGACGCTCTTGGCCCCCTTGCTGCTTGACTGAGCGGGCCAGAGGAATGGTAAGCGCCTCATAGCAAGTAGGCCCGCACTGGCGTCCAGGGCCTGAGAGGAGAGGCGCGGCATATCGGCTCCCCAGAGGACTGCATGGAGGCCTGGCGGAGAGGCTGTTTACCTCCTCCTGGAAAGCGAGCGGCGCTAGCTGGAGACCGGGGCACCACCTGAGGGGGCCGCCTTTCGCACACATGCTAGACACGCAGGGGACCTTTGGTTATCAATTGGCACCTGGAAGGGCAGGCAGAATGTCGGATCCCTCCGCCTGGTGCATGGCAGTCCCCAGACCCCTCAACCTGGTGCGTGACGGCCCCTGCTGCAAATTTACACAGCACCTGTAAAACGGACTGTGACCGGGACACTGCCGTAGTCGAGTGGCCCCCAGCTGAGACTAGACAGCGGGAGTGTGGATGGTGGTGGTCTGCTTGGCACCGACCCCAGATGCTCTTGGGGGCCCCTGCCCACCAACTTTGGACAGTTCATTGGTGGGACGACTTGGAGAGGCGCACGTCTTGTTGAGACCGACTGAGCTCCCCTCCCTCTCCAGCGACCTTATCGGGATCTCGAGGGACCCAGCTGGTGTAGACCTACCAACTAGTGAGCTGAGTGGAGGGTAGGCGCCTCGCAGTGAATCCAGTGAACCCCCGCTTGCATACCCAGCTCCAAGACTACTAAAGACACCTCAGTAATGTCACTCTGGAGTAAAACCTAACAGGAAGCGGCATCATGCCCCCCAACGACTCCGGCAGAGGCCAGTAGGGGGGGAGAGCCCTCAGACCCAATCACTGAAGGATATATGGACCGCATTCTACAGGAGATATGAGCCGACATCCCTTCGCTCAAAGACGACTTCAAAGCGGGCCTCCTGAACATTCGAAAAGAGGTGTCAGAAATCGGCGATAGGGTGGTGACCTGGAGCGGACGGTCGACGCACAAGACCAAGAAGGAGGATTTAGAAAATCAGAATCACCGTAACAACATCCGCATCCAGGGTGTCCTATCGGGGGCGGAGGGCACAGACATTATGGCTTTTACGGCTGAACTCCTACAGGCTGTCCAGGAAGATGACGACACATCCCCTCCTACCCTGAATAGGGCCCATCGAGTCTCTCTGAGAACGGGGAGAGCTGACAGCGGACCTGACATCTTTAACCAGGGTGCACTTCTAAACAGAAAAAGAGGCGATCATGCAAGCAGCTAGGAGCAAGACTGAGCTTACTTTCCAATGCCACGCGATCCAACTCCACCAAGATCTCTCTACAGTCATTCTCTGGAAACAGCGCAACTTCAAGCCTGTTACAGACAAGCAACGCGCCCAGGAAATACGCTACCAGAGGGGTCACCCTTTCGTCCTTCTGTTCCAGTGGAAGGGCAGACGCCACTCGCTCCATTCGTTGGCTGAGGCCAGGGCACTACTGGGGCTGCCAGAAGAATCCTCGACCAGTGATGGTCCGCTCTGACCAGGTTCGCTGGGACATGATCTCAAACCCAAATGGGCCACGGTACCCCAACTTCGCACCAACAAACAGCATGCTGGTCACTCCTTACCAGATGCCAAGCAGAACATAATTAACCACCTCAGAGCACTCAGCAGAGAGGCCTCTCCTGATCATTCAAACGCTGGCTCCGTATGAACGCATGGTAGCCCAAAGACAGACTCAAACTTACCTCTTAGCCGCACCTTCCTTGCGCTGAGCCGTCGCCACTGGAGGTGGGCCCCGGGGAAACCAGGGAGCTATGAGGATGAGATCTCATTGTTCCCTTTGAGTTGTTGCTGGCTGCACCCCACGGACTTACTCTTCCATACGGTGACTCCTCTAGTGGGACTGGAGCGCCCTGGCGCCGGTCCCCGCATATAGAAGTCATGGTTAGACCCAGTAGGTCTCTTGTTGTCACTTGTTCTTTGTTTTTCCCTACAGGTCAGACATTAAGTAACACAGACATAAGGCAAAGAGACATCTGCGGCTGCATGTGGTGGGGGTGGGGCCACAGGACATGGCTGGAGGCACATAGTTCGGGGGCGCATGTGGGGTTCCACACAGGTGGAGTATTGGCGCAGGGGCTGAAACTGATAGGGTCATGGGGTGCGGGAGACAGGGATGGCCTCTTTTTCTCAGAACAATATGAGTGTCCCAGTTTTGCCCCTGATGCAGTCCTGCAGTCCAACCCCTCTTCTGGTAAACCTATTGAATCCACCCAGTCAGCCCTGAGAGACCTTAAACTGCTTTCTTTAAATGGTCAAGGGTTGAACTCCCCAAACAAACATAAGCAAATTTGGAACAATGTGATGCAGCAAGACCCAGATGTCTTAATGCTTCAAGAGACCCATCTGATTAAGGCTGATCTACATCGCATGACACATCTCAAGTGCCCCAGGCGGCACTGGGCAAACGCCACCTCCAAAACTCTAGGGGTAGGCATCTTACGCAAAGCCACCTTTGATACCACTGTGATTAAAGAGACACATGACAGGGAGGGCCTCTTTTTATCTCTTCAGTTACTCCAGGGTCAACAGTCACTCACGCGGCTCAATATATACGCCCCCAACACCTCCCAAGACGCCCTTATTAGAAGTATCTTACAGGAACAACTGGGGGAGGTAGAAGGAGACATCATAGTCTGTGGGGATTTCAATCTGGTCTGGGACCCCTCACTTGATAGAAGTGCAGCAATATTCCAAAAAGCAGGCGCGATGTCTGCGGATCTTAAACGGGATATCGAAGGCTACGGACTGATAGATGCGCGATGATATAGGCTCCCTGGCGTGAGGGATTACTCCTTCTATTCATATGTTCACACCTCCTATTCCCTCACTGACTATGCTTTTGTCACATCCTCCATTCTGCGCCACCTCCACACAGTACAGCTCTCAGATATCTCTATATCCGACCACGCCCCCTTAGCCCTCACCTGGGACGCCGGTACCCATCATGACCACACCCCGCACTGGCACCTGCCCCCACACCTACTGCGCAACCCCATGCACGTAGCAGAGATGCGCCAGGGCATAGTAGAATACTTTCATCTCAATGCTATGCCTGAAATCTCCCTACATACTCTTTGGGATGGCTTTAAAGCCACTATCAGGGGCACAATCACGACTATAGCCATAACGCGAGGACGAGAGTCACGGTTGGCAGAAACTAAACTCACGGCAGATATTAAGCAGCTGGAGCACCTGGATAAGGCAGCCGCCATCCGCCAAACCAAGAGATAGCTGGCCCTATTACGCGCCAACTACGTGCCCAATGCACGGCTAGAGTTGAACACGCCTTCTTGTCCCTAAGTTAAAGATACTATGAGGGGGCGACAAAATGAGGAAACCTCTGGCGCGTAAACTACACCACAAGCGTGCTAAGTCTCATATTGCTAAACTGCAGGTGGGTGAAAGCGGGTCGAGTAACAGCTGGAGGCGTTTCAAGTCTATTACCAACAACTGTATTCCCGGGGAAGACCCCTCCCCCACGGGGCTTCACACATACCTTACTGAATGCGACTGGAAACCCCTATCTTCACAACACACAGCCCTCCTGGACGCCCCCATCACTGCAGACGAATGCGCGACGCAGTCTAGCAAGGCCCTGGGACCGACGGGCTTCCGGTGCTCTTTTACAGCCTGTTCCTCCCCAGCTACAGGAACACCTCCTGACCCTCTTCAACTCCTTTTCGACAAGACACTGGACTCACTACCATGATGGCAATGGCAGAGATCTCACTTATCCCCAAGGCAAGAAAGGACCCTGCACAATGCTCTTCATATCGCCCTATAGCCCTTTTTCACACGGATGCCACACTTTTTACTAAAATCCATACAACAAACCTCGACCCGTATTTACCAGGCCTCATCAACCCAGAGTAAGTGGGGTTTATCCTCCAGCGACAAGAGGCCAATAATGTACGGCACATTGCCCACTTAATAGAGAAAGTTTGCAGACTTGACATACCCGCCTGTCTTCTCTCGCTTGAGATGGAGAAGACATTTGACAGGGTAGACTGGACATATCTCTGTGCGGTACTCAATAAGATTGGGTTGGGACAGACCTTTGTCTCAAAAATCATGGCGTCCTATGTAGCTCCAACCACTCGCGTTCGAGTGAATGGGAGGACTACAAGCCTCATCCCCCTAGGTCGTGGCACGCAGCAGGGGTGCCCGCTTTCACACCTGCTCTTTGCCTAGGCAGTAGAACCATAGGTTATACGCGTTTGGGCTTCGGAAGGGATTAAGGGCATCTCCTTTGGGGGGCAGGAGCATAAGATCAATCTATTCTCGGACTACCTCCTCCTCACCCTTGCTCAGCCTGCGGCCTCGCTCCCCAATGTCATAGAAAGCCTTCAGTCCTTTACAGCTATCTCTGGCTTTAAGGTTAATATGACCCAGGGCCAGATGTACGACCCGTTTTTGCATGCGCAAACGGGCTTGCGACCTGTTTGCGCATGCAAAAACCTCATGGGCATTGCAGAAAGCCTATTTAGCGACTAGCTAAATAGGTATCGAGACTCGCTATTAGGAAGGGGCGTTCCCTTCGTAATAGCGCCCGCAAAGTCATGTACTGATGTTTTGCAACCACAATTGTGGTCGCAAAACACTCGCAAATTACCACCCTCTTCAAGAGGGTGGTAAAGGTGTCGCAAATGGGAAGCGGTCCCCAGGGGACCCCTTCCCCTTTGTGACTGGCTCTAAAAATATTTTTTGAGGGCAGGCAGTGGTCTATCTGCCCTTAAAAAATGCAACGAAAACGTTTCATTTTTTTTTTTTTTAAATGCATGTCTTTTTCCTTTAAGGAAAACGGGCTGCATTAAAAAAAACTGCTTTATTTATAAGCAGTCCCAGACATAGTGGTCTGCTGAGCCCAGCAGTTCACCATACCAGGTAGGACCTGCCATTCCCAATGGGGTCGCAAATTGCTAGTGGCTCATTAATATTCGCTAACAGCGTCTCTGACACTGTTGTGTATCTCTATTTGCGATTCACAATTGCAACGCAATTTGCGAGTCGCAAATTGGGTGGTCGTACATCTGGCACCCAGTCATTCGTTCTCCACCTTACTCTTCCGACCACGGAGGCCAAGGCATTACAGGACACCACTCCCTTCCAATGGTAATCTGACTATCAAGTATTTGGGTCTTCATATTACCCTCAATCTTTCCACATGGTCTCGCGCTAATTGGTCTCCCCTCCGTCGCTCGATTCGGGCAGACCTGCAGCGGTGGAAACCCCTCTATATCTCCTGGTTGAGGCGTATTAATGCTATCAAAATGAACGTACTCCCTCGGGTTCTATTCAGACACTGCCCACTTCAATCCCGCAGGAGGACATTCAACGTCTTCAGAAAGATCTACGTACTTTCATATGGAATGGGAAGCCTCCCACATAGCTCATTCCCTGTGAGAGGGGTGGACTGGCGTGTCCAAACCTGTTGGAGTACTACTGGACGGCACACTTAAGGTACATCTCCGAATGGGTTGTGCGCAAAAGTGAGAAACACTGGTTCCACATGGACCGGGCAGTGGCATGCCAGCCCCTGTGGGCCTAGCCTGGCTGCCCAAACGAGCTTGCCCACCCAGTGCTTATGTTGCAGCCCCGACCAAGACGGTATTAAACATCTGGGGCAGAATTGCGCTGAAAAGGGGACTGACTTCCTTTCCATCTCTCAACACGCCCAGAACATGTAATACGGCCTTCCCTCGGGCCTGCCGACATTCGCTTTCCGCCACAGGGCGCAGGGGGATTGCCGGACAGTCAGTGACTTGTTCGAAGTAGACACCATTAAGTCCTTTGAGACCTGTAGGGTGGAGTTTGCTCTTCCTGCCACGACCCGCCGCCAACACCTCCAGTTGCGGCATTGGACAACGCATGCTGGGACACATGCAGCAGCAACGTGCCCCCTCACCCCTTTCGAGAAGCTAGTGCGTACCTTTGATGGCTCTAAAGGGATGATCTCCAGAACTTATCAGGTGCTCCCACATTCAACCTCAGCCCTGAACATATCTACCAGGTTGCATGGCAAGATGATACCCCTGGGGGGATAAAAACTAAACAATGGGAAACACGAAGGAGGAGCTTAGCGCGCATCCAAGATGGTCGCGTGAGCACAGGGCTCCCCGGACCCTCGCCGCTCCTCGCAACTTATCCTGAAGATATCCTGATTTCTTGGACAGACTTTCGAAGGCGAACCTCAACTGAGTCCATAACTGTTTTCAGAATTTGAATCGGACTTGGGCGACCGAAGTTACGGCACTTTGAACTTTTGAGGCCCACCTTGAGGCCGTGCCGGGGTCTTGGTGATCTTTGAAGCCGGGGCGTAGTTGAACAACAACGGCATTGGGACCTCCTCAGTGGCCGTGTCCCCACTTTCGGATTCGCTTTCGGTCTCTGTCGTGGTCTGATCGAGGGCCTGTTTCGCTCTGCCGGGGACCAATCCAGCCTCCCTCTGTTGTCATCGCGGCCTCTTATCACAGCGTACTGGGTCAGGTCGCGCCTCTCTCCGGACCCCACGAGCCAGCTTCTTGCCCGGCTGGTGCCCGACCTGCCGGCGGCCATTTTCACTCGGTCTTGTGGGCCCCTCCGGGGTGCATCTTCCACCATGGCGGGTAGGGGTGAACCCGAAAAGCGGAAGACCAAGACGTCTCTTCGTGGGGGACAGTTCCACACAAATGTTATGGACCGCTATACTCAAGCCAAAGGATCCCCCGGGCCTTCCAGCTGTACCCCGGAGGACGCCAGAGCTGACCTATCTGTCCCTGTTGACTTGTCCCTGCAGGACATTATGGGCACCATCACCAGCATGAAGGAGACCATCGGCCAGCAGTATGAGGCCCTGGCTCGTAAAATTGACACGGTCGCCATTGATGTCACTCTAATCAGGGCTGATCTGTCCAAAACTAATGAGAAGGTGAAGTCATTGGATTTGAAGACCTCCAGCCTCACGGCCGACGTGTCGGGCCTTTCAACAGATCTTGGCGCTCTGAAATCGGCCAACGACTTGTTGTCTCATCGGCTGGACGAGTTAGAGAACCGGGCAAGACGCAACAACATCCGCGTCATCGGTGTTCCGGAGAATCCCGAGACTCGTTCTGTTGACCTCCTGGTTGAGGATCTTATCCTCACTCACCTTGCCCCTTCTGGGCTCAGCAAGTTCTTCGCTGTGGAGCGGGCACATCGTGTTCCGGGCAGCAAGCCCAAGCCTGGCGCTCCCCCGAGGCCTATCATTGCAAAACTTTTTCATTTTAGGGATCGTGATGCGATCTTGCAGGCCTCGAGGGTGCACGGCCCGGTGAAATTTGAAAACTCCTCTGTCAATTTTTTCTCGGACTTCACTCAACTTGTGCAGCGACAGAGAATGGGCTTTCAGGGGGTTAAGCGACGTCTTAGGGACCTGGGCTTGAAGTATGCTATGCTTTTCCCTACCAGGCTTCGAGTGGAACATGAGGAACGGACCTTCTTTTTTGAATGCCCGGACAATGTAAGTGACTGGTTGGATTCCCTGCCTGGCCGGGGAGATCGGGCGGGGCACCCTGGCGGTGCCGAATGTGGTGAGCCTCCACAGAAGTGACCTTTCGGTCCCTAACCTCGATAATCGGACATTGCTCAGTTGGGGTTTAACCCTTTTTTGATATATTTTGTCTTATAGTACTTCGTGTCTGGGTGGCGGGTGGAGACGGGCCTCTCTCCTCCTCCGGGGTCTTTTTGTAGAATGGGATTGTTAGGCCGACAGGCACACTGCATTTTGGGGTGGTTTTGTTGTTTGCAGGGGTGCAGGGAGGGGGGGAGTTGTAATGGGTTTTGGTTGGGGGGTTTGTGTATTTCTTCTCAAGGCGACATATTGGTTCTTTCTTTGCTTCTGGTGTCCTGCTCTCTGTGGGGAGACTCCTGCTACTTTTGTGGGGATGGGGGGTAGTGGGTTGAGGTTGATATCTTGGAAAGTCAATGGATTGGGGGACCGTATCAAACGGGGGGTTGTATTGCAATATTTGCGTCGTTTGACTCCAGATGTCGTACTCCTGCAGGAGACGCATTTGGTTGGTAATGTGTGTCATGCTCTGAACAGGTGGGGATACCGATTGGTTGCACACTCTGGGTTCACCACTGGCTCCAGAGGGGTTGGTATTCTTGTCCGGTCTTCCCTCCCACTAGAGATTGATAAGATTATCCTTGACGACAGAGGGCGTTATGCTGCCCTAACTGGGAGGTGGGAGGGCAAGACCCTTTCCTTGGTCACGATATATGTTCCCCGGGCCTCCAGGCCTCTACTTTTTCGGATGTTGGCCGGCTGTTGTTGGAACTCCCCGATAGTCTTCTCCTCATGGGTGGGGACTTTAACTCGGTGCTATCTGGCGATCTGGATCGTCACCCCCCCAGGGCCCTTCCCGTTTCCCAATCATGGCTCGGTGGGTTCTTGGACACCTTCGGCCTGGTGGATTGCTGGAGGTTAATGCATCCGACGCAATGTCAATACACCTTCCACTCCGGGGCTCATGGGAGTCTCTCTAGACTTGATTACTTCCTCATGCCCGCGGCCCAGTCCATTCATGTTGGGGAGGTTCGACACTTGGCCCGGGGCATTTCAGACCGCTCCCCTGTGTGGCTGCTTTTTGACACGGGGACGCAAGCCGCGGGGCGGATCGCCCCTATTAACCCTTGGCATCTGCGCAACCCCAGGACTCGCGACAGCCTCATTAAGTCGCTTGATCACTACTTCCTGGAGAACGAGGGGTCTGTCCTCTCCTCCGTGTCCCTGTGGGAAGCTTTCAAAACTGTGATTCGTGGACAGGCCCTTTCTTTAATAGCGGAGACCAAGAAAGCTAGGAATGGGGAGGTTGTGAGGCTGGAGGCTGAAATACTGGAGTTGGAGGCTGAGCTTGACTCGGGTGTCACCCAGGATGGGCTTCACGCCCTTGGCTTGAAGCAGTTCGAATACAAATCGCTTGTCACTGACGCTGCCAAGACACTGTACAGGGAACAGCAAGGTAGACTGTATGATGTTGGGGATAAGGCGGGTAAACTGATTGCGTGGCTCGATAAGAAGGAGAGAGTGAACCGTGTGGTCCCTGTGCTTCAGGACTCCGGTGGTGTGCATGTGACTGACCCTGGCGAGATTGTGGAGTGTTTTGCTGATTATTTTCGTGTGGTTTACTCCCCGGTGTCCGAGAGGGATGAGGTTGACTCTCGTTCCTTGTTGAGGGACATTGCGCTGCCTCGCCTGTCGAAAGAGGATCGAGAGTGCATGGACGCATCGTTGTCAGCCGACGAGATTGCTATCGCGATTCGGTCCCTTCGTACTGGTAAGGCTATGGGCCCCAACGGACTGCCCATTGAACTGTACAAATTGTGTCCTGATAAAGTCGCGCCTTTTCTTCGTGATATGTTTTTGGAGTCGCGTGAGCTTGGTTCCCTCCCTAGGGACCAGCGGCTTGCCACCATAGTTGTGATTCCCAAGGAGGGCAAGCCTCGTGATCATTGTGCCTCATACAGGCCCATTTCCCTACTGAATGCTGAACCAAAGATCCTTGCTAATCGCCTACTCGCTGTTATCTGTGACCTGATTCATCCGGATCAGTCTGGTTTCATCCCGCACCGGAACACCGCGCTCAACCTGTGGCGTTTGCATGGCGTTCTCGCCAGGGCGGAGTTTCTTTCCGAGGCGGTCATCTTGGCTTCCTTGGACGCCACGATGGACTTTGATACGATAGAATGGTCATACCTTTGGGCCACTCTGGCGAAGTTCGGTTTCGGGCTGGGATTTATTAGTTGGGTCAGACTTTTATATACGGATCCGCTGGCTCAGGTTGTTGTCAATGGGAGGGTGTCCCGGCCCTTCGCTCTCGGGAGGAGTACTAGGCAGGGGTGTCCGTTGTCCCCCCTGCTCTTTGCTCTTGCTTTAGAACCACTCGCAGCTTGGCTTCGATGGGAACCGTCGATGAAGGGCATTCAATGGGCCCCTGGCTTTGAGGACCGAGTCTCGTTGTACGCCGACGATATTCTTTTGTACCTCACCTCCCCGCGTGAATCACTTAATGTCCTTTTTGACGTCCTCACTTCTTTCGGGAAAAACTCTGGGCTGATCATCAACTGGTCCAAATCCTGTGTGTATGTTATTTCCGGTGACCTTCCCCCCCTTGCCGAATAGGTTTCCCATTCAAATTTCACAGTCCGGCTTCAAGTACTTGGGGATCTACGTATCGTTGGACCCGGCGGTCCGCCATGAGCACAATCTCCTTCCTCCTCTCCGGCGACTAAAGTTGGATATGGCTCGTTGGCGTAAGTTGCCGTTGTCGCCACTCGGTCGAGCGGCACTTTTTAAAATGATGTCCCTGCCCCGATTTCTTTATGCACTCCAGAACTCCTTTGATGTTATTCCGGTGACCTACTTCCGGGAGGTGGAGGGTCTACAGAGGAGACTTATCTGGGACGGTCGCGCTCGTATCGCTCTTGCAAAACTGACTCTCCCCTGGTATGACGGGGGCATCGCGCTCCCGGACATCAGGAGGTACTATTGGGCCTCCCAGCTGTCCGCTGTCAACCATGCTACGTATGCCCCCGGCCCCAACCCGGCTTTCGAGATGGATAAATATCAGTTGCCTGGTGGCAACTTCAATAGAGCGCTCTATTCTTGGACGGCAGGGAGGAACCTAACGGGACCCACTAAGATTGCAGTGCGTGCGTGGAGGGATGCTAATGTGGCCATGCGTTGGAATGATCGCCTGACGCGAGCGACCCCTCTGTTTGCATCGGACGTATTGGGTTGCCTCTGGACGACGAAAGGTTTTGAGAACTGGGATATGATTGGTATCAGCAGAGAGGGTGATCTCTGGGTGAAAGGTTCTGTCAAGTCCTTTTCGGCGCTTCAGAGTGAGTATGAGCTGAGTGAGAGGGAGTTTTTCAGGTACGCACAGGTTCGCCACTCTTTGCTGTCGGTTTTCAAGGCCGGTACCACGATCCCCGTGGCTTCACCGCTCGAGGACCGTATACTTGATGGTCATCTGCCCGATAGTACGATTTCTTTGATTTATAAGAAGTTAATCAACAGTAGGGCGGACCTCCTGGGGCATCTTCGGGAGGCCTGGACCGGAGATGGGTTGGAGTTGGATGACGAGGACTGGCAGTCTGCAGTGTCTTCCCCGAAAGAGGTCGCCATTCCTGCCCGTCTCCGTCTTGTCCAGCTTAAAATTCTTCACCGTGTGTATGTGACGGGTCCACGTTTGATAGCGATGGGTTTTTCTGTGGATGGGCTGTGTAAGCGCGGCTGTGGTATGAGTGCCACCTTCCTTCATATCCTTTGGGAGTGTCGCGAGGTGGCGGCTTATTGGCGCCGTGTGCATGCGGTAATGGAGTGTGTTACTGGGGTTGCTCTGTTGCCTGAGGTTCGTCGATGCTTGCTGAATGTATGGGAGCCGAATGATTATAACGTTGCCCAGGCCCGGTGGGCGACACTTGGGAACATGATAGTAAAGAGGGACATCGAGCAGCTTTGGGGCTCTCGACGGCCTCCTGCCGTGTCAGTGTGGAAGGAGAACATGGACTGGTGTATGTTCAGGGAGAAGACGGTCTAGCTGGTGCGGGGCAAGCCTGGGGCGTGGGGTAGAATTTGGGGTCAGTGGAACGCCTACCGAGGTAACATTTGTACGCCCCCTTCTGATACTTCTGATATTTCCCTGTCCCCCTGATCCTGAGGTTCCCTGATTACTGCACTCTTTACGTTGATTGTTCTGGCCTCCCCGCTGCCTCCCCCCCCCCCTCCCGGTCATCTTTATTGACTTCCTGATTCTTTACCTGGTGGGGGGGGGGGGGGGGGGTCCCCCCGTCGGCGCTTGTGACGTCTCATAATTGGCATGCCTGTGCTAGCGGCCGGCCCTGGTGGTTGTAGGCCCACGTTTGTAATGTCGCTTTCTGCACAATAAAGTTTTTTTTTTTTTTAAAAACACAATGGGAAACACTATGGCAAGATATCCCTAAAACCTATTGCAGTATTGCGGCGCGCGAAACTGCGTATAAATTGATGTTCCGTTGGTATCATACGCCTGCCCGTCTAGCAATTATCTACCGCACGGTCCCTAACGTCTGTTGGCACTGCGGGCAGGAGGATGGTACTCATTGCTACATTTGGTGGTCCTGCAAGGTAATTACAACCTTTTGGATGGAGGTCTTAGGCCACATTAAGGGATTTTGGGCTTCCCGCTCCCATGCATGCCCTCCACATGATCTTAGGCATATGCCTACCTGGCACTGCTCCTATGACCCATGCCGGCTGGGCGTTAGCGAGTCATCTGCTACTGGCCGCGCGGCAGCTCATCGCATGTGCTTGGAGACAAAAGTCGCCCCCTTCAGGGGCACAGTGGTTCGCTAGGATTTGGCACCTTCTGGAAAAGAAACAGCTGTCACACAGCCTGAAGTTTCAGTGGATATGGCAGCCCCTCATACACGATCTCACACGCGTAGAATTCACATGCTTCAACTCCCTCAAGCTTAGAGCATTCCAACTTTTCGGACCTGAGTGACCTGTGGCCTCCCTCGGCTGCCCTGAGACCTCATACGCGCGCTGCCGGTGCCTGGATCCCATCGCTCCCTGCCCACTGCGCAGTTCTGCAGCTCGCCATTATCGCATAGACAGAACTCTCTCCGGCCTGTAGGAAGTTATTTTGTTAAATGTTTTTCCTTAGTTCACAAGCCTCACCAGGATTGTAGATGGCTCTGCATCCAAGGCTGTACAGCCACTATTAACGTAATACTAATCATGCTCCTATGGTCAGGTGACTGTCTGTGACATAGCTTCTGGAACCCACCACCATATGCCCAAGGGGTTTAGTGTGTCTCTTATGTATTTCATACCAGTCATAGCAAGGGAATATAGGATTTGCCATATATACTGATATCCCCAAGCAAATTGTTTTCAACAATGTATTTGCCATACCAACGCGGCTAGCCCTATGTGGTTGTAGGCGACTTGCTGAGTGTCATCTGTACTGCTTTCTTGGATCTTTCAATCCTAGACATGCAGCTGGCCCGACCGGGGTTGTAGGCGACACAATGTATTTCACACTGCTTGTCTCAAAGTTGCCAATAAAACTTTATTTAAAAAAAATTACAAAAAAGAACTTCATGCCATTTGTTGACATTATTATACAGTCTATACAGGAAGTTCCTATTCCCTTGATAAGTAAAATACTGTCCTTTACCTTCTTCCTGCTCCAATAGTTCTAAGTTGTTGTTACACAATAATTAAATTAACAGTTCCCCATACCTATCGTGGGGAAAGTGATCCGGAGTGATTCCCCGGTCAGCAGTATAGCAGCAGATATCTAAATCTGAAGGTCGACATTTGTCAGTATAAAAATCCCACATCCATACATAGGTACAGTTAGGCTCATGTCCCTTAATGAACTTGTCAAGGTTGACAGCAAGGTCCTACACTACTTTATACCTTGTACTGTTAAAAACCTTATTATATAAATGTATCAATACAAATGTTAGTTTATCTGTTTGCAAGAGGGTCAATTGGAAAAATAGCGATTTAGTATATGCTTTCTTTACAATTACGGGTGCAATAGTAGATATCAATATTGCCAATCAGCCCTTGGCACACCCGTGCAGTGAGGGTGTGGCAGGGGTCTTGTGACATATCCATCAATGTTAAAATTCGAAGTGTATACCTTATTGCGAGTGTTAATTGATGCTTGTAACCCCGCAGCACAGCTAGTGAATATATAAAAGATTCTTAAAACAGAATAAATTGATATACCAAAAGCTTTTTAAAATACTTTAAGTATTTAATTAACATGACAAATCATCATTACAAGTCACTGTTAACTGTATGTTCTCAAAATAATTATACATTTGTACTTGTTTGCAATAAACAAACATCTTCGAAAATATCTATTGAAATGGCCTATTTTTCAAGGGAAATTCTCTTTCGCAGCAGGGTGATGAATGCCCAATGCATTTCAGGATTATGATACCTTCCTCAGGGGCCACTATAATAAAATCAAATATTTGATGCTTAGATAACGATATACATGGAGACAAACTCGTCAATTTTAAAAAATATATATATATACAATTAGAACACAAAACAAAGGTAGTACTTATTAAGAGTTTATGCTGGTATGGCAGAAGAAATTAGTAGTGTCTTCCAGAATGAGATAAAGTGACTTACTTTGCATGCAACATGGCTGGTTAAAGAAAGCTTTTTTATTTACAATCCCACTACAATCCTGTGTCAGGAAGAAGAAAAAGTTAAAAAAGACCATCACCAACCCGAAATCCTTGTTAAAAAGAAAGAAAGGTCGTAGTGGCCACCGCCTATCCAAGAATTTCCCAGACAATTTATCTATTGTGTTGAGAAAAAGAAGAGACACTGAACCAGTTTTCCGCTCAATAGCATGTTTACTGCAGACAGAATGCTTGTAATTATAACACCTCAAGAAATAAACAATATCTGACTGTTCACTGCCAAAAGACTGATATCAAAATACAGTCATTCTGGCTCTCTACTCTCACCCCAATCTTCAGGACCCAGCCGGGTCTTGCCAGTATTACCTTCACTTCACAAGTGGTGGTGTGTTTTGGGCATTGCTTTGTGTGTCCATGAATTTATTTAGCTCCTGTATAACAGCCAAACGGCGTGCCTGCCTCCATAGTGCTGATGTTGTCTAGGTCTGGGACCCACTTTCTCACCCCAAACAGGACTTCATATGGAGTACGACCTCCCAGGGATGTTCTTGGCATGTTGTTGAGTGCCTCGGGACCCCATATAGGTGATGTACCAAACTGCGACCTGAGCCTAATACCCTTGCAGTTAAAGACTGCTTTAAGTCGTGGATTTTCCTCTCAATTATCCATTTTCCCTCAGGATGATAGGGGGAGGAGTACCGCAAGGTCACACACAAACTTTACATGGCTTCTTTGTAAGCCCGAGAGCTGAACACAAGACTCTGGTCGGAATGTAGTGTGCCAATTGCGTATGTCCCGATGAAGACTCACAAGTCTTTTATAACAGTTTGGGCGTCAGGAATCTGGAGCATGAATCCACTGCCACCAAGATGTACTTGTAAGCCCCATCTGATTTAAGGGACCACAGTGGTATACGCAAGCCAAAGGCTTGCAGGAAATCATTAGAAGCATCTGTGGTAGACTTGTTACGATAGAACCCTTAATCTACTGGCAGATATCACATTTGAGGACAAAGTCCTTGGTCTGTTTAGTAAGACCAGGCAACATAACTGTAGCAGTAATCCCTGTATGTGCTAAATCCAGACCCTCATGTGCAGCTAGTATTAACCCCAATCTGCAATCAATGTTTGGTATAACTATCCACAATTCCTGGAATCTGAGCATACGGTATGTTTTCTGCATCTAATTTGTAGAAGTACTTGAGTAGAAAGCCTTTCACCAGTGTGTGTCGTTGTGCGCAGCATCGACAGCCATCATGATGTCTCGGTCTATTCTCATACTAGAAAAAGTGATCGCAGCAACTGCAGCAGTACGAACTGTTGCCTAAGCGCAGCGGTACTCAAAGTACGGCCCGCGGGACAGTTGCGGCCCGCCAGCCCTTTCCATGCGGCCCTCGAGTAAAAACAACAGACAGTTGGCAATCAACTGCAATTCCGCCTGTTGTTATTCCTCGGGGGCCGCATTCAGAAGCATCCGCAAAACCAGTGCCTCGCAATTTTCGGCGGCGGGGGGGGGGGGGGGGGGGGGGGGGGAGGGGAAGGGGGGCTTGAATCTTTATGCTATAGGCAGAGTGGAGCTGATTTCGGGGGAGGGGGGGGCTGAATCTTTAAGCAATAGGCAGAGTGGCGCTGCAGGGCCTCTTAGAAGGGGTGAAACAGCGAGGCCTCATTAACATGCAAATGGTCTTTTAAAGACCTGTGAAGTGCTCGGGTGCGGCTGTGGCCCAGAAAGCTGTCTCATCCCGAGCTGCCACACAGGTGGTTAAATGATTGTACATAGATATTCCTTCTTGCCACATACTGCTCCAAGCAAAGATGTGAATAAACATGGGAAATGAAGCATAGGTTAACTGTCCACTGATGTTGCTGGACTGTGCTTGTTTTCCATTTTACAAAAATAAATGACAGTAAAATATTTTTAAAGTACGTTTGGCCCATATTCAGGGGGCTTGTATTTGTGGGCTGGCAACTGCCAAAGATCACCGATGACGCCAAAAATCAGCACACAGAATCTAATCTTCACCCAGTTACCACTTACAGGTCAGCATGGCCTGTAGAACTTGGCGGGTTTTAGAATGGGTGCATGTTTAATTTTCGTCACAAGGACAATGAGTTCTCAGACAGAGAGATGTAGAAGAAGGAGGGAGAGGGAGGGAGGGAGACAGGGAGCGAGACAGAGGGGGGGGAGACAGAGAGAGGGAACAGAGGGAGAGAGAGGGAGGGAGACAGCAAGAGGGAGGGAGACAGCGAGAGGGAGGGAGACCGAGGGAGGGAGAGAGGGAGGGAGACAGAGGGGGAGGGAGACAGAGGGACACAGAGGGAGACAGGGAGACAGAAAGAGGGAGACAGAGAGAGAGAGAGGGAGAGAGAGAGGAAGAGAGAGAGGGAGACAGGGAGAGAGAGAGAGGGAAACAGGGAGAGAGAGAGGGAGACAGGGAGAGAGAGGGAGACAGGGAGAGAGAGAGGGAGACAGGGAGAGAGAGAGGGAGACAAAGGGAGGGAGACAGAGGGAAGCAAAGGGAGGGAGACAGAGGGAGGAAGAGGGAGGGGGAGACAGAGAGAGGGGGAGACGGAGAGAGGGGGAGACAGAGAGAGGGGGAGACAGAGAGAGGGGGAGACAGAGAGAGGGGGAGACAGAGAGAGGGGGAGACAGAGAGAGGGGGAGACAGGGAGGGAGACAGAGAGGGAGGGAGGGAGACAGGGAGGGAGGGAGACAAAGGGACACAGACAGAGGGAGACAGAGAGAGAGAGGGAGACCGGGAGAGAGAGAGTGAGACCGGGAGAGAGAGAGTGTCCCTGTTTGGCAGTATGTCGTATAACCAAATGGGCTGCTCTATATGAGACAGCACATTGCGTACGATATACTGCCAAACAAGGACTCGGGGAACTTTCATTCGCATACTACTGACTGTGTGAGCCTCTGAGGAAGAGAGTCATCGAAACGCGTCGGGCTCAGTCAGGTGTGAATAATTACAGGCAAGCGCGACGAACCATACCTAATAAAAGCTTGTGGGGAAAAGCAGCTTGTGTTCAAGTGCGGTTCTTCTGATGGACAAATCCCCAATGAACTGTATACATATGTGTGTGTGTATGCTGGGTCTGGTGGCTCAGTGGATGAATGCGTCCGCTGCAGGGGTCTGTGTTCAACCTCATGGTCAGTTTTTTTTGTTGCTCTAGCCCCGCCCCCTCCACCACTGATCCCGCCCCCACCGGTGCGGCCCTCGGCCACAAACCACACTGTAAATTTGGCCCTTGAGAGAAAGTTTGTGAGTACCCCTGCCTTAGCGGCTTCATCTGCCATTGAATTCCCTGCAACATGAACGTTAACATTCAATGTGTGTATTTCATGAGCCCGTGGCAAGCACTCTTTCAGCATTGCCACCTGTTCCCAAATCATCTTGTACTTAATTGTGCAACCGTTAGAATCTAAAAATACAATCTGCTCCAAAAGTGAAGGTATTCATTATATGACTGAACACAATAATACGAATCACACACTATAAGTGTAAGGAATCCATGATCCGTACTCTGCAGTGCCAGTATCAGGGCTATGAGTTCTCCCAGCTGCGCTGTACAGTCCCCTAGGGACTGCGAATAATCTTGTTCAGGACGGAACTTGCCATCATGCATGCGCCCCTTAATGATTGCGCACATGGCGGAATATTGGTGCTTAGTCCCTACGGCAGGCTGGGCTGACCCATCAGTGTAGATGATGTAATCATATTGATCTAGAGCCATTAATTAATTCGGCAGAGGATTTTTCTGTTCATACTGCAATAATACTTGTAATGTACAGTCAAATCTGTGGTCTACGTCTGTTGCAGTGAGAGAGTTAGCCCACATAATCCATCTTGCATGTAAAGCTTTGGTGACTGCCTCTAAGGTCGGTACCAAGATTACGACAATTATGTGTTTACCCTGAGCTAGTGCTCTCTCTCTTACTACTGCAAAAAGAACAATTGATGGACAGAATGCAGAACAATTTCATACATTCACCCCAGTAGAGAGATCTGGGCCTAAATCCATTGTTTTTTTGATCCCCATGGCATTCCAGTTACGCCATAAGCCAATCAGTCTTGACCCTGCGCCCAATGGGAACAGTCCATCCCGGACTGCCAGACCAGGTCCTCTCTGGACTGGACACAGGCATGATAGGACCAGTTTCGGGGATTCACCCCTCATCAGCCAGGATAGCTGGACTCCAGTGGCATGGAGAGCTCAGGACCCACGTCAGGGCATTCCTGTCACACTCGGGGTGACAAATGTAAAAAGAACAAATGATTGACTGGACACTGAACAATGTCATACATTTACCCCAGTACAGAGATCTTGGCCTAAATCTATACATTTTTTGCTCCCCATGCCATTCCAGTTAGGTCCCAGTCATATGCAAATCAGTCTTGACCCTGCACTCAATGGGAACAGTCCAGCCCGAACTGTCAGGCCAGGTCCTCTACATGAGGCACAGGGTCAAGACTGATTTGCATATAGCTGTGTCTGAACTGGGGTGGCGAAGTGAGCTAAAGAATGATGATGGATTCAACCCAGATCTGTGACTGGGTGTGAGTGTCTGCAAAGTTTTAGCGCTCCGTCCATCATCTCCTTGTGTTTGCTCTTTCTTACTACAGCAGTCTGTAACGCTGTAAGAATTTTCTTAGTCGTGCCAAACGCATTTCTACGTTTGTGTACAAATGTGATTTGTATGCAATGGGTACTGCATCACCTTTGTTGAATGTTATGTATGTAAGCTTGGTTGGTTACAAACTAAGCAGAGCACCAGGTTGGTCGTGTTTACACGTTGATGTAAATGTTGGGAAGCTATCATGTCAGCTTGTACGGAACGTATAATGTTTGTATGTTCTTGTGTCCAATTTGTTATTGAAAAGTTAGGTCTATTTAAATCATAAAAAAGGTTTTACCCATTATCCATAATCCAAAATGTATGTTCTGCCAACATTTTAAAACCTTAAAAGGATTGTAGTCTTTTCAGAGTTGTTGGAGGTTAGTGCAATGCACATTTTTCTAAAACATGTATCACTTGACAATTCGTATCCTAGAATACTGAGATGAGCAATTTTAGATTTTTTAAAGTTACATTTGTAGCCCAGGTGAGCAAACCCCAGAACAATGTAGTCCCCTTCGTCCAAGTCTTCCATTAATTGATCATCCGTCAGGTATACATCATCAGCGTAGGACAATGCCTCCTCATCAAAATTTTTAAATATCTCTGTTTCTCTGGCTGACAACAGCCCAGGGCTATTCTTATACCCTTGAGGCAAGCAACAAAATTGCCTCTGTGAGCCTAGCTCTGAAAATGCGGTCAAATATCTGCTTCCAGGTGCTATATTTTGCCAGAAAAATCCATTTGGGATATCTAGAGTTGTTTTGTATTTTTTCCACACGTTATTCATTAGTGCGGCACTGCATGCATTTTGTACTGTGAATGAATGAGTACATGTGTTTAAATATCAGTAGTCTAATACTAAACGGTATGAACTGTCTGGTTCATTACAAGAAACAAGGGATTATTCATTGATGTGGTGCAATTTCCTATTTCCAACATGATTTCAGTATAACGCACAAGCTAGCGCTAACGTCCACTCCTTGGCGTAAGAATGTTTAACTGATTCTGGAACAAGGTCAGAAAAAGCAGATCAAATTTTTGTTTCCCTGTTTGAGCATTCCATTACGAACTCATGTGGCCAGTCTTCTTCAGCCAAAAGAATACTGTAACCATATGTCAAGTTCTCCCAAAACAGAGCCTCGATGTTTCTGGGTATGTCCCCCTCCAACTGGAGTGTTATTTGGTATAAACGATGGGGAACACTTACTCTAATATCTGGTGTTTTCACTGTGCTATATTCACTCAGCGCTACTGCCGCCATATAATTCATCAGGTTTTGGCCAGCTTTTGTGACTTCTGCTGCGCTGTCCAGCATCGTCACTGCCCATTCCCCACTCAGAAGCAGAGTCCTCAGTAGTCTGGGCATGTCTGATCTTAATCTCGGCTACCTTTTTCTTTTTGAATTGAGGTTTATTATTATTTTGTTTTTCTTATTCATCAATGATGCAGTCAGACGAGCATTGTGATTCCTTCTTCTGCTTCATGTGCTCTTCCGAATTTCCCTCTGACCGTCCACCTCTCTCATGTATCAGATGACTCCTGAAAGGATCGAGAGGAACGTACATCAGTATCCTGATACCCGACAGGCTTTCTAAGATTGTATCTTTTATCAGTGGTTTCCTGCGGAGGAGACCCACCCCGTGATCCTTGCTTATCTTTATTTTTTGGTTTATTATCCCACTTCTTCTTTGTCGAAGAATAGGGTGCCTGCTTAGATTTATCCATTTCATAATTACTCTTATGTTTTGGTTAGGCAGGTTGGCTCCCTTATCGCTACCTAATGTAGCATAGGTTTCTTTAATATTTTTTGTTAATTCCCGCTCCCTCTGTGCAAGAGTGAAATCTCTCAAGTGTTGCCGTATAGCTAAAGCAGCTGCCTCCCCTTTTATGTTACTGAACATAATGATGGATCATCCATTTCATCTCTAAATCCAAGGCAGGTGCTGCCCCATACTTATCCATAAGCTGCTTCAATACATCAGGTAAAACAGTCAGGGAAGGGGGCAACGTGTTCCACTGGTAGAGCCATCCCCACCGTCAAGCACATAGTCAGTATTCTATGTTTTTCCTTCGGGCAGTATGGAGAAATACTGTGTCAAGCTGGCTTGTTTTTTGTGCTATCCAGAATGGGAATCTTTCCCATAATGGCATTCAGTGTTTGTGGGCTGATCCCCGTAGTAGCCAATTGTGGTTGAGCAGCCTGAGCAGTCTGTGCAGGGTTAACTGCGAGTGTTCGCATTATGAATTGTGTAATATTTCTGTAAATTTTGACTAAATCTCTGTATAGTGTACACATTTCTGCTGCAGTTAAAATAGTAGAGTCAGGATTCGGTGTATATGCAGCTAAGACCGGACATGACGCTCCTTCTTTGTTGAGTGGACCGAGTCTCACGTTTTCTATAGTGTGTGGGAGGATGCCATTAATCAATTGATATGCTCTTGGTAAGAGAGAGGAATGTCTATGTCTTCGTATGGAGTGTATTCCCTTGGTGATTCATCTTCAAAGTAGGTATGAAAGATTTGTGTACGATCATTTGCAGCTGGGAATTTAACCCAAGAATATAATACCTCTGTTTTGAATGCTTTGTGTGCCTCAACCAGGAAGGTAATGTCTCCATCAGTAGCTGGGAGACCATAATTTAATGATTTCATAGTAACTGCATGTCTGCAATTCTCTATGTTTAAAGCTACTTCTCCGTTTTCAGACATTGTTTGAAAAAAAGGAAATCAGTAAATTGATTATGGAGATATGGTAAGGCAAATATGAGAAATTCATCCTACAAGATTGAATAACCTACAGCCAATAAATAGGGTATACCTACTCAGTTGAGGCAGATTTCCCTGCCACCATGGACATCTTCGGTTTTGGAGGTGAGTAGGAGTCTCTGAAAAGGTACGATTAAGCTACTCAGGCGATCCATAAAATAAGAACTCAAACAAAGTTTGCGGCATCATTGTTTGTAGTTCCTACTAATCAGTAGGATCTGCACGTTTGTGGACAATAAACTTTGGGTGAGGTGCCTAGACTGATTCCTGGCACTCCCGCAGTATATCTTAGCCTACAGACCAGCTAGCTCACAGGGCCACTATATGCCCCCTCTCCAAACCAAACAAGGAGCAAATGGTTTCTGGAATCCACTGAACATGATAACCCTCACCCCTCAGGGATCGTGGAAACAGATCTAGAACCTTTTCGCTCAATCACTCGTGCACTCTTGTGCTCAGAGAAGTATACAGAGAATACAAAATGGGACGTTTTCAATATATTTATTGAACCAACGTTATTCTTGTATAGAATACATGTGCTGCGAAAATCAGTGGACAGAAGCAGATGAATGTGATTACAAGCACCAAAAGAGTAAATAGCATATATATTTGGTGCTAAGCGTATATATGCAGGCATATAGAACAAGGCAGTAATCAGTAATACTCCTACTATGCAACCCCTACTCTGTGGATGTCTACAATGTAAGTGGGTGTAGAGCCAAGAATCTCCCTCCTAGATGATCCAACCCATTACCTGCAGGAAAGATTGTGAGACCCTGTCTTGGTCACGAATTGGATACCCCTCACGGAGATGTAAGACAGCTGTTTAGCGAAGCTTTAGCACGCAGGACCTTTCAATGTCAGTGGAAGTGTCTCCTCTGCTAACCTCCGGAAATGCTTCTTTATTTATAATACAAAGCATCCTTGCGATGTAAAAGCAGATTCGCATTGTTATGGATATGTAGCTGGCCCTGTCACTCCATGGATGAAGATAATACAACATTTGTACATTGTGAGTAAAGGCCTTCTACTCAGTGTTCAAGGCATCATGATAATGTTGCATGAGGCCAGATGTATATGCAAAGCAGTTTCAGAGAAACTAATTCAACATTGTCATTCACTCAAATATGTGCAAAAGGTTACAGCAATAATGATACTGTGCAGAAATGAGGACAATCTGAGAAAATGTGCAGCGTTGCAACATGGGCCTAACTCAGGCACATAACAGGAGGAATGTTATAGGAAATATAATATATGAACACCCAGCAGAAAATGTAAAAAATTAAAACATAGACCAACAACAGATACCGACAGAAAGCACACAGCTGTACATGGTTATAGAAAAGTGTAGGCCCAAATCTTGTGCCGACGAGAGAAAGGTCATGAGTTCACTTAAGGACACAATGGAAAAAGTAACTTGAAAGGGTTTCAGTTAAAGGTCAACTCGTATTTAGCAAGCATGAAAGAATTTATCGCGTTAGCACACAGGCTCACCGGCACGGACTTCGTGTTGCCCAATAGATTGTAACATGGTTAAACAATGGGTGCAGGAAATCCAATTAGATTAGATGCACAATGATAAAGCACACAAATCACTAAAATTGCATTTACCACGAAAACACATGCATTCACGAGTAGAAGAATGCTTTGTTTGTTAGAAATTGCAATAAAGGATATGTATGTAATTAGGCTAAAGTCAAGGGTCAAAGGTGACTTCATGTTTCTTAGGAGCACTTCCGCTGCAGCCAATGAGGGGAAAGCTTGGAATGCTGACAGAAAGCCTGCAGTCAGCAGAGAGGAGGTGAACAGCCCCCTGCAGGAGAAAGACGAAATCGCCCAGACTGCTGAGCCCCCGGACAGGTTCGCCAAGGAGAAGCGAAAGAAGCAAAAAAAGGGACGCCAGACCCTAGCTGGCAACACTCAGAAGCCCGCCACAGCCCCGGAGGGTCGTGGCTGTACAAGGTACGGGGCCGTTTGGGGTCGGCGTTGGGCCGTGTAACTCCTAGCGCTAAGGGAGGTGGAGGGCTGGGAGAGCAAAACTGCCGTACAGAACGAAGCGAAAACACAGGTGGTGGAGTTGTGGTGAACCTCCCCAATACTCCATCGCTCCCCGCGACCAACAGTCCGCGTAGGTTGGTTTCCCTAATACGTTCTTTTCTTTTCTTTTGGGGTTTCAATTGCGCACCTGCCACTCACTGGGAAGAGACCAGGGAAGAAGACGGATGATTCCTCCCCCCCCCCTCAGATTCCAGACAAGGAGCATGGAGCACGTACTTCGGAGAACTGAACTACAAGTCCAATAATACCCCGGGACAGCAGCGGTGATCAGGCCCTCACAAAGCTGAAGTTCCAGTGGGCAGGGGGCTGGTTCAGAGCCTCCGTGTCTCCCAGTCCTGCGCAAACTGTTTAGGCGCTTGGAGACAAACTGCAGGGTGGTGTTGCTGTTGGTGCTTTGGAGCTTTTGGAGAGGAGGGGGCTGAAGTGGAGCCGGGAGTTAGGACTACAACCCCCAGCAATCCCTGTGGCCTCTGTTGCCACCAACGACGCCCTTACACAATGCTTACACAGCGCTAGGAAAGCGCCAGGAGGTGCAACAATAACCGGGTTTCTGTGGGCTTGTCCCTGCCTGTGCCCGCCACAGCCCGGTCCCACCCTCTAATGTGGCTGTATATAAAGGTTCTGTTGCACTATATCTGTACTTTGTGTTTTGTCCTCTCCATCTGAGTACTAGTTTTATTGAGTTCCACTGTGCCCTATGATGAACAAACGGAAGGTACCGAGGGAGCAACCAGGAGGAGGTATTGTTGGAACACTTGATTCTTAACACGCGAAATAGAAATGACGGAACGCCGGTTGTCCTTGGAACCCATTCCTCAGGAAGGGACATTCTTTGGGGGCGATACGTTTTTTGAAACCCCTTCTCAACCGCCTTCAGTAATTCATAAAGTGGTAGCGGAACCAACCGTGGGAGTGACACCACAATTGCTACCTCCTGCGACTATTGTAACAAGAGCATCCACTAGGGGTACTGCTGTAACAAAGCCTGCGGGAGCTCGATCTGAAATGTCAGTAAAGAGAAAAAGGGGTGGTGGGGTACAGAGACTGAAACCTGCAAAGGTCTCCAGATTAGTAAGAGCAGGCAGGAGTGATGGAATACAAGCTCCTCCAGGTGGGGCAAACTGCCCCAGGATCTCCATCCAAATTGAGACCCCTTTGTCGAATGAAGATATGTGTCACAAAATTGTAACATTGGTGGCAAACATGTTGAAACCCATTTCATTCAGATTAAGCAAGATCGAGGAGAAGTTAGCTGGTCTGGAGTCTCAGGCTACACACACTTTTTGTGCCTTAGAAGGAATGTTTACCAGGAGTAATCTCCCTCTTGAATCTGAGTCTCAAATACCATTATTATCGCCAAGTAGAGCACATCCGACGATTGTACCTCATAAAAAGGCCTCTCTATGTACTGGCTTGGCTAACCCCCCACACCCCAATCTTGATACCAATCTTGATACCAATATCAGTACAATCTCGCATACTCAGGCTCCCCAACAACATTTCGTCACCCTTGAGGTAGGTGCAATAAGGGAAGCTATAACAAACGGACGGAGCCATCAGTCTAACACAGTTAGTGTAGGTCAGGAACCATCTTTATCAGGGAAGAGTGGACGAGCTGACCAATTAACGGCTATTAGATCCAATGAGGGAGATGCGGCTTTTAGACAACAGCTTTTACATCTCCCTCCGGAAGCATCTCCCTTGGTAATAGTACTAGTGAATGTACCCCCATTGAGGGAAGATCAAACAGAATCCACAGAACAACTAATGGCAAAAGCCCTTTATTGGTTAACAAACCACCTTAATGAAGTAGGGGGCAGTTTTAGGTGTTTTCAAAATCAAATGATTACGGCCAGAAGGATAGACTGGGTGGGATCTGCAAAGAAGAATCTGATAGGTGATTGTGTTGTTCTGAATATTAATAATGGATTTGTGGTGAGATCCCTATTACAGGGACCCTATGGACTGGAGGAATACATGGGGCTCTCAGGGAGCACAGAGCTTAAGCTGGAGAATAGATTTGCTGTTTTAACCGATCTTGAAGCATGTGACTGACTATATATATCTGACCCTAAGAACCAATTGGAGTGTGAGGTCCAAATGTTGTTGTCCCCTGATAACAGAGCTATACCTGCTCTAATGGAGTGTAATATGGGTGTTTGTGGTAGTGAGGGGGCTGGGAATATATTTCTGGTACCTATGGAAGAAGGAGATTTTTTTAAGAACAGGGAGACTGACCATGGACTAACAAAGACCTGCAAAATAGGGCAAAAACTGTCACCGAGGCTAGAGATTGATACTATGTTAATTGATAGTAACCCAACAATTGTAACCACTTCATGCGAGATAGAACTGGCCAAGGATACTGTGGTGAGATTAGCTTCTTGGAATGTTGCAGGACTGACCAAACTTCTGCCTGATGTCCAATGGGGCGAATTCATAAACACCTTTGATGTGTGCCTATGCCAAGAGACCTGGTGTCTTGCACCGACTCATAGAAATGGATATACATCTTACTGTGTTAATGCAAGTAAGAGCACAAAAGGCAGACCCTCAGGAGGATTGGGAATATGGGTTAAGACTTCATTGCGGTGTACTATTGGAACTCTGCCGTGTAGCTCTAAAGATATCCTTGCCCTTAGGCTCAGGATTCCCTCAGGATTGTCTATAAAACTTATAAATATTTACAATAGGGTCGAGGGCAGGAAGAGCGAGACAAAAGTGATTTATCAACTAGAGCACCAACTCTTTAACTTATGTTCACGAGATCTAATATTGATAGCAGGAGAATTTAATACAACGTTTGAGCCAATAGTGGCTGCTCCACATGATTTAACCATTGATTTGGATAACCAATGGGGTATTCCTACTCTGGATTTACCCAATGTAAAATGGACACCCAAAGCTGGCTAACTTTTGGCACTTACCCTTGAGCACGATCTGAGGGCCACTAACGGTAGGTATAGCTCAGACCGCCAGGGTAAATCTACCTTTAATAGATTGGGCCACTGTAGTAGAATTGATTATATTCTAGCCCAAGTTGACTTATGGCCTGCGGTCGTAGATATGAAGGTGATCGATCGCTTTGATAGTGACCACAATGTACTTAGCCTATTGCTTAGGATCAAGGAGACACCCCGCCCGAGAATATGGGGCATAGTGATATCGGCGAACTGTGTCCAGCAAATAATTTGCGAACAATCAAATGGAACTGGGTAGTCAAAAATCCTGAGCTATTAACTATTGTAAAAGGATTTGTTAAGGGGGACCTCAACCTTTTATCCAAACTCCCCACTTCACTAAGAAATGAAAAAATGCCCCGCACACATGACAAGATAGGGGAGATAACTAGAGATATTTTGGAAAATAATAGACGGAAGAAGAATCCTAGTCCCAAATTTGAATCCTGGTACACCAAGGCATCTAGAGTGGCAAAGGGAGAGCTTCTGGAAGCAATTAAATCTAAATCCCAGGCTCAGATTATGAAATCTAGGGCTTGTTATAAGGAGGTACTTAAAAACGCAAGAAAAGAGTGGGAAGAATCACTGTGGATAAACTTGCATGATGCCCTGGTCAATAGGGATACCAGTGAGTTCTGGCGAAGTGCAGCCATTGTGTTCAGGGGAACGAAATCTATATTGGATTTTTGTAATCAGCCAGAAGAGTGGGTTGCACATTTTAGCAATTTATATACAGATAAATCCAGAATGCCTAACGACAGAGGCCACGTAGCTGTGGGGAAGGGATCATTTGAATCTAATGAGCTCCGTTTCTCACTTAGGGAGACTGAAGTAGCAATTAGCTCCTGTATCTCTGGCCGTGCTCCAGATCCAGATAGGATACCAAGTGACATATACAAAGAAGATCTTAATGTGTGGGGACCCTATATTAACCTACTTTCCAACAGTATCCTTTCAGGTATGGATATACCTCACTCATGGAAGCTAGCAGAAATTGTGACTGTTTTTAAAAAGGGGGACAGTGCCCTCCCAGCGAACTACAGGCCCATCAGCCTTATCGACTCAATGCAAAAAAAAAATTTGTAAACAGGTTCTTTTTATTAGAGATAATAAGATTATTTCTGAGTGGCAGGCTGGTTTTAGAGAATATGTTAGTACTTTGGATCAAGTCTTTCGTTTTATGTGCATTTTTTGGAGAGAAGTCACCATCCGCAAGGGCAAGCTTTATGTTGCCTTTGTTGATTTATGTGCTGCATTTGACATGGTACCAAGAGCACAACTGTGGGAAGTTTTATAAAGTATGGGAGTGCCAACCCCTCTTCTCAGCATTTTAATAGGACTCCATGCTAATATCCAGGCTCAAGTAAGATGGGACAATAGAGGTGCCCTAACAGAAGCTATACAAATTGATAGGGGAGTCAGGCAGGGGTGTGTATAGGCACCTACCCTGTTTACCTTCTTTATTAATTGTTATTGGGTGTTTGAGCAGGGATGGCTGTGACGCTCCAAAAATCGGAGGGCAATGGGCCCCAGCCCTCCTATTTGCAGACGATACCCTACTCATATCCAAGACCCCGCAGGGGCTTCAACAACTGTTGAATGATTTTCAGGAATTTTGCATGAGGCGTGGGTTGGAGCTCAACAGCTCTAAAACAAAATGTATGCTCTTTTCCTCCAACTTGAAGGCTAAATGCCTGAGATAATTGTATGTGGGTGGTAAACCATTAGAATTAGTTAAAGTGTTTGATTATCTGGGTATCAAACTGACCCAGAATATGAGTTGGGCCCCACAATTGACAAGAGCACATACTACCCTGATATATCAAACTGCAAACATTGTGAAAATCCAAAGGAAAACGATATCTAGAAAGCTGGGGCCAGCATTGGAAATTTATAATACTAAAGCTCCGGGGGCTACCCTTTATGGTGCAGAACTCTGGGGGTGTTCAAATTGTAATAATCTTTTGAATATTGAGCATAGGTTTTTTAGATCTCTAGTGAGTCTCCCAGTGTCTACTCCATTGAGTCCACTCTATTTGGATCTTGGTCAGAAGAGGGTGTCAGATAAGATCTGTCTACGGGTACTTATGTTTTGGCACCGGTTGTGGACCACTGAAGCACTTGCCTCTTATAGAGAGGGGCTTCGGGAGCGAATGATAGAATCTGGTGTGAACAGGATCCCTTGGTTGTTTGCAGTTAAGAACCTGCTGGATAAATTGGGGTTGACTGTACATTGGAGGGAACCAGAAACCCTGAGTCAGATAAACAAATCCAGCCTCAAAGCAATGTATTGGGGTACTATTGAAAATGACTTGATATTGAATTGTAAGAGGACACTTTCAACAGATTTTATGAATTTTAAACAATCTGCCCACTTTGAGCCCACATTAGATGAAATTGAGCCCCCTCTAGCTAGGAAACTGCATTTACAGTTTAGATATGGCTGTCTTCCTCTAGACCACTTTAGAAGAAATTGGACTAGAAAAGGGGAGCGCGGTGAAGAAGAGTGTTGCCCCTGTTGTTTGGGGGACTGCTGAGACTCTTGATCATGTCTTATTTTTTTGCCCTTTTTACTCCCAATCTCGATTTAAATGGATCGTGCCCCTTTGTAGAAATTTGGGAGTAAGGAGATATAAGGAGGCACGCAGAATAATGAAGACTGACACGACACGCATGATTAGTTTTGTGTAGCAAAGTTTTTAATGGCCCTATGGATAAGGCGTGCCAAGTATTCTTCATCCGAAAGTGACAATGCAATGGTACCAATGATGTAAAATATAATTCTAAATTTTTAATATTTTTTATTCCTTTTTAAAAAAAAATAAAAATAAAAGAAGTTGCAACATAGATAACTGGTTTTCTGTTTTAAGGAATATTCAAGAAGTTGGCTTTTATAACCGATGATGCACATTGTATAATTAGGTTGCTACTATGTGGACCAACTACCCTCTTGCATAAAAACTATTGCATCTTGATTAATTGATAACATTAAGATTGCAGACAGATCGTGACTGTTTATTTAGGGGTGATATATTTTATTTGTACTGTGTGTTTGTCATTGTCTTTTTTATGGTGTACTTCTATGATCCGCAGAGATCGAAATAAAGTCTTAGAACTGATTCTTACGATCGGCTTGTATTAATCAGGAATTGATTAAATTTTTTTTTTTTAAAGTCTTTTAGGAGTGCCTAGCGGAACATCAAATCTGGTGGTACACGAAGAATTGGGGTTGCCATTTATAGGGGATACTTTGGCTATGCGTCCAATGTTGTTCTGGCTCAATTGCTGGCTAAATAAAGATCTAGCTCTCAATCACCAGATATTAAGAGAAATCATGAGCCTCGACCATATGACACGCATCCCATGGTTAAAATACATTAAGGATTGCTTTGAAGAGCTGGGACGGCCAGACCTTTTTATAAACCCGGATTCTATTACATTGAAGGATGTGGAATTTGTAAAGTATACCTTCACTACCCTAAAAAGGTTAGGTAGAGATGCTACAGAAATTGGAAAATCGAGTGTCCACAAACACATGGTGCTGAAAACATCGCCATCCATTGAGCCCTATCTTTTGTGGACACTTTCATCTCATGAACGGTTTTTATTGGTCAGGTTTCGTTTAGATTATTTTCATTTGTTGCTTGCTGCCCCAAAAGGGAGTTGCAGAGGTCAGGTGCTAGCATCCTTTGGCTACGACTGAGTGACTCCTCAGGATTTGCTACACTTTATGTTTTTCTGTAAATTTTATGAAGTACCTAGCGGGTATTTTTTAACACCTCTTTTAAAAAAGTTGAATTTTATCCAGGTCCGTCCATCTCTTTTTTATTTACAATTGTTGAAACCAGAATGTGTATCTTTTATAGTAGGGTTTCTGAAATCTTCCTTGAGATCTAGGATCTGTATGGGGAGCTAGTAAATCTTTAATGTTGGTAGGCACCCTTCATTGTGTACTTTTTCCACTTGATTAATTTTTTGCACAAGATGAACATACTGCTGCTTTTTCTATAGGATTAATTCCCTTTGTTTTTATTGTCATCTATTGTATCGTATGGAATTGTGTAACTTTTATGGTTTTAACTTTAAAGCTGAATAAGTATATTTTGATTTGATTAAATGATTCACTTTTGAACTTTTGTAACCCTCATTGTTTAACTATATATAAAATAAGATGTTTGTGATGTATCAAACTGAGACCGTCTGCCTGCCTGTGTGAGGACGGGTCAGTCTCCCTGTCAGAATGGTAAAGAGTTGTCTTTACAGTACTAAAGAGGAGTCTGTGTCTTTTCCATTTTTAAGGCTTTAAATCACCCTGCAACAGGTCCATGCTCTAGTGGGAGGGCTAAACACAAGAAAAGGCATCACCATGCACGCCAGGGACAAATGGTGACAAAGAATATGAGACAAACGCTGAAGTGAGCAAATGGACAGCCTGTGGGAGGGCTGAAGCCCACAGATTAAACACAACATGTCTCTTCGAGATAGTGCATGCGCTGTCTAGCCGGGACCGTCTAGCCGGGACCTAAATATAGTACAATGACTTTGCCACACATGGTGAGGGTAAAGTCGAGTTCAGGCAGTTTGCATTGCTCCTGCAGTCTGCAATTGCAGGCCTGCTGCCAATAGTTTACTTGAGGCACTAAGGGTGGCACAACAAGTACTTCACGCCATGGTTACCCTTTAACATCCATGCCCTGGGTACCACTGGTACCAAATACAAGAGACTTCTAAACGGGTTAAGGTCCTTGCCAATTGGGGTCACCAACTCACATATATCGGTTTTAAGGAGAGAGCCCTGGCACTGGGGCCAGGGTAGCCAGCTCCAGTGCACTGTCATAGTCAAACCCCAGCATCTTGTAGTCCAAATGGGGCAAAAAGTGGAGGTACATCTACAAAAGGCCTGTTTTCTTAGAGCTACAATCAATCGGAATCTACAGAGGAAGAGAACCACTAAATAAGTAGCATTAGGAATGAGAATTGCAGAGAAGGGAAATCTGATTAAGCACCACGTTGGGACTGGATGTAAAAATGAAATAAAGAGCAATAATGCAGATCTACCCCTTATGGGTTCAGTTGCTTCAGCCACCACAGAAAACACAAGGTTAATAACTAAAAACACAGACAATATGTGGTTGTGATCTTCTCGGCGGAGGAATAAAATGCACTTTATAAACACTGAGTGCTGCTCTCTTCCTGAATCTTGAGGAAAAAGAGAGTGGAGTTTATATGTAGGATGAGGGTAACTTATTGTGATGTCTCAAATTTTGCATTTTTAGGAAGGGAGGCAGTGTGTTTTGTGCTTGAGTGCATTTGAAGGGGATTTACATTTTTTACAGTCAATGTTATGGCTACTCCTTAAGACTTTACATTCACAGTCAGCTGTAGGAAAAGTGTAATTGTTCATTTTTTATATGTTAATGATGGTTTGAAAAATGCATTTGGGGCATTTGATGTCTGATCTGACAAGTCTACAACGCGTTAAAATCCTCAAGAAGAGATGACATAAAGGTGAAACTGTTTTCTTGACTTACAAGAAAAACTGACCCAAAAATATGAAAATAGTAACTATACCTCGAATGTTAGATTTTTACATCTTAAAAACAGGAAGATTAATTTTACCCAGTGAAATTAAGGCCTTGTGAATTTCCTTCATCACATTCCTGTAAAGGTCCTTCTGCCACTCGTGTAAAAGCTTCCACTCCTCTTGAGAAAAACAGGCAGCAACATCTTGGAATGTGACGGGTGTCTGGAAAAGGAAATTGTACACTATCAGCAAAATAATTTGGTAGATTATTGTACAAAATGATGACATTTTACAAGGTAGCAATCTAAGACAAAGAAATGTAATTAAAGCACCTACAATGGCTACAGTACTGTTTGCATGACAGGAAAATAATATACTTTTATAATGGAAGAGCAGAAGATTGTTTTCAATCTTTCGAAGGCAACGGGCCTGAAAATCAAATAATTTCCATTATTTATTTAAAAATAAAGAGGTTCTTGTAAATATTGTGAAACAGAGAAATTGGACATCTTTCCTCTTATGCCCTTTAGCTCACTGTCAACTCACTTTTCCTCCAACCAAGTCATGAACAACATAACATATGTATTTGTAAAGCCCACGTTCACCGAATAACAAATTAATTGTTACCCAACTCAATGGTACACATTTTATCGACCTCAGATGGATGAAAGGCTGAATAAACTCGCCAGGATTTGAACCTTTGACCATGAGGTCGAACACAAGTCCCTGCAGTGGATGCATTAGTCCACTAAGCCACCAGACCCAGCAAGCATTGGCAAAGCCAACAGGTCTCATCTTTGAAATGTGTTAGCCAATATGTTGGCTTTACCAATGCTTGTTGCTGATGCTAAACAGCTGGGGCACAAAAAAAGTTAAAAGGCTGGCGTCTGGCTGCATAGTGATGATGTTTACGCAGGCATGAGTCACCATGCATGAACATATCCGCCTCATGACGCATCTGTTGCCTTTTTATATATATATTTTTTTTATACTCTTAATTTACTGTTTCAAGATGGCCAAAATCCATCATGGAGTGCTAAATTAAAAAATATGTGTGCAGCTGCTAAAGTACATTACAAAGAAAGGAGTATGTACTAGGACCCCTGAAAAACATGTCAAAAGGGACAGACAGAAACTGGGTAGAGGGTGCCGAGCAATACAACGCAGGGAGTGCAACAGACCAATGGAGAGGCTGGGGAGGAAGTGGGTATAAAATTGAAGAAAAAAAAATGAGTAGAATGCAGAGTGGTGGGGAAGCAGCGTACAAGATAGGAGAAGGATTACCAGAAAGAGTGCATGGGTGTGGATGTGAGAGGGAAGCAGTACATGGAGAAGAGAGCTTGAAAATATGCACTCTAAAGGAGTGCTGAGAGAAAAAACAAAAATAAATAAGAAGTTGAAGGATGAATGATACAACTCATTCAGTCAGAAACTATGCTCCAGAGAAGAGACAAAGACAGAAGAAGAAAATCTAAGCAATAATAAGCAAGCAAATGAGATGGACAACAAAGCCAGCCAATTATGAGAATGGAATGACCTGAAGCCCACATTAAGTATGGGTATTGTACCCAATGGATCTTTCCAGAAGAGACAACTCTAAGGCATACATTGTAATAATCCAATTTTTTAATTAAACTGAGTCAGCTTTTACTTAGCCTGTATGAAAACACCTTGAGATGAAAACATGATGTGTTCTCATAAACACAGATCATCACCGCCACCCATAGAAGAGTGAAGCTTATGCCCACTCTTCAGGATATGAGGGGACTGATAGATGACGGCTGCTGAGATTTTAGTTGGGGGTTAATTTTCACTTTCACCATTTACCTTTGCTTGGACTTTTTTTAACACAACTGTACCTGTGTTCTGTCTGCACACTTTAGAGGAGTTTGCTCCTGTTTAGTGAATGCTGTTTGGGGGGCCTGTGACTGATGCTATAGAATTTTGACTGGCGATATGCAATGCTCCAGAGAAACAAAATTCCTTTAGCCAACCTATCAAGAAACATAAGAATCTTGCCAGTGCTATTGTTCTAACTCAGGTTGTGGTTTACATTTTTGTTCCTCAACTCTATCCAAAAGACATGAGAGATCATTTCACTGTTTCTTTGAGTCTGTTTTATATGAGATTCTTTGTCGATACTTGATATCTTTTAATCTGTAAATGTATTCCAAAGCAATTTTGTTAATGTGATGTGAACTCTGTACAGTGAACATTGAGGGGAGACTTTTGCCACCATGTTTGATTATAAACCAAAGGTTACAGGGACATTATACTTAGGAAGTAGCATTAAAAAAACTTAAAAATTCACTGAAAAAACGAAAGGTTAAAGGGACGTTAAAGTTAGGTTTAGATTTTGCACACGAAAAAGAAGGGGACTGGGAAATTATGAGCGGTCCGGTGTACGTTTTTCCAAAATAATAAACTAGCCTCTACGCTGGCACATGTCACCTGCTGATGTATGTGTACAGTAGTACTTTGCGACAGTCTAAGCTGTTCATTGAGACTTCACTCCACAGTAATGGCTGAGTATAGTTCTGTTTTATGACATACGGACCAGTTTCCTTAGACCGCTCTCCTTGTGATGAATGACTGTTGTAATAGATTGCAATTAATTCATCTGTTCACTAAGACCTTTATCTAGGGTGATGGCTCAGTGTAGCAGATATTTACAACAGACTCACCTCAATGCTCCCACCTTTGTCCGGAATGAAGAATAATTTGCATAGTGGGTTGCGACACAGTGGCCTGTCCGCTAAGACTTCTCCACTGGTTGCATGTTGTAGTGGTTTGTGCAAATCTGACATTTGCAGTAAAACTTCTTTCCAAATTCACCAATGGTGTTGTGTGTTGTAGATTAGACTACCCAATACAGTTAGACGTATTACTTTGGTCATTAGTGTTTAGAGTAGTGGTTCAGAAGAGACAGGACTATCCGCTGAGAACTGTCTTTAAGTGGATAGTCATGTCTAATGAAGCTTACTTTGCTGAATGATGTCATCAGTGATGTAATATGTGAGGTCATAAGTAGTCCATTGCGGGGTGTAAGTTATTGTTAGCTCAGGTAACTAAAACTGCTGAATTTCCATGGTTTTGTGTGTGTAAAATCTGAGCCTATTTCATCCTTTTAGCCTTTCATTTTTTCAGTGAATTTCTAAGCTTTTTTAGTGCTATTTCCGAACTATTAGGTCGCTGTTGCCTTTGTTTTTTTGCCCCAGTGAATTTCTACTTTTTTTTACTGTTCTTTCCTATCTATAATGTTCCTTTTGTGAATTTCTAAGTTTTTTTTATTTTTTTTCCTAACTGTAACCTGTAGCCTTTAAGAGTGGGCATGTGAGTGGCCGTACAGCTTGGTGAGTGGGTGTATAAGTTGTAGTATGGGTGTGTGAGTAGGTGTATGGGTTGGTGAGAGGCTGTATGGGTCAGGAGTGTCTATATGGGTGTATAAGTGGCCGTATGGGTGTGTGAGTGGGTGTATGAGTGGTTTTATGGGAGTGTGAGTAGCTTTATGGGTTGGTGAGTGGCTGTATGGGTCAGTGAGTGTCTATATGAGTTTTCTATGGGTGTGCGAGTAGCTATATGGGTAGGTGACTAGGTGTGCAATTGGCTATAAGGGTCTGTGAGTGGGTGTGTGAGTGTCTGCATGGGTGTATGAGTGGGTGTGTGAGTAGTTGTGAGGGTGTGTGAGTGGTTTTGTAGGTCAGTGAGCAGGTGCAAGTGGCTTTATGGGTCGGTGAATGGGTGTGTAAATGTTAAAAATGACTTATAAAGCGCACGTACACCGGGTGGTTTTATGGCGCTGTGAATGGCTCTGTGCGCTACCTGCGGAGACATTAATTGTAGGCTTGTGCAAATAGACATGTTTTAAGGGACTTCCTGAATTGCAGAAGGTCAGTGCAGGACCGGAACTCCAACGGGAGGGAGTTCCACAGTTTGGGGGCGAGGGTAGCAAATCTGCGGCCTCCCTGACGTACCGCTTGAACGCAGGGGTGGTGAGGAGTGAGAGGTGAGCAGAGCGTAGGTTACGAGAGGGAGTATGCCTGAGTATCAGGCTGTTAATGAATTTGGGACTATTGCCATGCAGGGATTTGAAGATAAGGCAGCCTGTTTTAAAGGCGCAACGTTGAGGAATCGGGAGCCAATGCAGTTTTCACAGCAGAGGGGTTGCTGATTGCCATCTAGGTTGGTGATAAACAATTCTGGCTGCGTGATTTTGGGCCATCTTTAACCGTTTGAGCAGGTAGAGTAGCATGCCCAAGTACACCGAGTTAGCATAGTTCAAGTGTGACAGGACGGTGGCTATTACGACTTGGATCAAAGCTTCCTGTGTGAGAAGGCGATGTATCTTCCTGATCTTGCACAGTTGGAAGAAACATTTAGAAATGACCGAGCCAACCTGAGCTTTCAGTGACAGGTCACTGTTGAGGGTGACTCCTAGTGTCTTGGCCGAGGGGAAGGGAGAGGGTGGAGGTCCTAGCTCTGATGGCCAGTAGTGTGGACCCCAAAACTTATGGCTGTCCCCAGTGAGAACAAGCTCTGGCTTACCAGGGTATAACTTAAGGTGGTTACGGGCCATCCATTGTTGAATATGCAGCATGGTGGCCTGGAATTCAGTGACAGAGCTGTGCGAGCTGTCAACCGTGAAGACTAATTGCAGGTCATCCGCATAGTTGAAGACCGTCACCTTCCTGTCTTTAAGGGACTGTATCAAGGGAACAATGTAGAGATTAAACAGGTGGGGAGAAAGAGCGGAGCCCTGTGGAACACCACAAGTAGTTTTACGTGGAGAGGCCAAAAAGTGTCCTGGCGGACGGCCCGAGACCGGTCCTCCAGAAAAGAGGTGAGCCAGCGAGCCGCCGCACCTTGAATGCCAGCATGTTTGACATGGTCAACCAGAATAGTGTGGTCGACCGTGTCAAAGGCGGCGGAGAGATCCAGTAACACACAGTGCCTGGGTGGAGCTTTTATCGGCATTGTCCCGAAGAGTGTCCAGGACAGCTAGAATTACAGTTTCAGTGGAATGAGCCGGCCGAAACCCTGCCTGATAAGGGTCGAGATATTTAGACTCCTTCAAGAAGTTGGATAAGCATTTAGCTACATGGGCCTCTAGTACCTTCGCCAAAAACGGAAGCAGGGAAATAGGACGGTAGTTAGGTAGAAACGCGGGATCAGCTCCAGGTTTTTTCAGTAGGGGGACCACTATGGCTTTCTTGAAAGCCGTAGGGACTTGGCCGGAGGAGAGTGACTCGTTCAGAAGGGCCAGTGCAGGACCCGGGTAGACTGTGAGGCAGTCTTTGAGTATGTGAGGTGGGCAGCAGTCAGAGGGGGCACCTGATAGAACTTTCACTAGGAGGTCATGAAAGATCTCGGTAATAATGGTGGGGAAGCAGCTGAGTGTACAGTTGTTTCTGTGCATGGCAGAAGAGTTCGAGTTGGGAAGGTGCTTGGGAATGCTGGCTTTGATAGTGGTGATTTTTTCAATTAAGTAATCATTTAATGACTCACACAATGCTTGGGAGGGTGTAACCTTCGAAAGGATTCTCTCTGGGTTGGATAGTTCGTTCATTATGATAAATATTTCTTTAGAGCTTTTGTAGGAATTGAGGATACGCGTGGAGAAGTGGGCGGCTTTAGCTGCGAGGATGGCCTTATATTCTTTCCGGGCTGTGATATACATAAGTTTTTTGTCAGGAGAATACTCCAGTCGCCACTGCCTCTCTAGTTGGCGCAAGGCCAGTTTCCGAGTTTTAAGCTCAGTAGAGAACCATCTCTGGGCGTTTGTAAGTCTGGCTAATTTAACTTTTTTGAGGGGTGCGTGCTTGTTACTGGCTTTCAGTAGCCATTCAGAGAGATTCGCTTCAGTGGCGTTGATGTCGATGCCAGGGGACAGGGCTGTGCTGGACAGGGTATCAAGGAAGTCTTTTTTATTGATGGCGTTCCACTTCCTAGCAAAACCGCCTTCGGCCATGCTGATTTTGTCGATGGTCGGGAGTACAAGTGTGAATTTTAATAAATGATGGTCAGACCAGATACAAGGAACAATTGTGGGGATGGAAGCAGTCAGGCCGATAGTCCAGACTTGGTCAGGGATGTGCCCTTTCAGATGGGTGGGGGATGAGACTTGTTGTGTGAAGTTTAAGTTGGTAAGGAGATCAGACCAGCAGATTGTGGTCCTTCTTGAGGGTCATTGTACCAATAATTAAAGTCGCCTACGAGGAGGACCTTGGTGTTAACGAGTTTAGCCATCTGTTCACTGAGTGAAAGGGGAAATGAGACATCTGGTACGGTGGCCTGTAGATTAGTAGGAGGAGTGGAGGAGTGTGGCTCAATGGTTAGAGCGGCAGACCCTGAAGCAGAGTTCTGGCCAGGGACCAGGGTTCGATTCCCGCCTCGGCGGGGCTCGGGCTCAATTTCCTCGGACCTGTCTATTCTCGCCTCGGTGCCTATTCTAATCACGGGCCCCACGCTGCAACTCTGGGCAATAGCTTGCTTAGCCTCCACACCGGCCCCAACAGCGCTAAGGATGCCTGGCTTCACCCTGGGGGTGCCCAGGAGTGGACACTTCACAGGGAAAGCCAGGAGGGGTTCCACAGCGGTATGAGTATCAGCGCCAGGAAACCGCAAAGGCGACACTGCAAGGTGGCCGTCTGGTGACAGTGCGCTCTATAAGTACCTTGACATTTGACATTAGTACACAGACAAAGGTGTCGATGGAGGATTCAAGTTAAATTACTATGTTCTCAGCCTCCTTAAGGGAGAGACAGGTCAGAGAGCTGAACGTGAAATTAGTGTGAATAATGGCTGCAACCCCACCCCCCTGATTTACCAGGCAGGCGGTTGGCATGAATGATATAGTAATCAGGGGGTAATGCAGCCAGCATATCAGGGGCGGGGTCAGAGGTGAGCCATGTTTTGGTCAGCAGTAGAATATCGGGTTTATCAGTGAGCAAAAGGAGGATGTCAAGTTGGTGCTTGACAAGGGAACGAGTATTAATGTAGTAGATTGATAGGGACGCGGGCCAGAGTTTAACGGGGCTCTGCGATATGTGCTTGCGGGTGGTAGAAATCTGTATTTCTGGGAATGCGCTCCGTTTAGAGAAAACTTCTTGCTCAGATGTTAGAGACAGTATTTCACGGGCGAGGTGCAGATGGGTGGAGTGCATCAGTTTAAGGATTTCCGAGGGGTATGTGATGAAACTGGCATAATGTCTGGCTCCTGGGCCCGGTTGGGCGCGGACGGGCTTGCCTTTGGCGCGCCGCCGGCACTCCCGTGCTGTTGGCTGCATTTAACTCCTGTTCCCGCCCACCGCTCCGCCCTCTGACAGCGTGGTTGGCTGCTACCGGGGGAAGTCTCCAGGAGCAACAAGGGAGCCGGAACAGCCGACTTAAGCGCTAAGGTCAGTTACGATAAGAACAGCGATACACGCAGTAAAAACAATTCCAAAAGTGACGTTTTTTTAAAGCAATTTTTAAAGTTAGCGGTAGTGTTTTTAGCAGAGCCTACAAGTAGCGTTCTGATAGCACAGATAGCCTAATGAAGACCTCCCGCGCTGCGGGCTGCATTTAACTCCTGTCCCCACCCACAGCTCCGCTCTCTCGCAGCATGGTTGGCTGCTACCGGGGGGAGTCTCCAGGAGCAACAAGGGAGCCGCAACAGCCAACTAAAGCGCTAAGGTCAGTTACGATACGAACAGCGATATACACAGTAAAAACAATTCCAAAAGTGCAATTTTTAGGTCTCGCCTAGCTACTGTGTTTACGCAATCGCTATGCGAGACTCTAGTAAAGGGGCATTTCAAAGTGCTCCCAAAAGTGGATTGCATGGCGAGCACGCACACAATCACGTGCATCGTGCCGCCATGCAATCCGTTTGGGGAAGCGCTTCAGCCCACGGGCGCCCTCGGCATCATACTTAAAAGGGTCCGCTCCCCCGCCCCCGCCAAGTGCGCGCGCCACGCTCCGCCGGGCTTGTCTTGTTCTTTTCATCCTCACGTGAAAATATTTTTTGTGAAACAATACTGAAGGCAGTACATGTCAGCATGTATTTACCGATAAATGCGCACTCGAACTTGGATCATGGTGGGTTTTGAGGTTACTTAAAATACAACTAGTCGCCCCTGTGAAAACAGCATTGTAGTGCAAGCTCGGAGTGTCACTGGCTATTTAAACGTCTTAAGGAAACATTGTTTTTTATACGCCCCATGCTTTAACAGAGCACAGCTGTTGGCCTGGCAGTCACGACTGAAAGTCATCAGAATCACACAAAGAAAGCACGATTTTATTATTTTTATTTTAGAAAAAGAGAGACAGATAAATAGGTGGTTTGTCTGAATTGAGATCGAAAAATCAGTAGAAACTGAATAATGGAAACCTATGTTACATGTCTCTGCTGCGGGTTAAGCGCCTAGACGCTGAGCCTTGGAAGAGCAGGCCGCCCGGCTGCAGCCCCAGTAACGATCCATGACGTCATGTGCATTCTGGGCGCCCCTTTTTCAGCAGCTCGCCCTTCACTCGCCGTCTGCCGGGCAAAGAATGGGTTAATGTGTTGTGGTTATGAAGCTCTCGCTGGTTCCCCCTTAAGGCCAGAGCTCTCCCCTAGTGTGAGAAAATTAAAATAAACGGTGATTTCTATAAATTGTATGGTGGCAAGTTCTGCCGACGTAATTGCGGACAGGCTGCTACAGCAGGCGCAGTAACCCGCTGATCGATTTCGCCTTCAAAGACAAGAGATATGCCGGGGTTAATGCAGACATAAAGCTCTGTATGCTTGGGTATAGGGGCTCTGTACCTCCACTCTCAGTAACAACTCCTGGGAGGCGGGTGGGGGGACGTTAACATGAACCACCTGAGCTACATTCTGACGTCTGTGCATCACTGGCTGAATCCGAAATACTGTATATTGTAATCTGTGGCCTTTATTTTAGTCCTAAATCAATCAATTAGTTAAAATACCACATTATACACGTAAGCTTACTTCCACCAATTCATTTAATAGTAAAAAGACAATACATATATTTAAACAGGTACATTTAGCCGTACGTATTCCCTGCAGATGTCAACGTATTTAACCGCACAATATCTGATATAGGTCACTATAATGTATTCAATACAGTTACTGGAGCCGATAACACACTGGGGCAAAAATGTGCATTAAAAGAAAACAAGCATTTGCAATGCAATAGGTCTTGCATGTACGCGAGTTTAAGCTATTGGCATTGTAAATGACAATGCCTTTTATTTATGTTTTAAAAACGAAAAAATAAATAAAAGGCATTGTCATTTACAATGTAAATAGCTCAGACTTGCGTAAATGAGAGACCTATTGCATTGCAAATGCTTGTTTAATAAGCAATTTTTAAAATTAGCGGTAGCGTTTTTAGCAGAGCCTACAAGTAGCGATCTGATAGCACAGATAGCCTAATGAAGATCTCCCGTGCTGCGGGCTGCATTTAACTCCTGTCCCCGCCCACAGCTCCGCCCACTCTCGCACCGTGGTTGGCTGCTACCGGGGGAAGTCTCCAGGAGCAACAAGGGAGTCGGAACAGCCGACTTAAGCGCTAAGGTCAGTTACGATAAGGACAGCGATACACGCAGTAAAAACAATTCCAAAAGTGCCGTTTTTTAAAAGCAATTTTTAAAGTTAGCGGTAGCATTTTTAGCAGAGCCTACAGTGTGTGAGTAACTAACTGTGTGGCTGTGTGAGTGGGTTTGAGAGTGGCTGTATGGGTCTGTAAATGGGTATGTGAGGTGTATGAGGGGCTGTGTGGATCTGTAAGTGAGTGTCTGAATAGCTATATAGGTGTGAGTGGTTTTGTGGGTATGTCAGTGTGTTATCACGTGGTAACATTTGGTTCGAGTGAGAGCCACCATTACACATGCTTACATTTAAACTTATCATCCTTTCTTGAACATTGACATTTAACCTACATTTAATTGTGTGCCCGTATAGGATAATATTCTCTGAACTGGCTTTGCTAACATTCACAATTCTTCGTAGGCATTTTGTCACAAGCCTTGAACATTTTGTACAGGGGCTAAGTTCAATGCGCACAATGTTGTTATTTTTCAGTAGCGGCCGACATGTTGACAGAGTGGTGGGTGGGGTGAGGTAGGGGACAGGGAAAATAAAGAAATAAAGAAATTTAAAAAGACACTTACCTGCTCGCTACATCGTGCCCCTCTCTTCTTCAGGCACAGGTTCCCGGAATGCACTGCGGCCAATCCTGATGCTGCTTTCACCAGTATTGGTCCGAACACCGATGATTTGTGCTCCCAGGTAGACTGGGAGCCTTGCCTACTGTCTCCAACCCACCAACGCATGCAGGGTTGAAGAGAGCTTCAGTGTGCATGATAATTTGGCTGGCCTTAGATGATCGGCCAGACTGCATGCGCACTGAATAGCAGTGCCCAACACTCACCCTCCAGCCTATAATCACCATGGCCCTACTCCAAAGCATCTGCTCTGAGAGAGAAATAAAACGATAATAAACAAGGGTTTATCATAGTTTTATTTTTTCGGGTGCTGGCAGGTAGGGCGATGCTCCTCCGCCACTGCGGAGGAGCCTCTGCTGTTATTTGTGTGGAAACAGAATCAATAATGACAGCCTGACTGGGGCTTTTACATAGCATAAGGATGAAGTTTATTATAAAAACAGATTACTTTGTTGTTTAGTTAGAGGAGCGTTCCGCTGACACGGTCAGGGTGGCACAGGCCTGAATTCCAGCCCAACTGACTCCTATTTGCCTCCTGCAAGGGATGGTGCCCAGTTCTACACCAAGACAGGCTCCTTGATGACACATGCTCACAGGAGTTGCATCTCCCTACAGGGATTCTGGGAGGTTCACCCACCCTAGGTCTATGAGGTTAGGGAGCACTAGGTAGGAGCACAAAATATTTACAGGCAAACATATAATCGATGTAATTGCACAATGGATGAACTATTTATCTTCTTCACCATTCTTGTAATGCGGATTGCTCTATTCTGTTTCCTTCTGTGGATAATTGAAGCACACGCATTTTATACAAGAATCTCATTGCCTCAATAAATATTGAAATGCCAATCTGAGTGTTTTTTTGTATCACCCTTTAGGCATGCAAGCGTTACCTAATGAAAGGGTTCTAGATCTGTTTCCACGATTTCCTGGGGAAGTCTGGGTTGTTATGTTATGAGGTTGCACATTCCGCCTGTCACCTAATTCGGTTAGGGGCAAGATGGTGCACTGTGAGCTATCCTGGACTAAGGACAACATATTCCAGTGATGTGCGTGGACTCGGTCTTGCGCAGTTTTGACATTTATGTTGCCCAACAAATGCACAGTTTTACTGAGAAAGTAGAAACCGTACGACAGCAAGCTGTTATGTGGGTGTGTCAGTGGATGTGTGAGTGGTTTTGTAGGTGCATGAGTAGGTGTATGAGTGGCTGTGTGGGTGTGTCAGTAGCTGTCGGAGTGACTGGGCCAGACCGGAACCTCACCTGCCCGTTTATCCGAGAAGAGTCCACAGTTTTGCACAAAATGTCTATCAAACTGGAGTGCTTTCTACTGGTGCCGGTTAGTTTGCAGTACCTCGTTGGGTAAATGTCTAGTGCATATTCTATGATGCAGCTGTATAATGGACCACTGGGTAAAAAGTTACCAGTAATCCTGTGTGAATTTAATTTCGGCAATGTGATTGTTCCTCAAGTGTTTTATTCCACAAATTTGTGATAAGAGGAATTCTTGTATAGAGAAGACGACGAGATTACAAAGAGCTGAATCTCCACCAAACATGCGTAGTTCCTCATAACTGTATGAAGGAAGTGCTTCTTTGTTTCGTGTAGATGTCCTCATATTCCCCTGCACTGAGAATATGTCACCAAAATCGGTGGGTAACCCACTCAGGGAGCCATTAGGTAAGCTGTCCATTAGCCTGGAAAAAGGTGGAAAGACCTTTGCCTACTGCTAAGGTGGACGGTGCGGGGTCAAATGGGCAGAGCTTGCAAGCATTTTTTTTCACTTGCATACTCCTGGTAATTTAAAGGGACAACCATGAACTTTGCTTTCACCAGGAGACCACAAGGAAGAACCTACTTGTCACAGCCTCTACAGAAAGATTGCACTCTGATAAATCAACGATGCATTCACCTGCATCAAGGATTTCAGATCATTTTTCAAGGTGGAGTTTCAGAAAAAAAACACTTGCTTTGCCTTCGCCTAGCCCAAGAAGTTAGGATCATTTGTTCTTTACAGAATTGGAGCTTCACCGGGGGCACCTGCTATGTTCATATTTTTAAGTGCTTCATGTTCAGGTTGTGAATAGAGCGTCAGGGCCAGAACGGAACCTCACCTGCCCGCTTATCCAACAAGAGTCCACAGTTTTGCACAAAGTGTCTACCCAAGTGAAGTACTTTCTACTGGTTAAATAGTAAGTGCTACCTCATTGAGTAAATTCTAGTGCAGATTCTACAGATTCTACACTACAGCTTTGTAATGGACCATAAGAAAATGTCTCTAGTGACCTTGTGTGTTTAATTTTGGCAACGTGATTGTTCCTCGAGCGGCATCCAGGATGGCGGAAGAACCTCAATGCCACCCCTGTCCCTGCCAGCTCCCCGCCTCCATCGGGAGCTTGCACTGCTCCTGCTGGCAGGGAGCATCATAAAATGTTGCATCCTGCACGTGGCAGCAATAATTTCATCTATTTCATATGTCAAGCGAACAGGGAAAAAGATGACAATTCCGCTCTAAGCAGCTGGGAGCATTTATAATGCTCCCACCTGCTGGCAGCGGACTTACTGTTTGGTCTTGCTTGATTGACAGAAGCTTTAAATTGCTCCCGCCAAGCTAGAGCACACAGAGGTTTCCCTTCCCGAACTAGTGTGGACAGGGAAACAGCTATGGCCCTGGAGGTGGGCACCCCCGGCATAGCCGAGCCTGGCCTTGGGAAATAGGGTCCCCAGTGCCATTAATGGCTCTGGGAGACGGGCCGAGCACCCCCTTCCTTTTAACAATTAACGGCTGTGCGCTGCGGGTTTAGCCCTGAGGCCAAAAACGGTCTGGGAGGGTGGCCGAAAGCAGCCCTCCTCCCCGTTTTTATAATTGGCCTGGCCCCGGGGAAGTGGTGGTCTCCGGGGCCAAATACAACTTTGGATGCAGCCCCCGCCTCTATATATGTGTGTCCCCGGGGCAAAAAACTGACCAGGAGAGGGGACCGCGTGGACTCCGCCAACCTAATTTATTTGTCCAGGTCCTTGGGGATGGGTCCCTGGGGCTGAAATCGGCTTGTGGAGGGGGGCCACACACACACACCCATTTATAACATAAAATCCATCCCTCAGGACCTGGCCAACTGGGGGGGCATGTAGAAAAAAGTGCAGCAGACCGCACTTGTATTTTTGTGAACCATTTAAAAAACAATTTTGGGACCCCACCATCAGGCCTACGGAGTTACGGTATTCCTACCCTGCCCCATTATGTTTTTTTTTTTTTACATTTGTTTCTTGGAACTCGGATGAGTCCGAGTGCTAAGATGGCTGTCAAAACTTCCAGGCACCCAATAAGAGCTCTGTGGGATCCGCGGAGGAGTCCCGTCCCTAAATATCTATAAATCTTTTTTTCTTTAATAACTCCAAAAATACTGAACAGATTTACACCAAATCACAAAAAGAGGTCTCTGGTGCAATTCCGTTTATTGGTTCAGGCTGTAGTTGTGTCTAAAATCTCTATGGGAAATTGCATGAGAAATGCACATTTTTTGATCCGCCCCTTATTTTCAGCCCCGCTTGACAGATCACCAATAAACTTTCCATGCAGAACTAGACAAGGTAGAGCACTTTTTTGAGACATTTTTGTGAAGATTCGTCAAACGGCGCAAAAGTTATTAACAAACCAAAAAACACTAGTTTATGGAAACTAGGGGCCTGATTCTGATGTCAGTTGGACCAGCGTCCAAACGTAATCCTGTCGGAAACGGTATTGGCTGACAGTGAGCCGGCGATCCCGCCATGCCAATTACCATCCAACCGCCGTGGAGGCTGTCGGAAACATGCCTCGTAGCATGAGGCTTGTGCGGAGCCCCAATAAAGGGCTGCAGTACAAGCCTCAATGCTACGAGGCATGTTTGTAAACATTCTTGCACCATGTGGCAGGTACCATGTTGTGGGCCAGGTGGAAGGGGAGCGTGCTAGGGGCCCGGTTAGAATTTGGGGTCGTTAGTTGGCAATGGCTTTCACCTTTGTCCTACTAGTCAGGATAAGGGAGATACACTACTGAAATAACCCCTGCTCATCCCCTTGGTAGTTTGGCACAAGCAGTCGGGCTTATCTCAGAGGCAGTGAGTAAATCATTTGCACATAACCAACAGTAATACAATGAAAATACTACAAAAGGACAACACCAGTTTTAGAAAAATAACCAATATTTTATCTGTGCAAACAAGACCAAAAGTGATTTAAAAAATCCACCATACCATTCTTAGAAATCTCAATAATCAAAAATAGACTTAAAATACAGTTCCTTGAAGTCGATAGCTCCGTCTGGGGCTATCACGGCATCGTGAACAAAAATCCAGACAGTTTTGGCTGACTGTGGCATTGCAGACCAGCTATGGTGTTGGGAAGACCCGCAAACCAGTACCTTTAGAAATGCACCGCGTCAGCGACCTCTCATTGAGCTCCGAACAGCCGGCATCCGCAGGCGTCATTTCCAAAGGTCGGTGCAAGAGTCCTCAGGCCCTTGAAGTCACACGCTTAGCTGATCTAACTCCTCGCAGTTGAAGTCGGGAGTGTCGGCGACAGCAGGCATTGGGGCTGCGGTGTGAAGTGCAGTGGTGCGGAGTGCGGTGCCCTCAAGTCGCTTTTCAGGCAGCGGCTCGGCGGCTGTTGTTCAGCGGTGTCAATGAGACTAGGGCTGTGGTGCTCGTCGCGGAGCTGGCAGGTCACGGTGCAAGCAGCGGTGTCAACACTGCTGAAGCTCTGTCATCATCAAACGAACTGTAGTCGATGGCACCGGCATCTGTAGGCCAAGGCTGCAGTGCGGATTGAGGACGATGCGTTGTGTATTTTACGAGCAGTGCCCTCGTTCCACGCTGCGAGCTGCAGGGTCGATGTAGGCAGGGAGCGTCGTCATCAGTGCTACCAGGGTAGCAGTGTGAAGCGAGGTGTTGCGGAGTGCAATGCCCACGGGTCACGGTGCAAGCAGCAGCTCGGTGGCGGCATCGGTTGGCATTGTCGGTGAGACCGGTGCGGCGGTGCCCTCTGTGGTGCCTTCAGGACATGGAGTCGGCAGCAGCGTCGTTGACGCCGTTGGGTTGCTTTTTCTTCTGTTGCAGCACAAAACACACAGTTCCCAGTGCTGGTAGAAGATGAACTTTAATTTGCTGTTCCTGAGACTTCTTGAACAGGGGGCAAGCTCTACCTCCAGCCCTTGGAGAAACTCACACAAAGAAGTTGCAGAAAGTTCAGTCCGGACCTTTCACTGCCAAAGACAGAAGCAGCCACTGCAGGCCAACACAGCAAAGCACACAGCCAAGTTGTAGTTCCTTCTCACAGCTTCTCCAGCTCTTCTTTTTGGCAGTCTCCTTGGTCCCAAAAGCGTTCTAAAGTTCTGGGGTCTGGGCCCCAAAATTTATACTGCATTTCTCTTTGTTCTCTTTGGCAGAGAGTGTCTGTGCTTAGTCCAAACCAGTTTGGTCCTCTCTGGCCCATCTTCCCAGCAGGAGGTGGAGACAGCATTGTCCAAGGCAGACCAGGCCCATTCAGGTGCACGGAAATCTCATCCCACTACTCTGAATGCAGCCTAGGTCTATTCAGCCGAGCCCTGACTCATCCAGAAAAGGCAGAACACACCTCGACCCCCCCAGTGGATGTCTGAAGAGAATGCACATCCCCAGCCCCTGTCACTCAAAAGCCAGACAGTCAATCCACAACCCAGCAGAGGCCCACAGGATGGCTAAGCAAGAAAATACCTACTTTCTAAAAGTGGTATTTTCAAACATAATATAAAAATCACCTTTACTAAAATATGCATTTCTACATTCTGAGTACAGGCATTCTAAACTCCATTTCTCTATCTTGTCCCAATGGAAATATATAAATGTTATAACGTATTCCCGATTCTACCCTACGGGACAGATAGCCTTTCAATAGTGAAAAATGAATTACAACGTCTTTCACTATCAGGATACGTTAAATATACCAGTACATGTCCTACCTTTCACATGCACTGCACCCTGCCCATAGGGGTACCTTGGGCCTACCTTAGGGATGACTCACATGTAATAAAAGGGAAGGTTAGGGCTTGGCAAGTGGGTGCACTTGCCAAGTCGACACAGCAGTAAAAACTGCGCACAGACACTGCAGTGGCAGGTCTGAGAACCCCTTGAAAGGCTGCTTGTGTGGGTGGCACAATCAGTGTAGCAGGCCTACAAGCAGCATTTGATTAACAGGCTCTGGTACTCTCGGTGCAATTTACTAGGGACTTACCAGTAAATGAAATATGCCAATTATGGAAACACCAATCCATAATACAAATTACCATAGGAGCACTTGCACATTAACAATGGACAGAAGTGAGAAAGTGCGCAGAGACACTAAACCGGCAAAAACAAAGTCAAAACCAGGAGGTCAGAAAGTAAAAAGACTGGGGAAACACGCCAAAAGATGCCAGATTCAACAGGTCCCCCAAGTCACTTTATGTCTGCTTTTTCATAGCGGGTTAACCGCCATGAAACGGCCTGCGGAAAGGGACATTGTAATCCCTACGGCAGTGCCTGAGTAGGCACCTCCACTTTTGTGGGGATTGCAGTCCCTCTGACAGTCAGAGAAGCTCCTTTAGCCAGTCAGATGCGTGCAGGACGGTCTCTCCGGCCACCCACCATCCGTCCAGCATCATAATGCAGCGGGTGGACCTGAAGGGGCAGATGGCGGTGGGACCTCCACCGACGGCCTAACTGTGGCAGCCCCACCACCATCGTAATCAGGCCCTAGGTCCTAACTAGAACTACCAACTGGCGATTGCCAGTATGAATGTATGCATGTGCATATATTTTTACAACAATACACACACACTCACATATACATATATCTATATCTATCTATGTATTATCTACTGGCTGGTAGTTATAGCTAGGACCTATTATCCATAGGAAATCAGCAACATTCTATTTAGAATAACTTTGGCACCGGTTGACGAATCTTCACAAAATGTTCAAAACTCGTGGCCTGCTCCGGTCCGCTCCTATCCCGAAAGTCTCTGGGCGATTCGTCAAGTGGGGGCCGAGAAAAAAGGGAGGGTCCCAAAACGTGTTCTCCCCATGCAATTTTCCATAAGGACCTTTAGTCGCAGCTACAGCCCCAACTGCTGAACGGAATTACACCAAATTTGGCAGAAAGGTATACCTTGGTTCAGAGTCGTGCCTTTTGCTTAAATGGTGTAAATCCGTTCAGTAGTTCCTGAGAAAATCAAAAGTAAAATCACATATATATCTGGGCGGAGCCTAACCACACATCTCATCGTGAGATCTGATTGGCTGTCAGCACTTCATCCAAGAAGTGTTGGCAGCCATCTTGGGACCAATACACATGATAGCACCACATTAAAAAGCATTGCAGTTAATAGAAGGTTTTAAGACTCTAGTTACATTATAAATCATTTGTTGATGGTACCATACTCATTTTAGGAATTGTGGTATGTTCTAAGGTGATTTTACAATGTGAAAAAGCCTTCTGCTGGGATATCATGAATCACGTTTGAGAGAAAACTATTTTCTCTGCTTTTCCCACAGAGGTTTGGAAGGTGATCTATAAGCTAAACTGAGAGCATATTTTCTGTAAATTCACATTATCTTTCTCAGTCATGTGAGAATAAAGTCTGACATTCTCAGTAAAACATTTATGATTAGTGCAAAAGTGAAAGTAATCGCGGTAAAGCACGGCGCGCGCACATGCACTGTAGCTCTAGGCTGGCCTGGTAGCACTTTTTGGAGCCCTCTCAATAAGTCTCGCCAGACCAGCGCATGCGCTTGGTCAGGCGAGACCTAAAAATTAGGGCACATTTTGACTTCTCAAATCCTCTTCTATTTCATTAAAAAATTCTGACAAGCAGACTGAAACATGCACTTTGAATACTAGCAGCAGACTTCCCTGGTGAGCAGTATCTTAACTACAGTGATCTAATGAGCAACTAGGGTGCTACCATTCAGAATTTACGGCAAATGTGTGACACATCTGAATGCCTTCTTGATGGAACCAAAGTAAACAAGCACTGAAAATGCAATAGGTCTCGCCCTCGTTTAAGTTAAAGCAATTCTGTTTGTAATTAGGTGGCTTTTTAGCTTTGCTTTTATTAGTGTTTTTCAAGCTTTCATGTACATAACATGCATATGCATGCCTATATGTATATGTATGCATGCATTTATATTTGTATTTATATAGATACGCAGATTATATATATGTTTATATATGTATGTATGTATATATACACATACATATAAATGCATATGCATATATATATGTGCATATGTGTGCGGGTAGAGAGAGGTAGAGAGAGGTAGAGGTGTAGAGGTAGAAGTAGTAGAGAGAGAGGTAGAGCGGTAGAGAGTAGAGGATAAGTAATAGAGAGTAGAGAGTGAGTAGTAGAGAGTAGAAGAGAGTAGTAGAGAATAGCAGAGAGTGAGTAGTAGAGAGTAGTAGAGTGAGAGGTAGCGAGTGAGTAGTAGAGAGTGAGTAGTAGAGAGTGAGTGGTAGAGAGTGAGTAGTAGAGAGTAGTAGAGAGTGAGTAGTAGAGTGAGTAGTAGAGATAGTAGAGAGTGAGTAGTAGAGAGTAGTAGAGAGTGATTAGTAGAGAGTGATTAGTAGAGAGTGAGTAGTAGAGAGTGAGTAGTAGAGAGTGAGTAGTAGAGAGTAGTAGAGAGTAGTAGAGTGAGTAGTAGAGTGAGTAGTAGAGAGAGTTGTAGAGAGAGTTGTAGAGAGAGTTGTAGAGAGTTGTAGAGAGAGTTGTAGAGAGAGTTGTAGAGAGAGTTGTAGAGAGAGTTGTAGAGAGAGTAGTAGAGAGAGTTGTAGAGAGAGTAGTAGAGAGCGAGTAGTAGAGAGCGAGTAGTAGAGAGCGAGTAGTAGAGAGCGAGTAGTAGAGAGCGAGTAGTAGAGAGCGAGTAGTAGAGAGCGAGTAGTAGAGAGGGAGTAGTAGAGAGGGAGTAGTAGAGAGGGAGTAGTAGAGGGAGTAGTAGAGAGTGAGTAGTAGAGTAGTAGAGAGTAGTAGAGTGAGCAGTAGAGAGTAGTAGCGAGATTATTAGAGCGTCAGTAGTAGAGAGTGAGTAGTAGAGTGAGTAGAAGAAAGTGAGTAATACAGAGTAGTAGAGAGTAAATAGTAGTGAGTAGTAGAGAGAGTATTAGAGAGTGAGTAGTAGAGAGTAGTAGAGAGTGAGTAGTAGAGAGTGAGTAGTAGAGTAGTAGAGAGTGAGTAGTAGATAGTGGAGTAGTAGAGAGTGAGTAGTAGTGAGTAGTAGAGTGAGTAGTAGAGTGAGTAGTAGAGTGAGTAGTAGAGTGAGTAGTAGGGAGAGAGTAGTAGAGAGAGTAGTTGAGTGAGTAGCAGAGAGTACTAGAGAGCGAGTAGTAGAGAGCAAGTAGTAGAGAGTGTGTAGTAGAGAGTGAGTAGTAGAGAGTGAGTAGTAGAGTAGTAGAGAGTGAGTTGTAGAGAGTGAGTTGTAGAGAGTGAGAAGTAGAGAGCAAGTAGTAGAGAGTGAGTAGCGGAGTGAGTAGTGGAGAGTGAGTAGTGGAGAGTGAGTAGAGAGAGAGTAGTAGAGAGAGAGTAGTAGAGAGTAGTCGAGTGAGTAGTAGAGAGAGAGTAGTAGAGAGAGTGAGTAGTAGAGAGTGAGTAGTAGAGAGCAGTAGAGTATTAGAGAGCGAGTTGTAGAGAGTGAGTAGTAGAGAGCGAGTAGTAGAGAGCGAGTAGTAGAGAGCGAGTAGTAGAGTGAGTAGTGGAGAGTGAGGAGTAGAAAGTAGTAGAGAGTGAGTAGTGGAGAGTGAGTAGTAGAAAGTAGTAGAAAGTGACTAGTAGAGAGTGAGTAGTAGAGTGAGTAGTATAGAGAAGTAGAGTGAGTAGTATAGGGAAGTAGAGTGAGAAGTAAGAGAGATTAGTAGAGTGAGTAGTACAGTAGTAGAGAGTGAGTGGTAGAGAGTAGTAGAGAGTAGTAGAGAGTTAGTAGAGAGTGGGTAGTAGAGAGTGGGTAGTAGAGAGTGAGTAGTAGAGAGTGAGTAGTAGAGAGTGAGTGGTAAAGAGTGAGTGGTAGAGAGTGAGTAGTAGAGAGTGAGTAGTAGAGAGTGAGTAGTAGAGAGTGAGTAGTAGAGAGCGAGTAGTAGAGAGCGAGTAGTACAGAGTGAGTAGTAGAGTGAGTAGAGAGGGAGTAGTAGAGAGCGAGTAGTAGAGAGTGAGTAGTAGAGAGCAAGTAGTAGAGTGAGTAGTAGAGAGGGAGTAGTAGAGTGTAGAAGAGAGAGAGTAGTAGAGTGAATAGTAGAGAGTAGTAGTAAAGAGTGGTAGAGAGAGAGTAGTAGAGAGTGAGTAGTAGAGAGTGAGTAGTAGAGAGTGAGTGGTAAAGAGTGAGTGGTAGAGAGTGAGTAGTAGAGAGTGAGTAGTAGAGAGTGAGTAGTAGAGAGTGAGTAGTAGAGAGCGAGTAGTAGAGAGCGAGTAGTACAGAGTGAGTAGTAGAGTGAGTAGAGAGGGAGTAGTAGAGAGCGAGTAGTAGAGAGTGAGTAGTAGAGAGCAAGTAGTAGAGTGAGTAGTAGAGAGGGAGTAGTAGAGTGTAGAAGAGAGAGAGTAGTAGAGTGAATAGTAGAGAGTAGTAGTAAAGAGTGGTAGAGAGAGAGTAGTAGAGAGTGAGTAGTAGAGAGTGAGTAGTAGAGAGGGAGTTGTAGAGAGGGAGTAGTAGAGAGCGAGTAGTAGAGAGTGAGTAGTAGAGAGTGAGTTGTAGAGAGTGAGTAGTAGAGAGGGGTTAGTAGAGAGGGGTTAGTAGAGAGGGGTTAGTAGAGAGGGGTTAGTAGAGAGTGAGTAGTAGAGAGTAGTAGAGTGTAGAAGAGAGAGAGTAGTAGAGAGTGAATAGTGGAGAGTAGTAGTAGAGAGTGGTAGAGAGAGAGTAGTAGAGAGAGAGTAGTAGAGAGAGAGTAGTAGAGAGAGTGTAGTAGAGAGTAGTAGCAAGTGAGTAGTAGAGTGAGTAGTAGAGACTAGTATAGAGTGAGTAGTAGAGTAGTAGAGAGAGTAGTAGAGAGAGAGTAGTAGAGAGTGAGTGGTAGAGAGTAGTAGAGAGTGAGTGGTAGAGAGTAGTAGAGTGAGTAGTAGAGAGTAGAAGAGAGTGAGTAGTAGAGAGTGAATAGTAGAGAGTGAATAGTAGAGTGAGTAGTAGCGAGTGAATAGTAGAGAGTGAGTAGTAGAGAGTAGAAGAGAGTGAGTAGTAGAGAGTGAATAGTAGAGAGTGAATAGTAGAGTGAGTAGTAGCGAGTGCATAGTAGAGAGTGAGTAGTAGAGAGTAGTAGAGTGAGTAGTAGAGAGTGAATAGTAGAGTGAGCAGTAGAGAGTAGTAGCAAGAGTAGTAGAGCGTCAGTAGTAGAGTAGTAGAGAGTGAGTAGTAGAGAGTAGTAGAGAGTAGTAGAGAGTGAGTAGTAGAGAGTAGTGGAGTAGTAGAGAGTGAGTAGTAGAGAGTAGTAGAAAGTAGTAGAGAGTGAGTAGCAGGGTTAGTAGAGAATACTAGAGAGCGAGTAGTAGAGTGCAAGTAGTAGAGAGTGAGTAGTAGAGAGAGAGTAATAGAGAGTGAGTCGTAGAGAGTAGTAGCGAGTGAGTAGTACAGAGTGAGCAGTAGAGAGTGAGTAGTAGAGCAGTAGAGTGAGTGGTAGAGAGCAGTAGAGTGAGTAGTAGAGAGTGAGTAGTAGAGTAGTAGAGAGTGAGTATTAGAGAGTGAATAGTAAAGAGTGAGTAGTAGAGAGTGAGTAGTACAGTGAGTAGTAGAGAGTGAGTAGTAGAGAGTAGTAGAGAAAGTAGTAGAGAGCGAGTAGTAGAGAGCGAGTAGTGGAGAGCGAGTAGTGGAGAGTGAGTAGTGGAGAGTGAGTAGTGGAGAGTGAGTAGTGGAGAGTGAGTAGTGGAGAGTGAGTAGTGGAGAGTGAGTAGAGAGAGAGTAGTAGAGAGAGAGTAGTAGAGAGTAGTAGAGTGAGTAGTAGAAAGAGCAGTAGAGAGAGAGTAGTAGAGAGAGAGTGGTAGAGAGTAGTAGAAAGTAGTAGAGTGAGTAGTAGAGAGTACGAGAGAGTGAGTAGTAGAGTGAATAGTAGAGAGTAGTAGTAGAGAGTAGTAGAGAGAGTAATAGAGAGTGAGTAGTAGAGTAGTAGAGAGTAGTAGGGAGTAGTAGAGAGTGAGTAGTAGAGAGCAGTAGAGTGAGTAGTAGAGTGTAGTAGAGAGTGAGTAGTAGAGAGTGAACAGTAGAGAGTAGTAGAGAGTGAGTAGTAGAGTGAGCAGTAGAGAGTAGTAGCAAGAGTAGTAGAGCGTCAGTAGTAGAGTAGTAGAGAGTGAGTAGTAGAGTGAGTAGAAGAAAGTGAGTAATAGAGAGAGAGTAGTAGAGAGTGAATAGTAGTGAGTAGTAGAGAGTATTAGAGAGTGAGTAGTAGAGAGTAAGTACTAGAGAGTAGTAGAGTAGTAGAGAGTGAGTAGTAGAGTGAGTAGTAGGAAGTAATAGAGAGTGAGTAGCAGGGTTAGTAGAGAATACTAGAGAGCGAGTAGTAGAGAGCAAGTAGTAGAGTGTGTAGTAGAGAGTGAGTAGTAGAGAGAGAGTAATAGAGAGTGAGTCGTAGAGAGTAGTAGCGAGTGAGTAGTACAGAGTGAGCAGTAGAGGCTGAGTAGTAGAGCAGTAGAGTGAGTGGTAGAGAGCAGTAGAGTGAGTAGTAGAGAGTGAGTAGTAGAGAGTGAGTATTAGAGAGTGAATAGTAAAGAGTGAGTAGTAGAGAGTGAGTAGTACAGTGAGTAGTAGAGAGAGTAGTAGAAAGCGAGTAGTAGAGAGCGAGTAGTAGAGAGCGAGTAGTAGAGAGCGAGTAGTAGAGAGCGAGTAGTGGAGAGCGAGTAGTGGAGAGTGAGTAGTGGAGAGTGAGTAGTGGAGAGTGAGTAGTGGAGAGTGAGTAGTGGAGAGTGAGTAGTGGAGAGTGAGTAGTGGAGAGTGAGTAGTGGAGAGTGAGTAGAGAGTAGTAGAGTAGTAGAGAGTAGTAGGGAGTAGTAGAGAGTGAGTAGTAGAGAGCAGTAGAGTGAGTAGTAGAGTGTAGTAGAGAGTGAGTAGTAGAGAGTAGTAGAGAGTGAGTAGTAGAGAGTGAGTAGTAGAGAGTGAGTAGTAGAGTAGTAGAGAGCAAGTTGTAGAGAGTGAGTAGTAGAGAGCGAGTAGTAGAGTGAGTAGTAGAGAGTAGTAGAGTGAGTAGTACAGAGAGAGTAGTAGAGAGTGAGTAGTAGAGAGTGAGTAGTAGAGAGTGAGTAGTAGAGTAGTAGAGAGTGAGTGGTAGAGAGTAGTAGAAAGTAGAAGTGAGTAGTAGAGAGTAGGAGAGTGAGTAGTAGAGAGTGAATAGTAGAGGGTAGTAGTAGAGAGTAGTAGAGAGTAATAGAGAGTGAGTAGTAGAGAGTAGTAGCGAGTGAGTAGTACAGAGTGAGCAGTAGAGAGTGAGTAGTAGAGTAGTAGAGAGAGAGTAGTAGGGAGTAGTAGAGAGTGAGTAGTAGAGAGTGAGTGGTAGAGAGCAGTAGCGTGAGTAGGAGAGTGTAGTACAGAGTGAGTAGTAGTGAGTAGTAGAGAGTAGTGGAGAGTAGTAGAGTGAGTAGTAGAGTGAGTATTAGAGAGTGAATAGTAAAGAGTGAATAGTAGAGAGTGAGTAATAGAGAGTGAGTAGTAGAGAGTGAGTAGTAGAGCGTGAGTAGTAGAGAGAGTAGTAGAGTAGTAGAGAGCGAGTTGTAGAGAGGGAGTAGTAGAGAGCAGTAGAGTATTAGAGAGCGAGTTGTAGAGAGTGAGTACTAGAGAGCAGTAGAGTAGTAGAGAGCGAGTAGTAGAGAGTGAGTAGTAGAGAGTGAGCAGTAGAGAGTGAGCAGTAGAGAGTGAGCAGTAGAGAGTGAGCAGTAGAGAGTGAGCAGTAGAGTGAGTAGTGGAGAGTGAGTAGTGGAGAGTAGTGGAGAGTGAGTAGTGGAGAGTGAGTAGTGGAGAGTGAGTAGTGGAGAGTAGTAGAGAGGTAGTAGAGAGGTAGTAGAGAGGGAGTAGTAGAAAGTGAGTAGTAGAGAGTGAGTAGTAGAGAGTGACTAGTATAGAGAAGAAGAGTGAGTAGTATAGAGAAGTAGAGTGAGTAGTAGAGAGAGGTTAGAGTGAGTAGCACAGTAGTAGAGAGTGAGTGGTAGAGAGTAGTAGAGTTAGTAGAGAGTTAGAGAGTGAGTAGTAGACAGTGAGTAGTAGAGAGAGTAGTATAGTGAGTTGTAGAGTGAGTAGAGAGCGAGTAATAGAGAGCGAGTAGTAGAGAGCGAGTAGTAGAGAGCGAGTAATACAGAGGGATTAGTAGAGAGGGATTAGTAGAGAGCGAGTAGTAGAGTAGTAGAGAGTGAGTAGTAGAGAGTAGTAGAGAGTAGTAGAGTGTAGAAGAGAGTGAGTAGTAGAGAGTGAATAGTAGAGAGTAGTAGTAGAGAGTAGTAGTAGAGAGAGTAGCGAGTGAGTAGGAGAGTGAGTAGTAGAGACTAGTAGAGTGAGTAGTAGAGAGTGAGTAGTATAGTAGTAGAGAGAGTAGTAGAGAGCAGTAGAGAGTGAGTAGAAGAGGGAGTGGTAGAGAGTAGTAGAGTGAGTAGTAGAGTGAGTAGTAGAGTGAGAGTGAGTAGTAGAGTGAGTAGTAGAGTGAGTAGTAGAGAGTGAATAGTAGAGTGAGCAGTAGAGTAGTAGCGAGAGTAGTAGAGCGTCAGTAGTAGAGTAGTAGAGAGTGAGTAGTAGAGAGTAGTAGAGTGAGTAGAAGAAAGTGAGTAATAGAGAGAGAGTAGTAGAGAGTGAATAGTAGTGAGTAGTAGAGAGTATTAGAGAGTGAGTAGTAGAGAGTAGTAGAGAGTGAGTAGTACAGAGTAGTAGAGAGTGAGTAGTAGAGTAGTAGAGAGTGAGGAGTAGAGTAGTGGAGTAGTAGAGAGTGAGTAGTAGAGAGTGAGTAGTAAGAGTGAGTAGTAGAGAGTGAGTAGCAGGGTGAGTAGTAGAGAATACTAGAGAGTGTGTAGTAGAGAGTAGTAGAGAGAGAGTAATAGAGAGTGAGTCGTAGAGAGTAGTAGCGAGTGAGTAGTACAGAGTGAGTAGTAGAGCAGTAGAGTGAGTGGTAGAGAGCAGTAGAGTGAGTAGTAGAGTGTAGTAGAGAGTGAGTAGTAGAGAGTGAGTAGTAGAGTAGTAGAGTGAGTTGTAGAGAGCAGCAGAGTGAGTAGTAGAGTGTAGTAGAGAGTGAGTAGTAGAGAGTGAGTAGTAGAGAGTGAGTAGTAGAGAGTGAGTATTAGAGAGTGAATAGTAAAGAGTGAGTAGTAGAGAGTGAGTAGTAGTAGAGAGCGAGTAGTAGAGAGCGAGTAGTGGAGAGCGAGTAGTGGAGAGCGAGTAGTGGAGAGCGAGTAGTGGAGAGTGAGTAGTGGAGAGTGAGTAGTGGAGAGTGAGTAGAGAGCGAGTAGTAGAGAGAGAGTAGTAGAGTGAGTAGTAGAGAGAGAGCAGTAGAGAGTAGTAGAGAGAGAGTGGTGGAGAGTAGTGGAAAGTAGTAGCGTGAGTAGTAGAGAGTACGAGAGAGTGAGTAGTAGAGTGAATAGTAGAGAGTAGTAGTAGAGAGTAGTAGAGAGAGAGTAATAGAGAGTGAGTAGTAGAGAGTGAGTAGTAGAGAGCAGTAGAGTGAGTAGTAGAGTGAGTAGTAGAGAGTAGTAGAGAGTGAGTAGTAGAGAGCGAGTTGTAGAGAGTGAGTAGTAGAGAGAGTAGTAGAGTAGTATAGAGCGAGTTGTAGAGAGTGAGTAGTAGAGAGCGAGTAGTAGAGTGAGTATTGGGGAGTGAGTAGTGGAGAGTAGTAGAAAGCGAGTAGTAGAGAGAGTAGTAGAGTGAGTAGTACAGAGGGAGTAGTAGAGAGAGAGTAGTAGAGTGAGTAGTAGAGAGAGAGCAGTAGAGAGTAGTAGAGAGAGAGTGGTGGAGAGTAGTGGAAAGTAGTAGCGTGAGTAGTAGAGAGTACGAGAGAGTGAGTAGTAGAGTGAATAGTAGAGAGTAGTAGTAGAGAGTAGTAGAGAGAGAGTAATAGAGAGTGAGTAGTAGAGAGTGAGTAGTAGAGAGCAGTAGAGAGTGAGTAGTAGAGAGCGAGTTGTAGAGAGTGAGTAGTAGAGAGAGTAGTAGAGTAGTATAGAGCGAGTTGTAGAGAGTGAGTAGTAGAGAGCGAGTAGTAGAGTGAGTATTGGGGAGTGAGTAGTGGAGAGTAGTAGAAAGCGAGTAGTAGAGAGAGAGTAGTAGAGTGAGTAGTACAGAGGGAGTAGTAGAGAGAGAGTAGTAGAGAGAGAGTAGTAGAGAGAGAGTAGTAGAGAGAGAGTAGTAGAGGGAGAGTAGTAGAGAGAGAGTAGTAGAGAGTGAGTAGTAGAGAGTGAGTAGTAGAGAGTGAGTAGTAGAGTAGTAGAGAGTGAGTGGTAGAGAGTAGTAGAAAGTAGTAGTGAGTAATAGAGAGTAGAAGAGTGAGTAGTAGAGAGTGAATAGTAGGTAGTAGTAGAGAGTAGTAGAGAGTAATAGAGAGTGAGTAGTAGAGAGTAGCAGCGAGTGAGTAGTAGAGTGAGTAGTAGAGAGTGAGTAGTAGTGAGTAGAAGAGAGAGTAGTAGAGAGAGTAGTAGAGATTAGTAGAGGGTGAGTAGTAGAGTGAGTGGTAGACAGTAGTAGAGAGTATGTAGTAGAGTGAATAGTAGAGAGTGAGTAGTAGAGAGAGTAGTAGATAGTACAGAGTGAGTAGTAGAGAGTAGCAGATTGAGTAGCGGAGAGTGGTAGAGAGAGAGTGGTAGAGAGAGAGTAGTAGAGAGAGAGTAGTAGAGTGTAGTAGAGAGTAGTTAGTCAGTCAGTGTCAGTCAATCAGTGTAAATCAGTGTCAGTCAATCAGTGTCAGTCAGTGTCAGTCAATCAGTGTCAGTCAGTTTCAGTCAGTCAGTGTCAGTCAGTGTCAGCTAGAGCAGTTCTGCTGACCTGGTTCTCTGGCTCTAAAGCAGCTCTGCTGACCTGGTTCTCTCCCTCTAAAGCAGCTCTGCTGACCTGGTTTCTCTGGCTCTACAGCAGGTCTGCTGACCTGGTTTCTCTGGCTCTAGAGCAGCTCTGCTGACCTAGTCCTTAGGCTACAGAGCAGCTCTGCTGATCTGGTTCTCTGGCTCTACAACAGCTATGCTGACCCTTTTCTATGGCTCTAAAGCAGTTCTGCTGACATGGTTCTCTGGCTCTAGAGCAACTCTGCTGACCAGGTTCTCTCCCTCTAAAGCAGCTCTACTGACCTGGTTTCTCTGGCTCTACAGCAGCTCGGCTGACCTGGTTCTCTGGCTCTAGAGCAGCTCTGCTGACCTGGTTCTTAGGCTCTAAAGCAGCTCTGCTGACCTGGTTCTCTGGCTCTAAAGCAGCTCTGCTGACCTGGTTCTCTGGCTCTAAAGCAGCTCTGCTGACTTGGTTCACAGGCTCTAGAGCAGCTCTGCTGACCTGGTTCTCTGGCTCTAAAGCAGCTCTGCTGGCCTGGTTCTCTGGCTCTAAAGCAGCTCTGCTGACCTGGTTCTCTCCCTCTAAAGCAGCTCTGCTGACCTGGTTCTCTCCCTCTAAAGCAGCTCTGCTGACCTGGTTTCTCTGGCTCTACAGCAGCTCTGCTGAGCTGGTTCTCTGGCTCTAGAGCAGCTCTGCTGACCCGGTTCTTAGGCTCTAGAGCAGCTCTGCTGACTTGGTTTTCTGGCTCTAAAGCAGCTCTGCTGACCTGGTTCTATGGCTCTAAAGCAGCTCTGCTGACCTGGTTCTATGGCTCTAGAGCAGCTCTGCTGAACTGGTTCTCTGGCTCTAAAGCAGCTCTGCTGACCTGGTTTCTCTCCCTCTAAAGCAGCTCTGCTGACCTGGTTTCTCTGGCTTTAAAGCAGCTCTGCTGACCTGGTTCTCTGGCTCTAAAGCAGCTCTGCTGACCTGGTTCTCTCCCTCTAAAGCAACTCTGCTGAACTGGTTCTCTGCCTCTAGAGCAGCTCTGCTGACCTGGTTCTCTGGCTCTAAAGCAGCTCTGCTGACCTGGTTCTCTGGCTCTAAAGCAGCTCTGCTGACCTGGTTCTATGGCTCTAAAGCAGCTCTGCTGACCTGGTTCTCTGGCTCTAGAGCAGCTCTGCTGACCTGGTTCTCTGGCTCTAAAGCAGTTCTGCTGACCTGGTTCTCTCCCGCTAAAGTAGCTCTGCTGACCTGGTTTCTCTGACTCTACAGCAGCTCTGCTGACCTGCTTCTTAGGCTCTAGAGCAGCTCTGCTGACCTGGTTCTCTGGCTCTACAATGGCTCTGCTGACCTGGTTTCTTTGGCTCTACAGCAGCTCTGCTGACCTGGTTCTGTGCACTCACGATGCACTCACCCGACTTCGCGAAAATATATTTAAAAAAAAATGTTTATTATAAGTACAAATATATTATTTTCATGAATATCTTAGATAATCTCTTGCCCTAATATGTATATTAAAGACACATACATATCATTTTGGAACATAAAAATTGTTTGCGGGAGTCGCGCACCCAGTGCGCCCCAGCACGTATAGGACGTCTCACGGGACCCGCAAGCACGCAAACATCTTGTACCGTAATGTGCATGTGTCGCGAATGCGCGGGAGCAGGAGTGGTGGCATACCAATCGCGCACATCACGTAATATTAATGTATATGATGTAACTGAAAAACACGCAACCGTCGCACACCGTACGCGGATCCTTCACGACTTTTCTAAAATGGCAGCTAGAATGCGCGCACCCACCGTGATGTGTACGCATTGGATGCGCGACTGAAAAAAATTTGAATTTTTTTTTAAAGAAAATAATATAAATATATTAAAATAAAAATGAAAACAAGAAAATGGATCAATATTTCAGTTTGAATTTTGTTTTTACTTTTTTTTTGCAATTTTCAGAAAAATATATAATGTTATTTAGTGAATAAAATATTTATAAATAAACCGTCAAAAAAACAGAAAATCAGTACAGAAAAATAGGTATAACTACTATCACACTTAAAAATTAGCATTTAAAAAAGCTTTGAAATTCACTGAAAAAAAACATAGGTTTCAGAGACGTTATAGTTAGAAATCAGCATTTAAAAAAGCTTTGAAATTCACTGAAAAAAACATAGGTTTCAGGGGTGTTATAGTTAGCTGGCCATTTCACTCGTACAAAACCATAGAAATTCCTCCGTTAGTTAGTTCTGCTAACTATAACTCGCGCGCCCGCAATGCACTGCCGATGATGTCACATATTGCATCATTCATGACATGGTCAGTGACATCACTGATGACATCTCAAACGACATCACTGATGACATCATCCACGTGACAATCTGATACACCCCATCATACACTAGTATAACCTTTCATCACTCACTGTAAAACACAGAGTACCATATTTGAAACCATTCACACACCAATTACTACATACCCACTCACTGATTCCTAAGTCTACACACACAACTACCCATTCAACAACAGAATCATTTATACATGCAGTCACTAATTAATAGAACACTATCAAATGCACTTATACACAAATATAGACATTGACACATCAGCAGTCATCTTAATCGGTTATGCAGTCATCCTACTCACTCATACAAAAAAATAATCACACTTACATTTACTCACTTACACAATTATCCAACACCTCATTTATTCAAACACATAGTAACTCACAGTTAATATGTTAAAAAATCACCATTACAATTATATACTCATTCATATAGTTACTCTCACAATCACAGACGCTTACACATAATTATTTATATACACCAACTCTCACATACAATGCCTTTTATTTTTTTACTTTGTTGAAGATGTACAACTAAAACATATGTTCGCTCACCAACACACAAATAAATACACTCAGTCATCCAAACAACTGTTTCCACATGCACTCTTAAACCTATACACCTAGTCAATCAACCATTCACACATCTATGCATAGAGTTACACACACCCCATCCAACCACACACAAACTCAATGTCCCATACAAATACTCACCCAACTAATCAATAACTAATACACACACTCATGTAGTTAGTGACCGACTGCTGCAGCATGTTATACAACAACAGACAGTGCTGCACACATTCACATAGTTTAGTTACTAATCCATGTATTAAGTGAGACACTTTTAATTACTCACTTAAGCAGACAGACAGCTACTAAATCCTCCATCCAGACAGTTATATATCCACTCAATCTTCAATACAGATTGGTATATATATAATACATATTTAAATTTGAAACTAAACCACATTCACTGGATGATGTCATCAGTGATGTCACTGACCATGTCATGAATGATGCAATATGTGACATCATCAGCAGTGCATTGCGGGCGCGCGAGTTATAGTTAGAAGAACGAACTATAACAGAGGAATTTCTATGGTTTTGTACGAGTGAAATTGCCAGCTAACTATAACACCTCTGAAACCTGTGTGTTTTTCAGTGACTATACACACACACACACACACACACACACACATACACCGTACTGACGGTTGCCAGTAGGTTGTTTTAGTTAGGGCCTAGTTTCCATAGGAAAAGCACGTTTTTGACTTGCCTATATCTTTGGCACCGGTTGATAAATCTGCACAAAATTTCCCCCAAAAAGTGTCATACAAGTCTTGTGCATGAGAAGTTTTAGGGTGAACAATTAAGTCGGGGGCGAGAAAAAGGTGGCTCAAAATAAAAGTATATTCCCATTTTAATTCCCATAGGACACGCAGTCAAACCTACAGCCGGAGCCGCTGGACGGAATTACACCAAATTTGGCAGAAAGTTAGATGTTGTTACACAGATGGTGTTTTTTGTTATTTGGTACAACTCCGTTCAGTAGTTTTTGTGAAATTCAAAAAGAAAAACTTAGTGTTATCTGTGGTCGCGAAGCCTTTGCGAAAAAAGACGAGTTCGTGCAGGGAAATGCACAGCTCTGATTGTCTGCCAAATCTTCAGAAAATTTGAAAATAAAGAAAAGGGGCAAGGTAGAAACACCCTGACCCCCAAGCCAAAGTCTTCGGGTCCTTCTGGACCCCAACACGCAAAAAACAAATGTTTTCTTTTTATAGCAAGGTCACAACAATTCTGCAAAAGCGCTGTCAAATATTTTTAAAACCACAAGCACGGGCCCTCATGCTTGTGTTAAAAAAAGACCCCAAGTGGTGGGGGATGCACGGGCCCCCGTAGGCCCAAGGACTGCCACCTCCCCAGGGCTATTTGTTAAATAAACACCTCCCCAGGGCTTAAAACTTAAATAATGCGGGGGAGCGGTGCGGACCCCCACCCAGGCCTGGGAGCTGCCACCTCCCCGGCCAGCGTAATGAACAACAGAAATGAGGAGGGCGCTAGCCCCCCCACAGACCCATGTACCACCACCTCCCCTGGGCTGAAGTAAAGATTGGAGAAGGGATGCATGCCCCCTCCGGAGTCAAGGATCGGCTGGGGCCTGCCACCCCCCAAGGCCAGCTCCTGCTATGTCCCTGGGTGCTTTGCTTTGAGTAAGTGAGAGCATTTTGCTCTTGCTTGCTCAAAGCGGAGCACAATTTCTTTGACAGAAAAGGAGCTGCTCCCTCTCTGTCAAAGTAATGCCAGCTCCCGCAGGAGACGAGGGGGGCTAGCAGGAACTGCGGGGGCCTACAGGCTCCCCCCACAGGGTCCCCGGGGCTGAAATCGGCCCGGGAGGAGGGTCACGCAGCACCCCTTCCATGATTTATATATTTTATTAAAAAAATTAAAAAAGGCTGGGCGCAGGGATCCTGCCTGGGGAGGGGGGTCACGTAGCCCCCCTCCCCATTACAAAAAGGCCTGGCTCCAGAAGATGGGGTCCCCGGGCCCAAAAGAGCACTGGGAAGGGGAACCACGCTGCCCTTTTTTCATAAAAAAACAAAAAGAAATGAGGGACCGGCAAGCTGCCAGAGGCTCTGCCCCTTTTTCCCACTACTATGCAAACGCGCCTGCTGCAGCAATACTGGTTAATGGATGAAGTCCCCTTGGATGCAGAGGTTCCTTAGTGTCCAGGAACCCCTTCAGTTACCCACAGTAGGTAAGTCCCAGACAGCGGGACTGCTAAGAGGACTTGGAGGCCATGCCACCTTTCTCAACCACACTATAAACGTGCCTCCAGGTGCAGTGCTGTTTGGGAAATTAAGTCCCTTTGCCTCCAGTAAGTTCCACACAGCAGGATTGTTGGGAGGTGGTCAGAGGCCACGCCCCCTTTCTCCAACACTCTCCAAACGCACCTGCTGGCGCACTACTGGTTGGGGAATGAAGCACTCTTGAAAGTTGCAGGTCCTTAGGGGCCAAGAAGCCTTCTTACTCCCTCTGAGAAGTGTGACTAAGCGGGATTCGTGAGAGCTAGTCAGAGGCCCCATCCCCTTTCTCCACCACTCTACAAACGTGACCACTAGTTTAACATTTTACTAGTGCAAACCAGAGAAATTCAGCAGTTATAGTTATGACTCGTGCCCTCGCTTATAACCTCACATATTAAATCACTCATGACATGGTCAATGACATCAATGATGACATCTCAAATGACATCACTGATGACATCATCTACAAAATTATTAACGCACGCAGTCACACCCTTATAGAACCCTTCATATACCCACTCCTACTCAACCATTCACAAACCCATTCACAGACCCATATCAGTACTTACATACCCACTCACTGATTCATAGATATTCAGACATTCACTCATCAATACTGCCACTCATAAACCCACTCATTCACTAATACAGCCACTGATGTATCAACTCAGACACTCATTCAGCCACTCACACACTGATGCAGTTACCCATACAGCTACTCACACACCTACTCACTCATCCATAGTCAATCGCACAGCCATTTACTCACCCATACAGTGATACCCACCCACTTACTTAATCATACTGATACTAAGATGTACTCACTCACCTGTAGTTATTGATGCAAGCTCACACTCACCCATACAGCCACTCTCACATTCACTTACTCATAGTCACTCATATACCCCCACCACTCACCATTACTGCCTTTTACATACCCAGTTACTCACACATATAGCACTGACACATCCATCCACTAACTCACCCATACAGCAATGCACACACTCAGTCAACCATACAGCCCCTCATATACACACTCACTAATCCATACATCCATTGCCTCATCCACTCACTCATCCAAACAGGCAGTCACACACACACTACTCCACCCACACAGACACCCATACAGGTACTCAGACAACTAATCACTCACTCATATAGTCAATCACGTACCCACCCATACAGGCACTTTAGACACCAACTGACAGACGGATACAGACATTCACACAACCAGTCACTCACCCATACATTCACTGAGACACCTAATCACTCACTTATACTGTGAGTCACGCATCCACTAAATCATCCATACAGGCACTCATACACCCACTGATTCACAAATACCCCTTAAAATATATATTTAACACTCACATTTTTTTAAACACTCAGTCACTGGATGATGTAATCAGTGATGTCATTAGAGATGTCATCAGTCATGTCATCAGTGATATATGCGAGGTCATAAGCAGTGCATTGAAGGGGCGCGAGTTATAGTGAGAACAGCCAACTATAACTGCTGACTGTCTCTGGTTTTGTAGGAGTGAAATGTCAGTCTACCTAAAACGTACCTGTGACCTTTGGTTTTTTCAGTGAAAATATTTATATTTTCGCAAAAAAAAACATGTTTCAGGGGGCGTTATAGTTAGTTGGACATTTCACTCGTAAAAAACCTATGAAATTCCCCCGTTATAGTTAGTTCAGCTAACTATAACTCGCGCGCCCGCAATGCACTGCTGATGACGTCACAAATTACATCACTCATGACATGGTCAGTGACATCACTCATGACATCACTGATGACATCTCAAATGACATCACTGTGATGGCCCCCCTCCCCAACAGTTTAAAAAAGAAAAAAAAGAAAATGGTCATGCCCAGGGGGATGGGGTCCCCGGAGCAGATTAAGGGCTCATGTAGGGGGTGCCCCGGCCCCATTCCACATATTTAAAAAAAAAATAGGGGGCAGACCCTGGAGGGATGGGGTCCCCAGGGCCAAAAAAATAGAAAAAGAATGGGGGCTACAAAGCCACCCTTCTTAAAAAAAGAAAAAAGATCGGGATCGCGTCGGAGGCCACGCCCCCTCCTTTCATCACTCTGCAAACGCGCCCCCTGGCGCGTTTGCAGATGGGGAACGTAGTCCCCTTGAATACTGGGGGTCCCTGGGGGCCAACTAGCCCACCAGGAACCTCCAGTATGCGCCAGGGGGCTGCGTTGCATAGAGGTGTTCTGAGGCCACGCCCCTTTTTACACCTCTCTGCAGCGCAGCTCTGTGGCGCTTGATGGAGGTAGCTGGTGGGCTAGTTGCACCCCAGGGACCCTCAGGATTCAAGGGGAGTTAATCCCCCAACTTAAAACGCGCCACGGGGTGCGTTTGCACAGTGGTGAAGGGAGGGGTAGGGGCCTGAGTTCACATGTGTGCAAACACACCCTGTGGAGCGGTTTAAGTTGGGGAATAATTCCTCGTCAATCCTGAGGGTCCCTGGGGGCCAACTAGCCCACCAGGTACCTCCAGTAAGCACCACGGAGTTGTGTTGCAGAGTGTTGTAAAAAGGGGCATGGCCTCTAAACACCTCTCTGCAACGCAGCCCCAGGCGCATACTGGAGGTACCTGGTGGGCTAGTTGGCCCCCAGGGACCCACAGGATTGAGGAGGAATGAATTCGCTAACTTAAAATGCGCCACAGGGCGTGTTTGTAGACAAGTCACCTCAGGCCACGTCCCCTTCCTTCATCACTGTGCAAACGCGCCCCGTGGCGCGTTTTAAGTTGGGGAATTAATTCTCTTTGAATACTGAGGGTCCCTGAGGGCCAACTAGCCCAACAGGTATCTGCAGTATGCGCCAGGGCGCTGCGTTGCAGACAGGTGTTCAGAGGCCATTCCCCTTTTTACACCTCTCTGGAACGCAGCTCTGTGGCGCTTACTGGACGGACCGAGTGGGCTGCTTTGACCCTAGGGACCCTTAGGATTCAAGGGGACTTAACCTCTCAACTTAGAATGGCCACAGGGCGCGTACACACAGTGGGGAAGGGACGGGGCCTGAGGTGACGTGTGCAAACACGCCCTGTGGTGCGTTTTAAGTTGGAGAAATAATTCCCTTTCAATCCTGAGGGACCCTGGGGACCAACTAGCCCACCAGGTGCTTACAGGAAGCGCCACTGCGCTGCGTTGCAGAGAAGTGGTGCAGGCCGTGCCCCTTTTAACACCTCTCTGCAATGGTGCTTACTGGACGTACCTAGTGGGCTAATTTGGACCTAGGGACCCTCAGGATTCAAGGGGACTTAATCTCCCAAATTAAAACGGCCACAGGGCGCATTTACACAGTGGTGAAGGGATGGGATGGGGCCCGAGGTGACGTGTGAAAACACGTCCTGTGGCAATTTTAAGTTGGGGAAATAATTCCCCTTCAATCCTGAGGGCCCCTGGGGGATAACTAGACCACCAGCTGCTTCCAGTAAGCGCCACTGTGCTGTGTTACAGAGAGGTGGCCGAGGCCGTGCCCCTTTTTACACCTCTCTGCAACGCAGCTCTGTGGCGCTTACTGGAGGTGCCTAGTGGGCTACTTGGACCCAAGGGTCACACTCAGGTTTCAAGGGGACATAATCTCCCAAATTAAAACCGACACAGGGCGCGTTTACACAGTGGTGAAGGGAGGGGATGGTGTAGGAAAGTGGCTCTATATATAGTGGACCAAAGTAAAATCAGCTGAAGTACGAATTCCGATTTACTCACCTGTTTTCAGGACAGACCTCAGGGCTGCATCTTTGAGCCCAGTACTGATCCTGAAAAGTAATTCTAATCGTACTTACCAGTAACTTGAGTTTCCTTCCATAGGCTAACATTGACTGGTTTCACTTGGAAATTTTTCTAAGTGTGGAGTTTTGGAACTTACAAATATTCCTCTAAAATCAGCCGAACTACGAATTTCGATTTACTCACCTGTTATCAGGAGAGACCTCAGTGCTGCATCTTTGAGCCCAGTACTGATCCTGAAAAGTAATTCTAACCCGTATAAATTCACCCAGGCACTCTCCTTGCAGTACTCTAATCATTCAGTCAGTACCCATGTACTCATGCACTGAGCCAGGCCTTGGACTGCCTCAAACCCCTATCCACTATGCATGCAGTCTTCTAACTAACCAACACACTTATAGTTCTGCACTTACACATTCAACAACAAAAAATTTCAGTTTCAATATTTTAAAAAACATTTTTATTTCCATTTATATTAAAAAATATATAATGTAATTTAAAAAATTAAATATGTAAAAATAAACAGTTAAAAAACTGTAGAAAATAAGAATGAAAAAAATACATATAACTATTATTACATTTAAAAATTATCATTTAAAAAACCTTCGAAATTCACTAACATAGGTTTCAGACATGTTACAGTTAGGAATTAGCATTTAAAAAACCTTAGAAATTCACTGAAAAAACCATAGGTTTCAGGGCTGTTATAGTTAGCTGGACATTTCACTCGTACAAAACCATTGAAATTCCTCCGTCATAGTTAGTTCTGCTAACTATAACTCGCGCGCCCGCAATCCACTGATGATGATGACACATATTACAACATTCAGGACATGGTCAGTGACATCACTGATGACATCACTGATGACATCTCAAATGACATCATCCACGTGACAATCAGATACACCTCATCATACAGTAGTATAACCTTTCATCACTCACTGTAAAATACAGAGTACCATATTTGAATCCATTGACACACCAATACAAGTTTCTAAAAACCACTCAGTGATTCTTAGATCTACACACACATCTAATCACTTACCTATAGATTCACTCATACATGCTGTCAATGATCAATAGAACACTATCAAATATACACCTATATCGACATTACACACCAGCACACATCCTATTCACTTATGCAGTCATCCTACTCACTTATGCAAACAATGAATCATACTTACATTTACTCAGCTACACACTTATACAAACACCACTTCATTTATTCATATAGATAGTAACTCATACTTAGTGTGCTATAAAATCACTATTACAAGTATACAGTTATCCATACAGTCACTCATACAATCACTGAGTCTTATGTATACTTATTTATATACAACTGTCACATACACTGCCTTTTATTTTTCTAGTTTGTTGGACATGTACCATTTAGAGATATATTTGCTCATCACCACACCCATAAAGATATTCACTCACCCAAATAACTGTTATAACATGTAGTCTTTACCTCATACACCTACTGAATCAACTATTCACACATCTTTGGGCAGTCACACACCCCCACCGAACCACACACACGTTCACTCTCCCATACAAAATACTCAGTTAATTAATCAATAACTAATATAGACTTTCACATAGCTAGTAACCAACTGGTGCAGCAGTTTACACAACAACTGACAAAGTGATAGATATTCACACAGTTTAGTAAATATCCAATATATTTAGTGAGACACTATAAATTAGTCAAGTAAAGAGTCAATCACACTCCTACTAAATCCTCCATCCAGATATTTATATATCCACTCATTCTTCAATGCAGATTGCTATATATAGAATACATATTTAAATAACGAAACAAACCACATTCACTGGATGATGTCATCAGTGATGTCATCAGTGTTGTCATTTGAGATGTCATCAGTGATGTCATCAGTGATATCACTGACCATGTCATGAATGATGTAATATGTGACATCATCAGCAGTGGATTGCGGGCACATGAGTTATAGTTAGCAGAACTAACTATAACGGAGGAATTTCAATGGTTTTGTATGAGTGAAAGGTCCAGCTAACTAGAACAGCCCTGAAACCTATGTTTTTTTCAGTGAATGTATATGATCAAGACCCGAGTGGGGGTCGAAACGCGTTATGACGGACTGGCTGGGCAATTAAATAAAGCACATTGATTGGCACAATTCTTCTGGGTCCGCTCTTCATTTCTGTGTCTGAGTAAGGCACTGGCAGCGGCGATTTGCATCTATATATATATATATATATATATATATATATATATATATATATATATATATATATTCACTGAAAAAACCATAGGTTTCATGCACGTTATAGTTAGGAATTGGCATTTAAAAAACCTTAGAAATTCACTGAAAAAACCATAAGTTTCAGGGGTGTTATAGTTAGCCGGACATTTCCCTCGTACAAAACCCTAGAAATTCCCCCGTTATAGTTAGTTCAGCTAACTATAACTCACGCGCGCCCGCAATGCACTGCTGATGACGTCACATATTACATCACTCATAACATGGTCAGTGACATCACTGATGACATCATCCAGTGAGTCTGTGTTTCTGTAGAGTTTTAATATATTTAATATATATAGGGAAAGACCTATGGAAGAATGAGTGGGTGTATAAGTGTGTGAATGGATGATTTTCTAGGTGTGTGACTGACTCTATAAGCGAGTCATTAAACGTATCTTACTGCAGACTAGTGACTAAACTGTGTGAATGTCTGTATCTGTCTGTCTGTTGGTGTATAAGTGCCTGCATGGTTTTGTGAATAGCTATATGAGTGTCTATATGAGTAATTGATTGGTTGTCTGAGTATCTGTAAGAGTGCATGAGTGTTTGTGTGGATAGGGTGTGCATAGATGTGTGAGTGGGTGATTCTATGGGTGCATGGTTTTAAGAGTGCATCTGTGATGGACTGTATGGTTGGGTGAGTGTATGTATCAGCGTGTTAGTGATTGAATGTATATCTTAGTGGTACATGTGTGAGTAACTACATATGTGAAAGGCAGGGTATGTGTGTGTAAGAGTACATAACTGGGTATATGTGAGTGTGTGATTGTGAGAGTGGCAGTATGGATGAGTGTGTGCTTGTATCAGTAATTGTATAAGAGCGTAAGAATGTGGTAGTATTTTTATGAGTAAATGAACTTGTGTGTGTATAACTGTATAGGTGAGTAAATTGGAGTGTGCTTAATTATTTGCATGATTGACTAGGTGTGTGAGTATGTCTATGGATGATTGGCGGTGTCTGAGTGTCTATATAGGTGTATAAATGCATATGATAGTCCTGTACTGAGTGACTGTAAGTATGAGTTACTCTACAGATGAGTGAGTGGAGGTGTGTGTAGACCCAAGAGTCAATGAGTGGGTATGTAGTTATTGGTATTGTAGTATCTATGGTTTTGAGAATGGCCGTCTAAAATTTTGAGTCGGTGTATCAAAGATTATATTAGGGTGTGAGAAGATGCACTAATTTATTACATGGATGATGTCATCAGTGATGTCATCAGTGATGTCATTTGAGATGTCATCGGTGATGTCACTGACCATGTCATGAGTGATGTAATATGTGACGTCATCAGGAGTGCATTGCGGGGGCGCGCGAGTTATAGTTAGCTGAACGGGGGAATTTCTAGGGATTTGTACGAGGGAAATGTCCAGCTAACTATAACACTCCTGAAACTTATGGTTTTTTCAGTGAATTTCTAAGGTTTTTTAAATGCCAATTCCTAACTATAACGTGCATTCCTATCTATAATTTATCTCGAAAGCTATGATGTTTAATGATTTTCATTGAATTTCTAAATTTTTCAATTTCAGTGTGTCAATTCCTTTAATTATGTTTTGTTAAAATACTTTATCACCTTTTTTTTAACTTATTTTTTCAATTAATTCTTTTAAAAATGTAAAAATATTTTTTGTTTTTATTGGGTTTCTTTAAACAAAATTGTTAATGTTTTAAAATATATTTTTATATTTTTTAAAATAATTTTTAAACTATATTTTCAAAACTTTATTTTTTATTTTTTTTCTTCATTTTTTGGGAACCACGCACCCAACGCGTTAGAAACCGCGCACCGTGCGCGCATTTCTCCGTTTAAAAAAATAAATAAATAAAGGGGTCCCCAGGGGGTCCTTCTGGGACCCCCTAAGCAACACTAGAGAGTCAGAGTATTTCTACCCTGCCCCCTTTACATCTTTCACACACTTATTTCCCTTACTTAATCAGCCTCGCTTCTACCGAGGCACAAAATGGCTTTTTTGTTTTAAAATTGTTAATGTTTTAAAATATATTTTAATATTTTTTTAAATAATTTTTAAACTATATTTTCAAAACTTTATTATTATTTTTTTCTCCATTTTTTTGATTACTTAATCAGCCTCGCTTCTACCGAGGCACAAAATGGCTGCCAACAGTTCCTGGCTTCGAATGTAGACAGACACTTGACAGCCAATTAGCATTCAGCGCATGATCGGAGGGTGCGCGCTTGGTTCGGGGAGGGTGCGCTTAGGGTGCGCGGATCCTCCGAGGCCATAGATATATCTATCTTTTTTAGTCTAATTCTCTCAGGAACTACTGAACGGATTTACACCATTTATGCAAAAGGCACGAGTCTGAACTGAGGACTACCTCTTTGCCAAATTTGGTGTAATTCCGTTCAGCAGTTCGGGCTGTAGCTGCGTCAACAGGTCCTATGGGAAATTGCATGGGGAAAACGCATTCAGGAACCCCCCTTTTTTCTCGGCCCCCGCTTGACGAATCACCACGAAACTTTCAGGATAGGAGCGGACCGGAGCTGGCCTAAAGTTTGGAAAATTTTGTGAAGATTCGTCAACTGGCGCCAGACTTATTGGGAATAGAATGTGGCGGATTTCCTATGGAAAATAGGTCCTAACTAAAACTACCTACTGGCGACCGCCAGTAGGATATGGATATGGAGATATATATATATATATATATATATATATATATATATATTTTTTTTTTTTCACTGAAAAAACCATAGGTTTTACGCACGTTATAGTTAGGAATTAGCATTCAAAAAACCTTAGAAATTCACTGAAAAAACCATAGGTTTCAGGGGAGATATAGTTAGTTGGACATTTCACTCGTACAAAACCATAGAAATTCCCCCGTTATAGTTAGTTCAGCTAACTATAACTCGCGTGCCCCGCAATGCACTGCTGATGACGTCACATATTACATCACTCATGACATGGTCAGTGACATCACTCATGACATCACTGATGACATCATTCAGTGAATGTGTGTTTTTCTGAAAACTAAATATGTTTTATATATGTGTATCTCAAGGTCGATGAAAGAATAAGTGGGTATATAAGTGTCTAAATGGATGATTTTTTTTTTTTTGTAAAATTGATTGTATAACGGACTGATTAAGTTATCTTAGTGAACACATGGGTTAGTGAGTAATGTTTAAATATGTAAATATCTGTAACAGTCTCTCTGTGTATAAGTGGCTCAATGGGTTGGTTTGTAGCTACATGAGTGTCTATGTAGGTTATTAGTTGGTTTTTCGAGTATCAGTATGAGTGTCTGAGTTTCTGTATGGTTCGGTGGGGGGTATTACTTAGTGCATAGATGCATGAATGAGTGCGTCACTGTTTGTATGTGTTGAAGACAGTATGTGTGCAGGACTGTATGGGTGGATGAGTATGTGTGTGTTAGTGAGTGAATGACTGTCTCAATAGTGTTTTTATAAACGGATGCTGCGAAAACCCTTGCGAGGGACAGAGATGGACGGCTATACGACCAGGGTGACAAAGCGGGCAAAATGATAGCCTGGTTGGACAAAAAAGAGAGGGCACAGAGAATAGTATGGGAGCTAAAAAGAAGTGCGGATGCGGTTCTTACCGAACCACATGGCATAGTCAGGGAATTTGCGACGCACTTTGAGCGGGTGTACCAGAGGGGCTCGGAGCTCTCTGAAGATTCTTCCAACTTACTGGCAGACATCCGACTACCGGTCCTCTCTGACCGGGACCAGGAAGCGTTAGAGAATACGCTTACAAACGACAAATTTGCCAAGGCGATAAGGGACCTCCTCCCAGGCAAGGCCTACCCATTGAACTGTACAAGCTTAAACCAGACAGAATGGTGCCCTACCTAAAAAGTATGTATGTGGACTGTAGGAAACTGGGGCAACTGCCAAGAGACCAACGTATCGCCACGCTGGTGGCCATTCCTAAAGAAGTGAAACCAAAAGACAACTGTGCCTCATATAGACCGATTTCCCTGTGAAACGCAGAACCCAATATACTTGCAAAGCTCTTGGCAAATAGACTCCGGCCAATAATAGCTAAGCTGGTACATCCAGAGCAATCAGGTTTCATGCCACACCGCAATACTGCCCTTAACCTGCGGCGTCTCCACGGAGTGCTGGGGCGCTGCTCCACTATTCAAGAAGATGCGATAGTGGTTTCTTTGGACGCCACTATGGCGTTTGACACATTGGAATGGGCATACCTCATGGCAGCATTAAAAAAGATGGGCTTTGGTCCTAAAATAAATAAATATATATATATATATATATATATATATATATATATATATATATATATATATATATATATATATATATATCTCTCTCCTACTGGCGGTCACCAGTAGGTAGTTATAGTTAGGACCCTGTTTCCATAGGAAAAGCGCAACATTCTATTTTGAATAACTTTGGCGCCGGTCGACGAATCCTCGCCAAATTTTCAAAATAGGTGGGGCGCTGAGCTCCGCTCCTACCCTGAAAGTCTCGGGGGGATTAGTCAAGCGGGGGCTGAGATAAAAGGGGGGTCCCAAAACGCGTTTTTCCCATGCATTTTTCCATAGGACCTTTAGACACAGCTACAGCCCGAACGGCTGAACAGAGTTCCTTGAAATTTGGCAGAGAGGTAGTCCTCAGGTCAAGGAAGTGCCTTTTGTAGGTCTGGTGTAAATCTGTTCAGTAGTTCCTGAGAAAATAGCCTTTAAATCAATATATATATCTGAGCCAGCTTACGGTGCGCTTACGGTGCGCTTACCGTACGCGTACGGTGACGTGCGCGAGCGCGCTTCTGATTGGCTGATAGATCTTAGTAAACATTCGAATCGGTCGAAACCAGGAAGCGGCGGCCGCCATTTTCTCTCTCGCACTCTGACAGGGGATTGAAAAACAAAGGGCAAAAACATGTAAAGGGGCTGTTTAGACAGCTCCCAAGCACCTAGCCATATTGAGGGAGTCCCCAACGATCCCCCAAGTGAAAAAAGGCAATTTTATTTTTTTCGAAAATTTCGCCGATTACGCTTACCGTACGCGTACGGTAATAAATAATAAAAAAAATAAAAAAATATCCACACTCTCACCACCCCATGTGCAAATGGTGCCCGAAGGGCACCATTTGTGCATCGCATATCACAGCAAAGCAAAACATATATTTTACCTGTCACAACGATGCTCATCATATGTCCTCCATGTGCGCACGGTGCGCGAAGCGCATCGTGCGTTCATGGCCCATCTAGCGTAACGTGGGCACGCGGTGCGCGAAGCGCACCGCGTGCTTACTGTGCGCGCACGGAACGAACTGCGTTAAGTGGGCGCGCACGCCACGAATGGCGTAAAGTAACTTAGCATTTAAAAAACCGTACAAATTCACTGAAAAAACCATAGGTTTCACACACGTTATAGTTAGGAATTAGCATTTAAAAAACCTTGCAAATTCACTGAAAAAACCATAGGTTTCACACATGTTATAGTTAGCTGGACATTTTACTGATAAAAAACCAATGAAATTCCCCCGTTATAGTTACTGTAGGCAACTATAACTCACGCGACCGTAATCCTCTGCTGATGACATATGTGTCTTTATGAAAAAAAAATATTTGTAATATATGTATAGCTAAAATTTAATGGAAGAAGACATGGGCAGATAATTGTCTAAATACAGTATTAGCATCAGCAGAGGATTACGGTCGCGTGAGTTATAGTTGCCTACAGTAACTATAACGGGGGAATTTCATTGGTTTTTTTATCAGTAAAATGTCCAGCTAACTATAACATGTGTGAAACCTATGGTTTTTTCAGTGAATATATATATATTTATATATATTCATTCACTGAAAAAAACCATAGGTTTCAGGGACGTTATAGTTAGCTGGACACTTCACTAACAAAACCATAGAAATTCCACCGTTATAGTTAGTTCAGCTAACTATAACTCGCGTCCCCGCAATGCACTGCTGATAACGTCACATATTACATCATTCATGACATGGTCAGTGACCTCACTGATGACATCCTCCAGTGACTGTGTGTTTCTGTAAAGTTTAAATATGTAAAGTTTAAAATATGTTTTAGATTTATATATATGCCAAGGTGTATTGAAGAATGAGAATGAGTGGGTGTATAAGTGTTTGAATGGATGATTTAGTAAGTGCATGACTGTCTGTATAACTGAGTAATTAAACGTGTCTTAGTGAATCAGTCTGTCAGTTGGTGTGTAAGCAGTTGCATGGGGTGGTGAGTAGCTAAATGAGTGTCCATATGGGTTATTAATTGGTTGTCTGAGTGTCTGTATGGGTGCCAGAGTGTCTATGTGGGGGGGGGGTGCGACTCCATGCATTGATATATAAGTGGGTGATTCAGTGGGTGTTTGGGTTGAAGAGTACATCTGTGAAGAGCGGTATGGATGGGTGAGTGTGTGTGTATGGTTGTGTTTGTGAATGAATAGATGTCTCAGTTGCACATGTGTGAGTAACTACATATATGAAAAGCAGTATATGTCAGTGATTGTATAAGAGAGTAAGTATGTGTTTGTGTCTGTAAGTGAGCTTGTTTTTGAATAACTGTATAGGTGTGTGAATGGAAGTGTGATTGATCTTTTGCATGACTGACTAGGTGTGTGAGTAAAGCTATTGATGAGTGGTGGTGTGTGAGTGTCTGTATAGGTGTATGAGTACATGTGATAGTGCTGTATTAATGAGTGACTGCATGTATGAGTGACTGTATGGGTGAATGAGTGGATGTGTGTGAAGACCTAAGAATCAGTGAGTGGGTATGTAGTAACTGGTATTGGTGTGTCTATGTTTTCGAAAATGGTAGTCTGTATTGTAGAGTAGGTGTATGAAAGGTTATATTAGGGTGTGAGGAGGTGCTTCAGATTATGACGTGGATGATGTCATCAGTGATGTCATCGACCATGTCATGAATGATGTAATATGCGACGTCATCAGCAGTGCATTGCGGGGGCGCGATTTATAGTTAGCTGAACTAACTATAACAGTGACATTTCTATGGTTTTGTAAGAGTGAAATATCCAGCTAACTGTAACGTCCCTGAAGCCTATGTTTTTTTCAGTGAATTTCTAAGGTTTTTTAAATGCTAATTTCTGACTATAACGTACCTGAAACCTATGGTTTTTTCAGTTAATTTCAATGGTTTTTTAAATGCTAATTTCTAACTATGACATCCCTATTAAGTCCCCTTGAATCCTGAAGGTCCCTGGTGGTCAAGTAGCCCACCAGGTACATTCAGTAAGCGCCACAGACCTGCGTTTCAGAGAGGTGTTCTGAGGCTACGCCCCTTTTTACACCACGCTGCAAACGCGGCTTCTGGCACACTGCTGCTCAGAGGATGAAGTCCACTTGTGTCTTGAGGTCCTCAGGACACAAGAACACCTCATCGCCCCACCAGCAGGGCACCAGAAGCCACGTTTGCAGAGTGGTGTAAAAAGGGACGTGGCCTCGGAGCACCTCTCTGCAATGCACCCCTGTGGCGTTTACAAGAGGTACCTGGTGGATTAGTTGGCCCCCAGGGACCCTCAGGATTGAAGGGGAATTAATCCCCCAACTTAAAATGCACCACAGGGCGCGTTTGCACTGTGGTGCATGCCTGATGTGACAAGTTGGGGAATTAAGTGTCCTTGAATCCTGAGGGTCCCTGAGGGCCAACTAGCCCACCAGCTACCTCCAGTAAGCGCCACAGAGCTGTGTTGCAGAGTGGTGTAAAAAGGGGGCGTGGCTTTGGACCACCACTCTGCAACGTAGCTCCCTGGCGCTAACTGGAGGTACCTGGTGGGCTAGTTGGCCCCCAAGGACCCTTAGGATTGGAGGGGACTTAATCCTCCAACTTAAAACGCGCCACAGGGCACGTTTGCACACTTGTCAAATCAGGCCACGCCCCCTCCCAGCACCACTGGGCAAAGGCACCCCCTGGTGCATTGTAAATTAGGGGATTAAATCCCCTTGAGTCCTGAGGGTCCCTGGGGTCCAACTAGCCCACCAGGTACCTCCAGTAAGCACCACAGAGCTGCGTTGCAGAGAGGTGTAAAAAGGGGCGTGGCCTCAGACCACCTCTCTGCAAGGCAGCCTTGTGGCGCATACTGGAGGTACCTGGTGGGCTAGTTGGCCCCCAGGAACCCCAGTATTGAAGGGCAATTAATTCCCCAACTTAAAACGCGCCACAGGGTGCGTTTGCAGAGTGTTGCTGGGAGGGGGCGGGGCCTCTGGCACAATGCCGATCTTTTTTTTTTCCTTTTTTTTGTATTTAGAAGGGGGGCTGTGGGCCCCCCTTCTTTCGGCTTTTTTTATGTCATCAGTGATGTCATCAGTGATGTCACTGACCATGTCATGAATGATGTAATATGTGACGTCATCAGCAGTGCATTGCGGGGGCGCGAGTTATAGTTAGCTCAACTAACTATAACAGGGTAATTTCTATTGTTTTCTAGGAGTGAAATGTCCAACTAACTATAACATCCCTGAAACCTATGGTTTGTACAGTGAATTTCAAAGGATTTTTAAATGCTAATTTCTAACTACAACGTGCCTGAAACCTATGTTTTTTTCTGTGAATTTCTAAGGTTTTTTAAATGCTAATTTCCAACTATAACGTGCCTCAATCCTATGGTTTTTTCAGTGAATTTCAAAGGTTTTTTAAATGCTAATTTCTAATTATATTGCTCATTAAGACTATCTTTTTTTCTGTGTTTTTTTAATTATCAACCCATTCTCAACTTGGTGAAAACTGCAAATCTCACCACTCTTCCATCAATACCTTACGCCAACAAAATCGTCACAAACGAGAGCCACAACTAACGCTAATGAAATGCAAAGTAGGTGTTCCCGAGCAAAAAAAACCCGAAAACACCACTTCCCCATATTTTCAACGACCAGCCAAATCTGCAATGCGATCCAAAAAGCAGGCGATAAGCAGAGTTAGCAGTAACAAATTAACATCAACCTTTAACTGGTGTAAGGAGGTCGACTATCTACTCCGTGAATTGGACCCAATTCACAGCCACATCTAAAGACCAACACGTGACAGAGGTACTGATCATGCAGGTCCGACACGCAACAAGACCACAACACCTAGCGCCACCACCACCAGAACCTCCCGCTCTGCACCCCCCCCCCCACTACCACCAAGGCAGCACAAAACAGGACAACGGACCTTCCCAAAACACCATGCCCCTCAGCCACACAATAGCTGAATGTTGGGAGATGTGGCAACCAGCTATGTATGAAGGAGGCGAGTCACCCTTCAACAATAAAGCACACAATGCCAAGTGTAACGCTGATGTGCTGCACAGACCTCACTATGCAAAGCACAAACCTCTCCATGTGGAGATATACTGTTGATACTTGTAGTGTAGGGCACAATGGACGCAACCATGTTACCTCAGGCAGTGGGGAAGATCTCGGTCATGTAGCTGTGTTGTCCCCCCGGAAACGTAAGCGGAGTGGGCTGCTCCAACGTACACCACTCCAGCGTAGCAGTATGAACAAATAGGCCAGGCCCTAGGCGTGGTTCACTTGAGGGAAGACCGACGAGTCTGTCACAGCGGCAGCCCTCACCCTGGCACGTGGCTGCCGCCATAACCGCGGGCCTCCTCGACACAGTCCCCCTGTGAAACCAGCGGCACAGCACTGCAGACTTATGTCTGTACCGACTACTGCCTTCGATCTACACTGCGGACAGCAGCGCTCACAATTCAGATGCAGTGGCGATTGCAGATGTCACAGTCCAGTTTGCAAGACACTTTGCTTCCAGTGCAGCCCGCCCAGACCATGCATCATCGCACGGTGCGCACATGCTGTGTGCTTCAGGTGCTACTAACTCACTGCACCATAAATCATCGCCACTTAGCTGTGCACTCATCCTGACCGCTGCCTCCGCCCTACACTGGGGTTACACGGTTCACAATACAAGATTAGTAGCGACGCAAATTGTGTAAGACACTATGGGTTAAGAAGACCACATGCTCCCAATCTGTGCAGCTCAAGTCAACGTCACCTGCCTGTGGGCCTTTGCTGACCGCTGCCTCAGACCTAGACTGTGGAAGACAGACGACACATGGTGCCAACTAACCCTGTTCAACACAAGCCGATCCCACATGTGTAACTGTGTGCTGAGTCCTGAATGGCAGCGACCACAGCACCAGACTCCCTTTGGTCAGTGAGGGATATTTCCATATGAAGGCCGGCGACACGTGGTGCCACTGAACCTACACTACGCTTGCCGGTGGGGCCACCAATGTATGCACGTGGCTGTGGACCCTAGCTCACCGCTACCTCAGCCCTACACTGTGGGCGACCGGCGACAAATGGTACCCCTAACCGTCTTCAACACATGCCGATCCCACATGTGGAACTGTGTCCTGAGTCCTGAATTGCAGCGACCACAGCACCAGACTCCCTTCGATCAGTGAGGGGTATTTCCATATGGAAGGCCGGCAACACGTGATGCCACTGAACCTGCACTACGCAGGCCGATGGGGCCACCCACGTATGCACGTGGCTGTGGGCCCTTGCTCACCGCTACCTCTGGCCTACACTGTGAAAGACCGGCGACAAATGGTGCCACTAACCGTCTTCAACACAAGCCGAACCACATGTGGAACTGTGTCCTAAGTCCTGAATGGTAGTGACCCTAACTCCGTGAGACAACCACAGCACCAGACTCCCTTTGATCAGTGAGGCATATTTCCATATGCAACGGCGGCGACACGTGGTGCCAATAAGTCGGTTCAACACAAGCCGAACAATCCCACATGTGGAACTGTGACCCGAGTCCTGAATGGCAGTGACCCCAAGTCCATGGCAGCGACCACAGCAGCATACTCCCTCCGATTAGTTAGGCATAGTTCCATATGCAACGGCGGCGACACGTGGTGCCAATAACTCTGTTCAACACAAGCCGATCCCACACGTGTAACTGTGTCCTAAGTCCTGAATGGCAGTCACCCCAAGTCCGTGGCAGCGACCACAGCACCACACTCCCTTTGAACAGTGAGGGGTATTTCCATATGCAACTACAGACTCCAGTAGGCAACTAACTATCACAGTCCTACACCCTACATATTATCCTTTTAGTATCCTTGCTTCAAGATTTTTTTTATATCAGTTATAGCTTTACTACAATGACCAAATTAATCTTCAAATGCAAACTAACATGGAATAGCAGTCTACACTACAGGCAGTACAGCTCGCAATTCCAATTTTAAATGCTAATTTCTAACAACAATATTGTACTCAGAAAATACAACACTTCGTCAATGTATTCTATACTTATTTCATCTTTTCATCATACGCCTACACTGCACTCAGTAGGGCTCACAATGAAAATTATTTCTTCATTCATTAACTACAGAGTCCACTAGGCAAGTAACTATTACAGGCCTCAAATCTACATAACATCCTTTTAGTATCCTTTCTTCTTGAATTTATTTTATATCAGTTATAGCTTTAGTACAATGACCAAATTCATTATCAAGTACATATGAACACTCTGCAGTCTACACTGCGGGCAGCAGACCTCACAATTTGAATTTTGGGCACATGGTGCCAACTAACACTGTCCAACAAAAGCCGATCCCACATGTGTAACTGTGTCCTGAGTCCTGAATGGCAGTGACCCCAAGTCCGTGGCAGCGACCACAGCAGCATACTCTTTGATCAGTTAGACATCAGTTCAGTTCATACGTCTTTATTTCGATATTATTTCATCATAAAAGACATGCGATAAAACATTCCACTCATGACTAAAAACTCCAGATGTCAAAATTACACAAAAGATTAAAAGATCAGGAAAATAAGATAAAATACATACAAGAGTTAATTAGCACAAATCATCACTAATAAGCGGAGTTAAACATATTATACACAATAAAATAGGATTAAAAGATATTCAAAAATGTCGGTTAAAGACGTGTTAAAAATATGTACTTGTTATAAGGGGCTATTTAGCCACTATTGCAATGTTGACTGGCTCTAATAATCCATGTCCAACCCAGAAATTTTGCAACGGCTATGGCCACTGGAATCGATGTATTAGTCCTTAAGAGCCATAATGCCTCCTGGCAAACCCGAGTTTTCATGTTTTTGCAGATGGGTTTGAGCCATTTTCCTCGGGGGGCTGAATAGGATGGGCAAACAAAAAATACATGGCCTATGGACTCTTTTTTATCCCTGCACCAAGGGCAGTACTCATTCGTCTGGCCACGCCATGTAGATGTAAAGGATCTCACTGGAAGTGACCCCACCCTAAACTGATGGTATAGTTTTCTATCACAGCTCTTTACAATTACATCCCAATACTCCTCTAAAGAGGGAGTGATCTTGTGTTCCAGGAATCTACCAGAAAGAGAAGTGGGATCTGTCTGGACAATATGTTGATAACGTATAGTCGCCCAGTACTGTTCTTTAAAATCCTTTTTTGAAGGAAAAATGCTATTACCGGGATCCGACCATAACTGATCATGGCCCATGTTTACCAGTATCGATCTCACATTTCTAAACCAAGGGATGTTAGCAGATCCCAAAATGGATCTAACATCTAATATCTCCTTTGCAAAAGTAGCAAGTTCAGGTGTTGACCAGATCCTTCTCCACAGAGCAACGGATCTATACCGTGCCACTTCGTCAATAGGGTAACAACCCAGGTCTAGAAACAAGGGCTTCAAGGGACTAGATTGGGGCAGGCCTATTAGATTACGTAGAAATTTATTTTGGACTTTAACCAAGGAGGAAAAGTCTGAAGAGCCCCATAAATCTGCACCATACAGGATTGCAGAACTTATTTTAGCATTATAAATTCTTAATGCAGGGCCAATCCTTTTGGTTGTAGAGGTTCTTTGTTCCTTGATTAAGGTACCAGATAGTTGGGCAAATTTCAATGACAGGACATCAACCTGTGGTTTCCATCTTAACTTATTTTCAAGTACAATCCCTAAATATGTCATAACTTCGACCTGTTCTAGTTCGACACCATTCATCCTAACGTGACCCTTCTGTGGCTTATTTCAAGTAAACACCATAAATTTTGTCTTGCTGACATTAACTTGAAGGTCGTTGTCTTTACAAAACTCTTCAAACTTGTTTATGGCGAGTTGGAGCCCCTTTTGAGTCTTGGATAGAATGAGGGTATCATCCGCAAAGATGAGAAGGGGGAATTTAGTACCACCTAAAATAGGGGCATCAGTGGGAGTGTCTTCAAAGTACTGTACGACCCTGTTGATAAATAACGAAAACAGTGTCGGTGCAAGGACACATCCCTGGCGGACGCCACGGGTGACTGGAAACCTCTCTGTTATCTGTCCTTGCCTGCCCCATCTCACCTGGGCATAGTTAGCCTCATGTAATCTTATTATTATATCCAGGAGTGCTGACGGCATTCCCATGTTCCTTAGGGCAGCCCATAGCTTTTCTCTTGGTACGAGGTCGAATGCAGACTTTAAGTCTACAAACGCTGCGTAAATAGTTCCACCGCCCAAGGTCACCACCTTCCAATATATAAGAAGGAATCTAAACACCTGGTCAATTGTACTGACACTGGGTCTAAATCCTGCTTGCATAGGAGATAATATATTCTCAATCTCCATCCATTCAAGGATTTTAACCAACACCATCCTAGCTACAACTTTCTGAATTGAATCTATTAGACTTATAGGGCGATAGTTTTCCGGGGCCGAGCGTTCCCCCTTCTTAAATATAGGTAAAATTTCCACCCCACGCCATGAATCCGGAATTTGGGCACCACTTGCAATGGCATTAGCTATAAAAGTGATATAAGGGACCCAATTCAATAAATCAAATTTGAATAAGTCAGCCGGGATACAATCAATGCCAGGGGCTTTACCTGCTTTAATCAAACCCAGTGCAATCTCTGCATCAGTATTCTCAAACACTATAGGTGGACAGAACAGTGATTCACTTAAAAAAAAGGAGCAGGTAAGCCACTCACAGTTTCTGGTGCTCAAAATATTCTACCCACACTTCTGGCGAGACAAAATTCGTCGGGATCTGACAGTCCTGATTACTACCCCATTTGACTATCTGCCAAAACTTAGTCTGGTCCTTTGATTTACTGGCTTCATACAAGTCCAGCCAATACAAATCACCCCATTCTCTCCTTGACTCTCTTTGTACCTTTTTATACGCAAGCCTTGCCATCCTAATTTCTGGTACATCTCTAGATTTTAAGGCTTTAATCAGGTGAGTATGTGCCTGTCTACAGGAATTATTATACCATTTTTTTCCTGTTTTTGGGACCTTTAAGTTCATGGGTTTATAACTTGTAGTGAAAAGACATTTTAAGACACCAAAGAGCTTGTCATGCTGACCAATTATGTACGATAATTGGTTCAACGGGTCAACCAAAGCTTGCAAAGCAGATAAAGTGGAAGAGACCTCTAATGAAGTTCTGTCTAATATCATAGGATCCTCCACTATCCTGCTCCACCTAAGCCTTCTACTGTTGTTTGTTAGAATTGCCTCTGCAGTTATACACTCAGTCGGAATTAATCTCCTTAGGCAGTCCTTTAGATTTAGACCAAGCACTAATGGGTTATGGTCGCTCTCAGGTCGAGCCATTATTAACATATCCTCCAATAGCACCCAGTACTCAACCCCGATTAGGATATAGTCAATTCGACTAGTACTGGTGCCGTTGTCAAATGTGGCCCGGCCTTCTTTATCAGAATGTGATCGGCCATTAACCGCTCTCAACCCCCACTCAAGACACAAACCCATCCATTGTAGTGCAGACTCAGTCCCTCGCTTAATCGGTTTTAGTTCGAGGGGAGGGATATTCCATTGCACATCTTCTTCAGCAAATATGTCCACTCCCTCATATTGGAGTGGTTCGAAGGTACAATTAAAATCCCCCGCCACTACCACAAACTTATCCCTACAGATATTATTAAGGAGGAGATCTAATTCTCCAATAACCAACGGACTACGTCCCCCAGGGAGTCCGCGAGCATTTATGTTGACAATAAAAATCTCCTGGAGGTTGGGACTCGTCAGCATAATCCCAAGAATATCAGGAGTATCCACTAACACTTCATTGATCCTATAACTGAGTGACTGGCTCACCCAAATAGTTAATCCCCCAGAAGCTCTGCCCATTCTACCCCTCTGGGCGGGTTTGTAGAAATTAATATACCCATGTCTATAAATAGGATCAAGGGGACAGGTTTCCTGAAATATTAAAATGTCCTGGTTGTCCACAAAGTCAGCCCACTCTCCTAGGCCTACCTTGCTTTTCAGCCCCGCAATATTCCAGGAAGCTATTTTAAGCGGGGTATTCATACTAGGGGATTGAGAATGTTCGATAGCCTGGAGACTAATACTCGATAACCCTCCACTCTCCAACAAGGAATCCCTGTCTGTAAATATCCTGGTTGGAAATGCGGACTGCCCCTTTCCTTGCACACCCTGCGATATCGTCGGCACCAACTCCAATGGGCTACCTAAAATTAATCCATCAGGGACAGCTACTTCCCCCCTATGGTACCAGTCCCTATGGAGACCGCTTCAGGATTTATCGGTCAACTATTTTTACTGTGCCTGTATGAAAGTCAATCTACCCCCTCTAGACCTATAAGGGCCTCGAACCGGTTAGACAAGGGAAGGTGTCGCTCTATCTGGACTACAGGATTTCCCCCCGGGTGTCTTCTCCTATATGGATTGAAAGGTAAGTGGGAAAAGCCACTAGTTGAGCGAGGGTAGAAATAATCAAGACCTAAGGATTGTATATCTCCCTCCCTCCCAAATCTTGGCTCTCTGCGGATAAAATCATCCACCCAAGGGTCCCTAAAATTCACAATGATACAGTCACCCTCTAAGTCCTTTGGACATTGTCCCACCCAATTCACCCTTCTAACACAGAGTATCTCAGTGTTAGAGAAGGGAGGGAGAGTTCTTTTCTTATTAAGCCAAAATATGACTTTATTTTTTAGCTCTATATGTCTTTTTCAGTTAGACATATTTCCATATGCAAGGCTGGCGACACGTAGTCCCACTAACCCTCTTTAACACAAGCTGATCCCATATGTGTAACTGTGTCCTGAATAGCAGTCACCCCAAGTCCGTGGCAGTGACCCCAGCACCAGACTCCCTCTGAACAGTGAGGCATATTTCCATATGCAAGTACAACAGCATGTGGTGCCACTAACCCTGTTCAACACAAACCGATCCCACATGTGTAACTGTGTCCTGAGTCCTGAACGTCAGTGACCCGAACTTCGTAACAGCGACCACAGCACCACACTCCCTTCGATTATCGAGGGGTATTTGCCACTGAACCTCCACTATGCAGGCCGATGGGGCCACCAGTGTATGCATGTGGCTGTGGGGCCTTGCTCACCACTACCTCTGGCCTACACTACCGTCAGCCCGCCTCACAATTCAGATAGAGTCCTGATTCCACATGACTCAGTCCAGTAACCAAGACACATTGCTCCCAGTGCGGCCCGTCCACACCAAGCATCATCACAGGCTCATACAGTCTCAATACTTCTGGTGCCACTAACCCTCTTTAACACAAGCCGATCCCACATGTGTAACTGTGTCCTGAGTCCTGAATGGCAGTGACCCCAACTTCGTGGCAGCGACCACAGCACCAGATTCCCTTCAGTCTCATTTGTTATTCTTTTCTTATAATAATTTTTTTTATTTGCAAATCTATACATGACTAAGATTCTTCTTTGTCCAACCGCACAGGGACACTTCCAGGCCCAAGAATGTTGTTGGGGGTATGATGGTAATGTGGGAAGAGGGTGCGTTACCTGCTGATGTGGGGAGAGGCAGCGTCAAAGGGGTATCTATCACAGAAAGAACTCCGATATGTTTTCACAAATGCCTCGGACAAATGCCTGCTGACGGACTGAATCACAAAATGGTTTTTCAATGCTTATGTAGTGTGAGTTATAAACAGTTCGCACCCAGGCTCGCAGAGGGTCAGCTGCGGCCTGTCCGCTTGACTCACAGACGCAGTCCTACGAGCTGTCCGCATTATTGTAGCTATCCCTGCCCTGTTCCGTCATACGCCACGCCACTGCGATTACGTTCAGACGTTGGCCCCACATAGCTACCTGTCGCAGGCGTACTCGCTGTTGGTGTGCAGGTCAGTGGTCTAGTTCTCAACATCTCACGGCCACTCCCTCAGGGCAGGTTTGCACACACACCACACCCATCCGGCACATGCGTCACAGGCCATGTGACCACGCAGATATAATAGATCGACAATGTCACATCCTTTATTGCCGGTGCTGACTAGATGGCGGACGCTCCACGTGTCTCAACCATAAAGAGTCTTTGAAAAGTTGCGCAGAAGGTTAGTCGCACCCTGATCTGTATAGCCATCAGGGGCCTACCACCCCCTTGGCGCGGACTTCAGATGCACAGGGTTAGTACCACCCAAACCTCATATGGCCATCAGGGGCCTACCACCACGTGCACACACTTGAGTTCCACAGGCTTAGCGGCCCCAAAAGCTGATGTGGTCTCCGCCATCGATGACTCAGGACTCAGCGACATGTGTGAGAACTGCCGGGCCGCGGAGAAGCTGATGTGGTCTCCGCCATTGATGACTCAGGACTCAGCGACATGTTTGAGATCTGCCGGGACGTGGAGAAGATGATGTGGTCTCCGCCATTCAGGACTCAGCGACATCTGTGAGATCCGCGGAGAAGCTGATGTTGTCTCCGCCATTCATGATTCAGGACTCAGCGACATATCTGGGATGCGCGGAGTTTTGACGAGCACGTGGAGTGCCCACTGCTGCACACTCTGGTGGCACCAGGTAATTATTTGCTCATGGATGCGCAGGGGCAGCAGTGTCTGTCTCTCTCTCTCTCTCTCTCTATCTCTTCATTCTTTTCCTTCTATCTCTCTAACTCTCTCTCTTCCTTCTACCTTTCTCACGTCCTCTCTTTTTTTCCCTCTCTGGCTTTTTTTTAGCCTTCTCTGTGCCTCTCTCCTTTGATATGCCCATTACACACATCATTATTTTGTCCTTTATTTTCCAGGCTCTGTCATCGACATCCATAGTCCTCACAGGAGTGTTCCGCCTTCTTGTTTTCTATTATTTTTGTTACATTTTGTTTATTAGTTTATCATTTATATAGATGTTAATAAAAAAACTAAATTTTGCAAATAGTTTTTTGTTTATCGTTTACATATATATTTCTAAAAAAATTAAGTTTTAAAAAAAATGAATAACATTTTTGGTTGTTCTCTTCACTGCTGTGTGACACTTTCTTGTTCTTATTACTGTTATTTGATGGAGTCCACCATGGTGTTAAATTTTGGGGCACTTATCGTGGGAATACTGGTGATGTCTGCAGTTTACACCAACTTCTGAATAGTGTGTTAGATGTACCTCAACTTTACTTCCATTAAAGTGCTGATAATGAAATGCAGACTAGCCGTTCCCGTACAAAAAGACACAAGGTGCACCTTTGCGATTTATTCTAAATACTAAAATCCTCTACTGAATTGCACTGAGGTAGTGGCTGCACTTACAGTGTAGTGTACACACAAAATCAATTAAGAACTCTCATTGTATTTATATTGATTGGAAATAGTGCGTCAAGTTCTGGATCTTGACGAGATACACTGCTCAGTTCGTATATTGTTCTGCACATGAAAAAAATCACATCACAACTTTCACACCAACTGCAATGCGAAACAAATTCAGGCGATAAGCCACGTTACCACCAGGTATTTTACACCTGCTTTCTGCTGGTGTTAAGCAGGACGACTACCTGCACCATGAAACGTAACACAGCCAAGAGCCACACCAAAACACCCACAGATGCCATAGACTCAATGAGCATGATGCAGGGATACTCATGAGGGCCACAAGACTCATCGCAACAACTCCAGGACTGCCAACGCCCCCAAACCCGCATCTGAGCAAGTGTGTCCCTGTAGTCATTGTCTTAGTATGATAGGCACGAGCCCTGCAACATCACAGTGTGCTGTCACCTCAGCGTTGGCAGTGAGCCTGGATATGTAGCTACGCATGCACAACCGGCATGTGCTGGTCTAGAGTACACAGGTCAGCGCAGGGGTGTGATATCCGGCTAGGGGAACAGGGTGTCTCGGACATGTCCGTGTTCAGGAAGTGCGGTAAGTGTGTCCGTGTTCTGGTGTGGCCTGCCACAAAGGTCGCCGCACTCGATGTTGTAAAGAGCCATGCACCACCTCCAAACGGGACTGTGATGCTATAGTTTGAATGTAGCAGGACATGCGCGAATAGGCACTACAATGGTGTGCCGTACGAGTGCACGAGATACAACAGCGCACCGTAGAAAAGTGTGGGGGCTCGTGGGAGGGAGAAGCAGCTGTTTGGCAATGTAACACACAGTGAACTCGCCCGTGTGCCACATGCTGGGCATCTCATCCAGGATAGCCACGGTCGCAGACATCCCACAACACCAACGACCGGCCTTTGTACACATCCTGTATTAATGCAGCGTGGTTTTCACTTCTATGCTCGTTCAGTGGTGTGATGTTGGTGGGTTGTATGACTTGTGCTCCTTGTTGGTATGTTTCATTTTAGCCATTGTTTGTCTATACTTGTGCTGTACTTAATTGTGCATGTGTGCCATTCTGCCCATCTCCCTCCGTCCCCCCACTCCCTGCTTCTTCCTCTTCCTGGTGCTGTTGTGTCTATAATTTTGTTGCTCCACACAAACACATGTAAAGAACAAATTAGAATAGTTCCTTGATTCTTTTAGGTTTCAAAACTTCTCTCTATTGGTTTCTTTTTAATTTTCCATACAAACCATTTTTTTAATATTCAACGACACATAGAAGTCAGAAGAGCAACGTATCAACACACTTTCCAGAACATTCTACAACACGTGCAGGTTAAAAGTTCATCAATTCTTTTAAACCTAACGATATTTTTTCGCAACATTTTCTCGAACATTTAATGGCACGTGCAGGTTAAAATTTCACGATTGTTTCAAGATCGAACAGTGCCTTCCAAATGCAAGTAGCAGCTGTGGTTCAGTTGAGCAAATTGTATCCTATGATATGTACTCCACATTGAAACTGCTTTTTCTTAACCAATCATAAACATGCTTTTCCACAAAACGAATGTGCACCCTACTTTAAAAAAAAAATGCTTTTCAACTCCCAATCACTTATTGTTTTGTATGGCAAAAAAAAGTACTTCCCCATCTTTAAACATATCTCTTATTCTACCAAGTAACTGCATGTGCTACAGACATCTTTCCATACCTTCCAACCATACCTTCAAAATGCTAGTGTGGATCGTAGGACATAGCTATATTTTCAGGTGCAAGAGGTATGCAGAACACAGACGTATTGACTTAGACCTAGGTTTACAAAATGTGGACATTAAATGGTTTAAACAGAGAAGATTGAAGTTGCACCAATTGCTACCTTTGGTTAAAACCTCTTTGCATCTTCCACACCCTGACCTCATGATTGTGCATTGTGGTGGAAATGACCTAGGCACATTGACTGGGGTAGGTTTGGAAATGCTTATGAAGGATACCTTTGGACACCTCAGCTCAGCACCATGTGACTCTGGGCAATAGCTACCTTAATAGCTCACATAATCTCCACGCCGGCCTCCAGACCCTTAGAGGTGAGTAGTTTGCGCTTTACAAATACCGTATTGATTTGATACGCGCAAATTTGCCTTCGCACTCCCTGTATAACACCCCCTAAGCACCATACACAAGTTACAATGTTCAAAACAAAAGTTCCTACGAGTAGGTATAACTACATGCTGACACTGCTTGACAGATGTGGCACAGCGGCCAGAGCACATGACTTCACAGCATATGACACACAGTTTGCACTCACGCTTTCATCCCTGACTCCGACAGCACCTCAGCTTAGCACCATGAGACTCTAGACAATACCTCACATTTTTTCCGTACCCCAGGACTTTCAAACCGTTAGGAGTCAGTAGTTCATCCTAGTAGCTATAAACACATGCTGACACTACTTCCACAGGTGTGCTGCAGCGGCCAGGGCACATGACTTCACACCATAAGACACACAGTTAAGGCTCATGCTTTCATCTCCGACTCCCGCAGCAGCTCACCTTAGCAGCATCAGACTACGCAATACCTCACTTAATTTCTGTACCGAGCACTTTCAGACTGGTAGGTATGAGTAATTCGCTTCGCACCCCCTCTATAGCACACCCTAAACACCCCACAGAGGTTACAGTGCTCCTACCCTCCTATTTCCCAGTTTTTCGCCATTTTTTCCCCTTACTCGCTTCAACGGAATATCAAAATGGCGGCCAATACTTCCTCCTTCCATGAGACTCTAGACAATACCTCACATATTTTCCGTACCTAGGACTTTCCCACCCCTACGGGTCAGTAGTTCATCCTAGTAGGTATAAACACATGCTGACACTACTTCCACAACTGTACTGTAGCGGCCAGGGCACATGACTTCACAGCATAAGACACACAGTGCCAATACCTCACTTAATTTTAGTAGCCTAGAACTTTCGGTAGATACGATTAGTTCACTTCGCACCCCCTCTATAGCACACCCTATACACCCCACAAATGTTACAGTGCTCCTACCCTCCTCTTTCCCATATTTTTTGCCCTTTTTCCCCCCTTATTCGCTTCAACGGAATCACAAAATGGTGGCCCACACTTCCTAGTTGCAAACGCTCGCAGCCAATCAGCAGCAAGCTCGTGCTCGTAACGCCTCAGCCAATCAGATGGCAGAATTCCCAAATATCGAGATTTGTAAATTTAGATATTTCTCAAAAACTACTGAACGGATTTACACCAAATTAAAAAAAGCGTGCTTTCTGGACCAAGACCCTTCTCCCTGCCAAATTTGGGGTAATTCCATTCACCCGTTTGACCTGTAGCCTAGTCTAAAGTTTCCTATGGAAATTAACATTGAAAAAACACGATTTTGGGACCCCCTTTTTTCTCGGCCCCCCCTTGACGAATCACCCCCAAACTTTCAACATAGGAGCTGATCTCAACAAAGAATTAGTTTTGAAAATTTCACGAAGATTCATCAATCGGCGCCAAAGTTATTGCGAATAGAATGTTGCCATTTTCCTATAGTAACTAGGTCCTAACTATATATATTATCTACTGGCGGTCGCCAGTAGATAGTTATAGTTAGGACCGTGTTTCCATAGGAAATCTCAAAATTCTATTTTAAATAACTTTGCCGCCGGTTGACGAATCCTCGCGAAATTTTCAAAACTAATGGGGCGCTCCGTTCAGCTCCTACCCTGAAAGTCTCGGGGTGATTCGTCAAGCGGGGGCCGAGAAAAAAGGGGGTCCCAAAACGCGTTTTCCCCATGCATTTTTCCATAGGACCTTTAGACACAGCTACAGCCCGAACGGCTGAACAGAATTACTTGAAATTTGGCAGAGAGGTAGCCATAAGGTCAAGGAAGTGCCTTTTGCAGGTCTGGTGTAAATCTGTTCAGTATTTCCTGAGAAAATAGCATTTAAAAGCATATCAATATCTATACGCGCGCAGGGTGCGCGCACCGTGCGAGCACCCTAACGTGCGCAAGCGTAATTCTGATTGGTGGTTACATGTTAGTCAACGTTCGAATCGGTCGAAATCAGGAAGTGTCGGCCGCCATTTTGTTTGTTTTCAGTGCGAGAGTGAAAAAGGAAGGTGGCAAACGTGAAAAGGGGGCAGGGTAGAGAGTTCCTGACCCCCTAGCCTTTGTCAGGGGGTCCCTGAAGTACCCCGAAGGCAGAAAAAAAATGTTTTTTTTTGTTTTTTTTAAATCGCGGGGGTGCGCACACCGTGCGCGCACGGTGAAAAACCAAAAAAAATATATATATATATTTTTTAAATCGCGTGCGCGCACGGTGAAAAAAAAACCAAACATTTTAATACGTAGTTTATTGTAAAATAAATATATATAAAAAAAAATAATACAAATAAATTAGCATTTAAAAAAACGTACAAATTCACTGGAAAAACCATAGGTTTCACACATGTTATAGTTAGGTGGATATTTCACTCGTAAAAAACCAATGAAATTCCCCCGTTATAGTTAGTTCAGATAACTATAACTCGCGCGACCGCCACTCTATCACAAGGATGATGTCATCAGTGATGTCATGAGTGATGCCACTGACCATGTCATGAGTGATGTAATATGTGACGTCATGAGCAGTGGATTGCGGGCGCGCGAGTTATAGTTATCTGAGCGTAGCGCCCCATTAGTTTTGAAAATTTCGCGAGGATTCGTCAACCGGTGCCAAAGTTATTCAAAAGAGGTTTGCCACACGAGTAGGAATCACTCGAACAACAGGTAAGGTTCACCTCACAACCTTTAATCTTTGGTACAGACGAACTTTGCAGGCGAACAAACAAACAGTCTCAACGCTTTGCCTGACGTGTTTCGAGTATCATCTCTTCTTCAGAGGCTGGACGTTGAAGTTTGCAGTTACGGACACTCTCCCTCCATTTTATCGGCATTATGACACGCCCCTCGATGGGCCGCCCAAATGGGTTCTATGCTTGCTGCCTTATGGGAAAGAGTCCACTTATTTTGCCGTGAATCGGTGCTACTTATCTGTCGTTCTTAGAGGCTCTGGATGCGCCCTCCGCTTGCTAGTTCGTCCTAATCCACAGCCTGTTGCCCCACACGAGGACGGGTGAAGCCAAGTCCCCAGCGGCCCCTAATCTTCATAGGGTGGTGCATTCCTAGCGGCTGGACTGCCGCTTGTAAATCAAAGCTCTTGACGTTTGCCACACGAGTAGGAATCACTCGAACAACAGGTAAGGTTCACCTCACAACCTTTAATCTTTGGTACAGACGGACTTTGCAGGCGAACAAACAAACAGTCTCAACGCTTTGCCTGACGCGTTTCGAGTATCATCTCTTCTTCAGAGGCTGGACGTTGAAGTTTGCAGTTACGGACACTCTCCCTCCATTTTATCGGCATTATGACACGCCCCTCGATGGGCCGCCCAAATGGGTTCTATGCTTGCTGCCTTATGGGAAAGAGAGTCCACTTATTTTGCCGTGAATCGGTGCTACTTATCTGTCGTTCTTAGAGGCTCTGGATGCGCCCTCCGCTTGCTAGTTCGTCCTAATCCACAGCCTGTTGCCCCACACGAGGACGGGTGAAGCCAAGTCCCCAGCGGCCCTAATCTTCATAGGGTGGTGCATTCCCAGCGGCTGGACTATATATATATATATATATAAAAATGAGAGGTTACAGCAATGTCATCAGTGGTGTCATTTGAGATGATGAGTGATGTAATGTAAGGTCATAAACAGTGTATTGTGGGGCGCAAGTTATAGTTAGCTCTGGTAATACAAGTGCTGAATTTCTATGGTTTTGTGTGTGTGAAATATGAGTTTAGCTATAACGTCTCTGTAGCCTTTGTTTTTTTCAGTGAATTCTACCATTTTTTATGTTATTTCCCAACTATAACGTCCCCATAACCTTTGGGGGTTTTTTAAGTGAATTTCGAAGGTTTTTTGAATTGTATTCCTAACTGTAATCAGTAACCTTTGAGAGTGGATGTGTGATTGGCTGTGTAGGTTAGTGAGTGGGTGTGTGAATGAGTGACTGACTGACTGGGTCTGTGAGTGGGTGTGCGAGTGGCTGTATGGGTGTGTGAGTGGCTGTGCGGTTGTGTGACTAACTGTATGGGTTGTTAACTGGTATGCGAGTGGCTGTATAGGTGTGAGTGTATGGGTGAGTGGGTGTATGTTTGGGTGTGTGAATAAGTTTGAGGGTGTGTGATTGAGTTTATGAGTCTGTGAGTGGGTGTGAAAGTAGCTGTGTGGGTGTCTGAGTGGGGTTGTGAGTAGCTGTATATGTACGAGTCAGCTTGCACTGAGTAGGCTACAACATCATCTGCTCGAAGGTTCTTGTTAGACATTGCTCCCTTTCTAGTGCTGTTGTAAAGCTGACTCCAGATACGAGGACTAGAGAATCACTGGTCAAGAGGGAGCAGATGGGAACCTCAAAATGGAATTAGTTGAGTTCACTTGCCACGGGTTCAGGGGTGTGGTTATCTTTGATGCAGCAGGTGCAGAGGCACCAGGGCCCAGGGAGTGAAAGGGCGAATGCAGCTTAGTTGTGACTGTTAATTCATTATAATTTGTAGGTAAGAGGCACACCATGTTTCCTTACATCAAAGACCCTTGCTACGGCACTGCATGGGTTAAACCTGAAGTGTTCCATACAGGAGTGACAAATTGGACTGGACGAGACAAAGAATGAATGGTACGGCAGGCTTTACTATTGGCAAATCTGTTTTCCCCATCTATTCATATTGGTATGAACCTTTTAAAAAAAAAAATATTGTTATTATAAAGATCAGCATTGTGAAATACATTGCGTCGCCTACAACCCTGGGTGGGACAGCTGCATAGCCATGGATAATAGAACAAAGATATCAGTACAGGTGATACACAGCAAGAGGCCTACAAACACGTTGGGCCGGCCGCTCTGTTATGTTGGATACAGCATTAAAAGCGATCCACTAGGAAAAGTCTGTACACATGGTATATTCAATGCTCCTTCGCCTTGACAGATATGAAGTGCATGACGGGAGCATCATTCCCCCTGTGCTTATAGTGGTGAGGGTCAGTCTAGTCTATGCAGTAGGTCCTAAGAGCTGTTCCCAGCCTCCCACCCAATCATGGGAGAGTTGTTGGTGTTGAGCTAATGGTAATTTGATTACCTGGTATGTGAAGGCATCTAGGGCAGGGTAATGCTCGATAAACTTAAACATCTAACAAACTAACTTCCCACAGGTCGGAGAGCGTCCTTTCTACGAGATGGTGGTGAGGTGCACATTTGCGCAGTGTGCAGGAAGGGCGATGCCTCGGTTCCAGCTGAGGAGGGTCTCAAGTCACTTGGGACCAAAGAGCTGAAGCGCCCTATGTTTTGGGGGGTTGAAGCATGTGAATTCTATGCATGTAAAACAGTGTTTTTGTGGTTGCATTACCTGTTGGAACTTCTTATCAATGTTGGCTAAGCTGTGCAACAGCCGTTCCATCACCAGAAGGTGCCATGACCTAGCAAACCACTGTGCCACCGAGGGAGGAGATGCTTGCTTCCAAGCACAGGCTATAAGTTGCCGCACGGCCAGCAGCAAGTGACTCGCCAGTGTCCAATCAGCGTGAGTCATAGCAGTGATGTGGGGGGGCGTATGCCTAAGACGATTGCGTGGGGCAGGGGTGGGAGCAGGAAGCCCAAAATGCCTTTGATGTGGCCCAAAAGCTCTTTCTAAAAAGTTGTAATCACCTTGCAGTTCGACCAGATTTGGCAGAGGGCGCCGTCCACATGTCCGCAGCGACAGCATATGTTAGGGACCGTGCAATAAATGGTTGCCAAACGGGCGGGTATGTGGTACCATCGGAACATCAGTTTATATGCAGTTTCATGCGCTGCAAGACCGCAATAAGTCTTAGGGATATCACGCCGTAGTGTTTCCCATTGCTTAGTGTTGATCTCCTCAGGGGTAACGTCGTGCCATGCAGCCTAATTATGCGTGGGATCTGGGGTTGAATACTGGAGCACCTGATAAGTTCTGGAGAGCAACCCTTTGGTGCCATAGAAGGCACGTACTAGCTTCTCGAAAGGGGTGGGGGGAGCATTGTCGCTGCATATATCCTAGAATGCATTGCCCAATGCAGCAACTGGAGGTATTGGGTGTCCAGCAGTGGTCGGGAGAGCGAATTCTGACCTGCAGTCCTCAAAGGACTTCATGGTGCCTCCCAAAAACAGATCACTGAAAGTCCGGCAATACCACTCCGTCCAACGGCAGAAAACGAGCGTCGGCTGGCCCAGGGGGAAGGCCGGGTTACGTGTAAGGTGAGTATTGGGGGATGGGAATGAGGTGAGTCCCCTCTTCAAGGCAATTCTATCCCAGATATCTAATACCGTCCTGGTCGGAGCTGCCACATAGGCACTGGGCGGTTGGGCTCGTTTGGGCAGCCAGGCAAGGTACCACAGGGGCCAGCACGCTACTGGCCGGTTCATGTGGAACCAGTGCTTCTCACTTTCGCTCAGCACCCACTCCAAAATGTACCTCAGGTGCGCCGCCTAGTAGTATTCCAACAGGTTCGGGCATGCCAGCCCAACATCACGCAGCCGCATCAGTAAACGAGTGAGCTATGCGGGGAGGCTTCCCTTTTCATGTAAAAGTGGAAAGTGAAAGTAGATCTTTCTGGAGGCGTTGAATGTCCTCCTGTGGGATTGATGTAGTCAATGTTTGGAAGAGGTATAGAACCTGTGGGAGTATGTTCATTTTGATAGTGTTGAAACGACCCAGCCAGGAGATATGGAGGGGTTTCCAACTCTGCAGGTCCGCCAAAATTCGAGTGGCGAAGGAGGGACCAATTAGCTCGGGACAATGTTGAAAGAGTAGGGGTGATATGGAGAACCAAGTACTTGATGGTGTTTGAAGACCACTGGAAGGGGGTGACGCCCTGTAGTACCTTTGCCTCAGTGATTGGAAGGGTAAGATTGAGGACGAAAGACTTAGTCATATTGATCTTGAAGCCAGATATAGCTGCAAAGGTCTGCAAGTTATCTATGACAATGGGGAGTGAAAAAGCAGGCTGAGCAAGGGTAAGGAGGAGATTGTCTGCACATAGATTGATTTTATGCTCTTGCACCCCCAAAGGAGATGCCCTTGATTCCTTCTGAGGTTCAGGATGTGAATAGCCAGCAGCTCTACCACCAAGATAAAGAGCAAGGGTGAGAGCGGGCAACCCTGCCGCGTGCTGGGACTGAGGGGAGATCAGGCTCGTGGCCCACCCGTTTCACTCGGACACAAGCGGTCTGAGCTACATATGAAACCATGAATATGGAGCAAAAGGCCTGCCCCAGACCAATCTTGTGGAGCACTGCTCGGAGGTAAGTCCAGTCCACCCTGTCAGATGCCTCCTCTGCATTTAGCGAGAGAAGGCAAGCGGGTATGTCAAGTCTGCGGACTTTCTCTATTAAATGGGCAATGCGCTGTACGTTATTGCCCCCTGTCACTGGCGGATAAACCCCACTTGGTCGGGATTGATGAGGCGGGATAGATATGGGTCAAGATGTGTTGCAAGGATTTTGGGGGAAAGGTTTAGCATCCGTGTTAAGAAGGGCTTTAGAGGGGTATGAGGAGCATTGTGCAGGGTGTTTCCCTACCTTGGGGATGAGTGGGAACTCCGCCATTGCCATTTTGGGGGTGAATCTAGTATTCTATGAGAAGGAGTTGAATAAATGTAGGAGGTGTTCCTGAAGCTATGGAAGGAACAGGCGGTAGAAGAGTATGGATAGCCCATCGGGCCCAGGGGCCTTGCCAAGGGGAAGGGCTCGGGGTGCGTCACCCAGTTTGTCTGCAGTGATAGGGTTGTCCAGGAGGGCTGTGTGTTGTGGGGGTAAATGCTCCAAGTTGTGGGGGTAAATGCTCCAAGTCGCAGTCTGTAATATATTTGTGAAGCTATATAGGGGGGGTCCTCACGAGAATACAATTGTTGATAATAGGCTCAAAAGGCCTCTAGTATGTCTCTTTACGTTGTCACCCATCCCGTGTTGCCTACTTGCAGTTTAGCGATATGGGACTTAGCACGCTGGTGGCGTAGTTTACGTGCCAAGAGATTCCCCGTTTTGTCACCCCACCATAGTATCTTTGACGTAGGGACAGAAGGGCGCGCTCAGCCCTGCCCGCGCACTGGGCGTGCAGTTGGCCGCATAGTATGGCCAGCTGTCTCTTGGATATTCGGGTGGAAGCCGCCTTATCCAAGCGCTCCAGCTGCTTGATCTCCGCATTAAGTTTAGTTTCTACCAACTGCGCTTCCAGCCCTCAGGCTACTGCTATTGTAGTGATTGTGCCCCGGATAGCAGCTTTAAAGCTGTCCCAAAGCGTGAGTAAAAAGATTTCGGGCAGGTCGTTAAAAAAAAAAAAAGTATTCTTCAATGCCCTTGCATATCTCTGCTATGTGCACTGGGTTGCGCAGCAGGGGCAGATGCCAGCCCGGGGTGTCTTCACAATGGGTAACGACCTCCCAGGTGAGAGCTAAGTGCGCGTGATCGGATATAGAGGTATCTGAGAGCTCCTCTATGTGAAGGCTGCACAGGATGGAAGATGTGACAAAAAGAATAATCCCTCACGCTGGGGTGCCTATATTGTCACGCATCAGTCAACCTGTAGCCTTCGATATCCCTTTTTAAGATTTACAGACATCGCACCTGTGCTCTGTTATGTTGTGCTAGCTCCTATCTAAAGAGGGGTCCAGGACCAGGTTGAAATCCCCACAGACTAGGATGTCCCCCCCACCCCAGAGTTGTTCTTGTAATACGAGTCTAGTAAATGGGTCTTGGGAGGTTGTGGGGCGTATATATTAAGCAATGTCAGCGACCGCTGTCCCCGGAGTAGTTGAAGAGTTAGGAAGCTGCCCTCCTTATCCCGTGTCTCTTTAACTACAGAGGTATAAAAGGTGGCTTTGCATAAGATGTCAACTCCTAGGGTTTTGGAGGAGTATGCCCAATATTGCCTGGGGTACTTTGGGTGTGTCCTGCAGAGAAGATAAGCTTTTACCAGGTGAGTCTCTTGGAGAATTAAGACATCTGGGTCCTGCTGCAACACGTACTGCCAGATTTGTTTGCATTTGTTCGGGAAGTTCAGGCCCGAACGTTTAAAGAGAACAGCTTAAGATCACCCAGGGTGAGGGGGGGGGGTCGATGGGTTCATCAGGAGCTGGCAGCGGGACTGGGGCGCTCATGTCGCTCCGGGGAAGAGTGGCCATCCTTGTCTCCCGCATCTCCAGACCCTACTAGGCCCATCCCCATGTGGGTACTCCGCTCATGTGTGCTTCCAAATCCACCCACCCCCAGTCTACGGGCCGCCCGCTATGTTCCACAACATTCCTCCCAAGTCACATGAAGCAATAAGTCACCCTTCGCCGTTGACCTGCATTACAGAATGTCCAAGCTGTAGGGAAAAAACTAAATATAACAGATAGCAACAATAGACCAACCGAGTCTAACTGGGACTTCTTCTGCATGCGGAGACCGGCACCGAGGCGCTTAAATCCCGTTAAAGGATTTACCCACTGGAAGAGGAAGTCTATGAGGGGTGGCCATCAGCAATTCAAGAGGAACAACGGGATCCGACCACCAAGGCTCCCGGGCACCCCCCGGGCCCACCTCCATCAGTGGTAGAGTAGTGTGAAAAGGCCATGACAAAGCATTGAATTTGAGTCCGCCTTTGTGCCAGCATGCAATCAAATAGAGCCAGTGGCCGAGTGATCAGAAGTCTCTCTGCCGAGTGCCCAAATGTGATTAATTATATCCTGCTAGGGGTCCTGGGAGGAAATATCCGTGCGCTGCTTCTTGGTGCGACGTTGGGGGACCACGGTCCATTTGGGTTTGCAATCATGTCCCGATGAACTTGGTCAGGGTGGCCCATCGCCAGTCGAAGAGTCCTCTGGCACTCCCAGTCGCGCCCTGGCCTCAGCCAGCGAGTGCAACGAGCACCGCCTGCCCTCCCACTGGAACAGAAGGGCAAAAGGATGGCCTCACTGGTAGCGGATTACCTGGGCGCACAGTTTATCCGTGACTGGCTTGAAGTTGCGACATTTGCGGAGAGTGGCCGGGGGGAGATCTTGGTAGAGTTCTATTGTGTGGCCTTGGAAAGTAAGTTTTGTATTGCCCCTAGCTGCTTGCATGATCGTCTCCTTTTCAGTGAAAAAGTGCACTCTGGTTAAGATATGTGGACCACTGTCGAATCTCCCCCTCCTAGAACAACTCGGTGGGCCCGATCCAGGGCAGGAGGAGACGTGTCTTCATCTCCCCTGACCGCCTGCAGGAGCTCCACCATAAAGGTCATAATGTCCGTGCCCTTCGCCCCTGGCGGCACTCCCCGGATGCGGATGTTGTTATGATGGCCCCTATTTTCTAGGTCATTCTGTTTAGTTCGATGTGTTCTTCCAGAGCGTTAATGCCCGCCACAGCATCTACTGGTCTTTGGCTCGCACGGTCTCCGTTTTTTGACACCTCCTTCCGGAGGCACACTTTGAAGTCAACTTGTATATCCTGCAAGAAGCATTCCATGTAGCCCTGGGTGATCGGGCTGAGGGCTCGCTGGTCGCCGCCGCGCTCAGAGGTGTTGGAGGATGAGGCATTACCTCCTGCTGCTAAGTCTTGCTCCAGATGTGTCTTTGGTCACCTTGAGCGGGGCATGGTGGGGGAGGGCTGCCAGATCCACCGAGGGACAGGAGTCCTGCCCGGTTCTCTGTGGTTCTTCCCACCCCTGGCTTGGTTGATGTGTATCTGGTTTGTCTGCAAGCGCTGGGACGCCCCGTTGCTGGGGTAGCCATGCGCTATATAAGCTACCCTAACATAACATAACATAACTCAGTTCACCAGCGGGCAAGCCTATACAGGCTGGCTCCAATGGGGCTCTAACAAGGCTACCGGCGCAGAAGAAAGGCTCTGGTGTTTCTAGCAGGGGCGCGCCGCTCCAAACAAATCACGTCAATGGGCAGGCCGAACGCTGTGGGAGTGAGGGCCTCGTCAGCACCCGGTGCTGAAAGGGTGCCACCGGTGATGACCACCGCCACCCACCCTCTGGCCGTCAAGTGCTCGCCGGGGGTAACGCGAATGGTTTAGTGTCCTGGTCCCAAGCTCTCTGGGCCAGTGCTGTAGGTTTCCCCAGGTCCGGCAAGAGGTTATTGTGGGGGGCCTTCGCTTACAAGGCCAAAAGAGAAAGGACAGGGGAACCCTACTCACTAACGGAACCAGGGTAATGGTTATATAAGGGGAAACAACGGTTCCTGTGGACTCATAAAAAATGATTCAAGCAATATAATTTGCACAATCGCAATAAAAAGAGGGTAGAATAATGTCAGAGGGCAAGGAACCACCAACACATTTGTACAATTATGACTTGTTTTATAAACACAACAGACTTATTATATACATTGTTTAAATTTACAATAGAACAGATATTTGTGCACTGTGTCCCAAAGTGAAAAATGGAACCTAATCGTAAGTGACAGGGTGTATATTTATATACAAGGTTTCCATAAATCTTAAAAGGCGACCATTCTTGTATAATTTCTTTGTAAACAGCAACTGTATATAATAATATGCGCTGGGTAATGGTTCGCTCTTTCAGCTTGTCGACAGCGTTTCAACCCTCTATCAGTACGGGGTCTCCTCAGGACTAGTGATGCAGGGACATCTGGATTGCTTAATGCGCAGCCTTGTGAACTAGTGATGTGCCACAAGTGAGAAGTGAAAGGGTATTACTCACAAGAGGACCTGTCCGGGTACTCAGTGTGAGGAAAGGCTGGCAGTCAGGGGTACAGTTTGGCCGACCGGCTCTTTACATCAACTCGCTATAGCTATAGCGGTATGGTTAATCCCTGGTAAGTTCTGGAAACAGTGACAATGCACTGTGTAGGTCTGGATGATATTCTGTGCGCGAAGAATCACAGAATCTGTATTCCCAAGTTGCGTGAGTCAGCTTCAAGGACGGTACAATGACCACTTGTGGCACATCACTAGTTCACAAGGCTGCGCATTAAGCAATCCAGATGCGCCGTCACATTCCTGCCCACCCGGGTGCACCCTTTTTACAACACCTTCCGCTCTCAGCATAGCTGCTTTCACGCCTGCTTGCTTCGCACTCGGCCCCAGTGTGGTACCTTGTCCGGGGCTGTACTGGCACATCCCTGCCTCCTTCTTCACGACATGCTCCCACATTGACACGCTCTTCTTCTCGCCACTCTGGGACACTGTCGTTCCCACATTCATTGCTCTCCGAACTCCCTCTCAGTAATATTTCCGCCTGGCCCTTCTTCAGTTTGACCACATCATCCTTGTTGCGCCAACCCCTGCCTTCCAAGCACACCGCACCAGGGGTCGCCTCTCGCACGCGCACCGGCAGACCAAACACAGACTCTCCCTTCACCACCTTGTGCGGCTTCCGTACTAGGACCCAATCTCCCTGTTCAATGACCTTCACCTTCGCCTTATTTGCCGCATCAGCGTACTTCTTTGAACACTCTTGTCTGGAGACGATTCTCTCCCTCACTCCCAGCCTCTCATTGCGTATAACCTGTGTGTCCTCACTCACATTGTACCATCTATTGTACTTGGGCGTAAGTTCGTTGGTGCATCTTCTCCCCCTCATGAGGAAAAACGGAGTGTGCCCTGTGACCATGTTCGGAGTGTTAAGGTAAGTGCAAATTTTCTCGGCCAGGAACTCCTTCACGTCCAGATGAGAGGCTACGGCTAGTTGAATGCCTTCCTTAAGAAACCTGTTCATTCTCTCGACCTGGCTGTTAGTCTTGGGACTATACAAGGGTGTTTTCTCTTGCTTGATCCCTAGGGCGGACAGGAAGTCCGTCATCTGCTTCGATACTAATTGAGTCCCATTGTCAGAGACCAGGATTTTCGGCTGTCCTTCCAACGCAAAGACATCCTTCAAAACCCTTATGACACGTTCCGTGGTGACAGCCTGGACAAACTTGTAATGTACCCACTTCGAATAGTAGTCCGTGATGACAATAAGATGACGGCATTCGTCGGGCAGCATAGAGAACGGGCCTGCAAAGTCTATCGCCAGCTTGCTCCAGGGGCCTGCCGGGATTTCTACCATCTGTAGTTCTCCCTTACTGGTCTTCCAATGCTTATCCGCCTTCAGGCACTGCTCGCACCTGTCAATGTACTCATACACCTCACTGGACATTCCCGGCCACCAATAGTACATTTTGAGGATATTCTTGGTCGCGCTGCTTCCCGGATGCCCCTTGTGCGCGACCCTGATCAATTTCCCGCGCAGCCCTGCCGGCGGAACAAACAAGTCGTGGCGCTTCAGGAATCCATTCTCGATGGTAAGTTCCTCGCTCACCTGCTGGAAGCTCCTCAGATTGGTCTGCAAGTTCCGGATAGGAGGCCACTTGGTTGTCACGTATTCCATTACTTTCAAGAGGACGGAGTCTTCCCCCTGACAACGCAGCCATTCGTCCTCCGTGACGGAGCCACTGCACATCACGGTCGCATCCACCAGGGCCACCACACATTCGGTGTCGTCCAGAGACATTTCCTCCGCACCGCTCACCGGCATCCTGGACAAGCAGTCTGCCCTGTAATTGAGGCCGCCCTTGATATGTCGTATCGTGAAGTGATACTCCTGAAATTTGGAGAGTAGCCGCAGAAGCCTCGAGCTCGCTTTTCCGTTTCCTCGGCCTTCCCCGTCCATCATGTAGACCAGTGGCTTGTGGTCAGTGACGATCTCAAAGACTTTGCCCCACAGGTAGTTCTTCAGCTTTTCCACCGCCCATGCACATGCCAGCGTTTCCCTTTCAATAGTGCTGTAGCTCTTTTCCGCGTCGCTGAGCGTGCGAGAGATGAAGGCGATGGTGTTCTCCTTGCGCCCCTGAAACTGACAGAAGACAGCCCCAATGCCCTAGGCGCTGACGTCGACGGTGACCACATTGCGCAAATCCTTGTCATAGGGTCGCAGAACCGGAGCCGTGGCAATGGCTGTTTTGACAGATTCGAATGCAGCATCCTGCGCACCTGACCAAAGGTACTTCACATTCTTCCGTAGCAGCTGCCTCAGTGGCTCGACCTTGTCAGCGTACCCCTGGACGAACTTAGAATAGTACTCACTGAGACCAAGGAAGGATCGTAGCGCATCTTTGTCCTCTGGACGCGGTGCATTGCGGATCGCCTGGACCAGGTCTTCTTTCGGTGCTATGCCGTCCTGCGACAGCACGTGCCCCAAGTACTCGATCTTTTCTTGCATGAATTTGCACTTGTCCTTGGAGACCGTCATCCCCTTGGCACCTAGGATCTCCAACACTGCGCTCAGCAGCGCCAAATGCTCCTGTCTGTTCCTTGTGTGTAGCAAGATGTCGTCTTGGAACGCCTTGACCCCCCCGCATCTCACGGAACAACAGGTCCATCAACTTCTGAAAAACCCCCGAGGCCAACCCAAAGGGCAACCTGACGTAACGGTAAGCACCGAACGGAGTAATGAAGGTGGTAAGATTTCGGGATTCTTTGGTCAAACAGACTTGGTGGTAGGCTGATTTTAAATCGATTATTGTAAAATACCGGGACCCAGACGTAGACAACAAGATCTCCTGTATGTTGGGGAGAGGATGACAATTTATCAGAATGTTTTTATTCAGTGATCGGAGATCAACACAGAGACGGATGTCTCCCGTTTTCTTCTTCTTGGAGACCATGATGGCGGAAACCCATTCAGACGCACCGGCCTCCTCAATCACACCTTCCTGTTTGAGTTTGTCCAAGACGGCTTTCAGTTCACACCTCACGGACAAAGGTACGGTCCTAACTTTGTGCTTTACTGGTGTGGCACCCTCCTTCAACTGTATGTTATGCACGAAACCTCTCACACACCCCACTTCATTCCTAAACACGCCGCCGAACTTGGCTAACACTTCCGGCAGACCTTCTTGCTCCTCATCCACATGCACGTAACCAACCCAATCATCCCGTAGGACTATGGGATCATCCGCTCCTGGAACCAACATCACCCCCAATTTCGCTAGATCCTTCCATCCCACCAAATTCCTGCCCTTCTCGGCCACGTATACCTTCGTGGGAATCGCCCTCCCCTTAAAAATGAGGGTATCACGGAAGTAACCCAGCATCTCAATGTCCTGCTCACCAAACGCTTTCGGATTCACATCCGTCTCACTCAACTGTATGTCACCCCACCGTTCAAAAAACACTGTCAGAAATTATCGTAATGGGTGAACCAGAATCAGCAGTAAACGGCAACTCCACCGCCCCAATCAGCACCGTTCCTATCGGACCCTTCACATGGCCATTCTCCACATCAATGGACAAGACAATGTTTGCACACATCTCCATGTCGTCCTCACTCACTGAACTCACTTTCACACTGCGCACGTGGCTGCGTGCTTTGCAGACCGCAGCACTTTCTTACACTTCGAGCATGGTTTGCCTAGTGCAGGGCACGATTTGTTATCAGCCAAATGTTTGTGCGAGCCACACCTAAAGCAACAGAGCGGCTTGCGGTCGCCTGCCTTGGCAGACCCAACCTTGTCCATAGTCTTATGGTCCGACCTCTTCCTATCCTGCACATAGAACACGTTGGAGCTAGGACTACTACACGCCAATTCTTTAGTAGAGAGAAGCGACCTCTCGATTCCCTTCGCAATGTCCGTCACCTCTCCGAGTGTAGGGTTCCTGCAGGACAGTAGACGCTCCTGCACCTTTTTGGAGTGACAGTAAAACACCACCTGATCACGGATGTATGTGTCGACCCTGTCCTCAAAGCCACAGTCCTGCGTCAGAACGCGCAAACAGGCGATGTACTCCTCGACGGTCTCACCTTCCGCTTGCTTCCGCAGCGCGAACTTGTGACGTCCCACCATTATGTTGCTTTCCACTGCATACAGCCGCTCGAGGCGCTTAACCGCTTCCTGATAGACGTCGAGCGCATCAAGCACCCCTGGCGAGTTCTTGTACTCCGGCAAACTGTCGAATACTTCCTGGCCAGCCTTCCCCAGCAACCCAAATAGAAGCGCTTGTTTCCGGTCCGCCTCGAACGCCTTCCCATCGATCGACACTATGTAGTTCTCAAAGGCCCGCAACCAGCTCTTCCATTTCATGCACGGCTTACCCGGCTCATCAAGGAAGAGGGGTGGAACGCAGATGTTGTTACTCTGTGCCATGGTGGCAGGATACTCCCTCCGCACACCGGAATACGCACACAGCCGGGAAGCTTGGACACCTACGACGACCTGCGCGCGAAATAACAGGCCAGTAGCTCACTCAGCCACGTCGTCCCAACCAGCTGACGCAAGACTGCAGCACACAGTACCTTCCGGCAAGTTCGGAGTAGCCTGCGCTGGCCCAGAGATCCCCGTCAAAGGGCCCACAGCAGGAAGTGCAGGCAGGTAGCAGGAGCAGGGCACGCCTTGGCTCACGGGGCGTGTAGGAAGGGTGTGCAGGCAGGCAGCAGATGTGGAGCACAACCAGGCACCAGGGTGCGCAGGACGGACTGGAGGGCGGTCCGACGGCCGCCGCAGGCACTCAGGCACGGGCAGAAGGCACACGAGACATAGCGCGTGCAGCATGCGGCAGGAAAGCACGTGTTGCTGGATCCGGCCCCGCTGCGAAGAGGCGCGCCCACCGGCATCTACGGAGCGCTCCGGAAGGACGAACTCCGCTCACCGCAGAATCAGAAGGAGGATCAGGAGAACAGGGCAGCCAGCGGTGAATCGAGCGCGTCCGCTCGTAGCGGGAGGAGGCACGGAACAGCTCGGCCGCCTCCGGCGAAAGCGAGAATGCGATCCGCACTTCAAGGATCGCTCGTGGGCCTCTGAAAACGCTCAGCCCTCGTCGCCATTTGTTGTACCAGGAAATAAAAGGATAGAATCTGGGTGCGTTATAACTTGTGTTTATTAGCTACAGAGGCCCACGATCCGCTAACCGCAGCAGCGCGGGCTTAATGCCAAACCCTCGTAACTCCCCCCTTGATGACGACAACGCCACTACTGATTGGCTGGGCATAACACGTGACCCAGCTACCACTGAAGACAGACTGCATCCGCTCTAACGAGCGCACCTATATGTCTACACATGTACAACAGCCCCCCAACAGCCTCCGGTACCCCGTTCAGTTCCGGTGGCCTTAAACTCGCGCCTTTTGCACCCACTTGCATCACACTGAAATTCCCTCAGGCAGTGTCCACACAGCGCACGGGGGTCATGCAGGACGGTGTCAGGGCCCGACTGGCCCGTGCTGATTCCTGTATCAGGGACAATGCTTGCCCCCAGGTAGTGGCCCCTGCTTACAGGCTCAGTCGCTCCATGTGCGTATCCCCAGGGGAGACAAGCCCGGCCTGGCTCTGCAGGCCCAGGGAACAGCGCTGCGCCTCCAGGCCGCCGACCAGACCTCTGCGTCCCCGGAGGGCCGAGACACCCCCTTCAGGCCAACTCGCAGCGGGGTATCCACAATCCATCCGGCCTGCTCTGTTCGGCTGTGGGTGGGCAAGGGACATCACTGGCAGCAGCAGGCAGGAGACTAGAGCGTCAGGGCCCGGTTCTGGGCCACCGAGCAAAACATCACCACCGCCTCTCTTGGCTGCAAGCAGTTACCGCAGGACAAGGAACAGCCGCAATCACCCTCAGCAGGGGGTGGCTCCAGGGGGGCTGCGTGTACCACAATAGGATGGATGGTTGCCTTTTTAACTCGCACCACGGGGAGTGGTGGGAGAGTGGCGGCCTCCGCTGACAAGATGGTGGCCGCCGATCGTAGCCTCCGGTCCCAGTACTCCAGCGGCACCCGCCCTCATTTATCGGGACAATATCCATGCGATCGCTCACCTACCGGGTTCCGATGCCACCCAGGAGCACCCCAGAGCGGCCGCAGACACTCTGTCGCAGCAAACAACAGTACGGCAGCCCCTGTAGGTCGGAAAGCAAGGGAGACACGTCTCACTCCATTGCCTTCTTGGCCACGCCCACGTTTTGAACTTTTTGATGAAGGATGGGCATCAGGACACAACCATAAACTGGGCTCTTGCAGGCCAAACAATCCTACAATATACCAATATGCATACAGCACGTACAATAGCCACACTGGACAAGAAACACAAAGATGTCTTACCACGACCAAGGAAGTCTAGTCAGTAATCGAGCTGCGAGCCTAGAATCCCGGCACTCTAATTCTAATGTGAATTTGTGTGATCTTGGGCACATCAAGTCATCCGACTGACCTCAGCAGTATGCACTCACTCAGAGTATAGCAATTGGACAGTTCTTGTGAATAATGAATGTAGGAGAGTGACATCGACTGCATAGTTGCCCCCAACTTTTTGCTGATGTTTTGACTGTTTTTATGACTTTAGCCAGGCTGTGGCCCTGCTATCCAGGACCCCAGCCTATCTGCTTCCTCTGTTAAACAATGTGAGTACCCTAGGTACCAACCAATTGGATGCTGGGCATACCCTACCAGTCCCTTGTAGATGGTACCCTAGGTACCCAGGGCATGGGTCCCCCAGTAGGCCTACCAGGGCTGCAGCACTTATTGTGCCACCCTGGGACAGCCACACAAACTGACACCACCAGACCACTACTGTAGTCTGGGTAAGGTGGTGCTAGCACCCCTTACAGGGATGTAGGTACCCTATATCCCATACCATTACAACACATATACTCTCATAGGTCACCCCTATGGCAGGTCCTGGTAATTCTACAGGGCTGGGTGCTGAGGTATGTGTGAGGGGGGACCCCTACGTGAGTAGGGCCTCTCTGCAACCTTCGTAAAACCGTTACTGGGTTGTTTGTAGTGTAGCCATACCATATACTCTTAACCGCATTATAAGTAAATCGCGTCATCGCGATAACTTGAGAATGGCAGCACAGAACCATATCGTGTTTGGTGTCAAACATGAAGGAATCATACCCCCAGTCCAGCCATGGGCATGAGGGTACGATTCCCCCTTGCTAGGAGGGTGATATGGGAAAAGCGGTAGAATTTAGACACCAATTTAAAAGTGCACATGTACCACAAAATGGCTACTGTCCGCCACCTACACGACTCTGGCTGGCTGTTGCTGGGGAAAACCCCAGCCTCGCCATCTGGACAATAGGGCTCCTGTGGCAGGGAGGTGCCAGCACCTCCCCAGACAGGATATGTGGATTGGAACAGGGTGGGTGCACCAAATGTCCTTTCAGAGTTGCACGTAGGCAGCTGCAGAGCCCCAATTCTGCATACACCGCCTGGAACCGGTTCAGGGGCATCCTGCCCCTCGCCCAGGCGGGAAACACACAAAGGGGAGTGGGTGTAGCCACCCTTTCCCGCCTCTACTCTGATTGGTAGGCTCTATTTGGGACCATCCCCTAATCTTGGGGATATATGTGAATAACCTGGCCCCAGAGCCTCAGATTCGTCCAGAACTTAACAGAACTGACCTTCGACGAGCTGCTGCCCAGCTGACTGAAGAAATCTCCCTTGGGATAAAGGAGTTATCCCCCTGCTTGGCAGGCACCTAAAAGACTGCAAGATACCCGGTTGGAACTTCGCTGCTCTCACGAACTTCGACGCCTTCCATCAACCTTGAGGTGGGTCTCCAGTGCATCCCAGAGTCCTGTGAGCGTGCCCAGCAAGTCTGAGCACCGTGGACCACGTGGCTGCCGAGATCCCTGCATACCCCGAGACCCCGGCCACCTCTTGCATAGCACACGACCCCGACCAGTGGGGAAGTTGTGCTTTGGCCCATTTCTGAGCCAACCTTCAAGCAGCATCCGTGCCAAAGCTCAGCTCCCTAGTCCGCTCCGGTGGCCCGTGGGAGCCCTTTTACGCACTCCATTTTGCTGCCTTCCGCGGTCCCTTGTCTCTCGACTTGTGGGCCCTGACGGAGGACAATCTACCTTTCCAAGAGTTCCCCTGGTTGCTCCAGGCCTGCTCTGCGCTCCCTGCAAAGGAGAGCACCCTCAGACCTCGTGGGTCTGCACCAGCAGCTGCTTTGTCAGTCTTGCGTGGGTTGCGGTTGCCAAGGCTTAGTGGATCTAATCGGGACACTAACACTGCAGCGACCCTCATCCGACGTGGGACCGTCGCCCTCCAGAAGCTGGCCTTCCTTGAAGCCTCCCGGAGCCCGTGACTGCAGAGCCCAGCTGCACCTACCTCACCTGAAGCACCCGACATCGACAGGCTCCTTGCTGTGAGCCCCCTGGTCACTTTGCTGTGACCCAGACTCTGTCCCCTCTGCTTTCAGGTTCATCTTTACCTTTCCTTCATCTTCAATCTTCACGACTTCAACGAGGCTTTCAGCTAGCAGCAGTTTGGACTACTTTTCCATAGAAAATCAGCCCGCGACCCGACACCTGAATCGACCTATGCACCCGGCTTGCCTGGGGCAGGTAACAGTGGTACTTCGGTACTCCCGTGGTGGTAGGCTCTCCAAAGCCTTAAGTCTCAAGCCTTAACTTTGTACTACTGCTAGAAGTGTCTTTAAACTTTAAATATTCAACCGCGACATTCTCCATAGGCTAACATTGCGATCCCGATAGCAGCTCTTTGCACTGCACGCGTCTCCCGTGGGTCCCCTTCCTCTTAACTGTGGGTGGATTCTGAAGGGGCAAGCGATCCTGAATGCCCTAGGCATTGCCTGTAGAATTGTCGTGGTTCTTATACCACTATTTTAGTATATGGTTTGGTCCCCCCCTGGGGCCCATTGATTTCTGTGCTATTTATTGTGTTTAGAAATGCTTGTTTGAATTGTAACTTTGCCACTAGCCACATAAAGTGACTGTGGGATTCTGTCTAGAATAAATACATATATTTTATATATATACACCTGTGTGGGCTACTCTTTCATTTGGTTATTCAAGAGGTTATTATGGTAAAACAATAAGCTTAACACTCCTTCAAGACTTAGCCTGAAGGCTGCTCTCCACAGCTACCACTAGGATAGATTTCTTTAAAGGTTGTCTTAAACCTATCATCAATAAGAGTCGAATTGGACTGGTACAAGGTGTCCCTATAACTAGGAACAGCATATGCCAGGCCAACTTCTCACATTGGTGTGCAGCGGTTGGATTCAAGCTTGCCATTGTTTTACCAGATAACAAATTGAATTTCTAAAGTGAAAGCCACTTGGTACCAAAGGTACATATAAATTCAAGCTAGAATACAATAAGTTCTACTGAACTTAGAGTTGTGTGTAGAGGGTTTAGCACACCTTGACTACAACTCAAGAGAGGGTTCAGTAGGCCACACTTAGTGTAGGTAGATACACCACTATCACTACACTAAACATGTCTTCAGGTGCAGGTGCCACTAAGGCTATGGAAGGACCCCAAAGGGTCCCAGTTGATAAGTATGATCATCTCTCCTTTGCTGAGCTCAGGGAGATGTGCACCCTCAGAAAACTGAAGACAAACAAGGGTGCTAACACCCAACGCCTTAGGGAAATCCTGCTCATAGCAGACTTTATGGAAAGCATAGGGTCTAGTGGGGTTGAGAGGCGGGGTGGGCATCCATCAGAAGAGGACCCTCAAGTGGGGGACTCTGATGAGGACCAGGAAGAGGATGAAAGTCCTGACCTGGAAGAAACAAACCACTCACAGCATGGAGGTGATGGCCCAAGAGGCACTCCCTCCATCCCTAAAGGGAGAGTGGTGGGTCCAAGAAGGAACAGATCCCCCTCAGTGGGATCCAACCATTCTCAGAGATCCAAAGGGTCCTCTGCCTCTTCTCAGAGAAGAGAATCCTCCCATGAGAGGAAATGCAGACTGATCACATTTGAGCAGGCTAAGCTTCAGCTTAAAAGAGAACAGTTAGCATTGGACAGGGAAGCCCTGGAGCTTCAGAAAGCTTCAATAAAGTGGGGTCTAGAGACCCCTGGTGGCAGTAAGGAAACCCCTAGAGTTAGAGAGAAAGTCCCTGACAATAGGAACCTCCACAAGATTGTGCCCCCTATCAGAATGGGGATGATATCCACAAATGGATATCTGCTCTTGAGAGGGCCTGTAGAGTACAGAGGGTCCCAGTAGAGCAGTGGGCAGCAATCCTGTGACTCTCCTTTTCAGATAAAGGTAGAGACAAGCTCCTCTCTGTAAGAGAAGAGGATGCTGATGATTACTATATCTTGAAAGCTGCTTTAATAGATGGGTTTGGCTTAACCACTGATCAATACAGACTTAAGTTCAGAGACAACCAGAAAGCACAGAATCAAGATTGGGTAGACTTTGTGGATTGTGCAACCAAGGCACTGGAAGGTTGGTTAACTGGCAGCAAAGTAAATGATTATACAGGATTATACAATCTCATAATGAGGGAGCAGATCCTTAATAATTGTCAGAATCAGCTCTTACATCAGCACCTGGTTGACTCTGATCTGACCTCTCCCCAAGAATTGGGAAAGAAGGCAGACAAATGGGTCAGAACCAGGATTAAGCAAAAGGTCCAGCCCTTGGGAGGTGCAACCAAAAAGGAAGATGCCAAGAACTCTGACAAGGGTGGGGAAAAGGGAAAAGACCAGCTGTCTTCAACAGGCCCCCAAAAAGCAGCATCTGAGAATACCAAAAATAACAAACCCAAACAACCAAGGAAGCCATGGTGTAAGTACTGTAAACAGACTACCCATTGGACTTCAGACTGTAATAAGGCCAAAGACTCCAAAAGCACCACACCTGCCCCTAAGGCTCCTGTTCCCCCTAGTACAGTTATAGGTGTTGGTGCACAGAACAAGGGCATAGTAGGGTTGACCCTGGGATCTGGAGAGGACTCTACCTTTCCAAGAGTTCCCCTGGTTGCTCCAGGCCTGCTCTGCGCTCCCTGCAAAGGAGAGCACCCTCAGACCTCGTGGGTCTGCACCAGCAGCTGCTTTGTCCGTCTTGCGTGGGTTGCGGTTGCCAAGGCTTAGTGGATCCAATCAGGACACTAACACCGCAGCGACCCTCATCCGACGTGGGACCGTCGCCCTCCAGAAGCTGGCCTTCCTTGAAGCCTCCCGGAGCCCGTGACTGCAGAGCCCAGCTGCACCTACCTCACCTGAAGCACCCGACATCGACAGGCTCCTTGCTGTGAGCCCCCTGGTCACTTTGCTGTGACCCAGACTCTGTCCCCTCTGCTTTCAGGTTCATCTTTACCTTTCCTTCATCTTCAATCTTCACGACTTCAACGACGCTTTCAGCTAGCAGCAGTTTGGACTACTTTTCCATAGAAAATCAGCCCGCGACCCGACACCTGAATCGACCTATGCACCCGGCTTCCCTGGGGCAGGTAACAGTGGTACTTCGGTACTCCCGTGGTGGTGGGCTCTCCAAAGCCTTAAGTCTCAAGCCTTAACTTTGTACTACTGCTAGAAGTGTCTTTAAAAACTTTAAATATTCAACCGCGACATTCTCCATAGGCTAACATTGCGATCCCGATAGCAGCTCTTTGCACTGCACGCGTCTCCCGTGGGTCCCCTTCCTCTTAACTGTGGGTGGATTCTGAAGGGGCAAGCGATCCTAAATGCCCTAGGCATTGCCTGTAGAATTGTCGTGGTTCTTATACCACTATTTTAGTATATGGTTTGGTCCCCCCCTGGGGCCCATTGATTTCTGTGCTATTTATTGTGTTTAGAAATGCTTGTTTGAATTGTAACTTTGCCACTAGCCACATAAAGTGACTGTGGGATTCTGTCTAGAATAAATACATATATTTTATATATATACCTGTGTGGGCTACTCTTTCATTTGGTTATTCAAGAGGTTATTATGGTAAAACAATAAGCTTAACACTCCTTCAAGACTTAGCCTGAAGGCTGCTCTCCACAGCTACCACTAGGATAGCTTTCTTTAAAGGTTGTCTTAAACCTATCATCAATAAGAGTCGAATTGGACTGGTGCAAGGTGTCCCTATAACTAGGAACAGCATATGCCAGGCCAACTTCTCACAATGAACACTTGTCACAGTACAGTGACATATCTTCACTGCTGCTCTGCACCCTGAGATCTGAGAGCCATTGGTAAGTCACAATAAAAGCGGTACAGAGCTAGCAGCGTCTCTACGTGCAGAGACGCAAGGCGGTCTCCATTTAACTTGTCATCGGGATTTAGATCAACAAAGGAGAGCGGGTCAGGCGGGATTTCCCCTTCATGCTTAATAGTTTAAAATGCATGTGTGCACGTCAGCTCAACCCACTTCAATAGAAAGGGCATTTGTACACCGTTCCCAGGTGCTTGCAGTCTCCAAAGTGCACACTCACCCAGAGACGTGTGCGTTTAACACCAACTTTACCTGCATCCAGGCGCGCAACACCCATTGGACTCACAGGGCTTCAGCCCCGCCCCCGTCGTGTGTGGCAGCCCGGTATGGGACAGCTTCCCGGCGCACACACAGCCGCACCCGAGCACTTCACAGGTCTTTAAAAGACCATTTGCATGTCAATGAGGCCTTGCTGTTGTTTCACCCCTTCTAAGAGCCCCTGCAGCTCCACTCTGCCTATGGCTTAAAAGATTCAGCCCCCCCCCCCCGAAATTTTTCTTAGCCCCCCCCTAGAAATTTGGCTCTAGTTGCGCCTCTGCCTGCATCCCACTTGATTTTCTTTGACAACAGTATGTAAAGTAGTCTTGCTGCACAAGCGAGCACTGTTGACCACGAAACATTGCAGTCTCCTCTGTCAAAATGCAAGGAGTATGGCCAAGTATTGCCCCATACTCCCCCCCCCCCCCCGCCCCCCATCAAATAAATAAATTGACCCCTGGGACCCGGCCAATCCGGGGGCTGAAATACATGGAATAGTTTATGCAGGATTATCAAGGAAAACTGGCACTTAGTGTTGAATGACCCTGTGGTAGGGGGGCATACTTCCACAAAGTCCTAAAATAACCTTCAGGAAGGCCCCATTCACAAGTGACTTTCTGGTGAGCAGTAGCCCATAAATAAGCTCAGGCTATAGCTGGCTTTTAAAAAGTTTAACAGATGCTCATCTTGCCGGGCATGTAAATTTGGTATTAGCAAAACGTCCTATTCCACGCCATTCAAAGATAAGCCAACGACAATCCAAAAGCTTTTTACTTGTAAAACTGAATTTGCCATCTATGTGCTGGAGTGCTCTTGTAGAATGCGATACGTGGACAGCACGAAACTGCAGGTCCACCAGAGATTCCTCCAGCACTTGAGGGCCATCTCTGACTCAGATTCAACATACCCTGTGGCCAGCCACTTCAAGGAAGTCCACAGCAATGACTTAGATCAGCTAAAATTCTTTGTTGTGGACTCGGTCCCACAGTTGAGACGAGGTGGCAATAGAGAGACAACTTTCAGAAGGCTTGAGACTCTGTACATTCTGGAGCTAGACAGTAAAAGCCCAAATGGGCTAAACACAACTGAGGACCTGTATACTTGGCTATAATAGTTTGATTAATATGAGTTTAGATTCAGTTTATCCATCACGCAACAACATATTCACACATCAGCACATTTTTATGAAGTTGATGACCTTCATAATCCCTGTACATAACATCCCTTGAGCTATTTTTAGAAGTATGTCTCCTATGAACTAGCACTTTGCACATTGGCACTTTCTTTCGTGAATTTTTGCACCTTAGAGTAACACATGCAGTAGGTGTTTAGCACTTTACCACTTTCGCACTTTAGCAATCATGCACTTTACAATGTTAGCAGAGTAAACCAGCCCACGTGGGCAGTATTTATAAGGCAAGTTTTAAGTCTGGTTTTTATGTATTGAACATATTAACAATGGAAATATAGCATAGGAACCATGGCAGGATGGCCAGCAGGCATGTATTAGACTGCAACTGTGATCCGATTGGTTTTTAGGGGCTTTTATATGTTCTTAAATGTGTGATATATATTTGTATTTATACAGATAGTAATGCTGTATTTACTAAGCACATTTTTTCTGACCAGATTAAACAAATTTAAAACTTTCTGCTATTTTGTATGGTGACGTGAAGCCAGGACGTCAGTCTGTCTTTCATCCTGATTATGCACTTGGCACTTTAAATGTGAGGAGGGTTCATAGACGTGTCATGTGATCAAGGCCTGCGAAGGCCAGAACACGTCATGGCGGCAAAGCTTAACTTTAAAAAAAAAAAAAACTTGCACCAAGAAAGTGGAGTCCGTTCCTGTTTTCGTTCCGTGCATCCAGGGAACTTCAAAAACAAGGTCTCGTTTATATATATATATATATATATATATATATATATATATATATATATATATATATATATATATATATATTACCTACTGGCGGTCGCCAGTAGGTAGTTATAGTTAGGACCCCTTTTCCATAGGAAATCCGCAACATTCTATTTTGAATAACTTTGGCGCCGGTCGATGAATCCTCGCGAATTTCTCAAAATAGGTGGGGCGCTACGCTCCGCTCCTACCCTGAAAGTCTCGGGGGGATTCGTCAAGCGGGGGCTGAGATAAAAGGGGGGTCCCAAAACGCGTTTTTCCCATGCATTTTTCCATAGGACCTTTAGACAGAGCTACAGCCCGAACGGCTGAACAGAATTACTAGAAATTTGGCAGAGAGGTAGTCCCTATGTCAAGGAAGTGCCTTTTGTAGGTTTGGTGTAAATCTGTTCAGTAGATTCTGAGAAAATAGCCTTTAAATCAATATATATATCTGAGCCCGCTTACGGTACGCTTACCGTACGCTTACCGTACGCGTACGGTGGCGTGCGCGAGCGCGATTCTGATTGGCTCTTAGATCTTAGTAAACATTCGAATCGGCCGAAACCAGGAAGCGGCGTCCGCCATTTTGTCTCTCGCACTGAGTGTTATTTATCAAACATGATGCCCAAAAACATGTTACGGGGCTGTTTTGACAACTCCCTCCCACATAGTCATGTTGAGGGAGTCCCCAAACATCCCTCAAGAGCAAAAACGGTTTTATTTTTTTTTCGGCAATTTCGCCGAGTACGCTTACCGTACGCTTACCGTAAGCGTACGGTAAAAAATAGAAATAAAAAAAACACTATCCACACTTACCCCACCCCCTGTGCTTTTGGTGGCCATAGGCCACCAAATGTACAGGGCTTATTACATCAGTAAAAAAACTATATTTTGGCAACATGAAATTATAAAATCGAAATAAAAAAAACACTATCCACATTGACCCCACCCCCTGTGCTTTTGGTGGCCGAAGGCCACCAAATGTACAGGGCTTATTAAAGTTGATAAAAACCGTGCACGGAACGCACTGCGTTAAGTGGGCGCGCACGCCTCGAATGGCGTAAAGTAACTTAGCATTTAAAAAAACGTACAAATTCACTGAAAAAACCATAGGTTTCACACACGTTATAGTTAGGAATTAGCATTTAAAAAACCTTGCAAATTCACTGAAAAAACCATAGGTTTCACACATGTTATAGTTAGCGGAAATTTTACTGATAAAAAACCAATGAAATTGCCCCGTTATAGTTAGTGCTGGCAACTATAACTCACGCGACCGCAATCTTCTGCTGATGACATATGTGTCTTTATAAAAAAAAATATTTGTAATATATGTATAGCTAAAAATGTATGGAAGAAGACATGGGCAAATAAGTGTCTAAATACAGTATTAGCATCAGCAGAGGATTGCGGTCGCGTGAGTTATAGTTGCCAGCACTAACTATAACGGGGCAATTTCATTGGTTTTTTATCAGTAAAATTTCCGCTAACTATAACATGTGTGAAACCTATGGTTTTTTCAGTGAATATATATATATATATATATATATATATATATATATATATATATATATATATATATGTGTGTATGTAAAAAAAATCCCACGTTTTCTTCTCCCAAACTTTAGTGAAGAAGAACGCGAGCCACACCAAAGTGGGTTGTACTGCAATGTTGTTTTTTTCCGGGCAATAATAAGTGTGCAAGTGTACACACAATGACCAACTAGACATTGAATTGTTGTCTTTAAACCAAAGGTTGCTACCTGTACCCTGTCCTGAAGAAGTCTTCTTTAAGTCATTTTAAGGGTAATTATGTCAACTACCACTGGGTCACTCACTTAAAGTGGGCATTCGATTCCTGAACAAATGTTGGTCAAGACTCTTTGATCAGTCTTTATGTCTTCTGGATCTATGTACATAACTGTTTTTGCGCACTCTCTCAGTACTCCGCCATCACCATGAGCCCCTTTGCTGAACATTTATGTTGAACATATATACTGATCATATATTGTTTCCTTCACACACGATACGTATAATTGACCGCTGCTTCATTTTGTTTTCATTTATTGAGTTTGGGTTAGTACTCATCGAAGCTTCATTGGAATATGACTTTATAAAGATGAGTGTAATAGAGCACTGTCTGTTTGTATTCCGTTTGGAAACAAAGCACTTGGGCTGGGTTGAGATCATGGCACAGCAGCAAATGCAAGACATTTGGCCTTGAATGGAAGAGGTTTTCTTAACCACCTAGTGCAAACTGGCTGCGTGCAAAGCTTGAATATCTTCTGAGGTGTAAGATAGTCAAGCCTCTGGGTTAGACGGATTAGGAGGGGGTGACATCGAGTGCAGTTGGATTCAGAAAGGGTTACCTTTGATGCGCAGAGGCTGGCCTGCAGTACAGCCACATTTGTAGGCCTCCATGATTATAGAAGTGTGGTCAGCCAGGAAGCTAGAATGTGAAGGGCTTGGGCAGCACAGCTTTCGAAATGACTGACAGCAGTTTTAGTAACTAAAATTCAAAGTGGAGAATGTCCCACATCTGAGTGCAAGCTCTCTTGCCCCAGACACTACCACGGAACATAAAACAAGTTAAAAAAATCAATGTTTAAAAGCGAAACTCTAAAGATTAAAGAAAGCCTCTCCAGCAGGAGCCAGGCACATCCAAACTCAGTACAAGTAAATAAAAAATGTCAGAAGTTACTGCTCTCCAGCAATAAGTGAATGATCCCAAACAGTCAGGGGAGGCTTAAGTGGGCTAAGCCAGGCCTGGTCAGTAACAACTTGATCCACCTTCCTCATCCGTACAATTTCAGAGGCGTTAAAGGAAAATGACCGAAAAGAAGCAGTAACAAGAATTGAGTATAAGGTCTAAGTGTAACAATATCACAATAATGACCACAGTCAATTTAACAACCCTTGTGGGGAGAATCCACAGAAAGCGAATAGAAGAAAGGGAAGATGAAAATATGCAACTCTGTAAAGTCAATGATTAAAGCAGACTAATTAAAGACTGTTGGTTGAACTTTTGATCACCTCAAGATACAATATGAGAAGTGTAGAGCATTTATAATGACTCTGGTATGAACCAAGTAGCCATTCTCAATATCTTGGATTGGAACAAACTGGTGGCTCTTGTATCCTCAAGAAGCAATTAGTTCTATGGTTTTCCGCATCAATTACTATTAAATGTGGTTAACTTCCCAACTGGCACCAGCACTTGATATAAAGATGATCGAATGCAGCCTCTGAGGATTAGGGTGTTATTTTTCATGGACAACATGGCTATTATCGGACTATTTTTTAATGAGGGCTTCTGAGAAAGGGGTGTATGCATGTGCACAACTGACTATCAAGATGTCTTCAAATTGTCAAAGCATCATCATTAACTGAACAGGTCAGAGTATTCAAGCCACTGGGTAGAGCCTTGGGGCAAAACCCCAGCAACTTGGCTTTAGATGGAGACTGGGTGGTAGATGAACCAGTAGCAAACAGGACATCAATATTAGAAGACTAGTTCCTTAAAAGCCAGGCACTCAAGAAGAAAATTACAACAAAGGATGGATACATATGGCCTGCCTTATATAGGTCTTTTCTGTGAGGGAGCCCAATAATCTTCCTCTAGATTAGTTGCAGGATGTCAGTAGACAACATTAGTCAGCAGTGGCCAGGGTGTGATCATCAGCCTAACCACAACCCCTGGAAAATCAATCTATTAAAGGGCCCTTTGAACCATGGGAGCCAGGAATGGTTATTCAAAATGTGTCGACCAGTCCAGTATATGGTAGCCTGCCCTTCCAGGAGGCAAAGTTTTTCGCATTCTGTATCCATTGTGTTGCAAAGCAGTTTATGTCCGATACCCTCAGACCCACAAGATGGAGATGAGGGATGCCAGGAAAGATTTCCACTGTAGGGGGGAGGAATGTAGTGGGTGGAAGGAGGATGGTTGTGCTGCCCTACTTGTCTATCTGTTGAATAATCCTGCAATATACAAAACCAGGATTAGTATGGCCGGGACAATGCCACAGCTCCATTACAAGCCAGCGGCGAAGTGTGAGCAAGGGCACCCTTCATTTCTTACAAAGATGGCTGCCATGCTGTTGTCAACGTTACCAAAGATGACATGAACCCCAGAAGGAAGACTTTCACTGTCTTTGTGATCTATGTTCCGTCCTGACCAGGCCATAACATAGGCATGTTCCAGCTTTAGGCTCGGTCTGATGAGACTTTCTTATTTTTTTTAATTTTGACAGAAAAATACTTTGTCTGATTAAACCCACAGTGCCTGGTGAATTTATTTGCAATTTCACCTTCCCAGCTATGTCTAATGTAATATTACATGGAAGACTGATATTAAACCGCCTTCAAGATTGGATTGAGGAACGGGACATATTGAGCAAGTATCAAGCTGGTTTTAGAGAAGGTGTCTCAACTCTGGACCAGATCTTCCGTCTTAACCTTTTATATTGGAAGACGGTGGTAATTGAGGGAGGCACTCTATATGCGGTATTCGTCGACTTACGAGCGGCATTTGATTTAGTTTTACGGGACAAATTATGGAATGTTTTAAAGGATCTAGGTGTCCCTCCAGATATTTTATTTATGTTAAGGAGACTACATGAGGGCAATTTTGCCAAGGTAAGGTGCGGCAGAGGGGGCACCCTTTCGGATAGCTTTCCCATAGAAACTGGGGTCAGACAGGGTTGTGTGCTCGCACCAACCCTGTTTTGCCTCTTCGTGGACGGGGTAATCAATCACCTTACAAGGATAAATAACATTGATGCCCCCAAGTTGAATGGCAGTAGGGTGCCGGCAATTATGCTTGCCGATGACACCCTACTGCTATCCAAATCACCCACAGGCATACAATGGGTGTTGGACGGATTTATGAATTTTTGTGAGGGGCGCGGATTGGAAATCAATGTGTCCAAAACTAAATATATGGTCTTCAATCCGCATCCCTCAACCCGCCCAAACCCAATCCTAGGGTCTTTCAGACTGGAGCGGGTTACCACGTTTGATTATCTGGGGGTAACCGTAAACCAGTCCATGACCTGGGACACACACAGAATTAAGGCAAATTTGAAGTTAGTGCAGAGTACGGGTGGGATATGTAGGATGTTAACCAGGTCGACCTACAAACCACTGGGCCCACCACTTATTTATAGAACGCAGGCCAGAGGGGCAGCAATGTACGGGAGTGAGATTTGGGGGCACACAGCTGATCAGAAACTCCAGATTACTGAGAATAGTTTTATAAGACAACTGACAGCACTACCACTCAGTACACCACTCCCCCCCTTAAGATTTGATTTAGGCCTAAGACCTATTAAGGAGGAGCTGGGCTTGAAACCTTTGACCTTTTGGCGTAAGATATGGAGTGTACCTGAGTTAGCAAGTTATAGGGCTGAACTTGCGGAGATCTTGTGTATACCCAAGGCCTCACAAATACCGTGGCTTAAATATATTAGGCTCACTTTTCAAGCCCTGGGAAGACCAGATTTGTGGTCTAACCCGGAAAATGCATGCCCCAGAATCTCCCGCAAATCTTTGGCAAAAGTCTCACAACTCTGGCTGCTCATGCCTGACCGCCAGAGCCACATCACTGGTGTGTGGTAGGCCAGAGGAGAAAGGCTCTTGACTGGACTGCATGCTTGACACAGGGGTGTCTTCATTTAATCAGGAATTGGAACCGAACAACCTCTTGTCGTCGGCTCCAGACCTGCAAGTAGAATTCGGTCGCAATCCTATACTTACCCATGGGAGCATGCCACCGGGTGCAGGGATCAACAGGGTGCCAATAGGCTGCCTCGCACCCCTAGGGGCCCTGCTGGGGCCACCCAAAGACATTTTCCCACTGCCTTTCTGTGTCGGAAAGGCCGGCAAAGAAAGGCAGTGGCAAACTGCCATCATACTCCCTCGGCCGATAAAGATCCGGACAGGGGAATACTGGAGGGTTTCCGTCTTAAGCCATCCAGAAAACCGAGTTGGATTATTTTCTGACCGAGCCCAGTGGAATGGCTCGGTCAGAAAGGAAACCACATGGGCAGGTCCAATGCGGTTAGGATGGCTCCTACAGAGAGTGGGAGCCATTCCTAACCGCATCTTAATCGGGCCCCAAGTTGTGGTACAAGAACATTCAAGAGGAAAACTGTTCCAGGCACAAGAGATAGGATCATTTCAATCACTTCCCAATCACAGCAATTATAAATATACATATAGGCTCTACCTATGTTTGTCTGCAAGAAGTGAATTATGGTACTTGCAAACCCATACATAAAAACTGTTGGTGGAGACTCATGGTCGCTGGAAAAAAGGTGCCTAAAGTGCCTAAGCTAACTGTGAATTTGAAAAGGGGTAGTTCAATCAACCTTTAACAATTGGTCTACACTAACCCGAAAAACATCTCAAGTTAAAAATAAAATAAGCCCTAGCCTAAAGTTGCTGTTTAGGTTCTCAGTGTACAGACTGCGTCTGTTACTTGAAAGTTGGGGAATAACCTTCAACTCGATCTTACATCAAAACCGAAATTGGTCATCAATGCTCAAAAGTCATAATAGATATGAAAGCGAGTCCTCCCTGGTTTCACCATCTTTGTTCATACATTTGGAATCTGAAGTTGGCAGCATGGAGCCCTCTCCTCGAAAGGTCTTGTCCATTACCAGAGAATCCCTTGGTAGCTACAGGGTTTAATTCTGAACTTTGGGTAAGAGAAGGTTGAAAACCATAGTAGCACACTGAGAAAAATACAAAATAATGCTGCAAGTAATGAATGCAAATTCATATGGAGTATGACTTTCTAAGAATTGCAAATGTAGCATCTAGGGGCCACATGTACGGAAAATAGGACCGTTTGCAACCGCTAAAAAGGGTTGTAGCATGTACAAACCCTATCTTGCCAGTCAGTAACCAATTAGCGACTCACAAAAAGGGTTTGCGAATCACCATTAGGAAGGCAAGTGCCAAGGGCGTCCCTTCCTAATGGCGAGTCGCAGGGGGATGTTTGATTGTTATGCAACCGCAAATGCAGTCGAAAAACAATGACAGCTACCACCAACTTCAAATTGGTGGTAAGCCAGTCACAAATGGAAAAGGGTCCCCAGAGGACCCCTTCCTCTTTGCGCTTGGCAGAAAAAAACATTTGGGGAAAAGAATACTACATTTAAAAAGCAAACACAGACATGGTGGTGTACTGTCCCCAGCAGGCCATCATCCCTGTGTTATTGCCCATTAACAATGGTTTGCAAATTGCGACCTGCCTCGTGAATAGTGATGAGGCAGGTCATTTGCAACGCCATTGGGAATCGCGAAATGTGCCTGCTAAACAGAATGGTTGTACATCTGGCCCCATATTAAAATATTGTACAGTTAAGAGATTAACTAAAATGTGACAGGAAATTAGCTTAGCCCAGTTGTCTGGCAGTGAAGAAGCTTCCTGCAGGTTGGCCACTGGTAGGATTGTAGAGCTCGACACAGTGAGCCGTTAGTGGACATTCCTGGCTGAGCATATCTATGGATCGATACAGCTTAAGCCTCGTGCAACCAAAGGTTGATTCAATCTTGTAGCTCAGCGAATAGTGCTCTTGGAGGATAAAGAGGTGAGGATAAAGAGGTGAGAAAAAAGGGCTAGGCGACAAACCCTAAAAGAGAACAGGGTGAATGTTATGGATTTTCAATCGAACCTGTGGATCAGAGTATGAAAATAAAAGAAAACAGTGTATTACAACTAAAAGTTGGTAGGTCTGTAGATAAGGTGTATTTGATGCATGTAACAAGATTAGATCGGGGTCAGAGGAAGCTGTATACTCTGAGGAATGAGATGATCCACTTCTCTACGATGGCATTGTGGAGATACAGTGCTATGCCACAGAAGAAGGTGTGTTTAGCAAGGTTATCACATTTAAATATAAACAACATTTAATATACAAATAAGAAATGGCTAATAGCATAAGCAGGAAAATCCAACCATCATTGAACTGAATAGATTTTCCAAACAACAAAACAACTTTACCCAGTTGTGATGAAACTGCTCTCTTGAGTGTCAATTCTTCAGTAAAGTATTTTTTAAAAAGATCCATGTTCTTGCCCTTAATCATTTGAAGGGGCACCCCCTTAACTCTGGGGTTGTCAATGGGACATTTTTGTATTTTACCACCACCACCACCTCAGAACTCATTTCTTGCTTCACAAATATTTCCTATTCCAGATACATTGATAATTTCTGAGACAGCCCTTGACAGCTGGATCAAATCCTCTCTCTCCGGCCGAACCCAGAGGATCAGCCTCCCTCCCTTCCTCTCTGAGCCCACCGACATCAACTACGGAGTACCCCAGGGATCATCGCTCAGCCCCACGCTCTTCAACAACTACATGCCCCCCTTCGCCGCCATCGTCAGACAGCATGGGCTCAGCATTGTATCCTACGCCGACACCCAGCTCATCCTCTCACTCACGAAGAACCCTGAAGACACCAGACTCTGTTTCTAGAAAGGAATGAAGAACGTGGCAGCCTGGATGAAGGACAGCTGCTTGAAGCTCAACTCCTGCACCTCCGCCTGGGACAACAGCTGGTGGCCAGCCGCCCTTGGGAGCCCGCCCACCCCCACAGACCACACATGGAACCTTGGCATCATCCTCGACTCCTTCCTCTCCATGAACCGCCAGATCAACGCCGTTGCCTCCACCAGATTCAACTGCCTGCGCATCCTCCGAAAGATCTTCAAATGGATCCCCCTCGACTGAAGGAAACCCGTCACCCACGCACTCATAACCAGCAGACTGGACTACGGCAACGCCCTATACGCCGGTATCAACAGGACCCTTCTACACAAACTCCAAACCATCCAGAAGCCGCAGCCAGACTCATCCTCGGGACACCACATCACGAACACATGACCCAACACTTACAAGACCTCCACTGGCTCCCTGTCGAGAAGAGGGTCACCTTCAAACTCCTCACCCACGCCTACAAATCACTAAACAACATCTGACCCAAATACCTCAACAAGAGATTATCCTTCCACGTACCCAAGAGAAACCTCCGCTCCACCGACCTCGCCCTGGCCGAAGTCCCACGCATCCGCAGAAACAGAACAGGCGGGAGAGCCTTCTCCCATATCGCAGCCAAGACCTGGAACGAGCTCCCTGTGAACATCAGACGCTCCCCGAACATGCACACGTTCAGGAAGGACCTCAAGAACTGGATCTTTGACTGATCCGGAGCTGCCCCCCCCCCCCCCCCCCCCCCCAAGCGCCATGAGACCCTCATGGGTGAGTAGTGCGCTCTAAGAACCCCTGATTGATTGATTGACAGCTCCAAGACAGGCTCTACAATCACCTAAACAAATGGTAAGACATGGATTTAGTCATTATGCAAAATGGTAAGACATGGATTTAGTCATTATGCAGTGTACTTATGGTTTCCTTTTGCTAGTACTTTCACCGATTATTTCTGTATCAAGGGGGACCTGGATAGGGGATCCACATGGGCAAACACAACAAGATGATGGACGGAGTGCTAAAACTTTTCAATCACTCACCCCCAGTCAAGAGATCTGGATTTACTGATCAATGTCTCTAGGGTGGCGAACTTTCTATTATCACTGTGCAGGACAATTTGAATGCGTGGAAATACCTGCATGCGAGTAAACATTGGAAGCTTGTTTGAGAGCAGGATGTATTTTTGGGGTTTCATTCTAAATCTTCCACCCATCTTAAAAGAAATAACTTGGTGGAGTTTATCAGCTGACATTACTATTCATTCTGCATTTGAGTTCTAATCCCTTTACCATTCACTGGAGTAAGCGTTGACCGCTGTTATTATAACTTTTGAGACAAGTTTAGAAAATGAACAACTCCTGTGTCTGTAGTCTTGTGAGACTGAGCATTAGGACCTTTGCGGTTCTGGGCGGACTCAACAGAAGAATTACATAACTTGCTGGGATGTGTTAAGGTGTGGTGGTTAACGGTTATGACATAATAAGACTGCAGTATGTGATTGTATGCTAAGGAATAAGGACGTCTGTTACAGAGTTCCGTGTGAGGCATGTTCATTCGCATGCTCGCAGGCTGGGGAGGACGCTACATCTGGCGACGAGTAGGGTATGCGTGCCCCAATGAAAAAGGACTGCTCTCCCTGAGAGTTTGCAACAGTCCAGCAAACTGCTCACGCATGGCACATGCACTCCAAAATGCATAGCTGTCTGAAGTTGGTGTATATGGAGTTAAAGCTCAACTCCAGCCCAGACACAGCCATTGAAGAAGTTGAAGGCCCTACAGAGGAGTACATTTCAAGCCTGCAAAATCCGTTGGTTAGGTCAAAAGAAGAGATACCGAGCTGCGCCATAGCATAGCGTACTCATCCATGCAATGCAAATGCTAAAGGCAGAAAGAACCATGTAAAAAATTGCAAAAGTACTTCCCAGGACGAGCGAGGGAAGTACCACACAACCTTGAATCGGTGTGACCACCTTGACCTGGTGAAGGGGTCGATCGATGCGTGCACAGCAGCCAGTGGCAACCAGTGAAACCTAAACCATCAAACTATTGACATTTTTCAATGGCTGGAGAATGAAGCGCGAAGTATGATGCAGCCATGTACCTAAAACCACAACTGCCATTCGACACCGTCAAGAAGCAAAATATTGGCGCCAGGTAGACTGTATGGATCGAGGCATTCGATGATTTCCTAGATGCACTCAAAGAAGCAGATGATAAGAAAATCATTCAGTAGCTAAAGAACCTTGCTGGTGACCGAGTGAAAGAAGTGATAAAGAAAACATCACACACTATTGCAATATCAAACCAAGGAAACGCTGAAAGCCAAGGTCAATCTGATGCCAAATGTCGACTATGAAAGGTACGTTTTCAATCAAGCAAGACAGCAAGCTGGTAAAACGATGGATGAGTTTCTTGAGAGACTTGACAAGCTTATCAAACACTGCAAGTTCAGTGAATTCAATAAAGAATGTAGCCTTACGGCTAGAGTGGTCGACCTCAAAGCTAGGAAACCGTGTTTGAGTCTCGGCAAGGACTCTTAACATCCTGTGATTCTGGGCAAATCACTTAATCTCCCCGTGCCTAACAAAAAATTAATGCGTCGATCTATAACATAACTAGTGCTCATGTAAAGCACTCTGATACCGCATATCTTTGGGTCTAGTTTGCGCTATATTAAACTCTAAAAACAACAAAAAAACAAAAAAAGAGAAGAAGAAGCCTTGCGCCTTAGAGTCATCGATGGTTGTCTTTCAGAGTCGTTCAAAAGACACATGTTGAGAGAGACAACCCGTTTAGAGAAAGTGTTAATGGCCGCATGGGCAGACAAACGTGCAGATCGACAGGCCTCTGATATGGAAGCTGGAATAGCGCAAGGCAAATCAGCATTGATCATGAAAAGCAGGCACCAGATAGATGCACACAAGTCAACGTCTACAGAGAAGAAAAGGTTGTATTTCCGATGTAGGTTTTCATTTCTTCATGAAGGTAAATGTCCTGCCATGGGGCAAACGAGCAAAGGCTGCGGGAAAGAAAACCACTTTGTAACTGTCTGCAAAGCGAAAGAGAAACCAAATGCATCACGGCAACAAGAGAAAATGGGTGCCAAATAGTTCCAGAAGCATTTTCACATGCCCACAAGGCCAGAATGCAAAATCAGTTACCACAAATAGAAACCAGACAAAGTTGATCGTCATCACGTTCATCCTACCAAGGCTCTTCAACATCATTATCAAGCGGCAGTGAAGAAGATGGATGTGTGATAATGATATCAACCAAGGAACGACAGGCTAGGTTTGGCTATTTGCAAGGAAGAACAAAAGGGAAACCACCAAACAAAACAACTGAATTAATTTGGACACTGCCACAAGATTAAAATACAAAAGTCAACGGTTACTCAATAACCTTCATCATAGACAGTGGTGTGTTGATTAACATCATGCCAGTTGTGAAGTTCAATAGCTTGTTTTCTGTGCCACGCCTCAACCGGTCAAACACAAAGGTATACAGGTGGGCTGCTTCTAAACTTTTGCAGAGTCAAAAGTCATTCACAGCGACAGTCCCAGTGCAAGCGCCAATCCACGTTCTTCAAGGAACTTCATCTAGCGTATGTCTACTCAGTTTTGCTACGGCTACTAGCATGGGACTGATATCTCTCATTTACAACCTCTACACTCAATCAGAAAATGTGAATCAGTTTCCCATTGTGGTTTCATGGCCTAGGAAGGCTCAAGACAATGTAAGCGCATCCTCATACTAATGAGGACATTCGCCCTGTTGCCCATGGGCACCGCAGAGTCTCTTTTCACTTGCAAGAAACCGTTGGGAAAGAACTAGAAATACTTTTGTAGCATGGCATTGCCTTGGGTTTCGACCATAGTGGTGAAGTCAAAAAGGGATAGTAGAGGCTCAGTTTACATCTGTGTTGATATGAGCCAAGCCAACAAAGAAATCCAGAAAGAAAGACATCCTGGTCCACACATCGCAGACATGATCATGCAACATAACGGTGCGAAAGTCTTCTCCCAATATGACAAGAACAAGGAATACCATCAACTTGAGTTGGAAGAGAACGGTAGGTACATCACTACTTTTTCGACTCATGGTGGTCTGGTCAGGTACAAAATGTTGAGTTTTGGAGTGTTGTCAGTAGCAGAAATATTTCAAGATGTTATATCCTGAATAGTTCAACCTATCACACATGCATTTAATGATAGTGATGACATACCGGTATTTGCAGGAACGCAAAAGGAGCAGGACAAGGCTCTTACACAACTATGCCAATTACTTGCTGATGCAGGTCTCACTCTGAATGCAGCAAAGTGAGAGTTTCACAAGAACAACTTCAAATTGGGAGAGGAGTTGGCCTAACGGCTAGGGCGGTTGACCTCGAATCTGGGGAACTGGGTTCGAGTCTCGGCAATGACGCTGAACATCCTGTGATTCTGGGAAAATCAATTAATCTTCAAGTGCCTAACCAAAAATGAATGTGTGTCCTCATGTAACGTAACTAGTGCTATGTAAAGCGCTCTGATACCCGTTTCGGGTCAAGTTTGCACTATATAAAACTCTGCGGAATTTCTTTTTTTTTATTTGGGCACATTCTTTAATGGGGGAATGGCTCCTGACCAAGATAAAGTGAAAGTGCTGTCAGCTACCTTCCCCCCACATGATGTTACCATGCTGCGATCCTTCTTAAGCACAGACAGTTATTTCTCAAGGTACATTAGTAACTTTGCTACTGTGAGTGCCCCATTGAGAGACTTGACAATAAGAAATGTCCATTTTAAGCGGTCTGCTGAATGTCATCAAAGCTACAAAAAAATACAACATGCGATTGAGAATGCAACCGAGACAGCATATCTTGACTCCACGTTATATAATGAGATCACAGTAGATGCGGGCCCGGTGTGGCTGGGGCAATCCTGGCTCAACATAATGACCATCTAAATGTTCAGAGACACACTATGGCCTATGCTAGTCAGAGGCTGTCTGACACAGAACGTGCCTATTCTCAGCTGGAGAAGGAGAGTCTGGCTGTAGTGTGGGCCTGAAAAATTTCATGTGTTTTTATACAGAAAATATTCCACTATCATTACAGACATCAACCGCTGCTCCCCATTGTTGGAAACCTGAAAGCCAAGATGTCCACTTGTACTGAGAGGTGGGGGTTGCGACTATAACAGTACAACTATGCAACTGTACACAAGCCAGGTAAAAATCAGAATCCTGCTGATAACTTTTCACAAGTACCGCTACACAGTCACAGCTCGACATTCTGATGGCTGAGGAATAAATTAACTAAATTGTGAGATCCAGCACGCCAGAAGCCCTATACATTCAACAGATTATTGCTGCTACTAATACGGATAAGTACATACTTATCCTCAAAGACACCATTTTAGCTCAATCGTGAAAGAATGCTCGACCTTTTGCTGACAACGTTGAATTTAAAAATTCAAAAATGTACAGGATAAACTGTCCATTACCATGAAAGGTTGTGTATTTGAAGGCTCAAGATTTGCCATATTTGAGAGCCTAAGACTGCAAGTCATTGAACTAGCCCATGAAGGACATCGTGGAATTGTAGCCACCAAAAAAGCCCTAAGAGACAGAGTGTGGTTCCTGTGCCTAGGTGAGCGAGAGGATCACGAACTAAGAGTGCCATCTTTGCAACTGTCTTTCCCCCAAAGTGACACAGCCTCCACTGACAATGTCTAAAACGTTCAGCACATGCTTGAGAAAGAGTACCAGTTGATTTCTGGGCCTTTAGGAAACAGATATCATCTCATGGTAGTCATTGATGAGTGTTCATGTTTTCCTTTAGTAGAGAAGTTATTGTCAACAACCCATGACAAGGTCATCGAGCGGCTTGATGACAGCTTTCCAGCGTGCTGTATCTCCACCATTCTCAAATCTAACAATGGTCTGCCGTTCAATAGCAAAGGATTTAAGAAGTCTCTAGTCAGGCTAAATGTCAAGCATCAAAAGAGTACACCTCTGTGGCCCCAAGTCAATGTAGTTATCGACTCATGGATACCCTAGAAGGGGTAATTTAATGAGCGTCGATGAAGGGAATTGAGTTAAACCAGGCCCTGTGTAAAGCCCTCCACACATATCATTTAACTCCTCACTCAACAACTGGTGATATTCCTGCCACCTTGAGATTTGGGAGAGCCATCAGAACCAAACTGCCACAGTGGACAGTAGACCCATCTTCGAGTGCTGATAAGATTTGTGTGACAGATACTACTCAAAAGTACAAGATGAAAATAAATGCCAATCGGCGTAGACGTGCTCAGGTGACAGTCTTCGATGAAGATGATTGGTTCCTGTTCAAGCACAAACAAAAGCGGAAAACAGACACTCCGTTTACTGTCGATCCTATCAGGGTTATGACGTGCAAAGGACACATGGTAATGGCACACCATCCTGGAACGTTCATCACATGGGACTCGTCACACTTCAAGCACCTACCTCAAAGTTTGTCAGCTCCTACAATGATGAATGAGGCAACCCTGCCTAACAGTCCAGATCAAGCACCAGAACCTGTACCATCGGTGCACAAAGCATGTCAACCATCTCATGCCACTCGATCTAGCCGACTACTGTGAGCGCCTCGACGACTTATTGAGGAAATGTAATGTGCCTGTTTGTATTTTTATTTTTAACAAAGGGGAAGATGCAGTGTTGTGAGACAGTGCGCTAGGACACTGGTGGTTCTGGGCGAACTCAACAGAGGAATTTCGTAACTGGCTAGGAGGTATTAAGGTGAGGTTATGACGTAATGAGAGTGCAGTGTGTGATTCTATGCTGAGGAATAAAGACATCTGTTACAGATCTCCTGTGTGGCATATTCATTTGCATGCTCCCGTGCTGGGGAAGAAACTACAGCATCCAAATAGATGAAAATAGTCTTAAGTTTTGAAACACCAATGGCAAATATCAGGATGTAAAATGCATACTGCACAGTAACCACTTAATGCCATAGGACCAGGTCCAATGGACCATGCTTAAGCCACAGAACTAGGATACTTGACATCTAATCTCAGCTTTAGTACTCCACCTAAATATACCGGATTAAACACTGTATACTAAAGGTGGGCAGGACGCACAACACTGCAAAATTTCCCTAAGCAGGGCACCGCCATGACTTTCCCATCAAAATCATTGCCCTCCAGTAGTGCTCTAGTGGACTTGTAGGAAACGTGAACCCTGGAGACATGTTTTTAATCCAGCCTCCCAATTGGCCACATTGTGTGCTCTTAGGTAATAACTTTTTTAATGTATTCATCTATTTCCTTTGATCGGGAGTAGTTGGAATGAATGTAAAAGTTGCTAGTAAGCATCTGGTGAAAAATGAACTGAATAGTATCTGGAGGTGAGGTGGTATGGGGAGGAGTGGCTAATCTTATGATATATTCACCAAAATGCAATATGGAAGTAAAGGAAATTAGTAGTGACCTGCAGTTTCGGGGCTACTAGTTTAACAAATGGTTATTGAGCAAATTATTTCAATGTGCCTCTGTTCACTAACGCACATTACTCCTTTCTTTCCTTTGAATGAAAAGCAGCCCACCACAGTGCTGATGATGTTGGCTGCCGGAGATCGTGCCCTGAAAACCATCCTCTCTGATCGACCCACTAGTAGCATACCCATGTACAATGTTGAAAAGCAAGAGATTATGTTCGCAGTTTTGGGCATGTGGCCGGGTCGTGGCACCAACCTGGAGATGCTTTTACTCAAGGGGGAAGAAGCAGGCTCATAACATTCTGGCCTATCACAGCAAGTCCCCCTGAATTATGAGGTGGGGGTTGTCGCACAGTCCTGGTGTAGGAGTTGGGGCTAGTAACGTGTGTGTTTTTGTGTGTGTCATGAAAGTTTTCTTCGCTCCCTTTCACAGACAGCGGTCCAGTTGGAATGGAAGATACCTGCGGCGCGTCCCGCCTTCCGTCCGTTTCTCTCAGAGAGCGGTGTCCAGACATGAGGAAGTTGGACGTCCCCCGTCAACACTACTGCTGTTATTGATGAATAAACTCCTGCCGACTAGAGTCCCCCGGCCTGTATTCTGCGTCACGGACCGCTTCTATTCTGCTTGTCCCCTTTAGCATTCCTCCCCGTGCATTGCTTACTCTGCTGAGTGCTCAGCCGCCGATGAGAGCCACCCGGTCTGATCTGATTGCTGCGTCACAAGCACGTCGCTTCCTGTGTTTTTCGCCACCATCCCGTCTACGCACAATTTAAGGAGGACTGCACTCTGTGGACACAAGGCTACTACGGGATCTTGGCAATTGGTGCAGCTAGATACCACTGTTCTTTGGGGCTGGTCTGAGTTGCCTCCTCTCTTAATACCGGTAGACTGGGCTGTCCTCCAGCACCCACTAGTCCACCGGGAGTGCGGCGGAGCCGGATGCCCTCCAGGACTTAGTGCTCCTAGCCATGCCAACATTTCAGAACATCTAGGTGACATTTGTGAAAAATATCGGGCGATATTAAATGAACCGCAAAATCGATTTGCAATGGAATAAGTAAGGCGGAAGTGTTGCTTCAAATGAAATAGAAACTTCGATTTTATTTGTAAAGTTATGTAGGCATATTAAATCAACTGAGGGCTTGGTTCTAACTCCGTCAACTGACACAGCCGTCCCAGTTTAGTGTTCCAAGGAGAAAAGTACCAAGAAAGAAAAGGGAGGAGGGGTTGGAAGAAAACCATACATCACACCTCACTTTCACGAGCTACAAGAAAGAAGCAGTGGCAAAGCCAATGGTCTCTCGCCTTTGGAACCTATTCTCTTTGGCAATAGTTTTAAGCGATACCGTTAATTAACCTGATGCTGTGAAAAATTGCTAAAGAGGAGAAAATTAAAAGCCTGTGATGTGGCCAGCCTCCCTGCTTTGTAGGCGTGAGCCTCGAGCGCTTGTGTTCGTTGTATTTACTCGTGTGAGAAGCAATACAAACGGCTGAGCTGTCGAGTTTGATTCTGTGCAAATCACTTAATCTCCCTGTGCCTACTGTAAATGAATGTGTTCTTGTGTAATTTAACTGGTACTCATGTAAATCGCTCCAATACCTTTAGGTCGAGTTTGCACTATATAAAACTGCAAAAAAACACAAAGCATAAAAAATACAATAGGGCTGGCATTTGTTGAGTTAGTGCTATTGTCGTTGTAAATGACAATGTCTCCTACCCATGTGTCATGGAGTGTAAGTATATGGTGTGTAGTGGAATTATGTGGGTTGGATTTGAATGGTTAGTTGGGGAATTGTGTTGCATGGAAGTGTTATTTGTATGTGGAATTACGTGGCATGGTGTGCAGTGGATTTATGTGGTATTGAGTACTGGAATTATGTGGAGTGGGATTGTGTGTTATGGAGGGTAGTTATGTGGAATGTATTTTATGTTGTGGAGTGGTATGCAGTGGAGTTAAATTATGTGTTGTGCTGCTCAATTTTGTGGCATGATGTAGAATTTTGTGGTGACAATTGGATATATGTGCTGTGTTGTATAATTGTGTTGTTGAGTTGAATTATGTGGTTTGTGTTGAATTATGTGTTGTGGTTTGGAAAAGTTTGGAGCTGTGAACCACCACCGGGCTACCACGAACCTATCCAGTGTATACCAATATATGCGTCTGCTATTTTGAGTTGCTTTTAGCAGACTGCACCATGGTCAGAGCACATCTTTGGACTTAAGCATAGCACTTACACATGCACAAATATCCTCCTCCACCTGCAGGTTTCACCTGCGCCTCATCCCTGGTGGTCCAGTGGACCTCTGTCTCCATTCTCTTGCTCCGCTTTTTCTCTCCTTTTTCACTCGTTTTTTCCCACACTTCTATCTCCCCCCTTCGCTCTCCTTCTGGGTCTTTCCTCCATTTTCTGTCGTCTTCCCCTCCGTTTTTTACCCTCATCTCAATCTCCCCCTTTCGGTTCGGTTCAAAATCTTTATTCGATTTATACAATGAATCATAAAAGCACAGAGTTAAAAAACATAATACACAATTAAGGTGATCCATCTGTAAAACAAAGATTACAATTCGAAAAATCCATCATACAGCATAATTACAAATCCAATGGCGAAGCACAGTTTACAGCCGAACCGATCTCCCCCTTTCACTCTCCTGTGTCCTCTGTGTCTTTCCTCCACTCTTTCTTGCACTTTTTCTGTTATTTTCCCCTCATTTCAAGCTCCCCCCTTCACTCTCCTTCTGTCTTTCCTCCGTTTTTCACTTGTTTTTTTACCCTCATCTCAATCTCCCCCTTTCACTCTCCTGTGTCCTCTGTGTCTTTCCTCCACTCTTTCTTGCACTTTTGCTGCCTTATTTGTACTTTTCTCTCTCTTTTTTCCTTTTGCCTTTTTCAGCCCGTTTTTCCCCGCCGCTGCTGCCCCCGTGGCTCCCTCCCCCCAGCACGACCAGTGCGACCAGCCCAATCCAGCTCCCCTCCCCGCTCCCGCCTCCCAGCAGTTCAGCCCTCCCCGACCCCTACTTAATGGCAGCCGCTGCGGGGACAGGCGAGCAAGACCACTGATTCATTGTCAGTGAAATTGCTCTCCCTCCCTCGCAGCTCCACCATTAAGTGAGCCTTCCCCCACGCCCCAGCACTCTCGAGTGTTGGGATTCGAGGCCCTCCTCGACCCGCAGGTTTTACCTGCGCCTCATCCCCGGTGGTCCAGTGGACCTCTGTCTCCATTCTCTTGCTCCGCTTTTTCTCTCCTTTTTCACTCGTTTTTCCCTCACTTCTATCTCCCCCTTTGTTGGACCTGTCAGCCCTAGGGTGGTCTCCCCATTTATTTTTGATCGTGCCTCATTTTTTCCACCCTCATTTTGATGTTGGACTTAGGTCTCCGGGTGCCTTTTCATTGCCAATCAGTGTTAAGGTGCAGGTGCTCTCTTCTCCCAAGATGGCTGCCACAGGCCCCTGCTACTGCAGAGTGGTCTTTATTAGTAGCACCCTAGCTGCCAGGGGCTGGCTGGAACCCCACAACAATGTTGCAACACCAGCCCGCCTTTTTTGTCCCATAGGTAGAATGGGGAAGCTCCTGGAATGTGCTGGAACCTTCTAGAAGGGAGGTGTGGTTTTACTTTTGCCGCCTTGGCTAGAGGTCACCTGACCTAGGGATACATAAGTGAGAGGGGGAACTTTTTCTAGTCAGTTGGCCAGTGGGGTAAAGCAGAGCTGGAGAATCCACGCAGGAGTGTAGGCGGTAGGGCCTAGCCAGGGACTTATGCCTCTGAGAGTGACAGGATTTAGGTGCTGCCTCTTAAGTGAGTGAGGGATCCTGTGAAACCCACTGATCTTGCCCAGCAGTAGGAGGACCCAGGGAACCTCTGCCCAGCCTGACTAGGAAGGACCTAGTCGCCAACTCACCCCCCTACCCCCCTGTAACAGAACCCCTTAAAGGCGCCAGATACATCTGCGCCATCAACACTTTCCAGAGCAAACTGATTGCCGGAACTGAATGCTGAGACTGCGTGTCCAGATTGAACCTTGAAACTACCTACCTAACCCATTGTGGTATCGCTGAGGATCAACCAGGTCTTAGCGCTGTGGCCCCTGCGCTCCCTGACCTGGCCTGGTATCCCCGGCAGCGTGCTCCGTTGAGCGCGGAGCCCCCCAGCTTAATTTGAGCCCCCCCTGTGGCGTGGAGGCTGAAGCGCGCTCACCGCTGCGGCCCGGAGGCCGGAAGAGTGCCCCTCAACGTCGCAATGCCCGAGGAGAAGCCCGGGGCCCCGTCGCTGCCGTCGCAGCTGTGGTGAAGGTGCGTGAGGCCGTGGCTGGCCCCCGTCGCAACAGGATCGCCTGCGGACTTCGGAGCCGGTGTGGACGCCTTCCTGACGTCGAGCAAGGTAAGCCCGGAGGCTTGGGACTGACCCCGGTGCACCCCCTACAGGCTGGGAGCCACACCGCACCCTGAGCCCGGGTTCCCTCTCCGTGGGAGTCCCCTGGTCACCACGACAGAGAGACCCCTCCGAGGGATTCGCCCCTTGTTCCCCACTGACTATTCAGGAACTTTGTGTCTCCCGAACTGCACCGGAGTAGGAGAGGCTCGCTCCGTGCGACTCGTTGTACTCCGTGAACTGCTCCGTTCTGAAGTACTCATTGCTACTGATTCCGAGAGGCGCTCTGTTCTAAATGCTCCGTTCTGAAGTATTCCTTGCTATTGATTACGAGTAGCGATATGTTCTAAATGCTCCGCTCTGAAGTATTCATGGTTACTGATTACGAGTAGCGTTATGTTCTAATGCTCAGTGCTGACGTATTCGCCGCTTACTGGTGACGAGTGGCGCTATGATCTAATGCTCTGCTCTGAAGTATGCACTGCGTGCTGGTTACGAGTGGCGCTATGTTCTAATGCTCTGCTCTGAAGGTGTTCGTCAGATTTGTCCCAAGGTAGCGGTAGGCCCGCGAGGTCTGCCCTGGGTCCCTGCACACCCCCAGGAGTAGCGCTACATTCCCCAAACCCTACCGCGGGGAGTAAAGTATACAAGGTACTGGTGAATATCATACTGGTGAATATCATACTGGTGAATATGGTGCTGGCGGATCAAACGCTGACATAAGTGAATTGCCATTATCATCTCCTTAACTGAAGTTATATCTCATGAAGTGCATATATATGTTATGAATTGCCTTGTTATCCCATGAACTGCATTTATCTCGAACTGTTTGGATAAACTTGAGTTATTTGCATAAATCTCCACAGTGTAGCGTCCCTTATTGTGTGCGTTCCTTGCTTCAGTGGATGTGCGTGTTGTATGGTTGCTTTACACACAAGCCTTTGGGTGCCCAGCCGCTCGTGTCACGTTACCCCCTTAGGGCCTGGTGACCCCAGGTCTTACACCCTTCATTTTCCTTCCGGGTCTTTCCTCCATTTTCTGTTGTTTTTCCCTCATTTCAAGCTCCCCCCTTCACTCTCCTTCTGTGTCTTTCCTCTGTTTTTTACTCGTTTTTTACTCTCATCTCAATCTCCCCCTTTCACTCTCCTGTGTCCTCTGTGTCTTTCCTCCACTCTTTCTTGCACTTTTGCTGCCTTATTTGCACTTTTCTCTCTCTTTTTGCCTTTTTCAGCCCGTTTTTCCCGGCCGCTGCTGCCCCCGCGGCCCCTGCACGACTAGTGCGACCGGTCCAATCCAGCTCCCCTCCCCGCTCCCGCCTCCCAGCTGTTCAGCCCTCCCAGACCCCTACTTAATGGCGGCCGCTGCGGGGTCAGGCGAGCAAGACCACTGACTCATAGTCAGTGAAATTGCTCTCCCTCCCTCGCAGCTTCACCATTAAGTGAGGCCTTCCCGCAAGCCCCTGCACTCTCGAGTGTTGGTGTCCGAGGCCCTCCTCCACCCGCAGCTTTCACCTGCGCCTCATCCCTGGTGGTCCAGTGGACCTCGGACTCCATTCTCTTGCTCCGCTTTTTCTCTCCTTTTTCACTCGTTTTTTCCCTCACTTCTATCTCCCCCCTTTACTCTCCTTCTGGATCTTTCCTCCATTTTCTGTCGTCTTCCCCTCATTTCAAGCTCCCCCCTTCACTCTCCTTCTGTGTCTTTCATCCGTTTTTCACTTGTTTTTTACCCTCATCTCAATCTCCCCCTTTCACTCTCCTGTGTCCTCTGTGTCTTTCCTCCACTCTTTCTTGCACTTTTGCTGCCTTATTTGCACTTTTCTCTCTCTTTTTGTCTTTATCCTTTTGCCTTTTTTCAGCCTGTTTTTCCCTGCCGCTGCTGCCCTCGCGGCCCCTCCCCCCAGCACGACTAGTGCGACCGGCCCAATCCAGCTCCCCTCCCCGCCTCCCAGCTGTCCAGCCCTCCCCGACCCCTCATTAATGGCTGCTACTGCGAGGCCGCACCGCCGGGGCGCCAAAGGCAAGCTCGTCTGTGCCCGTCCGTGACCCGACTGCGACCAGTGCCAGGAACCCTGGATCTCTGCACCGCCAACGCTACGACCCAGCGGCACTCCACGCTCTCAACCCAGGCCGCAACAACAACTGCAAGCTAGCATCACCAGGCGACACCCACGGACCCTTCAGCTATCACCGCTGCCGGCACACCTGCAGCACCGCCAAGACCACTGACCCAGCGCAATCCGCCCGCAAGAACACAACTGAACCGAACACCCTGCAATGCATCCTCCTCAACGTCCGATCCCTCCCTAAACACGCAACTGAAATCTGGGACCTCCTTTTTAAAAGTCTTTATTGCGATTATTCATCTTAAAAGACAGGAGTAATAGGAAAAAGAAGACACATCCAAAAATACAAAAAAAGAAAAATAAGGAAATATTTTAAAAGCAGTATTATATATATAATTCGCAAAGACTATTACATATGTACATACATCTATCTAGCTCATTACAGTTCAAGCCTAAAAATGTCCTTAACTAGAAATCATAACCCTCCATCTCTTTCACGAATTGCCCAGGACCAACTCAGAAACTTGGCAACCCCTATTATAATAGTGACATTGCCCCCGCTTTTCAGTAGTCTTTTGGCAAACATTGCAGAGTTCGTACCCAGGTTTCTGCATAGGGGTTTTAGCCACATGCTTCTCGGTAAACGGTAGGCAGGGCAAACATATAGTAGATGGTCAATAGTTTCAACGAATTCTGGGCAGAATGGACACTTGTCACCCTTACCAGTTATCCAGTTACGAGTGAATTTCCTAAGCGGAAGAGTTTCTACTCGGAACTGGTGGTACAGCCTACGGTCTCTAGGTTTCATGATTAGGTCCCAGTAGCCTTCCAACTGAGGAATATCTTTAAAATCCAAAAAAGCTCTTGACAATGAAGAGCCTCCCTTTCTAATATACCTCCGGTTGTTGATTAAATCCCAGTAGGCTGCTCTAAATGATACTTTTGATGGAAATACAGCCGACTCTGGAGACACCCATAAATCCCTCATCCCCATCTCGGTGAGTAAAGCTTTGATTCTGGAAAGCTATAAGATCTTATTTGAGCGATCCAGACCCCTTATTTCGGCTAAAGCATTAGCAAATGGGATTAGTTCTGGTACAGTCCAGAGCCTTCTCCAGAAAGCCAGCATTCTGAACTGGACAATGTCCTCAATTGTATTGCAACCTAGGTCGAGAAGGAGGGGGATACGGGGGGTCGAACTGGGGAGGCCCACTATAGATCTTAGGAACTTATTTTGGGCCTTTGTTAGAACTGATAAATTACTACAACCCCAGATCTCGGCACCGTAGAGTATAGCCGGGATAATTTTCAATGTGTAAATTTTAACAACTGGGGCTATTGGCTTAGTCTGGGAGAGCCTATGTTCCTTTATCGGTGCCCCTGCTAGCTGGGAATGTTTCAGTGCAAGTAACTTCACATGGGGCAACCAACTCAACTTTTCGCCTAGGGTGATACCCAGGTAAGAGAATACATTGGCCTGTTCCAAGAGCTTCCCGCTCATGAAAACTCTTGCAGAAACGGGCCTTGCCCCATGGAGAACCATACATTTTGTTTTTCCCACATTGACAGCCAGCTCGTGATCTCTACAAAACTCAAAACGGGACAGTGCCAACTGGAGGCCCTGCCTCGTTTTTGAGAGAATCAGGGTATCATCGGCGAACATGAGCAATGGTACCCTTTGGCCTGCCAGCATGGGCGCGTCTGTTGGAAAGTTATCAAAGTACTGAACCACCCCATTAATAAAGAGTGAAAAAAGAGTTGGGGCCAGGACGCACCCCTGGCGAACGCCCTTCCCAACACTACATTTCTCAGTGACCTCGCCTGGTTTCCCCCACCGAACCTGGGCGTAGTTGGAATTGTGGAGTTTAACCACAAAGTCCACCAGTTCCTTGGGCATCCCAAGTCCCAACAGGACGTCCCACAATTTAGATCTAGGAACAAGGTCGAACGCAGATTTTAGATCTACAAATGCTGCGAATATCAGACCCTTGCCTAGAAGGACCTCCTTCCAGTAGAGCATAACAAATCTAAAAACTTGGTCAAGTGTCCCCATATGAGCCCATCCAGCTTTGGATCCTGCCCAAAAGGACCAGAGCAGTAATTTTTTGTAAGGCATCAATAAGGCTAATAGGCCTATAGTTGGCCGGAGCGGAACGATCCCCCTTCTTGTAGATCGGGATGATTTCCGCCCCGGACCAAGAGGTTGGGAATGGTGTTCCCCCGCCAGTGAATTAATCAGAGTCGTGATGTAAGGAACCCAGAGGTCGCTGTTCTGTTTGAATAGATCTGGGGGTATATAGTCAGGCCCTGGTGCCTTACCGCTTGGAATGTTCCTTAATACCACCTCAACCTCCTTGCTACTAACCGTCATGGGTGAATCAACACTTATAAGCAGAGAAGTCGATTCACCTTCCGTACCCTGATGATATTGGGCTTCAAAGAAGGCAACCCAGTGGAGTGGATCCATGTTGTTATTTGGGTTAATCAACCTTTGCCCGTTCCCCCATGTCGCCTTTTTGACCCACCTGTGTGAAGTCGTAGTCCCAATCCACAGGAACGACGAGAATACCCCCACACTCTCGAGGTCAGTCCACGGAAGCCTGAACCTGTACACACTCTAGCAGCAGACAGACCCTGAGAGATGTGGGGACAAGGTTTGGAAGTGCTCACTTGATTCCCCCAGCGGGTGTCTCCTAATGGGCACAGCAGAAAACAACCTGCAGCAAAGACAATAAAGACAATAAGAGTGATTACTCGCTATTCTCTCGTAGTTAGGTAAGACTACCATACATTTTAAGGTTTAGGGTGAACTATGCTCTCCCCCCCCCTCGTTTCCCTCTTACCCGCTGGACATCTCGTTATGCTGCAAACAGCGACTCAGCTGGGACTTGTAGAATCAGCAGGACAGCGGAGTAATATCCGCCAGGCAAATCACAGGAGGGCGGAGTCACAGTTGGTAACTAAAGAGAGGGGAACACTACAAGCCCAATAACTAGACTTGAAGGCTCAAATGTGAATACAAAAGGGTTATACCTAGGTGACTTGTGCAATAAGGCTCTAGGGAACATAAAAGTACATAGAAGGAGAGGTGGACTCCTTCAGGCTTCTGAAAGCCTGCGAGGCATTACCTTAATAAAAGAAATGTGTGACCAAAAGATATATTTACAAGCACAACACGAATGCCAAGAAATTATATTGAGGATCCTCAAACGAATTTCCTTAACGCGCCCCAGCGCGTGTAACCACAATCACCTACAGCTGCTCTCAAAGCGCGTCGAGCGCGAATACTGGCAACAATGTATCCGGCTGCAATAGCAAACGCTTTAGGGCACTGGGGAAAGTAAAAGCTCTAACCGAGCGTGAGGGAGAATATACAATGCAACAAAGCTGCTTTTCCGCCGCGGTCGCGTAGCTCTAAAATACACACGCGACTGCTTCCAACTAGAGACAGGGGACTCGGAGATTCAGGGACTATATTCAAAATGCAGCATAAGGCATAGATTAAGGTCTGAAAGGGATACAGGAACAAGGAATGTGGCAGCTAACAGCAAAGCGGGCTCCAAAGGTCAACAGGAACACGGTGAGGAAGGGCGTGGACTCAGGACTCTACGAATCTGAAAGCCAAGCACCGGTTTGCTGCTGAGGAGAGCTATTTAAGGAGGGAATCGGTGTAAACTCCCCCCACCTCCTTGAAATAAGGGAGCGTCTAAAAAATACATGTTTCTACTAGCTTCTTTCCCTGAATCCCAGCAAGGATACAAGAGGCTTGTCGTGTGACAGTTCTCCCACCCAAAGGCCGCCACACCGGGCGAGGTTTGTCAAGATGTAGGGCATGAAATCTACGAACCAGAACAGGAGCATGCACGTTTTCTGCCGGTTCCCATGAACGATCCTCAGGAGCAAAACCTAACCAATCAACTAGGTATTGTAGTTTTCCCCTATAGCTACGAGAATCCAAGATTTTCTTGATTTCATATTCTAGCTCATCCCCAACTACTACAGTGGGAGGAGGATCCTCAGGGGTCATAGGGAGTTGATGTTCTTTCAAAAGGGACACATGGAATACTGGATGTATTTGCATTTCTTCAGGGAGCTCTAGTTTCATAGATACAGGAGTGATTGTCTTGATTATTTTATAGGGTCCTATGTAACGGGGTTGTAGTTTACGTGGACCTGGCAATTTGAGATTCCTCGTAGACAACCACACCTGATCACCGACTTTATATTCTGGGGCTGGTCTTCTATGTTTATCTGCCTGTCTCTTCATAGTCTCTTGGGTTTTATTTAACACTCTAGATGCAGCCTTCCAAGTCTCTAAAATGGTAGCATGATGCCGTTGTACTGCAGGTATGCTTTCTAGATGCAGAGGTACTGGTAAGGGCAGGAACCTAGGATTGTTGGCCTGAGCAAAATAGAAGGGGGAAACCCCAGTGGAGGAATGCATGGAGTTGTTATAAGCGAATTCCGCTAAAGGGAGGGCATGCACCCAATTCGAAGTGACTGTTGACAGCAAACATCTCAGATATTGTTCCAACGTCTGATTCGTTCTCTCAGTCTGGCCGTCAGTTTGGGGATGATAGGCTGTGGACAATCTATGATCTATTCCTAACGCCGTACATAACCCCTGCCAAAATCTAGAAACGAACTGGACACCCCTGTCCGTGATAATAACTGAGGGCACTCCATGCAATCTGATGATTTGATCTATGAATACTTGTGCCAAGTCTTTAGCAGAGGGTAACTTTTTTAAAGGAATGAAATGAGCCATCTTTGTAAATAAATCTACAACTACCAATACGGTATTGTACCCCTGTACCAAAGGCAAATCAGTGATAAAATCCATACTAACCGTATGCCAAGGAATAGTAGGTATGGAAATGGGATGTAGCAACCCTGCTGGAGCGGAATGGGACGCTTTCTGTCTTGCGCACACCTGACATTTTGCTACGTAAGATAGTACATCCGTACTCATTCCTTTCCACCAAAACCATCTTTGATATAACTGAACAGTTTTGTCAACACCCGGATGAGCCGTTAAGGACGAGTCATGACACCACTTGATTATTTGTTGTTGTAGTGTGGTGAGAGGGATGTATATCCTATCGTTGTGTAGGTATAACCCGTCCTTAATGGTTCGTTGATGATCTGTGGTCCACTCTAGTGGAGAAATCTCCCCATAGGCTTCCATAAGCTGATCCATAAATGTTGCAGGGGGTTGGTCTGGAGCAGTAACTCCGATTATTTTATCGGAAGGAACAAGTGGAGTGGGTTTACTTATGTGGATTTTATGGTCTGCACCTAAGCGAGATAATGCATCAGCTTTTCAATGTTGTGTCCCTGGTCGATAAGTTATGATGAAATCGAATTCACTAAAGAATAACACCCATCTCAGTTGTCTAGGGGTTAGAGCTTTGGCTGATTTAAAAAATTGCAGATTGCGATGGTCTGTGTAGATAGTGATCGTATGCGGTGACCCCAGTAAATAATGCCTCCACTCCTGAAAGGCAAGTTTTATGGCCAGGAGTTCCCTTTCCCCTATAGTATAGTTCTGTTCGGCAGGGAGGAGTTTCTTTGAGAAATACGCTACAGGATGTAAGCATCCAGTGGTGGTGTTCCGTTGCGATAACACTCCTCCAACCGCATATTGTGAAGCGTCGGCTTCCACATAATAGGGTTGTGAGTTGTCTGCATGACACATGATAGGTGCTGTAGTGAATCTTTTCTTTAGTTGCACAAACGCTTTTTCGGCTTCCTCTGACCACCTGAATTGACTACCCTTACGCAATAACTTCGTAATGGGTGTGATGACATCAGAAAAATTCTCGATAAAGCGTTGATAGAAATTCGCAAACCCAATGAACGATTGCACCTCCTTCACTGAGTTGGGACTAGGCCATGGGACTAATGCCTCTATCTTTTTTGGATTCATAAGAATACCTTCCGCCGAAATGATGAATCCCAAAAATTCCACCTTCTCTGTATGAAATGAGCATTTGTCTAATTTGGCAAAAAGATGGTTGTCCATTAGTCTTTTCAAAATCTTTTTTACGTGATCGACATGTTCGTTCTCAGTTTTGGAAAATATCAAAATATCGTCAATGTAGACAATGACGAAGAGGTCAAGATATTCACGTAGGATGTCATTGATGAAATACTGAAAGGCGGCAGGGGCATTGCATAGCCCGAATGGCATGACACAGTACTTGAACAAGCCAAACTTTGTACGAAAGGCTGTCTTCCATTCGTCCCCCTGTTTTACCCTTATCAAATGATAAGCACCCCTCAAATCCAATTTGGTGAATATCTTGGCCCCTCTCACTTGATCCAGAAGTACTGAAATGAGAGGCAATGGGTACTTGTTCTTGATTGTTGCCTTATTCAAGGCACGGTAGTCTAAACAGGCGCGTAGACCCCCTTCGCGTTTTGGAATGAAGAAGAGGGGAGAGGATACTGGGGAGGTAGAGTGTTGTATGAACCCCTTGTCCAACATTTCTGCAAGAAATTGTTGCAGGTACTCTGTTTCAGGTTCCGTGAGAGCATATACCCGACTCACGGGCAATTCGACCCCAGGAATCAGATCTATTCTACAGTCATAACTTCGATCCGGAGGTAAGGCCGCGGCCTTCTCCACATCGAATACTTCTGCAAAGTCACGATACATAGGCGGAAGAGCAGACTCCGTCGCCTCCAGAGCACAACATAGAGGCGTTTCCCAATCATGTGCTTCATTATAACAATGGAGCATACAATATGCAGATTTAAGGGTGATTTTGCGAGAAGTCCAGTCAATAGGGGTTATGTGTCTGTAGCCATGGCACCCCTAGGATGGCCCCAAAGTTCGGTGTGTCTATCAAATCGAACTCCACTTGTTCTGAATGTCCATTGCTGCACACCATACTCAATTTAGGAGTATGGTAGGTGACCAAACCAGAGGATACATCCTTCCCATCCACTGCTCTAATGGGTTCTGGTTTAGCTTTGGGCAAAAAAGGTATTCGCAGGGTTTGAGCCAATTGTATATCTAGGAAATTGCCAGTCGCCCCTGAATCTAAAAGGATGGATAGGGTCTTTCGACTTTGAAGGGACATAACTGATAAGGTAAAATGGCGTGCCACAGGTGTGTGAATACTAGCCACCTCTCCAGAGACCTTCCAACCTATATCACTCGAAGAACCGGTTTCGTCTTTCTTCAAGTGCTGTAGTTTCCCGAAGGCGCACCATATTCTTGACACATAGCTGCGGTCTTAGGGATCGTTCCTGTTTTACTGGGACAACCTCTCGCATAATGTCCCCCTTTCCCGCAATAAAGACAGAGATTCTGTTTCCTACGTCTGTCTTTTTCTTCGATGGTCAAAGGACTTCTCACCCCTCCGATTTGCATCGGTTCACTAGTGTCTTTGGTTTCTTTATTTTCTCTTTTATCCCCTCGCACTATAAGTAAGCGAGCTAGATTTCCACGTGATTTCTCCCCTTTTCTTTCTGTTAAACGGTGATTGAGTTTCACCACTAAGTCAATAAAGGAAGAGCAATCCTCTGGAGGGTCCACGATATGAGACAAAAGATCTTTCAAGTCATCATTTAATTCTCTATAGAAGAGAGAGGTCCGTTTCTCTTCCGGCCATTGCGTTTCTATGATTAACCTATTGAATTCTGTCACATAGGTCAATAGATCCTTACTGCCTTGTTTCAAGCTTAATAATTCGCGATCACTAGCTTGTACATCGGTATGCTTCGTGAACAGACTTTTCAGTTTATCCTGAAACAGCATGAAATTATATAGTAGGGGATCATTGATTTCCACTAAAGGGACTGCCCAATTAGCAGCATTACCCCCCAAGTATGAAACTACAAACGCAACTTTAGCCGCGTCATCGGGAAAGGCAGTAGCCTTACAAAGAAAATTTAACTGACATTGATTAAGGAAAACACTAAATTTAGCGCTGTCACCATAAAACCTTTCTGGGACCGCTAAAGGAACGGGGATAGGGGTGTGCACATCTACCTGTATGGCTTGGGGTGTGGAAGTACTAGCTGTCACAGGCTCCACCAACGGAGAAGGGACTTGAAAATGGGCAGGTTGTATGTATGTTCTTTTACTCTTCTGTGGAGTTTCTGACCCCGTACTCCTATCTACATGGTGTTGTCTTTCTAGTTCTAGGTGTAGTTGGTGGTTTTCTGTCCTGAGTCTCCCTACTTCTTTCTGTAAGTCCAACAGGGCTGCTGCCAACTCATCTATAGTAGGGCTAGGATGGGGGTTCTCAGATACTAAACCAGCTCCTTCCATATTCATCGTCGTTCGGGTGGACTTAATACGTGGGCTTGGCTTTCTGTCGCCTTTTTGACCCACCTGTGTGAAGTCGTAGTCCCAATCCACAGGAACGACGAGAATACCCCCACACTCTCGAGGTCAGTCCACGGAAGCGTGAACCTGTATACACTCTAGCAGGAGACAGACCCTGAGAGATGTGGGGACAAGGTTTGGAAGTGCTCACTTGATTCCCCCAGCGGGTGTCTCCTAATGAGCACAGCAGAAAACAACCTGCAGCAAAGACAATAAAGACAATAAGAGTGATTACTCGCTATTCTCTTGTAGTTAGGTAAGACTACCATACATTCTAAGGTTTAGGGTGAACTATGCTCTCCCCCCCCTCGTTTCCCTCTTACCAGCTGGACATCTCGTTATGCTGCAAACAGCGACTCAGCTGGGACTTGTAGAATCAGCAGGACAGCGGAGTAATATCCGCCAGGCAAATCACAGGAGGGCGGAGTCACAGTTGGTAACTAAAGAGAGGGGAAAACTACAAGCCCAATAACTAGACTTGAAGGCTCAAATGAGAATACAAAAGGGTTATACCTAGGTGACTTGTGCAATAAGGCTCTAGGGAACATAAAAGTACATAGAAGGAGAGGTGGACTCCTTCAGGCTTCTGAAACCCTGCGAGGCATTACCTTAATAAAAGAAATGTGTGACCAAAAGGTATATTTACAAGCACAACACGAGTGCCAAGAAATTATATTGAGGATCCTCAAACGAATTTCCTTAACGCGCCCCAGTGCGTGTAACCACAATCACCTACAGCTGCTCTCAAAGCGCGTCGAGCGCGAATACTGGCAACAATGTATCCGGCTGCAATAGCAAACGCTTTAGGGGACTGGGGAAAGTAAAAGCTCTAACCGAGCGTGAGGGAGAATCTACAATGCAACAAAGTTGCTTTTCCGCCGCGGTCGCGTAGCTCTAAAATACACACGCGACTGCTTCCAACTAGAGACAGGGGACTCGGAGATTCAGGGACTATATTCAAAATGCAGCATAAGGCATAGATTAAGGTCTGAAAGGGATACAGGAACAAGGAATGTGGCAGCTAACAGCAAAGCGGGCTCCAAAGGTCAACAGGAACACGGTGAGGAAGGGCGTGGACTCAGGACTCTACGAATCTGAAAGCCAAGCACCGGTTTGCTGCTGAGGAGAGCTATTTAAGGAGGGAATCGGTTTAAACTCCCCCCACCTCCTTGAAATAAGGGAGCGTCTAAAAATACATGTTTCTACTAGCTTCTTTCCCTGAATCCCAGCAAGGATACAAGAGGCTTGTCGTGTGACACCCCATTTTATTAGGTCCCATAACCGGGTCATGTTCCTCCCGTTACAAGCCAACAACAGATCCTTCCATCGTTCCTCATCCCAGTTTCTTTTAGCATCTCTTAAACTGGTTTTATAGTGTGCCCTAGACTGTTGGATGGTAGTGTGGTTCCTAGATTTGATGGCTTTCACAAGGGCTTTATGAGAGGACCTACAGCGGTCGTTATACCATGAGATGGGTTCTGACTTACATTTCACTCTTATCGGGTTAGAGTTTACAAAGAACCTTTTCAATCTACAAAAGAGCTCTTTGTGGATTACTGGCAGTTTAGCATTGAGTGTCTCCTGCGAACCGCAATCTTTGATTTCCCCCAATGATCCTAAGACTAATGCCCTGATTTCTAGCAAGTTCTTTTCGTCAAGAGCCACCTTGTCCCAACGGACCCTTCTCAGGTCGTTACCCAGTATTACGTGGTTAGAGCTGCAATCCGGCTCCATAATTGCTGTTGGGCCAAAACTCAAACCATTCAATGTAAGCACCTGGGGGTTATGGTCGCTTTCGAGGTGGAGATGTACTTCCATGTCCAAAACATGATGCCAAAATTCTACTTTTACTAGGATATAATCTATCCTACTTTTGTGGCGCCCGTTATCAAAGGTCGCCACCCCCATTGCATCAGACTTCGTCCTGCCGTTGACTGCCCTGAGGCCCCATTCCAGACACAACCCTTTAACCTGGAGTGCTACCTCGGTCCATTTTTTAATATGTTGGAGATCCAACTGTGGCACACCCCAAAGAGCATCCACCTCCTCGCTAAGCCTACCATCATCTAAATCCAGTGCCTCAAAACATGTGTTAAAATCTCCTGTGATGATCAAATTGGTGTTATGGACGCTCTCGGCTAAAAGGGTCTCAAAGGCTGCTATAACCTGAGAGCTCCTGCCCCCCTGTTGCCCTCTGGCGTAAACATTAAACAGGTGTAGATCGAGACCTCCTGAGGATCTTACTCTTATGACGAGAATGTCGGGATTGTCGAGAGGTATCTCATCCACAGTTATCCCCTCATTTTGCCTGACCCAACATGTTAGACCTCCAACCGACCTCCCCCTCAAACCCTTGATTGCCGGTTTCGAATTGTTTAAATAACCAACATGGAATACATTGATCACAGACCAGGTTTCTTGGAATGCCCAGATATCTACTCCATTAATAAAGGATGACCAATCGACTAAACCAGCTTTAGATTCCAAGCCCGCTATATTCCACGAGGAAATGATCATAGATTCTTCCTGTGAGATAGAGGGCTGGGACCCAATGGCAGCTTCTGGGGCCATGGGGCAGCAATCCAGGGTCGTTATAGCCATGGTGGCTGTGGAAGAGGCCGGGGTTAGGACCGTAAGATCTACTGGAATAGAGTGGCTGGTAGTAGATGACACACCTCCTAACCCAAGAACATCGGTCAATGCTCCCCCTAGGGTGCCCGCCCACTGTCAATCTATTTCTTCAAGTGAAGAAAGAGCATCGAAGCGATTGTTAAGCTGGATAGAAAAGTCAGGCCTAGGATGGTTATGTCTTACTATATGGGCATCCCAGTGACTCCGGGGCGGGTGCTGTTGGTAAAAAAAACAAAGGGGGAGAATGGCAATGGAGGCCCCATCAACTATTTTGTAGCTGGCTGCCTCTAAAATGTGACGGACAAAACCCGGGGACCTGAAGCTTAGTACTACACAGTCCCCTTTTAAAGATTTGGTAGATTGCCCAACCCATTCAATCCGTCTGGCCATTTTAAATTCCTCAAATAGGCCGTCCCCAAGGTCAGTCATTTTATTCAAGTAGTGTAGGGCCTTGTTTTTAAGGGAAGACCAATGTTCTTGTGTGCCCTGGGGAAGGGTGGGAACATTCGCTAGGATGATCGTGTAGGGGGATGCTTCGGGGGACAGAGGAAGGTAGGGATGCCTCAATTGACGACCAACATTGCTGTTGTTGTTCAACCTCCAAGGGCTCTTTGGCGCTGATATCCTTTGGTTGGATGTTGTCTCGACATTGCTGGACCCACTTGACTGGATGGTCCTTGTGCTTCCGACTATATCTGCCCCAACCTCGTGTAAATTAGCTTGTACCATAGCGCCACACTGGTCCTTATGAATGTCCCCCACCAAAGCTAAAGTGTTACTGGTAGTGGCGGCCTTAGGATGCTGAGCCTGGCCCTCTTGTGATAGGCATGCCAAAACATCCTCAATCCTTGCTAGTCTGGTGTTAACAGAGTCCAATCTTTTGATGAGCGGCTCAAGTAGGACAGCTAGTTGCTCCTTTAAAGCAGAGGAAATGTCACTTCTACTCAAAGGGTGGTTAGAATCAGTAGAAGCTTTAAAAGAGTTATCAATGGGTGCTGAGGGTGCAACACTTGAGCTACCAAAAACAAATACCCCGTTCGTTGCAGTAGATGGCAAAAGAGGTTTTTGTTTCATGGTACTGCGTCCCTTCCTTACTTTTTTCTGTGGCATTTTATTGTTTTTCCCTACCACTTTCATCCTTCTTTTAGTAACACCTGCGGGGGTGCACGAAGATCTCGGAGAAGGCGGCGGGTGGTGCTCAGGGCTGATTGTAACTGGACTGGGCGTCCTGGTCCGTGAGCGGACGTTGGAACCATCCGCTTCAGGTGTTAACCGAGTGGCATTTGAAGGTGCACATGGCAGAGACCCCCCCCTAATGTCCTGGGGTCTAATGAGAGTCTTCGCTCGGTGGCCTCTATTTCATGGATTAAAACAGATTCTGCTCTTTTTAGGAAAGTGTCCAAAGTACCAAACACCTTGCCAGCCGTTTTCCATTTGTTCATTGTAGCACTGCTATAATATGAGCACGGCCCACGTTCACACTTACTACCACAAGGAAGAGGAACTATATAACTACTAAAGTAATGTTAAACAGACCTGCTCCAGGTGCCAGGGAGACGGTGGATTGCACTGAAAAATAAGGTGGTCCTTGTCCCGGCCTTCTCCCGGCGCGTCCCGCACGCGTCCTCGCAGGGCGAGGGACTAGGAGGACCTTTTAGTGCCTCCTGGCGTGTGCTACACTGGTGTCCTGGCCCAGGGGATCCTGGGTGCTGTAGTTGTCCAGGGCCGGCGGAGCCAAGCCCGGCCGGACCTTCGTTACTGACAGGGGGGGCGGAGCCGAGCCCGGCCACGAGAACGGCAGGGCAACAGAGAGCAAACAGGTGAAAAATGTCCTCGCAACGGTTGCAGGTGAGCGCCCAAGGGAAACCATATCAATCCTCAGTCTTTCCCTTCGATTCCAGAGAGAGTCACTCCTGCTCATTGGCCGCCGCACCAATGAAATCTAAATGTCTGAAGACAGGCAGTGACCACAGGACCCCTCTGTACTGCACTGGTCAACACCCACAGATGGCGTTTAGACTGACACACCACTCAAGTTCACCACTAAAGTTCACCACGGCTTGATTTGGGCTTAACCGGTGAGATGAGCTGCGGGCCCCAGTGCCTCCAATACCGGCCCTGGAGCCAAGACACAGCACCAAGGACAGACAAAGCAAGCTGGATCAGGGCCCCCCCCCAAAGTCACACTATACGATGCTTCACAGCTGCACAGCCACCTCTTACTCTCTTGCTCAGCGTCTGCTCCGCTGGTGGCAGAAGTTTAATATCCAAAGATGTCTGAAGGACTTGGACGTGGTACGGCCGGAAGACTCGCTGTGCACTCTACTCACTGTTGCTGCTTAGACTTGCAGTTCTTCAGGCTTGCAGCTCTTCCGGCACTCCACAAGCACTCTGCTCTCCAGCAACAACGCGGCCAGTGGGGAAAAAGAGCAGCAGGGCCACGGGGGATGAGAGGGGCGCGAAACTTGGTCGCGCACTGCCGCCCACAACCGGATGGTATTTTCATTGGGCCCCCCCACCATAAAAACAAAACAAAACTCAGTGGGAGCCGCGAGGCATGAAGCGGCAATTCGGCGCCTTCTCGGATGCTTCCTCAACAGCACTACCCTGGACGTAGCATTCTTTACCGAAACCTGGACCACCACCACCTCGGGACCGGACATTGCCATTGCCATTCCCCAAGGATACAAGATCTCCAGGAAGGACCGCCCCACCCGCCCGGGAGGAGGTATCGCCATCATCCACAAATCCACCCCCTGCCTGAGCACACTCCCCGACGAGCCCACAGACCTGATGAAACACCTTCACTTCAAGATACTGGCCAGCCCTACCTCCACCCTCCGAGGAACCCTCATCTACCGACCCCCTGGACACCGCAGACTTTTCGCCAACTCCATCACAGACATCATCTCCCCGCATGCCATTCATCCACCAACTACACCCTACTGGGAGATCTCAACTTCCACCATCGCGGAAAACGATGACGCCAACACCGCAGCCCGAACCAGGCCCAGATAGATCTCCGACAGCGCCAACACCTTAGCCCCCCTCAAGAAAAACAACAACACCCACACCAAGAAAGCTAGATGGTTCCCCACCGAACTTTGAGAGTCCAGACGCACTTGCTGCCGCCTCGAAAAGGCCTGGAGGAACACCAAATCCACAGAAGCCCACAACAACTTCAGAGCCGCCACCAACTCATCAGAAAAACGAGGAAAAAAGCGATTGAAGACAGAATCTCCACTCATGCACACAACAGCAAAAAACTCTTCAACATCATCAAGGAGTTCGCCCAACCCACCAGCGAGTCCACCGACATCCCTCCCTCACAAGACCTCTGTGACAAACTCAGCACCTTTTTCCACCACAAAATCAAGTGCATCTACGACAACTTCGACGAAGACAACCAACTCACTGAACCCTCACCACACCCCCGACACCCTGAAGCCAGCGATCGACAAGTGGACAGCCCTCTCCACCGAAGACACACTGAAGACGATGAAGTCAATCCACTCCGGGGCCCCCACGGACCCCTGCCCCCACCACATTTTCAACAGAGCCGCCGACACCATCGCACCCATGCTCTGCCACACCATCAACCACTCCCTGGCAACCGCCTGATTCTCTGACGACTTGAAACACGCTGAGATCAACCCCCTCCTGAAGAAACTCTCGGCGGACCCCGCCCACCTAAAAAACGACAGACCCATCTCTCTGCTCCCGTTTCCAGCGAAAGTCATCGAGAAAGCCATCAACAGCCAACGCGCCACATTCATCAACGAGCACAACATCCTCGACTCCTCCCAATCCAGCTTCAGAAAAAATCACAGTATGGAAACTGCCCTCCTCGCCGCAACAGACGACATTCGTACCTCACTAGACAAAGGAGAAACAGCAGCCCTCATCCTCCTCGACCTCTCAGCGACATTCGACACAGTCTCTCACCGCACCCTAATACACAGACTCCAAGACGCAGGGATCCAAGACCAGGCCCTCGACTGGATCTGCTCCTTCCTCTCCGGCAGAACGCAGCGGGTCAGACTCCCCCCTTTCCTCTCGGACCCTACACCTACCACCTGCGGAGTCCCCCAGGGGTCCTCCCTCAGCCCTACGCTCTTCAATGTCTACATGGCCCCCATCATCAGAACCTACGGACTCAACATTGTGTCATATGCAGACGACACCCAACTCATCCTCTCCCTATCCAACGAACCCAACACCGCCAGACACAACTTTCGAGAAGGCAAGGAAGCCGTTGCCAAATGGATGAAAAACAGCTACCTACAACTAAACACCCAACAAAACGGAAGTACTCCTCATGGGCCCAAACCCAGACGCCTGGAACAACACCTGGTGGCTGCCTGCCCTCGGAAGCCCGCCCACCCCCACGGACCACTCACGCAACCTGGGAATCATCCTGGACTCAGAGCTCAAAATGGACCACCAGATCAACTCCGTCTCGTCCTCCTGCTTCCACACCCTCCGCCTCCTACGTAAGACCTTCAAATGGATCCCCCTCAAACACAGAAAGACCGTCACTCACGCCTTGGTCACCAGCAGGCTCGACTACGGCAACGCACTCTGTGCCAGAATAAACAAAAACCTCACCCGCAAGCTACAGAACATCCAAAACGCCGCCGCAAGACTGGTCCTCAACCTGCCAAGACACTGCCACATCTCCCAGCACCTACGCACACTCCACTGGCTCCCCATCGAAGCTAGAGTCACCTTCAGGATGCTAACCCATGCTCACAAGGCCCTCCACGACAACGGACCAGCATACCTGAATAGCCGACTCAAATTCCACGCACCCCAAAGGACCCTACGATCAGCCCAGCTCTCCTACGCCGTTGTCCCCCGCACCAGAAAGACCAGATCGGGAGGCCATTCCTTCTCCTTCCGCGCGGCCAGAGCCAGGAACGACCTTCCGCTCCACCTCAGACAGATAACATCGCTCCCCATCTTCGCAAGAAACCTTAAAACCTGGCTCTTCGACAGACCCCCTCCTTGATGGACTGGAACCTGCGAACCCCCCCCCCACCCCCCACCCCCCTCAGCGCCTTGAGACCCTTATGGGTGAGTAGTCGCGCTTAAGAAACACCTGATTTCATTTGATTTGAAGGATTGTGTGCCTGTAGTGCTTGACCACTCGTTTATTTTAATATTTGTTATATTTTTTGCCAAAGTTCCTTGCATTTGCATGGTTGCATAAATATATATATACAAAAAGTTATGGCAAGCTTATCATAGCTCGGCCTATAAGTTTCACCAATGCTTTATATGAATGTCACCTGGCTTTGTAAAAGTCTAAATCTGACTAAGGAAACAATTATGTGTTAACCACTATAAGAATATTTTTTATGTTCCACTGCTTCAAGTGATAGTTTGTAAATGATGTGATTTATGAAAGCCTTTCACTTCTGTTAACTATTTATGAAACATTTTGGGGGAGAGGGGTTTTACTTTGCAGATATCTCACACATCTTTTTAACGCAAGGGCACTGCTTGCATAATAAGCCACTGGCACACGAAGCACTCAGCAATCCAGAAAGTTGTTGTGTTTAATGTCAAACTTTGCGCAGTATCCAAACACAGCTTCCTGGTGCTCGTGGAAAGCGCTGCAATACCTTCAGGTTGGGTTTGCGCTATTTAAAAACTTCAAAAACTGAAATGAACAAAAAAGGTTGCAGAGCAAGCTGCAACACTCCTAATGTGTGACATGAGAGCAGCACCTTTGAGGCGAGCGAAGGGGGGCTCCAACATGGATCCCCAGAGTGAGAGGACATGGAGCAGCAGTCAGAGCTGCGGACTCAGGAGCTAGGGATCCGTGTTCGAGCCTCGGCATCAGTTCAACGTCCTGTGGATGATTGTGGGCAACTCACTTAATCTCCCCCCCGGCTGCCCTAAAATTGACTAATTCAAAAAAAAGCATTGATATTGGAGGGGTTGGGGGGGCACTATTAATGGAGGGGTGGGGATGGAGGGCACATGAATATTTAAGTGGGCAGGCAAATTAAGCTGCTCAAGGGAAGTAAACAGAACACTGGTGCAGAGGCAGCTAAACACAAGCATTAGTAATACAACGACTGCGCGAATGCTGTTGACGCCGAGCCCGGCGGCGATGGAGGCAACTTTGTCAATCCATGATTTTTAAATGTTGGCCTCCTGGTAGAAATCCACCTGGCAGCTATCTGGTCCAGTGCATTCTCGAGGTAGAATAGGGTCCCCCTGCCCTGATGAAATTGCCACAAAATTACTGTCAATAAAGCATGTCGAACGTTCAGGTCAAAATGGTCTAAACATGATACCTTTGTTTTAAATGAGTATGGATAAAATAAAATGAAAAGTATTGGCTGCGTATTTCCGTAAATCTATTTTAGCCTTTTGGGAGTACCACACTGGGCCTCCTCTCTCTACGTTGGTCTTTAGGGATTTTTTATTTGGACTTGGACAATCACCTTTTTGACACATGCTTTCTTCTCACTTACATATATTACATATATTTTTGGGAGTTGGTTTTCAGTTTGTGTCTTGGAAGTGCCAATGATGACGGTGAGCGTATTGGCGAGTACCTGCCAACTGCTCCCAGGGCGTTGCTTACGTGAGGCACTTCCTCGACCCACCTCACTTTTTTATTTTATTTTGAACACTTTGCTGATTTGAATACCTGCCAAACATAATTTGTACTCCTTCCTGCTTTCTATATGTTTATAACACAGACACACATGGGGGATTTATGATTAGATATCAATTCCTGTCTCGCAAAGATAAAGAAGTAGCAGTGTTACATCCCTCCAGAACTTTGACTTAGGTGTGTGTTTCATAACCAGGGTTTTTATTTTTTGATTATACTGAGTGGAGGGGCCTCTGGCTTATTTTACCCTCTTTGCTCCTTTTTTTGTATATGAAAATATCGTTTGCACCTTTGTGATGACTAATAAGCTGCTTTTTTATTAATCATGGTTTGGGACAAAGGGACAAAAGGAAAGTGCTCCCTGATAAGTATCACAGGAGTAGAGGGGATGTGGCAGCGGACGTAGCTGCTGACTCAAGGGCTGGGTATACCGGTTCGAGTTTCTGCAGCGCAACATCCTGTGATTCTGGGCAAATCACTTAATTTCTGTGGATGATAAATTGGGCTAGATAAATCTGCTAATTTAATTTAACGTATAACGCAAGTCAAAAATCTGAACGAGGCAAAACTCTATGGAAAAATAGTTCCACTAAAGCAGATGTTAACAGTATTTCGGCTACGGGAAACTAATAAGAGAAGCAAACAAGGAACAAGCATTGGTAAATGCAGGAAAATATGCAACAGCCAATAGAAATGGGTTAAAAGAAAGTGGCAAGCAGAGGAGCCAATGAAAAGCGAGGGTGCATGATGTAAGCAACTTTTAAGATTTATATTAAAAACAATAGATTTTACAAACACAGTTCAAGCACTATGTAGGCGAAACCTAATAAAAACAATAGATTTCACAAGCGTAGTGCAAGCTCTGTGCAGGCGAAACCTATCAAGAATACAGTGGTGCACTAATCCAAGAATCTAGTTGAAAATAGTCCTCTTCCTAAATGTGTGCCATGCAGTCTTTATGTTTTTACTGATAGCAGCGTCTCTCTCAGGATACAGTTTTCTTTTTACTTTGAAACAAGGATTCACTACAAACGCACATGTTTCTAAAACAAAATTTTCTATGATATCTTAGTGAGGCCAGCTTTTGTTGAAAAGCATCACTGCATGTTATTTTCACTGACACTCAGAACTGTTAGTATCATAATATCACATTACAAAACATGTTGTCACTAAAAATCACATATAAAGTCATAGCTGGAAAAAGTTGAGCAACATTCCATTTATGCCGCTGTGGCTCCAATTACCCTGTTTCGAGTCTGGAAAGGTGACAAAATACCATGAGATGGCCCTGGGCGCAGACAGTTGAGCAAGCCACACTAGCAGGTGTCATATAATCAATTTATGTGTATGAGGTCATAAGGAGAAACAGTGTTCTTGGTCCTCTCTGAAGAACGCACAGCATTAACATGAGATAAAGGAAGTGACGTGACATTGCAGATCTTTATCTCACTACTACAGGTGGAACTTAAGTGATGTATTATAATAACAGTATTCTTTAGCAAATACTTGTACTTCAAAATAATACCACTTATCGAGAATCTTGCAGCCTTCTATATAAACATGCACAAAGAGATCAGTTTGATATGATGGTTTGTATATTTCATGCATTTGCTTACAAACTGCATGGAACATGCCTCGTTGTTATTTCCATGCACACAATAAATTCCATTTTCGAGTTCCTGTTTTTTCTATTCTTTTGCATGTTATTTGAAATTATTGAGAATTTCACTTATGCAATGTATGAAGAAGTTAAAACAGATACTTGCAATGTCCCCAGTGTTCAATCTAAAATAAATATTTCACACTACGTTGAATCAGTGACATTTTTCACTGATTACACCATTTGAAAGGTAACTGCTAAAAGCAAAATTCAACTTCTTTTTCAATGCGCGTGTCAATTACAATAGTGAAAAAAGACTAACCTTTAAGGAAAACATTCTCTTCATTTGCTGATGACATATTTTCAAATTATATTTTGCCACATTTCTGGTTCGAGGTTTTTGCTGTAGTGTTCGAATACCTCCGAAGCTGTTTTTTGTTTGTTGGAGAATGTAAAGTCTACTCGCTCTCTACTTCCTGTTACAAGACATAAAGGGAATGTTTGTTGAAAGCTATAAGTAGGAAACAGATGTGGTTTTCCTGGGGGCGTCTATTACAAAAGCCATACCTTCCCGCATGCAAAATGGTACATTGTGTTATTATGTTATGACAGCACCTAACTGGAGGAAAAGTAATTGGCCCGCACAAGAGCCAACGTGTTAAACTAGAATTGCTTTTTGATGTGTTAGCAATAGCTATGCCATTTTTAATATTTTTACAAAAAAGCTCCTGTCCCAGTCTTGGGTTTTCATACAACTTAATGAGTTTCGTTTCCACGTGGATGGCTTGGTTTTTGAGAAATGTGTACGTGAGACTTGTAACGCTTCAGAATGTTCTTATCGCCCTGACCTTATCTTGTTTTTGTAACTTTCCTTTGTGCAAGACATATCAGTTACGCAGAGCATGTGGGTGGGAGGAAGTGTCTGGGCTTGTTTTTACAGAATTTGTTGTAACCAGTTGATCTTAACTCTGAGTGCAGCGCATCCTGTTATTGTCTCGTAAGTGTATAAGAAGCCTTCTGAAAAGTCTGAATTCAGCGCACTCTTGCACACCCTCTGTCTGAGGCTGCGCCGACCTGTGCCCACTCTGGAGTGCTAGATAAACGTAGCTTTGTTTTCTCTCCTACTGGTTTGACTCCTTTCTGTATGCAGTGGATGTGAGTGGTGAATTTGATACCAGAGGGAGGAGAGTTGAATTTTCTCCCTTTCCACAAATGGCACCTGAACAGGGACTCCTTCGAAGATAATCCATCAGTAACCGAAGACGACCTGAGGACAGGGGTCATGCGGACGGACAGAAGGACTGTGGGGATCCCTGCCAGAAGAGACTTGTTTCTCACTGCTGCTGTCCAATGTCCCATGTATGTTTCTTGTCTAGAGGTCATTTTGACAGGAGTCCTGAACGGCCTGGTGAAGTCTGACCGGTTGGTCCAAGGAGTCGGCCATCGGGAGACCTAGTAATATCGTGATGTGCACATAAATCAGGTGAGTCTGTTTCAGTTTGTATTGGATGATTGTATTTGACCAGAAAAAAAAATTATTTGCAAATATTTTGTTAGGTAAACGAAGGACCTAGGGTTTTCCTTTACGATGCCTAATTTGAGTAAATTCAGGATATGGTGTTGTTGTATACATGGTAATAGGAGGTTGGAGGAGAGACAGTCTGTCCCTCTTGATTGTAGTCCCAACTATGAGATGTCTATAAAACATGGGATAGGACTGATTTTGTTTGGCACATTGTGGCATAAATATACCAAACCAAATACAGACTTGCAATGGCCAGTGACTGATTCGTTTGACCCTGCCAAAATAGGTTTCTTGCAGGAACAGTTGTTTAAGAAACAGAGTAGACAGGCCATGTTTGATGCTTTGCGGACTTGGCAGAAAGAAGTAAAACAAAGACAGACGAAATTGGAGAAAGAACAACGGAGACGAGAAAGACAGACTGTGACACAACTCGCTATTGCACATAATAAAGATAAGGCAGAACAGACGATAGAACAAATGGACAGGGAATTCAGATTACAGACGGGAAAAAGTTATATGGTGTATAGCAAAAAGTGCAGTGAAAATGACCCTCTGATGGAGGAAATGCTAACAACCAGAGACACGCCACCACCTTATGCCCCTGTGTATCTCAGTACCTCCACACATAGGCCTGCCTCCCAATGCACCCCAACCCCTAATATTCCCCTTACACTACAGCACTTTCCACATCAGGTCCCAGTACCCCAACTTACACCAGTGATTCCCCAGACGCTAATCTCGAGATTTTCATCCACCCATTTTATTAGAAGGCAGTCCCAATTTTCAAATGAAGAAAGGAAGATAGTGTAACAAGATTGTATACAGTGGGTGACTAATGTCCTGTACACACGGAAAGATGTGTGGAAAATAGTAAAACAATACTGTCCCCATACACAACATTTTGCAGGGGCTCAAAGACATCACAAGGAAGGATAGAGGGGCACAGGGAACAGAAGAATACTTAGGGAAGTAATAGAAGGAGAGTCTGACGTAAAGACTCTAACTGCCAGGTGCTCAAGAGGGCCAACTGATGAACAATAGGATCCTATACCACTGAAGCTCAGACGGACACTGGGAACATTTCCTTTCTAATTATACTCTTGGTTAAATTTGTCTGCTCTATCTTGCATCCTTTTGGCTGGCCTGTTAATGAGGAGTAGCAGAAATTTGTACCCTCACCATGATATGGGGTTTGGTCCAGACAAGGCAAAATTGCATGTACTGTTCTTCCCATAATGGTCATAGCAGCTGTGAATAGCATATCATGGCTCTTGGAAGTTAAACACTAGGTGCCAACCCTTAGCGAAGAGGAGCAGATTTCCCTGAGATGCAATAGAAGGGCTGCCGCAAATAATATTTCTGTGAACACCCACAAGAGGTTTTTTGGGAGAGGAACTGCTTGTTATCCTATCAAGTCTTTCACTAGTCTGTGGACTACTTATCCATTGTCTCTTGTCAATTATACATATACACGGCCACCATAGTTTAAAGAGATAAGTGGGAGGTTTGGGTTGTGACAATAGCACATACTGTGATAAGTTCTATATATAAGAAAATAATATGACTCGGGTGGGTTGGCATTATAAACAATTGTCAGTGCCCAGGAAAGCTGGTTATTATGCAGTTTGTTGCCCTATAGTGAACTTTGCTGATGCTGAATTGTATGTAAATTGTTCAGGAACTATCCTCTACAAACCAGCATTATCCTTAGCCAATAAGTCAGATCCTGCCACTGCTGGAATGAATTATAGATGTAGTGCAGTGAACTGTGGCCCACCATTATATGCTCATCCGGGGTTCTTCCTCCTATCCAATGGGACTTATTCAAATGTGCACACTGGCACGTGTGATGTAGCTTTGGGAATGGCACTGCCTTTAGGGGTTCCCTGTAAACACACCAAACCAAGGATAAGATGGGTGAAAAGAACATTTACAAAAGAGTTTTGTGAAGGGGTAACTGATTTGGAGGTAAATAATTATAGTATGGTATCACCTTTGGGTATATACGATCTTCCATATTCACTTTGGGTGGCATGGCAATGGCCCGGGAACACAAATCTAGGGAATACTTTGGATGCAAATTGCAGATACTATCCAATACCAATATAGCAGCATTAACAGACAGTACAACACAATTAGAAAGCATGCATGTCTATTCGGAGCAGACCAGGCATGCATTGGATTTCATGCTGGCTAAAAGTGGCAGAGTTTGTGCTATCATAGGAGACCATTGTGTGATAGGTATGAAAAATATGGAGAAAAACATAACTGAGCATATTATGGATATAGTAGACAATTTGAAATGAATGGAAAGTGGTAATTGGAGTTGGTCCTTATTTGGAAGCTGGGGTTGGATACTGAAAGAGATTATTTATTTTGTAGCAATCCTGATAGTCTGTTGTATCTCCATTCAATGTCTTCCCATGATATGTACCTCATGCTCCTCTATCTATTCATCACTTAAACCACCTCCAATCTCAGTCCAAGAGCAAAATAAACAATTGATGCAGCATGAAGAGGTACAGGCTATGATGCTGATCGATGTTGAGGTCCTCACTGATGTTGATGATGTTATTGAAAAAGTTCCCCTGTGGTTTATCAACCTTCTTCTACCAATATTGACACCTACTCTCCTATTGCACTGTAACGCCCTGAACGTCTCAGGATCGTTTAACAGACACGACAATGAGGACGCAACCACTTGTGAAGGGTTAGTTCTTTTAATGAAGGCAAATAAAATACAAAGAACAAACAAAAGTTATAGTCACTGGAATCCTCCAGGCTAAGTACGTTACCAGCCCACAGCACGGACGGTCCTAACCGTCCTCTGCATATACGCCGATCCCGGCGTATGCCAACAGAGGGCAGAAATGAAATGGCCGACAATGCCAATCGGTAGGCTGTGAGGGGCACGAAGAGTGTTGGGGAGAATCGAGGAGTCAGGGAAACACCCAGCCGGGGTCTCTACCTGAAGGGAGCAGCCGCTCAACCTCTTCCTCAGACTGCACCGGGACGCGGAGTCACCTCCTGGTGATGCGTCACCGATACCCCAATCACAAGCAAGAAGACTGAACCGAGAGCAGCCGCTCGATCGATCCTGTGGACTTCCGAGTCTGTAACGCGGCAAACACCTCCTGGTGTGCGTTACAGCTGGCAGTCCCTGTGTCTCTGGTCGGGCTGGGAGTTACGACTCCAACCAGCAAAAGCGCCACTGCGCTTGAACTCAGCCGAGTCAAAAAGCGAAGCTCAATGGTTGACCGGTAGAGCTTCCGGGTCCTTCACAGGTGACGATGGTGCAAGACACGGCCCAGGGAGTAACGACTCGACCTACCTCCGTTCTTGCCTTACTGGAGCACCACTCCGGAACACTGCTCTTCACGAAGCAGGTACGTCGGTGTAAACACAATATCCGACAGCCTTGTACCTCCCGGTTCCTCCCTTTATAGGGCGTGTTTTCCTTGAGTTATGTAACAGCTCTCCTGTTTACATAAGGGCGTGTTTCCCTTGAGTTATGTAACAGCTCTCCTGTTTACATAAGGGCGTGTTTCCCTTGAGTTATGTAACAGCTCTCCTGTTTACATAAGGGCGTGTTTCCCTTGAGTTATGTAACAGCTCTCCTGTTTACATAAGGGCGTGTTTCCCTTGTATGACAGGAATTCTTGACAGTACATCCTCCCTCTCAGCGGCTCCCCACGGGTCCAGCGCTGGCAGGAAAACGCCGATGGAACAAGGAGACCAAGCGCGGAGCATGAACCCCTTCAGCCGGTTCCCATGACTGTTCCTCCGGGCCATAGCCTTTCCACGCAACCAGGTACCACAGCTTCCCCCTGCGCCATTGGGACGCCCGTATGCCCGACACTTCATACTCCACCTCCGACTCCACGCATACCGGCCTAGGTGTCCCAGACGGCTTGGAGGGTGCTGGTTTGAGCAATGATACATGAAAGACAGGGTGTATCCGCAATGACTGGGGCAAGCACACCTTCACGTTCACGGGACCCATACACTTGGTAATTCGATAGGGGCCCATGTACTTGGGATGGAACACACTGTTCTTTCGAAACCTCATGTTTCTTGTGGATATCCAGACGTAGTCTCCAGTGCGGTACAGTGGCCCGGGCCTTCTCTTCCTGTCTGCCGCAGCCTTGTATCTTCTCTTGGCCTCTATTAGGACAGCCCTTGAGCGCATCAACGTGTCTTTTATGTGTGCCACCCTGTCCGCTGTGGCGGGAATCCTGTCCTCTCTGAACGGATGTAGAAATGGCAAGAACCTGGGATGTTGGCCATAGTTGCTATAGAACGGAGATGACTGTGTGGAGCTGTGAGTGGCGTTGTTATAGGCTATCTCTGCAACCCATAGCAAGTCAACCCATTCTTCCCTGCCCTGGTCCACAAAACATCGCAGATACTGTTTGAGCGTTTGGTTCAAGCGCTCGGTTTGGCCGTCCGTTTGAGGGTGGTAGCTGGTGGACAGGGCGGTCTTAACATGCAGCGCAGTGCACCAAGTCTTCCAGAATTGCGCAGTAAACTGCGACCCCCGGTCCGACACGATCACCCCAGGTAATCCATGCAGTCGTACCACATTCTTTAGGAGTAGTGACGCCAATTCCCCGGCCGTAGGGACTCTCTTGCAGGGGATGAAGTGCCCCATTTTCGTCAAGTAATCCACCACCACCAGTATTGCCGTCATCCCCTGGTCTACCGGTAGGCCCACCACGAAGTCCAGTGATATGCTATCCCATGGTCTATCCGGGGTCGGAAGTGGATGTAAGAGCCCTTGGGTTCGGCCATGGTCGGCCTTCATGGTAGCACACGTAGGACACTCCTGTCCCCACCTCCTGACATCCACTCTCATGGTTGGCCACCAGAAATGCCGTCCCATGCTAGCCACCGTTTTTTCAAAGCCCAAATGACCTGCGCATGGAGAGTCATGGCACCAGATGAATGCTTGTTTCCTTAGCCTAGGCGTGGGTATCAATAGGCACCTGCCCTTCAGGGGTATCCCGTCCTTCAGCTGCCATTCTCTGTGACTGAGGAGCCACCTCCGCCATGCGAATGACCTGATCCCTCTCTTTATTCCCCTCAGGAAAGTATCCGGTTGGATAACCCCCAATACCATCCTCGGGGAAATGATGGAACGCTCGGTTGCAGGCAATGGTTCCTTAACTGCAGATTGACGGGACAGGGCGTCCGCCTTCCGGTTTTCCGTCCCCGGCCGATATGTGATGCGGAAGTTGAACCCCGCAAAGAAGATCATCCACCGCAGCTGCCTGGGAGAAAGGTGTCTAGTGGCCGTCATGAACTGTAGGTTCCGATGGTCCGTGTACACCGATACCACATGTCTTGCCCCCATCAACCAATGCCTCCATTCGGTGAAGGCGTCCTTGATTGCGAGAAGCTCCTTCTCCGCAATATGGTAGTTGCGTTCGGCGTCGTTGAGTTTGCGGGACATGTACGCAATGGGATGAAGCACCCCTGTGTCGTGGTTGCGTTGGGACAAGATAGCCCCCAGCGCCACATCCGACGCGTCCGCTTCCACCACGTAGGGGAGATCCGGATCGGGGTGAGCCAACACCGGCGCCTTACCAAAGGCGCTTTTCAGGGCCTCAAAGGCTTTGTTCGCTTCAGGGGACCAGACAAACTCCTTGGACTTCCTCAGTAGCTGTGTGATTGGGGCCACCACTCCTGAAAATCCATCTATAAACCGCCTGTAAAAGTTGGCGAAGCCAATGAAACTTTGGACGTCCTTCACGCTTTGGGGCACCGGCCATTCTTTCACCGCCTTGATCTTTCGTTCTGCCATCTCCTGTCCCTCTGGACTCAGCATCACTCCGAGGAATTCCACGGATGTGACGTGGAAGTCACACTTGCTGAGTTTACAAAACAGCATGTTTTCCCTCAGCTTTTGGAGCACAGCTTTGACGTGGTGTACGTGCTCCTCCACACTGGACGAATAGATGAGGATGTCGTCGATATATACGACCACGTAGATATCCAACTCCTCTCTGAATACCTCATTCAAAAAGTACTGAAAGGCTGCCGGGGCGTTGCACAGACCGAACGGCATGACGAGGTACTCAAAAAGGCCGAACCTGGTCTTAAAGGCGGTCTTCCACTCGTCTCCGTCCCTCATGCGCACCAGATGGTATGCCCCTTTCAAATCCAACTTGGTGTAGATACGAGCTTTCTTTTTTTTTTTTTTTTTTTTTTTTTTTTTTGAAACCGTTTATTGCAATCTCAAATAGTTACAAGTATGGGCCTACAACCGTCTGGCCGGCCGCTAGAGTGGCAGAAGCATATGACATATACACAGAAAAATCTCTTGGCGGTGCAAAAAGGTAAATCAGGGGATATCAGTAGTGCAGGCCACATGACTCCAACCCCACAATACGGTTTCGATACGAGCTTTCTTGACCTGTTCCAGAAGTACACTGATGAGAGGCAAGGGGTACCGATTTTTTATGGTTATCGCATTCAATGCCCTAAAGTCCACACAGGCTCTCAGCTCCCCATTAGCCTTCGGGATGAAGAAGAGTGGCGAGGCGGCCGGAGACTTGGACGGGCGGATGAATCCTAGCTTGAGGAGTTTATCCAGGTACCCCCGGAGATGCACGTTTTCAGGCTCCGTCAGGGCATACAGCCTGCCGCTGGGAACGCTGGCCCCTGGCACCAGGTCGATCTGGCAGTCAAACTGTCTATGTGGTGGTAGCACTTCCGCCTTCACCTCATCAAATACATCCTCAAAACTGTGATAAGCCTGGGGGAGAGCCACATCTTTTTCTGCCGCTGTAGCCACCGTCTGACTCCCGCTCTCATCTGCGTCAAGGGATTCCGTTCTTATTCCACAATGCAGGATGCAATACGGTGACGTCATTTCGATGCGATGTGTTGGCCAATCCACAAAGGGGTTGTGTTTCTGTAGCCACGGCAATCCCAATATGACGCCATATTGGGGCGCTCGGATGATGTTAAAATCGATTTGTTCCAAATGGTTCCTCCCATATCTCATCGGAAGGACCCCCGTGTGCTGTCCGATGGGCCCCGTCACCAATCGCCTTCCGTCTACCGCATAGACGTCTTCGGGTACTGCTTTGGGAAGAAGCACTAGCCCTAGCCTGCATGCCTCGTTGTGGTCCATAAACATGCCAGTGGCCCCTGAATCCACCATGGCCACAACGGGTATCCACTGGTCATGCACTCCCACGTGCACCGTGATAAACAGGTGTCGTTGTCCCTTAGTGACCGAGTTGGAAAGTGAAGGGATGGATGAGTGACTCCGAGATGCCCCTTCTCTGGTCTTGGAGTCCTCTAGTTTTCCGCCGGTATGTCCACCACGGCTGTTACCGACCGGTTGGCCCGATAACGTGACGTCTTCGGTTTGGCAGGGCATTCACGTACGTAGTGGCCTTTTTTGCCACAATATAGGCACAATCCTTGTTTACGGCGTGACTCTTTCTCCGTGGCTGTGAGGCTCGCTCGTATTGCGCTGATGTCCATGGGTTCTCCCTTGGATGCGGTGGAAGTTTCAGGACTTCCCACCGTCACATAGGATGGAAGGGATTTTCCTTTTCTCCCATGATCCCCCTTTCTTTCACTTAGCCTATGTTCCAGCCGTAATACCAGGTTGATAAGGCCCTCACATGTCTTGGGTTGAGGGTCAATATGAGCCACGGCGTCCTTGAGCTCATCGCACAGCCCTTGATGGAAGAGCGCCGTCTGTTTAGCAACAGGCCACTTGGTTTCCACAACCAGCCTTCGGAACGCGTTGAGATACTGCACCAGGTCGTTGGATCCCTGTCTCAACTCAAGCATTTCACGGTCCGCCGTGTACGAGTCAGCCCTTCTGTCGAATACCTTCAGGAATTCCTCGCGAAAAGCACCCCAATCACATAAGAGGGGGTTGTCCCTGCTCACCAGAGGTACGGCCCATTGTGCCGCGTTTCCAGCCAAATAGGATATAAGGAAAGCCACACGAGCCTGACTCGTGGGGAACGCCTTTGGTTTGCACGATAAATGTAGCGCCACTTGTGTGAGGAATACCTGCACTGTGTTAGGATCCCCACTGTACCTCTCTGGTGTTGCCAAGGGGATGGCTACCGGCATTTCCACTACTACCGCAGGGGTCTGGTTCGTGAGGGAGGTGCTGGGCGTGAGCGGGTCCAATTGGATAGCATCCAGTCTGGCTTTTACATCGGCTGTTTCTTGCCTAGAGGCAGCCACTTCAACTTGCATGGCCATTAAAGCAGCCAGCACATCATCAAGTGTTGCCATGTCTGTTATCGACCGGGAGACAGTTAGTGTTATTAAGGTCGGATATTTTGTAACGCCCTGAACGTCTCAGGATCGTTTAACAGACACGACAATGAGGACGCAACCACTTGTGAAGGGTTAGTTCTTTTAATGAAGGCAAATAAAATACAAAGAACAAACAAAAGTTATAGTCACTGGAATCCTCCAGGCTAAGTACGTTACCAGCCCACAGCACGGATGGTCCTAACCGTCCTCTGCATATACGCCGATCCCGGCGTATGCCAACAGAGGGCAGAAATGAAATGGCCGACAATGCCAATCGGTAGGCTGTGAGGGGCACGAAGAGTGTTGGGGAGAATCGAGGAGTCAGGGAAACACCCAGCCGGGGTCTCTACCTGAAGGGAGCAGCCGCTCAACCTCTTCCTCAGACTGCACCGGGACGCGGAGTCACCTCCTGGTGATGCGTCACCGATACCCCAATCACAAGCAAGAAGACTGAACCGAGAGCAGCCGCTCGATCGATCCTGTGGACTTCCGAGTCTGTAACGCGGCAAACACCTCCTGGTGTGCGTTACAGCTGGCAGTCCCTGTGTCTCTGGTCGGGCTGGGAGTTACGACTCCAACCAGCAAAAGCGCCACTGCGCTTGGACTCAGCCGAGTCAAAAAGCGAAGCTCAATGGTTGACCGGTAGAGCTTCCGGGTCCTTCACAGGTGACGATGGGGCAAGACACGGCCCAGGGAGTAACGACTCGACCTACCTCCGTTCTTGCCTTACTGGAGCACCACTCCGGAACACTGCTCTTCACGAAGCAGGTACGTCGGTGTAAACACAATATCCGACAGCCTTGTACCTCCCGGTTCCTCCCTTTATAGGGCGTGTTTTCCTTGAGTTATGTAACAGCTCTCCTGTTTACATAAGGGCGTGTTTCCCTTGAGTTATGTAACAGCTCTCCTGTTTACATAAGGGCGTGTTTCCCTTGAGTTATGTAACAGCTCTCCTGTTTACATAAGGGCGTGTTTCCCTTGAGTTATGTAACAGCTCTCCTGTTTACATAAGGGCGTGTTTCCCTTGTATGACAGGAATTCTTGACATGCACCTACACTGTCACCATATGTTCCAATTCAGCCCCTCGTTCTGACCCATCGTAATAGTTTGCCAAAGGTGTGTGATGATACTTGCACTGTACCTGAATATGTGCATGTAATGTCATAAAAGACTAGTATCAAAACTCTTTAGCTAATGCTAAAAGGAGGGTTTGTTAAACTATAATTGCTTTTTGGATGTATTAGCATTACCTATGTCATTTTAGATATTTTTACATTTTAAAACTCCTGTCCCAGTCTTTGGGTTTCATACAACTTCAGAAGTTGTGTTTCCATGTGGATGTCTTGGTTTCTGAGAAATGTGTATGTGAGACTTGTAACGCTTCGAAATGTTCTTATCACCCTGATCCTATCCTGTTTTTGTAACTTTCCATTGTGTAAGACATTTCAGTTACGCAGAGCATGTGGGTGGGAGGAAGTGTCTGGGCTTATTTTTGCAGAACTTGCTGTAACCAGTTGATCTTAACTCGGAGTGCAGCCCATCCTGTTTGTTGTCTCACAAGTATATAAGAAGCCTTCTGAAAAGTCTGAATTCAGCGCACTCTTGCACACCATCTGTCTGAGGCTGCACGGACCTGTGCCCACTCTCGAGTGCTAAATGAACATAACTTTGTTTTCTCTCTGACTGGTTTGACTCCTTTCTGTATGCAGTGGATGCGAGTTGCTAATTCGATACCAAAGAGAGGAGGGTTGATTTTTCTCCCTTTCCACAAATAAAAAGCCAGGAAAGAGAGGGGCTGGGATGTAGACCCGGGCAGGCGAAACCTAAAAAACAAGTCCAATCCCCCTTAAAAGGAAGGCCAAACCAGACTAATATCCTACCAGAAAAAGCCCCACTGGCGGTGGACATCAAAAAGTGCAAAACGCCAAAATAAAATCCAAGCAATGGACCAAGAGGCACGAGGCAGCACTAACACAACTGTGGCTTTAAGAGGAGGTGGGAGGAAGGATGCTATATTTGAATGTAAGCAGCTAGGGCGCTGAAGCTGAACACAAACAGTGACAGAGCAGGAAAAGAAGAAAAAAAATAGTCCCCCAAAGAACGGCTAAAGAACCATAGCGGAATGAGACAGTACCAAGTCCCTGCTCCTGGGAGAAACAGAAGATAGAAAGGCGGGACAAAGAGGCAGGACTGACCACTAGCAAGCAGGGTTTTTTAAAGGACATTGACAGAGACATATGAAAAGCAATGGCAAGAATGGGGATGGACTAGAAGCCCACAGAGATATTACAGCAGGTCTCAAAAAGACAGCATATCCGCTGTCTAGCTCAACCCATGAAGGGCGTGGGCGGGGGAAGCAACAGGGTGCAGGGGGAACAACACACAGGGTTGGGGCAGAAACAACATGGGGAGGGAAGAGAGTTATAGGACAGTCGAGGAAGCAACATTGAGCATGGAGGAGAGATGCACATGAGCAAGAAAGCATGGTAAAGGGAAAAGTACATTAGAGCAAGGGCAACTGGGAGTCTAAGGAGAAGAATACAAGTGAGAGAAGGCAGCAAGAAGCGAGGCAGAGGGAGGGAACATTCGATAGAGGCAGCTGGAAGACACAAGCACTCTAGGGACTGCTTTACGAAAAAGAAGAAGGTATTGTTAAAATTAAGCAGTGGAAGGATATAAGTATAAATGCCACGCTCACGGGGAGAGGCAACAAACTTCACCTCAAGCCTTTTTTAAATAATAGTATATTAAGACTTGGGCATATTCCATAAGTGTGGACAGGTTCATATGGACCCTGCCATGTCAAACCCCAATGTATGTCATGCAGATTTTGGTCATGGTACAGATTGCATGGGAGGAATAAGGGTCTTACAATTCTTCTTACAAGCAACTTACTTTTCACATTCCCACAGAAAACAATCTGCTTCAGCATCCATGGCAGCCCACCAAAACTGTGTTCCAAGCAAGTTCAGCAAGGCAGACATGCCCATATATCCTTGATGGCAAGCATTAAATATTGCATTCCGAAGGCCTTCACAGAAACACACGTATCCTTGCAGAAACACATTTAACTATGGCAATAACTGGAAAAAATTATACATATTGTCTTACAAGTTTTTACTGGCAGGCCATCCTGCATGGCCACATTTCCTTACCATGTCTAGCACACCATTCTTTACATCCTCATATCACCATAACCCTTCAGATAACACTTTTCTTTGTAGTGTGCATATATCAGCAAAACATGCAACAACATCAGTCTCATCCTCATCTGAGACATTCATGACATTTTCTGGGCAAGGTCAACTTAAAAGACAGTCCACAAGCTGGTTCTTTGCCTGTCATATTATACACATCAAAACAATATTCATTGAGTTTTAAACTTAACCTGGCAGTGTGAAACAAAGAGGTAAAAATGTATTCATATAAGTTGATCCCTGTGCATTTCATAGGTGATGGCACCAACATTGAAATTTATGGATCAACTTCTAAGAGCAATCAAAAGCTTGATACTCTCATTTCTCTTTTGTGTCCTGGTGTAAAAATTATATCTCCCATGAGTGATGCTGGTAGCTGGCTCAAAATAATTCTGTAGTCTATCCTTAACCTCCTCAAATCATCATAATCTTCATCTCCCCCAAGGGCCTCTACCTTTGGCAATGTTCTGAGCACTTCTTTCCCCTCAAAGCCATATTGTGGCACAATATACCCTTCCTGTGCTCTTCAGGCTTTTAATTGACATCAGTTGCAAATAAATGTTTTAATATCTCATCCTTGCAGAGGAGGGGAGGATACTGTTTGCTTTGCAATCATTTTTGGGGGTCAAACTGCATGTTGTACTTTGAAAGTTTCATGAATGATGAAAGGTATAAGGAAAAATGAGCGAAGACCCAAAAGTGAATGTGAAAATATGTCAGTGATGTGGACAGAATGTGCTTCTGAGAAGATAATCAATTAGATGAACATTCTTACTATTATCAGCAATGGTGGACTATAGCAAAGCAGATTCTTTTACATTAGTTGGTAACATACCTAAGTATCCTACTGTCGGGCTTTGGATGGGCTGTTTATCCTACATGTAACTCTTGTTTTCCTCTCTGTATGCTTGTCTTATACTGTATAGCCCCCTAACGGGAAACATCCTTTACAACGCAGGCATTACAACGCTATGCCTTTACAACACAGGTACACTTACATCGTATGATTTTACAACGCATGCCATTACAACGCATATATAGGTACATCGCATGCTTTTACAACGCATTGGTAAGTATTGTATGGTAAGTGTTTGTTATATTTTTAGATAATGCATGTTAAATAATTTAAGTGATATTTATTTATAAAAGATAATTTATTTATAGTTCATTTTTGTAGGTATTAATATTGTTAATAAAGAGTTAATATGTTTGTTAATAATAACTAATTTATGGAATAGTAATACATTTTGAGTAAGTTAGTACTCGGGTATGAATATTAATACTACTGTTTAAATTAATATGGAAACATTTCTAGAAGATATATTTTTAATTTTAAGTTAAAAAAAGTAATACTCCGGTATTAAGTCTGTTGGTAAATATTTAGGGGCCCATTAGGATGGCGGTCGGAAATCCACCCCGACCGCCATGGAAGCGGAAAACAATCGCCATTAGGCACTGTGGAAAAACCGGCGGCCAAATTAGGATCATCCACCAAAAAACACCGACCGCGGCGGAACGGGGCCAAGAAAAACCGCCCGTAGCGGGCGGTGATTGGCAAAATCCATCCGCGGCGGTCGGATATGCAGCGGAAAAACACCAACCCGCCGCAAGTATAGCGGAGACACCGCACGGGAAATTAGGATATCCCCGACGGTCCCGCGGTACGTACCGCTGTTTCCGACTGCCGCGGTCACACACTGGGATGAATGGGAGAGCCAGCGGAAGAGCGGCAGCACAGTCACCGCTGCAGACGATCCGTGACAAATATGGCGGACGAAGCAAAAAACCCACAATAAGGCCAAAAAGTGCACACAGCAAACTAGCCATGCCCCCCAAATACACAAAACACACCCCAATGACACAACCGCATGGCAAAAAGAAAAATACATTTCCCAGGACAACACACACACCACACCTGACAGCAGTACCCCATTTGGACACACCCACATAGCTGAGTATAAAACCAGCCCCTTCCCTGACCACAATCCTTTGTAATACTCCAGGAGAGAAGGGACATACACCCCAGCTTAAAGGAGAGGCAAAGAACACAACATCACTAGCCACACCACACACAGCACCACCACCACTTCCACACCTGCACCACTAACACCCTGCACATCACACACCATACATATCACAACCACACCCACTACCACTTTGCACACCACACACCATGGCAACACAGAAAATGCCCACATTCACAGAGAGTGAGTTGACAGTCATGGTAAATGAGATAGTCACAGTGGTACCACAACTGTTTGATAGCCTGGTCCAAAAGACACCATTAGCCACAAGGACACAAATGTGGGCAAGGATAGTCCAAAGGGTCAATGCAGTAGGGACCACCCCAAAATCCAAAAAGGAGATCATGAAGCGGTGGCATGATCTGAAGAGGGTTGTCAAGGCGAGGAGAAGCAAGAACCATGAGCTGTCTCAGAGGACTGGCGGTGGCCCTCCCATTCCACCAAAACCATTCACACCATGGGAGGAGAAGGTGCTTGCCATACTGCATCCAGAGAGTCTCACAGGAGTACCCGGGGGAGTGGAGGCTGGTAAGAACAAACAAATGACTACCACCACCCTGCTATGTACTGTCTCACACAACTACAAAGCTACACCACCTAGGACAAATTCCATCCATCTGCACCACACACTCACAAAAACATGTCTCACAGATCCAACATTCACCTACTCCATTTTTACCCAAAACGTAGCTACCAACATTACCATGGGGGCATGTGTACAGACAGACAGCACTACAACTCCCAGCCGGCCCCCTTGTCCCACAGCATCAGCAAGATGGAGTTCTCCCACCACCCCACCCAGAAGCATGTGTCAGCCATTACATTACCCTCATCAAACTTACAGGTAGGTAGCCATCTTCCCTGGGAGGGTGTTTGTGGGTGGGAGGCCTGTACCACTACTCCCACAATGCCCCCTGCCCGCACCTCAGCAGGATGGAGCCCTCACCCACCCCACCCAACCCAGAAGCAGGTTGAAAGCCATTGCAGTACACCAAACAAACTTACAGGTAGGTGGCCATCTTTCCTGGGAGGGTGTTTGTGGGTGGGAGGCCTGTACAACTACTCCTACCATGCCCCCTGCCCCCACCTCAGCAGGATGGAGCCCTCCCCCACCCCACCCAGAAGCAGTTAGAAGCCATTGCAGTACACCAAACAAACTTACAGGTAGGTAGCCATCTTCCCTGGAAGGGTGTTTGGGGGTGGGAGGCCTGTACCACTACTCCCACCATGCCCCCTGTCCCACAGCCTAGCAAGATGGACCCCTCCCCCACCCCACCCAGAAGCATGCGTCAGCCATTACATTACCCTCATCAAACTAACAGGTATGTAGCCAACTTCACAGTGAGGGTGTCTGTGGGTGGGAGCCCTGCACTACCACTCCCACCATGCCCCCTGCCTCCCACCTCAGCAGGATGGAGCCCTCCCCCACCCCACCCAGAAGCAGTTGGAAGCCATTGCAGTGCACCAAACAAACTTACAGGTAGGTAGCCATCTTCCCTGGGAGGGTGTATGTGGGTGGGAGGCCACTCCCACCATGCCCCCTGCATCCCACCTCTGCAGGATGGAGCCCTCCCCTACCTCAACCAGAAGCAGCTGGAAGCCATTGCAGTACACCAAACAAACTTACAGGTAGGTAGACATATTATTCTGTCCTGTGACCCCACTGAGCAGGATGTAAGCCTCCACCACGCACACACAGATGTGTCACATAACAAACCCAAATGTGGGCACATTACAGGTAAGTAGCCAGTGCGTGAACCCACACATTCGTCACAAAAGAAATGGTGCCATATGACAACACCAGCCCTCTCATTGCACAAAGAAGCACACCTACCCCATTGCCAAGCACAGTGTGCACACAGGTAAGCTAAAAAAACTGTCACAGCTACCAAAGTGTGACACAACAATGCACATGTAGAAGAAAGTCAGGGGACAATCATGCACAGCACCTATTGACATGTGCATCGCCATGGGGCAAGTGCAACAAGGACCATTCTAAAAATACAAAAGCATGTGTGGTGGTACAAATCAAGATATGCACATGACAGGACAAAGGTATGCAGGAGATGACAATGGCCAGATGTGACGCCTGCCAGGTCAGACAAATCAACAATAAGTCCTCAATGAAAAACATGTTGTGCCAGTCCCTCGATGGCAACAGGTCCCTGTAATCATGAATTATGCACGGGTCACATGGTATGCCTTGACACCTCACACCAGGGACAAGTAATGAATGTACCACGGCATCATGTCAGGAGGCACAGTAGTGCACAGAGGAAACAATGTGATGATCAGTCAATTGTGCAGTGTACAAAAAGTGAATGACACACAGCTAATACAAAGCTTGCGGGGTGCACTACAATGACCATTTCCCATCTGATCCATAGGTGACCAAGAACTCACTGCAGAGGACAACACCAGCAACCTGCAGAGCCAGTCTCCCCCCCGGTACATGGACTCTCGAATGTTGACTCCCAGGATTCCATGGACGATGAGCTCAAAGTCGGCCCATCTGGTGTGCCAGGGAGCAACAGGTCCCAGGACCCCATCGTCCCCCCCACCACATCTGCGGCAATAACAACTTCACAGCAGACCCTTGCTGTCACGGCCTGTGCGGCCTTCGCCACCACCACCACCAGTGCTGCCTGCAACACCCTCTCTATCCCAGTTAATTCAAAGTCAATTATTACTTTTCTCTGACTTTTTTTTAGATGTTTTAGATTTTATTACTGATAAAAATTCAGTGTATGTTGAGGATTGTTTATAAGAGAGTAAACTGTATACTAAGGAAACTACTGTATTGATAATGTATGCATGAATAGTGTATACTTGGGTGAATGGATTGGGCGTGCTTTTAAATGTTCCATCCATCATCCAAATATCATTGTTTTCTAATCTTACTAGATTATGGGGTGTGCTGAAGATTAGGATTCTCTTTTGAGGGTTTTCGTTATCATGCAATAGGAAAGGTTCATTAGAAGCAGTAACAGAGTGTTCAGGTGGAATTATTATGTCAGCGTATGTATGGGGTGTTACTCTTTGTGGGTTACTTGTCTGTTTTTGACGTTGAATAATTCTTCTCAAATTAGGTATTGTGGGCATACTACTTGCAACATGTGGGGGATTTTGTTGTGATACCTCTATTAAAAGTGAGCCACAGGGTTAATTGGAGGTGGATGCAATATCTTTGATTTCATTTATTCTTTCACGAACTTCAATCTCCATTGCAGAGGCAGAGTGGTTATGGTCTGTGGTCCTTAAAACAGTGCCATCAAGAGTAACCGCTCTGCCTGTGCAATGGGTTGAGCAATATTGCACACACCTCCAATGACACCTGGGTTCAGATAGTCTCTCCTTACAATAAACATACCCACTATGGTTTAGCAGTCTGTTCCCTTCTTTTGGATTGGATGTACGTTGCTTCTTTGGATGGTGTTGCCATTTCTTTTCTGAGAAGAGAAGAAAGAAATAAAAAATGTTATTTAGTTAAAATTTCGTGGTATATACCTGTTTAGAGGGGAAATGACAGTATGTTTCATATAAGTATTTGCACAGTTTACAATGTGTGCATTTTCAAAATTAGTTAATTGTTTTCATTTTGATGTATCTCTTTTTTGTTGTATTTTAACAAACAATCCTGCTTTATTGGGTGGAAGAAAATGTTATTAGTTGTATAGAAAAAATGTATCAGTTTGTCTTACTTTTGAATTGGATGTTGCAATGTTCTTTTGTATTGGAAAATGGGTTGTCGTTTTCTGTGTTTCTGAGAATAAAAACATGTTTTGAGTTTAATTAGATATATGTAGTTGAATGGTGACATTTCCTAGGGAGAGAAAAATTGTTATTTATTTTTGTTGGATTTTGTTTTTGTAATCATACCTTTATAAAATGGTATAGGTTGTTCCTTTTATTTATGATTTTGAGTTGTTTTGTGGTCTGAAAAAGATTAAAGGAAATTATTGTTAGTGTATTAAAAATATGTTACATACTTTTTCAGAAATATAATAGCATATTTTTGGTTAAGGAACAATACAATCATGTTTCATAATTCTATACAATTAATTTGTTAAATTCCAAGAGTTAAATTTGTGTTTATCTGTCAACCTTTCTTATTCAAGTATAATCAAGTTACTTACCTGTTATATGTTTTTTTCTGTGGGAGAAAAAAGATAATTTTTTTGATAATTATTTAAGTACAATTTAAAATGTAAAGAATTATTGATGTGGAAATTACCTTGGTTTGGTTTGTTTTTTTCTGATTGTTTGAAGGTTTGCAAGCTGATTTTTTTGTTGTTGAACATTGTTAATAATGTGTGTTGATTATGTTTTTTGTGTTTGTATGTTTTCACATTTATTTGCTTCTTTTTGGTTGGTTATATTTAAGAGAATTACCTTGGTATATTATTTTGCTGATGTTAAGTGGATCTTGAGATTTCGTTGTTCAAAACTTTCTTTTTGATGTTGTATTTTGTAGTAATCTGTTGATATAAAAAAAAATAGAGTAGGAATAGTAATTTTAACGTATTACTATTGTGCACGTTTATTGAAAGAAGCACCTTTTGGAGTATGAATATTTATTTTAATCTCATCACTATCCAGCATTTTCTCTTAGCCAAGCACATTTTGGAGTAGCAATAGTAATTTTAACATACTGGTATCCTGCAAATTTTCAGAATCAAGCACCTTTTGGAGTTGGAATAGTTATTTTAACTTAAACACTATCCAGCATTTTCTCTCTGGCAAGCATCTTTTGGAGTTGAAATAGTTATTTTAACCTAAACACTATCCAGCATTTTCCGTGAGGCAAGGAGTCTTTCGTGTTGGAATATTAATTTTAACATACTACTATCCTGCACATTTTCTGAATCAAGCACCTTTTGGAGTTGGAATAGTTATTTTAACCTAAACACTATCCAGGATCTTTTCTCAGGCAAGCATCTTTTGGAGTTGGAATAGTTATTTTAATCTAAACACTATCCAGCATTTTCTCTCAGGCAAGCATCTTTTGGAGTTGGAATCTTTATTTTAACCTAAATACTATCCAGCATTTTCTTAGAGTCAAGCACCCTTTGGAGTAGGAATAGTAATGTTAACCAAAACACTATTCAGCAATTTTTGTGAGGCAAGCACCCTTCGGAGTAGGAATAGTAATTTTTACATACTAGCATCATGCACATTTTCAGAATCAAGCACCTTTTGGAGTTGGAATAGTTATTTTAATCTAACCACTATCCAGCGTTTTGTCTTAGGCCAGTATCTTTTGAATTTGGAATAGTTATTTTAATCTAAACACTATCCAGCATTTTCTCTCTGGCAAGCATGTTTTGGAGTTGGAATAGTTATTTTAACCTAAACATTATCCAGCATTTTCTCAGAGGCAAGCACACTTTGGAGTAGGAATAGTTATTTTTACATACTAGTATCCTGCACATTTTCAGAATCACGCATCTTTTGGAATTGGAATCGTTATTTTAATCTAAACACTATCCAGCATTTTGTCTTAGGCCAGTATCTTTTGAATTTGGAATAGTTATTTTAATTTAAACACTATCCAGCATTTTCTCTCTGGCAAGCATCTTTTGGAGTTGGAATAGTTGTTTTAACCTAAACATTATCCAGCATTTTCTCAGAGGTAAGCACACTTTGGAGTAGGAATAGTTATTGTAACCTAAACACTATCCAGTATTTTCTGTGAGGCAAGCTGTCTTTGGTGTTGGAATATTAATTTTAACATACTACTATCCTGCACATTTTCTGAATCAAGCACCTTTTGGAGTTGGAATAGGTATTTTAATCTAAACACTAGCCAGCATTTTGTCTTAGACCAGTATCTTTTGAATTTGGAATAGTTATTTTAATTTAAACACTATGCAGCATTTTCTCTTTGGCAAGCATTTTTTGGAGTTCGAATAGATATTTTAAGCTAAACACTATCCAGCATTTTCTCAGAGGCAAGCATCTTTTGGATTTGGTATACTTATTTTAACATACTAGGTGCCGATTACGATCCGGTAAAAACCGGGTACGAACCGTCGGTCGGAGCGTATTCTCCGTCCGACTCGTACCCGGTTGTAAAACATTACAAACATGGAATTACGATTCGCACCCGAGTACGTGTCGAACTGTACGTGTCGAACCCCCCGTGTACGACTCGAACGTACTCGGGTGTACATACACGGGGGGTTCGACACGTACAGTTCGACACGTACTCGGGTGTACATACACGGGGGGTTCGACACGTACTCGGGTGTACATACACGGGGGGGGTTCGACACGTACAGTTCGACACGTACTCGGGTGTACATACACGGGGGGGTTCGACACATACAGTTCGACACGTACTCGGGTGTACATACACGGGGGGTTCGACACGTACTCGGGTGTACATACACGGGGGTTCGACACGTACAGTTCGACACGTACTCGGGTGTACATACACGGGGGGTTCGACACGTACTCGGGTGTACATACACGGGGGGGTTCGACACGTACAGTTCGACACGTACTCGGGTGTACATACACGGGGGGGTTTGACACGTACTCGGGTGTACATACACGGGGGGTTCGACACGTACAGTTCGACACGTACTCGGGTGTACATACACGGGGGGTTCGACACGTACAGTTCGACACGTACTCGGGTGTACATACACGGGGGGGTTCGACACGTACTCGGGTGTACATACACGGGGGGTTCGACACGTACAGTTTGACACGTACTCGGGTGTACATACACGGGGGGGTTCGACACGTACTCGGGTGTACATACACGGGGGGTTCGACACGTACAGTTCGACACGTACTCGGGTGTACATACACGGGGGGGTTCGACACGTACTCTGGTGTACATACACGGGGGGGTTCGACACGTACAGTTCGACACGTACTCGGGTGTACATACACGGGGGGGTTCGACACGTACAGTTCGACACGTACTCGGGTGTACATACACGGGGGGGTTCGACACGTACAGTTCGACACATACTCGGGTGTACATACACGGGGGGTTCGACACGTACTCGGGTGTACATACACGGGGGGGTTCGACACGTACAGTTCGACACGTACTCGGGTGTACATACACGGGGGGGTTCGACACGTACTCGGGTGTACATACACGGGGGGGTTCGACACGTACAGTTCAACACGTACTCGGGTGTACATACACGGGGGGGTTCGACACGTACAGTTCGACACGTACTCGGGTGTACATACACGGGGGTTCGACACGTACTCGGGTGTACATACACGGGGAGGTACGGCGCGTATATGTGGGGGCTGGGGGGGGTACGGCACGTACCGGGCACCTGTTTGGACGTCTCCATGGTTGTTATAGGAGTTCGGTGCGGACGGTCTTTTAACCATACGGTTGTACATTCGGACGCCCGGGACGGATCGTGATTCCCCGGTCGGACTTCGCTTTTCACGTTTGTACGGTAAATCGTCCGAGGACGTGTCGGACACTTTTTCCGACCCGAGGACGTGTGGGGTATTATTCCCAATGCGACTCGTATGGGCTTTTTACCATGCGAATCGTGATTGCCAGTTTGTACGGCACTTGTACGATTCGTACGGTAAAAAGACCGGATACGAGTCGTACGGGAATTTCTTTTACCGGATCGTAATTGGCACCTAGTATCCTGCACATTTTCAGAATCAAGCGATACCAAAGGGGATGATGGACGGAGCGTTTGAGCAAATCAAACACTCACCCCCAGTCAACTGGATTCAAGCTAGCCTGGCTGAAGAAGGGTGACATACCCTGAAACCGGTCCCAGGATGCTTGTTTCTGGTCCAGGGAGGACCTGGCCTGGCAGTTCGGTCTGGACTGTTCCCATGGGGCACAGGGTCAAGACTGATTTGCATGTGGCTGGGTCCAAACTGGGGTGGCGTAGTGGGCAAAAGAACGATGGATTTAACCCAGATCTTTTGACTGGGGGAGAATGTTTGCATTGTCAGCATTCCGTCCATCATTTGTTTCCTGTAACACTTTTCGCCCTAAGTGGGATGGGTATGCCCAGACGTGGGTCCCTTGCTCACTGTGCCACTGGATTCAAGCTAGCCTGGCTGAAGAAGGGTGACATACCCTGAAACCGGTCCCAGGATGCTTGTTTCTGGTCCAGGGAGGACCTGGCCTGGCAGTTCGGTTTGGACTGTTCCCATGGGGCACAGGGTCGAGACTGATTTGCATATGGCTGGGTCCAAACTGGGGTGGCGTAGTGGGCAAAAGAACAATGGATTTAACCCAGATCTTTTGACTGGGGGAGAATGTTTGCATTGTCAGCATTCCGTCCATCATTTATTTGCTGTAACACATTTTCAGAATCAAGCACCTTTTGGAGTTGGAATAGTAAATTTAACCTAAACACTATCCAGCATTTTCTGTGATGTAAGCACCCTTTGGAGTAGGAATAGTTATTTGAACATACTACTATCCTGCACTTTTTGTGAATCAAGCACCTTTTGAATTTGGAATAGTTATTTTAATCTAAACACTATCCAGCATTTTCTCACAGGCAAGAACATTTTTGCTGAAAATAAACGCTAAAAATCATCTGTATTTTCTTAGAGGAAAGTAGTCTAATTATTAGTTATATTTTTTTAAACATACCATTATTCAGAATTTTTTTAGAAAACCAAGCAAGTTTTGGAGTTGGAATATTAATTTAAATAAAACAAATGTTCTCTATTTTAAAGGATGAGAATACTTTTAGGTGTAAGACTGGTAATTTTAATTTTGCACTATCCTGCACCTTACTTGTGGAAACCATGTTTTTGAATTGATATATTTTTAAAAAGTTGTACTGTACAAAAATGTTTAGACGAAAAGACTATTTTAATTTTGAATATATTTTGTAAAGTGAATAATATTTTTTTTTTTTGGTGAAGTCTCGTTTGTTTTAGTAATATTTAGTATAAAATAACTATTATATATTTGGTTTGAAATGATAAAAAAAATATGTTGTCACTTACTTTAGATATATATTGTCCCAAATAGAGTATTTAGTAAAGTTTGTTGAGGTTTTGTAACAAAAAAAAAATATTAATATGTTTGATTTTAGTTTAGTTGCGTCCCTACAAATTATAAAAGTAGTTATACATATCTATAGTTTGTACTTAATTCGAGTTTTAGCTGGCTCTCTTCGACGATTAGATTTTGAAGTGTGTAATCCCGCGTGCAGCCTCTGGTAATCAGGTAACTACAATTATAAAAATGGTGGATGGCTCCTTTTATACATTTTGTTGTCTTGAACGTTATTTGAAAGTAAAATATGTTTTGCGTATGAATTTTCTTTGTGTTTTTAATGGTGTGTGAGTATGTAAATAATTATTTTGTTATGTTAGTTTTCGTAACTTTTTATTTTTGTATGTTATAACATCCATTTCGGCTATTTCTGGGTCAAAGTAATTTCATTGAAAGAGTTGTAGAACTTTTTTTTTCTGATTTTTAAAACGGAAGTTTTCTTTTTTGATGTTGATATTAGTTGTGAGTTATACTGTTTTTTTGTTATGTGAAACTTTACGAATTATTCGTAGTAGTTTAATTTGTGTAATTAAGTAGTGTATAAAGGTTTGTGTGTTTGTTTTGTGTTTACATTATACATTTTTGAAAATGTTGGTTAAATTTATGTTATATTAAAATGTCGTAAATAAATTAGTTTATATTAATTTAAGTTTTATATTTAATTTATATGTGTATTATCCATTTTGGTATTGTTTACTAAAATTATAAAGTAAAAAAAAATGATTCCGGGAAAAAAAGACTCGAGTAATAATTGTGTTACTCGAGTATTTTTTTTACCATTGGGTAATTTTCTTAAATATTGTGTTATAAATAGGGCTCCCGGTTTTCCGTTTAAACGGATTTTTACATATAAATACAGACGGAAATCTATTTTTCCTTTGTCTGTATTTATATGCAAAAATGGCAAAATACTAGCAAATTATGCAGTGCTGCCATGCTCGAATCTTTTCACGTTGGGATGGGTGTTTTTAAGTTGCCAGTTTAGTCGTTCCCTCGGCTCTTTACAGGTCCCTCGATGCAACTTTACAGGTCCGTGTAGAAACACTGGCGGAGTTTGTGCAGTTGCACATGTGTTTTTGTGGCGTGCTTGTGTAGCGAATGTTGGGAGGGTGTCCTTACCAAGCTTGTGTGCACAAGCCAGGGATGGTGCACGAGGTGTTGTGTGTAGTTGCAGCGCATAATTGTTCATCGACCAAGGGCGCATATTAAATTAGATTATTTACATGCCATGAATGTTCGGTATACATATAGGACAATATCAGCACAGAGGCGCAACTATTTTGGGGGGGGAGACAGGACTTTGTAATGTACAATTTGTCTGAAGCGTTAATAAAATAACCTTCTTAAAAAAAAAGACTCTAAATCCATGGCACAAAGTGGAGAAAGGATCGGGATTCACTGCTTGGTGCATCATAGCAGGGTCACACAGCATCCGGGGGTCACCTTGGCTCCAACATTCTTACTAAACTGTCTAATTAAAATTTTAAAAACTCAGAATAAAGAATTAATATTATTTACTACTTAGCGGACGCTGCGACTCGAACTTAGATTCTCAGGTACGTAGTCGACTGCTCTGGCCGTTACACCACACCCTCTCCTTGAAATACGTCATGAGAAGCAGCTAGTGAAAAAAATTCTGTTACTGCTGCAAGCTCAGTGCAGTACAATGTCTGTCATTTTCCTGACTGCAAACAGTTGGGTGTTGATGTGCAGAGTCACAGAAATGTAATCTATTACACAGCTGACCTCCTTAAAATGAACAAACTGTACAACCAGACTTTAAAAAAATCCCTACGGGAATCCCTTTGTGTCATATATCAAACAGTGGATTTAGATACATTCTAACGGTCCCACGGACGGCTGGGCCTCCGCCCAGCCTCCTTTTGAAGTAGAAAGGCTCTGCCAGTCGGCCTAGTATTTGGAACCTGTTTGAGCACACGTTTCAATAACTTGTTTATCGGAACAGCAGCTCCTGCCCACAAACAAGAAAGTGTACAAGCAGGCACAATGTTAATGTCCTCTCTATCTCTCGCAGAGCTCCGGTTCTTCGCCCGCCCTCTCCTGCAACAGGGTGAGTTCATAGGCGACGCGTATGGAAATAAAATAAAAAGCCCTGCCCGGAACACCTTCATCGACCAAGGGTGCATATTAAATTAGATTATTTACATGCCATGAATATTTGGTACACATATAGGACGATAACAGCACAGAGGCGCAACATTTCAGGTGGGCTAATTCCCCCAGCAGTAGGCAGAGTGGGGAACAGGAGCTCTAAGAAGGGGTGAAAAAACAACAAAGCCCATTAACAAGCAAATGGTCTTTTAAAGACCTGTGAAGTACTTGGGTGCGGCTGTGTGTGTGCCCGGGAAGCTGTCTTAGACACTGAATGTGCTCTCTGCTGACTGCTCTGGACAAGCTTCGATAGACACTGAGAGTGTTGTGCCTACGTCACTGAAATTGTTCCGCCTGCCTGGCTCTAGATAAGCTCAGATGGAGACTGAGTGTTGGGCATTGGTCACTGAAGATGTTGTAAATAAGCTGATGTACAGTGGCGGGCATGGGGTCACTGGATGTGCTCTCTGGTGCCTGCTCTAGAAGAGTCGGGGAAGGATAAAAGTCTGTGTCGTCCGTGTCGAAATGGAAACTTTTAACCATCAGGTTTCACTCTGATCTCAGGGCACACATAAAGATGAGCTCGACTACCATACCCATTCACACATCCAATCTTTCATGTATTCATTCACATACAGGCAGCAGCTTTGTCACAAGGCGCTTCCCGCAGCAATGTCTTCTTATCTCACCAAGTAGGTGTGAAGCCTAGGTCAGATGCCAGTTTCTTCCCATGGTTACTGTGTCCGATAGTTAATAGATTAGCTGGTGTCTAACCTAAACTCACGTGGCCCGTGTCTTTTTCAGTAACCTTTTTTCTTCTCCCCTTTTTATATTTAATTTGACAAGCTTTAGTCAGAGATAGGTTTTGACAGATCAGTCATCAATATGTTACACATTCATGATACATATCTCATCTATTACCCTCTGTTATGTTGCTTATCTGAAAGACCTCAGAAGTATGAAGGCCTGAACTCCTGACTTACGGATCACTACATGTTTCGGGGATGTGTTGTATTTTTTGAGAATTTAGAGTTATTACAAACACCTAAAAATGCTTAAAGATTCCAGCTTGATCAATACACATATAAACATTCACCTTTGGAATCTAATCTTATCCTCACAGTATGAAAGTGAAAGCCACTAGATAAAAGTAAATCTCCATTACAATTTACCAGCAAATGTGTTCCTTTGTTAGGTTTCAGAATAGAAGTCTATAGCAAGCACCTCAGGTGACAAGCAGCACTGTTAAAGGCACCACCCACATAATGAAGAAAAAACACAATTTACTCCTGATTGAGGACATAGTGTTCAGTGGTGTAACAAAGGCGGGGGCCTGAGCTGCAAGGGCCCCCTCAGCACAGTACTCTGGCCTTGGAGTTTCGGATTAAATCCGGAGTGGGCCCTTCTTGTACCTTGCGGGGGGCCCCCTCAAGTTGCATTACGCCACTGCTCAAACACCTTCCATTACCAGATTGCACATTGATTACATTGTCTTCATTCTAAAGAAGGGGTGGCAGCTTGCGTTCTTGCTGGCATCCCGCCCCAATTTAGTTCAGCACCTAGCAGATATACCCTCTGTCCTGGGCTGTCCTGAGAGCTGCCCCAGAAGCTGTGCATCTATCCAGCCTCCTTCAACCCTACATGTGACATTTCATAAACAAACCAGAAAGAGCCTCACTGTCCTCAAAGTCTCTTGAAATGCGCATTTGCTTGTACTACAATGACTAAGTTTTCAGATGAATGTATTGTGTTGACCAATAACAACCAAGGGCATTTGTGTGCATTGTCAATTTAAATAAATGTGGAAAAATACTAGCTGTAGCGTCGTCTTTTGCTTGTGGCAAAAATAAATGTGGATAAATACAGAAAAAATCCCCCAAAAATAAATATGGATAAATACAGACGGAAATGGCAAAAAAATAAATACCATAAAACCGGGAGCCCTAGTTATAAAATAGTATCTGTGGTAGCACTCATTTTAATAAATTTATATAATGTAATTTTATTTATTACTATTATACGTGAGTATTAATTTTAGTACTCAAGTATTAATTTGAATGCTTATGTGTTAATTTCCAATAACCACATTTTAATACACTTCCCCACCCAAAACCCCTAATTTCCCTGCATCCCGCTCCAAGAGTTTATTATAGAAAAATATATATATATCGTGTTGTAAAATTGTTGTAGTATGCATTGTAAAGGATCATTCAATGTATTATACTACATTTGCGTTGTAATGATATGCGTTGTAAAGACTTGCGATGTAATGGTAGTTGCGTTGTAAAAGTTGTGTTGTAAAAGCATGCGTTGTATTTGGATGCGTTGTAACGTCATATATTCCCCTCGAACACCTTCAGGTTCTGTTTGCACTCTATAAATAAATACAGTCCAATAATTTAAATTGAAAGCCAAGTTAACAATTAATTTCAATGCAACATGACTCTTCTCAACAAGTGATAGACAGAGAGCTTTAATAATGCCACTCATTTGTGTTTTCAGAATTTAGCAACTGTGCCTATTTTTATAAGGTATCTTCACTGGTGTAAAGATACAAAGAGCACAACAAAATGCTATTGGAAATGGTTGACTTGATCTTAACTAATGACGTTTTCCTATAAAACAAACAGTGGTACCAACAACTACAAGGCACTGCCATTGGTTCTAAATTTGTGCCATCATATGCAAATCTGTTTATGGGGTGGGTGGAGCAGACACATGCCTGGGCCCAGGCAGCAGCAGAATGAATGAAAGAGATCTATTACTGGGGCCGATACATTGATGATGCGATCGTCATCTGGACTGGCACACAGAGACAAATGAGGATGTACGTTGATTACCTAAATCAAAATCCCTTCAATGTCAAATTTCCACTGAACCTGTCATAGTCTCGTATCCAGTTTCTCGATGTAGAATTTAATGTAACAAATGGTAAACTACACAGTACACTCTTTAGGCAAGAAACAGCACCCTGCATCATGAGAGTGTACATCCTTGCTGCACCATACGTGCAATTCCCTTTGGGGAAATTATCAGAATGCACAGAAATTGCAGCGAGGACCATCATTTTAAAGAACAAGTAGACCAAATAGTTGACGGACTTGAAACAAGGGGTTACAAGAAGTAAGACCTTTTGAAGGCAGCACAGCAGAGAGGGCAAAGTATACGGAAAGCGCTAGTACACTCAGAAGTAGGTTCAGAACAGAAGTCAAAGATCGATTGTCTCTTATCACCACCTATTGTAGAAATAATCATGAAGTCTACAAGATTGTAGAGAAGCATTGGCAACTCCTGAAAGGAGTGCCCAGAGTTGGATCTATAATCAATGACAAACCTTCCTTCATATATAAAATAAGTAAAACTATCAGGTAACTCCTTTGCCCTGGTTACAAAATACCGAAAATGCAGGACACGGGCACCTGGCTTAAACGCCCATTATGTTTTTAAAGATGTGTGGGGTGTAACATTTGTCAACTGGACCTGTACAAACAAAAAAAAATCATATGCAACTCCAGCCAGCAATATACCTTGGGACAATTTATTAATTGCCAATCTAGATTTGTAGTATTTGTGATCATTTGTGGCTGCTCAAAAAAATATGTGGGGAGTACAACATGCCAACTGAGATTATTCATGCAGGAACATTGCAGAGCATGCCTTGCACAAGAAACATCGTACCCATTGCCCTAACATGAATGCAAAATGGTGACAAGCAAAGCAAATTTTCAGTTCCGTCTCATAGAACTGGTTAGTAAAGATCCAAGAGGGGTAGACAGGGAATTGAAACTGTGGCAATGCGAGGCCAATTTGATTTGTAAACTTGGAGATACAAAGATGTCTCAATTCTAATAATGAGTTACATTACTTTCTGTTGTCTGTTTATATGTACAATATCTGGACTATCAATTGTTACCTGTCTTAACATATCACTCCATTCCGGAACAAAGCCAGTGAAAAATAGGACTTTGATATATTGTGGATTTAATGAGAATTTCTGATTGTTGTTGATGTAATATCCTTCTCCTCTCATGTCAAATGAAAGTATGATTGTTAATCTCAACTCTCTCTGTAACCTTCTGACATTTTCCTTTTCTTTTCATTTTCGGTGCCTTCTTCCTACTAACTCTAGAGGTTTTATGTCCTAGATAAAATTGATGTAGGCGACCAAATATATGGTTTTGATATACCCTTCAATGGACTGTATTGTTGTGAGCTACATCTGTATACTTTTCCTGGAGACATTTGTGAATGGTGAATGGGAGAGGCTGTAGATTGCTTGTTTGTGGCTAAGTTTGTTTGTTTGCATTTGGACTTAATGTTTTTGACTTTGTTCGCCTCCTTAAACCCCTGTATCATCTTGGGTGATGACAATGGGAATCTTTGACTCACGTGACCGGGTCCCAGATGGAAACGGTATAGAGTTTGTCGGCATATATAATAACACGCAGACGCTGTCTTATGTAGAAAAGTAATCACAAACCAAAGAAGATGCAGGTGACGGACCTGTTAGATTGCACCTCACTGTGTTACTACTACTGTATTTATAATAATCGGGCACAGTACTCTACCACCTGTCTCCCTTAGGTGCCACTGGCTACAGATTGATAAATCAAATTGAACTTAAGGAGGTTCACCTAAGAAAGCACATTTTGTCCATTATGCTTTCTTCAATTCTTTCTTTATTTCTACATCCGTAATCGCTCATAAAACAGCCAACGCGTTTCGTTCCTCAAAATACAAACTTGTGGAAGTTCATCAGGGCTTTTATAGAAGTAATCAATTGCGCCGTGAGGATATGGTTCAAGAATGAGGTTTTTCTTACAGTAGAGATGTGCTCCAAATGTCAAAGCTTGCCACCTTGATACGTGACCGAGCTTCCCTTCCGTGGCACCTGAAAAGTAAAGTAACAGCTCAGCCAATGCGTTTTGTTCCCAAGCGGGGGAACTTCATCCGGGCTTACAAGGTAATACAAACAATCGCAGCCCATATAGGAACAATAATGGTATACTAGATCCAAAGCGTCAAACGAGGAATAATGCCTCACAGTATCATCATCCAAAGCATCAAACGAGGAATAATGCCTCACAGTATCATCGCACCCAAGGAGTACCTTGATAAGTCCTGTGCTTGTAGTCCACGGTCATCGTACTGGCATGTCCTTGCCCAATAAAGGGGTAAGGTCTATTGTATGTCGTCTAGTGTGTACGGTCGGAGGGTTAGGTTGAGAGCCTGTGATTTGTGAATATTAGCCTTGAAGCCTGCTGCAGGCCAAAAGCCTCCAGCTCATCCAGGAATTGAGGGTGGAGAGGTGGAAGGCTCCTCCAGGGTTGCCAAGACATCATCTGCGTATAAGCTTATTGTGTGGTGGTCTCCCCCAAATTGAATCCCTCATAACTTGGGATTGGTGCAGACTTTGTGCTCCATTGGCTCCATGTAATCCACGAATAGCAAAGGCAACAGAGGGTACCACTGCAGAGTAACACTGCCAGTGGGGAATGAAGTGGAGGAGTGTCCGTAGACACTGACCACCCTTGTGGGTTGGGTATAACTACTAAGAATCGGTGAAGACGAGTACCGGCAGTTGGGATGATCTATCCGTCCTGACTGCCGGACAGGCTGAATTGCTATTGCCCGGGACCACATGAGCATTGACTGCTCTCACGCCCTGACCGCTGCCCGCGACTTCGTGTCCCCGCCTGCCCGTACTAATACACGAGCGGTGCTTGCGGCACCAACGTTTCCGCATGTACTCCTTACGGGGATCCTTTCAGATCTCATCTTCACCGCACCGGACGCCTCCACACCACGCACTGTAAATACAAGCGCTGGCTTATTCAAGCTATCCCATCAACCACGGATGATCCATACTTCATAATTTCCTTACTCTGCCTGCTCCATTCGCCTGCAGGTTCTTTCTAGACTGCCCTGCTCCCTCACCCACCACTTGGGACGCCTTTCCCTTTCATTCAGCATTATCTCCAAACCAAGTAACCTGGTCCTGATGTCGACCTGAAATCAGAGAGGTCAAAATGCCGTCGACCACCAAGCGTCTCTTTTGGTCCCAATGTGGTCAATTTAAATGATTTAAAACAACTTACAACTAACTTTCCTTGTATAATTTTTCCTTTGTCAATGACCACAATTTTGTTGAAATTTTTGTGCCACTTAAGCTGTTCGCTCACTTTTTTTGTGTTACTGCGCCGTTCACTTTCACTAGCACGTTCAGTACACAACCCACTTATGGTTACTTTCTCATACAATGTATTGTAGTGCTGTTATAACTACTTGTAAATAAAAACCTTTAGTTTCTCTACTAATTTCTTTGGGTCTCCCATATTTCTGTTCTTCTTTGTGATTAAATCTGCTTTTGTAAATTGCCATATGAAATATTTCCAGTTGAGATATTGTTCTCCGTATGCAAGATTTGGCAAAAGACCTTTTAAAAGGATGTAGGAAAGCCACCCAGGCCTGGAAATTTGGACAGCTTTTGTCGGGCTATGCTGGAGATAACCTCCTTGATCCAGACTGAGTGGTCTAACTCAGCCACCTGTCCCGTCATCTGTGCGGAGGTACGGGCTTCTTTGAGGTATGCTGTCACTGTGTCAGGTGGGAGATCCTGCGCAGTGTAGAGATTCTGCCCAAAAATCACGGAAAGTCTCCACTATGTGTGGGTTGTGCCTCAACTCCCATCCCTCAGCATCAACCAACACCTGGACTCCTGACTCTTGTTGATGAATGAGCAGCCCGTTAGCTAGGAGATGACCACCTCTATCACCGCTGACATAATACCGGTGGCGAAGCCGAAGCGCCATGCATTCCGCCCTGTCTACATCTTTGCTCGCTAACTGGGCATGGGCTTGCCTCCAAACTCTGAGAGCGCCAGTACTCTTATAAATACGTTCTAGTTCTAGGACTTGATGGGTTAGTTGCTCCCTCTTTTCCCGATGAAGCTTACTGTCCGCAGAAGCTATAGCAATGAACTCCCCCCTGACGACTGCTTTCAGGGCATCCCATAGAATAGAGATTGCAACATCTGGAGTACCATTAATGGCCAAATAATCAGTGATCGTCTTAGTGATCTGAACAACAACCTCTGGGCACTGCAGTAGAGTTTCTTGAAGGCGCCAGGTTCTAGAGGAGGACTGGAGACCAAGGGCCAATGTCACGGTGGAATGGTCGGCTAGAAAGCGGGGTTCAATCCCCACTGACTGTACCATGGAAGCAAATCCCGGTGTACCAAGAAAATAATCAAGCCTAGCGTAGGTCTTATGTCCTTGTAAATAGAACCTGTAGTCAAGCAACTGTGGATTTTCAGATATGTGTCAGGCCCACGTATGCCAACCATCTCACTCATTCTAGGGAAAGGGCCCCGATTGGCCATAGTGTTGCACTGATCTATCAATCTCCTTTTTAAGCACTAAATTCAGGATCCCTCCCAGCAAAACCCACCTGGCCTGAGAGTCCAACACCTCCTTCACTGCCCAGCGGAGAAAGTGTTCCTGCCCCTCATTGGGAGAGTGAATAGTACCTACTGTGATTTTACAGGACCCCACCGTCAGTAAATTTGCTAGCAATCTGCCCTTTATTTCAGCCTGCTTAGATCCTATCTTCCCCTGAAACGCATTGGAGATCAAGATCGCTAACCCTGCTGTTTTAGAAGCGAGAGACAAGAAATATTGATAGGGAAAAGCTTTAGTGTGCTGCCTATGCTTATCCTTGGGGAGAAGATGTGTCTCTTGTACTAAGCATATGTGGGCACCAGAGTGTTCTAAATTAAAGAGAATAGAGCTTGTCTTCAGGGAGGGATTGAGGCTGAGAACCACCAATTGATTAGTCATGGTGGCTTCCGATAGTAAACTGCAATGGATGGTGCCCTAAACCACTCCACCCCACTGTAGTGTAACCTGAGCTGGGGGATGTCAGTGAGTTCAGAGCATAAGTGACAGTATTGAGGACATATGAGCTCTACCCCAGGGTCCAGCAAGAAAAAACTGGAAATCGTCCCTCGGGCCAGAACAAAGAGCAGAGAAAAAACATCATAAAGTTTGTTAAAGTCCAAGGTATACAGTCCCATGGTTTACTTATAAAAAGGGTATCTGTGACCATGGTCCCTGCTCTCCGCCGGGGCCCCCCAGAGAAGTGAGAATTGAGGGAAAGATAAGGGGGAGCAGGAGAGGAGAAAATCTGCGACAGTCACTTTGCTGTGGGTCTCACTGGGTCCCCTGGTAGTGAGACCAAGACTGCTTGTTTCTCTTTGGCAATAGTCTCTGGGTCCGGACGAAGTTCAGCTGGGGAAGATCTTGTGCTCTTCCTGGAACGCACCGTTCGCCTATCCCAGCTGCAGTGCTATTCCTCAGAGCACTCCAGAGAGAGGTCCTTCAGAGCCAGCAGTCCGCACACCTCTTCCAGTGACCGGAGCTGGTGCAGCTTCCCCTCCAGGTGGAAAACCAGACAATAGGGATGCCCTTAGTTGCTCTAAGATGAGAGGTGACAGGTCGAAATGCTTTGTGTTTCTGGAGGGTTGACGCCGCCAAATCCTGATAGAGAGCCAGACTGTGACTCTGAAACTGTATAGGATGCCTCTCCCTGGCCTTCTGCAGGATACGTTCCTAAAGGGAAAAATCGTGAACACGTTAGTATATCTGTAGAGGGAACAGCGGGTAATCTCCTAGGGCTGACCTGTGATTGCGATCAAGCGTGACTGGAAGAGGTCCGTCACAAAGGAGGTGAAGTCCAATACCTCTACTCCGGATGAAATGACTGGGATGCCAGTATTATTGTGACAGGGCCTGTTCTCCAGGTCTTCATCAGGGGCCTGTAGGTCCAAGTGCTGATCCCTCAGGCGTAGGATTTCTTGTTGAAGCTGCTAAGTTTCTTTGTCTCTCCCTGATTCGTGATCTTCCAGGGTCGAAACCCTGACCCCAGTCCATCTATGTAGCGGCAAACCTCCTTAAGGTACCGAGCAAGTTCCTTCTTAAATGATTGGAGGTCCTCACGCAAGGAGGCACACAGCACCTTGAGATAGGAATGAGTAATCGGTGCCTCTGGGCTCCCAGAATCTGGTGCCTCTTCTGCATCTGGGGCGTAATCTCTGGGCTCGCCCCCAGGCATTTTGAGGAGCATATCCTCGAGGGTCCAGTCCCTCTTCCCCCTTTCAGTGGCCATGGCGAGAGGTTAAAGGCTGCACCCACCCCCCCCAGAGTTCACAGGTCTGGGTCAGCTAATAGAGTTGTGATAAACTAAAGTCAAGCTTGAGGACACCCAAGGCGGTGGCTTCCAGGGAAAGCCAAGTATCCTTGCCTGGCGCCAGTGAATCCAGCTCAGCAGGAGCCCAGTGGAGTGAAAGCAAGGAAGAGCTGCACCTCTCAACAAGATCCTGTTCCCTTTCAACAATATTCAGGAGCTAGCCAGGGTGCTCAGACTCCACCAGCTGCAGGGCAAGGCCTAGGTGCACAGAGCAGGCTATGGCAGATGCACATGGTCAATAAAAGTTGGGGTCGGTGTCCACAGGGCCCTCCACCCCCAGAATGGTGTGAGTATCCACCAAGTGAAACAAGGGGGGCAGTCCGGCGGGGCGAGGAAGCTCCTTTGTGGTATTGTCTGGCTGGAAAGTCCTAGTGCACCCCAGATATCATTGGGGAAGCGCTTCCTCTGTGTGTGCAGGTTTGCATCAGGATCCAAATAGTGCAGGATGAGAGGGAAGGGGCCTGTGAAGCTGCACCCCGGCCTGTTGATGATGGGCGGGACCCCCAATTTCCAGAAGGCCCCCCCCTCAGTGCTCCTCACCTCGCTCCAAAGTTGTTCTATGGCGATCTGTGTTGGGGGGACCAGGGCACCTCGTCGCCCCTCATGCTCCAGTTGCGCAGGTCCCTCCCTTGGCTCCCCAGCCTCAGCGACTGGGCTGGCCACTGCTATGCAACCCGCTCCTCTGCTGCAGCCACTTGCTGTCTCCTCAGCTGCAGGCCGCCGCTCTTCCCAGAGAGGGACTAGGCCCAGGGCAACCAGCCCCCAACAATCAGGTTCCTTTGCAATGCCAGCCCCTCCCAGGTAGCCCAGCCTTCTTCAGCGCCATGTCCCAGGCATTCCAGTAGCCCCACCTGTCGAGCACCAGTTGGCTCCAGGCACCCGCAGACGTCTTACCTCAGCTGCTGCCGGATCTCCCAAGCCAGGTAGGGCGGCAGGAGACCCCGTGGCCACCACAGGCCCCAGATCTGCAGGCCGCTGCCTGTTCAAGCTTCGCTCGGCCTCCGGTATCTGAAAGCTGAGAGCGAGCTGGACCAGTGTGTTGATCGGTGGCTCAACCCCATGCAATTTGGCTCCGGGAATCCAGGCCTGGTGGCAGAGAGCAGAGAGAGCAAAAAGTGCATCTCACCCGTCCTCTATCTTGGCCATGCCCCCTGCCCTTTTTTTAAAGAATAAGTCCTCAATCATTTTGTTTTTGCCACAATATGCCGCACTTGGGTTTTCTGGGGCAGCATCCATTTCCATGTGAGAGTCAGAGTGATCGAAGTCTCATTGAGCCCCCCCTTCCCGGTAAAAAGGAATACAAGGCATGGCTGTTCTCTCCCCTCTGCTCTTTGTTCTGTACATGGAACTGATGGCGGAGAGAATAAGAAGCAATGAGGTCATAACAGGTGTCCATAAAGAGAAAACATCCACATATTATACATGTATGCAGACGACATGCTGGTATCCTTCACAAACCTGTTAAATGTACCTCTAGCCCTGATGGAGTAGCTGTACTGTTTTGGGAGGGTCTCTGGCTTCTCCCTACTTTCCACTAGTCTCAGATCATGATTCTACCTGTTCCACAAGCCCAACAAAAAACACTCAAGATTCAACTGGCTAAGGGCCTCATGTAGAGTTTGGCGGAAAGGGTACTCTGTTACAAACGTGGCAGAGTATACTGTCCACCAAACCCTTGGTATGTCCAGCCAATTTAGAGATGGCTGGAGCTTAAGTATTTCTTTGATGAAGCCCCTGTTAGATTCATTGACGGAATACTTCCTCAACAGCACCTCATAATAGGAGCCATCAGAGGAAGGTGATCCACCCTATTTAAAGTAGATGGTGTAATGCTTGTTTTTCCTGTCTGTCACAACCAGGATGGCTGGGAAACAAACAATAGTGACCCGTTCATACCCTAGGAGTAAACTCCCACGGTGTAGGTGTTCATTCGTATTTTTGTTTTTCTGAAGTAAAATCCAACTTTGGGAATTTGTTTTTGAAAAACAAAAAAATTTAATTAGTTGGGTGTTCGCCCATGAAAAGCGGCAGCAGACGAACATCAGACATTTTGTACATTAAAAAGGAACCGCCATGACCGCGGTTCCCTATAATGTACAGAGTTGTACACTGGGCCGGCCCGGCATACAACTCTAATTGGTGGGTGGAGTACCCTTGGGATGGCGGATGCAATGTTCTACCCCATGCAGATGGGCATAAAATATAACAAATTATTAACATCTATCCATCAAGATTTACGGTTTTGGCAATCATTTGGTCTGTCTTGGTTGGGTATGGTGGTTGAAATAAAGATAACGACGCTCCCTAAAATATTACTTCCCTTTCACTCACTCACATTTCAATTCCCAAACATGATCCTTAAGAAAATGTAGATGGACCTGAATAAGTTCATCTGCCCGGAGGTAAATCTTTGGGTGCCAACTAGAGTAGCATACCAACATACAGGGGAGGGTGGAGTTGGAGTTTCAGTTATCTCGGCTTATTACCAACCCCTGTAGACCAGAAATGTGGTGGAGTGAAGCAAGACTGAGTCAGAGAAAAGTTGGTGCTTCATGTATCAAATAATTACAGGAAGACATATTTTGAAGGTGTCAAGGATTCCTAAGAAACACAGAGGCCCAATTACGACTTCTGCCGGTACGGGTACGAGTGGCCCACCACCGCCATGCCCCTACACCACCAAGAATCACTGCCTCCTACCAGATGACAAGTTTTTTGTAGTCAGCAGGTGGGAGGTGTGAAGGTTCCCGCTGCTGTGCCACTTTCAAAGGCAGCGGTGCCTTTGAATAAGGCACCGCAATGGGGACGCCTCACAAGGTTGCTGCACGGCATGGACTGTAACGTCTATGGCATGCTGGAACTGCTGTGCTTGCACACAGGGGCATACATATTGTGCCTCCATGTGTGCATACACAGGGCACAGAGGCATAAGGGGGCAGTGTAGGACCCCCTTTGTTTACTCTCTGCCAGTGTTTTCATGGTGGTGGAACTGCCCTGAAAACGTGGCGGAGGGGAAACTCATAATATGCTTGGCTGGACCACGGCAGTACTGCCAAGCATATTGCGGCCTCTGACTGCAGTGTAACTGCCAGGGAACGGGGATTTCCTGGTGGCGGTGGTCCAACTTCCCCCAATCATAATGGGGCAGTCGAACCACCAAAGCGGTGGTGGCCGGACTGCCACCGCTTCACCTCCACGAGTCTGGTGGTCCTCTGACCGCCAGACGCATAATTAAGCCCAGAGTGTGTGTGTGGGGGGTTCTACTCCTCTCCCGTAATGAAAGACGCTTTAGTGGTTTAGGACAAGGTAGCAGTGGAATGTGAGAATACAACTTGTCCTCCCCACTCACCCTGATAATGGGCAATCCAGATTTTACCCTACATGCGACTGAGGAGGAAGAAAGTACATGGAGAGAACAAGTATTCAAAACAACAAGTATGCAAAAGAATAAGGTGCATACATGATGATGAAGGTATAATTGTCCTCAAGCAAATTAAATCACACTGCGGCCTGCCAGAAACTGAAAGGATATGGTATCTTTAAATTGACACAGATGTCAAACCCCATGCCAGTCACCATTAACTGTCTTTGAGAATTTGCTGATCACAGAAGAAAATGACATATGCTTGCTCTCAGATATTTACAAATGTATACTAAGAGCCAAGCATAGAAAGAAAATCCCCAGCCAAAAATTGGGAAACAGAGATTGGGAGATCCCTCACAGATAAAATAGTGTGAAAAGATCTTCTGCAGAAGAGTAACAGATAGGAGCACATTGGGTAGAGAGGCAGCCCTGAAAATAACCTCTTACTGGTACTTAACCAAAGTGAAGGTTGATTTGTGTGATCCAGATAAATCTGTTCACTGCTGCAGAGAATGTGGTAGGCAGGTGGTCTCTCCTGAGATGAGCCTTCAACCTGTTCATGTGAAACACCCTAGCACCTATGGTACCTACTAAATGGTTAACCTCTACAATTATTTTAAGGTCTGGTAAGGGCCATGACTTTATTCAACTTCTTGAGGCCTGGAACAAATAGGTTTTTAGCACCCATATGTCTTGATTTTCGTCTGAGGGACATCTCCTCAGCTCCCATCATGCTCTTCAGACTCTTGTTGAATATTCACACCATTCCATCAGTGTTGGAGTCATGAGAAGGGGGTGGGATACTCCACCTCATCCCACATTACCTTCATATAACTTTATTTTAAGACAGTGGGTTATTAGTTGTGCTGGAAGTGAGTCCACCATAAGAAATAAGAAGACAAGCTTGTCAGGGTAAAACACAGTTTAAGGATTTAAACCTGAGCTCAGGACCCTGGTAACTATGGCACAGAACAGACATCCTTAACTTAGGATGCTTAGAGTGTGTAAAATATTTAGCAGTCAGAAAACAGTTATGAAGTCCAAACATAACAAAATAAAAATCCCACAACCAATTTAGGTAAAATGACACAAACCGACAAAAATACAATAACAGGAACTGAAATAATTAATTTTGAAAGATTTAAGGCAAAATATTCTAAAAAGCTTCAATCAAGTAGTCGCTGTTTGTGAATGACTGGTACCAACACTTGTTTTCAGGCAACTGCTACAGAATGTGGGTCAGATACACCAAGCGGGTTTGTCCTCGTCAAAGATTGTACCTTCTGACTTAAGGCCTGATTTAAATCTTAGTGGTATGTATACTCTGTTGCAACAGCAACAAAGTATACATAGCACCAAGACTAAAGTCTGCCTACCAAATTTAAAAGCGGGTGGACCTTAGGTGTATTTACGGCAGAGGCTACTCCATCTTGGCTGTGATTAAAGTCCCTCTGACAGGCCTGCGGGGAAATTTAGATGGAAGGAATTAGAGGTCACTTTTCACCGACAGTAAGAGTCAGTGAAAACTGCTAAATGTTCTCCTTAATATGGATGAGAACTCCCATGGCGGAGGGAGCATTTTCTTTATTTTTTTCTTTCACAAAGTGTGAGAAGTTGGCCTGGCATATGCTGGTTACTAGTTATAGTGGCCACCTTGCACCAGTCCAATTCGACTCTTATGGTAGATAGGTTTAAGACAACCTTTTAAAGAGAGCTATCCTAGAGGTAGCTGTGGAGAGCAGCCTTCAGGCTAAGTCTCAGAGGAATGTAAAGCAGCTTGTTTTACCTTATAATCTCTTGAATTACCAAATGAAAGGACACCACACAGGTATATATATCAAATATATATGTATTTATTTCTAGACATACTCTACTAATCTCTTTATGAGATTAGAAGTCAGGAACACATTCAAATATCAACGTTTCACAATAAGTTAAGCATAAATATGGCTGGGGCCCTAGGGGCGTACCAGACCATATACTAAAAAAGAGGTTTAGGAAAGTCGACTTGCAGAATGACAAGGCCTAGGGCATGTAAAATCGCTGGGGCTTCACTACTGCAGTGAAAGCAGGTAAGTAACAGACCCACGGAAGACGCATGCAGTGTGAGAATACAGCCGTGGGTTCCATATTGATTACAATGGAGCAAGTCGCGGTTTGATTTTTAAAGTTTTAGGGTACTTCGAGGAAGTCTACAAGCAAGCCACTTACAAGGTAAGTAATTCGAGGGCCAACACACACTAGGGCACTGGAGTGCACGAGCTACCTCACCCAGGGAAGCCGGGTGCATAGGTGTATTTTGGTGTCGGGTCGCGTCGCTGTTTTCTATGGAGACCAAAGAAGATGTGCTGCTTGCGAAGACTGGAGAAGTGTCCGGTGGAATCCAAGGCTGGATTCAAGATGCAGATGACCTGAAAATTAAAGGGACAGTGTTCACAGTCACTTGCCAGTGACCCGGGGCCAGGAAGATGGATGCCCACGAATGTCGGGTGATTTCAGGTGATCAAGGGTGTTTTGACTCTTCGCTCACGAGGCCCAGGAGAGATCGACGATGACCAGCAGCTGGATTCGGAGTGTCCCATGACGTCTGCAGCTGACTGCGGTGTTGGCAACCGGATTGGAGCCAACAAGCCTTGGCAACAGCAAGTCTCGTGGAAAGGGAATTTAGTCAATGGTGCAGACCAGCAAGGTCTGAGGGACTCATCCAGCGAGGGTGAGTGAGGGCAGGCCTGGAGCAACCAGGGGAGCCCTTTGAGTCGATAAGAAAGTCTTCAGGGCACCCACAAGCCAACAGGCAAGGGATCGTGAAGACGCCTCTTGAGGAAATGCTGCACAGGTGCCCACGGTCACTCGGGACGGGGTAGGCCTCTGATTTTCGCTGCAAAACCTGCTGGAGGCTTGTGCCACAAGTGATCCAAAGCACAAGTTCGTAGAACGCCGTGAAGGGGTTGCACTCGACAATAGTGCACGGTACCCGGGTATTACTGTTCCTCGTCACTCGTGGGGTCCACTCGCCTCAGCTCTGCTGGGGACTCACAATGGCCGTCGAGAATTCAGGAAATCCACTTCCGGGGCTGCAGGGACTTCGGACTCCGGCGGGAGCGGGAAAGTTTGCGACCGTTGATTAGAGTTTTTGGTGCCTGCCAAGCAGGGGAGTCACTCCTTGACTCCAAGGGAGATTCTTCTGTCTTCCAAAGGTAGTGGAACGTCGAAGGGCCAGGATTCTTCTTTGTAGAGCGTCGTCTAGGGTTATCTACTTTGCAATGGCAAGGTTTCCTATCTTATACTAAAGATAGGGGAGGGACTAGCTCTAGGACCACTCCTCTGGGAGGGTCAGGGTAGGGGGTGGTTACACCCACTTACCTTTGTCCAGTTTCGCACCAGAGCAGGGACAGGTAGCCCCTGAACCAGTTTGAACTGGCATATGCACAGAGGAGCCTACTGCTCCCCCAGTGCAGGACTTCAAAGCACTCTAGGAGTGCACCCACCCAGCCCCAATACACTAAATCCTTTCTGGAAGGTAGTGACACCTCCCTGTGATAGGATGCCTATTGTTGGGCCTCCTCCTTCAGTCAGCAGCAGGAGGCCAGCCCAGTGTCTGTGCTGGTGGCGTCCATTTTGTGATGCAAGGGCTCTTTCAGATTTCTACCGTGTTACCACAGTAGGTACATGTCGTCCCCTCTAGAAGGGTGGGATCATACTCCCACACCAGTTACTGGTGTGGGGGTATGATTCCAAGTTGTTTGACACCAGTTGTTTTGATGCAGTCATTCCAAAGTTAGCATTTACCGGTAGGTTATAATGCACTTAAGAGTATATGGTTTAACCGCATCCACAAACAGCCACAAGGAATAGACCCTGCCAGCTGCAAAGGGGCCCTGCTCAGGCAGAGGCACCCCCTCACATTGTAAACCAAGCACCCTGCCCTCAGGATTGATAGGGCCTGCCATAGGGGTGGCTGATAGGTTTATATGTGTGTGTATGGTGAGATATAGGAACCTATACCTCAGTGAGGAGTGCTAACACTACCTCACCCAGGCTGCAGTAGCAGGCCCGTGGTGTCAGATTTGGTCTGCCTCCAAGGGGTGGCATAATACATGCTTCAGCCCCTGGTAGGCCTGTGAAGTACCTATGCCCTTGGTACCTAAGGTACCATATACTAGGGGCTCATAAGGTACCACAGTATCCAATCACTAGTGCATCTAATATGCACTCCATGTCATTTAAGGGAGTAAGCAGATAGGCTGGGGTCCTGGATAGCAGGATCCCAGCCGGACTAGTCAAACACCAGGAAAAAAGTGGGGGCAACCATGCAGTCAGATTCCACCTTCCTACACAAAGAAAATCCAGCATTAGGATTTTCTTCGTGAAAATATATATATTTTTAAAACAGTTTGGTGCAGGGCTACCCAAACTGCAAAAAGCATTAAAGGAACCACTGTGGCAGTAGTTCCTGGCAATGCTTTAAGAAATGGCTGCCTACTTGGCAGTCATTTCTAAATCTAGTAGATGGTACTTCTGCCAGGGTAACGGAGTCATTTACTCCGTTGCCCTGGTGGAGAAACAGGCCATCCGCCAGATTATAAATCTGGCCCTGAGTTTCTAAAATGGAAGTCATAATCCTCCAGTAGGTTAAGGTTGCAGACTGTATATGAAAATATCTTTTCAAAGCCGGATAGCCACTGGATGAGGTCTTTCTGAAGCCATCTGTTTAGGTAAAAAAAATTCAGAGCAGGAGAAATTCTAATTTTGCGACCGCCAAAGTCCTTGAGTCAGTTGGATACTTTTCGTATCCTACACTTGTGCCGTCACTCGGTTAAGATTACCCCCTTTGGACTTAATTCTTTGTATGCAGCTCAAAATCTTTGAGCGTAACAAGATTGGCACCGTATCCAACACAGTCCTTCTAAATCAGCTGCTATTGCCGTAAGGTGAAGGTGAAGATCCGGAGGTCTTAGAAGTCCAATCATTTTCCAAGGTCCAACTTTTCTGAGTTTCTGTAGCAGTTTCTCTTGGTCACTTCTAAGGCTGCCAGGGCCTCTGGGACATCACTTAGAGGCTAGTAATCACTCGAATTTATGATATCAACTGTGACTAGTCTATTTCCAGATACTACCGGTCAGCTGGGTACTACAAGAAAAATGCCTTTTGCAGCTTATTGTGTCCTGTAATCACCCAGGATGTTAGCCAACTGACCCTTGGAGTCTACTTTGTAGTCCTGCGTACAGGTGGGAGAAATTCCAGCCCTTCAGGTATCCAAACAAGTCTCAAACTGCAGGTCCAATCCTCTTCTGTTCTTGCTTGGGTCCAGGGGGTGTTCTGATGAGCTGTGGATGAGGCACCAGCTTTGTTGGTTTCACTAGCCAATGAAAGGGGGTGGCTCTTGGTCATTTTCTAATCAATGAGACAAATGTTTCCAGAGGCAACCCTTCTCACTTTTGAAGCACATTCTGTTAGCCTTACTGCTAACTATCCCACTATTTTGAGACACGTCCAACATGGCAGACTCTTTCTGCCCCTGAAGGGAACCTATATGCCATCTGTGGGTGTTGGGCTGTTTAGGTAAATGAGTAGTTCCCTCCTCTTCAACTACACCAAACTAGTTGAGGACTAGGTCCTTCCCATTGAGCTGGTGCAAGACTGGCTACAGAGAGACTACAGAACAAAATATTCACTTCCCCAGGTCTCCTTTACCACTTAACAATGAATGGGCTGGCCACACCTCGGTCCCTTTCAAGATAATGAAGTTCCTGGATCCTCCCCAGCTGTCCTTCTTGGGCTGATATCTGTCACATTCCTCACACCTAGCTAGGCCATCTTGTTAAAAACCCTAAACCATTGTTCCTGCTCTGGGAGCAGTTTTTCACCTCATTAAGGAGAAGCACTGGAAGGGCCATCTGCCTTGGCAATTTTCCAGCAGGCGTGATGCTAAGGCACCTAAAGTGTGACTTTTCAAAAGTTACTTTTTCTAAATATTTATTTAAAAACTTATATCACCACTGAATTCGATTTTTAATAAACATTAACAATACTGTTTAAATATTCCAGTAGCTTGTACCAAACTGGAGATAGCAGGTTATGATTTTATTTTAAATTCTAGCTTTTCTCATAGGACAGCCATCGCAGTTTACAATGAAAAATATATTTTAGGTGCTAATCAGTGTAGGTACATGCAAACATTAAATTCTGGTATGTGCCATTAATAAATACTAACTTGTTAGGTACAAGGCCTACTTGGTTGTGACTTATTCAATATTTAAAAGTAGGATTATTTTGTGTCATAAAGGTTTATTTTTACTGATCCACTCATTGAGTGAATAGCTGATTGAGCCAAGCTACACAGGCAAGCTGGAAGCTCTTCCCCTGTCCGTCTATTGGATAGGACAAAATGTGCTGCAGTGCTTAGGAGACTATTTCTTGCACCATATACTATAGTCTAACTGAAAAGTTAAATATGCCAATTAGGAGTTAGCCATTTTTACCATGTTTTAGGAATCAGAGTGCATACACTGGGGACTGGACAGCTACGCTCTAGTGTGCAGAGGTCACAAGCCAACAAATTCTGTCCAAAAAGAGGTACTTTCTCACATATATCAATGACGTTTTTTCCAAGTTTGGCGACCATTGTTCTCGAGAATCCAACCCTGGAAAAGATATTAAGTGGACCCCAAGGAATTAGAATCTTTGTTCAAAAGGGGTATCATTGAACCAATTAATTAATTCTTGTGGTTATCTCCTCTTGTAGTTGCCAACAAGCAAAATGGAAAACTGAGGGTTTTTGTTGACCTTTATTGCTTAAACAAGGAAATTTGGCCTGGCTTCAGTGTACCATCAGGTTGAGCTTTAGCCACAGTCTAGGCATCTTACGGCATTTGAATCTCCCTTTGGCACTTGTCAGTATTGTTGCTTGCCCTTTGGGCTGGTGTCTGCAGCTTCGGTTTTCCAGGAAGTGATGAATAACATGCTTAAGGGCTATTATGAAATTCAGAAATTATGTGTGGGGCAAAACATTTTGCCTTCAAACTGACCATAAACCACTAATTGCCCAGTTGTCATCTAAATTGTTGCAATTTGATCCTGGGCAGTAAGAATGGATGTGCAGATTATCTTTCACGTTCATCAGAAGGTTTTGAATAAACACTGAAAAGAGTGATGAAAATAAGTAAGAGTTTATTGTGGCAGCTGTAGATCTGCTGCAGATGTGTGTGCTATCTGAAAGTGAGTGGCGTCAAGCTGTGAAAAATTCATCTTCCATGCTGTCAGTCATGAAATATGTGGAGTTGGGTTGGGCGAAAGAGAGAAATCTAAATTTTGAATTCAAGACGTATGTGAAAGTGGCAGATGCCTTATCGATAGAGGATGGATTGTTAATGAGGGCTGACAAGTTGGTACCTCCAGTGAGCTTGGGAAATGACATTATTGTACGAGTTCATGAAGGACATCTTGGAATGACCATGACATAAAAACAGGTGAGATTGTCTTTCTGGTGGCCCTCTATGGAAAGGGAAATTGATGATGTTGTCAAGGAATGTGTTTTTTGTTCAAGTTGTGATAAGTCTGTGAAATTGCGCACACCACCTTTGTGTCCCATAGACTTGCCATCAGCACCATGGATAAAGTTAGGAATCAACATTGTCAGACCATTCAATGCTCTTGATTTTTCTTTAAGATATGCTTTAGAGATGATGAACTACTACATTAAATGGCCGGAGGTCAAGTTCATGAAGTGGGTTACTTCCAGGGTAATAGTCGAGTTTTTGAAGAATATGTTTATGAAGGAAGGTTTTCCAGAGACTCTGGTAACAGATAATGGTACACAGTTTGTGTCTAGTAATGTAGAATTGTTTTTTGAAAACTAGTGGAATCAAGCATTTGAAAAGCTCACTGTACCAACCTCAGACCAACAGTTTAGGGGAGAGATTTTAACAGGGTGTTGGGAGTGTGTATACAGTGGACTAATTTTAACAATTTTGTTGCAGCCATAGCAGTCAACACTATGTTGTGGTTTTATTGTACCACACCCCATGCAACTACTGGGTTGTCACCATTTGAGTTGTTGCGAGGTCGCAGAGCCACTACCAGTTTTTGCCTTGGTTGGATGAGTAAATGGGTTAATCATGGTGAATGGATGGATGCTAGTGAGGAGACAAGTTGGCATTGTGCAAGACAGACAGAAAGGTTACTTTGATGCAAGGAAAAATGTCAAGGAAATTAAGATTGTAGTGGGAGATTTGGTTTGAGTGAAAAAACCGACACGTAAGGAAAGGTGAATCCAAGTTAGGTCCACCCACCAAGGTTGTAAAAGTGAATGGTTATTCTATGAAGTTGGAAAGTGGTCAATGGTGGAACAGTTGTTGGTTGATTCAGATGAAAGGTGTCAAAGAAAGGTGTCAAAGAAAGGTGTTGTGGTCATAACGATGAAGGTGGAAATTTACAAACGAAGGTGGAACATTGTGGTATGAGACGCAGTTGGAGAATATGGAATGTTCCTCCCTGTTTTAGAAATTAATATTTTACCCTGATGTGTCAGCTGTCATTAAGTTGGGGAATATTTTTTTTTCTTCTTTTTAGTTATCTTTGCTTAGCCTGAATTTCATTTGTTTTATCTTTAGCTTGTTATTTATAAGGCTTGTTTGGTTTTATTTAAAAAGGGAAATCCATGTTGTAGTTTATGTTAGAATTTAGAGTTTTGGAATCCACTGCTTGAGAGTTCCATGTTAAGCAGAGAATGTTTATGTGGCAGTTGATGTTCAGACACTGCTTGAGATGTGTCCTAGGTGGTTCGTTGCCGGATACAAATAAAGAATACAGGAGAAATTCACAGTGACTCCGTGTCGATATTACTACTCAGTAGTGCACATTAGTGGTGCATTCCCAGGATATCTGAGGCCATATTATATATCCAGCGCACTTTTCCTGTTTGCGTCATGGCACACTTTTAAATCAGCACGCCATGTGCAAACAGAGAAAGTGAGCTGTATTACAGTGAATGCACGGTGCCCAGGACAGCCGCGAACTTGTGCTGCCCTGGGGGTAGCATATTCAAGTGAAATATGGAGGGGCTGCTTCAAATTTTCACAGTGCAGGCGGCAACCCACCTACACTTTTAAGAGGGTTAAGAGATTCCTGTGCAGGCAGATGTAGATCCTTCTCAGGAAATGCACTTAGAATCTGGAACTCCATCCCATTCCATATCAGGACTATCCCCTCCTTTTTAAAATTCAAAAGCAGCTCAAGGACCTCTACCTCAACCAGTTTCTTCCGAATGGATAGCTGCCACCTTATTGCTGAATCTTTCCCACCGCAGCTTACCGCCACTTTATAACTAAGTCTTGCACCCCGCCCACCCCTGACTCGTTCCTTGGTCTCCCCCTCCCCGAAAGGACTTTGTCTCGACGCAATGTATATATTACTGTTATACTGGTGATCTCTCTGAGAGCGGACCTTGTCACGAGTCATTGTATATACTACTGTTATATGTTGGGATTTCTTTGCTATTAACTCTGTAAAGCGCTCAGATACTTTTGATTCGTCACAAATCAATGCTTGTATTACTGCTTTTATCGTGTAACTTCGTCGCCATTAATGTTGTGAAGCGCTCCAATACCTTCTGGTCTGGCTAGCGCTATACAAAACTCTTAAATAAATAAATGTTGTGAGTGACTACACCCACCTGCAAGGGGATGTCTCGGGGGGGGGGGGGTCCAGGGATCCCCTCTTTCCCCTTCAGATTGCTCCCTCTAGGAGATGAACTGAAAGTGTGCCACCTTTCTGTGGCGCACTTTCAGTGCGCCTCCTAAAGCCATGTTTGCCTCTGCGCCTGCATACATAATACAGCACAAGCCCAGAGGCAAAGTGATTCCCTCATTTGCATGTGGTCACAGCCCCATGCAAATGAGGGAACACCCTTAAATGATAGTGATGACGCTACATGTGCACAAGCACTATCTGTATTACAAAAGGGACCGCACAAGTGGAGGAAGGGGGTCAATGTTTGTTGGAACACCTCCTCCTGGTCCTGCAGACCATACATTAGACGTTCATGGGACGCCGTTTGAACCATTGCTACCAAACAGTCCTCCTGCGAAGGAGGGGTGGGCGATCTCCATGGTCGTAAGATGCAGAATTCGGCTGTAGAGAGCTCTGTGTGCAAAAGGCAATGTTGTGGGCACGTAAGGTCGGGTGAATCTTTAATATTGTTCAGTAGAATGGTAGATGGGGTAAGAGGGAGTTGTAGGGGTATTGTCTCACTTAGAGTATCTCCTATGTAAGCCCAGAAGCGCTGTATAGAAGGACAGTCACATAAGATGTGGAGAGGATCGCAGTTCACTACCAAGCACCTCCAGCACTTGGAGTGCGGTAGTAGCCCTGCTCGTTGCAATTTCAAAGGTGTCCAATACCAGTCATGTAAGGTTTTGAACAGACAGAATTTTAATCGCACTTCCTGGGTACCTTTGTCTAGTGCTTCTAGGCTATCTGGCCAGTCCTCTTCTTCGATGGTAATGTGCAGGCGTATCTGCCATTTCTTGCGAATACCTCTGTAGGAGAGTTTGTGAGTGTAAGTGGTTAGTTAGTGCACCATATAGTCCCGACCTCACTCCCTTTTGCCACCCCCATATCAGGAGATAATCCAATATTGGCGAGGGTTCCAGTGTCACCCATCACAAGGGTATGTCCAAGCGTGGGTCCCATTCTCACTCTGCCAATTGAATCAAGGTATACCTGACTGACTGGTCCCAGACATGGTGAAACCAGTCTGGGGTTGCTTGTGGTCCAGTTCAGAGAGAATCTCGGCTGGCAGTTCAGGTGGACATTTCCTATTGGATGGGGTTAAGACTAATTTGCATATGGCTGGGTTCAAACTGAGGTGGCATGGTGGGCAAAAGAAGGATGGGTTGGAATTCTACCCCAAACATTTGCTAGTGGTTAGATTTATTGCAAGCATTGATCCCATCAAATTGTGTAAGTATGATGCACCACCCTAAGTGGCAAGGGTATACCCAGACATGGTTCTATGCTCACTGTGCCTCTGAAACCAACTTACAACTGATTGAGGAGCCCCTGTCAAGACTAAACCAGTCTTGGTTTGCTTGTGTTTCAGTTCAGGGAGGACATAGCCTGGTAGTTCAGGCTGGACTGTTTCTATTGGAGCATAGTTAAGACTGATTTTCGTATGGCAGGGTCTAAATTGAGGTGGCACAGAGGGCTAAAGAACAGAGGGTTGTAATTATACCCTGAGCGATTGCTAGTGGTTAGACTCATTGCAAGCACCCCATCCAGCATCTTTTGTGTCTTTGATCTACTTCCGGCTGTGGCATTCTGCGCTAGCACCAGATAAGAAATAATGGGTCATTGGAGACACCCCACCATATGAAAAACTCCTCACTTCCTACACTGTAATGAAATGTTTGCTCTCCAGCATCTATTGGAAATAGGATTTGAGGCAAATTGGCTCTATATGAAAAGATGGAAAGATATTCCGTTGAGAAGGTGGCAAAAAGTGTAGGGTGATATCCCAGAATTAAGTTGCAGCTGCCAGAACACAGAGATATTGTGTAAGGTTATGTTACAATTGTACATAACACCAAATAAAGTCAGTAAGATGCATACAGGCTTAGCGAGTAAATGTAGACAAGAGTACAGAGAGTAGGGAGATGAACTGCATATTTGGTGGTTCTGTCCCGCAATAAAAACATTCTGGAAAGAAGTTTTTAGTCAAATAAAATGCATATTGACTTACACCTACCCCTTACCCAGTGGTGGTAGTTCAAGTTCCGAAGTCGCTTGAAATGCGAGGCCTGTCCAAACATGATCACGGAATGATTAAAATGCAGTTGCACCCTTTAGCAGCATACCTAAATGAGGGATCTTGAATATTGATATGTCCAAAGTCATTACGCTCACTGAGCCTGATGGACACTTTTTTAGAAATGAGGCAAAAGTAAAAGTGATATAGTTCTCAAAATGTGATAAAGGCTGGTATAAAACTATACTGTACATGTTGATTTATTGATATAGAATATGGATTCACATGGTTTGGGGAGGGTGTTGTCACTTAAAGTTGAAGAAACTATCCTATAAATGAATGTTATGTTTTTGAAATAGTGGTGCTTGTTAAAGTTTTGCAAAACACAAGAAAATATTCTTTGAACAAAAATACTTATGGCTTGATTAAAGCCGTAACCAGGCCCTTAGCAATTAAAAAGTTCTCATTGCCATTTGAATGAAAAGAGTTTTGTGATTCAAGAACATCATTGGATACAAAACGGATCCTCAAAGAATTGGTGCACAGAAACAGGCTCAATCGTGAAAATCTTGTTCAGTGTCAATATAGAGATCTCCTCAAATCATTATCAGAGTGTTGGCTTTACACTTCAAGAACAATAGAAAGGGGGATTAAACAAAGGAGCTTTGAGATCTAGACAAGTAACATGTTTGATCTCCAGTTGTGCATTTGCAATGTCCCTTGCCATTTGTGTTTAAGGGAACTCTCCAAGCTTTGTGGTATAATGCATGGCAGATACTTTCTTGGAATGTTTTTCTTTCGGGGTATGGGTTTGACCTCTCCTCCAGATGTCCATGGCAATGGTTGACCGCTCAGCTAGTCTTTCTGTGGTACTGCAAGTGGTGGTAAGCATGCTGATGCTGAGAGCATGGCCTGGCATATTTCACCTGGCAGTTCCTCTTGATTAAACCCCGTTTGTCTCATTTTTAACACCACAAGATATTGGATGAATACTTGGAGGACTTCTCTCTTTTATCTTAGTGACTTGATTCTGGGGACCCATTTCTCTTAGACCCCTCACCTTGTTAGGAACTTCTGTCGCCCTTCTGGTCAGGCTCCTGGCAATGCTGATGGGAACTTTTGTCCCCCTTGAGCTCGGAGCTATGAGACTTCTGCTCCTTCTGAGTAACCCTATTTTCTGCTGATAGACCAGCAGTCTACAGTCTGAGATCTGGATACCCCACACTGGGTTTCTCAGTAAGCATCAATTTCTTCAAAAAGTTAAAATGTCTTTACGAAGAGTGTATTCATGTACAAGTTCCCCGGAGGTAAAAACCCTATTAGATGGGGCCACTGGGGAGTGCAGGGATCACTACTGTTTTTACAACTGATCTAGCAGCTTCAGCTTCTAATTGTTCTTCAGGTCAATTCACTGACATAATATCGTCACTACTAATATCGACCTACAAAATTATCGTCAAACCGTGGGGGTAGCTGTGGTGGGAGGGGTTATGTAGATCCATGGCATCAATCAGCTGGTGCTACAGATGCCGACCCAAATCTCTCCCAGGTAGTTGATGCCTATGAGGGGTAAGGAGCAATGGGCCAGGTTGAACAACACCTCTGAAACACTGAGCAGCTGCAGGCCTCCCAAGACAAAAGACCAGAATGGTTCAACCAACAACTGGACAAGGTCATCGGGGTGCTGAGGAATATCAGCATCCACCTCCGCAAGTTTGCTTATCATCAAAGTACCCCTCCCTGTGTGCCTACTCCATCTGTGCCAACAACATCTGCACAAGCCACTGGGAGGGATGTTGAGCCAAGCATAGATTCCCCAGTACTCCAGGAGGTTGCAGTTATGATTTCCGTGCCCAAACGTTGGAAGGGTTGTCCGTGTAAAGATAAGGGAGAGTCAGATGGTAATGCACCCCCCCAGCCAGTAAAAAAAGGTGCCCATGATATCATCCGTTGTGGGCTGAGCATTCACTTTGTTTACTGTCCATACAAACTGTTTCACATCTGATGGAGGTACAAAGTTGGACTTTGGACTTGGATAACTGTGGCTAGGCTCTTTTGGATTTCATGAGAAAACACTGTCAACTCCAATCATCACATTTTTGTTTTATGAGCATGTCACTATTGTGTGTCATCACCTATGCACCTTGTATTTTAAAATAAACCTCTTTACACATCTATACTAGCTGATGTTGTGACCTTGACTTCAAACCTAAAATGTTGTAATCCCCTTTTTATCACAATGATGAAAGTGTCACCAACCTAGGTAATCAAGTACTTGTAAGTTATAACTTAAGTGCCACTAAGTTAATGAACTTTTGCACAACAAAATAGATATACACTTCCTAACTGTAACCTTTGAGGGTGAGTGTGTGAGTGAGTGCATTAGTGTCATTGTGGGTATGTGAGCGAGTGCTTGAGTATCTCACTGGGTGTGTGAGTGGGTGCATGAGTGTCTGACTGGGTCTGTGAGTGGGTGTGCATGAATGAGCTCATTTGCGAGTGGGTGCATGAGTGTCTGAATGGGTCTGCAAGTGGCTGAGAGTTTCTGAGTTGTTCTGTGAGTGGGTGCATAAATACTTGAGTGGGTTCAGCTAGTTTTCTGCTTGTTCTGACCTTTATTCTTCCTCTTTCTGACCTTTACTTTGCCTTCTTCTGCTCGTTTCTGACCTTTGTTCTGCCTCTTGCTACTCGTTCTGACCTCTATTTTGCCTCTTTCTGCTTGTTTATGACCTCTATTTTGCCTCTTTCTGCTTGTTGCTGACCATTATTCTGCTTCTTTCTGATCTTTATTCTGCCAACTCGCCACATTTGTCGAAGAGCACAACATCCTCGACTCTCCCAATCCGGCTTCCGAAAAAAATCACAGCACAGAAACCCCCCCTCCTCGCTGCAACAGACAACATCTGCACCCTACTGGACAAAGAAGAAACAGTAGCCCTCATCCTCCTCGACCTCTCAGCGGCGTTCGACACAGTCGCCCACCGCACCCTTATACACAGACTCCACGACACAAGGATCCAGGACAAGACCCTCGACTGGATCTGCTCCTTCCTCTCTGGCAGAACATAGCGGGTCAGACTCCCCCCTTTCTTCTCGGACCCTACACCAAGCACCTGCGGAGTCCCTCAGGGGTCCTCCCTCAGCTCTACTGTTGCCGATGCCAGTAACCTGTTGCAGGGATTATGGCCCAATCCACAGGAGCGAAGAGAAGTTCCCCACACTCCCCAGGCCAGTGACCGATATACTTACATACTATATACCTAGGAACTGACCCAAGGAGATGTGGTGAGAGACTGCGTAGGTTTGACTGTCTCAATCCCCCAGCCGCTTCCCTATAGGCAAGTGTAAGGAGGACGGAGGTGGGTCGGACCGGAAGCGGGATACAGCAGCGACGCTGCAACCAGGACCGGAAGGTGGCAGCGGTCTAGCTGCAGCCGGGGGAAACAGGGAGGAGACTCTGACGCAGGTGGAAGAAGGCGGAACAAAGGACGCGGAAGGCGAGGAGTCGGGGAGAGGTACCGGCGAGAGGAGGACAGAAAGCGTGGCGTACGGCGAAATGGTGGAAGAAGACGGGACCGAGAAGGAACAGGCGTGGAGACGACCGACGAGAGGACTATACAACGCGATCATACCCGGTGGGCTGCAGGAAGGAGAAGACGCCCCCGGTCTAGCCGCCACTGGCCGTGGCTCAAGGCAAGTATCCCTACGGGGATCGTTCTGGTGGGGAAGGTGGGGAGGCACGGGGAGATAGGGCACTGGAGCAGTGATAACTTTAAGGCCCCATGACAAAACCTTTCCCCCCCCCCACAAAGACAGCTGGTGACGGTAGCACAAGAGCAAACACCATTTGTGAGCATGATATTGACCCCAACCTGTGTTTTCCTCTTTCTTTTGCTCACCCTACCGAGTGGATGCCAGCCAGAGTGCAGGAAAATGGAAGACCCCAATACACCCTACTACGCCATTCTGGAGCCAGGAGATAGAAGAAGAAGTTGCCTTCAGCCACCTGTTGTGTTGGTTTTTTTTGTTGGACTGAACGTTGTGGCAGCAACTCCTTGCCAAACATACCCTCAACTCTTTGCTATCCCTACCCCTTACCTAAAAGGAAATAAAAGGAGAACAGTACAGATCATATTCCGGCTTCCTGTGGTCCCTTCCAGCCCTATAACTGCCCCGGCCTACTACAGCAAGTCAACAGTGGAAGTAGGTGGAAGAGAACCTGTGGGGAAAACAACAGAACAACTTTAGCTGAATGCCCTCCCATCTGAAACATACAAGGTAAACTCAGTGCCTGCTCTATGAAGATAGACAATCTCTTACGGACTGGACATCTCTGAAAGCAGTACAGTAACAGCTAGAAGTCACAATGTGGCGAACGCTGGATAGTCTTCCAAGGCTGGAGTCAATAATGTAAATAAAATCTTTACAGGAATCTTGTCACTCATAAAAAAAAATGGAAGAGAGTCATAGGGTCTCACAAGTAAAAGTTAAAGATCAGCTGTTAGAAGCATTCAGTGTTGGTAAACACACACTCCCTATCTGTCAACTTTTGTAGGAAGTCTAGTGTGCACAACACATACTTCAAATAATGTATCTAGCTCAGAAAATAAAGACGTGTACCTCACGCTTGTAGGCAAACAATGTTTCCAGTTCAAACACTATGTATCCAGCCCAGAAAATAAAGATGCGAACCTCGCGCCAGTAAATAAACAATGTATCCGGTGCAAAAACGCTGACGCGTACCACCCGTTTAAAAATAAAGAACAATGTAGCCAACCTACACTGCAAACGCGTATCGTGCGTCTGAGGAAACAAAGATATCTAACTATGAAAGAAAATTCAAACGCGCGTACGGGAATTCAATGTCTGCAGGGAGGGCAGGTTTTTTACGCACTGCGTTCTCAAGGGAGGAAAGGTATTTCAGACACAGAAAGATCAGAACGCGGTCACATAATGGTAGAGAGTTAATGGACTATGTGCGAAAGGAGCACACAAGCATACAAAATACAAAAATATCTAACCTGAGGTGTAACTGTCCGTGTCGTCGGGTTAGTAGTCAGGCGTGGGCTTCTTGGTGTCTATCTGAAGGTCGAGATGCAAATAGGTTCTAAAACAGATTCTAATGAAAGTGATACCTAGAAAAGGGCACACAGTTCCTCAGAGCTCAGCAAACAGTTAGGGAACAAGGAAGTTGAGTGGAGGAGAAGGGAGGGGCGTGGAGTCAGGTTCAGGAATTCAAAAGCCAAGCACCTGGGGGCATATGTATCAACATCACCATTTGCGATTCTCAAATAGCGATTTTTAAAGAATCGCTATTTGAGAATTGCAAAACGGGATGTATTAAAAAAATTGCAAACTTTTTGCGATTTCTTAAAATTCCTTAATTGCGATTAGCAAATTGCGAAATCGCAATTAAGTAATATGTTGTAATGTGCTTATTTTCAATGCATTCTCCCTACTCTGGTTCTCTGCCTGCCTGCTCAGCCTTTGATGAGGTCAGATAGAATGTTGAGGGTGGTTTGGATTGGAAGGGTGAATCAGTTGGTGAGAAGGGGCTGAGCAGGGAGGACGCTGCTCCTGGTGGGGCATTAATAAGGAACACAACATCTTCTTGTAACTTGTAACTGGTGAATTGACTTGAAGAATAAATCATCAATCCTTAATACAAGACCTGTCTGCGCACCATCGTTCATTTTAACACTGGCGACGAGGATGGGATTAATACAAGACCTGTCTGCGCACCATCGTTCATTTTAACAGAATACCTGCCCATTCATTTCTATGGGCCAGGAGACCCATAGGAATGAATGGGAAATAATTCTCAAATAGCGAATCGCAATTTGCTAATCGCAATTTGAGAATAATTTCAAAGGTGCAAGGGTGTCATGATGACACCCTGATGCACCCCTGAAATGAGCATGTGTGTGCATATGGCACACATACATGCCCTAAGGGCATGTATGAGCGCCACGTGGCACTTTGTAAAATTCAAAAAAGTGCTTTTTGAAAGGAAATCGCAAATTACCACCAACTGGAAGTTGGTGGTAATTTGCGATATCTTAAGGATAATTCGCACAACTTGGGTGCTTTTTACATATCATTTAAGAAATCGCAATTTGCGATTTCTTAAATGCTTACGCAAAATTAAGAAATCGCTAAATTAGCAATTCCTTAATTTTGCGATGGGATTTGGCTCATACAGCCCGATTACCGATTTTTTAATCGCAAACGCTGTTATTTTGCGAATCGCAGCGTTTGCGATTAAAAAATCGTTTGATACATATGCCCCCTAATCCCTTGATTGGTTTGCCTTTAAAGGTAGGGAGCATGTTCAAACTCCGCCTCCACAATATGTAAGGTACTCTCTATAAAGTGTCTCACTCTTTATAAAACAGGCACCTGAGCAACCTAGGATTGCCAGCTAACTGTACAAGAAGCCAGAGGTCTAACACCTACACTCTTCAACGTCTACATGGCTCTGCTCGCCCCCATCGTCAGAACCTATGGACTCAACATTGTGTCATGCACAGACGACACCCAACTCATCCTTTCCCTATCCAATGAACCCAACACCGCCAGACACAACTTTCTAGAAGACATGGAAGCCGTCGCCAAATGGATGAAAAACAGCTCCCTACAACTAAACACCAACAAAATGGAAGTACAAATCATGGGCCCAAACCCCAACACCTGGAATGACACCTGGTGGCCCCCCGCCCTCGGAAACCCGCCCAACCCCATTGACCATGCACGCAACCCCACTTAGCTTTAGAAGTGCCTCCCTGTCTCCAGGTGTAGGCTCGCTCTCCATCAAACCAGGTTTTTGGAGAGCGAGGACTACCGATGATGAAGCATGACACCTGGTGGTGTGTGAGGACAGTCCTTAACTTTTTGTGGGAAGCTATTGCTCACTTCACTTTGCATTGTCTAGGTTACAGTCACAACACTTGGAGCAGCTTCTGTTGTGTTCTTCCTTGCTCACCATGCCACTGAAATCAAGCCAGCCTGACTTATATGGGGTGATGCCCTGAAACCGGACCCAGGATGTTTGTTTCTGGTCTAGAGAGGACCGGGCCTGGCAATTCGAGCTGGACTGTTCCCATGGGGATCAGGGTCTTGACTGACTTGCATATGGCTGGATCTAAGCTGGAATGGCATGGTGTGCAAAAAACGACAGATTTAGGTCCACATTTTATTGGGGTAAATGTTTGACATTGTTTCTGCATTCCATCCATCATTTTTTCTTTTTGCATTTGTAGGCCTGGGGTGGTGGTTCCCAGGGCCATATTTGGATCCAGGAGGGGGGCTGCATGGTCCCCCTCCTTTCATTTGCACAAGCAGGCCCAGGGAGCTGGTGGTCCCTGGGGCCCTATAAGGCTGGGGGGGGGGGCAACGTGGCCCCTCTTCCTCTTTTTAAAAAGGAATTGGCCCCATTGAGGTGGATGTCCCTGGGGCCGGGGGTGTCCGAACGGCACCCTGTTAAATTTCAACACTAGCCCTGGGGAAGTGATGGCCCCCAGGGAGCAGGGGTCCATGTAGACCTCCCACTAAATGTTATGAATAGCCCTGAGGATGTGGTGGTCCCCCAGGTCTGGAGGGTCCGTCTGCCCCCGCTAAATATAAATAATACCTGTGAGGAGGTGGTGGTCCCTGGGGCAAAAGAAAATGGGCCCATGGAGGGGGGCCCATGTGCCCCCCTCCATTTCTGTATAAAATACCAGCATGCCCCTGGGTCATGGCTCACCCGGGGGCTATAATGTACACAAGCACTGGAGACAGCACTTGTTTGTTTTTTAATTTTGCCACAGATTCACAGCTCTGTCACATTCCCACAGCAAAATTGTTTTTTAAATGTACTTTTTGGCCCTGTCAGGGTCACAGGGGGATCCCAGGACCACAGTTAGTAAGTCAGGGTATTACTAGCCTGCACCTGTTTCTTCTTTTTTAACCTTTTTTTAAGGACTCGGCTGAAGCCTAGTCCCAAGATGGCTGCCAACACTTCCTAGTTGAAGTGTTGGCAGCCTATCAGATCTCATCATGAGATCAGGAGATTTTGCAGAACCTTCATGTCCCTAGAAATCCAAAATTGTTTTTTCTTTAATATTCCACAAACTACAGATCAAATTTGTACCAATTTAGAAAAAGGTCGCTCACTGGACCAGCCGTTACCTTCTGCCAAATTTGGTGTAATTCCATTCAGCAGTTCGGGCTATGGTTGTGTCTAAAATTCTTATGGAAATTAACATGGGAAACACTCTTTTTTTTACCCCCCTTTTTTATGGTACACGCTTGATGGACAGCCACTAAACTTTCCATGCACAACAAGACACTCTTTTTTTGTGGAAACTTTCATGAAGATTCATCAAATGGTGCCAAAGATATACAATTTTCCTATGGCAGCATGGTCCTAACTATAACTAACTAGGTGTATGGGTGAATGAGAGAGGTGGTCACAAAGAACACTTAAGTTTCATAAAACCCCAAAAAAACTTTTTGCACTTCCTATTTAACACTTTACTGAGATTAATTAAAAAAAACGACATTGTCACCAAAATTGAAAGTTCCAAAGTCCAAGCTAATTCCCACTCTAGTGGATGGAGTAAAAGCGTTTCCTGGCAAATGTGATTTTCTTTTTAATGTATTGCAATGTTAGGTCAACAGACCTTTATTTATGCTTCCACAGAGGTTATCCCAATGCCAGATCAGAATGGAGTTGGGTCTTGTGGACCAAAATCTAGGGCAGAAATCTGTTTTCACATTTATTTCCTTTAAATTGAAAATTGCTCAGATTAATTCTTTGAAATCTTTTATATGGTAAGTAATTAACCTTAGGTTAAGTATAACAAAAAACTCTTGGCACCAATAATGTCCCTTATGGCAGCGACATGTAGGAGTCAGATATCTATTTTCTGCATTCAAAATTGTAATCAACAAAACTGCAAAAAGTATTACAATTCTTGAAGACAAATTTATACTTCAAAAGAGAAGTCAGGCTTGACTATTAACAAACAGCTATAAACAAATCAGACTGAAAAAGTACTTTACCAATTCATATTCAGCTTATTACAAATTTAAACTAACACAGCTGAGATTGGCCTTCTTACAAACACTGTTTTGTCCCTCAATGGGCACAATGGCTGATTTAATTGAGGCTGTGTGAAAATAAAATAGAATCACTTCCCCAAATTTAATTGTTGAACACATGAAATGGTTACTAGATTTGTTTACTGATTTTAACATCCATAGCTGTCGTCAGTCTATCATATTTTGCTTGAAAGGTGAGCATCCGCAATTGGTGACTAGATTCATAAAATATATGAACCACGCCACAGCCATCCTATCAAAAAATGAATGACATTCGATCCAGATGGCAGGGCTATGAACGTTATTACGATCTCAAACTTAGACGCCTGTCATTCAGTACTATCCTGGAATGTAGCGGGAATCGATTGAAAAATAAGAAACAAGGATTGGTTGGATTTTGTTTTGAGCTATCTTTCAATCTGTTTACAAGAGACATGGTCAGTGGTGGATTTCCATATAAATGGGTTTCGTTCCTTTGGTACTGCAGCAATTCCCGCTAGTTCTAAGAGAGCGGTGGGGGGGCTGGCACTTAGATATAAAAGTTAAAATAATATGCCCCTCTGCTTGGTATGAAATGTTCCTATTGTCCAATCTAGGTGTGGGAGATTTGTTGATTATAAATTTCCATTATAATGTATTTGATCATCGTATCTCAATAGTGGATGATAGCTTGCAGGATGAGATCTGAGAGCAACTTCTGAAAGAAACCTACTATGTATTATGTGGTTTGGGGATTTCAACTGTACAGTGTGCAAATATTGTGGTTCACGGGTATGCAGGATGCAAAATAGTGAAGGTTATCCAATGTCACATTTTGGGCATTCCCCTTATGAGGAGGCATTAAATGGTATAATATCAACAAATGGCTTGTCTTTTGTAAATGAATGTGTTATTGCTCCTGTGATACAGTGTCCGACCTGTGGGGTGGGGGGGAGGGAGTCATCATAGTGTCATTGATTTCATGCTATTATCCAGCAGCTTTGTTAGCTTAGTGGAGGAATATAAAGTTTTACCTCATTGTTCCAGTGACCATAATCCGCTAGTTGCATTTTTTAAAGTAAATTTAGGTTATAAACAAACTTTGAAAGCTCCCATTAGATATGACCCTAAACAAGGCATTAGGTTAAGATAGGGTTGTGTTATCCCATCAATCATTGAAAAAAAGTAGTCTCTGAGAACCTTAAACTTATTAACAGCTGTTTAACCCAAGAAAAATGTCCACCTGTAATCATACAAGATTTTCAGGCTTTAAGAGTTGCTATTTATTATTATTATTAAAAATTTTTATAAAGCGCGTAGTCACCCGGAGGTATCCCAGCGCTAAGAACCCTACCTCTACAGGTCAGAGGGCCGGGAAAGGAGGGGGGTAAGGGAGGGGAGGGGGGGGTAGGAGATCGGGGTTCCGGAAGAGCAAGTTGCTTTTAGGGAAAAAGGTGGGTTTTCAACCGCTTCCTGAAGCGTAGGTAATGTGGTTCAATTCTCAGGTCGCGGGGGAGTGCATTCCAGAGGCGGGCGGTGTGGACTGAGAAACGTCTTCCGCCTGAACGTGCCTTCTTAAATCTGGGAGTGGTGATGAGATTCTCCTTGTCAGAACGGAGGGATCTAGAGGATTTATAAGGTTTGATAAATTTTCTGAGAATAGGGGGGCCTTGATTTTGTAGCAGTTTGTGGGCTAGGCACAGGGCCTTAAATTTGACCCGCTCCCTAATTGGGAGCCAGTGAAGGAGTTTTAGTGCTGGTTTGGCCGAGGCTCTGGCAGGAGTATTAGTGAGAATCCTTGCGGCGACATTCTGAATTCTCTGAAGCTTGTTCATTGTTGCTTCAGGGGCGCCCAAGTAGATCACATTGCTATAATCAAGCCTAGAGAGAATCAGGCCTTGAATTAGCAATTTTTGCGAGTTGGGGGGCAAGAGGGGCAGGATCTTCCTCAGTGATTTCAAGAGCCCGAAGCACGTCCCGGCTACTTTTTTTGCTTGCGTGGTGAACGAAAGGTCTGTATCGAGCCACACGCCTAAGCTTTTTACTTCTTGTTTAGGGTCAGGTGGGGGACCCAGACATCCTGGCCAGATGTTCGGGGAGAGAGTGGGTCCTTTCTGGCCAAGGAGGAGAACGTCAGTCTTTGCTCCGTTCAGTTTTAAGGCTGAACTGTTCATCCAGCGTTGAACCTGCGTAAGGCAGTTAGATAAATCTGCTGGTTGTTGGCTGGGATGGGATAATGACACAACTAATTGTGTGCCGTCAGCATAGCTGACGACGCTCACTCCGAACGGGGTGATAACCTCCTCCAATGGGGCCATGTAGATATTGAATAATGTGGGGCTCAGGGAGGAGCAGGTGTTGTTTTCCCAGACATTGGAGGGGAGTTTCGGAGGAGCAGGTGTTGTTTTCCCAGACCTGGAAGGTGCGCTGGGCCAGAAAGGATGACAGCCAGGATAGGGCGGAGCCTTCCACATCTGGCCTCATGGTTAAAAGTCACCGTAATAAGGAAAAGCCAGTAATTTGATGGTTTGATGGCGCTTGTTCAAAAGCACAATCAGATTTTATAGGTGCTTGTGATAAGTTGTCCTCCCATGACCTGAACCCAATCCTCTCTTAATTTAATCAGTACAAACCCGGAGCTTTCTTAGGACCAAAGATGTAGTAACACCTTTGTAAATTTATTAAGGATGAAATGAACAGTCTTAACTCAGAGACACAGTCTAAATGTACGAGGGTGTCCAGAAATGAACAAAGAACAAAGTATAACGGGTCCGGTATCCACTTCCACAGGTCTCCCTTCTTCAGGTAGCTTCCCTTCAGCTCCTTGGTGGTTCCCTGATTTGCTTGGTGTACCCAAGAGAAAGCAAGGAAACACAAAACAACCACCACCGGTCAGTCATATGGCTTACTTTTAGATATCTGTGGTGCTGACCCTTCACCTGAGCAGACTATCACCGCGGTCTGTGAGGGAATGAGGACGTGAGGGAAAAAACGGTCCTAACTAGTGCCCGACTTATGTAGGCCATCCTCCCTTGTCTCCCCTCCCAGCCAACCTTTTCAAATATTGAAGGAAGGGCACTTGCCTGAAGCTACGGTCCTCCGGGACCGTAGCGTGGGGTATCTCGGCGTCCTGCTTCTCCTGGGGACGTCCGGATACAGAGGCTTCCTTTTCCAAGCTCCACCGGTTCCTTTCGCCTCCCGGCTCTCCCGACTGGCCCGGGTCCCGACCTTTCGCCGCTTCGCTGTCCTCCTCCTCCTCCTCCATCTCTCCTCGGCCCTCCGTTTCATTCGCCTCCTTGACTCGTTGGTTCCTCTCCTCTTCTTCCGGCGCGCGACGTCAGTCCCGCGTTGGCCGGCGTGTCTAGTACGCTAACCGCCTTGTCTTCCGATCGGGGCGCCGCCATCTTGATGGGCACGGAGGTCTTGTCTTCTGAGCTGCCCGTATTACACTGCCTTTCTCCTCGGGATGGACGATCGGGCCATTCAGATACAGGGAATCGGGAAAGGTAGTCGGCGTTACCTTGTAATCATCCCGGAATATGCATAGTCTGAAATGAAAAGGGCTGTAATGCTAAGAACCATCTCAGTATTTTGGTGTTGGTATCCTTATTAGTAGCTAACCAAGTCAAGGGAGCATGGTCCGTTAGCAGAAAGAAAGTTCGCCCCAACAGCTAATATTGTAATGACTCCATAGCCCACTTAATAGTTAGGCATTCTAACTCCATGGTGGCATACCGGTTTTCCCTTGTGAACAATTTCCGACTCAAGAATAACACGGGTCGTAGGAGACCCTGTGCATCTGGTTGGGATAGTACAGCTCCTAAGCCTCTATCAGAAGCATCTGTTTGCAACACAAATGACTTTTTAAAGTCAGGACAGGTTAGGACAGGAGCATTACATAGTACTGTCTTTAGGGAACCAAAACTGTCTTCCTGTCTCCTCCCCCACTCTATTTTGGCCTTTGTAGTCTTGTGAGAGGACTAGCAAGCTCAGAAAACTGTGGAATAAACCTGCGATAGTACCCTACTAGCCCCAGAAAGGATCGTACCTCTTTCCTGGTAGTGGGCCTGGGAATTTTTTGTATAGCCTCTAGTTTGTTATGTTGTGGTAAAATCGTACCTTCCCTGATGGGGTACCCCAGGTACCCCAGGTACTCTATCTGGTGTGTTCCAAGGGTGGTCTTTTTTGGGTTTAGAGTAAGACCAGCTTGTCTCAAGGTATCAAAGATGTTATTGAGATGAGCTAAGTGTGTTTCCCAATCCGGGCTATATACCACTATGTCGTCCAAGTAGGCGACAGTATATCCCTGGTGTGCGCGTAACAGGACATCCATAAGCCTTTGAAAGGTTGCTGGTGCTACGTGGAGACCAAACGGCATCACCTTGAATTGGTATAGTCCTGACGGTGTTGAAAAAGCTGTCTTCTCTTTGGCTGAATTTGTTAAAGGAATCTGCCAATATCCTTTCGTCAAATCAATGGTGGACATGACTCTAGCTTCGCCTAACCTCTCAATCAATTCGTACACACGGGGCATTGGGTAGTTGTCAAATTTGGAGTGAGCATTAACCTGGTGAAAATCTATGCAAAATCGAAGGCTTCCATCCGGTTTGGGCACTAACATGATGGGCGAGCGCCACTGACTGTGAGAAGGTTCAATTATGTCAGCTTTGAGCATAGATTCCACCTCCAGTTCTACAGCTTTTCTCCTGGCCTCTGGTATCCTATATGGTTTCAGGTTCACCACTTGCCCTTCTTGAGTGATAATGTCATGAGCCACTAAAGAGGTACGTCCTGGGTTACCAGAACTCAGCTCTGGGTATCGATCCAATATTTGTTCCAATTGTATTTGCCGTTCTAGAGAGAGCTTAGATCCCAGCTGGGGTCTCTCCTTCTTGGACTCTCTTTCGAGTTCCATATGTATGTCTAGTGGTTTATTGATGGTTACTTGGCATACGGGGTGTATTCCTTCCCCATCCCCGATACAGGTCTCCCTCTCCTCCCATTTCTTCAAGAGGTTTATATGGTAAGTTTGTCCGAGACTATCGGTATGGGGTACCGCAACTCGGTATGAGACTGGAGTGACCCTCTGTGTCACCGTATACGGTCCTTGCCAAGTTGCCAACAGCTTCTTTTCCGAAGAGGGCAAAAGAATCATTACTTTCTCCCCTATCATTGACTCCCTCATTCGGCTGGTACGGTCATACTGTTCTTTTTGGTCAGCTTGGGCTTTATCCATATTCTGATGCACTGTGTCCCATAAAGTAGCTAAGGTTTCCTTCAATGTTTGCACATATCCTAAAAGGGGTTTCCCTTCATCCTCCTCTTCAGTCCACTGCTCAGCGGGCATCTCTAGTAAAGTGCAAGGTTTGCGTCCAAACAGGTGTTCAAAAGGACTGAATCCTGTGGACTTTTGCTCGTGTGTTCTGATGGCAAAGAGCACCAAAGGCATTTTTCGATCCCAGTCTTTTCCTGTGTCCCCTATCAGTTTTTTAAGGATGGTCTTGATTGTTCGGTTGTACCTTTCCACCAGACCGTCTGTCTGGGGGTGGTACACCGCTGTTCGAATTTGGTGTACTCCTAGAATTTTACAGATTTCTTTCATCAGTTTAGCCATGAAAGGAGTCCCCTGGTCTGTTAAGATTTCCAAAGGAAAACCCACTCGTGAAAAGAAAGAGATCATATCCTGGGCTACGGCTATCGTGGTCATGCTGGTGAGGGGAATGGCCTCGGGATAGCGGGTGGTGTAATCCACCAAAACCAAATATATACTGGTGTCCCCTTGCGGACTTTACTAGTGGTCCTACTAAATCCATACCCACCCGCTGGAAGGGAATGTCAATGATGGGCAAAGGATACAGTGGTACCTTTCGGTCCTTGGAGGGATTTATCAACTGACACTTGGGACATGCTGCACAGAATCTGGCAGTCTTCTGATACACTCCTGGCGAATAAAACCAATCCAACAGGTACTTTAACGTGTGCTCTTGGCCATAGTGACCCCCCACCGTCTGGCTGTGTGCCAACTGTAACGCCTGTTCTCTAAATGCAATCGGGACTAGCAATTGTTCAGACTTTTGTCCAGGACCTCCAGTAGCTCTATACAGCAGACCTTTTTTTATGAAAAAATAAGGGCCTACCTTGGCGTGGTCGACTTCCTGTACTTGCTTCCAGGCCTGTAACGAGGTGCAGTCGTCTTTCTGGGCCGTTCAAAAGCTCCGAGCAGGAGTGTTTCCATCGTCTGGGGAAGAGAGCATACATGAGGACATACTATGGCAGGCATACGCGTAGTTTTCTCTATCTCTTCTTTTCTCACTACAGGTTTTCTTTTTCCTGTCTCTGGGGCTGGCTATAGATTCAGTGCAGAACGGGGCTTCCTGTAGCCATTCTACCTCAGCACCTTGCTGTGTGAGCCCAGTTAAATACTCATGAAAGTGGGGAAGGTCAGTGCCTAACAACACGGTTTCTGGCAGTCCGGGAACTATCCCTACCTTTCTATTTCTAACTTGTGGGTATCCATCTATCTCTATCAATATCTCTGCTAAAGGGTAGGACCTGACATCACCATGCACACAGGACACGAGTACCGTCTCCCCTTCACACTCTTTTGCCCCCGGAATCAAATCTTTTGCTACGACTGTATGGTGACAACCTGTCTCCAGTAAAGCATCAATCGATCTCCCATTTATCCTGACCGCTTTCTTATACCTCGGTCTATTGCCTCCTGTCATTAACACCCTTCCTCGGGACTATCTGACCTCCATAGGTTCTGTACTATCTGCACATCTCCTTCAGCCACTCAACCGGACTACACTGGACAGACCACAGCTGCGTCCACTTCAGCTTCAGGAGAACCACGACCCACCACCATCCGCAACAGGTTCCCCGCAGAGGTTGGAGCAAGATCACCACCGACCAGCTCAGCACCGCCCTCAGCCAGAACCCGCCCACCAACACGACGAACCCCAACGAAGCAGCCCGCAACCTCACACAGTGGCTCATCAACTGCGCCGACGAACTCGCACCACTGAAGAATCCTCCAAGCAGACCCGGCAGCAGAAAGACCTCGTGGTTTACCAACGAACTCAAGAACTCCAAGAAAACCTGCCGCACCCTTGAGAAAGCCTGGCGCCACGACCAGACAGCAGAACACATGACCGCCCTCAAGAACGCCACCCGAAAACACCACCAGCTGATCCGCACCACCAAGAAGGCAACATTCAAAGAACGTCTGGACAACAACACCCACAACAGCAAGGAACTCTTCAGCATCGTCAAAGAGCTCTCCAACCCCAGCGCCTGCAACAACGACTTCACACCCTCACAAGACCTCTGCGACTCACTCACCTCATTCTTCCACCGCAAGATCGCCGATATACACAACAGCTTCGGCGCACAGACCACGGACCCAATCACCGAACCAACGCCCCCCACCACCACCATCTGCACCTGGACCCCGATCAACACTGAAGACACCACCCGCCTGATGAACACCATCCACTCCGGCTCCCCTACCGACCCTTGCCCACACCACATCTTCAACAAAGCCGACTCCATCATCGCACCCCAACTCCGGAACATCATCAACAGCTCCTTCGCATCCGCCACCTTCCCGGAGAGCTGGAAACATGCCGAGCTGAGCGCCCTCTTGAAGAAACCCACCGCGGACCCCATGGACCTCAAGAACTTCTGCCCCATCTCGCTCCTCCCCTTTCCAGCCAAAGTCATCGAGAAGACCGTCAACAGACAACTCTCCGCCTTCCTCGAGACCAACGGATCCCTCGACCCCTCAAAGTCCGGCTTCCGAGCAAACCACAGCACCGAGACCGCCCTCATCGCAGCCACCGACGACATCAGCTCCCTGCTCGTCAACGGGGAAACTGCCGCCCTCATCCTCCTGGACCTCTCAGCAGCCTTCGATACCGTATGCCACCGCACCCTGATACAGCGCCTCAGCAACACCGGAATCCAAGGAGCGGCCCTGGAGTGGATCATCTCATTCCTCAACGGAAGAACGCAGAGAGTCCGCCTCCCCCCGTTCCGCTCCTCGGCCACCGAAGTCATCTGCGGCGTTCTGCAAGGATCCTCACTCAGCCCCACCCTCTTCAACGTCTACATGAGCCCTCTCGCAGCCATCGCACGCCAACACAACCTCAACATCATCTCCTACGCCGATGACACCCAGCTGATCCTCTCCCTCACTGACGACCCCGCCTCCGCCAAAGCCAACCTCCAGGAAGGAATGAAAGACGTCGCGGAATGGATGAAGATCAGCCGGCTTAAACTGAACTCAGACAAGACGGAAGTCCTCATCCTCGGACCATCTCCCACCGCCTGGGACAACTCCTGGTGGCCCCCCGCCCTGGGAACCGCACCCAAGACAAAGGACCACGCTCGCAACCTAGGCTTCATCCTGGACTCCTCCCTCACGATGACCAAGCAAGTCAACGCCGTCTCCTCATCCTGCTTCAACACCCTACGCATGCTCCGAAAGATCTTCCGATGGATCCCCACCGATACCAGGAAGACCGTTACCCAGGCCCTCGTCACCAGCCGTCTGGACTACGGGAACACCCTCTACGCTGGAACCACTGCCAGACTCCAGAAAAGACTCCAGCGCATTCAGAACGCCTCAGCACGACTCATCCTGGACATCCGCCGCCACAGCCACATCTCTGCCCACCTGAAAGACCTGCACTGGCTCCCCTTCAACAAGAGGATCACGTTCAGACTCCTCACCCACGCACACAAGGCTCTCCACAACACGAGCCCGAAGTACCTCAACAGCCGACTTACATTCTACACACCCACCCGCCAACTCCGCTCCGCCAGCCTCGCACTCGCCTCCGTCCCACGAATCCGCAAATCCACCGTCGGAGGAAGATCCTTCTCCTACCTGGCGGCCAAGACATGGAACTCCCTCCCCACCCACCTACGGCTGACCCTGGACCATCTCTCCTTCAGGAAACAACTGAAGACCTGGCTGTTCAAGCAGTAGCTCCCCCCCCCCACCCTCAGCGCCTTGAGACCCTAACGGGTGAGTAGCGCGCTATACAAATTTTGTTGATTGATTGATTGATTGATTGTACTATCGGTGTTTAAGGGACAATTCCTGGCTAAGTGTCCCCACTCGGCACAGCGAAAACACTGAGGCCCCATGTGTACGGGAGACGGTTTTGGAAGTGGTTTAGACACAGGTCTTGTAGTTGAAAAGGGTCGTTTGTCTCCTTCGCTGGAGGGTTTGGATAGGGGCTTAAGGGAAGAAATTGGGGCTCTTGCTGGCTGGGCTTTGAAGATCTATGATATGCACAAGCTAGTTCTATGGCCGACTGTTGTGTCAAACCCGAATGCTGTTTCACCCAAGCTCTAGTGTTACTTAGCAGGGCTTCCAGGTATTGCTCTAGGAATACCTTCTCTACCACCTCTTCCACTGAGGAAGTACTTGGTTGAAGCCAGCGGGTTCCCAAATCTCTAATTTGGTAAAACAAGGCTCTGGGTTTGTCTCCAGACCCCGATTTCTCCTTGCGAAACCTAGCCCTATAATATTCCTGGTCACACCAGAGTCTTTCTAAAATAGCCTTCTTGATATCCTGATAGGGCGTGACTCCAGCGGGGTTGGCGGCTTGGTATGCGGCCTGTAACTCCCCAGATAATAGCGGAGCTATGTACTGACCCCACCTCTCAGGGGGCCACGTGGCTGTGGTAGCAACTCTTTCAAAGATTGTAAAGAAATAATCTGGGTCCTCTCCCTCTTGAAATTTCTGAAGTACGCTCCCAGGGACATTCGGATGTACCCTGGTGCTGGAAATAGCATCCGTGAGTCTTAGAATGGCCGGGTCTTGCACCTGTTGATTATTCGTTAGTAGAGCCACCTGTTCTGTCAGGGCCTTATGGAAAGATTCTCTTTCCTTCTGTGCATTTTGATTCTGTTGTTCCACTACTAACTGTAAATGTCTCTGTCCCTCAGCCAACTGTGTGATAATGTCCTGGAGAGTCACGGGTTGTGTCATCTTCAAGCCTCAGACGACGATCTCACTTCTGACACCACAGTGGTAAGTTGACCTCCCAGGACCTGAACCCAATCCTCTCTTAATTTAATCAGTACAAACCCGGAGCTTTCCTAGTAACACCTTTGTAAGTTTATTAAGGATGAAATGAACATTCTTAACTCAGAGACACAGTCTAAATGTACGAGGGTGTCCAGAAATGAACAAAGAACAAAGTATAACGGGTCCGGTATCCACTTCCACAGGTCTCGCTTCTTCAGGTAGCTTCCCTTCACCTCCTTGGTGGTTCCCTGATTTGCTTGGTGTCCCCGGAAGAAAGCAAAGAAACACAAAACAACCACCGGTCAGTCATATGGCTTACTTTTAGATATCTGTGGTGCTGACCCTTCACCTGAGCAGACTATCACCGCGGTCTGTGAGGGAATGAGGACGTGAGGGAAAGAACGGTCCTAACTAGTGCCCGACTTATATAGGCCGTCCTCCCTTGTCTCCCCTCCCAGCCAACCTTTTCAAATATTGAAGGAAGGGCACTTGCCTGAAGCTACGGTCCTCCGGGACCGTAGCGTGGGGTATCTCTGCGTCCTGCTTCTCCTATGGACGTTCGGATACAGAGGCCCCTGCCCCTTCGACTCTTCCTTTTCCAAGCTCCACCGGTTCCTTTCGCCTCCCGGCTCTCCCGACTGGCCCGGGTCCCGACCTTTCGCCGCTTCGCTGTCCTCCTCCTCCTCCGTCTCTCCTCGGCCCTCCGTTTCATTCTCCTCCTTGCCTCCTCGACTCGTTGGTTCCTCTCCTCTTGTTCCAGCGCGTGACGTCAGTCCCGCGTCGGCCGACGTGTCTAGTATGCTAACCTCCTTGTCTTCCGATCGGGGTGCCGCCATCTTGAAGGGCACGGAAGTCTCGTCTTCCGAGCTGCCCGTATTACAGTGCTTTACAAAAACGATTCCTGATACAAAATGTTAGTTAAGGCTCTCAGGAAGAAATATATGGCCATGATTGGCCAAAGAAAACAGGATTTGAGGACAGAAGCATGGATGGAACTAGTTGCAGCAGGGCCCCTTAAGGACATGAGGCATTTTTTAGAGGTTGGAATCTGTGATATTAGGGGAAGCCTGGGAGGCTCATTCTACTCATATTTTTAACCCTTCAAATGATATACAAGTTTTAGACATCCACTAATCAGTAGGTGCCATACAAGCAGGTGAAAGGTCACTTCTCAGTGAGGATATTTCAGTAAAAGAGATGGAAAATGCTATTACTCAGGGCATTCGCCTTAAAGTGCCTGGTCCAGATGGGGTACCCTTAGATTTGTTTCAGGACAATACAAGTCTCTAGGTCTCATCACTAACAAATGTTATTAGAGCTGCCATTGTTGGTCCTTTGCCTGGTTCTTGGGGTGAGGCAATAGTGGACTGTTTTTTATAAAGGGGGACAAAAATGGCCCGGCCTGTTACAGACCGATTTCATTGATTGACACTACCGTAAAAGTTTTAGGATGAGTCCTCCTGGCTCGATTAAAATGATGGCACCCAACAATCATGTATTGTCAAGGGTCAAGTACGGTTTTCAGCAAGGATTGGGTACCAGAGAGCAATGCCTTGACTTGTCCATGATTGTAAGTAGGTTCACTAGGTCCATGAAGAGCTCTTTACATCTTGCCTTTATGACCTATCAAGTGCTTGTTACACTGTCAATTGGGACAAGTTGAGGCTCATGATGGGCAAGATGGGAGTGGAGGAACCACTTGTCACCTTATTATGCAGATTACACTCTGAGTACACAGGGAGGATTAGCTACAGCCCAAATGGGGAGAAAACAAACTCCATACCATCAATATAAGGAGTTTGGCAAGGCTGTATTTTGGCCCCTTTTTTGTTTATCATTTGCACGAATGGCTTAGTGTCCCACTTGTCGAAGGAAAAACTTGTCTATCCCAAAGTTGGGGGTGATTTTATCCCTACATTATATGCGGACGATGCTGTCGCAATAGCTAGGACATTTTACAGAAATCCTTTGATGCCTTTGTATTTTTTATGGAATCTCTGGACTTAAAGATGAACCATAAAAAATCATTTTTTGGTGTGTGGTCCCAAGAGAACTAAGTCCAAAATATTGAAGGTACAGGGCACTTGAGAAGATTCCAAGCTTCTCCTACTTGGGAATTGTTTTAAATTCCCATCTTTCTTAGAGTCTTCTAGTGGTACTAAGAACTATACAGACCACCAGAGCTATGGAGGCTCTTTTCTATTTTGCCGCCCCTTTGGGTTGTTAACCTGTCAAAGAGATAAATTACCTTATATAAAGCAAAATCCCTTATGTTTGCTTCTTACAGGGCAGGAGTTTGGGGCTACAGTAACTGTTCCAAGCTCCAGGTGGTAAAGAAAACTTTTATATGAAGGCTTTTATCAGTACCCAAAGGTTCATCTACTGTCCTTCTGCCATCACAAATTGGTCTTAGGACACATTTTAAACAGGCTTCATTTGGCTCTGTACCTCCTATGGGCGAAGATTTGGCTTACCCCAGAATTAGAATTTACAAGGTACATTATTCTAGATTGTCTTCTTTTATGCAATATTGATTTCATTCCCTGGTTCAGTTATCTTAAACATACATATCAGGAATCGGACCTAGCTGATTTTTATCTTAATCCTTCTAACTTGCCCCAGCAAGCAAACTCTATTATTAAAACAGCTTATGGAAATAGAGTGAGTGCAAAGTATTTACAGTTGCTGAATCAGCAGAGTTCTTTAAGTTATCTGACTGTGGGTGAGTTAGTCACAGAACCTCAACATTATCTTATTCTATTTACAAATCCGCAACACAGATTTTATCTGACTAGGTTCCGCTTGTCCTTAATTCATTTTCTGGTCGCCTTCCCGCAACAATGAGGATAAGCAAATAATCTTCGATTGTGCCCATGTAATATTATGATAAAAAAAGCATTTTGCACTTTATCTTGTTTTGTGCCCTGTATGAAACAGAGAGAAATAAAGTTATGTTACCTTTATTGAGGACTCGTCGCCCCCTTTTTAATATGGAAGGTTTTAGGTTTCTTCTTTCTCTGGATTCTACTGATATCTGTTACTGTGTACTCGAATTTATTAAAGGAGCAATCACAATTATAAAGAGGTATGGATAAGAGGGAGAGTTTGTGTTTTAAAGTCATTTTGATATAGCATTCGTCAATTATTTAATTCTAAGAATATTTTAAAGGAGAATTGTTTTAACCAAAATGATAATGTAATTTTATATGAATTGTACTAATTGTGATACTGATGTTTGTGTGATTGTGTTATAATGTTTGCAATGCTTTTATGATTCATATATGAAATCGAATAAAGCTTATTTGACTGACTGAATAAAATTAGGTGAAGCTTGCAGCATGGTCCCCATAAATTCTACTAAACTCAATGACAGTCTGCCAGAGGATGGGCTATTTCGAGCATTATACAATGTTATTTAACATTGGTTTGAAGCACTAGTACAATTTGCCGTTAAGTCGATCATAGCTTATACCACACAATTCTGTGTCAAGACTGGAGGCGAGGATTATGCGGTTCTTTCTCCATTTTATTTTTCCCAGCAGCCATAAATTCATAATATCCTAATTTTGATAAACTAATTTTCCCAGCTACACTTGGGAAATTAAAGCACAAAATCCTATCCAATCCCAATCCACATTCCTCATTAGAGTCTTGTCTCGCTCTTCATGTTCCCTCTTTCTTCGATGCTCCAGTAGCCATCCAGTTAAGTGAATGTATGTCTCCTCTGTGGGGCTTGGGTTTAATGTGGTGAAAACTGTTTTGCAATATTTAAGAGTGGTAATGATCGATTTCCCTTCACAGGTGTACTCCACCATCCTCATGTGGCTTTCAATTCACTGTTTAATACAGGGGGGGACGCATACATAGAGTGGTCCACCGGCCACAAGAGGGTGCTCTCACTCCATAAAGAAAGTCTCCATGTGAGATGCGCTGACCTCACCGCTCAGTGCACACAGCTTTTCAGAATGTCCTGCTTCATTGCAGGGGCATACCAAATTGCGTCTTTTTCCCTCTTCCCTACATTGCATGGAGTACCTACACCTCGTTCTGGGGTTAGTACAAATACAAAAATGAGCGGCATAAAACAAATGCTTTTTAGGGGACACTGACCCAAGCGTATTTGCCTCTCTAGGTTTAAGGGTGCATTGTGTCCCTGGATTAGGAACCCTATTATTGAACCCTCTGGCTCCCACATTTACTTCCCCCAGTATCATGATTCAGCTGCACCATGCAGAGATCTGATGCCTTCTATTTTGAGAAGGAATCACTAACTTACTTTCCTTTCGAAGATGAGTTCTGTGAGGTCGCGGATGCTCCATCAACAGGGTGGTCTCCTATGCCATGACACCCCTAGGAAAGAAACTAATACAGCCAGTACAAAGTTCTCATGATGCACTCCTATTGAGGGAAGGCCAATTAGGGCTCTCCCTGGTCCCTAGGCCTCAGGAGAGCCTTGCACGATACCCTCCAAAGGCGAGAATGAAAAGGAAGCATGACCAGGGTGTTGACCTGGATGCATTTGATAGACTCTGGAGGGCTTTTTTCTCCCGATGACATCCCATCCATGGGATCCACGACTGAATACTCCTTCGCCTGGGGGTATGAAAACAGGAAAATATTACTTTGGCTTGATCAACCATCCTATCCCAGGCAATTGGGGACACCCCTTACGGGCATTTCGGTAGGGTTATAAGACCCACCAGTATCTGGCACCCTTCTCCTGATAACCCGAAACTGATCTCCAGCTGGCAATACCAGTAACATAACAGCAGATATACTAGACCCCGAGGACGTCCTCCACTCCAGCAGAGAAAGTTGCCATGTATGTAGCGGACAGCCTCAGAAAGCTCATAGATAAAGAAATTCACAAACACCTTAGGACGGATAGGCCATTTCCTTATATAGAAATAAAAGTAGTTCTGACTCCAGAAATGCATACTAAAATGGCAACATTCCTGACTAAATATTTAAAGAGCGGGTGGACTGATCCAAGCGAACATGCCGGGACATACTCCTTTAAGTCCTCTTATAAAAATGCTAAAGATGTTTGAAGAGGCCAATGAGTCAGGTTCTCTTATACTTTCTGAAATCCTTTCAGGCTGGGCCCAAAGAGCTGCCAAATTTCTTGAAAATGTCAACTGTGCTCTCTCTACTGAGAGGTGCAGATCCCTCTACATCAAGTGGAACCCAAATTAAGGTACATTGCCACTCAGAGGCAATGTCGGTGGTCAAAGGGGGATTATTCGGCAGCCTTTATTAAGGAGTTATGGAAATCAGCCACCAAGTTCACATCCCTGGATAAAGCCCAAGCTTCTATTAAAAGGATTTTTTGCCCCGAGATTTTTCCCTGGGGCCAGTCAGGCAGGGGGCACTCGGCCTCTGTTTCTACTCTCAAACTCTCTTAGGAGCAAAAGGCTCCAGACATGGGGAATGACAGATTCCATCCAGGTTCAGGGTTTCTCCGCTCCAGATGCTGGTGACACCACCTGGGATCCAGAGTCACCTTCCACAGAAAGGATACCCAAGGAACCCTTAATGGTGAGTATTCACCCTTCCTCCCAACTAAATGTAGAGGGCAGATTCACAAATTTTGCACACAGCAGGCATGCTCTTACCATGAACGCATGGGTCCTACACATGGTATGGGGGTTCCAAATAGAGTTCTACGGGTTCCACTACCATAAACAGAAGCCTCAGATCCAACTATCAAAAACAGAGGCCACCACCTATAGTCTTCTCAGAAAGGGACAACTCCCTCATAGACAAGGATGTTGCAGATTTACTTTCAAAAGGAACCATCTCCCCAACAACACTCATTTCATACTAAACATCTTTCTGGTAGAAAAGAAGGATACATGATAGAGCTAAGTCATAAACCTAAAAAAAATAAACTTGTGGCTGGTCTTCTGCCACTTCAAAATGGAGAATATTCATCTCTTCAGGGAACTGTTATGCCCAAAGACTGGATGGTCTGCTTAGACCTGAAAAACGGCTATCTCATGATTCCCATATTCCCACCTCATAGCAGATTTTTCCAGTTCATGTGGAGACAACAAGCCTTCAAATTCACAACCTTTCCATTCAGACTGTCATCGGCAGAGTAGTGCTTCACCAAAGTGCACAGACCAGCAGTGGAATAGCTCAGAGCAAGGGTCATCTGTTGATAGTTGATTGAGACGAAATTCTACTGATGGATCAATGCTACATTAAGCTCTCAGAACAATCACAAATAACGTTTAACCTCTTAAAATCTCTCTGCTTCATCTTCACCAAGAAGAAATCCTCGCTGACTCCATCACAGAACACGACATTCCGTGGGTTCAAGATAGACTCCAAAAAGACTACACTGATCCTCCCATTGATGAAATTGGCAGAGACCAGGCCGGAACTTTGTTAGACTCTTGCAAGACCCAATACATCATTGCATCAGATTGCCCATCTAGTTGGCCTCTTCTCCTTGTCCATACAAGCCATATTCCCAGATCCAAGGAATTAGAGGGTCTTTCGCAGTGCAATATTGGATCAAGGGCATGGTCCAATGCTGCATCCTTCTGAAGATAGACAATATTCCAACAATATGCTGCATCAACCACTGAGGGTGGAGGATATGAGATCTAAGGCCCTTTCGTAACTGGCCAAGAATTTCTGGGACTTTTGCCTCAACAACTGAATATCAGTGATGGCAGAATACATCTGTGGTAGGTCCAACAATGTGGCTATTGGCACTGTCGACATTCACAGGACATGAGCTTGTGGAAACTTGACTATGGAGTATTGTAAAAAAAATATCGGAAAGATGGGGACTGTTCATGGTGGATCTCTTTGCCTCAAGATTGGATCACCAAGTGGACAAGGGCTGCAGCTGGAGGCCAGATCCAAATGCAGCAGTGACTGATGCCTTCCTTCAAGTATGGAGGAAAGAATAGGTTATGCTTTTCCCTTGTTCGCAATGATCACCAATCAGGCAAAGCAACAACAACTGGACTTGGTCCTAATGACCACTAAATGGAGATATCAAGTATGGTATCCAGTTCGACAATACTTTCTTAGGATTCTCCAATCCGTTTTCCCCTATCTCAGGATCTCTTCTTGGATCCATCCAGGTATCCCTAAAGACTAGTGGTGGAAGGCACACTGCAACTTTTGGCATGGCAGACTACAACGAACAATAGCAAATTCCAGGAGTCAGAAGACCTGCTTTCCAAAGCCTGGACAGATGGCATGGTTAAACAATACAAGTCAAGATGGATGGGCTGATGCCTGCACAGAGATGTGGATCCTGTGGAGTGTAACATTGTGCATATCCTACATTTTCTGTCCAGCATTGCATCTGAAAGTATGGCTTACAGGTTCATAAACACCTGTTGAGTAGTGATTTTAGTGGGCCATGCCCCCATTGACACTTCTCTCATGGGCGAACACCCTCTAGTGAGGAAGATTCTAAGAGGGATTTGGCTCTTACTCCCCCCTGAATCCAGATACTCCTCCCAATGGGATGTTAATAGTGTAATTAACCTTTCCTTTTCTTTGCAGAGCAACAAATACCTATCTAGAAAGAAACTTGCTGGTAAACTGGCTATGCTATTATGTTTTGTTATGTCTCGTATCATGTAGATCAGTTTCAGATGTCAGAGCCCTGGATATTACAGGTAGAGTATTGACCTCGGACAGGTTTACTTTCCAAAGCTTCTGACAAATGTAGCCCATCTCTAAAATTGTGTCCTTCCTATGAGGATACTTCTCAATTATGTGTGGTGAGATGTATTTAGACATATACGGCCATAACAGAGTAATTTCACCCTTCGGGGGAAAAAACAACTGCTAAAATCTAGTTGAAAGCCATTTAAGGCGGTTTCCTACACATCCATCACTGGATGTGTTTGTTGGATTATGTAAAAGGCAGGTTTTGACACTACTGTTTTTGGGGCACACTCAGTTCAGTGAACCATGGCTTATAAAGCATTTTACCTGGAGCCAAATTAAAAGACATTCTGAATGCAGCAGGCTGGTCTTAGGATTCAACCTTTAGGAAGTTTTACTTCAAACATTAAGGATAGTGCTACATCAGTTATGAACAAGTTTTAAAATGGTGTAATCCACGCCTCCATTCATGACACAGAATTAAAATGTTTCAAAGGAATAAGGAAAGTTTCAATTTTACTAAGGGCACGGAGGCAAGGATTATCATGTCCAATGACACAAGCAGGTTATTCCCACCCGCATAGCTAAAGTTTTTAAGATATACTATCTAAACTTCGTATTTGGTAGGTGTCTAATGTTTGAAAGTAAGACTGCCACTGCTTATTCTCAATGCTACAAGTAAATTCTTAAATGAGATTTCTATATATGCCGTCGGACTGTAGAACATTTGGTGATTATGTCTAATATTTACAGGGAATGTGACATCCAAGCAAAACTAGGATGGGTACCTGGAATGGAATCTGTCGCACGAAGAAAGAGGGAGCACGAAAACAAAGACAAGACTATAAAGAGCAATGTGGATTGTGATTGAATGGGACTTTGTGTTTTCATTTAACAATTGTTGCTGGGAAAGTCAGTTATTGAAAGTTATGATTTATAAATGATTGGGTGCTGGAGAAACTAAAGTTGAGTTTCTGTGTCTAATTGTTCTATTTAGTTGATCTGTTGAGCCCATGGACACTAGGCTTTCTTAATGAGTTGCTTAAATATTTATATTAATTTCTTTTGTTTTTTTTTACATTCACTATATAGTATGAACCTACTTGTTGGGAATGTAGTTTTGCTAATTCATGTAATGTTTTTGAATAACATTTAAATACATTTCTTTTACATTTTGTGTCAGTGTTGAGCGTTACTTTCTCCTCACAATACAACTGGGAATAACACAGTATTGCATAACATATGGCATGCACAGGTTACCTATTGGCAAATATATACAAATGGCCAAAGTAATGGAATGAAGTGTATTATGAGAAACCCACAACTGATAGTTCATAGTCCACCAGTGAATAACACAGGTAAATAAAGGTAATTTGGCTGACAGGCCAAACCTGAATATTCTTTGTGTGCAAGTGAGCAGCAACCACTGCAATGCAAGGAACCAGTGCTTAAACAAGACAAAGTCTTTGACAGATAGGCTGGTCTCCAACCATGTAGTTGCAGAACCACGTGTCAGTGCCAGTGAAAGTATAAAATGTATACCATGTAAACTGTTTCAAACACAAGAAACCTCCAGAATGCAAAGCAGAGGGGAGCATGTCATCTATAATGTAAGAATCTTACATTTGTTTCTTAATGATAGTGCCCAATATTCTTACCTAATGTATAGGCAATATGCACATATGCACAGAGCTGTGATACACTTTGCAATGATGTTCTATGTAATACACCATTTCTATAGCACCACTTTCCAAAAGAAAACACAGCTCCTCGTCCTGCAGGAAACAATGCAAGTGAAGAGAGAATTACATTGTGGGCCAAATGGTCTTAAATTCATTCTAGATTAGACAATGAATAATGATAAGTGCTGATATCAACTGATCTTTGGAGAAATGAAAAAATAGAAGTGATATTGATTATGTTTTATTCTGATTTCTAACATGGCTACTTGGGGGCAGATTTTTCTTTGGTCTCACAAGCCATCAGCAGACATGAATGCATTACCCAAAGTCCTTGGTGACAATGCACTAATATGGGCTAAGGCTCAAATGCTTCAAGACAAAATGTGTACCTATAACCAAGCTTTACTTAACAGCATAACATCTAGAGTTTTCTCTATAGAATCTAGCAAATAATACTAGTTCCAATATCGCTATTACAAGGGATGCACTGACGCCAAATGCCAGAGACAACAGTATTGGGCACACTATCTAAAAAAGAGAATCAAAATGGAACAAACAAGAAAACATGCTTCTTAAGTTTTCAACGGTTAAAGTAATTGCATGCTCATCCTATTGTGACTCAGGATAGTGATCAGGGGCGTAGCTTGGTTAGTAAGATTGGGGGGAATGTGAGCTTCAGATTTTCCAACAATGGTGCTGGCCCATAATGTTAAAATACATTATACGACAAGCAGGGCGCATTAGAGGGGGGTGGTTGCACTGGGGGGTACCCATAGTACCCCCCTACATGTCCCTGTACCTGGTGGCAGGCACTGTGCAGTTCCTGCCACGCAGTGCAGGGACATGCGGGACATGCTCCTTTTGACATCACGGTGGTCGGATTTCGACTGCGGAGCATACTAATTGGACCGGCGGTTATGCAGCGGTCCTTGTGGGCGGTCTTTTCCCGCTACCATGGCGGTCGGGTGATTTTCCGACTGCCATCCTAACATACCCCTTAGAGAGAGAAAAAACTATTATTTGGTAAAATAACCAACATTGTTGAAAACTTTCAAAACAGAGAGGGAAAAGAGTGTGTGTGTTTTTATCTGTGTGTAGGTTAAAATTCCTGTTGAAATCTGAGACACCTCACCATACCCGACTGAAAGCAACTGAACCCAAATATTTAGCGGAAAATACATTTATCAGGGAGGTGTAAACCCCAAATACCCTCCCCCACGAAGCTAAGCCCCTGATAATGATGGGCCAAATACACTACCAAGCGAGGAATAAGACAAATTAAGATCATATCCTCCTTAATCAAACAGGCTATTAAGAAAATCCCCTTTAAATAATTTATGAGTATAGTGAAAAAGAGATTGAGTCATCAATAGGTGGAGAGCCACAACAAGATCCAGGTGATTGAGAATGGCGCTGAGCTGGTGCTGCATGAACGTGTGAAGTTTGTAGATCTCTTTAAAGCATATTCAAAGCCATATGCAAACAGAGACTCTGCAAGGCTACACAAAACTACGAACATCTTAAATGTTTTGGTTCACACCTAACTTACCAATCAGCAACCTAAAATTTAATGTACCTAATAAGATTCAGTCTACCATTTATAATTTGCCTAAATCAAACACAAAAAGGCAAGGATTGATTGATAGAAAAAATATAAAAAACAACTTTATCTGAGATTGGCTACTACAAAGGTAATTAAATAACACCTCAGTTGCAAAATTTTTGAAAAATAAACCAAAATGAGGGAGTGATTCATATTATATACAAATGGATCAGAAGAACAGGAATGGGGACCACATATGATTTGGTTCCTAATCCAAACAATTTGTAAAATGTGCATTTTAGGAGATAGAACACTTGAATAAGTATACTTTCTCAATACAAACTACTCTGAATGACTTTCCTATAAACCACTGATAAGCAGTCTATTGATTTCTCACATCTAAAGATCACTGCAAGGACACTGACGCCAACTCAATTTTTTTGCCTCTAGTGTTCATCCCCACAGGTTCTTTAAAATTATCTTTTGGAAGTTCATTAGAATTAGAAGTAATTAGACATAATTGTATTTCAAACTGTTAAGAGCGTATCGTAGAATTACGCCACACCACCACATGGCCTTGTATTTTAAAGAGGGCTTTTAATGCTCAGTAGACAAGGGGACATTTGAGAGAGCTACTATTGCATAGACAGTGGGAAGAGGTGCAGTAAGGAAAAATGGAAGCAAGCATAATCAGAGTCCTGCATTTTGTAGCTGCTTCAGACTAAAGGAGCGGGCTAGGTTTTGAGGAAACAAATGTAGTTATTCTCTGAATTAGGCCTGAACTATATGAGGTCGTTCCTCTGTGTCCATGGATCACCTACATGAGGTTAGCAACTCTGCGATATAGAGTATATGGTACCTAGCATCTTTCCTGATATTGTAGTTACTGTTTTTCTGACACTTGACGTGCACCCAATATATTCCTTGTTCAATTTGAAGTACTCTGTGGCACTTGTTGGCTTGGCCAATAATACTTTAATACCCTTAACAGAGAATAAGTAATTGAATAGAAAATCTATATGCTAATCAGTCTTGACCTATGAACAAACATACAGGACTTCACAGCTTTGGTAAATCTAAAATGGTTGAATTTGCTTCCAGAAAGGTGGCATCAATTCAAAAGTAAGGAAATCTGGAAAATACGAAAGTATGACAAACACATAATAGGCATTTCACAATACTTTGTATACTTGGGCATCCGTTTTATAGTCTATGTAGGTCATACAACATGTAGACTGAAAAACACGTGGAGCATTTATCTGTATTAAGAGCCAAATCACAGTCACCCTATGGTTCACACTCCTAGAAATCTAATCACATTTTTTTACTAAAACATAGCACATAAAATTGGCAGCTAAGAATCCAGGTATATCCTCGAACTCGAGAAACATACACCAATAGGTCAGAATGCAGACAAAGAGATTCACATCTTTCATGGCTAACCTATGTATAAGAAGTACATTCTCCCTTGATATGTTGTTTGGAATGACCCCTCCCTACTGCAGAAACGTCCTTTAATGGTTTTAATTGGGAAGGTTAGTTACAAGGTTGGGGCTAATCGTTCGACTGTTTAAAAGTAGGATGCGAAGTATCTCGTAAACATATTATGAAATCCTACTTTAGCAAACATGAAGTAGTTCTGAGATGAACCACAAGTAAACATTCCAACACTGCTGTAATATTCTTGGACACACCATACACAGAAGAGCTTCCAATGGGAACAACGCTGCCTAATGAATGAAGAATAATAATTTGCAGTATGCGGCACCTTTTACGGGGAGAGATGGATATTATGGGTTTTGGCTTTGAACTTACTACCTATGTAAATGTGTTGTATAAAATTCCAGGATCAAAAGCAACATTAGATAATAATTTTAAAATTGGACCTGTCACCCCTTAAAGGTGCCCAACGTCTCCATTACCTTTTGGATTGGTAAAGAAGCCTCTATTTTATGTGGTTCTTTAGAAATCAAAAATCTTTCTTGTTCATTACAAATCTGACTGAACACGTAGTGTAGATCAACAAAATGTTGTAACAGGTACAGTCTACCCAGAATGCGTGGCACACAGATTAGAATTTCTTGCACATAAGTTAGTGAGGTCAGAACTTCTTGCATATAAATTAATGACATAATTGGGTAACCACTTACGCACATACAAAGCTAGTATCATCACTTTTACTTAATTTAGAATCACTATTAATTCTAAAGCAACTTAAATACATAGGGATAAAGGTGGTTGCCGACAATAACAATTTCATGGAAACCGAGTTTATCTTGTACTTTCAAGAAACTGTATAATTTTTTGCCACTAGGAGGACTATATAATGTCATCAAAATGATGATTCTACACACACTATTTGCGGTTTTGTCCATAAGCCTACTAATGTCTTCAAACATTGTACTCAACTGCATGCAGTTTTTCAGACTATAAATAATTAATACTCTTCAAATGTTTCACCATTGTACAGTGGGACTGGACTCTATGAGAGTTCCACCTTTATTTAATGATAGCAAAGCAGGCCAACTTTAATGATCTTCATTCTTGAGATGGCAACACCTTTCTTTTTGCAGATTAAAATGAAAAAATCTGTATTTAGATGTCCCTCTTTAAATGCAAAAGCCAAATATATTTTAGGTCTGGATGAATATTCTTGGGACTTATTTAAAGATTTGGACCAATATTTCATGTAAACACAAACTCCTATCCACCTCTAGATTCATACTGCTGTAGAATAATCTATCACTGCATAAAATCATGTGTGCCCATTCTATAACTAATTTTCAAAACTCTGCACTCAGACCACTCGATTAACTTTTAAAAAAGACCACATTTTGAATATTTTCTCTGAATGTAACCTACCACATACACACAGAAGACTCATATCTTTATGGTAAGTGTGAGATTTCAAACTGAACATTCAGCTAGAACTTTCTTCTCTCAGATGCTGCTAAATCATCATAGTTACCCAATGGTTCTGTTCAAGGTTTGATTTGTCCATCAACCTTTGAGTTTGGCTGAACAGCACGCCCAGAAACAAATCAAGCAACTGACAGACCAAGACCTACTCTCTAGATAATATTCCATGTCTATGCTGGACTGCTAACCAACAGACTTTCTGTAATGCAAGGGTGCTAAAATCACAAGCACTACTATCCACCTGGCTTGGTCAGTTCATATGTTTTCTGTCTGCATGGAACACCAATTTGGCTCTTATATTCACACCCGTAGGCCTCACAGCAGTTTCTTTAATCAGAAGATTTATTTTCTCTGCTATTTCTTTTAAACATCCCTATGGGGTTCCCATGGCTGTGTCACTGAACAAACAAAAGAAACATGGCCAGAGCCTTCAAAGCTAGCACATTTTCCATTGAAATGGCCACTAAATGTTCACAGACAGTTTTACTGATAAACCTATATAGCACACAAATGATAATGCGTGGTAATCAGGTTTCTTGGACTATTTACCATTTGTGCATCACCAAGTAAGTGTCTTGATTTTCTGATCCTATTAAAATCTCTGTTTCCAGCACACTTCAGAATTACAACAAAATTGCTTCATTTTTGCTTCCTAACTGCTGGATGCATACAATTTATTTACAGGTGTTTACAATTTGTAATGTATTGCAAAAACCAACAACCTACATTGTCACATAATCCCTTTAAAAACTCCTCTCACTTTGCAGACAGTAAAAATGTAAACACCGATCCCCATGTTAAAATAATTAAGCAGCCAGACATCTCACCTCTGTCTTTGAATCACTAGCAAATACAACAAGTTACACATAGAATTTAAAGGCATCTTTATTTGCTGCTCTGACTTTTGCGACCCACCAAAAAAAAGCTTGCGACCCACCAGTGGTCATGACCTACAGTTTGGGAAATGCTGATCTAGAGGGATCTCTTAATTGAGCCCAATTTGAGGAATGGGGAGGATGGGAAAGTTCCGTGAGGAATCTGTGGTTAGATAGTTTCTCTACCAGAATAAGTGTTGCTGATTGTAAGTAACTTGTTCTTATGGAGATTCCTAACCACAGATTATTCACCTTAGATTAGATACCAAAGCAATACCTCCACAGAAATGGGGCTGCAAACAGTCTCAAACCAAAAACTCAGTGAGGACTGAACTGGTGAAAAGCCTGTCTCAACAGATCTATCTATCCAGGCAGTAGTTTGGTGACTGTGTGGGGTGGCACTCCACATGCTAATACAGTAGTAGTGGCCTTGACTCCGTGGGGTGGGAATTGGCCTGCAAGCCCTCAGGGAACTGCTTCTTAACTAATGTGTAGCAGATTTTAATGCAGAGTACAATCCTGCTTCTGCACTGGCCATCCTTGTTTTGCGCAAGGGAACCCAATGAAGAGCTAATTATCCTCCTGGTGTTCTCTGATGTGATCGATATACAAAGACTTTGAAACAGATGCGTTAGGAGTCTTCTCGGCGGCCGCCGATAGCCCCGCGGTATAGCGCGACACTTGATGCGCTTTGGTTCTCGACTTTACTTAGCGTGAACCTCCTATGTTTTGCAAATCTGTTTTTATTGAGTTTGAATTTAAACTTTCATACAGGAGGACATTGTACGGCATCGTGCTTCACATGTAGTAAGACATAAACTTATACAGACTTATAGAACATGCCGACTACCAAAACGGGGGGGGGGGGACGACCTGATGTCTGTTTGCGCACCCACCACCACCCCCCCGGGAGCCAGCCACTTCACCCTTAACAATCCCGATGTCCTCTATGCAGGGGGGGCCAACACCACCACCCACCAGCCATTGAGCCGTACAAGGGCAACTAATCTCGCCTACACAACTGAGGCATCAATAAAGTCGGGAAGGTTACGTGTAATACAAAAGGAAGAACCCATAACACTGGCAGCGTTGACAGCGATTCGCTTGGTGCGCTCCTACCCCCCTCCCACCTCGACCCCCCCCCCCCCCGAACTCCAGGAGTACCCCTCAAAGCCCCAATGGGCGCAGATGTCCCCGAGCGTCCCCATACGGCCCATCCATGAGCCAGCAATAATGGGGGCTATGGTATCTCGTCAACGAGTCTGCCTACACTGCGCCGCCGCCTGCGCCAGTGCCATCCTGTCTGGCCTCGCCTGTGCAGCCTGTGGCACCCTCCCCCTCCGAGCGCCGAAACTCAACAAGCAACTGTTCCCAGCGGTCCGCCATGGGCTCCCTCCGCAGCCCCAGGGTGTCCTCCCTACGGATAGCCGTCCCCTCCGCCCTGGCCCATGCCTGAAACGATAAACTCCAGGCCCGCGCGTGCGGTGGGTCGTGTGCCTTCCATCTCCGGGTGATGAGGCACTTCGCCACCACGAGCCCCAGATCCAGGAATCGGGACGCTACCTTGTCCTTGGGCGGCCTGGTAAATTGGTGCAAGATGTGCTCGGGCCAGTCGAAGGGAATTCTGCGCCCTGTACTCCCCTGCAACTGCCCACTAACCGCCCTCCAATAGGTGTGCAACACTGGGCAGCCCCACAGCAAGTGCAGCAGCCCCGCCCCTAGCTCACGGCACCGAGGGCAGAGCGCGTTAGCGCGGTGGAAGTACCTATTAATCAGCTCGGGTGTGAGGTAGGCCCTGTGAACTATGAACAGCTGGATTTGACGGAACCGCATATTGCGGGGGATACGCGCTGGGCTCTTGAGGACTCTCTCCCACTCCCTGTCCGTCAGCGGCCTCCCCAGGTCCAGCTCCCACTTGCCGCGGAGTGGGCCCAGATCAACCGCCGTGTGCTCTCGCAACGAGGCGGCGAACCAGCGAACCAGGTGTCTGCCCCTCCCCATGACATGTAGATATTGCATAGTCAGGTGTTGGGCAGGCTCTGTGGCCATACTTCCCCATTTGGCGGTAAGGCTCGCCAGCAGTGAGCGGTGTGTGAGCAACCCGCCGGGTGGGAGCCCGTCCTCCGACACCAAGGTTTCGTACGGTATCAGCTCACCATCCCTGTATAGGTCCCCCAGCGTGTGTACGTCCACCGCCCACCAGCCCGTCAGCGCGGGGGCCGCGAGCACCCCCCCCACCTCCAGGAGAACCCTCTAGGGGTAACGCCAGCGCATATGGCACCACCGCGCGTGTGAGGTATAAGGCCCTCCGGAAGCACCTGTGCGCCACCGCCAGGAGGAGCGGTAGCGGTCCCGCGACCGCACCCAAGGGGTGGAAAAGCCCGGTCACACGCTCCAGCGAGTAGGGGGCTGCCACCGTGGCTGTGTCATTTCTGCCCCTGTCTGCCAACCATTGCAGCTGGGCCGCCAGGTAATAATGCTCGAAGCAGGGCGCCGCCAGACCTCCCCTGTCCGTCGGGAGGAAGAGCTTTGCAAGCGCTAACCTGTGCCTGGCGTTGCCCCAGACAAAATCCCGCAGCATCCGGTTAAGTCTGCCAAAAAATACGGGGGGGACGTACAGTGGCAGGTTGACAAAGTAGTACAGTAGACGAGGGAGCATGACCATTTTGGCGAGCGCCACCCTGCCCGTGGTTGTCAGCGGGAGCGTGTTCCAAAAGGCCACCTGCGACCCGAGCGCCGTGACCGCCCTCCCCAAGTTGCCATCAAACAGGTCGGCTGGGCAGCGGTAAATGTGTATCCCCAGGTATCGAAAGGTGCCGCCCCTCCACTGCACCGGCGTGCCATTCAGGCTGTAGCCCGGGTCCTCAGTCTCCTCGCCGAAAGCGTACAGACAAGATTTACCCGCGTTCACGCGGAGCCCCGAGACAGTGGCGAAGGACCGCAGTAACGGGGCCAGCCGCTCCGGCATACTACCTACATCTCTAATGTACACCAGCAGGTCATCCGCGTAAAGCGACACCTGGTGAACTGCGTCCCCCAGCGGTATACCATCTCCCAGGGTCGTCCGCAGAGCCTCCGCCAGCGGTTCCATCGCCAGGGCGAACAGCAGCGGGGACAAGGGACATCCCTGTCGGGTGCCCCGGCCCACCGGCACCGCCTCCGAGACATGGGGGCCCAACCGAACACGGACCGTGGGGTTCCTGTAGAGTAGGTCAACCATCCGGAGGAAGTCCCCATCCAGCCCGTACTGCAGGAACACCGTGGACAGATAGCCCCACTCCAGGCAGTCAAACGCCTTCTCCAAGTCTAGGAGGAGGCACCCCGCTCTGGGCCATCTATGCACTGCCTCACCGGCCACCCTAAAGTATCGCCTGAGATTGAGCGACGTGGACCTCGCAGGGACAAACCCGTTCTGGTCAGAGTGCACCAGGTGCGGGACCACCGGCGCTAACCGGTCCGCTAGGACCTTCGCCAGTATCTTGTAGTCGACGTTGAGCATCGCCAAGGGGCGGTAGGAGCCCAGGGCCGTGGGGTCGCGGTCCGGCTTAGGCAGGGAGACCAGGAACGCCTCACGCATGGAGGGTGGGAGCGACCCCTCCTCCAGCGCTTTGCTGTAAAGCTCGCGCAGCAACGGTACCAGGGTCTCGCGGTAAGCCTTGTAGTACTCCGCGGGCAATCCGTCCGGCCCCGGAGTTTTGCCCGTCGCCAATGATTGGATCGCCTCCCCGATTTCCTCGAGGGAGAGGGGGCCACTGAGTGCCGCGTTATGCTCCCTGATGGCCACAGGGAGGTGAATGGAAGCGAGGAACTCCCCTAGAAGGTAAAATCAAACCACAGTGCTAGCGGTAGCCCTCTAGAGCAGCACCAGATTTAAAAATAACTCAGTGTAATCGTTGGTGATATAATCCATTCACCATAAGTGTGCAATTTTGGTTGACACCCGCCAGCACAATGCCGTTCCAGTAACTGGAAAATACATGTACAAAAACAACACCAAATGCACCACTTAAACAATGTAATTCAAATAAGTCCAAATCCTTAAGGTATTTTTCTTTTTTTTAAAAAAAAGGTCTTCTTTATTATGCAGTGAATATTGCAATTAAAAAACAATTTTCCAACACAGCCAAAGCAGCCGACGCGTTTCGTCCACCTCTGGACTTCTTCAGGGCTGCAACAAATTTATACAAAAGCGCATTGTAAGTGTTCAACCTAAGGACTAGGCACAAACACATATAATATAACAATAAAAGATATTCTGGACATGTATAGACGCATATTTGATACCAGAGAATACAAAACAAGTTCAAATGCAATTGTATCATGTCAACTTTAACAATTAAAAAGCAACCTGTGATATTGCAAGGAGAAAACGTGTGTTCATAAAATCACAGTTGCTAAATGTAACAATATTAATGTGACAAATTGAATGATGACTAAGCCAATGAGTGTATAAACCGAATATTTGAACACTCCTCTCAAAATGTCACAAAAACGGCCTTAAAAGGCTAATTCTATCGATAGGGAAAGTGAAAAAAGAGAAAGGTAATGGGTGGTGGACCACCAATTAATGAAAAATGAAAAAGTAAATATAATCGTAAGAAACAGTAATGTATAAGAAGTATCACCTAGTATGGACAATATTAAGGAGTCCAAGTCTAGGTCTAAGGACAGAAGGCATGAGTTGGCCCAGGACTTATTTGTCAATAGTCCAGGAGCGGGAGGTTCGGTAACAACAACCTCTAGCTCTGAGGGGCTAAGAAGTAAATTTCAGAAATTAGAGAGACTAAAAAAGGCTGAAATGGCACGGTGGTGGGATGGCACCACCCTTGCAAAATATATGGAAAATGACAAAATCCCTAGGGGTTTAAGAATCCTAATCTTCCCCACTTTTGAAAACTTGGAGGAGGATGATCTCAAGGATTGGGAAAAAAACCTTCATGATGCTTCATTCGTGATGATGAAAATTCTCATCAAAAATGCAGAAGGAAAAGGGAGAAAATTACAACAAGAGATCACGGAACTAGAGGCCGAAATAGCCTCCATGGATCTCAAGGAGGCAATTGGGAAAAACTATGAAATCTTAGACAAGACTCTAGATGATCATCTAATTTACCTCAAAGATAAGAAGGTAAAGAAAATACGTAGGGATGACAGAGACTATAGGGATGGAAGGGTGTACACATTTGCCCGAAAGTATGATAACATCAAGGTAACTGGGGAAGGAAAGAGACAACGTGAGGACACTCTGGGGTCATCACTAACAGGCAGTGTGTCATCAGTCTCATCCTCTATTAGCTCCACACCCCCAGAGATGCCAACCCCCAAACCAGCTGAGAACATCCAACTTTCCTCTTTTTTATTAGAAATGGAAAAGGTCAGAGTAGGGGGAAGAACTCTGGGAAAGGAACCAAGACAAGACGGGGTGGTAGGAGATGGCAGGAACAGCGCAAAAAACAAAACCATGATAAACGAAATCCCGGAAAGGACAACCAGATCAAGGAGGGGAGTAATCAGGAAATAAGGGAACTTGAGACCAATATGACTGACAAATTGAAAATAGTCAATCTATCCAAAAAAGAGCTCACTGTCAGTGAAATTTCTGTACTTGGTAAGGGCCTAGGGTTTTGCCCGACACAAATGGGTAAAGATGTTGACATTTTTGTTGATATGTATAAATTTGTACGTCAATTGAAATTAAAAGATCATTTTGCAAACTCCTGTTGAGCAGACTGTCTCAGAATTTAACGCCCTCAAAGCCATGCTTTCAATTCAGTTTGAGACAGAAATAGATACGGACTCCTTACGCATGGAACTGGACTTGACGGAGGATCTGAACGTGAACAGTGGCCTTAAAGGCAAGTCCAAGTTCATACCAACGGGGACTCATCCCAACATTGATATTTTTCATGAGAGGGTCAGTCATGACTTATACAATCTGAAGGCCTCACACACCAAACATAATAACATGACATTCAACATTTCCTTGGCCGAGAATCAGGCACTCAAGGAGTTAAGATCGAATCCTACACTAGTCATCCGGGAGGCTGACAAGGGGGGCAATGTTGTCATCATGGAAAAGATTGACTACATGGGTGAAATAGAGAGACAACTATCAGATAACACCTGTTACAAGAGATTGACCCTTAACCCCATCAAACAGTTATGCAACTACATCAATAGTAAACTCTTTGAATGGCGGGAAATTGGCCTGTTAGATGAAAAAGAACACAGGTATTTGTCAGTCATGGAACCTACATTCCCATGTATTTATATCCTACCCAAGGTCCACAAAGGTGGCCCTTTTCCACCAGGGCGACCCATAATTTCTGGGATTAACTCACCTACAGAAAGATTATCCGAATACGTGGATGGCTTTCTGCAACCCTTGGTGCAGAAACTACCCGCGTATGTAAAAGACAGCAAGGATATTCTATCTAAATTTGAGGGATTGGAATGGTTAGACTCTATGGTTTTTGTCACCCTAGACGTAACCAGTCTCTACACCTGTATTAAAAAGGAGTTTGGTGTTAGAGCTCTAGAGTTTTACCTGGGACAAAGGACGGCTGACCATTTGGCCCACAATGACATGTTAATGGAAATGACAGATATAATTCGGTCTAAAAATTACTTTCTTCACAATAACGAGTGGTTTCAACAGACACAGGGTACGGCCATGGGCTTGAGGTTTGCACCCGCTTATGCCGGCCTTTTTATGGGCTGGTATGAGCGGGTGCATGCCTGGGGCAGACATTCCACCACATGGACTGAGCATGTATTGTTCTGGGGCAGGTACATCGACGATGTGATCATCATCTGGAATGGACCTGTCCCCGACCTCATGGATTATCACAACTATCTCAATGACAATCCATACAATGTGAAGTTTACCCTAAATTGGAATAAGGAGAGAATCGATTTCCTTGACATCCAATTCTTTGTGCATAACAATGTAATCCATAGCACAGTCCATCGAAAAGACACCGCCTGTAACAGTGTTTTACACTATGAAAGTGCCCATCCCCGACACGTAGTAAAGAATATCCCTTTCGGTGAGATGGTAAGAATGAGAAGGATCTGCAGCACACATGAATCATTTGTACATCACATAACAGAAACCAAGAAGAGATTCTTGGCTAGGGGTTATCCCGTTACCCTTATGAACAAAACTGAGAGGAGGGCATTGAACGTTAAACGAGAAAGCACACTTGGAGAACGAGTACCACGTAGGAGGAAAGGGGAACATTCGCCCACTGCCCTGGTAACAAGTTACAATAGGGACAGTAGCAAGATTTTTAACATCCTGCGGAAACACTGGAGACTACTAGAGGAAGTTCCAGGCCTAAAGGATGTAATAACAAAAAACCCCAGAGTTACCTACAGACGTGGCCAAAACTTGCGAAACATGCTCTGTCCTAGTCTGGTCATATCCCCCAAAAATTCTAACTGGATGAGGGAAGGCCAAGGGGGGTTCTACACATGTACCAAATGTTGCGTCTGCAAGATTGGAAAAAATAGAACGCGTACTTTTCAATTCAATACTGAAAGAGTGCATACGATCAGACACATTATCACATGCAGAACCACGTTTGTGACATATATCCTGGGATGCCCATGTAACAAAATATATGTGGGCAGTACCAAAAGAGAACTTAGGGTTAGGATACAGGAACACCTTAGGGCAGTAAACAACGGGGACCCTAGATACCCTTTAACATCACATTTTCAGGAAGAACAACATAAGTCCAATGAATTATGGTTTTTTGGAATAGACCATATACCGGTTTCACCGAGAGGAGGAAACAGGGAACAGGCTTTAAGAAGGAATGAAGCTAGTTGGATATGTAGACTCCGCTGTGTAGAAATGGGTCACAATAGTGAATCAGAAATGCACTATTTTTTTTAGATCTATCAGGTTATTATTCAAGCTCTACCTTCTTGTGGCCACATCTTACACTATTTGGATTAGAACTTAAGGATAAATGCAAGGGTAACATTGCGTCATGACTATCTCCTGTCTCCTTACACGCAATATGAGAATGATTATCTGTGATTTCCACAATTGTATTTCCGTTGAAGACTTGATCTGTATCATGTTCTTGATGAGTACTCCTTTCAACATGTTATATGACTAGGGCCCATTTTGTAAACATGGGATGAGCTGCTCATCCTTTCTCTTTTTTTTCCCCCTTCTTTTAATGCTTACCCTCCCCTACTATCCACCTTCTCATCAACTGTTCTCCCCTGCTATTACTCACATGGTAGCTTCACACAACATTTGAACTTGTTTTGTATTCTCTGGTATCAAATATGCGTCTATACATGTCCAAAATATCTTTTATTGTTATGTTATATGTGTTTGTGCCTAGTCCTTATGTTGAACACTTACAATGCGCTTTTGTATAAATTTGTTGCAGCCCTGAAGAAGTCCAGAGGTGGACGAAACGCGTCGGCTGCTTTGGCTGTGTTGGAAAATTGTTTTTTAATTGCAATATTCACTGCATAATAAAGAAGACCTTTTTTTTGAAAAAAGAAAAATACCTTAAGGATTTGGACTTATTTGAATTACATTGTTTAAGTGGTGCATTTGGTGTTGTTTTTGTACTCCCCAAGAAGGTGTCGAGAGCCCGTCCCCTGAGCCGCGTACAAGCGTTTGTAGTGGCCTACGAAGGCCCTATGGATTTCACGCTGCGTGTGCACCATCACTCCGTCCTCCCCACGGAGTGCTCCAATCGGGGTCCTGCGATCCCCCTGCTGGATGAGCCAGGCCAGCAGGCGGCCCGCCCGATCCGCCCTGGCATGTGTTCTGGCGGTGTGCGCCGCATAATTGTGGCAGCGGAGCCGCTCCAGGAGCTCCGCGTGTTGCCCGCGGAGATCCTCCAGGCTGCGTGAGTGCCTGCCCCCTCCTTCTCCTTCCCTCTCATATTGCAGGAGGTCGTTTTCAAGGCGCGCCAGGGAGTCCGAGAGGGCCCTCCGTATGTTCCACTGGGCCCCCAGGCAGTGCCCCCGAATGGCCACCTTGTGGGCGTCCCACTCCACCAAGGCACTGCTCGCCGTCCCCTCGTTGGCGTCGAAAAAGGCCAAGACGGCCGTACCCAGGGAGGAACGGAACTCCGGGTCCTCCAGTGCGCTCGGTTGGAGTCTCCAGGTGGGCACCGGTGAGCGGTCCGCCACCCAGTCAAGCCGAAGCCATAAGGGGTTGTGGTCAGAATGTGTCCGCCCCAGATATTCCGACTGTACGATAAGCGGGAGCAATGATTGGGACCCCACTATCCGGTCCAGCCGCACATGGAGATCATGGACCGCCGAGTAATAAGAATATAGCCGGTCCGTCGGGTGGAGCGTACGCCACAAGTCCTGCAGCCACCAGTGCGTGAGCCAGTCTCCCAGCGCCCGGGCGTTAGATTCCACCCCCGCGGCACGGAGGGGGGGAAGGATCTGTCCAGCTGGACGTCCAGTACCATGTTAAAGTCCCCTCCCAGCAGCCAGGGGAGCCCAGCATATGGGTGCAGGAGCTGCGTCAATTGCGCCAAAAAAGAGGCCTGGTCCACGCTGGGCGCATACAGCGAGCCCAGCAACAGCTCTTGGCCGTTCAACTTCCCCCGCACCAAGGTGTACCTCCCCTCCCGATCCACTACCACCTCCGTGCACTCGAAAGGAACTCCTGCCCGCACCCAGATGAGCGTGCCCCGCGCGTGCGCCGAGTAAACGGTGCCATACGTGTGCCCCCTCCAGCGCCTAGAGAGCCTGCCCAGTTCCGTTGTGGACATGTGCGTCTCCTGTAGGACGGCAATCCCGACGGAGTGTCGCTGCAGATAGGAGAAGATGGCATAGCGCTTGGACGGTGTTTGCATGCCCCGTATGTTCCAGGTCACAATGTTGGTGTGCGTCATTGCTAATCTAGGTGAGCGATTCGGGCTGGGGCGCCCGCGTCAGGGACAGAGGGGGGGCCACAGTCGGGGGGGAGCATGTAAACGCGCTGCCATGTAAACAGTAGAACCATTATAAACATTGCAACAACAAACAGGGCGTATTCCCAACGGGGCATCCGTCCAAACCTCAGTAACGCCAAGGAATATTAGGCTATTGCAGTGTGGCAGCAAATGGGGTCCGTGCAATCGCAGCAACCTCCTGACCCTAGTACCCCTCCCCTATCCCATCTGGAGGAGGAAGGAGCAGCATCTGGTCCGGAGCTGGACCACCACGCAGGTCCAATGTGAGCCCCCAGCAGGAGGCCTTCACAGGTGTAATGTCAGGTGGTGTTCGCATCATCCAGCCCGCCCCCGCAGGGTCAGGCTCCTCCAGGTCCGGGCCCACTGCCCCCCGGATTCTTCCGGTGCTGCGCCAAGACGGTTGCGCAACCCCGGTTCAGCGCCTGCAGAGTTTGTCCAACCTTCGGCATCTTGGCATCCGGTCACGCAATCAGGTCCGCTGTCTGCGGGGTCACCACCGGCAGGAGCAGGTCCTCTGAGACCACTGTGGATGGGGACGACGCCCCACTCGCTCCCGCCCCGCTGGGCGAGCAGTCCTTCCTGCGGTCCCCGGCAGGCGGCGTCCCAAGTGTCGCCACCGCCTCCAATGCCCCCTGCCGCTCCATCCGGATCCTCTCCGGGCTAGGCGCCACCGGTCCCGGCCGCGCCTGCTGCCGCGTCCCCCGGCGTCCTCGTCTTCTGGATCGCCTCCCCGGGCGGCTGTCGACCTCCGAGCCAGTCGGCCGCGCCCCCGTCCACTGTCCCGACTCCTCCAGCCAGTCCCACACGTCCTCCGGGGAGTCGAAGAAACGGGCCCCTGCTTTCGTCACCACTCGCAGGTGAGCCGGGAACAGCAGGGAGTAGGGCAGAGCCATCTCCCGCAGTTGTCGTTTCACCGCCATGTAGTTGCTGCGGCGCCGCTGGACGGCTGCGGTGTAGTCGGGAAAGAGCATGACTCGGCTACTGCCCACAGTGAGGTCACCAGTTCTTCTAGTTTCGCTGAGGATCGCGTCTCTGTCCCGGTAGTTTAGAAGCTTGAATAGGAACGGTCGGGCCGGGCTCCCGGTTGGGGTCTCTGTGCAGGCACCCTGTGAGCCCTTTCCACCACGAAGTGCTGAGACAACACCCCCTGGGGCAGGAGGCCCCGCAGCCAGCTCTCCACGTATTGCTCTGGGTGCCTGCCCTCCACTCCCTCCGGAAGACCCACTGCGCGAATGTTGTTGCGCCTCGAGCGTCCTTCCGCATCATCAACCCTGTCTTCGAGCGCGTGTAACCGGTCCAGGACATCCTGCAGCGCCGCGCCATGGCTCCGTACTGTAGGCTGTAGTTCTTGAAGCGTCTGACCGTGCGACTCCACTCTCTCGGCCAGTTTGCGGTGGTCAGCATGGAGGAGGGTGAAATCGGACGTAACCTTGTCCATCCTTGTTTCCAGTGACGCCCGCGTCTGATCCAGGGTGGCGCCCAGCCTCTCCACTGCCGCTAGCACGGTATCCATTTTGGTCGAGAGGGCCGCCGCGTGCGACTCCGCGTCCCCCCCCGGCCGGCTCTGCGTGGTGTCCATGGTCCCAGCCCGCGGCTGACCCTGCTGTGTCTTGTCGCGCAGCCTGCCCATCGTGTACTGTTGGGCGGTCGGCATTCACAGTGCGTTGCCAGGCGCCGTGCTCTCCACCCGTCGCGGGTCCTCCAATCCACACCGGCACCCCGCTCCGCTCTGCCACCGGGCCTCTACTCGGACCCCGAGGTCTAGCCGCTGGGTCGAAGACAGTAGGGGGGGGGGAATCAGGGGCACCCCGCAGCCCGCAACGGCAACCGGCCTCGGTATGGTGGGCCCCACCGGCAGCAGTCCTCCAGTACCCGGCAGGGCTCCGCACCGCCGCGCCCCCTCGCCAATACTCCAGCCAGCCGGTTGTCAGTCCGGGCCCTCGCTGGCCCCGCTAGGCGCGCCCAGGCGCGAAAGTCCTCGCCGGTCAGCACCGCATCCGGGGCCCGCTCAGTGTCCAGGGCACTGTCCTCCGTCAGGTCCACTCACAGCGTGACGCCTCGCAGGTAGGGGCATCCGTCCCAGGCCTCAGCGCCCGCTCCTCTGCCACCGGGCTCTCCCACGTAGCAGCTGTCCTTTCCCGGCCGCTCCCGTTCAGTCTCCGCTGCCCAGGCCGCGTCAGCTCAGGGTCCTCCGCCACACGCGGCTCACTCCCGTGCACACCGGACTCACCACCGCAGGCCCCGGGTCACAGCTCTCCGCGCCGTCTCGGCGTCGTAGGCTAATGCCACCCCAGTGGCGCCGAGTACACCCGACAGGTGCCCCCCGGCCAGTTGCCGGGTCCCCGGGCACACGAAGCGTCACCAAGCCATCACCACGGCCGCCGGGGGGCCCCACCCAGCGCGCAGCACCCAGGCCACGTAGAGGGTCTCCTACCTCCCTGTCGCCGAGTCTTCAGTACTGTTCAGAGCGGCCGACGCACCGCTCTCTCTCAGGGGCTGCCACCGCCGTTCCCAAGATGGCGTCTCTCTTGAAATGGCGCCCGTCGCCGCCTTCACCGGTCCACAGGCACCCAGCGGTGAGCGTCTCACAACAGGGCCTCCGGCCCGCACAGGTGCACCTCCACTCCGCCTCTGCGCCCCGGATGGGCCGCTCCTCTCCGCCTCTCCCGATGCGCGCCTACCCCAGGGCGCCGCCGTCCAAGCACCTCCTCTCACGCCTCACCGCAGGTGCAATCGCGGCTCACCCAGGCCTCCGCTCTCCCCTCAGCAGCAGCGCAGGTCGCTCCGCAGGCTCCACGGGCTCCAGCAGTTCGTGATGCGCCCCTGCGCCTCGGTGCTCGGCGCCGTCTTGAGGCCCACGCAGTCCCGAGGCCCAAGGCTCTCCCTCCGTCTTTTCCCCAGCAATGGCCTCAGCTGCGGTACCGATCCCCTCAGCACCGGGCAGCGAGCCTCGCCGCGTGCAGACAGCACAGGCCTCCGGACCTCGCCTCTCCCCTAGGTCGCGGCTCCGCCTCTCGCAGCCACCAGTGTCCTCCCAGGCCTCGGCAGGCCCCCGCAGCTCGGTCCCAGGCGCCGCCGCTCCTCAGCTCACCTCCGCATCTGGGCCTTGCGCCGCACCTCAGCCTCCGGTCGGGAGCCCCCGGGCGGCCCCCGCAGCGACCGCACAGTCCTCGCAGCTCACCGCCCTCCGCTCGCCCTGTTCGTCCACGGATCGGCTTCCGGACGCGCTGCTGCTCCCAGCGGCGAGCTCCGCCTCGCGGGCGGCCGCACACGTCCTCGCCTCGCGGGCCCCCACCAGGGATCGACTCCCCTCAGCTCCCGGACCCTGGAGATCGCCCCCGCCGCTGCCCCACACCGGACCAGCGTCTCACAGGCCAGGGCTGCTCCTCACCCTCACAGGCAGGCTTTATCAGGGGTAGCGGTCGGAGCCTCAAGCTCTGGCGTCCGCCATGTTCGCCGGTTGGCCACGCCCCCTCAGCGTGAACCTCCTATGTTTTCGTGATCCTCATACGTTGTGAGATCAAGCGTGGATAAAATTTAGTATTTAATTCAGATGTGTATTAGGACTTCGAACCAAGCTTCACCTTCTTACCTGGTCGAATACCCTGCAGCACTTTTGAATTGTTTGCTTCTTGGACCGTATTTTTCCCTGAAGGAGCCCGCAAGGGTGAAACGCGTTGGCTGTGTTGCACAAATTACAGCATTTAATAGAATTATGAAAGCTGCTGCTGTCATCGTGATTCTTGTTTTAGGAATTTAATCCAAGGATTGTTCTTCAGTTGTCCTTGCATATGTGCCTCTCTTACCTTTGTGTTTATATGCTGTATTTAAGACCATTAATGGTGGCTGGTCTTTAGAGGTGGTCACTTTGCTAGAGACTCTTCCGGAAGCCACAACTAGGTTTTTTCTGAATATTTTTTGTATAACACTGGCAGTGGTGCGGCATCGTATACCCTGCCACTGTGACGTTGTGTGCTCGACATACAAAGACACAGCTTTTTTTTCGATCAAGACAATGGAGTCTAGGTGGTTCTTTGGAAGGATTAAGTGAAGCAAAAAAAGTCGGCAGCATGATTTTTTGCCCGACATGGAAGGGAGTCATTACCTTTGGCAGAATGGAGGCCCAAGTTCAAAGAACCAGTTTGTCCGGGTGAAAGCTTGTGTATGGAGTGTTAACTGAAAGAACTTGAAGCTTGTTGACCCTCCGGGCTCATATAATAGCCACTAAGATGACTGTCTTAATAGTCAGACGTCTTACAGGAAAGCTGTGCAAGTGTTCAGATAGAGAAAACCTAAGATACATCAAAACTAAATTAAGATCCAATTGGGGCAAAACAAAGGGGGATAGAAGAGAACAAATGTAAACCTTTGAGGAAGCATGTCACAACTGGTGACTTGAACAGAGAGGGATAATTCGGCAACCGCAAAAAAAGCCAAAATGGCAGAAAGGTAACCTTTAACAGTACCCAGAGCAAGGCCTTGCTGGGCTAACAACAACACAAACAACAGCACCACTGACAGAGAGGCATAGAGTGGTTCAACTTGTCATGAGGAGCACCAAGACACAAACTTGTCCCAATTGCAGGCACATACTGTTTTTGTTGAGGGGTGCCGGGCTGCCAGAATGACATTGCCAGATCTTGGAATGAAGATTAAAGACACTCAACTGCAGCCACTCAGTCTCCAAGCATGGAGGTGGAGAGTGGGCATATTTGGATGCAAGACCAGGAACTGTTGCTGTGACAGGAGATTTACCAGAAGGAGTAGCCTGACCAAAGGACAGATGCACAAGCCCAGGAGTTCTGAATACCACATTCTCTGTACTCAATCTGGAGCCACGAGGATTACTTTGGTCTGGTTAGTTCTGCCCTCCTTGAAAATGCGGGCTAGAGAAGTATCGGCAGAAATGTGTACAGGAGTCACGAATTCCATTCGATACAGTACACGTCTCAGAGTGAGAGCCACTTTGGAAACTCCACAGCACAGTATTGCTGAAATTTCACGTCCTCGACAGATCTATCCAAGTTTCACCCCAGACTGTATGACCCTTATGATGTCCTGATGTTCCAGCCATGTCCAGAGGCTTAGGACCTCCTGACACAGGGACCACATGGAAGTGGCTTCGCTTTTGAACACTTGGACCAGCATCCCTAGATGGATAGGAGGAAGGCTTTCAATGCCAAGTGGATTGCCCTCAGCTCCAGAAAGTTGCTCTGGAGCAGTGTCTCTGCCAGAAACCAGAGTCCTCTGATCTCCCCCTCTCCCAGGTGGCCACCCCATCCCAGAAGTGGTGCATTGGTCACTAATGTCAGCGCCAGATGGGAAAGGGATAGTGGACTACCACTGACTCAATTGCAGTTCAGCAACCCCCACTGCAGATGGTTTGCAGGCTCCTTTGAAATGAGGACCAGATCAGAGAGATTCCCTGGTGCTACGCCCACTGGGACTTCAGGTCCCACTGCACAGCCCACATTTGCCATCTGGTATGCTTCACCAGCAGGATGCAGGAGGCTATTAGACCCAGCAGCCTCAGAGTCAGTCTCACTGAGATCCAGGACTGAGGCTGAAACATTAGGATCATAGCCTGAATGTCCTGGACTCATCTCTTGGGAGGATAGACTCGAAACTACACTGTGTCCAAAGTCCTCTGGTGAAAAGGAATATCTGAGAGGGAGTTAGGTGAGACGTTGGCATGTTAATAGTGAACCCCAGGGAATGCTGGAGGTTCGTCGTAGTCTGGTGGTGGGTGATGACTGGTTGTGGAGAGCCTGCCTTCAGTAGCGAGTCATCAAAGTTGGGGAAGACTGGAACCCCTGACCTCTGATGATGTGCTGCAACCACTGCCATCACTATAGTGAACACCCGAGGGGCACTAGTGGGGCCAAAAGGGAGCACATCAAACTTAAAGTTCTCCTGATACACCGCAGGTGGGGCCAGTGGGCCTGCAGGATAGGAATGTTAAAATACACATCCAGCAGGTTCAACGTTACCATCCAATCTCCAGCATCTAAGGCAGACAGGACTTGGGCCAAGGTGAACATCTTGAATTTCTCTTTTCGTATGAAAGCATAGAGCATGTGAATATATAAGAAAGGGTAGAAGCCTCCATTCTCTTTAAGCACCAAAAGGTAGCAGGGATACAACCACTCTTCATTGCTTTTTTGGCCAAAAGAGCCAGCACTTCATTATGTAGCAAGTAGAGGTGGACCTCTGTTAGATGAACCGAGGACGGTGGCAAGGGCGATGGGGTTTCCAGGAACAGAGGGCATAAGCCCACTAGACGATTTGCAGCACCCACTTGTCAGAGGTTATCGCTTGCCATTGGGGCAGATGGTGCCTGATCCTGCCTGGTGCCAACAGGATGAGTGTGCTGTGTTGAGGGCATATTAAAAAGGTTTTGAAGCTGCAGCAGCCAGAAAGGCAGGGAACAATTGGACAGTTTGCTGGCTCTGGGTCCCGCAGCCCTTGTGGGAGCTGAGTCCATGGCCATGAAAAGGCTGGAAAGGTGGAAGGAGTGCAGTTGGCGTGGAGCCAAGGAAAGGTCCGAAGATCTGGTGGTGAACCGACTCTCCTTGAAGCGCTTGAGCGCTGTATTGGCCTTGTCGCTGAACAGTCAGGAGACAGCAAGTGACATGTCTATAAGAGCAGACTGGACACACCCTGAGAAGCCAGTTGATTGGAGCTAGGCGTGACGACGGAGTGCCACCTTCGAGGGAATGGCCCTGCCTAGCGAGTCAGTGGTTTATGGTGAACTTTGCTGTGTCCCAGCCGTCCATCATTGCCTGGATCAGTATGGCTCGGGCCTCTTCCAGGGCCATAGGCAAGACTTGCACGACCAAGTCCCACACAGTGTGGTTGTACAGGCCCGAGAGGCATGGGTTGTTCACCAACTACATTGCAAGGCTGATTGAAGAAAAAATCCTCTTCCATAAATTGTCCAGGTTTTTGGATTATCTGTCTGGTGGGGTGGTATGGAACGTACTAGGGTTGACTTTGGAGGCTGAGGCCTGCACTACCAGGCTCTCAGGGGTGGGGTGTTGGGTGATGAAAGCTGTGTACGCCGGTGCAGGTTGGAGAATGGTCCTGTGCACAAGCGCGCATGTGCAAGGTTTGGCCAAGGTCTCAAGGAGCATATCCATAAGGGATTCATTAAAAGTGAGTAGAGGCGCCACAGATCTTAGCTCATGTTGATGCACCTCAGTCAGGACGTTCAACATCATTTCGATAGAGGGAAGCTGCAGATCGAGTACCTCCACTGCTTTCCTTACCACTATGTTGAAGGATGCACCTCCCTCTGTGGCAAGGTCAAGGAAAGACCAGACCAGATTCTGGGGACATGTCCAGTCTGCTGGCATCTTCTAACTCCTCATACCAGTTGTCTTCATGGTAGGGCTGGGGCAGTTCAATGGCTGGGTCTGAAAACCCATATTTGTTGCCATCATCACCCTCCACAAAGCTGCGACTGACAAAGGACACAGGCCGTGAGTCTGAACCAGAGGGGTAGCGTAGTCTGGTCAGCCCAGGTGTTGACATCGAAGGGCATCGTGGAGGTGCAGACTCAGAGTCAGACATGTGATGGGTTATGGGTTCTGCATCACCATGTGGCACCGGTGAACTAGCTTCAGCAGAGCAGGTCACGATCTGGTAACAGATCCAGAAGATACTTCTGGTGTCAGGGGTAGACCCTACAGCAGTAACCCACCTGGGGCACTTCTCAGCTCCATAGGGCCCGAAGGCAATCCAGAGGGAGTCATTGGTCCAATGATAGAATGCACGGATATGTGAAATGCCCTAGGTTGAGAAGGGGGTCGCTGGGGCTCTCGGCAATTCGGGAAGGCGCAGAGCTGACCCAGCTGCCAGCTCCCCAAACGGAGTGCGGGAGCAGGCCCCAGAAGCGACAAAGACTTGGACATTGAAGATGACCATCTGTGAGACTGGCTCCATGACCAGGCTCGAGATCTCCCCCAGAACCAGGAATGATGTGGAGCCTTCTTACGTTGTGCTGTAAGGAGCTTCATTGCTCACTCCCAAATCACCTTCAGGTACATTGACCAGCAGTCAGCGCTGGATCAGGGGTCATGGTCCGACCCTAGGCACCATAGACAGACCAAGTGGGGATTAGACACAGGCATCTGTCTGTGACATTCACTACAAGGTTTGAAACCTGCAAGTTTGTTTGGGGACATATACCTAGCACACTGGGAGAAATTGATCCCAAAAGGTCAACAAAAGGGTTGAAAATGTTGGTCAGAAATGACGACGGTAGCTCTCTGGATCTGTGTCGATGACGCTGAAAGAAAGGAATGAATGTAAGCGTGCTGGGGTTGCACCGATAAAGGCACCTCTAAGAACCATAAAAGTCATGGCAAATAGGTGTGCAATCATTTGAGGTGGGTTGTATCACCAGACCACCTATGGAAAGTATAGTGACAGAGACAACTAACCTGGTCACACGTAGGAAATAAACATGGGAAGTACCACAAGAAAGGAAAGTTAGGCTCACTACTTAGGAGCATCCCGGAGGTAATATTAGACTTCCCAAGGCCACTCAATAATTGTTGAGACAGCTTAAACAGCAAGGGTAAGGGAGGGGTTTTTGTAGACCTAAAAGTTAAAGACAGAGAGGGAGGTGTGTATTTTAGGGAATGCTTACTGGCTCATCTCAACATATAGGCAGCATATATTGCCAATAAAGTTGAGTCCTAAATTAGGGTAAGTGTTATAGGGGCAGAACAAATTAGAAGGCTTTCATCCTGTGATAAATCCCAAGGAGTTGACTTGCTGCCTGGATTACAGGAACTTAATTGTGGACAACATGCATTGTGATATCCTTTTGAAGAAATACTTTCAACAAAGCTATACTTACATTAACCTAGCTTTTGGTGGCAAGTTATACATCCCACAGGAAGGTTTATCGGTTTATCTGGGAGGCACAGATTTGGAGGTTCTCCTGTTTATTCTTCTTACCATCCTCAGCCCCATTTTGTTTCACTAAGCCACTCAAGCCAGAGGTGGAGTCTCCCTGGGCGAATCCTGTCTGGATGATAATTTATGTGTGGGAACCGATCTTAATGTCACAGGGCAGGCTTGATAAACAGGTTTAAAGGGTCATATACCTTTTGAACTGATCGAGTTTCATCATAAACACAGTCAAGTTAGATCAGATGTCAAAACGGAGACTAGATTTCTTCTGGTTTACAATATTTGTATAGGCAGCCTGCCTTAGCCAAGATCAGAGCAATAAAGGAGGTGATTGCCAGCATGCTACAGAAGACATCATGTCTATGATGCTATCCATGTGGGGGGTATGCAGGAGGATTGTCAGCATGCTACAGAAGACTTCATGTCTATGAATGCTATCCATGTGGGGGGTATCCAGTAGGCCTTGATTCAGCATTTTTCTCATACAACTCTACTGTAAAGATAGTGATGGAAGAATCTAAATCTAAGAAAAGGTATACCTTATATGAAGCAATAATCTCTTCAAGGACAGATTATATGTGGTGGCTCCGTCACAAAAGCATGGAATGGTAAAGTATTACTTGGCAAGGACCTGCACCTCACATTCAGATCCGACGGCAGCAGATCTGGCTGGGATATGTGATGTAGGCACATCCTGCCGGGGAAAGCGACTGAAGGAGGAGATGCAGTCTAGTGGGTCCTTTGCAATCAAATGTCTGGAGAGGGACCAAGTACACTGTTGATTCTGCTTGGATTGGCGATATTCCCCAATAAAGTCTATAAATGACATCCGATGGCCATGGCCCAAACCTGTAGCATATTTCTAGATAACCCTTTAACATTACTGCTTGGAGTACAAGATTTTTGTCAAGCAGAACATCTGTCAGGTTATCTCAACACTCACTTGGCCTGATGACAGGTATCTTTGGGACGGGAGGAATTCGGTGTTGGACTGGATGTAATAAAAAAGTCAACCTGTAACAATTAATGGCAGATGTATTTAGGAGAACTAAAGTAGCAAGCAGGAAACATGCTTCAAGTAATGAGGTTTTTCTCGTGCATATCCAAAGATACCATTGGGCCTCCAAAGCATGCACAGTTTTCATCTATGGACCCATGGCGTCAAAAACATGAAAAGAGCTAGAACTGTTCTGTGGAAAAAAAAATCCTCCTGCACGGCTTAGCAGCCAGTCCCTATTGAAAATGCAGATCGAAAGACAACACCCCGAAGACTAAAACAGGGGAAAACAATGATAACAAAAATCTACAAAGAAGACCTTGGATTTAGAGATACTCTGAAGACCAGTGTGAAATCTGAAGTGAAATGGTTTGTAATGCAGCCAAGTATTATGGCTGTTAACTGTTTGCAACGTATCTGAGACTTTGAATACTCAGTGACTTTTAATGTCAGAGGGCTTAGTATGTGCCTGATTTTACAGTATCCTCCCTGAACGTGAAGGTATTTCAAGGCTATGACAATGGGAAATATAGTTATATTAGAAGGATTGATGTGGCTAATTATGTATGTTTTAGCAGCAAATAGGGCCTCCTTAAAAAATATGTATTGCTCATAGGAGGATTTATTAATGCACGATAAATGACCACAAGATAGATTTTTGAATAGACAACAGGCTTAAATAAATGCGATTTTTAAACTGTTGGCAATAAGGGTCTCAACTTAAATTTAAATATAATTAGCCCTTACATATACCAAAGACCACTTTGTTTTATTGTCAGTTTTGTATAGTGCCCTGTTTTGTTTATAGGAGGTTAGAAGGTATTTTTGCAAGACCTAGGCTACTTCTGTGATGGATTAAAAAGGAAGAAGCAGGTCACAAGTTCTTTTAGCATTCAGCTATTATATAACAGACTTCTGCCTTTTTGGCCTGCATGTGCTTTGTGGACTTCTCTTCTCGCAGATCTGTGATGGGACAATGAATAACGTCCATGTGGAACTACACTAAAGCAGGAAATCTGAAGAATTTTACATCATTTGATGCTTCAGTACTGCAACCACCTTGCACCAACACATGGGCTTTAATCTGTCTCTACTCCCATTTGGGTTCTCTTGAGTGAAATATTGTGTTTCCCCTGAAAGAAGCTTTTTTCACATTCATTACATTATGTGTTCTTTGGTGTCCAATAAGATGGTGTTTTAAACTAAAGTTTTTTCCACACTCTGTACAGTTAAAGGGTCTCTCTCCGGTATGAGTTCGCTTGTGTCGGGTGAGATGATGCTTCATTTTGAAACTCTTTTCACATTCTGTACATGTATATGGCCTCAAATGTGGCTGTACATTTGGATGATCCTTAAGAAGCTTTGCATTCCACAAGTTGCCAGCAAGCTCATCATCCATGTAAGTTTGTTTTACTGTGGAAGTTCTGCGACTGCCATCCGAATGTTCAGGATTAGTGAAGCTAATTTCATGAGACGATGAAGTTCCTTCTCCAAGTTCTATGTTATGATCTGACCACAATTGGCTATCGAACTTCATTCTCATGTCAAGGCTCTGGAGTACTTCCGCCTCCTCTTTTGTTTGCTCATGCTCGTTGTTGACTGCTGTTGTTTTATCAGTGTATTCCACAAAAAAGTTTGTTATCCTTTTCCTGCTTTTTCTTCCTCCACCTGTTGGATTAAAACAAAATACAAGTAAACAGACCTATATGTGTGAAGAAATGTATCTTGTGTCAGTCTGCATTATGGATGAAGTACATCGAATTCAATTCATGTGCACAGATCAGCAGGTTACACACAAATGTATTTATAGGCACCTGATCTCCATGATTAAATAGCAATTATTTTATTGTATTGATAACAAATGAAACTCTTTCTTCTCAATACGTAACTGTTTGGCTTTAGGAACTTTCTCAAGGCTTAAAATCATGCAATTGTATGACTGTTTTTCACAGAAAGTCAGTTAATATTCAGTCACTTGATGGTTAAGTTCCTTTTAAATTTCCCATTCCTGACTCCGAAGCCAAGAAGTGCCAGACATAATTCAAGAATTTGGCCGGCACAGCTCTTTCAAAACAAAGTGGCAGGGGCTTGTTATTTTTTCTCTACAAAGACAGGGTGAAGGTGTTGCACTAAAATGTTCACTATTGAGGTAAAGTGTCACTGGATGGAGGATAAGGATCACATTACCATCAGAAAATTACTGGAAATCCCTTTTGCAGGTAGATAATGACTGACTGCATGAACCTAGTGGGGATTCACTTGCATGCTTAGAAAAGGGCTTTATAGAGAGGAGGGACTGTAAGCCAATCTGATTGAGTATTCTGTCTTCTACTGCAAACTATTGTATCAGGGATGGCTGCAATGTTAGGAAGAGAGAAATAACTTTGGGAATTCCTTTACGGGTCAATAGCAGAGACTACCTGTTAACAACTGCCAACCCTAAGGGTATGATACACTGGAAAGAGAAAGGAATACATACGGATTAATATATCAGAGATGGGCAAAGATGACTACTGAATAAGTAAAAGTCAGGTACCATCTGAGGAGTAAGAACTTCAGCAAAGAGTTGTCCAAGTCCAGCAGAGATAACCATTTGGCAGAGTTTCAGAAGAGAAGCCTCTCTAATGGAGGGAACAGCCCTTAAGGAGAATGCCACACTCAAGATAGTAGGATTAAAGATTGAGTCCATTCAATTCAATTATCTTTATTGCATGATTAATTAAAATCTTTGCAGTAGAAAAATACATTCAGAATCGGCCTGTGCAAAATACACATGAATTACAGTAAGATTAATCTTAAAATCCTTTAAGATTGCAAGTATTCATACTTTTGCGAGTCCAGCCCTCCACCTGTTTTGCTGTTTGCTGGGAATCACAAAAGAGGAAAGGTTGCTGGCTAAATCAAGGACACCTATTAGATGTGGTGCTTTTGGTAGCAAGAGAGACACACTGATTAGTAAGTTGGGAACTGGGAATAGACCACTTTATGGTTACTGAAAAGATTCTACACAGCCACAGAAGTTACCTTAAGAAATTTGTGACAGTATGGACGAAGTGACAAGAAGTGACTTAGTGGAGGGAATAAAGGAAATTAAATTATGACAGTATGATGAGTAAGCTGAATTACTGAATGTGGGGAGCCTATAAATGAGAATGAACCATACCAAGGCTTTCCTGACTTCAGTTTCTATTAGTTGTGGATCCCAATAGGTTTTTGCAGTATTTTCTAATGTTTTCAAAAAGTATAAAGATCAGTGGTCATCACTGTTTTTGCTTTTTCATTCCTTACAAAATTGGAGGGATGGTGTTTTTTCTATTGCTTGTACAGAAATTTGCTCTTATCAACTCCCTTCACTTTTCATTTGCATAGTCAATTATTTCTCCCTTGTTTCTTGGTCCTAACTCCCTTGTTTGAACCCTTTCATTGAATTTGCTCTTTAAAGTATATTTTCATTATTTCGTTTCAATGAATGTTTAATATCTCAGTACTCAAACCCCTCTTTCCAGCAGTCCAGCTGATATAATATTTGGGTTTTCTGCTTATGTACTCCCCTACTGAATTTCATAGATCTCAAATATTCATACAAGTGTATATTGCCTATATATAAACGAGTACTGCATTTAGTATTATTGGCTTCATAATTGTTTGATAGTGTATCTATTATTCATATACAAGTAAAATTATGTTTTATATTATTTATAGAAATAAGTGGAGGTGCATTGAGATTAATATGTTACTACTTGCATTTGACATCATTCATTGTGAGGCCTGCTCTTTTCGAAATAATTGAAAAATGTATTTAAGATGAGACAAGCAGTAGGCAGAGAGGAAAAATCTTTGATTTACTGGAAGGCTTGATTTCGTGCAAGCAGAAGCTGTGAACATCTTTCGTGAAGATCACAGGCAGGCTTTTTGGAGCCAACTTTGTCTTGCAAGATTGCTGACGACTCAACAACTCTGACTGCATAGAAAAAGAGGGACAATGATCTTCTCAATACAAGACAACACCATTGTTGTTCAACCTAAATTATGCGGGTGAGGGGCCACCTTAGAAACTTATACAGACATCTTTTAGTGCTAAGGAGAACAGAGACTGTTTCCATCATTTTTATGCAAGTAAATTCTGAAAACATCACACCTCATGTCAAATATGCACAAGGATGGAGAAAGATTTCCATATTTTAATATTTCATTGTAGTAGAAAAAAGGTGAATTATAGGCCTTTAACATACTTTCCTGCTGCTCTGGTCTTTAGACAAATGGCAAAAATCAGCTAAATTAAAATTTTCTATTTACAATAAGAGACATATGTATTATGGGGTGCTCAGTACTCTACTATTACAAGCCAGTGTCGCACTGCCCTGTCTCGATATACCATGCAAGAACTGAGCTAATAAACGCAGTATTACTGTCTGCTCTTTCTGCTCTGCCTGGTTGTAGGGAGAAGACTGCTTAGGAATTAATAAGCATTGTGTTAGCTGTGGACATTGGTGGCAGCAAACTATGCTGCTGAATGTAGAAGTAGCAGCGTTAGTAAAGAAATGTTATTATCTGTAGTATCATTTGCCTGTGCAGCTAGAATTAAGTTTATATTACATTCTTTTACTATGTCTATTAGATTTTGTGTTTTATTGAAAACCAGCAAAAGGACAGCTTAGTACTGATTTTTACCAATCAAGAAGGACCTTTCGCAGTACTTGATAGCACAATCAATCAGGTGCAGATGAAGGTGTGGACCTCCTTCTGGCCCCCATGAACACTGGGACATGTAGTCCCAGCTGCTGGCTTCTTGCTTTCTCCTGCACTGCAAGCCCTTTCACAACACTTTATAGCGAAGTCAGTCAGGTGCAGATGAAGGAGTGGGCCGCCATCTGGCCCCCATGTACACTGGGACCTAAAGTACTCTCTGCTGGCTTCTCCTTACTTTCTCCCACGCTGCAGGACCTTTCACAGAAGTTGTATAGCCCAATCAATAAGGTGCAGAGGAAGGTATGGGCTGACTCCTAGACCCCGGGAACACTGACACACGTAGTCCTGGCTGCTGGCTTCTCCTTGCTTTCTCCCACTGAAATTGTTGATGGCTATGAAGGGAGAGAATCTCAAGTTGGTGAGATGGTCTATTTCTTTGCAAGGGTTAGACTTTATAGTGGAACACAGAGCATGGTTGAGCTATGGTAATGCTCATGGACTTCCTTGCCATGTTTTACCAATCTGACCACCTAGACTCTCCTGATTAGGAGTGGGTTTGGGGTGTTCTGATCTGGGAGGGCTGTCTGTTTGGTCCGAAATGTCCCTAACATGGTGATGGAGGTCTACCCCTGCCCGGAGTGGCCCCAGCTACAATGATGTCTGGATCCCTGGTGCTGATGTTTGTTGTCATGGGTGAACACAGATCATGTCTGTGCACCATGACATAAACCTGTCTCGCGGATTGTGATCTTTGTGGACCTGGAGGGGCACCCAAAGCCTGAGTGCCTATGAATGGTAGACAACAGGTGAGATTCTGGGTTCCATTTTGGGAGACCCAGGGCTGACAGGAGGTAGAGGAATCCCACCAGGCAGACTTGTGGATTGCTGCATTCTTGTGAGCTGGGTGGACACACACACCAGAGGAAGGAGACCCCTGCTCTCTAGCACACTTCAAAGGGTACTCTTTGATTCAAAGAGAGGTCAATGGAATGAGGCCTGGGTACATCTCAGGAAGGAGATAGGCTGAAAAGAGAATCATAAATAGTAGGCCTGCAGACCTGGCACATATTACTGTAACTGACATCCAGGTGTGAATCTCTAGGCACTCCCAGGGCCTGTGTTGGGGTGTTATCATATTTGGAATTGCTGCTGCTGTGAGAAACTGCTTTCAATAGGAAGGGCAGGACAGAGGAGAGGGCACTTCAAAAGTAAGCAGACCCCCAATACAAACTTTAGAGACTCAGACCAAAATCATATCTGGAAAGAGATTATAAGAAGGGGAGCTCGAGGCCCCAGAAATGGCCGACTGTCAAGCAGCCAGATGGACTGTGTGAGGAGGGAAATCTCTGCAAGACTTCTGCCTGTGACCAGGGCTGGAGACTGGGGCCTGCCAGCCTCCCAGCTGGGTGAGGGGACATCACCAAGGGACATCCAAAACCACTTGACCCTGGATCACCAGTGGCTACCTACTTGCCAAGAACAGTGAGCTCTGTGAGGAAGAGGAGAGAAGGAGGGAGCAACATCAAGTGGGGAAGCCTGGCGAGTGGATCCCTGCTGTGATGTTTGAGAAGATGGCTGCCTATGTGGTTGTTGCCTGGGTGCAGGATTAAGCCACCAACCCCTGTAAACTACAGGAGGGCTGCAGTGAAGATTACTGTGCCAATCGTGCCATCACAAGTGTAAGGTGTGAGTAGGCGTCCCTGTATGCCAGAGGGGGCAACGGGAGGAGGCCAAGGAGCACAGCCTGATGGATGCCATCATCGTGAAAAGAGGTTTGACTGAGGATCGGAACCAGGAACTGCTAACAATCCCCCCTTGTTGGGAAGACCAAAGGAAACTTACAGTAGCATTTGAGGAGCACTGACAACAACCAGAATTGGCCCCTACAGAGTCAAATGTGTGATACTCGCCGCCTCATGAGAGAGACACTCTATGAGACTTTAGTCAGACAATATATGCGGGACCTTGCCTACCAGTTAGCGCGTCGGCGCTGGAACACTTTTGCCTTTTATAATAAATTCGGAGGGAGATTCCTGAAACTCAAACTGCTAGTGGGGCCTGACCTGGATGTTGTCAGTAGTGAATGGGGAATAACCACAACTGCTATTGGGAGGTAAGCGAGACTCAAGGTACTGTCAGTCAACACTGGAGCCCTGCCCTTAATGGGCTGTGTTCACTATGAGTGTATGCTGTATTACACTGGTTGTATATAATTTCTACTTTTGTGTTAAAAACGTATTTTGCTGGACAATCATTTATTGCTGGAAATGAAATAAATTGTATTCATTCACTGTATCCCACCCCCCCAAACCACCCCCCAAACAAAGTCTTGGACTGCTAGACCCACGCTACCACTGAGAGTCAAGTACTAATGGGGCACTCAGCCCCAGGTGCTCAGAATCCTTAGTAGGTCAAGCCCCGGGACATAAGGAATAAAATCCCTCATCCCCCACTGTTGGGCCCAGTAGCACCTGCTTCCCCTTGGCCTTCTGAACATGGTTCTGACACACCTGAAGAAACTAGTACTTTCAACAATGGGAACTATGGGCCTGATATAAAATTTGGCAAACATGACTGATATCCTGTTTGCCTTATTATGAGTAAATGATATCCTAAAGCCCTTGTAATAAGGCAAACAGTACCTGTTCACTAAACTCTAAATCAGTGCTTAATTTGAGCCGGTGGTTTCCGGTGCTCAGCACCGGCACTTAATCATCAACACCAGCGCTTTTAATGAGCATCAGTTCAGGACACATTCACATTCATTCATGGTAGCCACAAGGAGATTAAGTGAGTTGGCAGCTCTGGCCATAATGCCACATCATCTCCCCACTTTCATGGTTGGTAGTTGGTTCTGTTTTAGGCAGCACTAACAGGAGAAATGGACTGGTGCAAGCTGCCTCCTGACGAGAGCCCTGGCACTTATTTATTTACAAATTAACCACTTCTCTAAATCAAGCCGCATGTTCATTAATGAGTGGTGCTTTTGCTTCTGTAGAGTGAACCACTGGAATTCCTTGAACTACCTTATAATAAAGCTAGAACTTGTAAATGTTGACTTAGGAAATGTGTTATGGGAGCAACGCTCACATGTTTGAAATATCCATCCCCCCGACATTAATGCAGTCACAGTGTTTTCTAAGGCACACTGATTAAAAAGCTAAAGATAGACCAGTTTTCAAATCACTTACACAAGGCAGGTAAGAAAAGTATATACTGAGTGTGCAAGAGCCGATGTATGTGAGGCAATTTTTTCTCTGCACACGTCAACTTTTCCTTCTGAGAGGACCAAAAGCCTTATCTCATTTTTCTTTAATTGCAGTGTTTCCATCTTTTATACTCATTAAGTATCTAAGAGTAAAGCTACTTTAAATTCCCCCAGTCCCCAATATCAAGTCAAACTGGTTTCTAAGGTAGTAACAAAGTAGCCAGCTGGGACTAGTGTGCCATTTTTAGATCATCCAACTATCCAGCTGCATGCTAGCCTTCATTCAAGGGCCTGCAGCTCTTAAAGGAATATGGAAGGTGAAGATGATTTTTCTCAGCTGTATAACACCACCCAGTTCTCACCTAGATCCTATCTCTTACCCCAAGTGCTATGATTTTCACTCACCAACACATTTGTCTTCAGACTTTAGCTCCTTCTGAAGGTGTGTTTGTTGCTTATGTTTCATACTTTGTGAAAACACAGATGCAAATACAGGAGAACCTGGACAAAATAAATAGCACATATTATTGTGTGAAGTATTAAGTAAAATAATAGTTGCATCCTTATAAAACATTAATATGAGTTACATTTTTCAATTCTAGAAAATCTGGACACTAACATAGAGTATCTTTAGCATGTACACCAATTATAGTCCAGATATTTGGCACTGCACCAATACTGTAAAATCGAAGCGTAGGTATATTACAAAATTATAAAAGACTTTATAAGGTTTATTAGTTTGCCTGTTAATTTTTAACATCACAAAGTATTTTGAGCTATCAGGCTATTGATTTACAACTCTTTGAACAGTCTTGGCAGTGCTAGACCATAGAGTTTTATGTAGGGAGGAAGTAGCCATACAGTTATGGTTGTGCACGCTGAATGTATAAGGCGTGTCCTGTAATTTAATAAGATTATCCATCTTTACCTGTATTTCTTTAGGCCTTTGGGCTTCTGCCCCATGAAATGAGAAGGCTATCACACCCTTTTGCTTTAATTGTGAATACCATCTTATCATGCACAACCAAATTAAGAAAGAGAAATTCATAAACCTTTTATAATTTAGAAATGTAACAACTCTTTGATTTTGAGTATTGTCGCTACCAAACAACCATTTAAACAAGCATTGGAAATGCAATAGGTCTTGCATTTGCTTGAGTTAGAGCTATTGGCGCTGCAAATGGCAATGTCTTGTATCAATGTGTTATGGAGTGTATGTATACTGTGTATAGTGGAGTTATGTGGGTTGGATTGGAATTGTTAGTTGTGGAAATGTGTGGGGTGGAATAGTGTGGCGTGGAGTGGATTTGTGGAGTGGAATTATGTGGCATGGTGTGCAGTTGAATTATGTGGATAGTAATTATGTGGTATTAAGTGTACTGGAATTATGGGATTGTGTTTTATGGAGTGTAATTATGTGGAATGGTATTTTGTATTGTGGAGCTGGGAAAAGGGCGAGGACAGATGAGGGAGAAAGAGGGAAATGAAGAGAATCGGACAAGTAATGAAATGAGGAAGAAAGGAATGAAGGGAAGGTGGAAGAAGATTAAGGGAGATTAACGCAGGTGGAAAGGAGGAGGTGGGAGGGGGATAACAGAGTGAAGAGAAAGAAGGAGAGTAAGAGAAAAGGGAAGTGACTGAAAGAGAGGTAGAAGAAGAGAAGGCATTACGAAGGTAGAGAAGAATAATGGAGAATGGGATGAGCCCTCCCTCCCCCTTTCCCGTCACACAGGCACCGAGAGCTGTGGGGTTTGTATTGATTTTTTTTTTAATGGCTCTGATTCACAGACATTTGCATAAGCATTTGGCTCCATGTGAGATTTACTCCAGGTGCAATATAACATTATATGAATCATCAAAGTCTGCAATTGGATTCTGGAGCAAACACAAGTTGCTGCTGGTCCACTTGAACTGATGCACTCTTACGGAACAGCGCCAAAGTGGGCCCGGAGGTAGGAGCAAGGGTCCCTCCTCAGATGTATCCCCTCAATCTGTGGAAAATTAACACCTGCGCCTCAAGCCCCAAGGCAAAGCTGGCTGCCTGGTTAATTATTACATCATTTAAAAACTTAGAGAAGGAGGTTCAGTTTGAACTTGCTTGAATGTTCATATCTAAATGAACATTTTTTTTTAGTTTTTTGCAGTTTCTTATAGAGTGAATTTGACCTGAAGGCATAAGAGTGCTTTACATGAGCACCAGTTGCGTTACAGAGGGACACGTTCATTTTTAGGCACGGGGAGATTACGTGATATGCCCAGAATCACAGGATGCTTGAGTGTTTCCCGCCAGGATAGAACCTGGTTCCCCAGCTTCAAAGTCGGTCGCCCTAGCTGTCAAGCCACCACACCCTCTCCTGTGTCTATGGTCGTGAAAGTGGCCAAATCCTGAGGCACGCTTTGCCAAAATGAGCTTGTTTTAGTCGCAGTGAGAAGAGCCGCGCGTGTACAGTAAATGTTGCTGGCTCATATCCGAGGGTGTCACAGTTTTCACACTCGACGCACAAACGCTTCTAAAAACAGAAACAATGCAGGATGCGATTTGTAGAGCTTGAGTATGGCTTTTTGTGCTCCAAAGATATAGCAGCCATCAGTATATGAGTGGTACATGAGGTTCAGAGTCTCCAGTTCCAAATCGGCAGAAAAAATGCCACTTTTCGTGATGACTTTGCAATAGTTTTTAAGTTCAGGGTTCGTCTGCTCCATTCTAATCAGCGATGTGCTTCACCCGAGAATGTATGTTCAGCTTTTGTTTTCAGTATGGAGCTTGCAAAGTCACCAATTTTAAGTTGTCTCAGAGCCGTGGATCAATAGATGACTTGGAGCTATCTCAAAATTGAATGCTTCCAAAACGGAAATACTCACGTGTGGCGATTGGAAACATTATGACCCGCTTGCCGCCTGGCCTGATGAACTGGGATCACCGCCTAAAGTATCGAAGGAAGTAAGAAACTTTGGAATGACCATGGACTCCAAGCTATCGATGAATGCCCAAGTGGACAAACTAGCTAGATCAAGCTTTGTTACTATAGAATCTCTGCGACAAATCTTCCCCCATTTGGGATTTCCACACAAGGTCCAAGCGACCATCTCCCTTGTTCTGTCCAAACTCGATTACGCCAATAGCCTCTACCACGGATCATCTTTAACAACTATGAATAGACTAAAACGGATTCAGAACTTGGCTGCCAGACTACTCTTGCATTTTAAACCGCGAGATCACATCTCCCCTTCCTTGAAAGTCCTGCATTGGTTACCGGTTATCAGAAGATCCACGTTCAAGCTGCTTTGTATCACCCACAAAGCAATACATGAAATGGGACCACTCTTCATCAAGAATAAAATCACCAAATACATTCATCATAGGAACCTCCGCTCTAGAGTGGCACCTCGCCTCAAAATCCCAAGATATAAGAAAAAAACTATGGGTGGCAGAACCTTCTCTGTTCAAGCAGCCAAAATATGGAACTCTTTACCCCCCAACATAAGATCCACCAACAACCACCTTATCTTCAGAAAACTACTCAAGAATTGGCTCTTCCCCACATAAGCACCATACGCAAACAGAAATATACAGCATATCCCTCTGTACATAAGCATTATTTGTGCTATAGATATGTACCTATATATGTGTATTGCATTGTATAAACATGTAGAATAATTATGTTTATAAAAATAAATAAATAAATCCATTTTTAAGAACAACACTTGAATGCATCTTTAATCTACTTAAACTTACTACCTTTATGCATCTATATACCTTCCATGTACATGGATCAATATATGTATTACTTTCCTCCCAAAATAAATAAATTAACAAAAAAGCATATTCAATGCACTACACTATTCCCCCCCTATACCTCTAACAATATATTTAATCTACATATAGTTACTTCCTTTATGCATCAATAAACTTTCCATCTACTTATGGATCTATATATTTATTACTTTCTTCCAATTCAGCACATCCAATGCACTACCCTATTTCTCACCCAATACCTATCTCAATATATCTACCTCAACTCTCTGAATCATCTCAAACCTCTTTCTACTACTCTTTCCAATGCACTACCGAATTTCTCACCCTATACCTCTATCAATACATCCTTTACATCTACTCTCTCATTCATCTCAAACCCGATACCACTACCATGATCCCCAAAATAGCCCTTTCTAGACTCTCCCCTACTCTACCCCTCCTTGCACCATCTGACACCTCTTTTACTGTAGTGATCCCCCAAAACAAGCCTTTCGTAACTCTTCCCTCTGACTCCGCCCCTCCACATCCATTTTTACTAATCCCAAGCCTCCCACTACTGCTATGACCTCCCAAAAAAAAAGTCTAAATCCTTCACTCTTCTATCCCTCCACTATCCTTTTCAATCAAAATAACAGACTAACATGTCCACTTCTCAAATGTCATATTTCACTATACTAATTCACCACTAATCCTATAAGGGTTCCAGAGTAGCGTGCTACTCGCCGAAAAAGCGCTTCAACTCCTCGTCAAGGGTAGTAAGCACTATCTAAATGCAATTACAATTATATGCAGGAGAGAGCTGGAAAACATATACACCCTCATGGAGTGCCTTGGCAAAAAGAAAAATATAGTTCTCTAAAAGTGAGCAGCGGAAGAATAGGATCCAGTCGATTACAGAGATGGTAAAAGAGTTCCTAGGAGAGGGACAAACACAGGATGGATAGCCTGGAAGAAGGGAAGTCATTGAATAAGCTGCAAGCACATGATAGTGACAAAAAGGCCAGAGAATGGTAAGCAATGGGCCGGATGTAAACCCCTTGTAAGTTCTTGGTAAGGCCACAAAAGGACTTCTGCAACCAGACAGCTTGCACTATCTGGTAGGCTCGACCTCACGAGGAGCTTAGAAATGCCTCTGATCACTTGTGGCTCGGATGTGCTTTGGGTACTTAGGCCAACTAACTGTTAGAAATCAGAGCACCAAGCCAACTTCCACAATAAAAGAAGTGTATTGAGTTCCCTTTCCACCTCCATTTTTATTTGTAAGTTAGTAACTACCAATGATCAAATACAAAGAATATTTAATAGATAAGCCATCTTGCACCTTTTCGGTATGTGATAATAGTCCGTGCTTAATTTGTGCTGGTGGTTTCCAGTGCTCAGCACCAGCACTTAATTGTAAGCACCGGCTCTAGTGACAGCCCACCACATGGTGGTGCTGTTTTGAGATGAGCACAACAACCATGTTTATTAAGTCAATATACATTTAAAATGAATAATACCAGCCTCTAATATCGTCATTTTAACTTTGTGTAGGCTTAAATGGTCTCAATTGTCAAACTTGTAAGAGTGCAATGGTTAGTTGTTATGTTGGTGCTGCCATTGGCAGCACTGGCAGGGTATCAGTGGTGCACGCTGCACTGGCCTTCCGAGAAGGGCCCTGGCACTTACATTTTTACAAATTAAGCACTGATAATAGTTGGGAAATTATTGGCAAGACCCCCATTCACCGCCCTGCAGGCTGTTAAAAGAAATCATGTTCACTGAAAGAACAAGCAATGGCATAGCCAATAGGTCTCGCCTTTAGAACCTTATAAGTATTTAGTTATAAAGTACAATATCCTTGGTGCAACAACATTATCTGTTGCATGGCTAAACACTTATAAGGTCCCAAAGGCGAGACCTATTGGCTATGTCAATGCTTGTTTTTTTATTACAGACGCGTTGTGCACACATTCAGTTTAAAAAAATTTAATTTCACACACAACTTTTTGCGAGACTGTCACGGGTGGAGGGCAACACCTGAGGCGCACCACAGCCAGAGAGTTCATGGTGTGCACCTGCATTTAACAATAACACCTAAAGCATTCTTTGCCACCTAGGTGCTAGTGAACTACCCCAGTTGTTGTAAATTGAAACGACGGTGTGATTAAGCATTCACTGAAGACATTAATTCCCCTTTAGGACCAAGTCTCTGTCGTTATGTTGACTAAAGTCTGGACTCCATTTTGTATTGTCATGCCTCCACGTGCGTAGCACGAGAAGAGTCCTATCTTCGTGTTAGTTGCTCTTGCAATCTGCCTAGTAACAGTCTATAAATAGCTCCTTTGTCCGTCTGGCGCATGCCCAGACTTGACCACATCTGTTATCAGTTAGTCCTTGCTTGACCATGTTTTCGCGGGCTCAAGGAGTGTGTCAGCTCCGCCCATATATTGATTCTGTATCGAAAATGACCATAAAAGGTAATATTCTTTGCCTCATGTTGTATCCACCCACTTATGAGCCCCTCTGTTGTGTATAAAAGGGGACCGTGTACGCAAGTTCTTTGTGCTACTCTATGCAATACTGAAGGGTGTTGTATGGATTGTAGGACCACCCTTAAGGGTTAATAAACTTTGTCTTTGTACTTTGCAGTTTCCGTGCCAACTTCCTTATAGATTCCATTGCAGGAGAGCGAACCCTTGTGTCCTGCGGGCCTAGCTGGGGCCTGTATTCATCAATTGGCGCCCGTCACGTGGGGCTCATCGGCGACTCGGATGCTCGAAGGATTGGTCGTGACGAAGGTGAGGAATTTGGCCGGGGATGTGATCACTGCCAGAGGCACTTTAGTCCTGGCATCCCGAGGTGTTCTTCCTTCTCTTCCGAGCTGACCATCTGGGTGGCGCCGGTCCTCGACTGAGACCTCTTCTGTCGGTCCTGCCGTGACAGCCGTTTGGGCGAATTTTGGAGCTTGGCAGTTGGAATCTGGACTCTTGATTGGTAAGAACCGTTGTACGGTACTTGCTCCGAGTTTTTGAAGCCTGGTTTGGCTATTTGAGTTTGATTTGTGATGACCGGTCATATCTTGTATTGATTATTGTGAGAATATATGCGTTGCAACACATATAGGCAGGTAATGTGGAGATATTTCTCCGGAGCTGTGTAACTTTGAACGGCACAACGTTTAAGTGCCATTTTTTTGATAATACTGCATATTTTGCATTATTTTTGAGCATGCCTGCTTTTAGCGCACTCCGTAAGTGGTGCTGCTGCTTTGGAAACCGGTTAAACCTCGAGGAATCTGCTCCAGCTCCCCCAGAGGGGACTCCTAATAGGGTTATGTATGTGAAGCATGGTCTTTCTTCCATAATGTACAGCACAGTATGGAGGAAATACACCAGAAAGGATCCTGAGTTACGATGGCCTTTGTATGGGTCGTTTGATATGCGTAAGATTGAGTATGTGGAACAGTGTATGTGTAAACGGCGTGCTCGTCAAGACATGTTTGAATGTGTGCGATTATGGGTGAAGGAAGTGCGTGAGCGAGAGAAACGTGAGAAAGCGCTGTTTGATAAAGAGCAACGGAAGAATGATCATGTGCGAGCACAGGAAGCGAAGCGTCGGGAGGAAAGAGAACAGACGGAGAGACAAGAGAAAGAGCGTAGGTTGCAAGTCTCGGGTCAATATGCTGTCCGTCAGTCACTTTATCCTGTCCTTAATAATCCTGACGATGATTTTTATTTACTAGATCGCTCTCCGCCCCCTTATGTTGGCGCGTCTGCCCCGGGGCCACAGGATTCTGGATCAGTGTCGGGTAAGGTAGACACGCGGTCCATGTTATCGGTTGACCGAATGGGTGAGCTTCGGCAAGTTTCCTATCGTGCACTTAAGGGCAAGTTATCCCTTGCTGAGTTGTTGAATTCTTGGGAGAAGTGGCAGGATAGAGAGAAGTTGTATTTTTTGGGCCACTTTTCTGATGAAGTGATTGCTGCTTTCCGGAAATATTCCAGCGTCTTTGAGCCTGCTGACGTGGTATCAGATGCTAAAGCATTGCGTAATGGTGTTTTCTCTCCCTCTAAGGCGCCTGATGCGGTTCGACGGCTGTTTGCATTACGGGACGCGGCGAATGACCTTAAAGAGAGAGCGCGCCTAGAAGCAGAGGAGGAAAAGCAGTCGGCTTCACGTGTCGGTGATGACCAATCATCTACCTCCCACTCAGATAAGAGCGACCTAGTGCATGCTAAACCAAAGAGAGAGGCGGCGCCTTTGTATGTTCCTCCTAAAGGAGCGGGAACTAGTTCGGATATTACCTCCGCCGATGCTAAGGGATATTTTGTGTACAATTGGGTTTATACTCCCTGGCATAGGGCTGACGTCATGGCATTAAAGAATGCGTTGCCTGATCCCCGCAAGAATCCAGCGGCCTTTTACGAAGAAGTCGAGGGGGCCTTGAATTCTTGTACTATGACCTTAGCAGATATAGATCTGTTCTTTGGGCTTATTTTACCACCAGATATGTGGCGATCTGTGCGGAAGGTGGACGATGTTGCCGCTTCTAAGGCTCGGTGGTCTGAGCTTGAGGATGAGGATAGGGAGAGGAAGCCCGCGCAGAAACCACCTCAGATTATCTTAGATCTCCCCGCTGCTATTCTGACTAAGTTGAAGACAATCATCCCCCCTAAAAAGATTGACTGGAACATGTTAGCCTCGTGTAAGCAGAAAGCCGATGAATCAGTTGCAGATTTCTTTACGCGCTTTGAGGAGACGTTTCATGATTTTAGTGGTCAGTCCCTTACGGATGATACGGGTCGGCACCTTTTTGCTGATAAATATGGGGCGAATTTATTACCGGCAATAGCGGCCCGCCTAAAGGCGAGTGAAAGTTCTTGGTCGACGGCGTCTCCGACAGCCCTCCTGACTATAGCTCAGTATTATGAGCGTCAGGAGCAAGAAGCGAAGGGGCAGGAGGAGAAGAAGTCGAAAGATTTAAAAACGAAGGTGATGTTAGCGCAAGTGTATGGTCCGCCCCGTCGGGGTGTCAATAGAGGTAGGGGAGGATTTTATGGTCCTCCCTCGGGCCGATCTGATTTGAATAGGAATCAATGTGCGTATTGTAAGCAATCGGGACACTGGGCCAGGGATTGCCCGGCGTTGCATGCTTCGCGTCAGGGACATAATCAGGGTGGCCCGAGAGGTAGAGGGGGTTTCTCGAATTTTAGAGGGACTTCTAACGATCACACTCGTTTTGACCCTGCCGGGCAGCACCGAGATAGACCTAATGTCTTTGATCGGCAAAACCAGTATCAAGTGTCAGGGATTGACCGCTCTGGGTACCATGATTCTCAGCATGCATAGGAATGCGTTGGATGGGGGTTAGAATCAGTTGAGGTGCCGGTTGATCAGAAGGGTCCTTATGTATCAGCTGAGGTTTTGGGTTCTACTAATCAGTTCCTAGTAGATACAGGAGCGACTTGTAGTGCGCTGTCTAAACAATTGGTTCCGAGGGCTCCCCCATCTGGCTTAATGGTTACATCGGTAGGGTTTGATGGTACACTCTCCCGAAGCCCTCTTTCTCGGCCCCTCACATTTCAGGTTGATTCTTTTTCTGCACCCTGTCCGTTTTTGCTTGCCCCGAACACGCCGGACAACATTATGGGTCTTGATATGCTAAAGCACTTCAGAGCTACGATCCGCTGTTCCCCCGCCGGTGTGCGTGTGATATTAAATGATAATCACCCTTTGTCTGAACGGATGTGTGTGGTTGCAGAGGATACCGTGTTAGCAACTCTTCCCCGTACTTTGTGGGCCGTTTCGGATACCGATGTAGGACAGATGGTGATTCCGCCTGTCCATATTAGTGTCAAGGAGGGGGCGATGTTACCACGCCTCCCGCAGTATCGTATTTCCCAGGAGGGGGAGGAGGCCCTTATACAGATTGTGCAGGATTTGATTAAGGTGGGAGTAGTGGAGGAAGTTCCCTACAACGTCTGTAACAGTCCGATTCTACCCATTTTGAAAAAGGATACGGATGCCAAAGTTTATCGGTTTATCATTGATTTGAGAGAAGTGAACAAGATCGTGATACCTCAATATCCAGTGGTTTCTGATATCACGACGTTGCTTACTTTGGTCCCGCCTACGGCGACGACGTTTTCAGTCATTGATTTGAAAAATGCTTTCTTTTCGATTCTTATTCATCCCGATAGTCGATACCTTTTTGGTTTCACTCTGAATAATAGGTCTTATCGATTTTGTAGAGTTCCTCAGGGCTACACAGAAAGCCCTAGCATTTATAGTCAAGCTTTGAAAAGACAATTGGACTCCTTTGTTCTGCCCGAGGGTGTCGCCCTCATTCAATATGTCGATGACATCTTGTTGGCGGCTGACACTCCGGAGTTGTGTGAGAAGAGTACGTTGTCCTTGCTTTCCTTTTTGGCATCCCACAATCACAAAGTATCTCGGAAGAAATTGCAGTTCTGTAGACCAAAGGTGACTTATCTGGGTCACCTTTTGTCTAAGGAGGGGCGTGCACTCACACCAGATCGTATTCAAGTAATTTTGGACACGCCAGTGCCTTCCACGCAGAAGGACGTGCGTGCATTTTTGGGTCTTGTTTCTTTTTGTAGGCAATGGATATTAGGGTTCTCACACATAGCCAAGCCATTATTAGCCCTTTTGACAAAAGACACACCTATTCCGCTTCCTTGGTCAAATGAGTGTGACGCTGCTTTTCAGCAATTACGACAGGCCCTTTGTTCAGCACCAGTGTTAGGGACCCCTGATTATACCAAACCTTTTTCGCTGTATGTGCATGAGAAAGATGGATGTGCATTATCAGTTTTAGTGCAGATGCACGGCGACAAGCAGCGCCCTTGTGCATATTTTTCGGCTGTACTTGATCCTGTTGCCCGAGCATTGCCTGGTTGTTTTCGCTCGGTTGCGGCGACAGCTGTGTCAATACGCCAAAGCGAGGGAATTGTGTTATCTCATAAGCTGTTGGTATTAGTCCCCCATGCTGTTGATGCCCTGCTTAATCAGACAAAGATGCAGCATTTGACCAGTGCCCGTTTAACGGGATATGAGCTGACGCTTTTGGCTCCTCATATTACGTTAAAGAGGTGCGTAACGTTAAATCCGGCCACATTGTTGCCATACCCCGAGACTCAGTCTGAAGCACGGAAAGCACATGATTGTATTCTTGTGACTGAGGAACAAACAAAGGGTCGTATTGATCTCCAGGATACGCCCTTTCCAGATGTAGATGGAGAACTGTGGGTGGACGGATCATGCCTGAAGCTACCAGACGGTACGACTTCAGCAGCGTATGCAATTACCACACTGCAAACAATAGTGGAGACAGCACGCATACCACAGAAATCAGCTCAAGCAGCGGAACTGATAGCATTAACACGAGCATGTGAGCTCAGTACAGGATTGTGTGTGAATGTTTATACAGACAGCCGCTATGCTTTCGGAGTAGCGCACGATTTCGGCCTACTCTGGAAGGAGAGAGGGTTTCTAACGTCGCATGGAGTACAAATAATGCATGGAGAGTTAGTTCACAACCTTTTGACTGCATTGACATATCCGAGGAAAATTGCTATCATTAAATGTAGTGCCCATAAGAAAGTAGTTGATAAAGTTGGAGAAGGGAATGCGTTAGCAGACCGGGTGGCACGGGAGACTGCGATGCAGCCCGGTGCTACTGCCATGTATCTAGTGAAGTCGCAGGTAGAAAGATGGCACGATGCGAAGGAAGAAGTGCGAGAAATACAGAGGACCGCTTCTGATAAAGAGCGGGAGCAATGGTCCAGTGAGGGAGAATTGGATGATGAGGGTTGCTGGAGAAATAAGCAGATGGATAGATGGAAGTTACCCACGGCTTTTGTACAACCTATGGTTCAGATGGCACATGGGCTAGCACATGTTGGAGCTTCCGCAATTGTAAAATTGCTTACCCAAGTCTGGGAGCATCCAGAGATTGCTAGCACGGCAAAGAGGGTGGTGCAGACTTGTATGATTTGCCTGAGGTACAACCCAGGAAAGGGTACTCGAACTCCAGCAGGAGGATTTGTGACACCTACTGCACCCTTTGAGGTTTTGCAGATGGATTACATCCAGCTTGAGCGCTGTAACAATTTGAAGTATGTTCTAGTAGTGGTTTGTGCCTTTAGCAAATGGGTTGAGGCATACCCTACGAAAGACAATACTGCAATGACTACCGCCAAGATGCTATTGAAGGAGTTCTTCCCTCGGTATGGCGTTTGTAGACTTCTGTGGAGTGATAACGGACCCCACTTTATAGCGGATGTTATAAAGTATGTTCTGAAGGGTCTGGGCATCACCCAGAAGTTCCACGCAGTGTTTCACCCTCAGTCTGCAGGACTAGTCGAGAAGTATAATGGTACACTGAAGCTCAAGATCGCTAAAATCCAAGCTTCGACATCTTTGACTTGGCCAGATGCTTTACCACTGGCATTATTGTCAATTAGATCGATACCGCACTCTCGAACCGGTCTTACACCGTACGAGATTATTTTCGGACGCCCAATGAATATTTGGGGTCCACCAAGACCTAAGGCTGTGTATGATGTACCTTGTGTAATGATGAATGATTATCTGGCACAGTTAACGGATAACTTGGTTTCTATTCATCAACAGGTCCGGGAGGCGCTCCCTGATCGGTCCACCGGCGAAGGACATAGTCTCCGGCCTGGAGACTATGTTATGGTGAAGATTTTTGAAAGGACGAACAGCTTGGAGCCGAGATGGGTTGGTCCTGAGCAGGTCCTACTTGCAACGAGGACGGCTGTGCGGGTTTCCAACAGAAAGAATTGGATCCATTCCCTGCACTGTCGCAAAGTACCGCCCGGATTGGTGGAGCCTGCTGTATTGACTGATCAACGAGAAATTCTGACTGCAGAGAAAGGCCGTGCTGTGAAACCGAACAACACTGAGGAGCTCTTCCCGGACCACGCGACTCCTGGAGGAAAGCGATATCATCTGAGGCCAAGGAAGTGAATTCTTCAGTATCAGGACATGTTGTCAGAACGGCCCTTGGGTTAGTGAAACGGAGAGCCAATGAGGCAAGGGGGGGGGATCAGCCCTGCATTAGTGTAGCGACACCCGTCTTGGCCCGCTGGTGAAGAAATCGACCGCTGCCCAAGGGGAAGAGTTCTGACAAACTTTTTAGTTTCAGGAAGATATTGATTCTTTATTCTGACATGGAGAAAAAGAAAATCCTTTGTGCAACAGGTTTTATGCTTACAGTAGCTATTGTTGGGATAGCCACATGGTTTGTGGAGGATGTGACTCCTGCTCGAAAGTTACTTGTGTTGACTACTCCAGTGCCTGAGGAGCACTACTTTTATACCCTTCCGTATCAAGAATTGAAGCATCGTCAGTCTTATTTGAATAACACTTTCATCCAGATGTTGCATCATACCCACGTTGCCACGAATGCCACGAACTGTTGGATATGCGGTATGATGCCAGCTCATCAGAAGAAAGGAGGAACGCCATTCATACCTCTTCCTTTCTCTCATAATGGCTCTTGTAGAGCATGGTACACTTTGCTTTTTGCCACCCGGAAACCTACAGTGGGACGATTACTCTTCAGACTTAATAGGGAATGTCATCAGGATAAAGATGGATACCCGCAAGCGAATGGGACAATTTGGGAATGGGAAGAGTATCGACCTGACAATGAATCGATTCCTTATATTTTCACGAACACCAGAGACACTGTGGGGAAAGACCGATTTGTGATTCAAGTGGCACAAGCTCAAGCGGACCTGTGTGTCCAGAGTGTGGGTTATATTCCTGTTGGTGTTAGTGATTGCATCACTATTCTAAATATCGACTGATTGAATAACAGTACCTTCTTAGCATCCCATAATACATATTTCGTATGTGGAAATAAAGGTTATTACCGTTTGCCAGCCGGTTGGTCTGGAGTATGTTATGTGGCGTTTCTATTGCCCCCTGTATTCTTAGCACCTGCATCTTATCATAAGGATTTGAAGTTGTTAAATAATGTGACTGTAAATAGGTATAAACGTACTCTATCAATTGATGACGTGGATCAGACTGACACTAGTCTGCAGCAGTATATTGATTTTAATTTAGGATTGTTTTTCTTTGTTGGAGCTGCCCTAAATAGTAGGAAAGTTCGAAGGTTAACAAGAGTGGTAGAGGCTGTGACAAACCAAACCGCTGCTGCTCTTGGGAATCTTACGGAAGAATTACAGATTACTAGAATTGTTGCATTGCAGAATCGTATGGTGTTAGATGTTATATTAGCTGACCGAGGTGGAGCTTGTAAAATTATCGGAAGTAGTTGTTGTGTGTTTATCCCTGACCACACGCCGTCAGTTTATAATGCTATTAATAAACTGCATAAAATTGCAGCTGAAATCCATACAGAAAACGGCACTTGGACCTTTTCTGGATGGTTTTGGGCATTGATCACTGCTTGGGGGTGGAAGGTCTTAACTGGTCTCTGTATTATTGTAGCAGTTCTGTTTTCTTGTTGCATTTGTGTCCAATGTGGTCCTTTGCTCTGTTCCTTATGTGTATCATTCTGTATTCCTGATAAGAAAGCTATTGCCGATGTCACTTATCAGAAACATTTAGCTAAAGAAGTAGAAGAAATGATGACAATTGACATATACGATGATTATCCTAACAAACCGGATGTCTTCAGTAAATGCTGAAAGGGTCGTCTGTTGTAAATTGAAACGACGGTGTGATTAAGCATTCACTGAAGACATGAATTCCCCTTTAGGACCAAGTCTCTTTCGTTATGTTGACTAAAGTCCGGACTCCATTTTGTATTGTCATGCCTCCACGTGCGTAGCACGAGAAGAGTCCTATCTTCGTGTTAGTTGCTCTTGCAATCTGCCTAGTAACAGTCTATAAATAGCTCCTTTGTCCGTCTGGCGCATGCCCAGACTTGACCACATCTGTTATCAGTTAGTCCTTGCTTGACCATGTTTTCGCGGGCTCAAGGAGTGTGTCAGCTCCGCCCATATATTGATTCTGTATCGAAAATGACCATAAAAGGTAATATTCTTTGCCTCATGTTGTATCCACCCACTTATGAGCCCCTCTGTTGTGTATAAAAGGGGACCGTGTACGCAAGTTCTTTGTGCTACTCTATGCAATACTGAAGGGTGTTGTATGGATTGTAGGACCACCCTTAAGGGTTAATAAACTTTGTCTTTGTACTTTGCAGTTTCCGTGCCAACTTCCTTATAGATTCCATTGCAGGAGAGCGAACCCTTGTGTCCTGCGGGCCTAGCTGGGGCCTGTATTCATCACAGTAGTGCCTTCCAGTTCAAACCTGAACATTAAATATTCTTCCAAGCTTGCAAAACAGCTCATTAATAGTGGCAAAAACTAACACTTAAACACGTTTCCTTCCTGTCATGAATCCCTTCTACGTCATCACATCACTAATTCACGTGCTCTACCAACTTTTTGTGCACGGACCGCCAACCACTGAGGGTGGTTTACTAAAAATGATGGCATTCTCTGTCTCCAAAAGGGGTTTGGTGGGTAGCCAAGCATCATATTATCATATTAGAGTGCGCAGGCGTACTACTACGGTTTAGTTTATTGCACAGTTAATAAAAACTCACAACATTTAATAGCATAGGGTAGCCAAGCAGGAACACAGGGTCACCACAGCCCAACATTCAAAACAGATGGTGCCTCCGCGTGCCATTTAGGGGAAAAAACGGATTTGTAAACACGCCGGGCTATTGTACAAGAAGGGAACGCAAAAGCACAGAGATAAAAAAACAAACGTGCCCCCAAACTCACCCCATTAACTAGTGCGTTCTTTAAAACTTTTACACACTTTCAGTTGAAAATACAAACAGGCAGTACCCGCATACGTGAATTGTAAAATGTTGCCACATGCGCCATAAATCTGTACTCACCACTGCCCTGAGGAAAGCGCTCCATGTTGTCTGTGCTAGTCGAGTGCGGCGTGTCTGCCCTCGCAGCTGCCCAGGTCACCAACCCGTCGGGGAACAGTTCTAAACTCCGACGTGGGGAGGGAGGGAAAGCGAAAGCACGCCGCCATGCACGCGCACGGTCAAAAAAATGCGCGTGCGTGTGCACATCCCTACGCTAATTAAAGTAAACAAAGATGGTGTTGGGCTGTCCACATGCGCGTGCATTTTTTTGTCCGTACGCGTGCATGTTTAGCTTTGTGAATGGCGAGAGCAGCCATCTTTATCCATCTCTACGTGCGTGCATTCAGCTTTGGCTGAATTGATCGCAAAAGGCCCTCGCATGGCGGGCGCAGCGCATGCGCTGCTTTCGCCAGGCGAGACCTAAAAATTAATAGGTGTATTTAGCTCCATTATAATTTGTTGGTTCACTGTTTTTTATAAATATTATACACCTTAAATCTTCTACCAAAACATGCCAAAGTAGCCAGTAATTGGATATTTGGACAACCAATTTCGACTATTTACAAAGTCATTGTCTATACACTCAATACTCAAGACTTGTCTCCATACTAATTGCTTTACAGATGGACAACCAATACCACCCTCAATGACTGGAACTGAACATGGAAGGTAGCCTTTAAATTATGGGGGAGGGAGTGTGAGCCAACTTTTCTTGCAGACTTTTGGTGCTTTTCTCTTCACCAAAGCGCTGCCACTCCAGTTCCAGCTTTTTGGAAACAAGGCTCACTGTGTTGTAGCTAATTTAAACTGAATATGCCAACTACAGAAGTTGCTCGCCAGTAGGCCTAAAGGAATAGGTTTAAAAACAATTAAATGGTCCCTTGGAAAGATAACATTCGTGCTGGTGGGGATCCAGAGGAAAGTATTTTTTTCCAAAGTGGAAAACTACCCAGGAGCTACAAGGAGTTGGTTTTGTACTCATGCAGATTTCATGGACAATCACAGACAGTCTAAGACTCTTCCTGGGCTTTTGCAGAGTCAACATGCGCCGCAATGGACCTTAATCTGTTTAAAAATTACAAGGTATGTGGAGAAAGTGTTCTGGCAAACGAGGTCAGACTACACGAACGCCTGTTGGGACCTGTAGTCACAGCCTCTCAAAAGACGGCTTTAACAACAGAATGCTTCAAGAAGTGGTATGTAGGCGTATTTCCTTTTTTTAAAAGGCTAATCCAAGTACCTAGCAGCAATCAGGATAGCAGGAATATGAGAGAGCAGGCAAGGGTTCGAAACAGAGCGTAGAACAAATGATGAGTCTCCGAGCACCTACAAACTCTGTTCTTCTCAAGACACCTATCGTCCTCCCACTTACAGCAGGATGTACGAGAGGGGAGCTAGAAAGCCAGGGGAGACCATTCTGCAACAGAGTATGCGCAGCACAGCTGTCTCATCTAGATTTAATGAGGAGGACAAGGACCATGGCCAATGATGTGTTGGTGAACTGCCAGATTGAGAATCAGTTCCTGGAACTGCAGTTCACATCATTGATAGTGGAATTCGACACACAAAAGAAAAAAACAGGACTTCGTACTAGCCAACTGTACTTGTGTCATAATTGTTGTACAACGTCATGGTGGACAATTTATATTATTTCTACACTCGTCTATCTTAACAAACTGTGCCCCTCTGAAAACAGCATCATTGAGCTATCCACGTTCTGATCCAGCAGAATCTAGCGTGTGCCAGTCCACCAATAACAATTAAAGTACAAGCACTAGAAAAACACCATTGTGGAAATGAGCCAATAAAGACAACGATGGCAAGTGTTCATATTGCAGGCAATCCTTGGGCCTGTGCATAGGTCGCAGGAGGTTCACATGAGGCCTGATTCCTTGAATCATCCCTCTGTTGATTGCGACATGCTATTCCTTGCGAGTATCCCCTCTGACCTGGCTTCGTTAGTTCATCTGCAAGTCTTCTTGCTTGCTGCATCTTGAAGCAAGACGTCTGGTATTATATATCTGCATTACGAATCACAAGTAGCCAAGCACATAGCCCTACGCAAAGACGTACAACCTTAAGGCTAAGGCCAACATTGCATTTCTAGATATTTTGTTCGTGGTTTGTTGAAAGGGCATTCGCCTACTTCATTATAACGCAATCCTCCAGATAAATGGGCACCTAAAATAGGAATGGACTATTATACAATATATGATAATGCAAATAGCAGCTCAGGTTGGATTGAAATGTGCTTATTTGACATAAAGCACATCAAAACTGCTGCATCATGTTTTTGGCAGTGAAACCTTATAAGCGTATTTCTTTTCAGTTCACAAGCTACCTAAGGTACTTGTGGTTGATCACTGTGTGGTTGCGAAAAATAAAATAAATGCTTTGTACTCACCTTTGGGGCCGCAGATACGGTCAGCTCTCCTACTGTTCTTCGAGTCGATGCAAATGGTCTCTTCCTCCTCTTTTATACGGGCAGCAATAATTTCATGTCCTCATTTATAAAAAAAAAAAATCATTACGACACAACATAAAGAAATAATCATTGTTCAATAGATTGCTTTTCTGCAGAAAATGGTAAAATTCAAGAGAGGGAATCACGGTTCAAGTTATATCAATACACTTATTTTGATCTAGCATGCATTCAAAATGACATTCCAGTAATGTATCCGTTAAGGTTAAGTGGTTTTAGAGAGCTTATGTATTCCATAAGGGTCTCAGGACCTGGTTCACAAAGGTAAACGTACTCTTACCTATAAGTTTGATTGTTTGCGATTCACAAGGGATTTATTTACGAGTAGTATCTTTATGAGTGCAGAGCTTCTGCACATAAAAACATAAGTCTTTTTATGTGAGGAGACTCAATCCCTGTCAGGGTGAGGCACAAGCCAACCCCAAATTAACCTGTCAGCAACCCCCTCAGAGCATCAGGCTTAACTTAGAGACAATGTGGAAAGTATTTGTACAACACTTCAAACAGTAATGAAGTGAAAACACCACACAAAGAGGATCACATACCAAGTTAGAAATATAGAGCTTTCATTAATAAAACAAGATCAAACATCCAATCAGTAGAACCGGAAATATGCAATTTTAGAGATTTTGGTGAAAATAGTGCAGAAAAGCACCAAGCGCCAATTGTGGATAACTGGTTGTGATGGACCGGTACAAAGTCACAAGTTCAGGTCGACGAAGACTGAGTGTGGACTGGCTACGGGGACCCAGTTAGGCCTGCTGAACAAAGTACCTTCAAATCTGGTTTGTTGAGAGTCTTGCGGATCCATGGCGAAGATGCATCACACAGTCAAATCGATGCGTCAGTCCCAATGTGTGGTGCGGATGCGATGCCAGGTCCTGTGTCATTATCGAGGATCCTGCTGATAGGGGCTTGTGAAGAAAAGTCAGGCATCAAGTATGTCTTGCGCAGTCGGTACGATGCGTTAATTCAGAGGAGCTGTGAGACAGCGATGCGGGGTCCGGCATCATCGTTGAGGCTGAGAGTGATGAGGGATGCAAGGGTCTGTGCCAAGGATGCGTCATGCAGCAGCGGTTCCGAAGAGGGTGCAGGCTGCAGGGGCGAAGCAGGACGTTGTGAAGGGTCTAATCCACACAGAAGTGCAGATGTGTCAGTTCTGCTTGGGTTTGTGACGTGCCGCAGAGGAGATGTGTCAGTTCCGCTGGCACTGCAGAGGCTGGTAGAACACCTTAGGCCCGCTTCCAAGGTTTCAGGACTGTCGTGGCACCACTTGGCAGGGAATACTCACAGATGGGAGTGTCTAAGTGCAGGTTCAAGGTTATTGGAAGCCTGTTATGTCCTTGAGGCTTCGGATCAGGAGCCCAGCCAACTAGTCCTTGGAGTCACTCTAGGTTTTGGGTTCAAAAGATGCAGGTGAAGTCCTTTCAGCAGCACAGTAGTCCTTCTTCCTGGCAGATGATCTACAGGTACAGAGGTGTACTCAAAAGTTGGTGTCCGAGCTCTTGTATGTACACAGTTGCCTGCCTTCCTGTCCCTGGCTCCAGACTAACTACAGGGAGTATGCATCCCTTTGGGTGGAGCGAGGACACAGTCTATTTAAGTGTAAGAGTGTCTGTGCCCAGCTCCTCCCTCCCGTCCTGCCAATGATGAACCATCCAGACACTCCTAAGCTTCCTATTGTGTGTGGCTGTCTAGGAGGAATACACAAAGCCTAACTGTCAACTACGCCCAGCCATGTGACCCACAGACAGGCAGCAGGCTCCAAATGGATAAGGCAGGAAAATGCCAACTTTCTAAAAGTTTCTTTGTATGTGGCAGAATGCATACCGAACATTGCATGTGCTCAAAGGAAAAAGTTTAACATTTAATCAAACGCTTAAAGCCCGGAATTTTGGATTGCAAGCCTGGTTCATTTTCGGTCCAGACACGCAAAACTTGATCAATCAGCTGGTGCCCAAATGGTGCATTATGCCCAGGATGCACAGCCATAATGACATCGATCCATCTTTTTCATCATTTTTAACCATATATCATCTATATTGCAGTTTTATCATAGTCTTTAATCATTTCTAATCAAAACAAGGATTTGCAGATCTTCCTTATTTTATTCGCAAATAGTAGTATGTAAAAGTCATACACTCAGTCGCTTCAGGCTCATTTCTACAATTTGTGATGATATAAATGTCATCCATCATATCATAGGCTCAATGCAATTCAGGAAAATTCCCTTCTTCAGGAGTGACTATGATACAAGAAGTTGAAAGAAATCCTGCCAGCATCCAAAATGAGGAATGTTAGTCTAAAAAGAATTCATAATAACACAATAGTTTCACACCAAATATGCATAACTTCAAAATATAAAGATACAGAAAGCAATTAGTATGAAACCCACCCCATAATCTGTACTTATAAACATTTTCAAGCAACAAACAATGTGTAAACACAAATGTAACCTGTCGCATAATTGTGAATACCCCAAATCACCAAAATAGAAACTGTGGGGCTTATTTACAAGCCTCCGGTACATCACTTTTAATATGGGAAAAGGTGACATACCGGTGGTGCAAGAAGCTTTTAAATAAGCCCCTGTGTGTTTGAAAACTTGCTTAACTTAGTGTAAAAACCCACTGCATCACTAAAAATAAGCTCATGTATTGGTTGTACTGCAATTAATGCAAAGTAATTACCCACAGAAAAACCCAGTGAGAGTGAAAAGTAAAAGAAAAATGTAACTTACAATGTATTAGGCTTGAGATGAAAGATTTCTTACATGTATTCAGTCAGTCCATCAGTAGCACAATTGTATAAAATATGTAGGCCGATTGTTGAACCCAAAATCTTTCCAAGCATGTTTAGGTAAAATTAACTGATCAGTGACCTGGCCACTAGCATATGGCCCCTCCAGTGACTGCTCCTTAGGGGAAAACAGGTGAAACAAATGACTTTAAAAATCCCCAGAACGAACCTGTGCTCGTGAACAAAATAAACACAATACTATACGTCACCTGTGCACTATACTGGAAGCCAAAACGAAAACATCAGATCTCAAACCATTATCATCAGCAAATGCTTAAAACCAGAATGATACATTAGAGTGACTCGAATGATGATGATGCTTTACTGAAACCATCCTTTAAAAAAAAAAAAATATATATATATATATATATATTCACTGAAAAAACCATAGGTTTCAGGGGCGTTATAGTTAGCTGGACTTTTCACTCGTACAAAACCATTGAAATTCCCCCGTTATAGTTAGTTCAGCTAACTATAACTCGCGCGCCCGCAATGCACTGCTGATGATGTCATCAGTGATGTAATTTGAGATGTCATCAGTGATGTCATGAGTGATGTCACTGACCATGTCATGAGTGATGTAATATGTGACATCATCAGCAGTGCATTGCGGGCATGCGAGTTATAGTTAGCTGAACTAACTATAACAGGGGAATTTCAATAGTTTTGTACAAGTGAAAAGTCCAGCTAACTATAACGCCCCTGAAACCTATGGTTTTTTCAGTGAATTTCTAAGGTTTTTTAAATGCTAATTCCTAACTGTAACGTGCCTGAAACCTATGGTTTTTTCAGTGAATTTCAAAGGTTTTTTAAATGCTATTTTCTAACTATGCCTACAGAGATAGGACATGTGAAGAAAGAAAAAAAAACGCACAGAAAGAAAAAAAAGAAATGCAGAAAGAAGCAACAGAGGTCCTCAAAGACGAAGAAAAGGGCAGGAGGAAGGATAATGTGCAGAAAGAACAAACTGAAGAGCAGAAAAAAGCCTTGTTGCAAAATCATCCTGTACCCTCAACTTTTTCTGATGGATACTGGTGGTAACTGAGCCTGACTAACCAGTCCTAGAGCCAGTGCTATGTTAAAAGACACTCAGAATATAGTGAAAACACCTACATACACTAGGGAACACTATGCGTTGGGGTCCCTCTGTGATTAGCATGACCTCCTCTGTAAGCCCCTAGTATACAATAGGGCAGGGGGATTAAAACTACCTCTTAAAACACGCCACAGGGCGTGTTTGCACACGTCACCTCAGGCCCCGTCCACTCCCTTCCCCACTGTGTAAACACACCCTGTGGCCGTTTGAAGTTGGGAGATTAAGTCCCCTTGAATCCTGAGGGTCCCTAGGGTCCAACTAGCCCACTAGGTACCTCCAGTAAGCGCCACAGAACTGCGTTGCAGAGAGATGTAAAAAGGGGCACGGCCTAGACCACCTCTCTGCAACGCAGCGCAGTGGCGCTTACTGGAAGCACCTGGTGGGCTAGTTGGCCCCCAGGGTCCCTCAGGATTGAAGATGAATTATTTCCCCAACTTAAAATGCGCCAGAGGGCGTGTTTGCACACGTTAACTCAGGCCCCGTCCCCTCCCTTCCCTTCCCCACTGTGTAAACACGCCCTGTGGCCATTTTAAGTTGGGAGATTAAGTCCCCTTGAATCCTGAGGGTCCCTAGGGGCAAAATAGCCCACTAGGTACGTCCAGTAAGCGCCATTGCAGAGAGGTGTAAAAAGAGGCATGGCCTGCACCATCTTTCTGCAACGCAGAGCAGTGGCGCTTACTGGAAGCACCTGGTGGGCTAGTTGGCCCCCTGGGTCCCTCAGGATTGAAAGGGAATTATTTCCCCAACTTAAAACTCGCCACAGGGCGTGTTTGCACACGTCACCTCAGGCCCCGTCCCCTCCCTTCACCACAGTGTAAACGCGCCCTGTGGGCGTTCTAAGTTGGGAGATTAAGTCCCCTTGAATCCTAAGGGTCCCTAGGGTCAAACTAGCCCACTAGGAACCTCCAGTAAGCGCCACAGAGCTGCATTGCAGAGATGTGTAAAAAGGGGCATGGCCTCAGAACACCTGTCTGCAACGCAGCTCCCTGGCGCATACTAGAGATACCTGTTGGGCTAGCTGGCCCTCAGGGACCCTCACTATTGAAGGGGAATTAATTCCCCAACTTACAACTGGCCAGGGGGCGCATTTGCAGAGTGCTGCAAGGAGGGGGCGTGGCCTCCGGCGCGATGCCGGTCTTTTATTTATTTAATTTTTTTAAGAAGGAGGGCTGTGTGGCCCCCCTTCTTTTCTAATTTATTGGCCCTGGGGACCCCATCCCCCAGGGCCTGCCCCCTAAATTTTTAATTTTTTTAAACATTTCGAAGGGGGCCGCGTGGCCCCCTTCCCAAGGACTTAATCAGCCCCGGGGACCCCAACCCCCGGGGCATGGCCTTTTTTTTTTTTCTTTCATTCTTTAGGAGGGGACTGCATTGCCCCCCTCCTCAGGCCACTTATGGCCCCGGCGACCCCATCCCCCGGGGCCAGCTATTGTTTTTTATTATTATTTTTTAAAAATATATTTATAGAAACACCTAGGACATGCTGGACAAACCGTATGTACCATGACGATTTGCGTGATATTCATTAAAAGGCGACTATGCTTACAATGAATCCACGTGGAATATATTTACACCGCTAGTGAAGCTCTGACGTCCTACCGTGCCTAATCCCAGCGCCCCCGCCGGTGAGTACTCTCCAAGTAGACACCCTTGTCTTTTATTTATACAAACATGGGTAGCTATTGACGGGCACATTTAATACACACGCACACCAAGCCATTTAAAGGGGATTCGACAAAAATTCGACCAAAACTATGCAAGAAACCCCCCTCACGGTTAATAAAACACACATCCACCGCCGGATGTGTAATACTTTTTATTTTACTCTCTGGAAAGGAGACGAATCTCACTTGAGAGTTACAGCGCGCTCCTGGCTGAGCCCAATGCTGTGTTACAACCACCAGTGCCCGCCGAGTGCCACACACCTCTGTGTTGTATTCCACCAGCTAGTGCGTATGCTATGACACTCTTTAGCCCATGTGCACTGTAACACCACCCCGTGAATATGTCATGCCACACTTGCCTTCGCACGGGTTATATTACCCCATCTAACGTGCCTTCCTCGATGCCTATGTTATTACGCACAGCGCTATGCCATACATATTACAATCTGGGATCCATATCTTTGTCACAGTGCATATGCAACGTTACACTCCCCAGCACATATTTTACATTACAACTTTAGAGACTAGTTAGGTTACACAACACTGCCCAGTGCATATTACACTCCAAGGCGCATATCGCATAGTATGCGCTAGTGCCTGTGCTATCTTGCGCTCTCCAATGAATCTGTCATTGCGCACAATGTATTGCATATTATATTTCACGCCCCGGTTCATCTTATATCACACTTTTTGGTGCATAGTTTATACCATACACTATATCTAGTTTTCATTTTCAATCGTGCTCTCAGGACTATGTTCTATATAACACTGCGTTCACCTACCCTTTTCACGGGCATTACATTTTGCGATGGGGGATGGAGGGTCAGGGGATGTTTCTGCCAAGTGAGCCCGGAGTCACAGTCACAAACGTCCTCTTCTTCCTGAATAAAAGTGAGATTATGCTGCATACTTGTTCATATTTTAAGTAGTTCGCACAGACACACATTTTAAAAACAATAAAGTTCCTAATACCCACCTTCTCTGAACAGTTAGCTTGCTGCCCCATCCACCTCCTCCCAATCCTCTGTGGTCTGAATCCATGGACTAGCCTCCTCCCTCCTGCCATGCATGGTCTGATGTGCTGCCACTGCCCTCCATTTAGCATGATGTACCAGTCCACTCCTCCTGCCCTCCATTGCCCAATTCTATGCCCCATTGACCGCCTGCTTAAGCCCTCCGATGTCTTTGTGCATGTCCCTGCTCCATCCTTTTTGCCCACCATGCTCCATGGACCTGCCACTCATATCTACTCCTGTCCTCCATGGTCCATTTTACTGCCACACCCTTAAGCCCTCCCTGGTCTGTTGTGCTGCAACTGCTCCTCCTGCCTGCCCCGCGCGGTCTGTTGTGAGGCCCCTTCCCCTAAACTCTCTTGTCTGTGCCCAGGTCCTGACCCTCCCTACTATCCTCCATGGTCCTTTGTGCATGCCCCTGCACCCTCCTTCTTGCCCATCATAGCCATTGTGCTGCCACTAACTCTCCCGCTTGCCATGCATGGTCTTCTGTGCTGCCACGGCCCCTCCCACCTTCCCTGTGTGGTCAGCTAGCTGCCCCTGACCCCCTCCCACCTTCCCTCCATGGTCTGAGTGTATGCCATCATAGTCTCACTGTTGCTCTCCATGGTGTGTCTTGTTTCTAGTGCCCATCCTGCCTGACCTCCATGGTCATCTTGCTGCTCCTGCCCTGCCCCCTTGCCCCCAGCCCTCTGTTTCCATTTGCAGACCCCTATTCCCTCCCTCCTGGCTTGTCTGTTCCATTGTAATGCCCCTGATCCTTCCCTCCTGCCCTTTATGGTCTGTTATGCTGCAGCTTTCTCTCCTGTCTATCCATTATGGTCAGCTAGCTACCATTGCCTCTCTCCCCTCTGTTCTCTGTTGTCCATGTGCATGGTCCTGTACCCTCCCTATTGCTTGCTATGGATTGTTGTGCTGCACTCCCGTCCCGCATGCCCTGTGTGGTGTATTGTGCTGCTGCCAACCCTGATGCCTGCTCTGTAGGGTCAGTTTGGTGCACCTCTCCATGTCCCTCCTGTCCTCTGTTATCCGAGTCCATGCCCCTACCCCATTCCTCCTGCCTACCATGATCCAATGTACCATACTTGTGAACATTTTGAACTTGGTAAGAGGGAGATTTTGAAAAAAACTGGGGTATTGATTTTCCCCTTTGAGTTACATTGAAAAAGAGGAGATTGTAAACAGGAGACAGATAAAATAAAGCCTATTTGAGCTTAAAAACATTGGACGTTTCCTGGCTGAATCGGGTCTGTTGGCATGTATGGTTGTACTACCACTGCCTCTTCCTTCTGCCCACAATGGTCTATTATATTGCCACAGCCTCTCTTGCCAGTCCTGTAATGTTGGTTTGTTGCCCCTGCCCCCCTTTCCACAGCCCTCCATAGTCTGTTGTGCTGCCACTGCCCTTCCTGCCTGCCCAGTGTGGTCAAATTGTTGCCTCTGCACCCTCCTACCTGCCGTCAATTTTCAGAGTCCGTGCCCCTGGCCTCTGCCTCTCAACAGTATCCTAATGAACAACTAGATTGCTAACATTCTATATTTATTACAAAAGTGTGGAACGCCTGACATCATCTTGATGTAATCAAAACTGTAATACCTAGAGCATTTCCTTTAGAAATTACATATATGAGAGGGTCTTATTTGCATCAAAATTATGGTTAGTACTCTAAAAAACTAAAATGAGGACATATTTTCTGAGTTTTCAAATAGCGACAAAGCACTTTTAAATTATTTGTTATCTTTATGTTTTTTTATCCAGTTGACCACTTGATTAAATGTTGCACTTAGGGGAGAGGATGTGGTGTTACTTCCAGAGCTGCAGACTTTGAAACTGGGGAACCAGGTTGGAGTTTCTGCTTCAGCTCAACATTCCGTGATTCTGATCAAATCACTTAATCTCCCCATGTCTACAACCAAAATGAATTTGATCTTGTGTGATGTAACCAATGCTCATGTAAAGCACTCCAATACCTGACAAGTCTGCACTATATAAAACTGCAAAAACACAAAAAATAAGTGTTTTGCACACTTCTGTCATTGGGCTACATCTGGGTGATATTGGTGCTGCATTTGGGCTCTTTTGTCTCTGGTGGCCATCTTGGGAGATTTATTTGTTATGAAGTTTCCTAATTTTCTTATTTACTGCAGTCTCCTCAGTAGGAAATGTTTTCAGTTTTTTACATCAATAAGGTATTCAGATATGTCACACATTTGCCATAAATTCTGAATGTTAGCACTCTAGTTGCTCATTAGATCACTGTGGTAAAGCTACTGTTCACCACGGAAGTCTGCTGCTGGTATTAAAAGTGCATGTTTCAGTCTGCATTTCAGAATTTTTTTATGAAATAGAAGAGGATTTGAGAAGTCACTCAAAATGTGCCCTAATTTTTCCTTCTTCAGCACTAATCATAATTTCTATGGCAAAATGAACCCCCTCATTGTGTTCCTTTTTAAATTAAATGTTTTAAGTGTTACCAGTTTATTCCAATCAAGATGGCTTCAGGTGTGCCATACTTTTGTCATAAGTAAGACAGTAAGCGCTCTAGTTGTTCTTAAGAACACTCTGGGACATTCTGTCATTGGGCTATACTTGGGCTACATCTGGGTGATATTTGGGCTACATTTGGGCTCTTTTGTCTCTGGTGGCCATCTTGGGAGACTTATTTGTTATGAAGATCCTTACCGGCTGTTTCTTTGGACTGCTGTTGCTGCCATTATTGCTCTCTGCCTTTTTTACTTGAAATCCACCAGCAACTCGCCGAACCCGCTTCGCGGGTCCCGCAGCGCACATTCTACCAGCGAGAGTTGTTGCTGAGAGAGGGGCTGTCTTCTGCTTAAAGATCTTGGGCGTGTCATTGCTGGCAGGGCTGCGAGTACGTTAGCAGGGACTCCATCACCCAGGAGTCCCTGCGAGCCCAATTTGCTTCACCTGGACTGCTCTCCCTGCTGGCCCCGCCCCCCCGCCCACGGAGTTAAAACTGGGAATCAGGATTTTGCCTGTGGGATCCTTACCGGCTGTTTCTTTGGACTGCTGTTGCTGCCATTATTGCTCTCTGCCTTTTTTACTTGAAATCCACCAGCAACTCGCCGGACCCGCTTCGCGGGTCCCGCAGCGCACATTCTACCAGCGAGAGTTGTTGCTGAGAGAGGGGCTGTCTTCTGCTTAAAGATCTTGGGCGTGTCATTGCTGGCAGGGCTGCAAGTACGTTAGCAGGGACTCCATCACCCAGGAGTCCCTGCGAGCCCAATTTGTTTCACCTGGGCTGCTCTCCCTGCTGGCCCCGCCCCCCCGCCGACGGAGTTAAAACTGGGAATCAGGATTTTGCCTGTGGGATCCTTACCGGCTGTTTCTTTGGACTGCTGTTGCTGCCATTATTGCTCTCTGCCTTTTTTACTTGAAATCCACCAGCAACTCGCCGGACCCGCTTCGCGGGTCCCGCAGCGCACATTCTACCAGCGAGAGTTGTTGCTGAGAGAGGGGCTGTCTTCTGCTTAAAGATCTTGGGCGTGTCATTGCTGGAAGGGCTGCGAGTACGTTAGCAGGGACTCCATCACCCAGGAGTCCCTGTGAGCCCAATTTGTTTCACCTGGGCTGCTCTCCCTGCTGGCCCCGCCCCCCCGCCCACTACTCCCTCTGTTTGCTATTTCAGGAGGCCGTACTGCCGGCGCGCGGGAGCGTCCCGGGAGAAGCCCGGGCAAAGGGCGGGCCCTCTTAGGCCCTCTTAGAGGCCGAGTGAGGCCGGGCTGGGCCCTGTCACTAATCTGTTTTGCCGCCCTGACTTCGCCTCTTCTTGAGGATTCCAGTGCTGTCATGGCCCAGAGCCCCGACAAAGTCAGTGTGGTAAAACCGGGGGGTTTGTTAAATGGCTCTCTGGTTAATTATTTCAAGCGGGTCCAGTCGGCTGAGGAGAGGGATACTCTATTGGCTGAGCGTAGAACAGAGCGCCGGCGCTCTGTTGAAAATCTAAAACTCAGGGCTCCTAAAGAATCTACTCCCCAGGCCTCTCCCCGTGATGGAGGTAGTTATTGTGGTAATGATGATTCTTCTTTACAGGACAGGGCCCCACTTTTGCCGCGTGATTGTTACCCAACAAACTGCGCCCCGATTATTCAGGATATTAGTGATACCCCTCCCCATAGCTCTAGTAGTACACTTGTTGGCTCTAAATCACAGTTCCCTAGCCGCGGTAAACGTCTAGGAAGAAGTCTAAGAAATTTGATATGGGTAAGGTTCATGGCCCACCACCAAGTAAAATAAGACGTAAGGAGGGGGCGGGCATGGTTAAACCCAAGACCAGTCACTCTGATTTTAGTAAGTACACAAAGACTACCGATAGAATTGAATCGGGGTTAGTGGCTGCATCAGGAACTCCGCCTATATTGGTTTCCTCATCCCCTTCTGTAGGCCTGGTAAAAGCAGTGTTCAGTTCTGAGGCCCCCTCTACATCAGTTGAACCGTCGCAGTTGGTAGTACCCCCCACTGCTTCATTAGTCAATTTGGGTGACCTGGTCAGATCCCTTATTTCGCCTATTATCGAGAGTCTGAAGAGGGTGGAGCAAAGGCTGACGAACATTGAGTCCGTATCAAGCTGTAAGGTTAACTCGGTCGAGGCTCAGATGCACAAGGCTGCCCCCCGCTCCTCCCTTGCTACACTACCCATCTTCAATGCACCCATGGACATCCCTCAACCCAGCAAAGCCACATCACAGCCAACTAATCAGTTAGTACTTAATCAACATAGGCTAGTGCCCCCTAGGAACGAAATAAATTCGGTTACTAAACCTGTTAGTAATCACTTGGGGGTGAACTCATTGGCACCCACAGGGAATATGTGGGAAGAGGGGGGTAATACCAGTCACAATAGGGTTCTAGCGAACCATGGACCTCAGGTAGAACTACCCCCAGAAGCTGTGCCCTTGGTGGATGTCCTGACGGGGGTCCCCATACTGGCAGATAATAAGTGGGAAGGATTTACCCAGTTGAAAAACAAAATTATGCATTGGTTAAGTATACATAGACCAATCAATAGGAACATCAACGGCGAGATACTGCACGTTAGGCGACTCTCCCGGCTTGGAGGCAGATCCAAAGATATCGAGGGTGACATAGTTGTGATAAACTTCAGAGATCCAGGTACAGTTGATTATATTCTGAACTGGCCCTCGGGAAATGATAACAACTGCATTAGCCCCCGTGCCTTGACATACTTTTATCCTAGATCCCTGGTGTTCCCCCCAACCCACACTAGCGAACAGGTTGCAACTTATTCAAAGATCCCTATAGCACCCACCACTAGGCATTCTGTATTTGACCCCCAAGGGTGGAACATTGTTCCCCCTAGATTTAATAGAAATACCTACTGGAGAATGGACCACATGAGACCCTTTACCCCTCTAGAGATAGGGAATAGGTTCGACGTGTTTGCCGGTATGGATGATTGTGATTGAAGTTCACAGTCCATGTTGGGTACACGGGGTAGCGCAGGAGCTGCCAGACTAGTGGGTAGTGATCTTGAGGCTCATGGAGAGGCCACTGGTTCCGACGTTGGGAACGAGGTTCCACCGGTTCCCAATAGACTTGTTATTAGTAAGACCCCAACTACCATTCACACATTGTCCTTGGGGTGTAGATGTGTTAGTTGTCAACCTTTAAACTCACTAGATCGTATTGAAGTTAACATCGACCCTATCTTAAGTGTGTCGGGTGGTAACAAGGGGGTTATCCCTGTTAAGCCTATTAGAGGTAAGGAGGTTTTACACTTGATATCTTGGAATGTGGCCGGGTTGCAAAAAAAGATGGCTCTTCCAGAATGGAACAACTTTATTGAAAAGTTTGATGTATGTTTGTTCCAAGAAACGTGGAGCCTGCTCCCCGTCCACAAATCTGGCTATGCAACCTTTTGGTTGCCTGCTTACAGTTGTGGGAAGGGCAGACCTGCAGGTGGTTTACACGTATGGGTAAAAACTGAATTGAATTGGGACGTCTCTACCCATGAATTAGCAAGTAGGGACATTCAACACCTTTCATTTGCAGGCCAAAAGAAGGACAGCAGGATTGATTTATTTAATATCTACTCTAGAGGGACCCCGGGAGACAAAACCCCATGTACTTTTACGACTCTAGAACAGGCACTAGCTAACTGTCCCCCATCCTCTAAAATTCTTGTGGGTGGTGACTTTAATTGTACATTTGAACCCCTTAGTGGGGACGATCCCTTGGGTACAGAAGATGAGGACTCCAGCTGGTCTATTCCTGCTTGGTCACTAGCCCCAATCAAAAAATGGTCATCTAAGGCAATACAGATTAATGCCCTCACTGTGGAATATAACCTAAGAGCTCTAAATGGTAGGTCACCTTCTGACCGGGACGGAGCAATGACCTTCAATAGGCTTAGTGGCCCGTCCAGAATTGATTATATTTTACTGGACGTCACTTTGTGGCGTGACCTAATAGATATGGAGGTGGTCCCATCGCAGGATAGTGATCACAACCCCCTATGTATGAAGCTAAGGTGGGGTAATCTAAAAGGAGATTTGAAGAGTGCCCCCTTGAGGCTAACAAGTGAGGTGGTCCCTTATAATGGTAACCGTAGGTTGAAACGGGACAAGGTCCATTTACAGACTGACAACCTGGCGAGGATTAGGGCGCATATAGAACAGCTGACTGTAGAGTTGGCGAGACTTGATTCGGGAACAGGTAGAGCCCAGGAGCCCCTTTTCGCCCTGGTCTATAAGAATGCTATTGAGGAAGTTGGTAAATACTTTCTAATCCAGGGTAAAAGTGGCAGATTGAGTAAAAAAAACGCCCAAAACCAGTAATCCATGGTACTCTGACCAGTGTAAGGTAAAAAGGAAGGAGTTAACCGTTGCCTTACGCAGAAAGAATCAGTTGCTGGTCAGAGTAGCCAGGAAGGAGTATGCGAAGGAAATGGTGCGGGCTAAAAGAGAGTGGGAGGAACAATACTGGCAGGACCTCAAATGTGCATCTAGTAGGAAGGATGCATCGCTTTTTTGGGATCTGATTAATAAGGCCAGGCAGCGCACCAAGCCACCATTAGTTAATCATATAACCAGTCAACAATGGTATTCGCATTTTTCTGCTCTGTATGGTGGAGGGGAGGAGATGAGCCCTTCTCTTTCCCATTCAGTCAGTAGGGTCTCTCCCTTACAGTTGCTCGAAGAGCCATTTTTGGCCTCTGAGGTAGTATCTGCTATTTGACATCTGACTCCGAAGAAGGCTGCTGGCCCCGATGGAATCCCGGGAGATCTTCTGGAAGAACCCGCAGCCTGGGCCAAACTTATTACCTTAATAATGAATTTGATCTCCAAGGGACACCCAGTGCCAGATTCGTGGAAGGGAGCAGAGGTGATAACCGTGTATAAAAAGGGTGCCAGAGATGACCCTGCCAATTACAGACCGATCAGTCTGATTGACGTGATCCAGAAAGTGGTTGGCAGGGTCATTATCCTGCGGGTGGGTGCCTGGATGGAAGAGGAGCACGTTCTTTCTCATTTCCAAGCCGGCTTTCGTCAAAAGGTGGGCACGATGGACCAGGTCTTCCGTTTTTTTGCGATCTATTGGAAGTCTGTGACCATCAACAATGGTAGTCTCTACCTGGCCTTCATAGATCTCAGGATGGCGTTCGACTTGGTCCCTCGAGCAAGGCTTTGGGACATTCTAGAGAAGATGGGCTTCCCAGGACCACTCTTGGATTTTATTGTGAGGCTTCATGATGGGAACTACGCGAGGATCAGATGGGGCACCCAGGGACAACTGACTGAGAGGGTGCCCGTGAGGAGGGGAGTTCGCCAGGGATGTGTTATGGCACCAACCCTGTTCTCTCTCTTTGTGAATGGTGTGGTGGACCTTCTGAGAGAGGAACCGGCAGATGTGCCCTCCCTGGCAGGGGAAAAAACACCTACCCTACTCTTTGCGGATGATACATTTTGATCTCTAAATCCCCAGCAGGCCTCCAAAAGCTCCTGAATCGTTTTAGTGTGTTTTGTAGTGACAGAGGTCTTACCATCAATACCTCTAAAACTAAGCTTATGGCCCTTTCACCATCTAAGAGATTCAGGAATAATCTCTCGCTTAATGGCGAGTTATTGGAGATGGTAGACTCCTTTGATTATTTGGGTGTCAGGGTAAATAGTCGGATGAGTCACCATCTGGCCAAAATGTCACTAAATTTTAAAAGAGTCTCAGGGACAGTCTTGAGAGAACAGCGGGAGTCATTGAGTAAACCCGTGGCACCAACTCTCGCAATTTACGAGGGCCAAGTATTACCATCCGCCCTATATGGTTCCGAACTATGGGGGTTCGAGACCATATCGGAGCTAATTACCTCAGAAAATAAATTTTTGAGAGATTTGGTAGCTTTACCTGCTTCCACTCCGTTAATTCCATTACGTCTTGACATGGGTAGGCGTCCCCTCAAAGACTTAGTGCGCCTTCGCCCATTACTTTTTTGGGTTCGATTGAGAAGGACCGGGGAGCTTAAAAATTACGCAGCTGTTTTAGATGAACTTATTCTGCTTAACACAGGCAATAGGATCAAATGGCTGAGTAATTTGAGGCAGTTGGTTGTGCAACTGGGCTTGAGTGACACATGGAAGAGCCAAACACCGCCTCCCAAGCTAGTCATTAAGAAGCTGTACTGGGACTGGGTTCAGATGGAGGATACACGTAGAGGTGAAGGGGGTATACACACAGAGCGGTTCTTGGAGTTTAAATGGTTCAGGTTACTCGAACCGCTCCTCGATTTCATAGAGAAACCCCTGGACAGATCACTCTACCTAAAAGCCAGGTTTGGGATTCTCCCAGTAAATGTCTTCACCTCCGGGTGGAATAACCAAAGAGGTACAGTGAAGGCTTGCCCGGGTTGTGCAGCCCCAAGCGAGTCCGTGGCGCACCTCTTCTTTGCCTGCCCCGCCTACAGGGTGCCCAGGAGGATATGGCTAAAACCTTTATGCAAGGGGATGGGTTTAAGATGTCATAAAATGGCCCTGCGGGTTCTTTGCACCGACACGACCTCTTCAGCCATGGAGTGTGGAGTAGCAAAATTCCTTGGTAGTGCTTGGCTGATACGTATGAGAGAAGAACCAATTCCTCCATTATTCAACCCACTGGCTAGAGGGTTCCTGGACATGAAGTATTAATGGTATTTGTTAGCTGCTTTTGCACACTTTCATTAATCTGGTTATTGTGCATATATGATGTTGTACGTATAGTAAGGCCGGTGGGTTCTTGTTAGTATTTTATTAGTATTGTATTGTATACTTTCATGATGAAATTGTTATATGGGAATTAGTAGAAATATTTAAATGGTCTTTGTATATAGATGTTAAATCGTGTGCCCGGTCTTGATCAGACTAAAACGCTGCTAAGTTTTGATTTATACTTAGCAGTGATCAGCTTGTTACAAGTGATTTGACACCGGGCTACTTTTAATCGATACTGCCACTGATTATTGTGCTTTTTTTCACATGAAATGTTTTTAAGATGTTCTCTTTTATGGCTGGTACTCAGCCGAATAAAGAATATTGGTTATGAAGTTTCCTAATTTCCTCATTTACTGCAGTCTCCTCAGTAGGAAATACTTTCAGTTTTTTACTTTGGTTCCATCAAGAAGGCATTCAGATGTGTCACACATTTGCCATAAATTCTGAATGTTAGCACTTTAGTTTCTCAATAGATCACTGTAGTAAAGCTACTGCTCACCAGGGAAGTCTGCTGCTGGTATTGAAAGTGCATGTTTCAGTCTGCATGTCAGAATTTTTTAATGAAATAGAAGAGGATTTGAGAAGTCACTCAAAATGTGCCCTAATTTTTCTTTCTGCAGCACTAATCATACTTTCTATGGCAAAATGAACACCCTCATTTTGTACCTTTTTGAATTATATGTTTTAAGAGTTACCACTTTATTCCAATCAAGATGGCTTCAGGTGTGCTATACGTTTGTCATAAGTAGGACTGTTAGCGCTCTAGTTGTTCTTTAGAACACTCTGGGAAGCTGCAGTAGAACACAAAGGAATCAACTGACAGTCTCTGCCCTTGTTGGATGTACATGTTTTACTGAGAATGTCAGACTTCATTCTCACATGACTGAGAAAGATAATGTGAATTTACAGAAAATAAGCTCTCAGTTTAGCTTATAGATCACCTTCCAAACCTCTGTGGGAAAAGCATGAGAAAATATTTTTCTCTCAATCATGATATCCCAGCAGAAGGCGTTTTCACATGGTGAAATCACCTTAGAACATACCACAATTCCTAAAATGAGTATGGTACCATCAACAATTGATTTATAATGTAACTAAAGTCTTAAAACCTTCTATTAACTGCAATGCTTTTTAATGAGGTGCTATCATGTATATTGGTCCCAGGATGGCTGCCAACACTTCTTGGATGAAGTGCTGACAGCCAATCAGATCTCACGATGAGATGTGTGGTTAGGCTCCGCCCAGATATATCTATGATTTTACTTTTGATTTTCTCAGCAACTACTGAATGGATTTACACCATTTAACCAAAAGGCACGAGTGTGAATCAAGGGCTACCTCTTTGCCAAATTTTGTGTAATTCCGTTCAGCAGTTCGGACTGCAGCTGCGATTAACGGTTCCTATGGAAAATTGCATGGGGAAAATACTTTTTGGGACCCCCCTTTTTTCTCTGCCCCCGCTTGACGAATCACCCCGATAGGAGCAGACCGGAGCCCCCCACCATTTTTGAAAATTTCACGAAGATTCATCAACCGGCACTTGGTTCACTTGGCTGAAGGCCAACGCATCTACCAGAGCGGCGGCACTCACCCTGCCACATAGCTGGCGCCACGACCGTGGGCCTCTTCGATACAGGCCCCCTGCGAACACTGCGGCACAGTACCGCAGAGTTACGTACACACTACTGCCTTCGATCTACACTGCGGACAGAAGTGCTCACAATTCAGATGGTGTTGCGATTGCAGATGACGCAGTCCAGTAGGCAAGACACACTGCTCCCAGTGTGGCCAGTATGAACCACGCTGCGTACACGCTGAATGCTAGAGGTACCACTAACTCAGTGCACCACAAGTCAACACCACGTGGCCTTATTAAGGCAGAAATCATTAGACACAAGACATTGCTACCAGTGCGGCCCGCCCGGACCACGCATCATTGCAGGGTGCGCACACACTGAGTGCGTCAGGTGCCACTAACTCACTGCACCACAAGTCACCGCCACGTGGCCCTACTGACGCAGAATTCATTAGACAAAAGACATTGCTACCAGTGCGGCCCACTCGGACCACGCATCATCGCAGGCTCCGCACACGCTCAATGCTTCTGATGCCACTAACTATACAGCTCAACTCAACACAACGTGGCTGTGGGCGCTTGCTGACCACTGCCTCTGGCCTACACTGTGGTCAGCACAGCTCACAATTAAAATTGAGTCTTGATTCATTAATACAGAGTCCAGTAGCCAACTAACTACAACGTCCCTGAAACCTACACAATATCCTTTTAGTATCCTTGCTTCAAGAACTTTTATGATATCAATTATAGCTTTAGTACAATGACCAAATTCATCTTGCAAGTCCAAAGGAACACTGAATGGCAGTCTACACTGCGGCCAGCAGAGCTCACAGTTCAAATTCAGTCTTGATTCATTAATTTCAGAGTCCAGTAGGCAACTAACTATAACGTCCCCGAAACCTACACATTTTGACAATGTATTCCATACATATTTCATCTTTTGTTACCTACACTTCGGTCAGCAGAGCTCACAATTTACATTGAGACCTGATTTATTAATTGCAGACAGAATTGTACTCTGTGTCCTCAGAATTTGTTCAGAGGAAGTGACAAAAAGCATTCCTCGATGTCTGTGCTGACTACTGCCTTCCATCTACATTGCGGACTGCAGGGCTCACAATTCAGATCGAGTCGCAATTGCAGATGACGCAGTCCAGTAGGCAAGAGACATTGCTCCCAGTGCGGCCCGCCCGGACCACACATCATCGCTGGCTGCGCACACGCTGAATGCTTCTAATGCCCCTATCTCAATGCAGCACAACTCATGGACTCTTTATGATACAATATTTTGTGTTTAATTTCACATATGGTGCCCCTACCTCAGTGTACCACAAGTCAAGGACCCTTTTTCGATAGAATCTTATATGTATTATTTCACATCTGGTGCCCCTACCTTAGTGCAGCACAAATCATTGACCCTTTATGATTGAATCACTGTGTCTGAGCCAATGATTACTGTTGTACTTGTTGCCAGCACCAACCATCCCCGGAGGGTTGGCTTACACTCACCCCACACGCATCCAGCACAGACGTCACTGGACATGTGACCCTGGTAATAAAAAGGAGTCGAGCGCACGTGCCCGTACCCAGTTTCACTATCTATCTGTGTCCGTGTGTTCATTATGTATGCAACATGCACAGAGGCGCAACTAGAGCCACATTTCGGGGGGGGGGCTAAGAAAACATTTGGGGGGGGGCTGAATCTTTTAAGCCATAGGCAGAGTGGAGCTGCAGGGGCTCTTAGAAGGGGTGGAACAACAGCAAGGCCTCATTAACATGCAAATGGTCTTTTAAAGACCTGTGAAGTGCTCGGGTGCGGCTGTGTGTTCGCCCGGGAAGCTGTCTCATCCCGGGCCGCCACACACGACGGTGGGGGCTGAAGCCTTGTGAGTCCAATGGGTGTTGCGCGCCTGAACATGCTTCCCCTGGGCCCTACCACATTACATTGTGCTCCTGACAGCGTATGTGTGAGAAGTTGGCCTGATGTATGATGTCACTAGTTCTAGTGTACACCTTATATCAGTCCAAATACCCTTATGGTGATTGGTTGTAAAGTCAACCTTATAGACCAGCTATCCTAGTGGTAGCATGGACAAGAGCAGTCTTAGGCTAAACTCTGAATGGCATGTGAAGCCAGCTGTGATACCATATATAATCCCTTGAATACCAAATGAAAGGACACCACAACAGATATATATATAAAATAAAGTGTATTTATTCTAAGCAAACCCTCAGCACTCTTTATGAGATTAGAGGTAAGTACAACACAGTCTTATTAATGCATACAGTAAGTCACACAGGTAAGTAATACAGTTAGGCCCTAGGGGCCACGCAAACCATATACTAAGTAAGTGGTATAAGAACCACTGTCACGGAAATAGAATAGGCCTAGGCCTAGGGAATCGCTGGGGCTACACTACACTAGCGTTAGTTAGGAAGTGGGAGGCCCACGGGATTCGTGTGCAGAGTGGAAACACTCACGCGTAATGCGTAAAAGTCAATAGCAATAGTACAGTTTAGAAAACGGTAGATTTAGGACACTTCCGGAGTAGCTAGGAAGTTGAGACTTGAAAACTAGACACTAGGATAGTCACTATCCTGATGAGCACCGGAGTACCCAAGTTACCTAGCCCACAGGCTGCGGGTGCATAGGGGTGAAGATGCGTCGTTTTCGTCGTCGACTCCTATGGATGCCTGAAGAAAGATGCTGACAGGCAGTCAGGGAAGAGTGTCCGGTGGATCCCAAGGCTGGGATCAAGAAGAGAAGAAACCTGCAAGCAGAAGGGACAGAGTCAAGGTCACTAGCCAGTGACCACGTGGAACCAGGAAGGAACCAGGCGATGTCGTGAAGATTGCAGGTGAAGGTGAAGCTTGTCGCTGCAGCCAGGAGGACCAGGAAGCGTCGAGGACGACCAGGACCAGGAGGCGAGCTGTCCCACGAAGGCTCTTGCTGTCGGCGGCGTCGAAGTTGGACTAGGACTCACCAAGCCTTGGCAAGCGGAACCCACGAAGAACGAAGGACTTGCTTCTGGTGCAGACCAGGAAGGTCTGGGGTGCTTCTTCTTTGCAGAGAAGCGGGAGCCAGTCTGGAGGAGCCAAACCAGCGCAGAAGATTTAAGGGTGCGTCGTCACAGAGGCCACTAGCCAGCGGGCAAGCAACCGGACAGACGCGGCAAGCAGGAAAATGCTGAAGGGCCCCACGCAGGACTCGTGGAGTGTGGGGGGCTGATCTTCGGTGCAGATGGTGCTTGGGGTTGGGGCTTCTCAATCCCCGGTGCACAACTTCGAGGGTACCTCAGAAGCTGCGCTGCAAGTTACTAGCCACTTTTCCCAGGTAGCCGGTCCCACGTCGCTCGTCGCCTCCACGGATCTCAGCTCTGCTGCAGATGTGGATGAGGGTCGGAGAAGTCTGGAAGTCAAGGCTCTGGTCGGGCTCTGCTGTCGGTTCCTCGTAGAACGGTCGCAAAGCAAAGGGTAGTCTCTTGATGGTGCCTGTTTGCACAGGGTAGCCACTCCTTGGCTACAAGGGAGATTCTTCAGTCTTCTTCTTTCGTCGAATGTCGAAGGTCCAGAGTTTCTGTTCAGTTTTGCAGGTTCAGGATAATCTAAAGTCTTGAGGCCCAACTCCCACTCTTATACTAATCTGGGGGGCTGGGATACCTGCTAGGTCACGCCTTATGGGTGGGACCTCGGAGGGGGGTGGTTACACCCACTTCCCTTTGTCCAGTTTCGCGCCAGAGCTGGGGCTGGAGTGCCCCAGCGCCGGTTTGAACTGGACTATGCAAGGAACACCTTGTGTGCCCCAGGCATGTCTCATTCCTTTCAGCCCACCCTGCCCCAATACACTAAAGGCTGTCTGGGGAGGTGCTAGCACCTCCCCAAGCAGGAAACCTATTGTCCAGGCCTCCCTGGCTGGGATCACTCCCAGCTGCAGGAGGTCAGACTTGTGTCGTGGCAGCAGCATCCATTTTGTGATGCTGAGGCTTTGGTCAGAGGTTACACAGCAAAGTAGGATTTTAACATGTCTCTCCCTCTAGAAGGGAGGAATAATATCCTCATCACCAGAAATGGTATGGGGGTATTATTCCAAAGTGTTAGACACCTTACACGACATGTTTTGATACAGCCCAACCATAGTTACCATAACCGTTTAAGATTATAAGGCACTTTAAGAGTATATGGTAGGCTATATCATAGAACAGCTATAAGGACATGGTTCCGAAAGCTGCAGACAGGCTCAGCTCATGCTAGAGCACCATCTCACATGTTACCAAGCACTCTGCCTCCAGGATTGTTAAGGCCTGCCATAGGAGTGACTGATAGGTACACATGTGTCTATATATAAGGGTAGATATAGGCATACTATATCTAAGCAAGGGGTGATTACACGACCTTGCCCCAGCTGAGTGATCAGCCAGTTGGGTCTGATTGGAAGGCCAGACCAGGGGTGGCATAATACATGCTGCAGCCCCTGGGAGGCCTAGGGTACACCTATGCCCTGGGTACCTAGGGTACACTGTACAGGGTCCAATAAGGTGATCCTTACCAATGGGTTATGTACCTAGGGTACATGGAGTCCATTTTACAGAGAGAGCAGACAGCCTGAGACCCTGAATGGCAGGATCTCAGGCCAACTAAGTCGAAAAACCAGCTAGACACTAGGCAAAAAGTTGGGGGTAACCATAGTCAGATATCCACCTTCCTACAGTATGCAACCAACTTACCTTTGACAGTGGGAGAAAACTTTGGTTATGTAACTTTGTCTCGGTCATTGTACAAGTACGTACGTAGAGACTGGATGATTAGAGTACTGCAAGGAGAGTGTATAGTGAATTTATAAGTGCATGGGAATTGGCGGAGTGATTGTATAAGTACATATGTTGGCGCAGCCTAACTCCAACAACAAGCTTGTCTCTAATTGGCTGCCCTCCATGTCCCAAAAACTGAAATTTGGGCTTTGCACATGGCCCTGTATTGCTACAGCTGCAATACTCCACTGAATGTGCAATAAACATTCACATCCACACAGATGTGTCATGTCCACCATTTTTTCTTGTGTAGAACTATGGATGAATGTAGGGTCAGTGATTCCCAGTACCTTCCATGTTGGCCATGTTGTGGGACTTGGCTCACAGAGTGACACATTGACCCTTGTGACCCGGGTGATGGCAGCACTGCAACAAATACACCCGCATGGCAGTGTTGCCAGATTTTTTAAGCATTCTCTAGCCCAAAGCCAACCAAAAAGTAGCCCAAAGTAGCCCAATATTGCTACTTTAAGGAAGGAGGGGCAGGGACATCGTCAAGCAGGCGGTGAATGCATTGGAATTGATGTTGCGGTAGGCTGCCAAGTAAATATTTGTCTAACAAAGCGCTTTAGCATACTACTTTACTCGAGCCCTGTATATATATTTATAATCTGGCAACTAGCACAAACTAAAACTTTACCGCTCCAAACGGGAAAAATATAGCCCAATTGTACATGATCTAGCCCAATATGGCAACAGTGCCGCATCAGTTGATTCCTCATACAGCTCACAATGGAGCCACGCCCATAGCTCTGGAGTCATTCTTCACAGCCTCACGCAGGACTGTCATGCACCAGGCCAGCCCACTCTACTTACGCTTACAGGGAAGGACAACAATGCTACATGGCCCATATTTTCATTGCACACCCTAGTTGTCAGTACGCCACAGCCACTCCCTCACGGCTAGTATACACCCACACCACCCCCATCCAGCACAGGTGTCACAGGACACGTGACCCTCCCAATAAAAAAGATCGGCGCACATGCTTGATGCCATTTCAGAGTTGCTCGCACCGGGTGCACTGCGGCAGGCACAGGCACACCGGCACGGGACGGTGACTTTCGGTCCACTGAGGTACAGGTACCGTAACTGCTGAGTGGGTGTGCAGCCTGCGGTGATGGCCTGTCCCAGCGGTCTGGACAGCTCAGGTTTTGTGTGCCCTGCTGGACCGCAGTGTAGGCCTGAGCCATCAGACAGCGCAGGCCTACCGCCACGTGGCGTCGCCTCGCTGGTCACTGAGTTATTGGCACAGCAAGGGCTGAGCAGGTGTGCAACCTGCGATGATGATGGGTGCACTGGTATGTCCTCTGCCATGGCAAAATCAAGACGCAGCAGCAAATGTGAGACCTGGTGGCCTGCAGAGCGGGGCTGCATGATATGCAGGGTGCCCTGTCCGCGAAAAGGTGAACAGTGAGGCCTGGGTGCGCAGGGGTGGGCAGACACCTCTGGGGGGCGGGAGTGGATTATGTGCAGCAGCCTGGATGCACGAATGCGGAACAGCGATTTAGGCGTGCGCAATCGTATATACTCTGCCATTACCAATTCTGTACTATGTTTCAGATGTGGGAGCTTGAGGGCATCACTAGGTCCCGGCACGTGGTTGGAGACACAGCAGTAGCGTAAAGGTGAGCTGTGAGGGTTTTGTCCACAGTATGGGCACTCACTGTCCCTCTTCATCTCTTCCTTTCTCTTCTTCACACTCTTTCTCTCTCTAGTCCTCTCACACTGTTTCTCTCTTTCTCTCTCTCTTCCTCACACTCTTTCTCTCTCTCACTGTTTCTCTCTCTTCGTCTCTCTCACTCTTTCTCTCTTTCTCTGTCTTCATCTCACTCTTTCTTTTTCTCTCTCTCTTCCTCTCACTGTTTCTCTCTTTCTCTCTGTCTTCCTCTTACTCTTTCTTTCTTTTTCTCTCAGTCTTCCTCTCACTCTTTCTTTCTCTCTCTATCTCTTCTTTGATGGACGCATGACGCACAATCTTATTTTGCTTTTTATCTAACAGGCTGTGATTCATGAATTGAGCCCCCCCAACACGAACTCCCACCACTCAGAGCCACCACAGCTGAACTTGTGTGGAACCTGCGATGATGTGTGGCCATCCTAACAATCAACACCCACTTTGAATTCCCATGCGAAAGAGCATGAACCCTGTCCTTAGTACTAGAGACTCACAATTCATGGGTGAATATTTCCGGACAATGAAGACAATAGATATAGCTGATGCACATAAACGCAACTTAACCTGTAAATTGCACGAAGAAGAAAATATATTTTTGAATTTAGTAGAAAACAGGAGACAGGATTTCCAAAGAAGAGCCTCTGAACCGAAACCTCAGATACCTAAATGGGCTGAAAGGGAAGACCTTTTAGTAACTGGCAAAACTCATGCTGCTATGTCTCTGGACTTTGAAAAGAAAAGGAAAATCTATCTCCATAGACTTAAAACAGAATATAACAACGTATTTATTGGTTCCAGGGAATGCGAGCATAACTTCTTAATAATTGGGGGTTGGGGACTAAAAGGAGGAACTGATCCAGTATTTCCTGGAATGTATTATATTTGTGGAAACAAAGCCTATTTTAGGTTGCCTGATCACTGGTATGGGAGTTGCTATTTCGGAATAGTATTCCCTAAAGTTTATCATGTTAACAGAATCACTGGATGCAATAATGACAGTAGTGGACTAACGAGATATAAAAGAGCTAGTTTTTCTGAAATAGAAGGTGATATATTTGGTGTATTGATACCTTCAGTGGGGGTTCTGCTAAATTCTTGAAACATTTGTCAATTGTCAACAGTAGTTGATCGGTTATCTACTGACACTGCCGGAAGATTTCTACTGATCAATACAGAATTAGTTGCTGTTAGATCTATGATTTTGCAAAATTGACTTGCCCTTGATATCTTATTGGCAAAAGAGGGTGGAGTCTGTAAAATGCTAAAAGCTCAACATTGTTGCACGTATATATCTGACAAAAGTGTAGAGATTGGAAGATATATTAAAAATATTACACATTTGGAAGAAGAACTGAAACCACTGGAGGATGACAGTGTATGGAGAAAATAAGAAATAGTTTGTCCACCATCAGTAGTTGGTTTTCAAATATAGGTAAAGGTATCTTAGGTCAAATATTATTGCCAATCATGGGCATAACTTTGCTAGTTCTGATGATAATGTGTTGTCGCAAATGCAGTGGGAAAAGAAAAAGGTACGAAGTGAATGAAAAGGGTAGAAAGAGAAAATTAGAAGAAATACGACTTGAAGAATTAAAGGGAAATATTTACAAAAGAATGAAAGGATCACAATTTAAGCAAGATAAGGGAAGAAATAAAAGATTTGAAGACATAGAAATGGTAGAATGCTAAAGTTGGCATCTGATTTAATAGAATTTAGTGATGGCATAAAATGCCATCAGAGAGGGGATTGATGGAGCAAGGTTTCGCATAAAAGAGACTTGCTCGTATGCAATCCTCTCGAATAACCTTTAACACTATAATGAATTTGTCTGTGAGTACTAACAGTGCACCACATTCAACATATTGTATCTAGGGGACGTTTTCATATGTGACTTACTAATTTAGCAATAGGCAGAGGTGTCACTTTCTTTCTCTCGCAGGGCCGCCCATTAATGTATGCATACCTAGCAGGGCAGGGGGCCTGAGCAGAAGTGGCCTCACTTGTTTTTAAATCACCAGTGTAAACGAATCCGTGCATATTTTTGTATCTCCCCCACCCCCCAATTTTTTAAATAAAATTTCGCTGAAGCAGTGTTTTGAAGAAAGACAATCTGCAAATGTGGGCCACTTTTTTTTTTTTTTTAGCATGCCCGGGACGATTTTGAATCCTAATCCAACGCTGCTCTGCCATTACTAATTCTGTACTGTCTTTCAGATGTGGGAGCTTGAGAGTTCACTAGGTCCCGGCACATGGTTGGAGACAAGAGCAGTGGCGTAAAGGTAAACTGTGACGGTTTTGTATACAGTGTGGGCACTCAGTGTCCCTCCTCATCTCTTCCTTTCTCTCCCTCACACTGTTTCTCTCGTTGTCTGCCTTCCTCTCTCTCACTCTTTCTCTCTCTCGCTTCCTCTCTCTCACTCTTTCTCTCTCTGTCTTCCTCTCTCTCACACCGTTTCTCTCTTCCTTGTAGCTCACTCTTTCTCTCTTCCTATCTCTCACTATTTCTCTCTCTGTCTTCCTCTCTCTCACACTGTTTCTCTTGCTCTCGTCCTTGTATCTTACTCTTTCTCTCTCTTACTCTATCTCTTTCTCTGTCTTCCTCTCACTCTTTCTCTGTCTTCCTCTCTCTCTCTCTCACTCTTTCTCTCTCGCTCGCTCTCTCTCACTCTTTCTCTCTCTCTATCTCCTTTGCTGGACGCATGACGCACCATCTTATCTTTATTTTTGTCTTGCAAGCTGTGAATCACAAATGGACCAGCGATGACACGCCACAGCTATACACCGTTTTATTTGTTGTTTTGTTTTAATAAAATGTTTTATATGTAAATCTATAAATGACTAAGATTCTTATTTCTCCAACCTCACAAGCATCTTTTTATTAATAGATCGTAGAGGGACACTTCCAGGCCCAAGAAGGTTGTTGAGGGTATGCTGGTGATGTGGGAAGAGGGTGCGTTACCTGCTAATGTGGGGAGACGCAACGTGAAAGGGGTATCTCTCACAGAAAGAGCTCAGATATGTTTTCAGAAATGCTTCGGACAGATGCCAGCTGACGGAGTGAATCACAAAATGGCTTTTCAATGCTGATATAGTGTGACTTAGAAACAGTTCGTACCCAGGCTCACAGACAGACAACTGTGGCCAGTCCGCTCGACTCACAGAGGCAGAACTACGAGCCGTCCGCTCCCAAAGGAACAGCAGCATAGTAGCTTGCAGAGGTGGAGGCACAGCAGCGTACTAGCTCGCAAAGGTAGACAACTGTGAGCCGACGGACTGGCTTCTAAAGGCATAGCTGCGAAGTGGTGATGTTGGGCACAGTGAGCATGAAAGGGTTATCTTCCTACTGGTGTCCTGGCGCTCACTTGTTTCTCCTTTATTGTTAATAAATCTTAAACCCTCACTGGCGTAATTCCGTTCATCAGTTTGACCTGTAGCCTTGTTTAAAATTTCCTATGGAAAATGCATTGAAAAAACATGTTTTGACACCCTCTTTTTTTCTCAGCCACCAACTTGACCAATCACTCCTAAACTTTCAAGATAGGAGCTGACCAAAAAAGAGAAACCTTTTGGAAAATTTCGTAAAGAATCATCAAACGACGCCAAAATTATAAGCAGATGGAGGGCTCCAGGAGGGGGGCCGCGCCACCCCCCTCCCAACATGAGTGAAGCCCCGAGACTGCGGGGACCCCAGCGGGCCCCCGCAGCCCCAGCTATTATTTTTTAAGAAATGCCCCCGGGACCTAGCCCACCCCGGGGTCTCATTAAAATAAAACACGGGCACCCGCGACCCCAGCGCGAATTGCACCGATTTTCTTTTTTAAAATGTTTTTTTTTACCCGGGGGGTCCTTCTGGGACTCCCATAGCAGGCCTAGGGGGTCAGGGTGTTTCTACCCTGCCCCCTTCTCTTCTTTTCTACCTTTGTTTCACTGTTTTCTAGCAAGTCGCTTCTACTGAGCCACAAGATGGCTGCCAACACTTCCTGGTTTGAAGTGTTGACAGCCAATCACGTGCACGGGACTTAGGCTCCGCCCAGATACTGAAAAAAAAATTCTGGCTTCCCCCTACCCCTTTCCAACCGCACGTGGAGGTCGAAGCCGATCTCGCTGCCCCGTGGCCGCTCACGACGGCCCTGTTTGCCCCCGCCAAACTCCCACGCAATGAGATAGATACGGTCGAGACTTTACGCTGGGCTTGGGAGGGCATGCGCCGCCTTTCAGATGCCCCCATGGTCTCAGCCTCAACGATGCCGATCGTTCGGCACCCGGCTTTACCCCCTCTACAGCCCTCTGGTATGGCTAAACATGCCGCCCCTTTAGGGTTAACCACAGTTACAAATCTCTACCCGGGTAACACCTTTTATTCTCTCACAGACGATTCCGGTCCTATGGACACTTTACTCTTCTATCAGTTACGCGCAATCTGCAGGGAGCTGCATCCCACGTTCCCTCAGCCTCCTCCCTCGATGAGCACGCTGGATTTTCTGTATTTGTCTCCTTCCCCGCGGATGTTGGTAGGCAAACTCTACGCCCTCACGCTGGCGGCCTCATCCATATCCACTGACCGCGCCCGTGCAGCATGGAGTGCGGACCTAGGTATCGACATCCCCCAGGCTGACTGGATTTACTGTTGCAAGCAGACTAAACGTTTGTCTCCAAATTACCGCCTGCGTCTTATTCATTTTAAATACTTGCATAGTGTTGTAGCTTCTCCTTTAAGCCCTGGTTCTGTGTTAGAATGTGATGACATGGGCTAGAGTGGAGAGGGGACTGAAGGGACAGTTGGAGCTGAAGCCTGCTGTCATCGCTGCATATTTGGTGGGTGTTACAAATAAACACTTTAAAGAGACTTTCTTTATAATACATAGGTTGTATCACACCCCCGTCCAGCTGCATACGCTGGGACTTATTCCAAGTGATACATGCATGCGCTGTTCTGCACCTGTGGCGGACTTCTCACACCTTGCCTGGCTCTGTCCTAGGGACTCTGCTTATTGACGTGAAGTCTGCACAGCCATCTCAGAGATCACCTCCTCGCCAGTTCAGCCCACTCCCGCACTTTGCCTCTTAGGCTTTGTCAAACTCTGCCCGGATGCCTCATGTCGTCTGACCGCCATGCTGCTTATCCTCACGCGGCATAGGGTTTCTATGTTCTGGAGTCGCAAACCTGCACCTAAGTTCACCCAATGGCTTGAGGATGCATCGCGTTGTCAGACTATACCATCTGAATTCTGGGACCTCATGCCTGCTAGATCTCGCCCACTCGATATCTGGGGCCCCCTTGTGTCATATCTCCTGTCCCGCACATCTCCAGGCCCTGCTACCTCTCCTGCGCTCCCCACCGGCTCACCGCCCATGGCGGCTGCTGAAGACGGTCAGTAATTTGCTTTTTCCTGCTCCTTTTCCTTTCGGCTGGTCCAGTCTCCTCTGCTATAGTCTCGATATCTGGGGCCCCCTGTAAATTGCCATTAACATCTAGTCAAAGCCAAGACATACCTGCCATGCTACTGTCCTCCGGTGTTGTGTGCTAATAATTCACACTGTAACCCTCATTGTGTCTTTTGTATATGGTGCTTTGTCCTATTGCAAATGTAACCTGTCTATTTGCTTTGATCAATCAAGGTTTTTTGAGAAAAAAAAATGTAAAAATTAAAAAAAAGATATTGAAACTTTTGTTTTTTTAATTTCTCAGCAACTACTGAACGGACTTACACCATTAAAAAAAAAGGTCGCTTTCTGATCCACGCACTTCCTTTGTGCCAAATTTGGGGTAATTCCAATCAGTAGTTTCAGCTGTAGCCTTGCACAAAGTTTCCTCATGGAAATTGATTTTTTGACTCTTATTTTTAAAATTTCTCAGAAAACCACTGAACAGATTTAGACCATTTAAAAAAAAAAAGGTCGCTTTCTGAACCAAGCTCTACCTTTCTGCCAAATTTTGGGTAATTCCGTTCAGCAGTTCGGGCTGTAGCTCGTCACAAAATTTCCTATGGAAATTAACATGGGGAAAACGCGTTTTGGGACCCCCCTTTTTTCTCAGTCCCCCCTTGACGAATCACCCCCAAACTTTCAGGATAGGAGCTGACTTGGATAAACTTTTTTGGGGAGAATTTTGCAAAGATTCGTCAAACGACACCAAAGTTATTAGTAAATCAAAAATTGCTTTTCCTATGGAAACTAGGTTGTAACTATAACTACCTACTGGCGACCGCCAGTAGGTAATATATACTTACATACATAAAATTACCATTTGTATCCCAATAACTATACACCCCCAAAATTCTAAAATTACCCTTACCACCCCAATACGCATACCCCCTAAACCCTTAAATTACCCTTGGCACCCCAAAACCCCAAACCACCCTGAACCCTAAAATTACCCCTGCACCCCAAAACCCAAACCCACCCTGAAATTACCCTGGGCACCCCCAATACCCAAACAAACCCTGAACCATAAAATTACCCTGGTCACCCCAAAACCCAAACCCACCCTGAACCCTAAAATTACCCCTGCACCCTAAACTCACCCTGAACCCTAAAATGACACCTGCACCCCAAAACCCAAACCCACCCTAAAAATACCCCTGCACCCCAAAACCCAAACCCACCCTGAAGCCTAAAAATACCCCTGCACCACAAAACCTAAACTCACCCTGAACCCTAAAAATACCCCAGCACCCCAAAACCCACACTATGTTAAAATTACCCTGGGCACCCCAAAACCCAAACTGATCCCTAAAATTACACTGGGCACCCCAAAACCCATTAAAACCCTGAACCCTAAAATTAGCCTGGTCACCACAAAACCCAAACCTACCCTCAAATTACCCCTGCGCCCCAAAACCCGAACCCACCCTAAACTCTAAAATTACCCTGGGCACCCCAAAACCCTAACAAATCCTGAACCCTAAACTTAACCTTCGCACCCCAAAACATATACCTCTATACCCCAAAACCCAAACCCTATACTTACCTTATACTTACATGTAAAATACATATGCATTTACCATTCATGCCTTTACAACAAAATTGTTGTAAAAGCATGCGTGGTAAATGCATATGCATTGTAATGCCATGCGTTGTAATGGCATTGCGGAGAAATGGTAGTTGCGTTGTGATGGAATGTGGAGTAATGGTAGTCGTCGTAATAATTTCGTTGTAATGGGTGTTTACCATATAGGATCCTGAGAGGAGTGCTTATAATTCTTTTCTGCTCTTGGTGTGATAGCCTTGCATGCAGCAGGCTCTTTGAATGCCTCTTTCCCCTAGTCTAGCACACTTGGCAGCATTGGGCGAAATTGATTTCTGGATTGTGTAGGCATCAGTGTCTCTAACAAAAAACAAGACTGTGGTTTTTCTTCCTCCAGTTGAACCCCATAAGTTTCTGCAGCTTTTTTAATCACCTGATTATACATGCCAATGTCATCTGGGGGTGATGGCCTTGAAGGATATGTTTCCACAGTCTCCTCCGGTGATTCGGCATCGAGATACTGCCATTGGAGGTCTTAATTTTCCAAGATTGCCGATTTGGCATATGTTTGTCTTCCTCGACGTCAGATCCAAAGAAGAATGGTTCTTATCCTTCTTCGATTAGTTCTGGGGTTGTCAGCGGTATTGTTCTTTGGTGACCTTCCATAATCCTTGTTTTCGGCGGTATCTTAAATTGCTTCAAGCTTTTGTCGAAGTCTTTTTTACGTTGCAAAATATTAGCCATTCAAGCCTTTTCCTTTTTTTCATTATCTGGGCCGCATGTGTTTCGGCGTCGAGATTTTCGGCTCTCCATTTTTGACCTGTTGACCGCCAACCGGTCGTCGTATGTTTTGGTCTCTTTTTTTTCGATGCCGAGGCGTCCTTTTCCATACTGTCTTTCAATGTCTATGCCGTTTCAAGGACCTTTGCCGTTCCAGAGTCATTATCCAAGGATCCTAAGGTGTGTTTTTGTTTGGATGCAGCTGCGGTCACCGAATGCTTCAACGAGGAGGCTCCCTTTGGTGGTCTAGAGTCTCATTTTTGAGACCCTTCTAGTTTTTTCGAGGTCGACGACTCTCTTACCTCCTTTGAAGTCTTCTTCTTGACTTCCACGACCAAAACCTCTCTGTCCTCATCGCCTTCTGGTCCTTCGGCGACTTTATCTTCCTCCTCACTGGAGAGGCCCAGGTCTCGCAGCGAAGGTGGTGGCCCTTGGCCTTGCATGTTGTAGTTGGCTCGTCGCTGCCTTTCTCTCACCCTCAACTACTTCGGGGTGAAGATGGAGCAGGCGTTACAGTCGTCGCTCTGATGATCCAGCAGCAGGCACAGGTTGCAGACAGGGTGCTGTGCTTGTTTCCAGTCCAGGGAGGACCTGGTTTGGCAGTTCGGGCTGGACTTTTCCCATGAGGCACAGGGTCAAGACTGATTTGCATATTGCTGGGTTCAAACAGGAACGGCATGGTGAGAAAAATAGACAATGGATTTAGGCCCATATCTCTGTACTGGGGTGAATGTATGACATTGTTCTGCATTCTGTCCATCAACTGTTGTTTTTGCATTTGTCATCCCGAGTGGGAAGGGTATGCCCAGACGTGGGTCCCGTGCTCTCCATGCCACTGGTATCAAGCTATCCTGGCTGAAGAGGGGTGAAACCCCGAAACCGGTCCTAGGATGCTTGTTTCCAGTCCATGGAGGACCTGATTTGGCAGTTCGGGCTGGACTGTTCCTATGAGGCACAGGGTCAAGACTGATTTGCATATCGCTGGGTTCAAACTGGAACGGCATGGTGAGCAAAAAAACAATGGATTTAGGCCCAGCTCTCCGTACTGGGGTGAATGTATGACATTGTTCTGCATTCTGTCCATCAATTGTTGTTTTTGCATCTGATCCTTGTGGTGACAGTTCTTGCTAAACTTGAACGGTGTCTTGTCTATTACAGCGCACTGGGGGCCCCCTGCATGCACATTCTGCAATGAAGATCTTGTTTTTCGACCCTTCGTTGATCTCCGATCGTATTAGGTTGAAAGTTGAAAGTCACAAAAACTTCCTACTGGTGTTTCTTTTGATTTTCCTTTCTTTTCGACGATTCTTCTCTCCAATCTTTGGAGCTCCTTCAGTATCGATCCAGACCCAACGGCGGAAAAAAAGAATCTGTAGATGGCGACCAAAGGTGGGAGCTTCCGGAGGAAGCACGTCGATGTCACAGAAGAACACCAAATGGTGTACGTCGACGCACACCAAGAAAAAATGCACAGCATAGTGAATCCAGAAAAGATTCACGCTGCAAAACTACATGCAGTTACGGACCAGAAGCATCAGACATAGCTGAACAAATTAATGGAACCATCAAATCTAGGTTGGTGAAAGTTAGTGCTTCGACTTTACTGAAATGGCCAGATGCTTTACCTTTGGTGCTGATGAGCGTTCAAAGTATGCCAGACAGGAAGATAGGATTATCTCAACACGAGATATTGATGAGAAGGGCTATGAGACTGCCAGTCGTGCCTGCAAGTGCCCTTGTGAATATCACAGATTATATGATATTGGACTACTGCAAGACAATGGATGAAGTAGTTCTGTCTCTTATCAGGTACCGGCTGCTATACAAGAGCCTCACGAAGAACAGTGTCACAAACTCAATCCTGGTGACTGGGTCATGATCAAGAAGTACGTTCGGAAGACTTGTCTAGAACCCAGATTGAAAGGCATCTTATAAGTCATACTGACTACAAACTCTGCTATAAAATGTGCTGGCATCCAGAACTGGATACATGCCTCACACACCAAGAAGGTGAGCAATCCGGAAGATGTGCCTTTGGTCTATTAACCTGAAAGAAGAACATTAGTGGTCGCACCACCTGTCAACAGACCACCTAGACCTGCAGCACCAGCACCTGTTCTAGTTCAGAGAGAGAAACTAGGAGAAGAAAGGGGTGAAGATTTGCAAACAGAGACCAGTACAAGTGCCTGAGTAACACAAAGTGGCATGGAAATCTCTGACAACGACCAGGCAGATACTGAGCTGCACGCTGAAAGCATCTGTGAAACATTGCAAGGAAACAAACAAGACCATGGGGAGGAACAAGCTCTGAAACAATAAGAGTTTGTCGACAAGCAGAGTGGCCAAGAAGTCTTGGAAAAGAGAGACTAAAGGAGAAGCTCATTGACAGCACAAATTCCAGAAACAGAGCATGAGGAAAGTGAAACGGAAGACAAAGGTGATCTTGATCCGAATCACCAAGTCCTAAGGAGATCCAAGAGGACTCGAGCACCTTGCAGAAGATATTAAGCACCTGAATGGTCTTATTATGTAAATGCAGCTCTGAATCTTACTTTGGTACATCTGTACAATGTGAGTCCTGAAATGTTAGCACCCCCTTGAAGTACAGAGACATTAAACTGGAGAACTCACTTTGGAAAATAAAAACAAACTTAAAGCTCAACAAAGAAAAACTGTGAATTGTGTATTTTAGATATTTGTTATTTTAGTCATTTGTTTTACAAAAGACTAACTTAGGTCCGAGAAGAAAGTTACAGAAGAATAGGGATGGCATTTTCGAAGAACACAGAGTGGGGTTAAGGATTGTCTATTAGAGAACTCAGCAACTAAGAACAAAATAAAAACGTACCACCAGCAACTTAACAGCGTTAAAGAAGATCATCTACTAATCCTCTACAGCAAGCTATTCAAATACTGACTCAGAACGATGTGTTGAATTAGAAATAAGTGTAAATGTATCATGGGCATGGTTTTCATAATACCAGTTATAATGATCACAATACTACCAACAGGATTTTATCCAACGCCTGACTCAGAGCTGCAAAACATGACTGGCACTACTACACATACACCCAACATTAGGGATAACTTGTTCACTAAAGCATTTGTGAGTTACAAAAAAAATGATTATTCTACTAATGTATATTCTAGGCTAGTTCAGGAATACACTAATGCTATGGATGCTAAACATTGCTATGTCTGTGCACAGTTACCCACTTCCGTCTCTGAGGAAGTTACATATTATCACATACCTTTGTCTTACGCAGTTTCCTGAAGTCTTTTGCCTTCACCAGTTTATAGTTGAGGACATTTTGAATACTTTTATTTAATTATGATTTAGTTTTATCTCGGGTGCCTTTAATGGAAAGCATGAATTTACACCAGCAAGCAAAGATAATGGATACAACTTGGTATTATTTCTTCCCGCATACACCTGTAGATAGTGTAAAAGCTTACAAAAACAATCTTACTTCCTTAATGTGACCTGTAGAAAAGGCATACATAATGGCTTTCGCAAAAATATACATGACAAATGCTAAAGACAGCAAGGGAGACGTTTTAGAGAACATGTGGAAGAAGGAAGAAAATGTATTTAGAAGTAAGGTGATTTACCCAAAACTCAGATTAGACAGCTGACACAAGGGGAAGGTTTCTTTTTACAAAAGAAGAATGCCCAAAAGAACAAGGCATATAGGGGTCAGTAGTTGCGAACACACATTTAACTGACAGAGGGAACATGGCAAATATTGCAGAGAGACGAAAATGTCATTCCAGGGATTTATTACATTTGTGGACAAAACGCTTATTTCTTATTACCTGCTGATTGGGAGTGAACTTGCTATTTAGGCATACTAATCCAGAAGATGTACCATGTTACAAGCTTAGATGCATTGACTTTAACGCCAGCACACAGATAGAAATGCAGTACAAGGAAAGGACTCAGTTTAGTGGGGGATATATTTGGATCACTGATACCACCTATAGGAGTCATTTTGAATGATGAAAAGATCAGAAAATTAGCAACTGTAGTTGACAAAATGGAAACCAGCCCTTGTGGAGCTTTCCTTTTGATTAAAACTGAACTAATTGCAATAAGGTCCATGGTTTTGCAAGACCATCTTGCTTCAGACATATTACTTGCAGAGATGGGAGGAGTCTGCCACAAGCTGTAATTAACACACTGCTGTGTATACATACCAAATGAAAGCAAGGAAATAGAATGTTATGCAAAGAACATTTCAGGGTTAGAACCCAAATGACATGAATTGGAAACACCACGTTTGTATAGGAACTTTGGGAAAGGACTAAGGACCATTGGAAATTGGTTTTCTTTTTTTTTTTTTTTTTTTTTTTAAATATTTTATTAGAGAGTAACATGACACTGGTATCATCCATCAACATAAAATATCATAAAGAAAGAAGAGATACAAGAACATGTATCATCTAAATCATCAGCATCATGACTCTGTATTTTACAATTTTCAACCCATACCCCCCCGCGACGCCCACCCAACCACCCCAGAGAGGCTGAGAATTGGAGATAGTTATGGAAAATCAATTAAACATTGAACCAGTTATCCCGATAGATTAATATCTTCAGAGCACAATATATACAATATATACAAGAAATATACACCAGTATCACTCTAGACTTAATTCAAACATCATAATTTGCACCATCCAGCCAATTCATTAAAGGTGCCCAAACTGATTCCCCATTTCTGCGGGCCTTTGGGCCTCTCTTTCTGTAAACCAAAAGCTCCCATTTCCCAACATTTATAAATTTACTGAACCACTCATATTCTGACGGAGGTGTGGGATCTAGCCAGACAGATGCTAAACATAATCTGAGTGTAGCCATAGAGATAAAAAATAATTTCTGCTCTGACAACGTCATGTTCACATCGACTACTCCCAATATAATGGCCTGAGATGATAATTGAAGCGTACAATGAAACAATACCTCTAGCCGTTGTTTGACTTTGTTTAACAGAGGAGTTAGAATAGGACAAGAGGAAAACATATGAATAATATCAACGGCGAACTCCCCACATCTGGGACAGTTAACTCCCGAGATCCCACCCCATTGATGTATACGCTGTGGAGTTATATACAAATTATGCCAGGTTTTAAACAGCTGGGAAAGGTATATTGAAAGCAATATTAATGCTGATAGTAATAGTAAGGCTTTGTTTAATATTCCTTTATGACCTTTTTCTGAGCTGTAAAGGTTTCATGCGCAAATGACAGGAAAGGTTTGGGAAGAAAATGTTCCAAAGGGACATTGAATTATGGCATTATGAATGACAACTACATGAAGTCCCTAAAAGTTAGTAGGGGAATAAAGAGCAAAAGACTACACACATCTGAGGAAGAAAGTGTTTTCTAAATTGAATTTGCATGTGAAACAAATTTGTGTGCCCATTTAAAAAACCTCAGCAGGGAGGGATTGTAAGAAATCAACTTCAAAAAGCACATTTCGACCTGCACACCATATTAGAATTGTACCTTGGAATGCGCTAAAACCTTTGCAGAAATGAATTTGCATAGGAAATAGGGAAAATGTGCCAACTTTAAGTGTGTAAAGAATCACTTTAGAAAATGTGCTTACTTTAAACGAATAGGAAAATAATGTGGAAAAAAATGTAGAAGGCTATCATTCTCAACGTGCTTCTGTAACTAGGCACAAGCCAGTCTTGCTCATAGCTAAATAGGCATTTATTTAGAGTTTTGCCTAGCACCAGCATCCTGGTAAAGAATGTGATGATTTCAAGATTATGTTCTTTTGCTTCATCATACATAATAGGTCATCTTCATTAACAATCAACTTGCTGAGGATTCATAATGAATAGACTGTTAGAATGAATAATAATTTAGATATTTTATGTATGCTTAACCAGGACATTTTTGATAGATTTGTTTCATTGCATTTGACTGCCCCTTGTATTCACAACTGGACAGTGAATGCAGGTAATAGCTAACACCTTAGGTAATAACATTCTCATGAGAACTTTCCTTCATGTTTCAAAATTTGCTACACTTGTTCAATTATGTACCGGCATGAATGTTAACCGTGGAAATCGGGAGGAGAAGCAATAGAGGTTGACGACACCATTGGATGAGTGGTTTTCATTAGATGAGAGAATCGTGCAGCTACTAATTTTCATTACATTATTTTATGATTATTTACTATATTTGGATGTTCCTAGTTAGAGAGTTGAAGTTCTGTCCTTAGTCCTCACTGTGCTCCTCGATGCCAGAAGCTACTGCTGACAGTGACTATACTTTCCTTCGCCCTGATTCTTCTTGATTAATGCTTCTAAAATTATCAATCCTCTGCCACTGATATTTCAACAGTTGCTACTGCAGCTGTAGGGAATTCGGCTGGGTTTCCAAAATGACTCTTTATAGGAAGTTCAAGACCTTATCTATGCTGCAAGAAACTTGCTCTTTTCTAGAAAGAACTCTTCATAGGTTCCTTATTTAGGGTAGGTTAGGCTCTTTAGCTAGTTTAGTGACAATCTTCTTTATGGAACACTCTGATTTATTCTGTCACTAATCAATATTTTATTAGATATTTTTGTAATCTGGACCAACTTGAATATATCCACTAATCCTTTGAAAATATAATAAAGGTTTTGGAAACTTCTACCACTTCTCGTCATTGATCGAAAATATAGAATCTGACAGCTGATGCTATTTATGACTTGTATTTATTTTCCTTTCTCCATTCGCAATACGGTGGCAAAGGTCCATCTGACCTGTCAAGCGCCATCTGGGTTTCGAGGGTCCAAACTGTAAGCTGGGGATTTTGGCTTAATACCCTATTTTTGCCAATTCTTGGACGCTAATGCTAACTCGCCAGCACTCCCAGATTTTATAATACTTCTGAGGACAACCCGATGCAATGTAAACAGGACACTCAAGGTCTAAGCAACAGTCAAGTTCCCCCCTTCAAACCTCCAACAAAGGAGCCAAAGCCCCCTTCCAAGACTTCGCTATGTCACGTTTGGCAACAGTGAGCCCCAACCACAATAGGGCCCGACGGTATATACTACCATCTGGAAAACAGCCATCACATCGCATGCATTACCAGGCATGCGATTACAACGCGGGGTAGTTACAACGACCGCGTTGTTACATCGCAGTACCATTACGAAGCAAGTTGTTACAACGACTTGCTCGAGGGGGCGCTCTACACTAAGGAATAGTATAATTTGCTATTCAAACACTTTCCCTACTGTTGCACACACTGGAGTTGGAATAGTAAATTATACTATTCCGAAGTCAGCACGCCCCATAGAGCAAGTCGTTGTAACAACATGCGTTGTAATGGTGATGCGATGTAACAACACGGTCGTTGTAACAACGGCGTTGTAATCATCCAATGCACGAGGCTGCTTTTGAGTCTGTCTATCTATGGCGGTATACTCATTGCCCACGTCCGGGCCACGTCGACAAAGACCCCCAAATAACACAACCCCTGCGGGTAACCCGAAGCCCTGATGCCCAGGACAGCCCTTCCACGTCACCACTCACCCAGTAAACTGAGGACTTGTCAGGGTGAGCCCAGAGCCCTCAAAACCATTCAAATATTGTCAGAATCCAGTGCGCCCATGGCCCGAGTCACGGAGATCAGTCAGGAAGATAAGCACGTCATCAGCACACAATGTAATCCTCTCTTCTAACCCAAGCCCCCACTCAAAACCTTGAGGTTGTGCATCGATATATATCCAACTCACTAAAGGACCTAAGGATAAAGCAAAGAAGAGTGGAGAGAGAGAGAGGGACCCACCAATGCGTTTCTCGCTCAACTGGAAAGGGGGCGGAAGTAGTCCCACCAACTCGGACCTGAGCAAACAGCTCCACATAGAGACGTTTCACAAAGCTAATGAACCGAGGCCCGAAATTCAACCTGGATAAGAGGGTAAACAGAAATGGCCAAGCACATATATCTGTGCTTTTGCAGTTTCATTAACAGGAAATCTGGTTTCCACTGGGAGGCAAAATGGTTCCTTCTTTCACTTTTTAAACATCGGTAAAGCTGTGCCATTGCCAAGAAGCAGACAATCCTTTTTCGTGCTCAAAGGTACAATTTTAATTGATGCATCCTTGCATGCCAATCTGAATTGAGAGTGCATTTTATTAATTTCTTCATTAATTTCTTAGTAAATCATTATCCTTTCACCTTTCAGAATTCAACCAGCCCTTGTCCTGAGGAGAACCCATAAAATATTTGGGGTTTAAACCGCATAGACTATCACTTTTGGGAGATCCTTGCACACACACATCAATATGGAGGACTCAAAGTTTTTGTGAAAAACAAATTTTTCAGGCCCATATTAGATCAGCCTGGACCCCCATACTGTATACAACGGGCTTTCAGCTGTAAATTTATCGTTCTTGCCCTTCAATTGTAGGTCTGGTGAACATTGAATACCTAGTGTTTTTCCCTGTACGATTTCTTGTTTTTTTTGTTATGCTTAAATATATGTTCTTTCGCATCACATTGAGAAAAATGTTTTGTAAGAAAAATGTATATATTTGAGAATTACTTGCTGGTATCCTCTCTCTTTGTTGAAAAGAAATTGAAAGTTTGGAATGTGATTTAATCGTAGGTCATGGTTATTGAGTAAAAGGATAGTCACGAAAAATAAAAATAAAAACGTGTATGAATCACGCAGCCACATATTGTTGTTTTGTGTTTATATATTCTGGGGTCCACGGTGGATGCAGTTTAGGACCCAAACCCCGTATGTGAGATAATCTGAAGAGACAGAGGCAGCAACTTCCCCCCTCAGGGCCTCCCTGAAAACTCCCAACAGGTGTGAGCCCATAAGTGCCCAGGCGGCCTTATGCAATTCCGCCAGGAGACCATCTTGACCCAGTGATCGACCCGGGCCCAACTGGATCAAAGCTGCCCAGAGTTATTCTGCCGTGATATCTTGATTCCAAGCCCTCACTATCCTGAGGCGGGAGGGTCCCAGACAAACAACTCCACATCAGAGAGGCTCTCAGTATCTTGACAAGCATAAAGCGCACCATAATAGTCAGCAAAGGCTCTTGTAATCAAATGATTGCCAGGCACATTTTCCCTCAGGCATTAAAGATGTGGGTGATTCGGTCGTTCGAGAGTGCAGTGGTGCAAAGCTAATCAATGGTTTTACTGGATTTATTACCCATTGGTAAATGTGACTCTGAGTCGCCACACAAGCTGAGCGCGCCTCTTCCAAGAGTCTGACACAAGACGGTTGCAGTGTCTCGAAGAGCTGCCGGATCAGGGGAGGTGAAGTACCGGGTCCCCAATTCGAGAAATCATGCCTCTAATCCTCCACCACAGCATCGGTGCGAACACAGTGGGCAGCCCGATAGCTGTTAATGAAGCCCAGCCTTTTCATGCCTCCCACAAAAGTCTGGGGTAGATAACTTAGCCCATATTGTATTCACGAGTGGCATCATGCAGGGCCAACTTGAACTGTGTATCTACCAGGGTCCAGTTACTCAGTCACCACAGAGGTGGGACCCTCCTCTTCCTCACCACCATCCGCTACTCAACAGGCAAGTGGTCTGCCAGACCGCATGGTCTAATGTGCACTTCACTGATTGAATAACCTAGGGACTTAAGCGCAAGAAAATAACCAAGCCGAAAAAAGGACCTGCGCACCTTCAAAAAGAAGGTATACTCCCTATACAAGGAATGAGAAAAGTGCCAGACTTCTGACAAGACCATCGCATCAATGAACAGTTCGAGGGGCATCTGCAGTGAAGAAGCTCACAGGCTTAAAAAAGACCAATCCAGCTGCGTGGAAACTACACGATTCATGTCTCCACCAAGCAGCCAGGTCCCCATGGGGAACTGCACAACAATGACACGAATGGCTTGAAAAAACTTCCGACAAGGGGGAGTGCATACACATTGAGAAGAGAAAGGGGGGTGCGCCAGAGGGGTCCAGAAATTGCAACATATCAGTCCTGGACATGGTGTCTAGTCTGAATGCGATAGAACGAGTTAAGCGCCAGGTGAGTGTAGCAACACCCCTGGACCCTCTATGAAACCCATAAGGGGGGTTTGGGGGGCAGCCGGACCCAGTGAGAGCTGGGATGGGAGAGAGAGAGGATGGGTAGGCCCAGCACACCAGACCATTCCTTTTTCTTTCAGGCGGTGGAGCAACAGCGGGCGCCAGACTTGGCAGAGCTGGGAGCGGCTCAAAGGTGCTGAGGAGAAGGGAGGGTGGAGCCTCACGCGGCATACCCAGTACCGGTGTGGGATCAAGGCACGGCCGGCATAAGTAGGCCCCGGGTGGGTTTGCCGGCCCCAACGGTCCTCGGGACATCGTGGACGCAGGAGCTCGGATGAACGGCATTTGAGCTGGGCTAGGAGGGTGCAGTCTGCACCTCCGGTTCAGAGGGCATGGGGTTTCAGGGAGCACGAGGAACTAGATTACGAGGAGGACAGCCTTGAGGTGGGTGTGTTGCGGGAAATTGAGGACGAGGGCGTGGGGGGGACGAGTAATGCTTTGTCTAGTATTTTACAGGTGTCACGACGCCTGGCAGAGCCCACGGGTTGGACATCGCATTGGGACGAACGGTCAGCCCCTTTGGCAAGGCGGACTGCAGGACGACGGGAAGACTCCTTAGAGCCAGGTAAACAGAATGGGGATTGCGGCCCCTTATGGTATCAGTTGGGGTTGGAGGGGGGGACAAGGAGGGGGAGGAGAGGGGCAGGTTGCGGAAAGGAATGTACGTTCTGGATGTGGGAGTGGGCACAGAAGACGCAGGTAAGGTGTCAGCGAGCATGGGAGATGGGGTTAAGACTGTGGGAGTGGGCACAGAGGACGCAGGTAAGGCGTCAGGGAGCCCAGGGGACAGTGTTAAGGCCAAAAAAGAGACAGTGGTAATAACCGCAGTGGAGTCCGAGAACAAATTAGAGAGTAAGGAGTTAAAAATAAAATGCCTGCCTTACATGGGAGTAACCAAGCCTTTGGGCGCGCACTTAATGCTGGCTACTAAGGAGCGGATCTGGAAGGGCGAATATGTTGAGATGCTCAAGCTTCTGCACAAAGAAGTGCGGGCGAAGGAGGGATCTAAAGAGGAGTAGTACGAATTGGCCAAGCGGTCGAAAGTGCCTCTCACAATTGAGAATTGGACAGCGTCTTTTTGATGTATGCAAGTGCGTACTGTGAAAAATACCCGGAGAGGTGTGTGGCCCTGTTTAAGTACATGGATGTGATCAGGAAGGCCCAGACTATGGGCAGGGGGGTGGATATGCATGTGCTCAATACGACGAGGAATTTAGGGCACACATGGCGTGGGACACGGAGGCAAAATGGGGGGGAATTAGATACAGACCTGTGGCAACACACGATCGGGCTGTCCGGAGCGGGCAAGACTATTTACACGGCCAGCGGGCTACCGCTCGTGTATTGGCCCTATCAGGGGCGACCCACCCGGGGAGGGGTGGGCGGTACAGATAGAGGACAGACTGGATCTGGGGGGGGCCTGCTGGGATTTTAATAAGGGACTGTGCACCTGGGATTTTTGTAGATTTTGGCACGACTGCTCGAAATGTGGAGGCAGACACACCTTGGTTAACTGCTTCGGGGGCGGGCAGGGGCAGCAACAAGGGGGTCAGCAGGGGCAGTCAGGGAGTTTCAAGGCAGGTGGACAGCAGCATTTCGCAGGCGGGCGTGGGGCTAAGGGGCCTGGGCCAAAGGGCTCGTACGCCGGTTAGAACAGACAAATTGATCGCAGCCTTACAGGGTTATGGCAAACGGGAGGCTGCGGAACGTTTGCTGGCAGGGTTTCGGGAGGGCTTTAGACTGGGGTATGGGGGACCTAGAACGAGAAGGAGTTAGGACAATTTACAATCTGCAAGGGAACATCCTGAGATAGTGCAAGAAAAAGTGGATAAAGAGGTGCGCGAGGGCCGCATAGCAGGACCCTTTGATGATTGGCCACTGGAAAATCTGATTGTGTCACCCATAGGAGTGGTGCCAAAAAAGGAACAGGGGCAATTCCATTTAATACAGCATTTGTCGTGGCCAGAAGGGAGTTCTGTGAACGATTTCATTGATGAAAAGGAGGCTACTGTTTCTCTTTCGTCAGTTGACGTGGCCATGTCACTGGTAGTGACAGCGGGCGCAACGGCGATGATGGCAAAATGCAACATAAAGTCGGCTTTCCATCTGCTTCCAGTCCACCCAGGTGATTGGGATCTTCTGGGTATCCATTTCAATGGTAAATGGTACGTGGACAAAGCCTTACCGATGGGCTGCTCTATGTCTTGCGCATTATTTGAGTGCTTTAGCACATTTCTAACACACTACCTAGATGACTTTTTCTTTGTGGGCACCTCAGACTCCACGGACTGCCAGGTGGCTCTGGACAGCTTCAAAGGGATCATGAGGTAACTTGGGGTGCCTTTGGCACCGGAAAAGACAATGGGGCCCTGCATGGCTCTTTCCTTTTTGGGTATTGAGTTGGACCCTCAATTGATGGAGGCACGCCTTCCGGAAGATAAAAAGCAGCAAATGTTGTGGCTGCTGGCGACAATATTGTCGAAAGGCAAGGTTACAGTGAAGGAGATTAGGGTGCTGCTGGGTCACCTCAACTTTGCTTGCAGGGTAGTGAGAGTAGAAAGGACGTTTTGCAGACGACTAGGCAGGGCACTGGCAGGACAGAGACCTCCACACCATCATGTGCGACTGTCTGCGGGAGTAAGGGAGGATTTACGCATGTGGGAGTTGTTCTTGCAGGATTTCAACGGCATTTCCCTGATGTGGGAGGGTGACATGGTGTGGGATGTACACATTTTTTCTGACGCAGCGGGCAGCAAGGGCTTTGGCCTCTTTTGGCAAGGGAAATGGTGTGCTGAGCAGTGGCCTGCAGACTGGGCTGGGGGGGTAGGAGTATAGCATTTTTGGAATTCTTCCCCCTGGTGGTAGCAGTCACTCTTTGGGGGGGGAACACTTGGCACACAGGAAGGTGACTTTCAGGATCGATAACATGGCGGTTGTGGAGATTGTAAACCGCCAGTCTGCCAGGGATGAACAGGTTTTGAAGCTAATGAGGGTGTTTGTTTTGGGATGCTTACGTTATGATACCGCTTTTAGAGCGTTGCATGTGCCAAGAGTGGACAATGACATAGCAGATGCTTTGTCTCGTTCACAGTGGGGGACTAGCCAAGGACGCAGACAGGACTCCGACCCACATGCCGCAGCAGTTGTGGTACGTAGGCAACACAGGATGTTGTAGCTGGTTTTAGGGTCCCTGGCACAATCCACGAGGATGGCTTACAGGACAGCTTGGGAGGAATTTCTGCTTTCTGGAGCTCGGCGGCGGTCTTCATTGGAGCAGAGAAGGGAGGATGTGATACAGTTTATGCTGATTTGATTGATAAGGGGCTTTCTAGGGTGACAATTGCGGGTAAACTAGCAAGAATTGCATTTGTAGGAAAGCTGTTATGGGGTTATGCGCCATCTGCAGGAGAAATCGGCTCGCAGATGTTGGAGGGGTGGGCTCAGGAGCAAAGCCGGGTAGGTAGGTTGAGGAACCCTTTGTCTTGGACTTTGCTGGGGAAGGGGATTCAGATTTTGCCAAGGTTATGTTCGGACGATTATGAATCGTGTCTTTTCTCCACACTGATGGTTTGAATGATTTTTGGGGGCTTTTCGAGTGTCGGAACTGCTGGGTACAAAAGTGGGGGGCGGGAGGGATGTGGCAATGTATCGGGATAAAGTTTGCATATGGCTACGAAAATCTAAAATGGATCAGAGGGGCGGGGGTAAATGGGAGTCTCTCCAGGCTTCTGAGCCACAGTTGACTTACCCTTGCAGGTGGGAAGTGTAGTGGAGGGCTCTGGCTGCGAGCCGGCTGGTTTCGTTTTGGTACATGCGAATGGGAGGCGAACTACGGCATTTCAGCTGTTGGCAGTTTTGCGAAAAGTGCTTGCGGAGTTGGGGATTTATGGCAGGGGTTTTGGGATGCATTCTTTCAGGATCGGGGCTACATCGGAAGCAAGTAATAGGGTTGGGGGCGAAGAGACATTATGAGGTTGGGGAGATGGTCCTCGGATTGTTACCAGCATTATGCAGCAGGGGGGATGTAGCACGATTCTGTTTATTTCCCCTGTTCATTTAATTTTTCTCGTTTCAGGTTCGGTGATTGGCCCCCTCGCCAGGGAAATGTCAATTTGGATAGTGGGACATTCATTTGTGAAGTGGGCACAGGTCCAAGCCCGCGCCAGTTACTTTGGGGAAAATGTGGGTTTTAATAAAGATTAGTTTAAAGTTTCATGGAGGGTAAGGGGGGGCATGAGCTGGTGCAGGTTTGGAACGGCGTGTTGGTGGCTGGTAGGTGCCCCGATGTTTTGTTGATCCGTCTGGGTGAGAACGACATGGTGAGGGAAACAGGGTTAGCTTCAATGAGGGGCATGAAGCGGGACCTGGCCTTGATAAAGAGGCAGTGGTCAGGTTGTTCTGTCATTTGGACAGAGTTTGTTCCCCGTAGAGTTTGGAGAGGAGCTGTTAACCCTGGGGCAGTGGACAAGGCTCAGAGAAATCTTAATACCGAGATGGTGCATTTTTGTAGGCATCTTGGTTTTGTGAGGATTGCACATAAGGATATCAGATATGACTCAGCGGAGTTTTTATGGGGTGATGGAGTTCATTTGTCACAGATGGGCATGGATTTGTAATTGTTGGAAATCAGAGAGGTCTTGGCCAGGATGTTGAATGTTCAGCGGCGCTAAAGGGACATCCATATGAGGTCAGGGGGGGCAGGAAAATGGGGAGGCGGTGTTTTCGCCTTCGCTCCCGCCTTTCCTAAGTGGCAGGGTTGTTAAAAGTTGGCCAAGATTGGCTGAAGTTTTTAGTTAAGTGCTGGTAGATTGTGAGCAGAGAAAGGGTAGGCAGGTAGGCTACATTTAGACTAGATGTTTGGTAGTTACAGTTGCACAAAGGCAGGTAGGGGTTTGGGCCATTGGAGGGCAGGATTTGTGTATGCAATATTGTGTAATATTGTGTAATATGGTTGTAATGTAATGTTATTTTTTTGTCGGTAGGGTGGGGGATTTGATGTGGGATCTTAGGGGTGGGGCGAACAGGGGGTCAGGTAATTTATGTATAGTGAGGTTTAGTTTTGTAAGGCAGTTGCCAGTGTTGATCATTGTGATATGCACCTGTTTCAATGAAGCGCACTTTTACACACACACATATTGGTCTCGGTTTGGCTTGTCCCCCTCCCTCCCAAGGGGGGTTTGAGGGGCAGCCTAACCCGGTAAGGTCTGCCCCCCCTCGGCAGATTGGGAAGGGGTAGGGGCGAGCCGATTAGCAGCCATTTTGTGGTTGGGCTACATTGGGAATAGCCCAATTGTAGCCCAATGGGAAATATAGCCCAAAGGGTTTAAGTGGTGGTTTCGCTAGCCCAAAGGGTTTAAGTGGTGGTTTCGCGCTCTCCCAGCCACCATTAGAGGTTTGGTGACCTGATGGCTGGGAGCCCAGTAGGTTTTAGTATTTTTTCCCTCCCTCTCCCCCTTTTTCCGGAGGTTTTGGGTTATTTTGGGGTTTGTGTTTTTATCATAGGACAGTTTTTTGGAACAGGTTCATAGGGGTTTTTGTCTAATTGTATATTTGTCGCTTGGAACAGGTGCTGGCGGGGTTGTTAAAAGTTGGCCATGTAATATGGTTGTTATGTAATGTTATTTTTTTATCGGTAGGGTGGGGGATTTGATGTTGGGATTGTAGGGGTGGGGGGAACAGGGGGTCAGGTAATTTATGTATAGTGAGGTTTTAGTTTTGTAAGGCAGTTGCCAGTGTTGATCATTGTGATATGCACCTGTTTCAATAAAGCAGCCTTTTACACACACAAAAATTGGTCTCGGTTTGAAACATCTGTTCAAATCCCAGTCGGACCAAAAAGGAGCATTTGTTTCCCACTAAGTGAGTTTCCTGTAAAAGCAGGAAATCCGCAACAGACCTCCGGGCAGCCTGCAAGACCGTGACCCATTTGATCTTGTCCAGCAATCCAATGACATTCCAGGTAAGCAGCCACAAGGATCAAGGCCTGTCATCTAGAGAAAGGTCAACCGCCATGGATGAGAGCCACCAAGCCAAGCTTAGGGTGTGGAGAAGGTATGCAGTGAAGGAGCAGGAACAGCGGTGTGCATATCTGCAGTGTGGTGTAAATGAAATTAGAAATAAGACAAACAATACAAAAACCAAACCCCAACTACCTCCATACTTCGAGAACATAAAGTACCTGTTGGAGTATGAACAGCAGGGTGGCGCCAACCAGGTGCGCTAGGGAGCAAGCCTCTCTCTGACTGTCACACAAAACTCACCCCAACTGAAACCTCACCCATGAACCGGGAGACGTGAACAGATAGGTCAGAGGCAACGCAGTGTGCCCTCCCCCCGCACCCAGGATACAGAACTGTAAGGGAAACAGAGCATGTGCAGTGGCAAAAACATAAAAGCAAAACAGAAAAGTGAGTGAATCATGATGGAAGCAGCATAGAAGAAAAAAGTACAGTACATCATATTCAACGGCCATCAGACAAAATGCAAGCCTCAATGATCAACATGACAATAGGAAGATAAACATGAAGAAGCTGCGTCAGATGGTACATTTGTCGCAGCAGGAAGGGCTAATTTAAGTTCCGCGTTAATGGTCGAAGGAAGATGTTCATCTTCTTCAATGACATCCTGGCGATCAGAAGAAGGCACCATCTCAGAACAATGGGAATCACGCCAGTATTGAGGGCTCTGATGTCGGGCGTCAGTCTGTGTCCCTCTAAAGTAGTGTCCAGCACCAGAGCAACCCCGCCTCTTGGTGAAATTGCTCCTCGGTCCACAAAAGGTATCTCCTTTGCCCACTCCCAGGCCATCCCTGGAGTGTCAAAAAAGTAACCTGACTCCAAAGAGCACTTTTGGGTGCATAGGAAAGAGCAGCATATATTGAACACCCAGGGCCTTGAGTTTTTGCTTTAACCCCTGGAAGGAGCGACCCTGCTACTGGACGCCTGGGTATAATCGGGGAACACCATCACCTTGGCAGAGTCACAATGCAATGACTCTCGGGTACAAGAGAACTTCAAGATAGCATCCCAGTCAGCGTAATCCAACACACAGGATATGATGGGCTGTGGTGGGGGTTTGTCTGCTAGAGATATGTGGGCACGTTCCACAATGAAACACTGTGATACGGCATCAGGCAGCACCCAGGACTAGATCCAAGTAGTAACAAAAGCAGTCGTATTCGAACCTTGCGCTCCCTACAGAACCAGGAGCACCCCTCCACTCACACCTCTAGGACAGTCACAATCCACCGCAAAGCTGTCACCTCGGATTGGCAAGTTGTCAGGGAACACTCCACCGCAAATAACCTAGTTTCATGGTCCGCAACCTTGTCCGCCGTATTGTTTAATTCTTGGCGAATAAGAGAGAGATCAAATTGGAGTTCCCCAATCTTCCCTTTGACATATGTGTGAAGTTCCAGTATTGCTTGCAGGATGAGGGAGGCTTCCAAAGCTGGAGGGGCAGCTCCTTCAACGTCGATGGAGGCAGGCGAGGGCTCTGCGGGGGATCATAAATTTGTATATTTGTCAGTCCTCCCCTGTAAAGAGGGCTGGGGCAGCTTAGCCTTTCTATCGATAAAGAACATTGGAGGAGGGTGGCTCCACTCCCAGGAGTATCAAGAAAGAACAACAGAAGCTGGAGAGCCTCTTTCAGGTAAACAGATAGAGCTAAGACAGACCCACCACACAGCAATGTACCTTAGTGCTCCCACAATGAAGAAAGGGTAATAAAAAAGGTAGGAAAGTCTGTGCCGCAAAAGGCCTTCACCTCAGGGTCTATCCCCCACTTCTGTCAATCAGGGCACAAGCAGCCGGTGTACACTGGGCAGCGATCCGCAGACCATGGGTGAAAGGAAGGCACACAGCCAGCCTGTGCAGCCCAACGGGGTCAAAACGTGAGCAGGAAATGTCCAACATGCCTTGGTCTGCAAATGGCTGCCGAGCACAAACCTGCACCCGGCCTGAACTAAGACACAGAAGCATTACTGCTCTAGAGGAGGACCCCCACAACAGAATGGGGGATCATTTGTTACCAGACACAATCAGCAATGACAGATTGACCCTAATAGACAGGAGAGGTGGGAAAAGCATCCCAGATCATGCCCCATGGCCCAGCACAGCCGCTGAGCTCAGACTGGAAGGCAAGGGAGTCGACAAACATAGACAGGATCCCTTGTCTCACAGCTAGGGCAGACCGGCCCAACAAGAAAGGAGCCTCATCCCAGGCAGCTCCTCAGCTAGAGCATGGCCCACGGCCTGAGGCACTCCGGTTTCCTGGCCAAATGAAGGGAAGGCCCGGGGGGGAGGGGAAGACATCATGAGTCCATGCCGCAGGCGTGGGGAACACCCTCAGACAAACAGGGGGCTGCAGAAGGACCTACCGATCCAGACACCAATGCCAGGTGCAGGCCTCAACCTCGCGGTTGGGAAACTTTGTAACTCGATTGGTCTACGATCCACATCAGTGCCCAGCTGCACAACAATGCCAGCAGCGATTCACTGAGCTCAACCGCCCTCTGGCCCGGTAGCCACAGCACAGGCACCAGAAGGCATGAAAAAGGACAAGTCCACCAGCCACTGCTAACAAGGGAACAGAGACTGAATCCCGGGACGAGTGTATGGCCTAGTGGCCACACCCAGCATCAGCGAGGCCACAGGAGCACGTGCCTGCCTCGCGGGCTGTCCCATCGTCATGGTCAGCCCAGGGTCAAAAACAGGCAGCTGCTCTCCCCTCATGATGGCCGCAGCACTCACGAGACTGCTGGAATGACAAATCACTGTAGATTCGGATAGATGTGGTCCAGGCAGCTGGATCTCAAAACAGAACGACAACCATCTTTGATAGCCATGCCGAGAAACAAGTGATTTTTAGCCAATCACTGTGTCGCACGTCTTAACTTCTGCATTCAAGGAGTCACCTACTGGAGGGGCGTGGCCAAGCAGCATGGCCGACAGGACGTGAGCTCCACCGGCTCCCGCTCCCTTGACCCCAAAATCCTGTCATAACGATCCTGCCAGGGCCCCTGTGCCGACGGATGGAGAGTGCATCGACCCCCTAAGCCCTGGGGATTGCTCCGGTGCGTAGTGGAGCGGGAATCCTGTGGTGAAGCTGTGGTACGGCACCCGTAGTCGCCAGCCCGGAAACAAGATCACGGGAGGCCGGGGTCTGGGGCCTGCTCCCGGACGCTGAGGACGGCCGGAGCGTGGTACACGGCGGAGCCCCGGAGGAGGGGACGCAGGCGCCTTGACCGGCAGAAAGAACTTCCTCGAGCCATATCGGGTGCCCGGGACGGGTGCACTGGGGGCCTCCGGTCTCCGGGCGGACGAGCCGGAGGGTGGCGGAGTGGCTGGCGGGTCTGACCCGAACTACCCCCTTGGCGAGAGCGACATCCTGGTCCAGTACGTGGCGGAGGGGCTCGAGGTTAGGAGCCTCCGCGAGTGCCTGATGGGGAAGACGGAGAGCGGACCCTGCATTCCCCGACCGGGGTACGGAAGACGCGAGGCCGAGGTCTGGAGCCTACTACTGGACGCCGGGGAGGACGAGGCCGCCCCCAAGCGGAGATCCTGAGGGGACAGCGCTGCCGCCTTGGCACCCCTGAGACGCTGCGGGAGGCCGAGTCGGGCCTCTGACAGGCCTAGGACAGTTGTGGAGTGCGGCGGAGCCTGGCGCAGCGGGTCCGGCCTACCATCATTGCGGGTACGGCGGCCTGGTGAGGAGGTTGGCGGAGAGGCCCGCGACTGGGAGCCTGTGAGAGTGGCGGGTGACGGAGCGGAGGGGCTGCCGGGCCCGACTGGAGATGAGGTGAGGACGGTTCCGTTCCTGCGAGGGAGTGCCTGGCGCATACGATTGGCGGCGAGGGACCGGACCTGTGGCGCCGTGGGGCCCTGAGGTGCGGAGCTGCGAGGGAGACTGGGGTTGGCCACACGGGGGGGGCCGCTGGAGGTTTCCCTGAGCCGGGCTCTCGCCGGACCACACTGCAGAATCCTACGACGGCCCCGGACCTGAGAGGCCAGGTGGGGATTGGCCGGCGGCACCTGGACCGCCTCGGAGGAGAGAGATCTGGACGCTGTGAGACGGGGCGAAGCCTAGCTGTGGGCGGCCTGCTCCGGATACTTGACTTGCCGCCTGGGTGCCGCTGCTGACGCGGGAACGGCCGCTGGACTCGGGCGGTGTCTCCAGGGAGTGGTGGCGGGGGGGTCAGCGCAGCCCCCGGGGTCCTAACTCCTTAATCCTCGCCTGAGCACCTCCCACGGTCGGGAGAGAGGGCCGACTTTGGGCCCCTGCGCGGCCTCGCGGCGGCCTTGAGCACCTCGGGAGGACTCGGGGATGACGAGGGGTAAGATGTCTCGATCGACGCAACCGAACACGATCACGCAATATACCACGCAGAGACTGCCATCCCAGCGGCTTACGCGGCAGACGGGCCTAAGCGGGGCGGAGGACGACCCGGCGGAGCCCTCCCGTGCGGAGTTGTTAAAAGCGATACAGGGGTCCCATTCGGCGCTGGAGCGGCAAATCGAAACGGTCTCCATTGATGTGAACTTGCTCAGGACAGACCTCCGAAACGTGGCGGATAAAGTGGCCGATGCAGAAGGAGACCTAGAGCACCTGAAGGGAGAGGTGAAGACCCTCACACAGACAGTCGGGCAGCTCAAGGCTACGACAGCTGCCCTGGAACGGAGGGCGGAAGATGCGGAAGGGAGGGCCCGCCGCAGTAACATTAGGGTCGTTGGTGTACCGGAACGGGCGGAGGAAGGCAACGCGGAACGGTTCCTAGAACGTTGGATTCGCACGAGTCTGTGCCCGAGGGGGCTGTCAGACGTTTTCGTTATCGAGAGGGCACACAGGGCACTGGTGCCACCGCCGAGACCGGGGGCCCCTCCACGGGCCATCATTGCCAAAATCCTCAATTACCGCGACAGGGACTGTATTCTAAAGGCGGCGAGGGAGGTGGCGAATCTTATGTATGAGAACAGCAGGATCTCCATTTACCCTGACTATACCCAGCAGGTGCAGGAGCAACGAAAGTCGTTCTTGGGGGTTAAACAGAAGCTACGGGCGATGAACCTGCAATACATGCTGCTCTATCCCGCCAAGCTAAAGGTACTGTGTCAGGGGAAGGCTCACTTCTTCGAGACCCCAGGGGAGGCTTGGGAATGGTTGGAAGCTCGGGGAGAGGATGTCCTGTCGGGAGCGGAGAGGGGCCCCCGTGAGGTGTGGGGCATGCGGCCACAGCGGAAACGTCCTAACAGGCGCAGGTATTCCGCGGGGCCGGTGGCAGGCCTGGATGGTGGCAGAGTGACAGTGGGGGCTGATGGGGCATTGCAGCTGGGACAGGAGGGAGCAGAGGAGGGGCCGGAGCCTTCCGCAGGACGCCCGGCGGGTCCCGACGACATCTTGGTCCCGGACACGCTGCTGGCCTCGGAGGGAGAGGTCGTGGCCGCAACCCTGGTGATCCCGGAAACTGTGGGGGTTGAGACTCCGGGTCGGGGGGAGCCCTCTTGAAGCAACCTGTCGCCCTGGCCTGGAGAGTCGGGGAAGAGATGAGACAATACCCTGGGTTGCGGTGTCGGTACTAGGCTGTGTGGGGGCTGAGACATGGATCCGGGAGGGGTTTTGCCGTCTATGTGGAATTTGAGAACTGGGGCGGGAGGGAGTGTGATGGGGGGACTGGGTGTTGAGGGGAGATTTGGTCAGGGTGCGCCTGGCATGCATGGTTGGTAACGGGGTCAGAACGGGGGTCGGGGTGGGGGAGGGGGAGTGGTGGTTTGAGCGCGGGGGTATAGTTTGGGTGTGTGAATGGGGTGGCTGTGCACGTCCTGGCACCAGCGGGGTAAGGGCATATGGGCAGGTTTGGTTGTTGCTGGCATAGTGCTCGAGGGTGGGGGGAGGGGGGCACTGTTGGGGGGGATGTTGATGGGGAAAGTTGATGACATCAGTTGTATTGTAGTGGGGCTACGTTGGGAGGGAATGGCCGAGGCGGGTGGAGTGATTAAGAGATCATGGGATATAAGTTTTTGAGCTGGAATGTGAGGGGGCTCGGCACGTGCACAAAGCGATATAGGGTCCTCTCCTTCCTCCGGCGGCACAAAGTATCGATAGCGTGCCTACAGGAGACCCACTTAATGGATGAAGGGGCGCAGAAGTTGGGGAGAAAATGGCGGGGACAACCGTTTCATTCATCCTTCTCTACATACGCCAGAGGGGTCCTGATTTGGGTGGCGCCGGGGGTGCCGTTCGCCATCCGATATATAGAGGCGGACGTCGAAGGCCGATACCTGCTCCTCCGGGCGCGATTAGATGGCAGGGACATAGTCATTTTGAATTCCTACGCGCCCAATATAGATGACCCCGCATTTTTCGGGGCCTTGCAGGATGTTTTGACTTACGACCCCGATACTCTGGTGTGGTGATTTCAATTGTGTCCTGGACCCGGTACTGGACAGGGCGCCCCCCCGGGAGGGGACGAAACCGCGCACGACTGACCAACTCAAAAGGGTGATGGCCAACATAGAGGTGGTGGATGTTTGGCGCCAAAAGAACCCCACACAGAGGGTGTTCACCTGCTTTTCTCCCACGCACAACACACATAGTCGGTTGGATCGGGTTTTGGTGGTGGATGAGCGGCGGGGTATGTCAGTGGAGGTCACACACCTGGCCCGCTTCTTATCGGATCACTCGCCGGTGGCGTGCGTGGTCCAGTGGGGACCCCCGGTGGTCCGTCTTCGGACTTGGAGGCTGCCGGCGGACCTCCTCCGGGACCAGGTGGGGAGGGAGCACGTGGCGGCAGCCATAGGGGACTATGTAGCCCTCAATTGGGGAGCGGGAGACCTGCCAGTAGCCACGAAGTGGGAAGCCCTAAAGGCAGTGGTGCGGGGCGCATGTATGGGGCTCACCTATGGGGTCCGGAAACAGCTTCTCCGGGACCTACAAAAGGAGGAGGACCTCCTCCAGCAGATCCAGAGGGTGGGGGACCCCGATGCGGCGCAACAGCAGGAGGAAAGGGAGGCTCGGGCACGGGTGCAGGACACCTTAGACAGGTTGGATAAGTTCACTCTGGGCCAATATAGGCAGCGCCTCCATAGAGAGGGGGATAAGTCGGGACGGTTGCTAGCATGGATCCTGCAGAGAGAACAGGCTCCCGAGCGTATCGTGGCTCTGCGGGACTCCACCGGACGTGTGGTAGGCTCGGAGCAGGAACTGCTGGGGGTACTCCAGGCTCACTTGAGGCGGGTGTACAAGGCGGCCCCAGATATCTCGGAGGCCCAATATCTGCCATATTTACAAGGGCTGACGATGCCGACTCTGGCGGACTCGGATCGGGAGGGTTTGGAGGAGGGCTTGTCCTTGGCGGAGGTCCGGGGAGCGCTGGCCCGCTTGCAGCGTGCTAAATCGCCCGGCAGTGATGGTTTTCCATCAGAGTTTTATCAAGAGTTCGTGGAGGAACTGGCGCCACTCCTGCTGCAGGTGTTCCAGGCGGCATTGGAGAGGGGTGAACTCCCACGGACCATGGCCCAGGGCGAAATCTGTATGATTCTCAAACCGGGGAGTGATAAGTATGACCCGTCGTCCTACCGCCCGATCACCATGTTGAATACGGACGTGAAAATCCTAACGAAATTGTTGGCCACCAGGCTGGCTCCCCATATGGCACATTTAGTGCACCAAGACCAATGTGGGTTTATCCCGGGGAGGAATACGGCGATGAATCTCCGACGCCTGAACCACATACAGCATGAAGTGAGGAGTTGGGAAGATCGGACGGTGTTGGTCTCTATCGATCTAGCCAAGGCGTTTGATACCGTGGATTGGGCGTACCTGCAGGAGGTCCTTCGGAGGGTGGGCCTAGGCCCCAACTTCCGTCGGTGGATACAGATTTTATACAGCGCCCCGAGGGCGAGGGTGCGCATGGGAGCTGCGCGATCGGAGGAGTGGCGGCTGGGACGGGGCACGAGACAGGGATGCCCCCTCTCGCCGCTACTTTTTGCGCTGGCGATTGAGCCGTTCGCTGTCACGATTAGGGCGGAAATGGAGCAATGGGGAATCCAGGTGGGGGATACGCGGAATGTGATATCGCTCTATGCGGATGACGCCTTGTTTTACCTGAGGGCACCGACGGAGGCACTTCCGGTCCTGCTGCATCACCTGGACCGTTTTGGGGAGGCGTCGGGCCTGAGAATAAACCGCAGTAAATCTCTTATATTCCCGCTTTCGGGCTTTGATGCAACGCCCTGCGAGGACCTGCCGGAGCTGGGGTTGCGCTGGGAACGTGCGAGTTTCCGGTATTTGGGTATTCAGGTGGCCGCCACGGAGGGATTGCCGCTCGCACGGAACATGGATCGGGTACTCACCTCACTGCGGCAGTCTGACGTTTTGGAACGCCCTGCCGCTGTCTCTAATGGGACGCCTGTCTGTAGCCAAGATGGTAATGCTGCCACGGACCTTGTACGTCCTGCAGAACACGCTATGCCCTCTCCCTCCTAGGGATTTCCGGACCCTTAATTCACTACTGACCTCCTTGCTCTGGGCGGGGGGACGCAGTAGGGTGGCCCTAAGGACGGTCGTGCGCGCCTATGAAGAGGGGGGATTGGAGGCCCCACGTTTCGATTTATATTATTATGCAGCGCAGCTCCTCCCGGCAGCCAGATGGTTTGCAGACACGGATGTGTGGGAGACGTGCTTGCTGGCGGGCAGGGCCACGGCGACGGACCTTCTATTGGCCTTGATGCGGGGGTCGGGGGCAGACGCTGCGCTGCCCTACATGGTGACACATACGGCACGGGTATGGCAGCGGTTTGTCGAGCGGGTCCTGGGTGCGGCGCCCTTCCATAGGGATTTACCGATTTGGATCCTGGCCCCCATGGTGGAACTAGAGCGCCAGGTGTCATACCGGGACTGGAGAGAGGGGGGTTGTGAAGTGTTGGCAGACCTGTACCCCTCGGAGACCTTTCTGTCATTCGAGCAGGCGGAGGAATTTTATGGTCTTCGGGGGAGACAATACCTGCATTATCAAGGGCTGCGAGCGGTGGTGCATTCGGTCTGGCCGCAGTGCCCGGAGATGCCCCCGATGACGCAGACTCTTAATGTAATCCTGACGTGCGGCCGGGCCGTAGATTAATTGCATTGTTATACGCGGCGATGAAACGCGATTCGGCTCCCCCGGAGCCTCCGGCGTGGGCGGCCTGGGAAGCGGATTTGGGAGAGCCTTTAGAGCAAGGACAACGAACGCGAATCGGAGCCTTGACGAGGAAAATATCCTGTAACGCGCGGTTTAAGCTCACCCATTTTAATTTCATGCATCGCACTTACCTTACCCCGAAGGCGCTGAGTAGGTTTGGAACGGGCAGGGGGGATGACTGCCCTCGGTGCGGCGCACCGGGGGCGGGATTTTTACACCTGGCCTGGGACTGCCCGCTGGTGGAGAAGTTCTGGGTAGGAGTGGTGGGCCGCGTTGCGGCCGCCACTGGCCTCCGAATCCAACGGACACCCCTACACTACCTGTTAGCCCTGGTTCCCAAACCGAGGAAACGGAGACTAGCCTATAAATTGCTGCAGTTAATGTTGGTTTTGGCGAGGCGTAGGGTCGCAATTACCTGGATGGGTCGGAAGGCCCCGGAGCTCGATACGTGGCTCAGGGATGTGAGGGAATGGTCGCTGGCGGAAGAAACACATATGCAGTGCTCTAGGAGGGACGCGAAGTTGCAGGGGGACCTTCTGGAGTGGCGAGTTCTGTGTATGGAGGGGTTGGCGGAGGAGGGGCAATCGCTACAGAGCGAGTCGGAGGGAACGAGTGGGGAGCTGTATTCCCCGCTATCTTCGGAGGGGGGAGGTGATGAAGGCGAGGCTGATCCTGTGCGGCACTGAGCGGGGTTGACCCGGATACTCTCACGCTATGGCCGGTGGCCTGCCTCACTTCAAGGTACTACATATGTATATGTTTGCTGATTGGACCTGTAAGTACTGCTTATTTCTGATGTCGGGGGGAAGGGGGTGAAATTTGATTGTTTGTATTAAAACGAAAAATAAAGTTTAAAAAAAAAAGGAGTCACCTACTGAAACAAGGATAGATCGTGGCTCCACAGCAGAGGTTATCTGTTTTTCTGCACCTTTAGTAGGCTCTGTCAGTGTACCATGTCTTCACCCGTTCAGGGTCAGAGATGCCAAAAGTTTTTATTGGATTTAAAGGACAGCAACAAATCCATTGGCAACAAGGCAGACACAATAAATACGCACAGTACAGTTCTTGAGAATGACAGAGATCTACAAAAAGGTCTTGCGGTAGGTGGACCACCAGCCGATCTACATTCACCTATAAGGGAAACAATGCAACCTCAGGCCCGCAACAGATGAAACCATTTGCCCCAGATCCTGCCAAAGAGTTCATGGCAACCTCTAGCCTCGAAAAGAGGCTCTTCCTGGGTACCGCACCAGTCCACCCCTCTTCTCCATCTCTGAACTGAGGGGGGTGTAGCTTGGGACCAGAGTGCCGCGATGTCCCTCTTGGCCACCGCCAAGGCCGTACCCAAAAGCCTTTTATCCGCCCGGGAGCCGTCTAGGCCGTCAAACACCCCCAGGAGCAAGCACAGCGGATTATGGGGTATCTCCCACCCAAGGGCCTGTGTGAGCTCAAGCTCCACCCCCGCCCAAAAGGGCGCGAGGGCCGGACATTGCCATACCATGTGGAAGAAATCGTCCGGGGCTTGATGACAGCGCGCGCAGGAGGGGGAGGGCCACAAGCGAGCTCTTTACAAGCGCGCTGGAGGTAGAAGAGCTGGACTAGCCGCAGATTGGAGGAGGTCATCAGCAGCTTGGGGGCCATCAGGGCGTCCCTCCAATCCACCTCCTCCAGGGTCCTCAACCACCCCTCCCAGCGAGCACAAAGGTGGTCGAGGGTTGCAGGGCCATTGTTGACTAGGGAGCGATAGATCCGCGATACCCCCCTCTGCCCAGGTTTCCCATCATTCATTTGATAACTTTATTTCGGTCGGAGACCATAAAAGTGCAAAGTTGGAAAAATACATACAAAAATGCACACTTAAAACAATAAATAGAAGCAAGTTAATACAATATTTAAGAACGAATTAAACTTTGTAGTTATCAAAAGGACAGAATCAATAAAAGGAGAGGGTATTTACTCAAAACCTTTCCTTCTTCGCCCTATACCAAATAAAAAGCGAGAGACAGCAAAAACAATAGGGGGATGGGTATCATATGTTAAGACGCTACATGCATGTATACAGTGTCTAAACCCAAGATTCCTACATAGGGGGAGCAACCACTTTTTCCTTATTGATTGATACGCAGGGCAAAAAAACATAACATGGCATACGTCTTCTCGGTTATAATTACAAGCCGGGCAAACAGTATTTTCGGATTTTGCCCATTTGTGGGTAAATGCCCTAAGTGGTAAGCTACCATGTCTTAGCTGTATATAAAGCTTCCTCGGGAGAGGTGGATAAATTAGGTCTAAAAAGACTTCTGCTCGCGTTTCAGCTTTTACTAAGAGAAACTCTTTGGAAAGCCTCCCCAAAGAGCTTGAGCCATGTAGGGCAAGTAATTTCTGTTGCCTCATCTGACTTATGAGTTCTGTTTTAGGTGTCCCTAAACAGGACACCTCCGGAGACTCCCAAAGCTCAATCCTGCCAATCTTTATACTAAGATTCTTGATATGGCATAACCACGCGATATTCTTGTTTTTTATAAGAGCCCAAACCTCTAGGAATTCCTCTCTGTATGGTGCCAATTATTGCACCTACCAGAGTCTTTTCCAATAGAGCATGGGCCGTAGAGCTGCTAAATCTTCAATTGATTACAGCCCCAGATCAAATCGCAGAGGAATAAGCGGTGTGCTTAGCGGCAAACCCAAGAGACTTCTCATGAAACCCTGCTCAGCCCTTATAAGTTTAGATATGATCTTATGGCCCCAGAGTTCAGCTCCATACAATGAGGCCGTTCTAGCTTGCAATCGATATATTTCTATGGCCGGAGCTGCTGGTTTAAAGACCGAGGTTCGCTGGACCTTACTAATCCCTCCCATTACTTGGGACAACCTAAGCTTTGATTTCGAGATTTGAGAGTACCAATCAAAATTCTCTGTCAAGGTGATCCCAAGGTAAACAAAAGTCCTAACTCTCTCAAGGGCAACGCCGTTAAGGGTGGGATTAGGACGGGTCTGCTTTGGGGGATTGAAAATCATAAACTTGGTCTTATCCAAGTTAATCTCCAATCCTTGGGCAGTGCAAAATGCGACAAAACCGTCCAGAGTGCGCTGAATGCCCGATGATGTTTTGGATAACAACAAAGTGTCCTCCGCAAACATCAGAGCGGGCACTCTGCCAGTGGCCAGCCCTGGGGCATCATTATCAATTACATCAGCTAAGTGGTCCACAAGACCATTGATGTAGAGACTAAACAATGTTGGAGCCAAGACACACCCTTGTCGCACACCCTTCCTAACAGGGAAGCGTGCAGACAGATCGCCATGCCTCCCACACCTAACCTGGGCATAATTACCGTTGTGGAGTCTGGTTAAGATGTTCAATAGATAAGGTGGAAGACCCATATCTGCCAAGACTTTCCACAGCTTTCCCCTTGGGACGAGGTCAAAAGCGGCACGCAGATCAACAAAGATGAGGTAAAGGCTACCACCCTCAACTCTCACTGTTTTCCAAAATAAGACCTTGAGCCCGAAAAATTTGATCTATGGTTGAAATACCCGACCTAAACCCGGCCTGTAGTGTGGTCAATATTTTATTTTCTTCCATCCATCCCAGGATTCTATCTAAGATAATTCTACCCATTAGTTTCTGAGAGGTATCTATAAGGCTAATAGGCCTATAATTTTCTGGAGTTAGCGGGCAGCCTTTCTTAAAAATGGGGACTATCTCAGCTCCCAACCAAGTATCTGGTGGATCAGCCCCCATAAGGATTGAGTTGAATAAGACCACCAGGTACGGAGCCCAGATTTTTGTTTGGGACCGAAATAGGTCCGCGGGCATTTTATCCAATCCGGGGGCTTTATTAGGTAGGAGCCTTGCCATTGCAGATTCTACTTCCTTGAGGGTAATGGCCTCGGGCTGTTCCGAGTAAAAAGTGCACCCACCTACCAGGGAGTCCTCATTCCGTCCGCCGCCCGAGAACCCGAGCGATCGATGCTCCTGCTGTGACTCAAAGGCGGCAAACGGGGGGCAGATCACAGTTTCGCCAAAGACCAAGTCAGTCCCTCTCACTGGTCTATGCTCCAAGAGTAAATCAGGATTGGAAAAGAACGTAGTGTCTTCACCTAAATCCCTATACAGTGCTCCAAAATGCGCTTCCCACACTCGAGATGCTATATTTGCAATCGGGGGCGAGCCTCCCCTACTCGCACCAAAGTTCACAATAGCCTAGAACGCCTTGGGATCTCTTCAAGAAAGGGTTGATCTAAGTTCCTCCCATCTATGCTCCTCCCAGTCCCTCTTTCCCCTGTGAATAGCCTTTTTATATTCTAGGCGGAGTTTCTTAAGGTTGGCTCTATCTTTGTGTTTTATTGCAGAGAGCAAATCCTTTTTTGCTTTTCTGCAGGAGTCATCGTACCATGGATGTGTCCTGTCCTGGTGGAGTTTTTTCCCCACAGGATTGAACAGATCCACCAGCTTGTCAACCAACTGTTTGTGAATCTCCAGGGGAACGCCCTGGGAATTCACACCTAGGTTACCTTCACTTATATCCCCCATATCAGAAAGAAATGGTATAACTATCTGATATATTTTAGCAAGTTTGGCGGGGGAATTCTAGAAATAGGGCCATTTGACCCTCCTCCTATTGTTGGTTAACAACACAGGAAGCGATGGGCCATTGGGATCAGGGGGAGGATTTGTTAGCCCAAAGCTTCCCGGTTTAAGAGTTAGAACAAGGGCATTATGATCACTGTCTTGTCTAGGGTATATCATGAACTCCAACAGCTTATCCCAGTGTCTGATTTCCATCAATATATAGTCAATGATGGAAGTTTGCCCTGGTCTATTGAACGTTGCCAACCCCGGGCGATCGGGTTTCAACCTCCCATTGCAGGCCCTTAAAGACATTGCAAGGGATAAAGATTTAATTTGGAGGACCAAAGGGGTCCAAGCTCTAACAGGAGGAATTTGGGGATCCGGAACATGCCAGAACTGGTCCTCTTCATCCAAGTCTCCCATGACCGAGCTCTCCAGAGGCTCAAATTGGCAATTAAAATCACCTCCGACTAATAGAGCAACTGAAGGGTCGAGTGACAATACAAAATGCTTTAATATGTCAATGGTGCCAGATTCTTGACCGCTCTTAACTGGTCTGGAATAGACGTTTTTATGGCAACCCTTAACATATCTTTTAGTGTTAGGAGTACACATTGGACGTTAGGGGAATTAGTTGGTATTTGAGCTGCCTGGACGCCCAAATGCGCACCCACCCATATTGTCAGACCACCCGAAGGCCTCCCTCTGCCCCTTGTAGTTGCCAAAGTATCAAAGGTGGCATAGCCAGTCCTTGCATTCTCCTCCAATGCCCATGTTTCTTGCATCAAGCAAATGTCATGCCTGCCTATAAAATCACCCCACTCAGGAATGGATAGTTTACTCTTCATCCCAGCCACATTCCAGGACAGGATTTTTATTTTCCCATCTTCTACCCTATTACTAACCAGTGAATCACCCTCGTTTTGGTTAGAACAAATTCCTCGTATTTGAGTATTGGGTTCTAATATCGTACCCCTAACCTTGACTCTTAGCGGCGCCTCCTTTGAAAAAGAAGCCCCCACAGAATCAGTAATTTCTCTCACTTCCAACCCTCCCTCATCTATGCTCAAAAAGTGGGGTGTTAATGCATGTTCAGAAATACTGCTCCCACAACTGCCCATCACTGACACTATTTGGGTACCCAAAATATTATCTAAATGTGGTACAGGGTTCCGACTCACGTCTGGTCAGTCAACCTCTTCCAGCATACTAAACCTATTCTTTTGAGGGAATAGTGATAGTAGGAAGGTGGTTTGCCACCGGTCCTCCCATGTTGTCATTCCTTGTTGTGCTCTGGCATGCAATATATTCTTACCCCCTCACACCTAGTACCTCTATTCTGCCCTATTCTCAGCTGAGGCGCTGGGTAGAAGTACGACAAGTGCAATGGGATAATTTGAGTATTAGACCTGGTTGGTATCCTGCTGCAGATATAATCTACAGCAAGTTGATAATGACACAATTTCCTGCGATGGTTTTAGGTGCGGCCCCGATCCAGTCTACTCTTCTTGCACCCAGTATTTCACCGGAAATGTTAGAGGGAAGAGGCCTATTGGAGTTGAGCCAGTACATACATTTATTTTTTAATTCTGGATAATCCTCATTTTTCCCTTGGGTTAGGGGGGGGAACACCTGCAAGCACAACAACATATGGTAGGGACTCTGGTGGGAGATCTATACAGGGCAGCACAATTTGGATCCCCTCTCTAGCAGTATTTCTGTTCATTTGTACTTGGTTATCCGAACATCTTACCCCCGCTTCGGTAACCCCCCTCTGCATTATAGAACTTTCAATGCCTGTATCCCTGGGCAAAGAGATAGTTATGTCAGGAATAGTCTTGACAATTGGCTGGGGGGGTGTAGGTGGAATCTTGTTACTGACAGGGAGATTATCGTGACTGGAAACAGAACTAGTACTAGGGTTCCCTAAAGAACTAGTCAATTGGGCTCTCCCTAGGCCTGCGTTGTTGATGGTGGAAACTAGTCTGTCCAACCTGGATAACAAAGATTTGAAATGTGAACCAAGTAACTGTTCCATATGAGCCTGAAAGTCAAGTATCATATGGGTAGCCCAGAGCGGTGCCCCTATAGAGGACGAGGAAGGGGAACCACCATCAGGTGAAGTAGAATTTATTAAAAGCTTAGTTTTTTTTGTTACTTTTCTTTTCCCAATCCTGGGTTTCCTACTTACGGGACGAGTTACAGACACCTTATTTGATACAGAATAAGATGGTGATTTAATAGCCTCTAGAGCATTAATTTCATTTGGGACAGGCTGCGCGCAGGGCAACTCAGCAAAGGAACACATGAGAGAGAAATTAAAATCAGGGGATTAGTAGTAACAATTGAAACATCCTCCACTGTTTGAAAAGATGAAATTGCAGGGGTAATCGACAATCGCCTCTCCGTGTTTTCTATAGCTGTTGCCACTACCCCGATTGTTTTCTGGAGCATTTTATCAATCGCTGTAAGACTTGGGAGAGGTTGCGTCGTTGCTGTATGATGCCTGGTTGCAGGGCGGGAAATAGTAGACTTAGGATTTTTACTGTTTTTACCATTCCCTTTCATATTTACAAGCAGGGTGGGTAAATGGCGCAGTTTACTATGAATCTTCCCTGCAATCTTAAACAACACTAAACACTAAGGGAGATGAACTATTGGGTGTATGAGTCCAGCAGCCAAAGAAGTTTTGTTTCCACAACAATATCTGAGCCTTGAGTCAAACAGAAGTATCCACCTTATTTTACTTTTCTGTGACAGTACCTTATAGCTGCAGAGGTCCAGATGGGAGGCTGTCAGTGGGATGGCCCAGCCCGGCCTCTTACGGTCCCTGATGGGCAAGGACGGGCCCACCCTTGGCCCGGGCTTGGCCCGCCGCTGCCCGCGCGCGTCCCGCGTGGCGGGAGGCGCAGACAGTATTTAAATGTTTTCCGGCGCCCTCAAGTGACGGCCTGCGCTCTCCTGGCGCTAATCCCTCTGGGAGTGGTGGTCCGTGTGGAGTGCCGTTCCCCTCACAGCGTCGGATGCTTGCTATGCGGCGAGTGCTGAGGCTGCCAAGCGGTAAGTAAGTCACGGCCGTTCCCCTCACGGCGTTTCAATACAACCTTACTTGGGCATCCAGGGGGCTGAATTCAGGGAAGGATGTGGGGGAGGGGATATGGACCTGGAGGGTGTGCCGGAGCTGTAAGTACCTATAGAATTGGGAAGATTGGAGGGAATGCTGGTGCTGTAGGTCTGCAAATGATCGGACATGGTCCCCCACCCAAACGTCTCCCAGGAGCGAAATCCTTATGAGGTCCCACCTGCGAAAGTCTTGGAGTGAGGAGACCTCCGCGAGCCACGCCCAACTCCACAGGGGAGTCTGCCTGGTCAGTTTCTGGTTCCACCCCACATGCCGCAGCGCGGCACGTCAGGCCACGAACACCGCCCTGGTGACCGGGGGAAGATCCTGCGGCACTGGGCTCCCGTACAGGTAGGCTTGAAGCTGAGGAAACTCCAGTGCCCGGAGTTCCACTCTGTACGCCGGGTCGGACCAGCCGCCCGCGAACCAATCGTGGATCACGATGAGCCGAGTGGCGATGTAGTAGAGGTGAAGACTAGTCACCCCCATACCCCTGTCGTATGGCGGTATGCAGCAGTGCGCCAGAGACAACCGCGGCCTCTTGCCTCCCCATAGGAAGCGGGTAAGGACTCCGTCCAACTCCCGGAACCAGCTCCCCAGGAGGTACAGGGTAACATTCTGTAGGATGTATAAGAAGCGGGGGAGGATCATCATTTTAAAAAGGGCAGTTCTTCCAAGAGGGTTGAGAGGAAGATAATGCCACTTCCTGAGGTCCGCCTTCGCCCTAGAAACTAAAGGTGTGATATTCAAGGCCCATTCAAGCTCCGGATGCAGAGCGATCCATACCCCCAGGTACTTGAAGGACTGCCTGCGCAGGGGGATGGATATTTGCCAGTCGAAGCACGCACGTGAGGGGTGCAGGGAGACCAACGTGGATTTTGCCAAGTTGAGCCAAAGCTCTGAAACGCGCTCAAAGGCCTCGAGAGCTTGCAGACATCTCGGGCCGGAGCCCTCGGGATCAGCCAAGAAGAGGATAACATCATCAGCGTACAGGGCTATTTTATCCGTCTGGGTCTGATCCCAGGTCCCACCCCGGATGAGGGGGTCCTGCCGGATGAGGCACGCCAAGGGCTCCATTGCCGGTGCAAATAAGGGAAAGCGGACAGCCCTGGCGAGTGCCCCTCCGGATAGGGAATGGCTCCGAGAGCACGCCGTTGATTAGGACTCTAGCCCGAGGCACAGAGTACAGCACCTGGATGAAACGTTGGAACGCGGGTCCGAGACCCATCCTCTCCAGCACCTCCACCAGATAATCCCAATCCACTGTATCAAAGGCTTTCTCGAAGTCTAGGAGGAGCAGGGCCAGACACGGGGCGAGACGATTACGGTGGCCCAGGGCGAGGTGAAGGCGGCGAATGCAGTGCCTAGTGCCCCGAGCGGGCATAAAGCCGCATTGATCCGGGTGTACCAGCGTCTGTAAGTGGGGGCGAAGTCTCTGGGCCGCCACCATGGCAAAGATCTTGATCTCCGTATTAAAGAGGGAGATAGGGTGGTAATCCGCGCAGGCAAGGGAAGGCGGCTGCGTTTTGGGAAGGACTACAATGGTGGCCACGTCCGTCTCCGGGGGGAATGACCCCATCTCAATGACATGGTTGAATAGCTCTAGCAAGTGCGGAACCAGGGTATCCCGGTAGGTCGCATAATACTCCTGGGGATAACCGTGGTGAGATAGCCCCCTGTATCTCTTCCACTGAGATAGGACGGTCGAGAGATTCGGAATCCGTTGGGGAGAGATGGGATAGGTGAGTCCCGGTATCAGCCAATAGGGCCGCCAGGGAAGATTGGGGAGCTCGGGCCTTGTAGAACTTCGCGTAGTAGTCGGCGAACGTGTGGGCAATGGCCAGGGAGGTGACGCAAGGAGCCCCCCCTTCAACCCGGATCTCCGGAATAATACGGTTGGCCCTGGGATAGGACACCAAATTATGCAAGAGTTTGCCATTTTTATCGCCCCATCCATACAGCGCGTGACCAAGGAGCACCAGAGCATCTTAGCGGACTCCAATGACAGCTGGCGGATCTCGTCTCGGATCAAAGTAAGCTGACGAGTGGAATCGGCATAGTCGTGAGCAGTTTGGGCGCCTTCCAGCCGCGCCGCCTGAGCTTCCATCTGAGCCAGCCGGGCGGATTGCTCCATACGCTCTGCGTGAACCAGACCTCTACCCACCCCTCGTATCACGGCCTTGCCGGCCTCCCACAGGGTCCCAGGCGAGGAGACCGAGCCCACATTGGCGGTGAAGTAGTGCTTCAGTTCCTGCCCGAGGGACTCAGCAAGAGTCGCATTCTGCAGGAACTAGGCATTCATCCGCCATACCGTGCGAGTGGCACTAGCGGGGGTACCGAGACGGAGAGAGACAGGGAAGTGATCGGATATGCCCCTCGGTAAAATCACGGCCCTGGACATCAACTGACAATCTATGGCAGGTAGTAGAAGCAGATCAATACGGGAGTGCGTGTGGTGAGCCGCTGAGGTGTGTGTGTATTGTTCCCTACGGGGGTTCCACACCATCCAGGCATCATATAGGCCCAGGGCGGAGGACCAGTCACATAATCGCTTTGCAGAGGACAAACGGGAAACCGAGGGGGTGCCTGTCGTGTCACGCGAGGGCTGCAAAACCGCATTAAAGTCACCCCCAACCACAGTCAGACCCTCCGGGAGAGAAGCAATCACTGAAGTTAACTGACTAAGGGTAGAGACCAGGCTGGAGGGGGGAACGTAAACACACAAAAGATTAAGGGGCTGTCCCTCGATCCTGCCCATCAGGGCCACGTATCGACCCCATAAATCAGATACAGCCTTCGACAAGGTGAAAGGAAGTCCCTTCCGGAGCAGTATGGCCACCCCCCTGGAGCCCTGCGCGAACCCAGAGTGCCAAACACTATCGAACCCGTATCTGGCGAGGAAATGACATTGGGAACCCAAGAGGTGTGTTTCTTGCAAGAGCAAGATATCTGGGCCGTGTCGCTGGGCGCTGTGAAGAACCGCGGTACGTTTGATCCGGTCCAGTAGGCCGTTAACGTTCCAGGAGAGGATGTGTAAGGTTCTATGTAGATTAGGCGCCATCGTAGTGAATAGGGTGTGTGATGGACAAGGGTTGCGCGAGCACCCCCAGAGCCCAGGGGAGACCCGAGTCCGTGTCTGGGGCTCGTGGATCTCTCGTCTACAGCGAAGGTGGCTGCACGTGGGTGTCTGCCAATAAACACAAAAAACGGCGGCCCGTGGGCGGCCAAAAACAACAAACAATCGGAAGACAACAGTCCTCCCCTCTCCCGATCCCCCCAACTCCCTCCACCCTACACTTCTGAACGTGAAGCATCTGTCGCCCTGGAAAGAAAACAGTGCAAACAAGCAATCTAGGGGCTAAGCTAAAACGGTTAGCAAAAAATAGGACATGGTGGAGATGGACCCCCCTGTCCCATACGGATACAGATATACCATCCGCTGCCAGTACATCCATGACCACCTATAGTAGAAGCTGCAGGAAACTCCTGGGAGTGGAAAAGAAAGTAGGATGGCCGTTCTGCATAGGCCCCGGGACCAGAGCACCCCCGTCGCCTATACAAGGGGGAAGAAGGAGCAACAAGAGCTGCCCAGGGTCTGAAATTAGATCTGAAGAGGGGACCCAACATCAGCAGTACTCTCAGGAACCTGCTGCCCCTGCCAGAAAAGTTGAAGGAGCGGTCATACACCGGAGGTTGAGAGGCCAGACAGAAAGTGTTTGATGCCAGAGCCTGTCATTCTGCTTCGTCGTCCCCAGAATCTTGGAGGGCCGGGCTCCTGGATAAGTCAGAGTCAGATATCACTGGACGTGAAGCCTCTTCGGAGCCCGGCCCTCCGCTAAAGGCCCGCAGCTGGGTAGGTGGACTGGGGGAATCGGAGCCCCGGGGCGAAGTCCGGGCACGGGGCCGCCCAGACAACACACCCGGCGACGGGGATGTCCCCCCTCGACGCTAGTGCTTCCGGCGGGATCTGGTCCGACGTCTCTGAGGCTGCGGCGCAGTCTGGAGCGGTCGTGAAGGGGTCAGATGCACAGGAGAGGAGGCCGATCGGGCCAGGAGAGGCTGCTCCTCCGTGGGCCAGGTCCAGACCGCCTGAGGAGTATCAAAAAAGAGCGCTTGGTTTTGAAAGAGGACCTTGAGCCGGGCTGGGAAGAGAAGGCCGTAGCGCAGACCCAAGCTCCGGAGTTTTTGCTTAACCTCATCATAGGTGCGCCTCTGAGCCTGCACCTCCATGGTGTAGTCCAGGAAGACCATGACTCGGGTGTTTTGAAACTGCAGCAGGCCCCGTGCTCTGGCCACCCCTAAGATAGTGTCTCTGTCCTGAAAGTTGAGGACCTTAAGGATGATGGGACGGGCAGGAGCTCCCAACGGGGGCTTGGGCGCCAAGGAGCGGTGGGCTCGTTCAATGACAAACCAGGGCGAGAGAGAGTCCTTAGGCATCCAGGAGCACACCCAGGTTTCCACAAATGTGTCCAGTCGACCCTGCTCCACTCCCTCCGGAAAGCCCACGAGGCGGAGGTTGTTGCGTCATGACCTATTTTCGGCATCCTCAGCCCAGCGGTGGAGCTCCGAGGTCTGGGACTGAAGGCCACCTGGGTCTTAAGTTGGCGAATGTCGTCCTCCGCTGTAGAGAGGCGGGCCTCCGCCTCCGAGACATGAGCCGTCGCGTTGCGTAGGTCCTGACGAAGGAGAGGCATTTCGACCCGCCCCTCTCCGATCTTATTTTCGACGGATGTTTGCGATGTCCCTATCGCCTGCAGGATAGCTGTGAGATCGCTCCTGGGGGAGCCCGACTCGTTGGGCGCCACACCGCCCGGGTCCCTGTCCGACGTAATAAATCGGTCCATTTTCGTCTGGGTTTGGGGGGCCGAAGCCTGCTGGGTGCGACTCTTGCCCATGGCCACCAGGGTCGGATCCCAGCGATTCAGGCCCGGTGGACCACCCGTCCGTAGGGGAGGAAGGGGAGCCACCCGGACCGTCAATACTCAGGACCGGGCGCCCCGGGGAGACAGGCTCAGTTGGACGACTCAGTAGCTGGATAGGCCTCCGCTGCAACTCAAGGGCACCCCCACCCAAGCGGCAGATCCAAAGCGCTGATGTTTACCCCCAGTGTCCAAGGCACACCTCCCAGCCGGTTGGTCCACGGTCGCCATGTGGCCCCGCGTCCACGGTCCCGCGGACTGGATTTCAATGAAGGTGGGCCCGGGGGAGCCGCGGTCCAATAGGCTGAGTCCAAAGACGCCTGGGGCCCCCCAACGCACAGCCACGCCGCAGCGAAAAGGGCCGCAGGGAGCCCCCTCCAGGCATCACTCGGTCCCCGGAAGCGTCGCGGGTGATGCACCAAACCCTGGGGGAAGGGGCCCTGCCGGGCGACGCTGGCCGTGGGATGTCCGGAATGTGAAGGGGCAGCCAGTGGATTTGCAGCAGTAGCGCCTCAGCTCCAGGGAGAGCAAGGAGCAGCAACAGCACGGCCTGGGATCCGGAATGCAGTGTTGGCCACCGCAGCAGAGCGTGAGGGCGAGGAGACGGCGTCGGCGCCACAGGCGCGGTCCAGTCCGGCCCAGCAGTGAGAGTGCGGGGCCCCCCACGCGGCGTCCCCACCACACAGGTTCTCAAAGATTTAAATTTTCTTTTTATTTTGCTTCTCTCCATCCAAAGGCTTTGTGTAATAATCTTCCTATGTCTGTCAGTTCTCCATTTTATTTGTGCTACCAAATTCTCATGTAGCTAAATCTAGCTTTATATAACAGTCTTGTAAACTGATTTTACCATCAACCTGATGAAAAACTATCTGGTGAAGTTGATCTTATTAAAAAATTGGGGAGCTATCTAAAGAAGTTTGTAGTATTTTTTAAGCAACCAAAAGCATCCTAGCCCAATTAGACCTCAGAGACTTTGGACACTGGTAGACAGAAGGTTCATAGAGAGCTTGTGTTCCAAAGGATTGAGTGATCTCCACAGTAACGGAAAACAAAATAGTCATTTGTGGTAAAATGTTAATGATGCTACAGATAAGAAGTCAATCTAAAATGGATTTGAGTGTTAAGTGATCGCTATTTAAATACAATTCTCAGCAAAGGAACATTTGAAACTTACCTAAGTTAGTACCAGTGTTGCTTTCTTGGACTTCTATACCCAAATGATCAATGAGAATAGGGGTTGGCTCTTCTTTTCTCGAAGAAATGTCTATGTCCAAAAACGTATATCCTACAGAACAAGCAAAATATTTTGTGTTAAATGAGATTGGCTTGAAAAGATAGATAGATAGAGAGAGACTGACAGAGAAGTTTGAAATGGTAAACACACGTGTGTCTGTCGGCGTGCTTGAGATTCAAAGTATGGTTTCTCAACATTTTACAACCTAATAATATAAATGAGCTTTCCTACCATTTATCGAGAAATCTTTGCCAACACAGCCATATGTGCATTAGTGCAACCCTCACTGAATACCTAGATAGGTCATTGTAGGATTAATATATACATCAAACATGAAAATGTTTTGATTTAGGTTTCAAAAATGCTGCAACTTGCTCACATCACCACAAACAAAACCTGGAATCCAAATTAGAATTTTGATACACGTGGGGTATGGAGTCTGACAATACATAATATAAAAAGGTTTATATGAAAACCGTGGCACCCTCTGGCTATCTTAATACTCATCTTCCTTTTGAAGGCAAGCAAAGACAGTTACTCACCAGCATGTTAAGACATAAGTTGCAGGAAGGCAATACACTGAGGTATTGCCATCCTTTTAGTTAGGTCTTAGTTAGTCAGCCACAACAGGCTTGCAACTTTGTTTAATAAATTCTGGCTCAGCCCAGAGGAGTATAAATCTCTAACTTAATGCTACTGGCTGATTGCATCTGCCTCCAATGGAGTGCATGTGTTGTAGTGCACGAGGGACTAGTTGAGTTCTCCCTGTCTCTTCCTCCATCAGCTACTCATTGCTACCGAAAGCACACATCCATCCATGTGTATGCCTTTTTTTTTTTTAAATCTGTGCTAGCATTTAAACCTAGACCGACTGTCTCAGTCAATGCTTGTTCTTGAGAGACGTGTTACTACGGAGGTTTTCTGGTTGCAAAGATTGTGTTAATGAGTGTGAACCACTTAATAAGAGTCTTAACGTGGTGCTCAAAAGGATCAACTCGCCTTCTCGATATAACCCAAGTGCAGTGGGCAGATGTGGGTAACGTGGGGGATTTGTGTTTAAACAACTTTATAAAAAGGTATGCTGCATTCTCTTTTCCTCCATACACAGAAATAATCAGATAGATGCATAGGAGTAGAAAACAATTACACTTCAGTATTTCCTAGGTTAGGGAATTTGTATGGCATCTCCAATGTTGTGCCTTTCAAAAATGTGTTATTTAGTTCAAAGAGTGAATATGTCTATTTATGGTAATTTCTGCCGAACTGAGCTGTATCACTAGTCTTTGGGAAATGTGATGTCTTGCTTCAGTGAGACTAGCTTTTAGGGCTTTTTCACTCTAAGGACAGGTTTAACATTAAATTCCGTCATTAAATTCCTACTTTTAAATGCCATAATCCCTGCCTTTATGAGCAATAATGCCATGCATAGGAGTGACTTATAAATATTTAAAAGGAAAGTTTTGATCCGGCAAAATGGGTAATATGGATAAGCTAATTTGCAGCTTCATCATCAAATATTCTTTATTCATTTTTGCAACCATAAAATACTATAAAAGCAATCATCAAAACAGCAATAAATATCAGATACATACTTTAAATTGTGCATTGCCACTCACAGTTTAAAACTGCAACAGTCAGGCCTGCATTCATGTTTGCACCTTCACTGTAGTGCGTGCCACAATGTGTGCTACAGCCCACTAGTGACAACTAACTTACACTACATTCTACATCGTGAAAGGGGGAGTACTGGCAATGTATCAGTGGGTAGCCGGGACATGTTACACTGTTCCTATTTATTTATTTTAGTGTTTTAAAAAGCGCGAACTTGACCCGTGAGGGTATCAGAGCGCTTTACAAGGTTTACAGAAGTGAACAAAAAAGGCTTAGAATACAGAAGTATACACAACGATTGGAGAGGGTCAGGGGTGCTGGACACATAGGGGAATAGAGGGACACGTGTATGGCTACAATTACAGTTAATCACTATAAAACCCCACAGTTTCATGGTGGAGTGAGTAGGAAAAGGCGATAGTCTTAGATTAGTCAGGCACAATGTGGTGGATGAAGGCAGAGATTAGGTGAGGAATTTACCCATGAGGAAAGTTTTGGCCTCCTTTTTGAAGTGTGCTGGAGAAGGGATTCTTCTGATGGCGGGTGGGAGAGGGTTCCAAATTCTTGGTGCGGCCCCGGAGAAAGCCCGATTGTAAGTTCTTAACTTCCTACTAATTTAGTAAGACTGTATCAGGCACATGCATCAACCACAAAACCGGTCGCAAACGGGCAGATTCTCAGAATCTGCCCCTTTGCGACCGGTATTTTTGCATTTGGGATGCATTATCCCAAATGCAAAAATCGCAATCTAAGGAATCTCAAAATAGCGATTCCTTAAATAGCAATTGCATTTAAGGAATCCCTAATTGAGATTCCTTAAATGCAATGCAATAAAGTTTAAAAAATAGCGATTTCGCTACTAGCGGGAGCAAATTACCATGAAGCTGGACTTCATGGTAATTTGCTAAAACTTAGAAAAATGCACTTATTTGCATTTTTCTAATTTTCATGTTGCGTACACACATGCCCTTAGAGCATGTGTGTATGCAACATGTGTGCAGAGTTCAAATACATGGGTGCAATAGGGTGTCACTTTGACACCCTTGCACCCTAGAAATTGCGGGAGCAATTTGCGAGTACCTACTGGTACTCGCAAATTGCTCCCGCAATCTCCAATGCATTCCTATGGGCCTGGAGGCCCATAGGAATCAATGGGAAGCCATTCATTAATTGCGACTCGCAATTTGTAAGTCGCAATTAAGGAATGTTAAGGAATCGCTATTTTAATAGCGATTCCTACATGCATAGGCTTTTGCGAGTCCTTAATTGCGGTTCCTTAATATTCGCAATTAAGAACTCGCAAAAGCTTTTCTTGATGCATGTGCCTATATATTAGGTAAAATCATCAGTAAATGTTGGTTTGGCTAGTTCACAGGACTGCATCAAAACCCCTAACCTTACAGAGTTATAGATGTTGTTGTTAACCTTGTACATGACCGATCCGATTCCTAAGGAATTTGTGGAAACCGATCTAACGCTTTCATTAGTCACTTTTGCATACTCAAGGTGCCACATAGAACAAGATACGAGAAGACATTTTAAAATATTTATTGTAATGATCTGATCCTTGTAACTAAAACATGAGCTATGATAACTAAGCAGATGACACACCTGACGCGTATTCCTGAGCAATGTTTAACCTGCACCTTCTAGATACATATTTTGATTACTCACACCAATTTACACTTCTGTAGCCCCACACCTAGGCTTCTTATAAAATGAAAGGAATACCGAAAAGTTCTCAAGTAAAGAGCCCCCTTGTGGGTGCCTGTCTGGCATTGCAGCGCTGGCCCGACATGGAGCTTGCCCAATGATGAAGCATTACCCCCATCTGGGTGTGTAAGGGCTCTTGCTCCTGAGGAGTCCCGCTGACTCCCCAGGATTCTACTGACCTGTTCAAAAGAGATTTTCATGTTGTCTGTTACAGGAATTGCAAATTCTGGGGTCTTATGTTCTAGTTATATTTGGAGCACATATGCTGGACCTTTAAGTACTCCTTGCCCCCTCTCTTCTTTGAGATTAATGTGGAAGCATAGACATATCATTTAGTATGATATCAAATACAGATGAAACAACATTATTTAATTAATAAATACAAGTTGAGAGTGTAGTCATGTCATTATTCACAACAGCTAATGCCTTCTCCAAATTTTTCTTATCAATTTGTCCTAATCCTTCAGCAGCTTCTTGTTGAGAAAATTCCTAAATTTCATTGTAAGTGGTATATATAAAATATTTAGAATGAGGAGATTTGGGACCCACCAAAAATCCTGTAAATACATATTATCTGAGAGTTGGGGTAAGTAATCCTTAACCGCTGACAAGGTTGCATGTTCTAGCCATTGCTGGCACAACTTTCCTACGCTATAGGTAGTAACCAACCAGAGTGTTGTGCCTGAATATACCAGGGGTCTGACCTGCTTGCTTTAGACCCGTTGGAAGAGTTTAACTGGCCATAATAACCACCTATCTGAACCAGAAGGTGAAGAATTGTACGTTCCATTCTGCACCATTACAATAAGATGTTCTTCTGTAAAATTATAAAGCTGTTGCCAGTTATCGAATTTCACAACAAAGGGAATGCTTTAAATATTTAACATTGGCCAACCCAAATCATGTATTCTGTTGTACTGTTTTGTTTGAAAAGATCATTTGGCAAGGGATCAGACAAGCCCTAAATAAAGCATCAGTGCCTTGGACCTGCCAGTGTCATGTACTCCTTACAGTTTTTAGCTTATAATAATATGAAACCGGGTCTGTAGGGACATGACCAGAAAAATAAGGGAACTTCTTCAAAAATGTTTTAGAAATACCTACAGGTAGTGTCAGGCAGTGTATCCACTTTGTATAATTAAAAACAGCATGTGGAATACTAGTTCTGTATAAATAGTGATGCACATGATTTTAACAAAACATTTCACCATAATTTGCAGAATTCCAATACAAATCTTCAATTTTAAACATTGTATGATTCAAATTGAGATAGAGTTTTAGTAACAGTCATAACATTCCATTCATCAGGAATTGAACCTGGACTAATGATGTAATTCATAGCAACTTTAAACACATACTATGTGTATTTAAATACGTGCAATGTCTCTGTAGGACCAAAAATGTCATAGGAAACGTTATCACAAACAATACCATCATGGACAGGGAAAGCATTAATGTTCACCAGGAGACAAGTCTCTTCAGACCTTGTGTGATGAAGAATGGGGCGTAAGCACCTCAGCTACTGGTTCTGGTGAAGTACGATCCAGGAGATAATGTCCATTCAACAGTAGAAAGAAGATTGTAACAAATCCAATCCAGAGGAAGAGAAAAAATAACAAAAGAAAATCCAACAATAGGACCAAGGAGGAATCAGGTAAGTCTGTTTCAGGCAAAGGAAAAATGCATGCACACCATTCAGGGAGGTATGTGAAGAGTCTGAAGAAAGGTCATTGTTGACAAAATAACTGGCAGCAGTCTGAGTAAAACAGAGACCTGATCAGGCAAAGGTGAACAGATAGGCACCTCAAAAGGCAATTGATACTATATAATTTCATTGCAAGGTGCAGCAGCAGAAAACGGCACACCCACATTAGAAACACATCCTGTATTTTCATCATTAACTCATACAATTGAAAGTTCAGCACCTGAAGACCCCAGCCGGGGAATAGAAAGATTTGGACTACTTGGTGCATATAAGGTTATTTCATGTAGGGTAGGGAGATGTGACAAGGAACTAACCAGAAAGCCATGTGGCCTACTACTGAGAACTGGTCACAGGGTGTAACTTGATCAAATCAAAGAAACTTGTTGTTTGGTGGTAAAAGCACAGTTCAACTACCTTGAACGGCAAGGACAGGCACCAGTGCACAAAAGGATGGGCCAAACTCTTTTTGTATCTACCATCTTTTCTCGGGCAAGATGCCCAACTTTTAGGAATCCAACCAGAAACCACTGGATGCTCCTTCACTTTGTCAGTGGCAGAAAGTTTAGAATTCAAATTGGAGTGCTTTTCTCAGAAGTCATGTAATTCCTATAAGTCATTGAAAGAATAGTTGATTTCAAAGGGCGCATCTTCAGCCTCTGCACCAGAGTTATCAAAATCTTGAACAAACATTTTGAACCCAAACATTACCTCGTATGGAGTCCGATCACCCAACGACTATCTAGGCAGATTATTTAATGCTCTCTGGACTCCATACAGGTGATGGATCCAACTACGATCTGAACCTAATACGCTAGCTGTTAAGGACTGCTTTAAGTAACGGTTCTTCCAATCCACTATAGAATTTCCCTCAGGATGATAGGGTGGCAGAATAATGCATAGCCTATAGTATCCCAGTAAGCCTTAGAAGCGTAACCCATTCTCTGGTCTGAGTGGAATTCTGCCACTGCATATGTACCGATAAAGAAATGCAAACCTTTAATAACAGTTCAAGTGTCAGCTGATTACTGTGGCCACAACCATAGAACTCAAGAACATGAATCAACAGTCACTAAGATATATTTAAAGACAGCATCCAAATGGAGTGGTCAGCAAGGATCTAAACAGAAACATTGCAATAGCTTATTTGAAATTAAATGTGATGTCTGCAGTGGGAATGCAATGGTGGAACTTTTAATTTGTTTACAAATTGTGCAGCTAAGGACAAACTTTATAGTCTGTTTATAAAGACTTTGCCACCAGTATCGTTTCTGAAATAAAGAAACTGTAGCCACCACACCAGCATTGGCAGACACCAGTCCCTCATAAGCAGCTAATAATAACTCTAGCCTGTGGTTCGAGTTGTGTTTCACTCACTCACTCACTCATCCACCCCTTGAATGTGGGCAAAGGGAATATTTTGAGGAGTCAATAGATGGGAATTTTTTGCTGAATTGCCTTTAGGGAGTGGCTCGCCACTACCCGAAGCAGTGCCCGCAGCCATTATGTCATCATCTAGCCTCGTATGTGAATGAATAATCACAGCTATTAATACAGTCTGAACAGCCGCCTTGACAGCTTCATCAGCCTATGAATTCCCTGTAACGTGTACACCAACACATTGATGACTCAACGTGTGAATCACATGAGCCCGTGGCAAAGCACCCTTCAGTGCCGCCACCTTCCCCCAAAGAAATGTTTATGCTTGATAGCCTTTCCATTAGAATCTGTGAATCCATTTAAGTGCCACTATGGTAAATTATCATTAAAGTCCTGTACGCTGTAATAGGACTCACACACTATCACTGTGTGTAATTCTGAAGCAGTATTCTACAAAGCCAGAACCAAAGCTTTCAATTCAGCTAGCTGACTTGTACAGCCACCTAAAGTTTCCGTATATGTTTTCTGTACCTGAAATACACCATCTTTCATTACACCCTTAAATGCAGCACACGCAGCTGAGTGTACTGTGTACCAACGCAGTGTTGGGCTGAACCATCAGTATAGATTATGAAAGCACATTCAACTAGAGACAACATTTAACCAGACATAGAGTTTTCCTGTTCATAATGGAGATATTCCTGAGCTTGCAAAGTAGGGTCAAAAACATAATCTACATCAATAACTGTCAAGGAAGTGGCCCACTGGATCCATCTTGGATGTACAGCTTTTGCTTTAGGTACCCTAGCCTTGGGGCCAGCTTCTAAGGCCGGAACAGGAGACATCACAATTATGATTTTCCCCTGAGCCAATGCACTTTCCTGGTGTACAGCAGTCAAACAATTTCAGTGGAAGCAAAACGCAGTTCCACATTGGAATATAGATGCTATTTATAAGCAATCAGCTCTGTTTCTCCTTCATTAAATAAAACATATGTGTAACCAATGGAACCTGCAATTATGCCGGTCCTTAACTTAGTAGTGTTAACACCTGTATGTAAGGGTTTAGACTCCAGCATGTCTGCTTGCAAGTTTCTGAGAATATTAGTATGTTCAGTAGCCCAAAGTGTATTAGAAAAATCTGGACAAATTAAATCGTACAACGGCTTAAACCGTTGTACATACTCTGGTATGCATGATCTCCCAAAATTCAGAAAGCCCAAAAGCAATTAAAGCTTTTTTAAGGTATTTGGTGGTTGTAGGAGAGCACATTTATCCAAAGAATATGATGCTGGACTTTTACCTTAATTTGATCATTCATATCCCTAAAATAGGACACTTAGAAAGCAATTTTAGAGTTGGGAAAACTGAATGTATAGTCATGGTTAGAGAATACCAGAATAATACGATCCACTCTGGTCAAATGTGTGTTTAAATCATTGGCTGTGATGTAAATGGCATCAACACAGGACAACGTTTCTGAGTCAATTTCTTGTAAAATGTATGTTACTCGGGCAGCAAGCAGATCTGGACTGTTCTTATACCCCTGTGGGAGCCTACAGAATCTTCATTTCGCTCTTAGCACTGAAAATGCAGTCAAATTGTGACTTGCAGGTGCTATATTTTGACAGAAAAAGCCATTGGAAATGTCCAAGGTAGTTTTGCATTTTTTATGAGCTATGTTATTTATCAAGCCTGTGCTGTTGAAATTATGTAAAGCAAAACTCTGTGTGTGACTATTTAAAGGTCTATAGTTTAAGACTATATAATAGGAATAATCAGGTTCAAGCACAGGAAATAATGGTTTATTGATAGGGGAGACCCAAGGTTCAATCACACTTTGATATACTTATTGTGATAGAATCTCCCTAACAGGGCGTTTAGCTTCATATTTAATAAGCTATTTTTCGTACACCTACGGGCTTCACAATAGAGGTATAATATGATAAAGGGACTTTTTAGCCAAACCCACCTGAATGCAATATAATGCAGGACTTGCGCAAGAGCCCATTCTGCAGCATATGCTGCTTTACTTTCCTTGGGAACAAGAACAGAAAAAGAAGGTAGCATTACATCCTCCCCTTGTGGTACTTTTTTTTTTTAACAAACTCTGGCTGCCAATCTACTTCAGCCAAGAGAATGTTGTATTATTAGTCAAATTGTGCCTGAATATTACTTTAATAGTACGCGGTATGTGGCCCTCAAATTTTATGTCCAAATCATTAAGTCTATCAGGAGGGCTTAGCCGCTGATCTGGAGTTTCAACTTGTACCTAGCCATTAGTCGTTCTCACCACAAAAAACTCTTGAAGAGTCTGGTGTACTATTGTGCCATCTGCTGCACTATCAAATAGAGTTCTCACCCACGTCTTTTTCCAAAGAAGAGTTCTGAGTTGTTGTAGCATATTTAGCGGTACTTCCTAACCACTATCTTCTTTTTAAATCATGCTTTTTGTTGTGGAAGTTTCTCTTCCTTTGTTATGATGGCATCAAAGGAGCACTGTGAGTCCTTTTTTGGTTTCACATACTCTTCCTGTCTGCGGTTGCCTCATTCCCCTCTCTCTGACCGCTTTTCTGAAGAAGCCTGCAAGGAATAAGAAGGATTTGTATCAGAATGCCGATACCTATCAGGCTGTTTAAGTGTATCACGCTTACGTAGATTGTTATGTTTTTGGGAAAACTATGGTTGTGGTGATCCAATCCGTGTTTTAGTTCTAACCCTGCCTTTATTTTTATCCCAGCGCTTTGTAGAAGACTCAGGTGTCTGCTTTGCAGAATCAGCATTAGATTTGCCTTTAAATTGTGGCTTGTTATGCCTGATTCCCAAACTATCATGGCCTATAGATGCATAGGTTTCAGAAATGATTTTAGGAAACTAGCGTCCCTGATCTTCAGAGTTAACTAAAGCAAGCCATTGGCATATCTCCAAAGAAGCTGCCTCTCTTTGATATTACTTAAACAAATTGAGGGCACAGTGGCAAAGTTACCAATTAGTTTCATCCACAAATCCAGAGTAGGGGCCGTTCTATTTTCAGCCTGAATCTACCTAAAGACTTCAAGAAAAATAGCAATTGAAGGAGTACCATGAGTAATTATGTAAATGGCATCAAACACAGCACCCCAGGATTTATACTCCTGAATAAGGGGAACCATACTAAGTAGAAGACACATAGTGAGAGTTCTAAATTTATCATGGGGTCCAATATGGGGAAACACAACATAAATGTGATTTGTTATTTGTGTAATCCAAAACAGAATTTCATCAAAATTTAGTAAGGATTTTATCCATAATTACATTAATGGAAACTAAACTAACTGCATGCACAGTTATCTGAGCCTGACAAGCTTGAGGAGCCCTTGGTGGGGCAATATTTAGTGTACGCATCATATACTGCATCAGACGTTGATACAGCCTAACCAAATGGTTCAAGAGAGCAAGCGTTTCACGTTGCTTTAATGCATTTGCATGCGTATAGCTTCCTAAGACTGACCAGGTTGCCACTCCAATACGGAGAGGGCCCCGTCTTACATTTTGAAGTGCATGTGGGGGGGGGGGCCTAGGAACCAATTATGATGTTCCTGGTAACTTAATGGTATTTCTAAATATTCATAAAGGTCTATATGCAGCTGGGACTGCAGCCTCAGTGTATGTATGAAATGTGTGTCAATTGGCATTGTCTGCCGGAAAATGTACTCCGGAATTAAAAAAAATTCTCATTGATACGCTTCATGTGCCCCTACAACAATGGTAACCACTCCACCACTATTGGCAAGCCCATATCTAGACAAATGATTAGTGACAGCTTGTCTACAATTAACAGCAATAATGAATGGTTGCGCGATATTTAATTAATGGAATTCAAAGAAAAGAAAATACTTTGGGGATAATCGTTTTACAAGATCAATCTTGTTCAACATACAGACAATAAACAGGCACTTCCTATTAAAGCTAAGGAGGATAAACTCTTATCAACACGGACATCTTCGTTTGAAGGTAATAAAGGAGCCTTGGGCAGACACAAGGAAACTACTCATGAAATAGGTACCAAACCTAAAAGGTTGGCGGCGCTGTGTTATACGGTTCCTACAAATTTAGGTCGACAAAACTTCAAAATACAAGACTGAGCAAACGTTGGTTTGGCTAGCTGACAGTACTGCTTTTAAATCCCTAGCTCTACAGAGTTATAGATGTTGTCAGTGTCCTCGAACATGACCACTCCGATTCGCAAAGAATTCATGGAAGCATTTCTAACCCTTTCTATTGTCACTTTGGCATGCCCAACATGTCACAAAAACATTTATTGAAATGATCTGATCCTTGGAAATTAAAAAATGAGCTACAATTATTAAGAAGATGGCATCAAACCACCATTAGAAAAAGATGCCAAGTTAAAAAGGAAAGCTTAAATAAAGACTAAATGCAATCTCTACGACAGGTAAAGTGCAGAGAGGTTCCACAGCCAGCAAGAATATGGGCTCCAGAAAAAGACTAAAATCCAGGGTAATCCTGCAAAAAGGGAAAATGTCCTATAGCAGGAACACAAGAACTGAACCACTCAGATCAAAATGGATATATCTCAAGAAGGAGCAACTCTTTAAACATCAGAAGTTTATTGCAAATACTAGATGTTGCTCTCCTCCACCAGGCCTATTTGGCTCAAGTAGTGCTTGACTGTGAAAAGGCCTTTGACACTTAAAAATGACAGTACAATTTTCAGGTAGTTGAATGATTTGGCTTTGGTAGAAATCTCATACAGTGGCTAAAACTGCTATATGCAAAACCATTGACCAGAGTGATAGCAGGCAAGCATATCAAAGATAATATCTGTATGATGTCCGACAGCAGAGGCAATAGTATTCTTTTTTTTTAATATAACTTTATTTATTATTTTCCGAAAATAAAACAAAAAAGCAAAAAACAACAGGCCCGAAGCTGGGCCACACATTATTACATACAAACACAAATGGTCTGGACAATTCAGAAGCATATACAGTGCATGCAGATACAGTCAAATAATTCACAGGACTAATGGAGATGGCTTATGTATACAACTGTGTAGTGAAGCCAATCTCAGCAGTTAAGGTTACACATCTGAAGGTTACCAGACTTATGTGGGGGTGCAGGTGGTAATTTATTAGGGGTATCTGAATCGAATATGAATAGATAGTCTCGGAGGGGTTGCCAGATATCCCTCGGCCTTGAGGTGGGTGGTTGCAACATTGCATTCATTTTTCTTGTGGTGTCACAATGAATCATGTTTTTTAATCCGGTCTTAGCAGTGGGGCGAATATTGCTTCCCCATCTTAAGGCTATTCGTCTCTTGGCAAAAAACAATGAAATTCCAGTAAATCAATGGATGGATTCTGGGAAATCCGCCACTTAGCCTAAGAGCACCATAAGGGTGTCTAGTATCAACACAGTCTACACCATCTGGGAGAGACACTCAAATGTGTTGCCCCAATATGAATTAACAATGGGGCATGCTCAGGTCAGGTCCACAAAGTCTGCGGTTGGTGAGTGACATTTTGTGCAGTTGGGTGATCTGAAGGAATCTATTCCAGTCAGTGAGCTAGGGGTTGTATATGCCCTGTGTAGAAATTTAAAGTAGAGCAGTTTGTGTTGATGATTTGGAGACACAAATTTAGTCTGTGTGCTGCAGTAACCCCACTCCTTATCTGAGAGGGTTCAGCCCAAATCATCCCCACATTTCTCGCTGGTTCTTGCATCAAGTGAGGTTTTCATGGTTATACTGGCCTTATAAAGCTTGGAAATCAGTCTCACACCTTCAGTATCAGAGATTAGGGATGTCAATGAGGGTTAATCATCAGGAGCAATGAGGTATGACGGAATGCAGGTGTGCAATGCATCATGTAGTCGACGCAGCAAGAAGTGGTCCATAGGTGTAGCATATGTAAATCTGGTATCATCAGCATGTGTAAGTGCATGGTTGTTGGGAAACATATCTCCCACTGTATGTAGTTTGAATTTGGTTGGTGTACGTTGTACTGCTCTCGCCTGACTAGGGGGGGTCCACAGGTTGCTTGCAAGTGGAAATAATGGTGAGTACAGAGGACCCCCCCCAAGAAGCGACTGGGCTTTCTCCATGCACAGCTCGTAGTCAATAGAGTTTGAATATCAGTGGGCAGTAGAATCGATGAAAGCGGGGCGTCTTCCACTTGCTCGTGTTCCGGGACAACACATGGCAGATGTGCATCAACATGGAACCAGTGAAACACAAACTGATACTGTGCCACTAGATAGTACAATTGAAAATCAGGGCATCAAACCCGCCTCTATCTTAGGGAAGCACAAGTGTACCCCAGCTAATTCTAGGCCTGTGGCCAGTCTAAATGAGTTAAAGCAAGAAGCCTCGAAGGATGAGGAAGAAGTAATTAGTCAGGGGAATAGGGATGTACAAAAAAGATATAGAAATTGGGGCAAGGCCACTATCTTGACAATGGCTATGCAGCCAGCCATAGAAAGAGGGAGAGAAAGCCATATCTCAATTTGGACTGTTAGCCTTTCGAAAGAAGGGCCGTAGTTCAAGTGCAGTACCTGCTCTTTATCTTTATGGACTATAAAACACTAGTATTTTGCAGAGTCATCATACCATTTAAGTGGTTATGTGCAGGTCTGTGGCGAAGTGGCGTCTGTAAGGGGGAATTATTCTGACTTTGCCCAATTAATATGTAGCCCAGGAACCTCCCGAATTAGATAATCTCATGAACTAATGGGGCAAGATTTTACACGGGTTGGCAAATAAACAACAAAATGTCATCTGCATACATGGAAATGAGCTGGGGGCCCGGACGAAAACATAGACCATGCTGCATGTGTTTCTCTCGTAGCTGGGATACCCGGGGATCCATATAAATTATAAAAAGTAGCGGCCATAGGGGGCAACCTTGCAGCGTTCCTCAAGCAACTGTAAACTGATCTGTAAGGGAGCAGTTCACCTGAAGCTGTGCCACTGGTCGAAAGTAAAAGAGGATAATCAGGGTAGTGAAGACACTTGGAAGTCCACGTTTTTGCAGTGTTGCAAGGAGAAAGGGCCATTCCAAAGAATCAAATACCTTCTCTGCATCAAGTAGGGCAACGGCCTCTGGAATCTCCGGCGACACCCTATTAAGTATTGCAAACGCAGTGCAGAGGTTGAGGGAGGTAGACCTATGGGATACAAACCCAGTCTGGACTGGTGAGATGATCTGGTCCATCAACAGCAAGAGTCTGGTGGAAATTACATTGGCAAGGATTTTATTGACATTGGCAAGGATTTTATTATTAAAATTTAGTAAGGAAAGGGGTTTGTAGAAGTTGCAGAGTTGGAGAGCCTTGCCGCGTTTCAGCAATAGAGTTATCACTGTCTCCCTCAGAGAGGGTGGCAATGCGCCCTCTTCTAGGGCTTCGGCATACATATCCAAAAGATGAGGGACAAGAAAGTGTTTGTATTGGGGTCTTCGACCGTTCAATGCATCAATGGCCTGTGTGATCTCCTCCAAGGATATTGGCTCACTTAAGAACTGACACTGTGCATCACTGATGTACACCATTGTCATCTCAGGCAGGTATTCTGTCTGGGAGTTATCACCCCCCCTAGCCTGGTTGAGTACAACTGTTCATAGTAATGGAGGAGTGCTTGAATAATGGCAGTGTTATCAATGCCCTGTATGTCATTACTCAGTTAGAGCTTGGATATAAAATCCGGACCACGGTTGGGCTGGAGGAGAAGGGCCAACATACATCCAGGATACTCATCCTCTCCGTACTGGTGAACGCATGTATATTTGCCTAAGTATGCAGTCTCCCATGCGGCCAGAGAGCGAAACTCATCCAAAAGCATTGCACAACGGTGCAGTTGGGTCCCATTTTGCTGTTGTGTGTCAAACCTGTCTGTGTCTTTAAGTTCTGCTTCTAGATTTTTTATGCTATTTCAAATATCTCTGAGGACCCCAGCATGTTTTGAAATACAACCGGATATATGCCTCAAAAGTGTCTCCCAAGTTAGCCTGGCAGGTTACAGAACCAGTCTTTATCTCAAAATATTTCACTAGGGAGTCACAGAGATCAGTGCGAACATGTGATCCAAAAGGGCAATACCAGGAAAGCGCCATTTCATTTCTAGGCCGTCAGCATATGGGATGCATAGTACCATCCTCACGGTGATCCGACAATGTATGAGGCAAGTGTCATGTGTCAGTTAGCCAGACAGCTGCATTTGTCGACATGAGCCAGTAGTCGATGCGTTTCCATATAGCATGGGGAGCAGAGAAAAAGGTGTATACAGGTGCGGTACCATGGATGTGAGGCTATACATCCCTCAGGGAGTATGTGTCGCTGATGTCTTTGAATATCCACGTAGCATGTGGTTTACTTATATTGGGGATACTGGTAGAGTCAGCCTTTGGATTCTGTACCATACAGAGATCTCCCCCTAGTAAATAGTGTTTGCATCAGTACGTTCCATATGGGAGGAGAGCTCATGAAAAAAGTTGGGGAGTCAACATTAAGTGCGTATATGTTCACAAGTAATACTTTCTGATCTACTAGTCGGACTGCAAGGAAGACATAGTGGCCTTCTTTATCTAAGAAACTAGTTGTAAGATGGAATGGGACACTTTTGTGAATAAGTATACATGTCCCTCGTGTATATGTGTTGTAGCTAGAAAAATACCTATGGGAGCCCCACATTTTTGGAAAGTTGGGAGAGTCTTGCAGCAGAAGATGTGCTTCCTGTAGGAAAGAATCTTTACTCCATGTCTACTGAAGTATGCTAGCATTTGCCTGCACTCCTCTGGGTTATTTAAGCCTCGAATGTTCCAAGTGAGAAAAGTAACCTCTGCTGCCTGTGCCTGTCCACTCATGAAAGGGATTGTATATAATGCATGAGAAACATTTGCATCCCGATCCAGGTGATGTACCATGAGAAAGAGCAAAAAAGAAAAAACCCAATAACAGTCCCCAGTCAGTTTACCTCCATCCCCCTTCCACACAGGGCAGCAAAGTGCCCGGCGAATCCGAAATAACCGAAACAAATCAATGAAAGTCCTAACTGATAATGTGAAGATTGAAGGAAGCAGTGGTGCACTGATAGTGTATAGGACCTTGTTCAAGAGCCAGTCAGAGTGTTGTGTCCCCGTCTCTGAAGTTAAATAAAGATGCGATGATGGGACAAGGAACAGTTCCAGGAGGTAGACGTGGTCCCAAAGATCTATGGGCTCATTCATCTATAAACATGTCAGTGAAGCTTTGGTGGTCAAAGATATCTATAGGGAAGTGCTCTACAAATGGGTCTGGAGGTCCCATATTCGTGGTTTCTGCAATCCCGATGATGCATATATTATTCCTGTGTGATCTTGCTTCAAGGTCTTCATTTTTAATGGTGTCTGCCTTAAGGAGTCGTTCCATTTTTTCCAAACGTTTGGTAAGCAACGCAGTGACATTTTCCAAGGCTGAGAAACCATCTTCTGCGCCATCAAGTATGATGCCCTGGCGATCAATTCTCACACCCGTTCGATCCAGGCGACTTGTTAGTGAGTCAAACCTCGCATTCATAGAGTGGAATCCAGCCCTCAGCTCCGCGATGTTGGTGCTCACACCGGCCAGCTGTTCTTTGGGGTCAGGATAGGAACCCCTGTCCTCTGTGTCGAACATGGAGTCAGGCCTCCTGGATTGTTTAGCCCGTTCAAAAGGGAGGTTACGTTGTTTGGGATCTCCTCTCTCCATGGCGGCGTCCAAGGCTGCAGGTGCCGGAGTTTATGGGTACTTTGTGGGCTAGGCTTACTGTATGAGATGGTCTAGGTGTAGCACAGCCAGCGGTCTAGTTTAAGCCATAGTTTAAGTACGATCATGAGTGGGCAGTCACCCAGCAGTCGAGTGGCAGGAAGATATTAGCGTGATGGTGAGGTAGCTGATGTTAGGTATAGGAAGCAGTCCAAAAATGGGCACCAGCAGTTTACATTAAGCATAAGGGGCCTCCCCAACATGGTACAGGTGTAAGCATTGAGGATCATATAGTAAGAAAGGCAACAACCAGGTGGGAACCCCTCTCCCCGCTCCTGTTCGCCCTAGCATTGGAGCCGCTCACGGCGTGGATAAGGAGAGACCCAGTGATTTTGGGATAAGGTGGGAGGAGAGATGGGAGGACCGTATCTCCCTTTACGCCGACGACATTTTACTGTACCTGACGCATCACAGACGGTCCATTAACTGCCTACTCGACATTTGCGCGTGCTATGGGAGGGTCTCCGGCTATACCATCAACTGGGCCAAATCAATGCTATACACATTGCAGGCCACCCCCCCCCCCCTCAATCCTACCCCGGGGAGCGGAGATACAGATAACACAGACCGGTTTAAAATACCTGGGTATAAATATCACGCCCCATCATGAATGTTTCATGGAACGTAATCTGCTCCCACCGCTGCGAAGACTGAAAAACGATGTTAAAAACTGGCAATCACTCCCATTGACACTACTGCGGAGAGCGGCATTGTTCAAGATGATGGCCCTCCCCAGGTTCCTATACGTGTTACAAAATTCCCCCGCACCGGTTCCCGACTCGTATTTTAAAGCCATTGAGGCGGAGGTGGGCCTTCTTCTATGGAAGGGAAAACCTCATCGGATAGCTTCGAGTGAACTAACGCGCAGTTGGTACGACGGCGGCATCGCCATGCCCAACATACAGTTATACTACTGGGCATCCCAGCTCATAGTGATCAATCAGTGGCTGCACACCCCACAAGATGAGCCAGCTCTGCGCCTAGATGCTTATGTTGGGTGTGAATGGTCCCATGGAGGCACTGTACGATAAGCACAAGAGAAACACGCTAGTTGGACCCACGGCCCACACCGTGCAAATCTGGTACACAGCGCAGCGCGCACAGGGATGGGAGGGGGTGATTACTCGACATACCCCACTGTGGGAGTCCCCGAGACTCGGCAAGTTGCGGACATGCAAGGGTTTTACTGGGTGAGATCTTATCGGTATTTCCAAAGTAGGCGACTTATGGAAAAAAGATACGGTGGTTTCCTTTGCACAACTACAAGAAACGTATCAAATGAAGGGCAAGGAACAGTACAGATACACTCAAATAAGACATGCCTTTACTAAGAACATACCCCCTGGAACAGATCTTCCTGAGTCCTCCCCGCTCGAGGACCGTCTACTCACAGACGCGCTATCCAAAAAGGCAATCTCTCACTTATCGAAAGCTGATAATAATCAGAAAGATCCCACACAGACATTAAAAGAGAGATGGCAAGCAGAGGTGGGGGAAATGGATGAACAGGAGTGGCAAGAGGTGCTGGCATCCCCACGGGAGGTGGCAACCCCTTCCAGGTTAAAACTCGTGCAGCTCAAAAAAATACATAGAACTTACTATACAAGATCGCTAATGCATAAAATAGGGAAGGCAGACACGCCACTTTGCTTGAGGGGCTGCGGGCTTATTGGGTCCTTCTACCATACAATATGGACTGCCCTCACATCTCACACTACTGGAGAGCTGTTATGACAACGATCACCCAGGTATGTGGGTTTGAGGTCCCTCCCGAGCCCCGAATGTGTTTACTTAATGTGTGGAAACCCACCGACCTTAATCATGCGGCGCAAAGGAACATTGCCAGACACTGGGGTGCCATTGTTGCACCGACCGATCAGCAGTGGACTCGAGACTCAAGATCTAGACAGTGATAGCAGAGAAAGCAGTCTTTCTCAACAGGGGATGCACCCGAAAGTGGGCATGAGTGTGGGGGAACTGGAACAACTTTCGGGGAAACATATGCTCCCCCCCTCCCGACGATTCAGACATTGGCATGAGTGACTGATTCTCAAAATATGGAGATGATATGAGGGAAATATTAAATGTGGCTCGCAATACCGCGGTAATTATGTGGCAACGGGGGAATGTATCTGCACCCATATGTCCTTTGGTGTGTAAGAATTTGCCGAGTGTTCCATCGTCTAGCTTATTAACAGTATACGGTCATGTCTATGAGCTGTTTACTCGCTGTGTATTGAATTGTTAATAAAATGTTTAATAAAAAAATAAAAAAACAGGTGGGAACAACACAGCCGGCCGCAGGGTGTCGCAACACTTCGCAGGTCTCAAGGCCCCAGTATTCTCAGCCACATGGAGGTTGAAATTGCAGATGTATTAGAGTGGGGATTAGGAGGGTGGCTGCGTCATACAGGCAGGAACAAGCAGGCAATACCTCACAGTGATCCAATCCCAGCCATCGAGCCACTAGGCAGGAGCAGCCACCGCAGGGCCGGCAGGGGGATTCACAGTCAGCAGATGCTGCGCCTCTCCAGGCGTCTTAATGGTAGGTGGAAAGGCATCCCAGGCCTCACTGGAGTAGCAGTGATTCAGGCCTGCACAACGGCTCAGCCTACAGCATAAGCGAGCAGCTTGGGCCACACCCCTATTCCACAGCTGTAGAGGGTTGTGGCCCGATCCCAGACACAAGAGTGGTCACCGATGTCCGCAGTAGGCAGAGAGTAGCCAATGACTTGAGTGAGAGGCAGGGGGCTCAGCAGGGCTTGGTAGTCCGGTCCTCAGGCTCACCCGCCGCCCCTGTCACGGCGGGGTATCTGAGGATATGCCATGACAATCTTGTCCGCACACAGATATACTGTCCACAGGTCTCACATCATGGTAAATGTGGCATCACTGCACTCCGCAGGGGGCATGGAGATGGGTTCTGGTGATGCCAATGGGTATGGATGAGGATTCAGGCCTGTAACCAAAAATGAAGGGCTGTTGAGGCAGGAGCTTCAATGCTGAGCAGCCATCTTTGTCACCAGTGTGGCCACTCCCCAGGGCAATGGTATTCTTACAGGGCCGGACTGGGAACCAAAACCGGCCCTGGCTAAGTGCTCGGCAGGCCCCCCCTGGGGGGTTGGGGTTGCCACTGAGCTCTTTGCCAGGGCCTGTTTTCGGCCGATTTTGTTACAGGGCCGAAAACGTCCTTGTAACAAAAACAGCCCCCAGGGGCCCAAAACCGGTCCCCACCCATGCGGCGCACGGGGGGATTGCCCGGTGCCCACTACGGCCAATCCGGCCCTGTATTCTTATAATGATGGACCATAGCTCTGTTTCTGATACCATCTCTCATGCTATTCTCATCAATCAGCTTAGGAGTGTTGGCGTAGTGGGCCTCAGTGGTTTTAATTTTTCTGACCAATCGGACCCAGGCAGTAGTATATCTTAAGCTATTTAGATGAAGTTCCAAGCCTTAAACTCACATTGTTAAACTGATCTGAAGTTTTGGCTTTGCAATTGGGTCTTACGCCAATGAAACACAGATTGTTATTTACTTTGCCATGAACAAAGTTGCTCCTAAGATAAATCTTCTGAGTTGTACATCTGAAACTTGAGACTGAATGCAGAGTTACTCTCTTAAACTTAATGGTGACTTAAATGTTCCTTTTCGGTGACAACTCAATGCTTTGGTTCAGCGAATTGCAGCCTGGCGATTCAGACCCTGTCCCCACCCCCAAACGACCTCGTTAAAATCTGGGGGTGAAAAAGGTTACACTTTTCTGCTTTGTCAGTGAGCCAGATTAATTCAATAAGGTCCTCTTGCATTATTTGGGTCTACTGAGTAAGTCATTCTCCTTACTTCTAGAATCAGCAAGTAAGTTGATTGTCTGTGTAATGTGTGTTTGTGATGTACTCTTTGTTGGCCTTCCAATAAAATCAATCTTACTTTTGCAGCAGATTCAAAATGCTGCAAGAGTCCATTTGAATATGCCTCTTTTTTGCTCCATCCCTCCTTATTTTCATTTTTTGCACTTGTTACTTTCACTTACGCATTCAATCCAAGAACTTTGGGGCATATGTACAAGATAATAGCGGAGCGTGGCGCTAAGCACAAAATGCTAACGTCACGCTACGCCATTCTGAAAATTCCGGGATGAGCCGTATTTACAAAGATACGGCACTTCCCAGCATCTTTCCTAGCGCTGGCGCTAAATTAAGCTGCCTAGCGCCAACGCAGGCACCCTTGCACCATAGTGCAAGGGTGCCTGTGTTGAGGGAATGATTGTTTATGTGCAGGAAGGTGTCCCTTTTTGCACATAAACAATCACAAATGACGATTTGCAACTTCTATGTGTACTGCATTGTGCCGTACACATAGACGTTGCAAATCATCATTTTTTAATGATTGCTTATGTGCAGGAAGGGACACCTTCCTGCACATAAAAAATCATTCATGGTGTTTTGTTCTCTCTATGTGTTTCTTAAACTATGCAGCACACATAGAAACAGCAAAAACGAGTAGAAATAAACCATTTCTTCTTGTTTTGCTATGCTAAGACCAGGTTTTCCCTGGTCTTAATTTTGGTGCTGCCTCCTATTTAACCCACCCTTGTAAATAGAGGGCAGCATCAAAATCAATGGGTGTTGCGGCAGAACGCCCACAGCAACACTCATTGCTTACCCCTTTCATGCTAAGTATAGCGTGAAAGGGTGCCTTATTTGCAAGAGGCCAAAAACAAGGGCTCTCATAATTTGTTTTAAATTATCTAATAACTTTGTACATGAAAAAAACTCCCTTGTGAGCACCAGTACCTTATACTATTATTTGCAAGGTGGCGATAAGCCGAGCTATGTGGCATAACACCACCTTGTAAATAACGGCAAAGCCCCTATTGCCCCAGGAACGTCCTTAAAGGTGACGTTCCTGTGGCAATAGGGGCTTGCAAATATGCCCCTTTGTCTTTATCATCAAGCCTTTTACCGCATGGGTCCCACATTTCTTCAATCTATACTCATGTGGAACATACCTTCCTACTCTCTTAGATCTACTAAGGTCTTGATTATGGTTGTGCTGTGCTTTAAGTATGCAAGGTTGGGTAGCAGAGCCCTTTCTCTTCCACGTCCTTTCGTGTAGAATTCGTTGTCATTTTCTTTTTAAGAACTGAAAGTCATCTACGCACCTCAGAAAAAGTATGAGTAAGTCCTCTACCAGTCTTTATATTTTCTAGCAGCCCTTTTGGCATTCTACAAATTTACTTCAGTTTTAGCTCCACTTTGTATCAAGTGAGCAGGAGTACCCACTGTTTGCCCTTTGCTGTTCACCTTATCAATGGAGCCGATGGTGGCCAGATTAAGCCAGAAAGAGTAGATCTGGTGTGGAGAAACTGAATTGACACTAATACTCTTTTGTTATTTGGGGGGAAAGTATGCCACTTTACCACTTCCAAGCTGATTTACCTAGATAGAAACATGAGAAAGGCTATTTGTGCCCTGAGGTCTCAGGTAGTATTTTAGAAAATAGCAGTAAGAGACAGAATTGCAATGGAAATATTGCCATGCACCCCCACCTTCTTTATTTTTTTGTGTGCAAATCATCCATTGCAACTACCCAGAAAGTCCTTTGAGGAAGTGGAAATGCTGTTGATGGACTTAGTCTAGAGCTCCAAGAAGCTTTAATATTTTGCAGCCCAGTTCTCAGAGTACTCGACTTCAAACCACCCTTACATTCACAAAGAATAGCGGAATAAGCTATTCCTCTCTCATTCCCAAGCTTGTCGTGGAGTGTCAAGGCTGCAGCAGGTAGCAATAGGTTGTTTCAAGCAGAGTTTACCAATCACAAGGCACATTACACAGTATGCCCCAGTGATACCGATATGGGGTATTCCCAAACATAAAAGTTGTTTCAAAAAGAGAGAACTGGCCACCTGGAGTATTTTGATGTTAAGAGATTTGTTGCGAAAGGCCCAGACTTGTTAGTTGAACATTATGAGGTACACAGGGACAATTCCTCATCCACTGCAGATTGGGTAGGGTCCTTCAAATACATTGGGGTATCAAGGACCGCGGACCTCTGACTCCTAATATAATCTATGCTTTACACACCACGGGAGATGGTAGGAGGCTGGTAAGGTAAGGCAATACTGGCCCATGCAGTAATATCTCTGGCTTATCTGAGAGAAAAATGGGAGGCAGAGACTGGGAGAGAAGTCTATGACTGGGAGTGGGAGCAAGGTCTATCCTACTTGTATAAAGTGATCTGCAGTGCCAGATTTTAGTTCATTTAATTTAATCTCCTACATAGGACCTACTTAATACCAAGCAAAATCGATAGATGGAGATTTGTTATGAGATACAAGCTGAATAAATTCATATGACCCGAGACTGTTCGGAGATTACTGGATATTGATTGAGAGTTGCAAACACAATAACAATTAGAACTGGCAGGAAAGACCTATATAATATAGGGAGATGTATCCTGGGACTTTTCAGACACTTGAAAACACACAAAAGAAGATACATTTTTTGGTTTTAAGCTTGCTCTTGGTACAGAGGGCTATTACGGTGATTGGAAACTCTACCACACCCTTTTCGGTGGCTAAGTGGGAGAAACAGTTAGATGTTGGGTGGGCTGAAACAGTTCAGTACAGAGAGGAAATCAGTGGGATGAGAAATGCTTACATCACCATACAATGATAATGACAGTAGAGAAGTCCAAACTATAACAAAAGGGTTATGCAGCATGCTTAATTGTTTTATTAGATTTAGTACACTGAATTAATCTCTCTTGAGTTAGGCTTGAAATGTTCCAGAAAAATTGTGGGCAAGCTCAAACCTCCTTAATGACTATTGATGATTGTTCTCTTACCAGGATTTATGCTTTCATAAAATATATTGCTTGTGCAGCCTCAGTCCAAAGGGTCTTCCAAATCTGTAGCAGACCACCTTGCCAGTTGTCGTTTTTGCTGTGTGTATACATTACTTAGATCATTTTAATTTGCATCTAATAATATAAACATGCCACAAAACAATACATTTGCTTCAAATTAGCTGTATTATTGATACAGCGACTTTACACACCTAAAGTAATATTTGTTCATGCGTTACTAAATAAATAAAGATAATTTAAAAAATATGACTGATGAACAAATTCTGTGTGCTGATGAAGAAGCCAGTGATTGATTGGTCCTTGAATAGTGTACTGAGTGACATAATCAGAAGCAATTTTCAAATCATTGATTTAAGAACCTTTAAGTAAACAAAATGAGTGCAAGAGTCCATCGGTTTTGACCACCATTGGACATAGGCCTCCCCAGGGTCTATCCCTTTTGTCACAATGGAAACCGAATATATATATATATATATTATCTACTGGCGGTCGCCAGTAGATAGTTATAGTTAGGACCATGTTTCCATAGGAAATCTGAAAATTCTATTTTAAATAACTTTGGCACCGGTTGACGAATCCTCGCGCAATTTTCAAAACTAATGGGGCGCTACGCTCCGCTCCTACCATGAAAGTCTCGGGGTGATTCGTCAAGCGGGGGCTGAGAAAAAAGGGGGGTCCCAAAACGCGTTTTCCCCATGCATTTTTCCATAGGACCTTTAGACACAGCTACAGCCCGAACGGCTGAACAGAATTACTTGTAATTTGGCAGAGAGGTAGCCATAAGGTCAAGGAAGTGCCTTTTGTAGGTCTGGTGTAAATCTGTTCAGTAGTTCCTGAGAAAGTAGCAATTAAATCAATATATATATCTGTGGCAGCGCTCCGTGCGCTTACCGTGCGCGTTTCTGATTGGTTGTTAGATCAAATTAAACATTCGAATCAGTCGAAACCAGGAAGTATCGGCCGCCATTTTCTGTCTGTCGCACTGAAAAAAAAAGGTAGATAACATGAAAAGGGGGCAACGAAGAGAGTTGCAGACCCCCTAGCGTTCGTTAGGGGGTTCACGAAGGGCCAAAAAGTATAAAAAATTAATGTAATAATTGTTAAAAAATATTGCGGGGTGCGCGTAAGGTAAGCTTACCGTACGCGTACGGTAAAAAAAAAAAAAAAAAAAAATTAACAATCAAATTTAATATATAAATCTAAGGACCCCCAAGGGAGAAAAAAACAATTGATATTTTGAAAAAAATGGCGAGGCGTGCACGGTACGAAATGCGCAATGTGGGCGCTCGGTGCGAGAAGCGCACCGAGCGCCCACAACGCGCGCACGGTGCGCGAAGCGCACCGTGCGCGCAAAAATTAAAAATAAATACATAACTTAGCATTTAAAAAACCGTACAAATTCACTGAAAAAACCATAGGTTTCACACACGTTATAGTTAGGAATTAGCATTTAAAAAACCTTGCAAATTCACTGAAAAAACCATAGGTTTCACACATGTTATAGTTAGCTGTAGATTTCACTCGTAAAAAACCAATGAAATTCCACGTTATAGTTAGTGCAGGCAACTATAACTCACGCGACCGCAATCCTCTGTTGATGCTAATACTGTATCTTTAGCTATACATATATTACAAATATTTATTTTTCATAAAGACACATATGTCATCAGTGATGTAATATCTGACATCATCAGCAGAGGATTGCGGTCGCGTGAGTTATAGTTGCCTGCACTAACTATAACGTGGAATTTCATTGTTTTTTTACGAGTGAAATCTACAGCTAACTATAACATGTGTGAAACCTATGTTTTTTTCAGTGAATATATATATATATATATACATATATACATTCAGTGAAAAAAACATAGGTTTTAGAGAAAGTTATAGTTAGCAGGACATTTCACTCATACAAAACCAGTGAAATTCCCCCGTTATAGTTAGTTCAGCTAACTATAACTCGCGCCCCCGCAATGCACTGCTGATGACGTCACATATTACATCACTCATGACATGGTCAGTGACATTACTGATGACATCACTGATGACATCTCAAATGACATCACTGATGACATCAACTGATGACATCATCCAGTGAATGTGTGTTTCTGTAAAGTTTAAATATGTTTAATATATATATATATGGAAAGGTGTATTGAAGAATGAATGGGTGTGTAAGTGTCTGAATGGATGATTTAGTAGGTGTGTGACTGACTATATAAGTGAGTGATCAAATGTATCTTACTGAATGCATGGGTTAGAGACTAAACTGTGTGAATGTCTGTATCCGTCTGTCTGTTGGTGTGTAAGCGGCTGCATAGGTTTGCGAATAGCTACAGGAGTGTCTATATGAGTTATTGATAGGTTCTCTGAGTATCTGTATGGGTTCCTGAGTGTTTGTGTGAGTGGGGTGTGTGTGACTCTGTGCATAGATGTGTGAGTGGGTGATTCACTGGGTGCATGGTTTCAAGAGTGCATCTGTGATGGACTGTATGGGTGGGTGAGTGTGTGTATAGATGTGTTATGTATATATCAGTGGTACATGTGTGAGTAACTACATATGTGAAAGGCAGTATATATGTGTGTTGGAGTATATAAATGGCTATAAGTGAGTGTGTGATTGTGAGAGTGGCTGTATGGATGAGTGTGTGCTTGTATCAGTGATTGTATAAGAGCGTAAGAATGTGCTAAAATTTGTATGAGTAATTGAGCTGGTGTGTGTATAACTGTGTAGGTGACTAAATGGCAGTGTGATTAATTATTTGCATGACTGACTAGGTGTCTGAGTACCTCTATGGATGAGTGGCGATGTGTGAGTGTCTATATAGGTGTATGAGTGCATATGATAGTCCTGTACTGAGTGACCATAAGTGTGAGTGACTGTACGTGTGAGTGAGTGGATGTGTGTGTAAACCTCAGAATCAGTGAGTGGGTATGTAGTTATTGGTGTGGGAGTTTCTATGGTTTTGAAAATGGCAGTCCGTAATTTAGAGTGGGTGTATCAAAGGTTATATTAGGGTGTGAGAAGATACATCAATTTATCACATGGATGATGTCATCAGTGATGTCATTTGAGATGTCATCAGTGATGTCACTGACCATGTCATGAGTGATGTAATATGTGACGTCATCAGCAGTGCATTGCGGGGGCGCGAGTTATAGTTAGCTGAACTAACTATAACGGGGGAATTTCACTGGTTTTGTACGAGTGAAATGTCCTGCTAACTATAACTTTCTCTAAAACCTATGGATTTTTTCAGTGAATTTCGAAGGTTTTTTAAATGCTAATTTCTAACTATAATGTGCCTGAAACCTCTGTTTTTTTCAGGGAATTTCAAAGGTTTTTTAAATGCTAATTTCTAATTATAACGTGCCTGAAACCTATGGTTTTTTAAGTGAATTTCTAAGGTGTTTTAAATGCTAGTTTCTAACTATGCCTACAGAGGTCGGACATCTGAAGAAAGAAGAAAAAACGCTCAGACAGAAGCTAAAGAAATGCAGAAAGAGGCAACAGAAGTCCACAAAAATGAAGAAAAGTGCAGGAAGAAGCAAAACATGTGCAGAAAGAACCAACAGAGGAGCAGAAAGAGGCCTTGTTCCAAAATCATCCTGTCCCCACAACGTTTTCAGGGTACTGGTGGTAACTGACTCTAACTAACCAAGCCTAGAGCCAGTGCTATGCTAAAAGACACTTAGAATACAGTGAAAATACCTACATACACTATGGAACACTATGTGTTGGGATACCCCTGTGATTAGCATGACCTTCTCTGTAAGTCCCTAGTACATAATAGGGCAGGGGATTAAAACTACCTCTTAAAAAACGGTAGGAAGTTGTCACACAGAGGTAGGCTGACCCTCGCACCGACAGCCGGATACAGCAGGAACGATGTGGACGTAAGTTAACTCCTTCCCCTACGGAGAGATGTCTCTGAGTGAATAGGCATGGAACACTGCACGGACATTTCCCCAACCGGGGAAAGGGAAAAAAGGGATAAATAAACAACAGGAGTGCAGCTGCGAGGCTTCAGGAAAGGGATATCGTCTGAGGAAATGGATCTCCCTCATCTTATCTGCCACCTGAGTGCCCTGAAAGTGAGATAACACATTCATTAATACATTCTTCCTGTAGTTCTTACACTACCTCTCCCCAACCCCTATGTGTATGTACTTACACAGGAATCAGCTGCACTGTACTCAAAATCTAACGGTGGTAATGATGCAGGAAAAGAAACAAATCATGGACATTGTTACTCCATGGAAGCAGAGGCACTTATCTGATCGGACGCATCCCTTTGTCCTCAGGGAGCTTGTCGTCGGACAAGTCTCTGTGTTTTCACTGGAACGGGTAATTCTCAATCCACAAGGGTAAGTGCTCCGTCACGCCACAACCTTTCCCTCAGGTTGGGGCGATGGAGCAGGCGTATCTCTAACCAATGTTTTAAGCGCCTTGACTCGCCATTCCCTTCCTTCAGGGAGGAGAGATGTAGCGCGCTAGCGGTGGTATTCCTGGGTTTAAATGTTCCTGAAGTGCCGGGAAATAGTTCCAAAGGTACCGGTGGTTTCCATCAGCCACACGGGTTTTTACTGAATACCCCTGAACGTGGAGACGCCGCTGCAACAACAACCTCTAGTTGAAGCGAAGGCGCGCCCTTCCGCGTTGTGCGCGGACCTAGTAGGACGGATGCCGCTGATTCGTTACTTCTCCAGCAGGCGGAGAACACGGACACCTATCCCAGCGCGGCTCTTCACACGAGGGTCGAGGCTCCGGTAACCCCGCAGCAGGCGTCGGTTTCTGGCACTCGCAATAGTGCTCTTTTTCCCCAGTGGTACTCCGGGGACTAGAACCTGGTAGTGCAGCAGGAGTTGATCCCAGAGGCTTCCAAAACGGCTTGGCGGCAGTAGGAGTACACCAGCAACCATTGCAGGCGGATGCGTACTCAGGTGACAAGCCCCAGTTGTAGCATGGGCGGAGCTTATGTACCCGAGAGGAATATCCTGTTTCTATCTCTAGGGCACCTGGGACATGTAGTCTCTACCTATTCAGTCACACATGCTGCTTTCTATGCCCCGTGTGCCTATCTCCGCCGGGTTATGACAGAATTCCCTCGCAAGGCCCGCCGTCTCGGCCGTCCTCCAGGCTTGGTGGGGAATTGGGAGTGGAATCTCCTTAAGAGATCGGGGCAGTGTAAATTGGTGTTGGGTTCCCATGATCGCTCCTCAGGGCCATATCCCTTCCACTCAATAAGGTAATGCACTTGTCCCCTAACGACTTTGGAATCCAGTATTCCCTGTATCTCATAATCTTCCTCCCCAGCGACGTCAATTGCTAGGGGTCTAACCGGTAGACGTGTGCCCTGGGGACACGGTTTCAGGAGAGAGACGTGGAATACTGGATGGATTTTCCAAGAGGAGGGAAGAGTGAGTTTTATGACGACAGGATTTATGACTTTTTCTATGGAATAGGGTCCAATAAACTTGGACTGTAACCTAGTGTTACCCATAAGTTTAAGATATCTGGTGTTAAGCCATACTTTGTCACCTATGGCATAGGCGGGCTCAGGTGTTCTCTTTGTGTCTGCTTGTTTTTTGTTCTTGATTTGTGCGTCTAATAAATGGGCCTTGACGGTGTCTAGGACGGTTTTGAGATGTGCATGGTATTCTTGTATGGACGGGAGAGAGGAGGGTGCAGGATGCTCAAAGAGCAATATATTGGGATGACATCCAAGAAGACAGAAGAAGGGGGAACACCCCAAGGAGGCATGGGTAGTGTTATTGTAGGCGAATTCAGCCGTCCATAAGAGTTGACTCCATTCTCCCACCTGGGACAACGTAAAACATCTCAAATACTGCTCTAGGGACTGGTTAAGTCTTTCTGTTTTGCCATCCGTTTGCGGATGGTAACTTGAGGATAAACGGGCATCGATTTTGATGATTTCGCATAGCGCCTTCCAGAACTTGGGAGGAGAACTGGGTTCCTCGGTCTGTGATGATCACAGCGGGTACTCCATGTAACTTGACGATGTGTTGTAAGAAGGTGGCGGCTAATTCTGCTGACGTAGGGAGTTTGTTGAGTGCGATGAAATGACCCATTTTGGTTAGGTGATCCACAACCACCAGTATGGTGTCAGAACCTAAGCTAGGAGGCCTCTCCACAATAAAGTCCATAGAGACCGTGTGCCAGGGCGGAGGTGGTGTGGGTATGGGTCTGAGGAGGCCACTGGGTCGCTGGTGTTGTGCCTTAGCTTGGATGCATATGGAGCACTCGGAAACGTATTTGGCAGCGTCTTTACTGAGCGTCTCCCACCAGAAATACCGGTTCAGTGTCTATAGTTTTCTGGATTCCCATGTGCCCTCCCAAAGTGGAATCATGGATCCAACGTAGCACTTGGAGTTGCAACGGACCTTTGGGAACGTATAGCTAACCATCCCTAAACAACAGATCTTCTGTTGATGACCTCCGCATGACTTCTTCTCGAATCCATGCTTGCTTGTCGAATGTGGTGGTTTGTTTTCGTACTTCATGTAAAAACTCATGGGAGGTACTCGCTGCCACGGTTTCCACCGGAAAGGCGGCCTTCTGTAGGATGAGGGGTGGCTCCTCCGTTCTGCCACTATCTTCCACCGGGGCCGGCATGGGTCTAGATAGAGCATCCGCTTTTCCATTCCATGGACCAGGTCTGTATCGGATTACGAAATCAAAGTCCGCAAAGAACAAAGACCATCGTAGTTGTCGCGGTGTAAGGGCTCGGGCACTCTTTAAGAACAGTAGATTCCTATGATCCGTATAGATCTCCACTGTGTGTCTGGCCCCCAGTAGATGGTACCTCCACTCCTCACATGCTCGCTTTATGACCAAGAGTTCTTTGTCCATAATGCTGTAGTTCACTTCAGAACTGGGAATTTTCTTTGAAAAGTAGGCAACAGGGTGTAATTGACCTGTTTCTGGGTGTCTTTGGGAAAGGATACCCCCTAGCGCATAGTAGGATGTGTCTGTCTCCAATATATAAGGTTGGGATTCGTCTGGGTGTCTCAAGATGGGAGCTTGGGTAAATAAACATTTCTTCGGTTAAAGTCGTCCACTTGAAAGTTGTTCCTTTCCGAAGCAACAGAGTTAGGGGTTGGATGATTCGCGAAAAGTCCTTTATGAATCTTCTATAGAAGTTCGCAAACCCAAGAAACTTCTGTAGTGATTTTACACAAGCAGGGGATTCCCATTCCCTGATGGCTTGTGTCTTCTTCCGATCCATACACAATCCATTAGGACCTATCACGTACCCCAAAAACTCTACCTCGGAGGTGTAAAAAGAGTATTTTCCCAGTTTTGCGTACAAGGCGTATTGCTGCAGCCGTTCCAGTACAGCTGTTACATGTTGGATGTGTTCTTCTATGCTTCTGGAATACACTGAGATGTCATCTATGTAAACGATGCATGACACATCCAATAACCCTCGCAAGACTTCGTTCATGAAGTATTGGAATGCGGCGGGGGCATTACAGAGTCCAAACGGCATTACCTGATACTCATACAATCCGAATTTGGTCCTGAATGCCGTTTTCCACTCGTCCCCTCGCCGCACTCGTACCAGATGGTAGGCTCCCCTGAGGTCTAGCTTGGTGAAAACGGTAGCCCCTTTTAGTTGATCCAATAAAACCGGTATCATAGGTAGGGGATACCTGTTCTTCTTAGTTATACGGTTAAGTGCTCTGTAGTCTATGTAGGCCCTGAGGCCTCCTTCGCGTTTCGGTATGAAGAAAAGGGGCGAGGACGCCGGTGAAGACGATGGACGGATGAAGCCGTTGGTTGTTAGTCTCTCTAGATACTCCTGTAGGTAAGTAGTTTCTGCTTCAGTCAGGGCATAAATGCGGCTGCATGGTATGCTGGCTCCTGGTTCGAGATCGATCACACAATCATAGGGCCTGTGTGGAGGTAGTTTGTTTGCCTCTTGCTCGTTAAATACAGCATGGTATGCCTGATATTCTTTTGGCAGCGTGGTGACAACCCATGCTTGGTTCTGGACAAGCACTAGCCAGGAACTCCGCAGGTCTCGTTCTTGGGGGTGCTTTTTGCACACTGCCAGGAATACAATGTTCCTTATAGTAGGAGGAATTCAAGGTAACCGACCGTGCAGACCATTGCACGTAGGGGTCGTGTAAAGTGAGCCACGGCATGCCCAGTATTAGAGTGAAATGTGGGGCATCTATCAAGTCAAATTGGATGAATTCACTATGGTTCAGGCCCACCCACAGCTGTCTCTGCGGAGTATGGTATTGTACCGGTCCTGATGTCAGCTCTGTGCCATTCACGGCCTTGACCATTTCTGGAGTGTTCTTCTTTTCGCATGGCATGCCTATTTCGTGCGCATAGTTCTGATCAATAAAGTTGCCCGTAGCGCCGGAGTCTAATAGGGTGTGGACTACCACTAGCCCGGCCCCAGGTATGTCTAGTGTAACGCACACGTTCATGTGTGCTACCGTGTTTTGGATGGTATTGGCCACTGCCGGACAGACCTCTGTCGTTTGCGGCCTCAAACAAGGGGTCTGTGACTTGTTTGGGCAAGTTAGCTTTCCGACTCCTCATGCAGCCCCTCCACCACGGATGCTCTCTGTGTTTCTTTGTAGGAAGTCTTGGTTTTTGCCTTGCACTCTTTAATGAAGTGTCCTGACTTCCCACAGTAAATGCATAAGCGCTGTTTTCTCCTACGCTCTCTCTCCTCTTGGTTAAGTGGTCCTCTCATGCCGCTGACCTGCATGGGTTCGGTTCCGTCTGTCATAGGTGAGGGTGCTTCTGTCACGGTTCTTGGCCGTGGCGTGAGGTAACGAGTTTCGGTACGTTGTTTGTCCCCCTTTCTTTCTTGAATTCTATGATCTAACTGCACAGTAAGATCTATGAGTTCGCCACAGGAGGTGGGCATGTGCACTACCTGAGCTAAAACATCCTTCAACTCGCTCCGCAATCCCTGATAATACAGTGAGGTTCTTTTGTCCACGGGCCAATCTGTTTCTGCTATGAGTATGTTGAAGGTGGTAATGTAGGACAATAGATCCTGATTGCCCTGTTTTAGAGTGAGTAGCTCTCTGTCAAGGGAGAGTAGATGGGCCTTCCGATCAAACAGCTTACGCATTTCGTCACAAAAAGTATCGAAATCACGCAAGGCTGGGTCATTTCTTTCTATGAGAGGGAAGGACCAGCTAGCTGCATTCCCCCCAAGGTACGCATTACAAAAGCGGTCTTTGCCTGATCAGTGGAAAAAACTGCCGGTTTACGCATAAAGTGTAGCTTACATTGTCCTAAAAAGATGCCAAACTTCTTGGGATCCCCAAAGAATCTTTCGGGAGGGGCTAGGGGTAGATGTGTGGGTTGTATGACCTTAATGGTGGAAGGTGCAATGCCCCCACCCACATTATGGGAAGTCTGTCCATCCCCTGTAGTATGGGACGTGGGGGGAGGCAAAGTCCAATTCCTAATGTACTGAGCCCCCAGTGCGCTAGGAGGACTCGGACGGGACAACCCTGCCACTTCCCTACGCATGGTATTCATTTCATTGCGTAGCTCTAAATTCTCCCCCCTGAAGGCATCTACCTCCATTCTGAGAGCTGTTAATGTTTCTAGCACGGATGTGAGGACAGTGGTAGTATCCATCATTCGGGCCGTATTAATCCGTGGGCTTGTCACTCTGTCACACAGAGGTAGGCTGACGCTCGCACCGACAGCCGGATACAGCAGGAACGATGTGGACGTAAGAGATGTCCCTGAGTGAATAGGCATGGAACACTGCACGGACATATCCCCAACCGGGGAAAGGGTAAAAAAGGGATAAATTAACAACAGGAGTGCAGCTGCGAGGCTTCAGGAAAGGGATATTGTCTGAGCAAATGGATCTCCCTCGTCTTATCTGCCACCCTGAGTGCCCTGAAAGTGAGATAACACATTCATTAATACATTCTTCCTGTATTTCTTACACTCCCTCTCCCCAACCCCTATGTGTATTTACTTACACAGGAATCAGCTGCACTGTACTCAAAATATAACAGTGGTAATGATGCAGGAAAAGAAACAAATCATGGACATTGTTACTCCATGGAAGCAGAGGCACTTATCTGATCGGACGCATCCCTTTGTCCTCAGTGAGCTCGTCGTCGGACAAGTCTCTGTGTTTTCACTGAAACGGGTAATTCTCAATCCACAAGGGTAAGTGCTCCGTCACACCACAACCTTTCCCTCAGGTTGGGGCGATGGAGCAGGCTTATCTCTAACCAATGTTTTAAGCGCCTTGACTCGCCATTCCCTTCCTTTAGGGAGGCGAGATGTAGTGCACTAGCGGCGGTATTCCGGGGTGTAAATGTTCCTGAAGTGCCGGGAAATAGTTCCAAAGGTACCGGTGGTTTCCATCAGCCACGCGGGTTTTTACTGAATATCCCTGAACAACAACAACCTCTAGTTGAAGCGCCGAGGATTCCGCTCCGGCAGGGGCGAAGGCGCGCGCTTCCGCGTTGTGCGTGGACCTAGTAGGACGGATGCCGCTGATTCGTTACTTCTCCAGCAGGCGGAGAACACGGCCACCTATCCCAGCGCAGCTCTTCACACGAGGGTCGCTGCTCCAGTAACCCCGCAGCAGGCGTCGGTTTCTGGCACTCACAATAACACTCTTTTCCCCCAGTGGTACTCCGGGGACTAGGTGGTCAGCAGGAGTTGATCCCAGAGACTTCCAAAACGGCTTGGCAGCAGTAGGAGTACACCAGCAACCATTGCAGGCGGATGCGTACTCAGGTGACAAGCCCAGTTGTAGCATGGGCGGAGCTTATGTACCCGAGAGGAATATCCTGTTTCTATCTCTAGGGCACCTGGGACATGTAGTCTCTACCTATTCAGTCACACATGCTGCTTTCTATGCCCTGTGTGCCTATCTCCGCCGGGTTATGACAGAAGTTGTGCCAAGAACTGGTTAAAGCAACTAGACCATGTGGAAAAAGCAGCAATCTTTTTGAAAAGTTGGGGTTTCCCCATATCATTTGGCCATTTTAGGTACCAAACTTGTTTGGCTGGCAAATTCACCAGTGACTGAAAGCAGGGGTCACTGAATGGCATCACACATCAACAAACTGTAACACGAAGAAAGTTATTTACTATGTAACATGCCCATGTCAAAAAGTTTATATAGGATAAACAAAACAATTGGTTACGACGCAGATTCTGCAGCATAGATCTCAGATCAAATGTCATGTTCAGGGGGCACCAGTGGTTGACCACTACAGTAAGATGAACCACTCAGAAGATGAGTTCAGCGGGTCAGTCATTTTCGTGGCACAACAGAACCCCAGAGGTGGATCCATCCAATCCATTTTGACTAAAACAGAACCAAAAAGGATTTAAACACTTCAGACAGGCACCTATAGGTTGAAACAATCTGGATTGAAGTATGGTCCCTGTTATAGTGTTTTGACATTGATGTTTACAGTCAAGATTATGTATCTCTTAAACCTATACAATGTGAAGAACATGAGTTTAATGCACCAAGATGTAAATAATGTGTTTGTGTTTCATTTATACGTCACTTCTGTGATTCGTTTCACATTCATCTCTGTTTCATCCCCACTGGGCCCATACCTTTACCTCAAACAACGACACAACACACTCTCTAAGAAGGCAGCTGCAGGTTCTCTGACGGTCTCATGACCCATCCCAGCATGTTTTGCACCAAAACTCCAGATCGTGTAGTAATAATGGAAAGATACACCAACAGACTTCCAGCTTGCACTTCAGTCACACAGCTAGTTAGGAGACACAGATCTGCGTGTAATGATGCCGGTAGATCTACAGTGTTGAGACAGAATGGGGAGAGGATGGCTTTCGCTGTAATTAGTCCACACTGAGCACCTCTTCCCGATTGGTTTGGTGGATGTTTATACTTTGATTGTCATGATTGTGGGAATTCTGTGTTTTTGAGCAATCTGGTTCTCATTGTCCTTTCTTTGATTCTTAGTCACCACAAACTAATGAATCCCGCAACCCAGATTTGGTCACTCCGGTAATTTTTCAATAGTTGTTCTACATTTTGTATACACTGCACACGTATGTTGAGCACAATCCACCAGTAACACTAGGTTATGCTTTGTCATTCTGGAAATGTACCTTTGAAACTCTTTTTTAATCACAGGCACTAATTCTGATGCGATCATTTTTAAGATAACGCTCCTTGCCTGAAGTTTTGAACCTGTATGCATGCTCTAGCGTCTTCCCCAACCTGGGTTTCTGACAATTACGAGACCACACACCGAGCTTAGTATTGAACGTCTTTATTCATGTGCGTGTAACTGTGAACGCAACATTCAAAATGTTCCTTCACTGCAATCTGCTCTAACAATTATGTCACAGCTTTACAGAGTCCATCAGGAGCCAATAGCATTCCGTAATTGCTAACTTGCAAGACTCTACATCTCCCCCTCTGTTAAATGAAAAATGGTGTGTGGTTGGGTGGCGGTGTGTGTGTTTATATAAATATATTCATCAACACAACTTCGCACCTTCACTCAATGAGAGTTCCACGGCACCAGAGAGAAAGTCAACAGGTATTTTTTACCAAAAAGTGCTTTATTTAGTACACCATTAGTGCGAGCGTGGACAGTCAACGCGTTTCCGCTCCTGCCTTCAACTGGACCATAGACTCCCGCTGTCTAGAACATCCATTTAAAGTGACATTGTGCATACGATCCTTGTTTGTTTCAATTAAAAATAGACTAGACTGTTGACCCTCATTTTCATTTTAGTTACAGTTACTGGTTATTCGTAGCTGCCATTTTTTACTTACATTACTAGTAGTGAAGTACCATTATTTCAAGGCAGCTGAGAGCAGTATTTGTCTAAATTCATTATTATTCTCAAAGAGCTAATAAAATAAGATAGGAAGGAGGTATTTCAGTTATTCATATGCAGAGTGGACCAATCATTCTTGTTAAAAGATAAGAAAAGTTTGGGAGACATATACTTTCTAAAAGATGGAAGTTATCATTAGAAAGCAACGGTTTTTCAAGAGAGCAAGTGATTAAAATTTGTAAAGTACATTATAATCAATTGATTTACTATCCTAAAAACATGTTACTAGTTAAAGTGCAATGTGCGGTGGTTCAATCATATATTTTTGTTAAAAGTCTATTGTAATTTTGTTAAGATGTTATTGTAACGATCTTCACCCAAAGTCTGAAAATGACAGTTCTTTGATAAAAAGTGCTCAATGCAGTGTGCAAATTATATTCCAATTTGTCCAAATTATAACAGAACTTGGGTCAAGGTAATGATTATGTCATTTAACAGAGAAATTTCCATCGCACTTATCGTTTTCTTGCATAAGATCATATATATCTTCCTTTTATCCATCTTTTACCACTCAACAGTTCATTTCCTCCTTTTGGTGCATTCACGTTCTCCCATGGCTTGTATTTTGGACATGTCCTTTATATGTGAGAGTACCCTTTCTTTTCATATATAAATTTATGGAGTTTTATATAGCGCAAACTTGGCCCAAGGGCATCAGAGCGCTTAACATAGAAGATAGCAGACTCAAAAGTTACACATTTGACTGTGGGGAAAAACAAGATCCAGGCAATAACATGGGTTTCAAATAAAATACCATCAGGTACAGGGGAAACAGACTTTAACATCAAGGGATGTGCACTGGCATAACATGAGCATAGATAAATGTTAACTAGGATACATTGTAATATAATCTACGCAGTTGACGGGGAGTGTGCATGAATCATATAAGCACAGAATTGCGTACTACATAGTTGAGTGGTAATAATGCAAATAATGAATACAAGGGTGAGTGATTTATCTAAAAAAAATAAAGCAATAGATCCTGTGGCATAAGATAATCCATATGTGTAACATATTTGCCTGAAGCACTGTAGGATCATTGCTGTCGTAAGGAGTGTGTTACCGGATCGTCCTACACCAGCTTAGGGTTAATAGTGTTGGATGCTAAATATTTTTCAGGGTATGACTGGAAGCCCCAGCTGATAGTCTTGTTCCATTGACCAAATCGCAGGAAAGGCTCATCCTGTGCAGTGGGAGTGAGCGGGGTACAGTCGGAGTGACTATAGATGGGAGAAGTTACTCTGAGCCAGTGTAAAGGCATCTGGGGATATGGCAATTTGGCCTCATCACCGTGGGGCAAATTGGTTCCGTGGGCCAGGAGAAGATTGAGTGCAAAGGTGTGTGGGCGAGTTCACTTCCAACATGGTCACTTCATTCTTGCTGTTCTTCATTCCGGCAGGTTGCAGCATGTGGGAGACTAGCCAGGCAGCTGTAATACACGTGGGTAGGTCCTGGATGGATTGGGGAGAGCAAGGGCACTGGTGCTGGTGGACCCCTGCAGTCATTCTACAGGCAGGGTAGGTGGCAGGCCATTCTTTTCACTTCTGCATAGTAGCCTCATCCTAATGGACCCCCACTGCAGCTAGACACCAGAGGTGCAGGTGGACGAGAGTGGCAGAGACATTCTTGTTCCTCCTCCAGGAGCTGACAGGGTTTGATCCATGCAAATCGGTTCCAACTCGTGTCGGAGTGGAATTCACTTGATTTTTTCCTCCGGTGTGGAGCAGGCAGGGCAGGGCAGTGGAGCTGGTGGCCGTCAGTGGCGGGTTCCTCACTTTTGCATGGCTGTCTTACCCTCTTTGACCCCCAGTCGGGCTGGACGCCGAGGCGCAGGAGGGCGGGGGTGGCATAGATATCCCTGCTCCTCATCAGGGAGTTAACCTGAGGTGTTTGTGAGATAGCACTGTGGCATTGTAGATCACTTAAGGGTATCAAATGGGATTTGTACAGAAGCTGTTGTGGTTGGAGTGTCTGGATCACCGATGCACCAAAATAAACCCAATTTCCTGAATCTGAGGAGATGCTGTCATAGCGACGAGTAGCAGTGGATGTGTGTGGTGGTTGTTTACGGGTGAGGATTTACACCAGAGAGGTGACCAAGCAGCCATCTGGTTGGGTTTTTGTCTGAGGCAAACGTCACTTGTTTCTGCTCCTTGCACTGGCTTCATCTCAGTCTGCATTGTGCCAGAGCAGTCATGCAGGATCCCGGAAACATTTCCTTCAGATCCCAATGGGGGTGTCTCACTTGAATCTCTTCCATCAATGCTTTTAGTCCTTTAATTGTTCAACCTGATCTTGTCATTGGAAACTGAGAATGGCTACCGTCAATGTCCAGGATCTGCAGTGACCGTGGAGAGGCAACAGAAGTCACTGGTGCTCCAGAACCAGTCTCTCCTTCAATATGCAGATCCGATGAACGATGAGTTAAATGACGACAGTGAGAAGAGTCTCTGGTAATAGGCTTCCCAGGGCACTGGGCGATCACCATGTGCCCTTTGGTAGATACCACTTGAAAAAGTTCTGCATCAAATGGAGCATCAGATTTTCTTTTACGCATCCATCATGCAAGCACTAAGTCTCCTCTCATAAAGGCGATGTTCTTCCCATATTGTCTTTCGTCAGCATACGTTTTCATCTTTTGTTTATGATTCCAGTCCTTCTCACGAGTTGAGTTCTCGTCTTTCTTTCTCTGTATCTTGGTTGTCATTGCTCTCCCGAACATCAATGTCACAGGACTTCCACCTCTGGTCATGTGAGGTGTTGACTGATAAGCTCTCAGGGTAGAGTTTAACACGGTTTTTAAATCGATCTTCTCAAGAGAAGCATGCTGCACTTCTTTCTTTATAACATTCAACAATGTCTCAACAGGTAATGTTTAGAAAGGCAAATTTACAAAGTAAAATAATGTGAAAAAGCATGAAATGGCATGAAAGATTTGAAAAAAATGGTTACAAAACAGTATTTTATGGAGTATATGAATTAATCCACTGTTTTATGGAACCATAAAGGCGCCAAGAGATGCACTGAATGGTCGATGGCATTTCGATCTCGGATTACTTCAGGTCGTCATCAGGACCGGGTTACAGGTGGTTCGATAAGTGTTGTATAAAGGAATGAGAAGGGATAGAATAAGAAAAAGGAAAACTGGGGTGATGTCAAATGTAAGCTGGACACAGTTAAATAGGTATTTATTTTGGTCAATTGATATCCTTAGGGAACGTACCAGTTAGACCAAAAAAGCATTAAAAGTCAACAAAACCAGCAGGATCACGTAACTGTTTAGCTTTCAGGATAGAGTGACCAAAATCAATTCGTGGTCCAAAACTTAAAGGTTTCCCTACCTCATGGCATCTCCCTTTCCTTCACAGACTCCTTACTTACACCCTTGGATGTGCTGTCCTTCCTCGACTCTTTTACAGACTCAGCCTGATCATAGGAACCCATCCCCACCCCTGTGGATTCTTTCCATACCACAGTTAGCAGTGCAATACCTATTTGACTGTGACTTCATAAAATAGTGTTTTGTAACCGTTTTTTTCAAATCTTTCACACGGTTTCACCGCTATATTTTCACATTATTTCATGTGTCGCTTGCGCCAATCACTTCTTGCACGAGCACGTATGTGCACACGTCTGGTGGCCTACACCCACATCCATTGAAAATAGAGCTGATAAAACTATTGATGTGTATTTAATTTTCTAAATACAGATCCCTTTTCCGTGCAATTGTAATTTACATGTTTTAATTTGTAAAGTTGCCTTTTTAAACATTACTTGGTGAGACATTGTTGAATGCTGTAATTAATCTACCCGGGTTTAAACTGGGGGGGGTCCGCTCCTGTGGTGCTTTTTGGCACTGCTTTCTTTAGCATACTCATAAAGCGCTCAACCAGTACGTTGGCCTGTGGCCACAGAGGTGTACTCGTCTGATGCTTTATATTCAGATGCTCTAAGAAATCTTTGAACTCTCGACTGTTAAAAGGTGGGCCATTGTCATATTTCTATATGAATGGAGCACCCCATGTTGCAAAGATGCCATCTAGTCTCTCAATGACTCAGTCTTAAGTGTTAGATGAGAGAGCCTCAATTATTGTAAATTGTGAGTATTCATCCACAATCACCATCAGGTGATGCCCATTGTCAAGTGGACCAAAAAAGTCAATAGCTACTCTCTCCCAGGCATGCTTTGGGAGTTCTGACATGTTCAAGGTGAGTTGAGTAACTGTTGTTGAAAGGCAGTTGCATAGATGACAGGCCTTTAATTCCTTTTCAACCCACTCATCGAGATACAGAAGTCAGACTGGCAACAATTCCTCGATGGCCATCATGGGCCACTTCAATCATTTTCTGCTACAGACTCTATGTAATCAAGATTCTCAACCCTCAGCAGTATAACTCCCTCCTGAGTTATAGACAGTTAATCTTTGAAATTTCTGATATTCACCATTACTGGTGGGAGTTCGAAGGTGCGGGTACCATGACTGGTGGGAAATTATATCTTTCAATTTGAGCATACCACTATCATGGGTCGTGGCAGTGATAATCTGGGCTAATGGAATGGCAGTTGGTCTGTTTGATTTTACAGTGAAATTGATGTAGGCTTCAGCCATTTTGGATGGAGGATCCTTGCTGGGATGATGCACAATGTTATAATTGTGTTCTTGTAATCTTAGTCCCCATCGTTCAATCTGAGGAGGCGTCTTGGCCAAATATCGTTAGTAAAGCTTGTTTGCCAGTTACCAGTGTAAAAGGCTTTCCGTAAAGGAATACATGGAAATGTTCACAACCTGTATCACAGCTTTTTGGAGGAATGTTCTGTGTAGCCATTGTATGGTATATACGAACGTAACAAATAAACCTAAAAGTCTCACACTGTTTAACGTACTTCTATATGTTGTGATGATCTTGCCCACACTTTAATCAACAATGTTTGTGTGTCAAAACTCTTCCCTTTTCTTTTTTTAAAGAACAGTTACTTTTTTTTTTTAAATCATCAAAATTTTCAATCCAGCTTCATTCAAACCTCTTACGCCTTACACTAGTTCACTCCTGTTCCTGCAAATCGTAGCGATCGTGTGTAGTTGCACGGAAGTTGCTTTTAGTAAATATCGATCACCTAGCAACTGGATACACACCGCGACTTCACCGATGGTAGCGTTAGATCTACGCTAATGATGTGAACAGGATTTGTCCAATCCTTGCACTGGAATCGACTTCACCAATGGTAGCGTTCCTTTTACGCTAATGACCAACCAATCCCTGCACTTGTCACTTGACGTCGGACGTCGGCTTCATTCCAGACGAAAAAGGACGAAGGCAGGAATCCCAGAATGTGCGCGCTGCGATCGCTCGAGGGAAGTTTCAAATGGAAACAGCATCGCTCATACTTGCATTCATGGCTGTTCCATCACGCGGTTTTGAAACCGCAGGTAACGATTCAATTTTTGACGTTTCCTTGTGGGTTCTTTGACAAATTATTCGCCTCTGCACATTTCGTCCAAACGTAGGTTTCCGATTTTTCCTCACACGCGGAACCACCAAGTGAAAAAAAAACGTGACGATGTGTATAAGGTTTCACAGTACCAGTGTAGCATTACTTATGCGGTACTTAGCGCAATCCATGTTCATCTCAAAATTTCTGCTCACTCATAGGAATCTGTTCCTTTCCAGCAGTCTTGTAGAACAGAAACTCTCACTTCAACAGTCTCAAAAAATTCGAAACTATCAACTTCAGAGTCCTTTCCTTTAAAATCACAAAGGTTTACTCACAAAATAGCTTCTTCGTGAAGTCAGGATAATCGCCAATTGCCTCTAGCTATATTGCGGTCATCAAAATGATCCAAGTTGATTGGATGCTTCACAACAGTCTGGGGGTTCACTTCAGCTACTTGTCACCTGGATAGACAGTGTCTCTAATCTTTTAGATGCTTATTCTGATCCCACCTTTGTCGCCATTTTTAAAGATTGCAGGACACATTCCAGATAGATTGAAAGTAGATTTATTCAAGTGAAGAGTATAGACCCCCAGCTGTATCCATCCAGCTCCACAGCTCCAGTCCATCTGAGGAGTCAACAATCTAGAATCCCCAGTGAGACACAGTTGCTGGGAAACAGCAGATAGAATGATAACAAGACTACATAAAAGATCCCCATACATGAAATACAACACAGCTAAAATGTGTTTTTCAGGATGTGAATAAGCACACTCTGTTTGGGACAAACTCTACTTGCATATGCCATAATATGACTTTGCGTGTCCGCTTGGCTGTGCGAGGACAGAGCCTAACCCGAGTGCGATAGCTTTGACATCAACCTCTGTATGAAGCTTCGGATAGAAACAAGCCATTTCAGTATCATTCTCAATGGCTTGTTTGATTTTCTTAAAACATTTCTCACATTCATGTGACAAATGAAATAAAACATTCTTTTTCGACAAATCTCTCAATGAAGCATATACAGTGGAAAACCTTGTATATATCTGGAACAGTAGTTGGCAATGCCAGGAATTGAATGCATCATTGAAAAATCTTGTGGGGAATGAGCATTTGACAGCACTTGTATTTTAGCAGGATCGGGTATCATAACACCATCAGAAAAGAAAAGGCCACAGAATTTTAGCTTTGTCTTTTGAAACTCACATTTATCTGCATTCAAAGTCAAACCTGCATCAGCCATTAAACAAAATACTTGTATCAGAGCTTTTTGTGCTCTTTTTGTGTAGCTCCGAAAACCAATATGTCATCACCATAATTGAATGCAATCATGACAGGGTGTATGATTACGTGGAATGATGTCTTGAAAAAGTTCTGCAGCTGATGACACACTAAAACCTACCTTTTGTATCGAAATACACCAACATGAGTAAAAAAGGTTGTAATGTACCTGCAGTTTTCTTTGAGTTTGAACTGATGATAACCTTTATTCAAATCAAGACAAGAGAATATCTTCGGCTCATTAAATTGTGGACATGGATGTCGTCCTCATTCAAGTGCCTTATTTGCCTGACGCATGTCAACACATATGCGTATTGCTCCTTCACTGTCCTTTTTAGACATTACCACAATGAAAGAAACCCATGGTGTGGGACCAGTAGAACGCTCAATGATATCATGCTTAAGTAACGCTTCAAGTTCCATTTCAACAACATCTTGTAAATTAAAAGCAATTTGTCTATGTCTTTGAGCAACAGGATAGACGCCATGCAGCTTTACTTTCATAGTCTTAACATTTCCTAAACCATGAAAAATGAAGGGAATTGACATAAAATTTTGTGGTGAGCAGTCATGTTGTAGTTTACTGAAATCAGTCCCATCTTAGCAGCTGTGTTGAAACTGAATAGACAGGCACTTGACGCTGTACCTTGAAGGACTTGGATGAGTGCTTGCACCTTTGCTTTCTTTGTCTTTATTGTCGCGACAAATGAACCTTCACTTTTTCACCGTCGTCAATGCAGCTCAAATGTACACTTTGGTTTTTGATGGCGTAAGTTGCTATAATAGAGACAATTCATTATATTTCTCCTCAGGCATAATGTTTATCAATGCACCACTGTCAATTATGAAAGGTATCGAGCAACCATTTATTTTCTGCGTAATCTGCGGACAATATTTGAATTACTTCTTTTACACTATCACCAGCAAGATTTTGTGGTATTTGACAATCTTTTTGTTATCAGTCTCTTCGAGTGCATCGATGAAATCTTCAAATGTCTCTATCCACACAATCCGTATATGGCCAATGTTTTGTTTTTTGGCAGTATCCAAAGGTGATGGTGGTTTCAAGAATGCAGCAACATTGCAGACCAGTGTGGAACTTAATGACATCGCTTGTGGATCACTATGACTTGTTTTATGCAACTTTTCAGTGAGACCTGCAAAGCGCTGGCCTTTAGATAACCTCTACTGATAGTTGGAAACATGATTTTCTTCATGGCCATCTAAAAGATGTCACTATTTTGAGAGTTGCTCTCAGCTCTTTATTCTTCGAAGACCTGTGAAGTTGTGCTGAGCCCCGTTCAACAATTTTGGTGGCTGGCCTTGGTTAGTCAATTAATTATTTTTTTCTAAATGTCAAGTTGCACTTTCTAACACCTGATTTATCTTCGCCTTCAGCGGTAACACTCTGTATAACGGAAGACTATCTTGCGTGGCAGTGTGGTACTTAAATGTATGGCCGGAGCAGCATGTTCTCACCCAACGACCTGTAGATTCTCTGCAATGCTTTCATTGTCTTCAACTGCTTCACAGTTGAAGACAATGAGAGAGCACTGTTGATCTTTGGGTAACTTATCTCCTATCTCATCACCATTTGTAGAGTCTTACCCCGTCTGGGTACCCGCCAGTGTCTATGTCACACACTGAGCTTAGTATTACACGTCTTTATTAGTCTGCATGTAAATGCAAACTCAACATTCTAAATCAGCCTTCACTACATTCTGCTCTAACAATTGCATCACCACTCTACCAAGTCCATCAGTAGCCAAAAGGGTTACGTCATTGCTAACTCGCAAGACACTACGCATGCCTTTGGATGCAATAGACATTCAAGACACAGACTAAATGCTGGTTTCAGGAGCGATGATTGTTCATCTGCTGATTTACATGATGCATGCATGATCGTTTTATTGGGGAATATCTGTCCTATTTGCTTGCAGCATGTGGCCACAATTGTTTCAATCGTTTTTACAAGATCTGATTCTTTTGGTTTTTCACTCTTTGTGACCTTTCGGCAGACTGCATGCTTTATATTAACGTATTTTACCAGCATGCCAGCATGGACCCAGCTACTATTACTTTCTTTTTTCCTTTCTCTATGGACTCATGTTCTATCACAGTGGTTCCTTGACTTACGGCATACGTTGATCTCTGCCATATATGAGTTTTGAGTGTAGTGCATTAAATGGCTGTATGTCCTTAAGTCTATATAGTATTAATTGAAAACACACTGTTGACATGTAGTTTGTCAATTGTTTTCTGTGTAGGCTACAGTTCTCATCTTCTTAGTCCTGCCTGAGGAGGCCTTGAATGTTGATAGGATACAACAGGTCGGCCTCTAGCAGGAGAAGCCCCTCAAGATATATGGCTAGTTAATCAGCTCAGTTATAAGGAGGCATTTGAAGAGGGGAGGTGCCCTAGCACACCCTTGACTGGGCCACTACCTCCAAGTGGATTACCAGTTGGACTTGGCATTTAACCACCAGTTTCAAACACGAGAAGGAAGCAAGGAGGAACATAAGGATGATGATTTTTCAAGTCACTCATGGACTTTGTGAACATGGGGCATGTTCAATCTGTGTAATATGTTGTGTATAGTTGTGTAGGACTGTATTTGTGCTTTTTTGTATCTTTGCACCAGAGATCAATGATTTATGATCATGGAGTGTAGAAAGATGTACTGACAGGTTTTTGCAATTTATGATTAAGCGAGACATGTTTGATTAAATTGCGTTCCTGGTGAAAATTAACTGTTTCACTGACGCTTGTTGTGTGCGAGGGGACGCTCGTTTTGTGTGAGGGATGCTTGTTGTGTGTGAGGAGGAGGCAGGAGGACTACAGGCCCCAGATGAACTCGCAGCAGGCTGCTGCCGAAACTGTTGCCTACGCACCCGGAGGACACCCATGTTGTTGCCTAGGTACCCGGAAGCGCCAACATCTACCGTCTGGGGTTCCTGCTGCGCGGGGTGCTCGTTGTGCGTGAGGAGGGGGCAGGAGGACTAAATGCCCCAGGTAAATTAACGGCAGGCCGCCACCCATGCTGTTGCCTACATGCCTGGAGGAGCCTACATTCACCGGCTGGGGTTCCCGCTGTGTGTGACGCGCCTGGGCACGAGCCCAGGCGAAAAGCTGGCCTGTCTGCACCTGTTCACGGATAGATGAGGCTGGGCCCACTCTCTTGGCCTCCCGGCCCCCCTGACCAGATCCGCGCTTCAAAATTAATGGTGGCAACAACAGTGGCATTTTGTGCCCCAGGGGCAATTTGAAGCGAGTGCAGTAAGTAACAGCTTTACTGCTGTCTACCTCCATAAATGTGATTTTGTGAAGCTTGTGCCCTGCCCCTGTTGTTTCTTATTGTTTTTGCAATACTGCCATACTGCCGTTTCGATCCCATGGTGAAAAGAAAAGCCCTCTGTTACGACACCCACAGGTCCAAGCCGAAGAAACATACCGGGCTAAAAGGTGACTTTCTGTCAAATCTGGAGGCTCCCTGCTTTTGCCCTCAGAGGCCCTGCTGACAGATGCACCAAATGTACAGGGACATGAGCCAGTTGCTTCCCTAGCAAAACCAGTGGGCCCCACACTTAATCCAGCTTCTGAGGCTCATTTTCCTGCACCCCTCTACATCCAGGGCCCCTCTACTCTCACCTCCCAACAATGACTTGGTTATTCCTACAGTCATCAAATGGAAGCAGCAGGCTAAAAAGTCAGACAATGTACCGGATACATGGAAGGGGATTTTGGGTGCACATGTGAGAAACTGCCCCGAGGACACTGAGAACCATCTGGCTCCCGAACTACAAAAACATCATAGTGCCCTTCACTGACCTATTGGCCCCTCTTTGGGATAGATTAGATAATTTAGAGGCTGTTTCTCAGTTTAAGTAGATTGGAGAGAACTTTGGATATGGTTCCCCCCTTCCTACTCCCGAAGATCCAAGGTACAACTACTGATATGTCCAACATTGATCACCCTAGTTGTAGACAACAGGGGCAGCTGGTGAGGTTTGTGAGTGGGGGGGCGGGCATGCAGGAAAATAGAAGACATGGATCTCATGCAGGGAAGTGAAGGGATGCAAAGTAGCAAGAACAGAGCTAGTGCCCTTGCTTGTACGCCTGCCTCATCCAGCCCTGCGTCTCTCTTTTTCCGTCTGTCTCACTGTCCCTGACGCTTTCTCTTTGAACCTGTTGCTGCTCAGTACCTCTCTGCTGTACCTTGCACTGGTCCCAACCTCTCATTACCCCGTACCTGTGGCCGTTTACCTCTCTTTTCCTGCTGAAAATCTGAGCAATATACACACTATGCACGGATTGTTCTCGTCCCGAATTTGAATTCAGCGCTGAAAATGAAGTAGCCATAGAGCGCCAAGAGGCCGTGCATGTGCACCAATGCCCTTCACACATACCGCCAGACTTTTAACGCTATCAGAATTATGTGACTTATCCGCAGAAATCTTGCAGCTGCTGTGCCCTCGAGAACTTTATAATATGTAATAGGAAGCCCTAGTTAAAAGCAAGTTCAGAATTCTTTTAGACCATGTCGAACTCAACAGAGGTAGCAATGTGAGTTTTTAAAGGGGGAGGCTTGGAGCATAAAAGCTTATCTCGCGTTACAGCCATCGCGCAGTTTGTGTTTAGGAGACACAAACTGTACACCACACCACATTTACAGGGTTTTGCTTCTATGTTATGTTATGTTATTAAAGTTTGTAGAGCGCACGATTACCTTTCTATATTCGTATGCATGCAAATAAGGCCCCATCCGTCATATATATCACGATCTTCATAACATGATTTTATCTCAAATGTTGTACTTACCGGATCGCTAGTCGGGGTCACAGCAAGTCCGTCCCGATCGAACACAGCCAACAGGAATACAGCACACTTGATGCCTGCGTGCCGATTACTAATCTTTCTTGATAAAGGCCAGCCCTGCCCCTTACCATTCATTTAAATAGCACGCTGCTAAAATCGCCTGGGCGACAGTATAAGCGCCCTATTGAAAACCAACCATTTTCTGCTTTTTCTGGCCACTCCCTTCATGCTGACATCACTCTTCTAGATTGTGCATCGAGGGCAAGCAATAGTCCTCGCCCCGGCCAGCACATGAGTAGGAGGTCTCTGACGTGACCTCATCCCTTCCTAAAAAAAAAACCTGAATTTGTATTCACACGAAGCAGTGAGCACTTCATTTGAATCAAATGAAGTGCTCACTGCATTGTGTTGAATACAAATTCATTTTTTTTTCTAGGAAGGGAGCTGCTGCATTGTGTACACAGTCTCTTATCTCCTCCACGTCGGCTCCTAGTCCCGAAGCTAGTAGGGCAATGCCCCTTTCGCCCCTTAACACCAGCCGCCACTGGTAGACAACCTTGTACTGGTAAACCCCAAGTCCCTGGTTGCAACGAGACTTTTCACTGGGTCCCTTGAAACCCTCCATTTTGCAAACGATTTAGCCTTCATTAATCAGCCTACCCTGGTGTGCAATCCTGTAGCAGATGCCCAACCCGATGGCTGGATAGACACCGGCTCCCTGCTACCGTTAATTAATCTTCCCCCCGGCTTGTTCCCCCTACACTGTAGTCTTGGCTGGGGTCCCTGGGCTCGCCACTTACAATCTGGAAACCACAGGGCAATTGATTAACAAGGTTTCTCATTGGCTAAGTAAATACACCAGATATAATGTTTGGGACCATAAAAATATCTTGAAGGCACGGAGGGTCTCATGGATAGGGCCCTCTCGGAAACCATTCGAGGGAGAATGTATTATCAATAGTGTCATATACACTGAAATGGCACGAAGAATTTTGAGCAGTTTTTCTAAATCCTACTTTCCAGACACCTGTATGAAACCACTCCTGTTGGGCATCTTTTATAGACCCCCTTAGCCAACCTCATGACTTCCCCCGTTGGCTCCACACAAAGACCCAGGATGGACCAAAGACTCCTCTCTTGGAATGTGGCCGCTTGTCCGCTAAATTCTTAGATGCAAGGTGGATACAGTTTATCAAGTCTTTCAACATAATTTGCCTGCAAGAGACATTGGAAGTCAAGAATAGTTTTTTCCTTGAGGGGTATAAGACCATCTTCTGTCCAGCTGTAGGTTCTAGCTCTGGTAGAGCGAGGTGGTGCCTTAATATTTTTGTATCTCTCAAATGTTGTAGCCTTAAGTTGTGCTTGGACTCATTAAAGGGGGAGGGCTTCGGTAATGAGAACCTTATTTTGACTGGGGATTTTAATTCTCAGCTGTGCCCAAATATTTTACACTCCTCACCCAGTACACAGCCTTGCATATTCCTACAGTTCATGCACATGGAGCATGCTATAGAAGGTGATGAGATAAATAGTTTCATTCACACTCAATCTGGCTTTCACTCTAGACAAGCTGATTAACCGGACTAAATTCCAAATCTCCCCAACATATAAAGGAAAGGGGTGCGCCACGATTATTGATTTCATTTTTGTCTCAGCTTGTATGAGTTGGTCCCCTGCTTTCTTCATTATCTTGCATAGCCCTTCAGTTACCACAATCCTTTGTTTCTAACCTTGGAAGGGGATAGGGAACCACTCGGAGGGCTCTCATAAGCCCCCGGGAACTTATCTCACACTGACCAGGGGAGGCGCTTACACTGGTCGCAAATAGATGCCAAGGCTTTTAATCACAGACTTTTTGCAGACTGCCAGCAAGAGCTGCTAACCTGTTTGGACCTGCTAGCACCTAGCGAGTAGTTTCCACATTGTAGTTATGTAGCTAGACATGAAGTCTGTATCTCTGTCCGACAAGACATCCTTAAGGAACCTCACTCTGGAAAAGACACGCAGAAGGGCCCTAGCCACCACAGAAGCTGAAGTGGTCCTTAGTGGAATAGCTTCTGTATACCTAGTGGCATGATCCACCACTACTAGGATATAACTGTGCTGATGCTGTTGGATGGTTTAAGGGACCAACAATGTCTATCTCTACCCTCTCAAAGGGAGTCCTAACCACTGGAAATGGAACTAAGGGGCCTTTGTAGTGCACCTGACTAACCACTGGCTTGGCAAATGACACAGAAATGGCAAACCTCCTTGTTATCTTCATACATGTGAGGCCAGTGAAAATGAGGGACAAGCCTGTCCCAAGTCTTGCTTTTCCCAAGATGTCCTGCAAGGGGAATGTCATAAGCCAGGGAAAGAAGAACACCCCTGAACTTCTGAAGTATAACCAACCTCCTGGTGGCACGAGGCATGGGGTCTCAACACTCAGAAAACATAATCCCATCTTCCCAATAGATTATATGGGACCCCCTGACATTCCCTGCCTCTGCTGCAGCAGCTTACTGTCTGAGCTGTTCAAGAGAGGTGCGGGATCTCTGTTTCAGACTCAAGTCTGCCCTGGATGGGCCCCCTGGCCCGAAGATTTCTGCTGTGTCAGGCCAAAGTTCCTCTAGGACAGTGGCTATGATCATCTCCCTCAGGGGAATGATCCTCACTGGTAGTCTGGGAGGAGGATAATTCCTTAACCTTCCTGTCCCTTCTTTTAGGAGCTAGCTGGTCCATTTTTCTAGGATCCAGGGCTCCCTCAGTGCCTAATTATTTGGCCAGAGGCCTAGTAACAGCAAATGCACCTGCAGAGATTCCCATCATCTCTGCATGTGTCCTGAACTCCACTTCAGACCAGGCTGAAGTTTCTAAGTCATTGCCCAACAGACAGTTTACAGGTAGGTCTGGGGAAACCAAAACTCTTTTAGGGCCAGTGTCCCCCTGTCTTCAGCAGAGATTTACAACTGCCAAGGAATGATCAGTCCTGACACTGCTTGCATTGGTCACTTGGTAAAGTTGACTAGGTATAATTTGGTCAGGAGGCAAAAGTTTCTCTGTCACCGTGGTGACACTAGCCCCTGTGTTCCTGTATCTAGAAGATTGGGACCCACTTGCTTCCCCAATTGAAGACATGGTAAACCAGGTGTAGTGTGGTGTTGCACCTTCCTACCCTAGTGGCAACGAAACTTCAAAAGGATTGTAGAAAGGGTTGTGCTAGTCCCTCAAATAACAATCCAAAAAGTTCAGTAGAACTTACTATTTTACTAAAAGTACTTATATGTGCCTCATGCTATTAATGTTTTTTCATCTAACCACACCTAGATTAGCTGGTAAAACAGTGCAGGCTTAAATCCCAACCGCTTCATTCCAATGTAGGAGGCTGACTTAGTATATGGTGCACTCTTCTTTAAGTGAAGTACCTTACACTAATCCAGACAACCTTATGGTGGTACTAGTGATCTTAGACAAACTTAGAAAGCTCTCTAAGTGGTAGCTGTGGAGAGCAGCTGTCAGGTTTAGTCTAGAAGGAGTGTTAAACAGCTTGTTTTACCAGATCTAATTATGTAGTGTTAGTTAAACGAAAGAGAACCATACAGTGATGCTATAAAAATATGTCTATTTATTACACAACGCTCACTAACACATTGGTATATCTCCTACCCGGAGATATCAACATAAATACACACAATACTTCAATTGCAGATAGGTAAGTAAGCACAATACACAGTGGTTTCCAGGGAGAGACCAAACCATACACTAAACAAGCATTTACAATGCAATGGTCTCGGCATTGTTAAAGTTAGAGCTATTGGCATTGCTCATGACATTATTTTTGTATATGTTTTTGTTTTTAAAACCTTGCCTGGGATTCTGTGTTATGGAGTGGAATTATGTGGAATGGTATTTTGTGTTGTGTAGTGGTATGGTGGAGTTTAACTACGTGGTGTGTTGATGAATTTGATAGGATTATGTGGTATTCTGTGGCGTGGATTGGATGTATGTGGTGTGTTGTGTATATGTGTTGTTGAGTTGAATTATGAGGTGTGTTGTTGATTTGTGTGGTGTAGAATGGTAGTGTGTGGAATGGAATGGTGTTGCGTGGAACTGAGTGGCGCTGAATGAAATCATGCTGATAGGAGTTATGTGGCATGATGGCTCTGTTGGAAGGAATGCAAGAGAGAGGCGATAGAGAGAAGGAAAAGCTGGTAAGGATGAGAGTGCATAACATGGGAAAAAGACAGAATGAAGGGGAGAGAAGAAAAAGGAAGCAGGAAAAGTGGATAGAGCGGCAAGTGAGAGAAAGGCTAGAGGATGGAAGAGCGAGGAGGGCAGAAAAGGGAATGAAAGGAGGAAAAGGGACAGCAAGAGGAGTGCAAGAAAAGAGAAGGAAGAGAAAGAAAGGAGAAGAGTGGTAAGAGTAGAGGAGGAGGGAGGCAGACTCAGAACGGGGAGAGCTGAACCGGCTGCAGTCAGTGCAGTCGATGCTGGTCCGCACATGAGCCTCACTGAACTCTTGATGTAATCCCTACATGTTCATGTTAAGCTAGAGCTTTTGAACTGTGGTGTTCAATCCGGGGCTTTCGGATTTTCTTCCACCGGGTGGTATGCAAGGGTGCAGCTCCGGTGGCATTTGTCTCAGTTACCTGAAGCTGCACTCTCCGAAGGAGCGCTCCTTCACCCTGTACCAAGCTATGTATAAGTAAGATCCTTAAACAAACATGTAACATAGTGGGAGAGGTAGCGGACAGGTGCAACAAGCAATGCAGCGAGGATATGGGAGGTGCGACCATAATTATGAAAAATGAAGGGCGGCGGCGGGGAACAAAGTAGTGTACGTGTGATATCCAGCCGGCATCCTTCATTTACACAGTCCGAATCGCACCGTAAAACTCACATTTGTTGCTAAAACTGTAGCCAGGGTATACGCCAAGCCACCAAATACTGCTCTGTGACCCAGAAAAAAATATGACAGTCGGCTCTGATGTGAGAGCATGCGCTGTAAAAATGTGAGGTCTAGCCGAGACCTAAAAATGACTGAAGTGCCAGTGTGCAACCGAGCCTCAGTAACACAACGCTCACAAAGGCAGCTTTAGAACATGCAACTTACAAACGCAGCGGGGTTTTAAGAGCACAGCAGTCAACTGCAGCCGCGTTTCTGAGCTGGCAGAGCACGAGCCACAGCTATCACAGGAACTGCAACCAAGCTCAGAAACTGCAACCAAGCTCAGAAACTGCAACCAAAGTCAGAAACTGCAACCAGAGCTCAGAAACCGCAACCAGAGCTCAGAACCCGCAACCAGAGCTCAGAAACCGCAACCAGAGCTCAGAACCCGCAACCAGAGCTCAGAACCCCCAACCAGAGCTCAGAAACCGCAACCAAAGCTTAGAAACCGTAACCAAAGCTCAGAACCCGTAACCAAAGCTCAGAAACCGCAACCAAGGCTCAGAAACCGCAACCGAGCTTGTAAGCAAATTACAAGTACAAGCAAGTTTGTTATTAGTCATTAGAGACCATCGTGAGCACACCCGTAGCATTCGAGCTTCTGAGGAGACACATCGCTGCACAGAAACCGCAGCCGCACTGTTTATTACAGGAAAGAAATGCGAACGAGGTTCCAAGGCTGCGGCAATGAAACAACAAAAGTGGTCGGAGGTACCCATGGAAAGCTTCGGCCACGCAAGCCCTGGTAAAAGCGTCTAGTCCGGAACGGTATATGGGTTAAATCGAAGTGCACAACTCCCAGCCCAGGGCTCTGAGCTAATACGGGTCACAGTCAAAAATGCCCACAGAACACAAGCCCCAATCTGACTTATAAACAAGCGAACTGCAGCTAGGAGAAGCTTTAAAGCACTTGAAAGTCAAACTGCAGCCACCCAAAGGGCTGCTACGATTGGCTCCGTTTTATCTTGCAGAGGCTACCATGCCCGGGAAGGTTCATTCACTCTTTCGCTTTGATCACAGACGTGCTGATATTCGGGCCCCCATGTCGGGTGCTGGCTCTGGCAGCCGTGCTGCGTCAGGCAGTGCATAATTTGCAGAAACGCCCACCCTCTGGTTTCGTAGAATAATCACAGGAGTTATACCCATAGACCCAACTGAGATTGGGTAAATACTTGTAAATGCGACAATATCTCAGCAGGATATACTGAAATTATTTAAAAAGGTATGTACAAGACATTACAAGGAAAAAGAGAGGAAACTCAAAGTTATTTTTTCAAAAGCGCCAATTGGCGTCATATATTTTGGATAGATCAACAGAGCACAACAAGGTATAAAATACTCTGGCAACCCTCGTGAAAAAAGTGTACAAAGTGCTCGTGTGAAGTGAAACAACGGCGCTAGTGACAACGTGGAAAAAACATCAACAGCCAGCGCAAGGAGGTAATATGTACAATACAAGGTTCATATAACAATTTTCTGAATAGTGAGATTGGTAATTTTTTTCTCTTTTTCAAATGAACCAAGTTCGTGTGCGCCAAGAGCGTTTAGGCTGGTGGGTAATGGTCAACGGCGTTTCGATCCTGCCAATTTGAGGATCATCATCAGGACCTGGGTTGCTTACTTTGGGAGTGCTCTGAAAAGGAAGAATTAACGAATCAGAGCGGCGGTCACGAGACATAAAAGGTGGGGGGGGGGGGAAAAAAGGAGGTGGGGGGTTATTTGGAAAAAAGAGAGTGGGCAAAAATTTGCCAGGAGGGATGAGGCGTGTAAAGAAAGGAGAGTGGGGGGGGGGAAAAAGAGGGGGAAAGGAAAGGGGGTGGGGGAGAAGGGAGAGCAGGGGAAGAAAAGGGCAGGAAAAAGGAAAAGAGAGGCAAGGAGAAAAAGAAAGGGTAGGGGCTGGGAGCCTACCTTGTGCCAGGGGAGAGGGCTGAGTGTACCGCAACAGGTGAATGGAAGGGTGGAGAGCACAGGGAGGAATACTCCCTCGTGAAGCTGAAAATCGAAGGGTGAGAGAAAATTAGAAAGAGGAAGTGTCATTATTGGGGAAGCGGAGGCGGCAAGGAACGATGGACTCACCGGGGCAATTGGGAACTTCGCAGGACGAGCAACCAATGTGGGGCGAAGACCAGGCGGCAGCCTAAGAAAGGGACATAACGTTACCGGCTGTATGGTGGGGATAGGACTGCGAGAGGTGAAATGACTATTAGAAGCATACCTGAGGCTGAGAGAAACCGCAATCGAGGATCTGGTCGCGTGTACGAAACAGCGATCTGCAGTCTGACAGGAGTAAATCCAGGGCGGGAGAGAGGACTAGAGGAGCCAATTACATGTGCACCGTCTAGGTCGATTAGTGACAATGAGACGAGCAACGGAGCTGCCTAAATGAAGACAGACTGGGCGTTGCGCGGAGCCGTCGTTAATTGGCCAGCGCTGCCGGAGGGCGGGGAATGAGTCAGCGTTCAGGTAACTAAGGAGGTGGGAATGCAGTCCGGTTGCTATGGACGCTAAGGGGACGGGAAGGGAGAAAGAAAGGGAAGAGTTGGTGAAGAGAAGCTGGAGAGTGAACCAGCATGGTGATTGAAAGTCGAAAAAGGACAAGGACAGAGGAGGGTCCGAGAAACCAAGACTGGTAAACGGCCAAGGGAGAGGGACAGGGGGGTTAAGGTAGACCACACAACCACCACAATAATGCAAACAAGAATGCAAAAACAAACATATTGGAGATTGATAAATTGATGGAAAACAACAAGAATTAAAATTATGAACTACCAATCAGAGTCAAGGGGCACGGGATAAAGGGGTCAAAGGGGCATCGAACAGTGGATCAGCGAGGGGTGAAAGGTAGTAATTCAGGTAGTATAATGAATGGTACCATTCCACTCATCAATCGTGTTCAAGCCATGGTGTACAGAGTTACAACGAGTTATCCATTTGCATTCACTTTTGTCAAGGAGAGCTTGGAGGTTTCCACCTCTGGGTGGGAGGCGGGGCTGTTCAATAACTTGCCATTTCATGTCCAGGGCATCATGATTTTGTTCCAGATAGTGTGAGACCAACAGTGCTGTGATGGTTTTACAGTTGATTCTGCTCTTGTGTTGGATGATCCTTTTCTTAATCATTTGAGTCGTTTGTCCAATGTAGACTAGATGACAAGGGCATTCGATGGCATAGATCACATTCTGTGAGCGGCAGTTGGTAAAAGTGTTCAGGGTATGTGATTGGTTGTTGAATTTGAATTCTTTGGTGTTGGTTGTTAAATCACAAACACTGCATGATTGACATTTGTAGTGGCCGAGTACGGGTGGTAGACCCCAGCTCGAGGTAATGGTATTGGTTGTGGTCGATTTACTGGGCCAGGTAATGGCATGGACAAGATGGTTCGATAAATTATTGCCCCGTTTATATGAGAAGAGTGGTGGTTCTTGGAAAGATTTATTAGTCCGTAGCAATGTCCAATTACGAGTAATAATCTTTTTAACCTGATTACTACTCGGGCTGAATTGAGAGACAAATGGAATCCTGGAATTGGTTTTCTTTGTTTGAGGTGTAAGTAAGAGATCGCGGTGGCAGTACCATGCCCTCTTACGTGCCCGTGAGACCAATTTTCGTGGGTAACCTCTGTTTGTAAGTTTGTTGCACAGGACTTCCGATTCTCTGAAGTAGTCTCTACGCCACTTACAGTTTCTTCGAATCCGAAGGAATTGTCCGTAGGGTAGCCCATCTTTGAGCCCACGTGGATGATAGCTAGAGTAATGGAGCAGTGTGTTTCTTTCGGTGGGCTTCCTGTATAGTGATGTTCCAATCTGGCCGTCCTCTGCATGTATGGTGAGATCTAGAAAAGGTAAATCATTGGTGGTTTGTTCACATGTGAATTTAAGGTGGGTTTGTGAATTGTTCAACCAATTGACAAAGGAGGATAAGGTAGCGGCACATCCTTTCCAGAATAGCAAGACATCGTCGATGTATCTGCGCCATAAGGTAATTTGATGTCTAAAAGGGTTGATAGGCGAGAGTATAAGTGAAGTTTCAAGTCTGTGAACAAAGAGAATAGCAAAATTCGGGGCAAAACATGCTCCCATCGAAACACCTTTGATCTGTAAATAGAAGTCCTCTTTGTACAGGAAATAATTATTTTCTAGGGCAACCGAAAGAAACACACTGCTCCATTACTCTAGCTATCATCCACGTGGGCTCAAAGATGGGCTACCCTACGGACAATTCCTTTGGATTCGAAGAAACTGTAAGTGGCGTAGAGACTACTTCAGAGAATCGGAAGTCCTGTGCAACAAACTTACAAACAGAGGTTACCCACGAAAATTGGTCTCACGGGCACGTAAGAGGGCATGGTACTGCCACCGCGATCTCTTACTTACACCTCAAACAAAGAAAACCAATTCCAGGATTCCATTTGTCTCTCAATTCAGCCCGAGTAGTAATCAGGTTAAAAAGATTATTACTCGTAATTGGACATTGCTACGGACTAATAAATCTTTCCAAGAACCACCACTCTTCTCATATAAACGGGGCAATAATTTATCGAACCATCTTGTCCATGCCATTACCTGGCCCAGTAAATCGACCACAACCAATACCATTACCTCGAGCTGGGGTCTACCACCCGTACTCGGCCACTACAAATGTCAATCATGCAGTGTTTGTGATTTAACAACCAACACCAAAGAATTCAAATTCAACAACCAATCACATACCCTGAACACTTTTACCAACTGCCGCTCACAGAATGTGATCTATGCCATCGAATGCCCTTGTCATCTAGTCTACATTGGACAAACGACTCAAATGATTAAGAAAAGGATCATCCAACACAAGAGCAGAATCAACTGTAAAACCATCACAGCACCGTTGGTCTCACACTATCTGGAACAAAATCATGATGCCCTGGACATGAAATGGCAAGTTATTGAACAGCCCCGCCTCCCACCCAGAGGTGGAAACCTCCAAGCTCTCCTTGACAAAAGTGAATGCAAATGGATAACTCGTTGTAACTCTGTACACCATGGCTTGAACACGATTGATGAGTGGAATGGTACCATTCATTATACTACCTGAATTACTACCTTTCACCCCTCGCTGATCCACTGTTCGATGCCCCTTTGACCCCTTTATCCCGTGCCCCTTGACTCTGATTGGTAGTTCATAATTTTAATTCTTGTTGTTTTCCATCAATTTATCAATCTCCAATATGTTTGTTTTTGCATTCTTGTTTGCATTATTGTGGTGGTTGCGTGGTCTACCTTAACCCCCCTGTCCCTCTCCCTTGGCCGTTTACCAGTCTTGGTTTCTCGGACCCTCCTCTGTCCTTGTCCTTTTTCGACTTTCAATCACCATGCTGGTTCACTCTCCAGCTTCTCTTCACCAACTCTTCCCTTTCTTTCTCCCTTCCCGTCCCCTTAGCGTCCATAGCAACCGGACTGCATTCCCACCTCCTTAGTTACCTGAACGCTGACTCATTCCCCGCCCTCCGGCAGCGCTGGCCAATTAACGACGGCTCCGCGCAACGCCCAGTCTGTCTTCATTTAGGCAGCTCCGTTGCTCGTCTCATTGTCACTAATCGACCTAGACGGTGCACATGTAATTGGCTCCTCTAGTCCTCTCTCCCGCCCTGGATTTACTCCTGTCAGACTGCAGATCGCTGTTTCGTACACGCGACCAGATCCTCGATTGCGGTTTCTCTCAGCCTCAGGTATGCTTCTAATAGTCATTTCACCTCTCGCAGTCCTATCCCCACCATACAGCCGGTAACGTTATGTCCCTTTCTTAGGCTGCCGCCTGGTCTTCGCCCCACATTGGTTGCTCGTCCTGCGAAGTTCCCAATTGCCCCGGTGAGTCCATCGTTCCTTGCCGCCTCCGCTTCCCCAATAATGACACTTCCTCTTTCTAATTTTCTCTCACCCTTCGATTTTCAGCTTCACGAGGGAGTATTCCTCCCCGTGCTCTCCACCCTTCCATTCACCTGTTGCGGTACACTCAGCCCTCTCCCCTGGCACAAGGTAGGCTCCCAGCCCCTACCCTTTCTTTTTCTCCTTGCCTCTCTTTTCCTTTTTCCTGCCCTTTTCTTCCCCTGCTCTCCCTTCTCCCCCACCCCCTTTCCTTTCCCCCTCTTTTTCCCCCCCCCCCCACTCTCCTTTCTTTACACGCCTCATCCCTCCTGGCAAATTTTTGCCCACTCTCTTTTTTCCAAATAACCCCCCACCTCCTTTTTTTCCCCCCCCCACCTTTTATGTCTCGTGACCGCCGCTCTGATTCGTTAATTCTTCCTTTTCAGAGCACTCCCAAAGTAAGCAACCCAGGTCCTGATGATGATCCTCAAATTGGCAGGATCGAAACGCCGTTGACCATTACCCACCAGCCTAAACGCTCTTGGCGCACACGAACTTGGTTCATTTGAAAAAGAGAAAAAAATTACCAATCTCACTATTCAGAAAATTGTTATATGAACCTTGTATTGTACATATTACCTCCTTGCGCTGGCTGTTGATGTTTTTTCCACGTTGTCACTAGCGCCGTTGTTTCACTTCACACGAGCACTTTGTACACTTTTTTCACGAGGGTTGCCAGAGTATTTTATACCTTGTTGTGCTCTGTTGATCTATCCAAAATATATGACGCCAATTGGCGCTTTTGAAAAAATAACTTTGAGTTTCCTCTCTTTTTCCTTGTAATGTCTTGTACATACCTTTTTAAATAATTTCAGTATATCCTGCTGAGATATTGTCGCATTTACAAACACCCTCTGGTTTCGGCACTCTCCTCCCAGTACGCGCAGCCTGGCTCCGAGCACCCTCATGTATCACTCAAGGGGGCGCAGAGCGCCTCTTCGGGGGAGAGGATGCGAAATACGAGCAGGCCCTGACGAACGGCACTTTGAAACCGTGGTACGCGCTGCAATCAAACCCGGTGAATGGCAGTGTACAGAAACGGGGCGCATCTCTGCACTTCACACGAGCCGTCAAAAGCGGCTGCGAGGGCTTCCAAAATAGGATCTCCGGCTAGAAAAGCGTCACACATAATGCCCCAAATCATTTCAAGAGAAACAAGCACACCACTGCCTTTCACCGAGGTGAAGCAGAAATGCCTCGGAGAAAGGCAGCGGCATTTTCGGATTCGGGGGCGTGTTTTCGGATTCGGGGCGTTTAAAAACGCCCAGCGAAAAGCAACGAAAAAACACGCCCCCGAGTCCGAAAAGGACGGGGCCTGTTCGGAGTGACAAGCCTCTTCTCCAATGGCTGACCAGCATTCAAGAGGCCAGCCAATGGAGAAGAGAAGAGAAGAGGGGCGGGTTCAAGCCCCTCTTCTCAAAGTCATTAAATCTCGCGAGCCGAGACTGCGCAAGCGCAGCCTTCGCTAGCCGAGACCTAAAAAGTGAATGTGAACTGAGACCAAAGTTCAGACTTGGATCAGGAGATTCAGAAGAGCTGGGGACATAAGGAACCACTCAAGGTAAGTAACCAGGAACCCCACGGAGGCTGTGTACAGCCGCGTACTCAATAGAAATCAACAGGAAAGTCACAGTTGCAGTTTTGAAGAAGAAGGACCCTTCCCAGTGGACCCTGAAGAAACCGTGTGGAAGAGACAAGGTTGGAACGTCACCCCACCCGTGGATACCCAGGAACCAGGATACCTACACCAGGGAAGCCGGGTGCATAGGTATGAAATTACTTCTGAAACCGATGTAGACCACAATGGAGGTCTTTAGTAAAGATGCTGCTGGCGAAGACTTTGCAAGAGTCCGGTGGAATCCAAGGGTGGATTCTTAAAGAGAAGAATCTGCAGGCAGAGGGGACAGAGTCTATGCCACTCGGAGGTGATCAGGAGGCACGGAAGAGCAATGCACACCGATGAGGGACGGTTCAAAGGAGTTGACTGTGACCTTGTCACTGCAGCAGTGAGGACCAGGCTACGCTGTGGAAGACCAGGAGTCGTGCAGGAGCTGTCCCACATCGGAAGTCGAGAACCAGGGAGTAGGTGTCCCGCAGGAGCACAACAAGCCGTGGCAGGTGCAACAAGTGTGGAAAACAAAGAAGGAGCAACGTTGGGACCAGCAAGGTCCAAGGGACTCACCATATGCAGGAGAGTCAGCAGAGGAGCCCACAGAAGCAGAAGATCCTCAAGAGGACCCCCAGGCCAAAGGCACAGGAGTTGCAAGAGGACCTCAAACAGCTCACCAAAGATGAAGGCCCACAGTGCAGAGGATGTGCTGAGGATGATGATTTTGGCAGGAAGAGATGCTGGAGGCTGGAGCTTTTTGTAGCCCGAAAATCTATAGAGTGCAGAGACAACAAGCCTTGGCAATGGTAAGTTGACGCAGTGCACACAAGCACAGTTCCTACAGTTCAGACAAAGGATACTGTTCTCAAAATTGCAGAGAGGACAGGTCAGGCCTTGTGGGAGTTGCAGAACCACCATCTGTGTTGCTCAGCCTTTCAAAGTCTATGGGATGTCAGGAGCAGTAGACCGGTCAGCTTTGCCGCGATGCCCACAGATGCAGGGGAGAGACTCCTTCACTCCGAGGGAGATTACTTCGGGTGTCCTTGATGCCCACAAGTCTGTTCAAGATCCTGGAAGAAGCACAGATGATGAAGAAGACTTGCAGAACAGCGAGACGAGGAGTAGCAGGAGTCTTTCATGATGCAGTCTCGGTTGCAGGCAAAGTTCAGGAAAGTCCAACTGTCTGGATGTTCGAAGAGTGAATTGGTTTCAAGCTTGACTCTTGTCTCGTGACGATTCTGAGGACCCGCCCACAGACAAGCTCTTTTATACACTAAGAAAGGGGCCAGGACGACTCAGGGGTCCCTCTCAGAGGAGGGGCTGGACAGAGGGGTGGATACTCCCATGTCCTTTGTCCAGTTTCACACCAGAGTGGGAGTCAAGGACTCCCAGAACTGGTTCCAACTGGAGTATGCAAGGAGAGCACCAAATGTGCCCTTTAAAACAGTCTGGTAGCACTGGCAATCGCCCCTACCCCAGCCCAATACACTAAATCCTCTATGAGAGTGGGTCACACTTCCCTGTTACAGGAAACCTATTGTTATACCATCCCATGCTCAAGATCATCTCTGCAGCGGGAGGACGGAATCGTGCCTGGAGTTGACAGCAGCACTAGCTTGCTGGAAGACCCTGGAAGGCTGTTACCGGGTGTACTGTGGGCTTCCCAGAGGAGCCCTCCAGTGCATGGCATCTTACCTCCAACATTGGTAACGGTGTTGGGATATGATTCGAACATGTTTTATACCAAACAAGCCCAGGTTCGTCACAGCCACTATATAGTTAGCCATTTCATAATGACGGATGGGCACTATATGTATCAAAATGACTGACCACACTTACAAAGCATGAAGAATCGACTCCGGAGTTTGTAGGGGTGTCCTGCTCATGCAGGGGCACCCTCACACTTATAACCCAGCACCCTGCTTTCAAGATTGAACAGCCTGCCTTAGGGGTGACTTATAGATTTTAAGTGTAGTGACCTCAGAAATAAGAAAACATATATCTGTCATAAGCAGTGCCGGATTGGGAACCCAAAGAAGCCATGGCAATTTTGATGCACTAGCCCCCCTGCTGCATTTGTTATTGGGGTCCGATATAACAGCACTACTGCAACACCGGCCCCCAGTAACAAACAAAGCTCCCAACTGCTACAAATTCAGCCCCCCACCCTTCCAGCCTCCCGGGAAAAACACCTGATGCCCGCTGCGGCCAGTCCGGCTCTGGTCATAAGTGGTGCAAGCACCATCGTACACAGGTTGCAATGGCAGACCTGTAGTCACAGTTTGAGTGGTCTCTCATGGGTGGCATAATACATGCTGCAGTCCATCTGAGACCCCTGGTATACCTATGCTCCGGGTACCTCAGTACCAAATACTAGGACTAATAGGGGTGCACCAGTAGCCAATTGTGGGTTTACAGAAGTACTTACCATGTATAATTTAGGGAGGAAGCACAGTGACTGGGGTCCTGATTAGCAGGATCCCAGTCAGACTAGTCAAAAAAACATACTGACATCAGCAAAAAGTGGGGGTAACCATGAAAGCAGATCCTACTTTCCTACAAGCGCCTCCCATGAAACAGCAGTACCACAGACATTGTGTCTTTCTTTTCAACAAAGCTTCAGTCAGCTGGAGCTCTGGAACAATTTAACTATTTATCCTGTGATTAACCTTTTCTTAGTTGCCTGGGAGGTAAAGGGGAGTTAACATCAATCAAACAATTCAATGTACAGTGTAAGCCATTTGGCTACACATTAAGACCAGGAATTAGTAAGTAAAGTTAAATGAGTTTATTACAAATGAATGGCCAAACTGATACATATGAATCCCAAGAACATTATTGTTTTGGCCCTAATGCCAGCACCCTCTGCTGCCTGTCTACCTGCTGCCCTCTGTTTGTGCCTCCTCTGCTCGTTTCCTGCTCTCTTTCGCCTTTTCTGTAAATTTTTCTGCCCTCTGATTTGCCCTCTTCTGCTCTATTTTGCCTTTTTCTGCTTGTCTGCCCTTTGATTTGCTTTCCATTTTTCTGCCCTCTGTTTTACCTTTTCTACTCATTTTTCTGCCCTCTGTTTTGCCCTCTTCTGCTCGGTTTTGCCTTTTATGATTGGTTTTCTGCCCTCTTTTTTTCACTTTTCTGCTCATTTTTCTGCCCTTTGTTTCGCCTTTTCTGCTCACTTGTTTTTCTGTCCTCTGTTTTGCCTTTTTTCAGCTCATTTCTTCCCTCTTACTGCCATTTCTTCAAGGCCTGGCTTTTCAACAGAGACCTTGCAATCCAGAGCCCAGATACCCCTAGGGGGGACAATGCCGCACTCTACAAATGCTGACTGATTAATATTGAAAAGATAGGGGAGAGGAGTTGGCCTAACGGCTAGGGCGGTCGACCTCGAACCTGGGGAGCTGGGTTCGAGTCTCGGCAATGACGCTGAACATCCTGTGAATTCTGGGCAAATCACTTAATCTCCCCGTGCCTACCAAAAATGAATATGTGTCCTCATGTAACGTAACTGGTGCTATGTAAAGCGCTCTGACACCCAATTCGGGTCAAGTTTGCGCTATATAAAACTCTGCAACAAAAAAAAATAGAGGATCACCAAAGAAAAGCTGATACATCTAATGAAATTAAGTCCTAATAGCATGAGGCATATTAGAAATTCAGTTGCAGCAATACAAAAGATAAGAAATAGGACCTGATGATCTAAAGTCACCTAAGCTGATCCTAAACTAATGTTGAGAAAACTAGGGAAACCAGGATGACTTTAGATGTCTTACTGTTCCTTATATGACATGAATAGGAGAATTCACTCAGTTCGTTAGCCGCTCTCGTCCTTGAACTTCTAATTATCGGTCATCCGATAATTAGAAGTTCCGGTAAGGTAGCTCTTCACCCGTGACTCGGCAACTATGACTGCCAGGGTTTGACAAATGGACTTCGGCAAAAACGCTTGAAAACAATAAAGAACAAAGTTGCAAATAAAGCACAGATTTTGACGTTTTCCAAAATTGGTGCTATTGGTGGCAGTTTACAATTGTTCAGAAACGGTTTGTTTTGTCAGTTAAGGACAGAGCTCTCTAAATGTTCTGTGTCCTGAGGAGAACCCTTTAAGAAACGCATCGGGGTTCGAAACATGTGAACAGTTTTGCTTTGGCCAAATAAGTGTTCAAGATTGTGTGTTACCACTTTGGCTCACAACCAATATTTTCCTGTTAAATTATTAGGGTGGGCCCAGTAGGGTCACTATTTAGCCTCTACCTCTGAGAAGATTCACAAACCTTATCTAGCAAGATACTAGACAGGGGTATTAGGATATTACTAAGGTTTAAAACTGTACAGAACCTGACCTATAAATGTTTTGTATGTTATTTTTGGTCTTAATGTTGTTTATGTACTTTGTAATGTGATTTATACGTTATCTATTTTTTGTGATTCCAGTGTATGTTCAAAAATTACGATAGTTTTTCATGTAACAAATCAAAAATTTGTAAATAACTTCATTCAAACAAAACAAAAATTGGAATCAAGATTTAAATAACAATTCACTTTGCGGATCATAGCAATTAGTCTGTGAGATCTCGGAATGAATGTATGGTTGAATGAGGATCAGTATTGGCATTTATATATATTTAGGCAACAGAATCAAGGTAAGAACGCATTTAAAGAGCAATACTTTTGCATTTAAAAAGCAGACACATAGTTTCAGAGGCTGAAATGTTATCCCAAGAGAGAAAAAACAAATACAGCATACAAGTTCTTTGCAGCGTCTTACAAGACCAACCTCCTGGACTTGAGGTGAGTGTGGGGCAGGGTCAAAGGCAGCACCAGGCGCGGGGCTGCCCGCGTAAGCATTATAAAATCTGGAAACGCTGGGCAGATTACAGGGGATTGGAATTGGAGCCCACTCCAGCGTAGGGATTGTGTGGGTTGTAGTCCTTTCCTCCTTTGTCGTGGGAGGGCATGTAACATATGAGTATTGGGCGGCGTGGTGTCTTTTGGACATGTTTCATAGCGAGGGTAGAACTGTAGCTCCGAATATACTTGCTGATTTTGCTGGGTTGGCTGTGCAATGGGGTGGGGGATGTTCTTTGTTATTTTGTTTCATTGGGTTGCAGTTTATATGCATGTCCCTTCTGTATTTCTTTTTTGTTATTTCATGAGAAAACTGTCAAAGTCAGGATTTTGTCCATTGATGCTCCGGAAGTCTCTGGGTTACAGAGCTCCGTTGAATGTGCATTTGACAAATAAAATTTGTTTACAAAAAAAAAAAAGGCAGCACCAGTAGGTCACCTTCAGCAGCAAGATGGCGGCCTGGTGCAGTGGTACAAAACAGCATCTTGTGTCCAATGCAAGTCAATGGGGATCGGTCTTCGTGAACAGAGGCCACAGGGTCGGACTGGGAGGCCAGTCAAGCTCAACTACCAGGAGGGCTCAGGCCTCGTAATGCTCAGGGACGTGGGGACACCTTTGGTCCCCTTCTCCACGGGCCAGTGGTGACGGGTGCAGAGGTGACCTTAGGCGTTGGGTTTTCGTTACCGGGACTGGTAGAGGGGGCCTGCAAACAGAGGTAGCAGGCCGCAGCAGGAAGTCCATAGCGGTGAATCCCAAGGTGGGCTTCGAATCTGGAGGGTCTGGGGACCATGTTGGCACAGTTGGCCAACTTCAGCTTGGGCTAGCTGGCTCAGATGAACTGGTGCTTTCTGGCGTTTTTTTCACAGTTTTAGAGCCTCACAGCTCAGTCTTTGGTACCTGCAAGATGCAGGGGAACAGCTCTGCTGCTTTACAGGGGGTTCCTGAGTCTTTTGAGAAGTACTGGTAGTGCTCCCAGGCTTTGGAGCATCAGCAGTTTGCAGGGGGAGACGACAATGACGCAATTGTCAAGAATAGGCAAACAGGCCGGCAGGGCTGGTGCCAAGTCAGTTGCTTCTTCTGCAGTTCTTGCTTTTGATGCTCTTGGGCCCTTCTTCTTCTGATTGGCAGGATCTGTTTCTCTGGTGCCACTTCTCCCCGAAATACTGAATTTAAGGGCGTTAGGGGAGTGTAGGGTAGTAGCCAGTGGACTACATATGCTTGGGGTTACTATGCCCCCTATATGACCACTTCGGCATAACCCGGTCCCAGATTTCCTAGGTTTGCCATCACCAAAAGTTGCCTCCACTTCAGGGAACCTACCCTAGGAGTGGCACTAGCCTGAGGGTGGATACGACTATCTGACTAGCTAATTTTGCCACCTGTCCAGGTGCCAAAGGGCTCTGGACAAAGGGTGTTGGCTTCCTTTCCTGTGAGCGGAACCAGATTTGCATACCAAAGGCAGCGGGCCCTTTGAAGCTCCACTGCCTTGGGATGCTAATCTGCAGGTCATCCTGACGGAAGGGTTAAAACACTCCCTGCCCAAGCAGAAATGGCTTCTGGCCTCCTGAGAGTAAAGACCCTCACCGTTGTGAGCACACTAGTAGCTGGTAGGTTTTTAGGGGACATCCCTAAGGTGCTTTATGTGTGCAGCTATTACTAAATATGACACTGGCATTGGTGTGGGTTTATTAATATGAGATATTTCATACCAAACATCCCTTTTTTCAGTGAAGCCATCATGTAGCTGGGGAACTCATTTTCACCAGTGTCCAGCACATGCTTTTGAAATGACTTCCCTGATCACTTGTACTGGCAGTAATGGGACTGACCAGCAAATGGGCATATCTGCTCATGCAGTTATACCCTCACATGCAGTCTAGTGCACCTTGCCTTAGGGCAGTAAGGTCTGTGGCAGGGGTGAATTACTTATACGGCATGCAGTGTTACCAGGCATGGTACACAGGCTTGTGTCATGTTGTATTTTCACTTTTGCCTGCACCAAGACACGCAGCCTGCTTTGGCAGTTTGCATGAGCTTGGCGAGGGGTAATTTGCGCTGCAGACCTTCGAGACCCTGTTTCGTACCTCAGGTTCTAGGTACCAGGGGTACCATTTACTAGGGACTTACAGAGGATACTAAAGGTATTGCCAATTGGGAGAAACTATTGAACAGTTTTGGGAGAGAGATCTGGCACTGGGGAGATGGTTAGCAGAAACCCAGTGCACTTTCAGTCAAAATCACATCAAATATCAGGCACAAAGTGGGGGTGACCATGTCAAAAAGGGCACTTTTCGTGGCTCTGCGCACATGCTTCCTGTCCACCTACTGGGGGAGGGGGGCTGGCGTCCTCTGATGTTCTCTCCCGGTGACATGGGAGACCCGGCGTATGTAGTTGAGCAACAGCTCATGGGACACCATTCCCTACATACAATACTATATTCAGCACCGCCGTGCGGGTCGCTGCCATTGGCTACACGGGTGGTGTTTTTGATCTGGAGGAAGGCCTTGCGCCGCATGGGGTGGTGGAACACCTTGACTCGGGGAACCCCCCTCTGGAGCAACAGGCGTTTGCCTCAGCTGGCGGCTCTACAGTGTTTCCGGGGATGGGACGCGATAGGCATTTCAGTCCTTGGGGATGTTATGAGGGGTCGGACGCTCAAATCCTTTCAAGACCTGCAGACAGAATTCCTTATGCCACAATCCCAGTTCTACCGCTACCTTCAATTTTGGCATGCCCTGTCCCCTAGTTTGGAGGGCTTTGAGACGCTGCCGGAATTCAGCCCACTAGAGGTGAAGGTTTTCATGGGTATTCTCACTGACCAGAAAATCTCTCGAATTTACCAATCCCTGGTCACCCATTGCTCCCCTACGCTTCAGAGGCTTTGGAGGGCTTGGGAGGAGGATGTGGGCGCGCTGGAGGAGGAGGATTGGACTGAGGCTTTGGCAGCCCCGCGAGGGGTGGCCATAGTGATGCGACTTCGCCTGGTTCAGTTCAAGTATTTACACAGGGTCTATTTTACCCGAGTGCGCTTGTGGAAGGCGGGGCTGATCGCCTCCCCTGTGTGCCATCGCTGTGGCCGAGAGGAGGGTACATTCATCCACACTGTTTGGCATTGTCCGTCTCTGGAGCGCTTTTGGGGAGGGGTATATTCCTGCCTTTCGGAGGTTCTGGCGTGGGAGCTCCCCCGCATGCCGCAACTGGCCTTACTTCATGTCATGAGGGGAATAGGAGGCAATATTTATAAGCGACACCTTATTCAATTGGGTTTTACACTGGCGAAAAGAGACATTGCCAAGGTATAGAAGGCGCCAAGGGCCCCATCTGTAGCCGCATGGAAGAATGGGCTTGATTTTTGCATGGGGCTAGAACAACCTATTTTTGTAGCTAGGGGGTGCCCACACAAACACTACAAGATTTGGAAACGGTGGGCGGATTATCGGGGCCTGTTGTTAGACCCTCCACCACTGACAGAGGACCATCCGGATGGATGATGCGTATTCATACTCTCGGACTGTGGGGGTGTGCTACAGGGGGGCCAGAGGAGTTTACTCTCTCTGCTGTATTTTTATGTGGTGGTCAGGACATTGTGGATCTAGAGCGATCAGGGGGGTGGAGGGGGTGGGGGGTGTTATTGGTATGTGTTTGGATATTCTGTGTAAAAGTCAAAGTCACCATGATAGAATTGTTGGATTGTGCAGCTGTCGCTGGAGTGCAGAGCTATGCAATATATGTGCAACTTGACAAAATAAAATTTGTTTTAAAAAAAAAAGGGCACTTTTCTACATTCAACAACATTCATAACATTCTTCATCTCAACCTTCTTCTTTTTCTCCTTTGTATTGGATGGTAAATCTCCTCTAACTTGTCGATGAGCAATTGCTATCTTGTCTTTATTCCACCACGTTTCATCCTCTAACTTAACCACACTTTCTCTCGCATCTACCACCTTCTTAGGTATTGAAAATGTGGAATCTCTCTTTGGTATTATTCTGGAGATTTCAATCCTTACATAATCCCCAATATCTTTTGATATTTGTTCAGTGATAGTATCCTTTTCCTGTCTACTACTTCTACCTTGTTTTTAGACACAAGGAACTCTCCAACCAATGGTTTTAACACCTTGGATGCTGATACCCTTCCTCTCAGTAAAACAAAGGTTGACACATTAATGTCTGCATCTGATGTGGTGCGTATAGCAAATAGAAATGTCCTCAACTCCACTATACAATTCAATTCATTAGCCTTAGCTAGTTGCACATTTTCTTTTATAACTCAAATAAATCTCTCGAGACCATTACTCCTGAGATGATAAAAAGAGGTTTTAATGTACTTAATTCCTAAAAACTTATAAAATCTCTGTTAATTGTCCAGAAGTGAATTGAAACCCATTATCTGTTAAAATTTCATCAAGAATCCCTTATTTTGCAAAGGTAGATTCTAAGAATTCTATGACACTTTGACTATTGGGTACCTTCACAAATTTCCCTTCTGGCCAACAACTGTAATAATCTATTATTACATGGAATGCTTCCAGATAATACCATTGGACTATTTATGTCAATCACTAATTAGCCCCATGCCTCGTTAGGTACTTTTATAGCATTAATAGGACTGGGAACTGTTATCTGCGATTTGTCACTTATAGCACAATTCATGCAATCCCTCACGTAAGGTTCCAAGTTCCTATCCAACCCTGGCCACCAAACATTTCTCATATTTTCTCCTGTTCATGGCACGCACACCTATATGCCCCTAAAGAGCTAAAGCCAGCACTTTATTCCTCTTTTCCTCAGGTACCAGTAAGAGAATTAACTTGAGTAAAAAACAATTCACAGTTGATAATTCATCAAAAACGTGTTTGCACCATTCACAAGATTTATTTTCAGTTTTCCATCTTGAACATCCTTGTAGAATCCCATTCATAACCTCATTCACCTCCTTGTTCCAATCACACGTTACCATTCATTCTTCGAACGATAGGGCACTCTCAGAGTGTTAAGTCAAGTCAAAAATACTTTATTTGGCTAATGAAAGCCATAAAAGCACACTGTTAAAACATGTAAACACCTTTAAAAGGACAAACAATACATGAAAAAAGAAAGGATAATATACCTGTCCGATCATCATATTGCATCTGATCTTTTCCAAAGACTAACACATAGTCCTGGAATGCAATCACACCTTCTTTATCTTTAAACAGGCTATTCACCACCCTTTGAAACACAACTGAAGCTGACACACCAGCTCGAAAGGCATGCACCTGAAGTAATGCAAACCTTCCAGGCTTATGAAGGAAGTATAATGGCATGACTCAGGAGACAGGTTGAGCTGGTGGTATGCTGAGGCCATGCTGAGAAAACTGAAAACCTTACCTCCTAAGTTACATCTATGTTATATTAGGAAGAGGGTAACGATCAACTATATGTGATCATTCAAGTCACGAAGAGCCACATATGAATGGATCAATTAGCTTTAAGAGCCAAAACAATTGGAGCTACCCAATCAGACCTCTCTACAGGTTCTATGCCAATCTGACCACATAGTGTATCCAATTCCTTCTTCAGGTCTGGTCGGTAAGGCTAAAGGCACTCTCTGAACTTTATGCACTACTTGTTGTACTCCATCCATTATACTAACTTTATGCATAAAGCCCTTAAATAAACATACATTTTCATGAAAAGGAAGAAGCTACTTAATGTGACCTGTGCACTGATGACAAGATGATGAAACATTTACAATTTGAGCCAAAATATCTATTTCATACTCCTAATTGGAGAATCTCACACTTACAAATATGAAAGATGCCACAATGTTAATGGGTGTAAACTGAGTGCAAGTGGAAAAAGCCAGGGCAATAAGTTAGCAACCAGCAGAAACAGGCTAGGCAAGAACAGGCAAGGCTGAAGCGAGAGGTCAGTGATGGAAAAGATGAGGTAAAAGCAAGGCAGCAACTGCATCAGAGAGATGGTGCTGTATCAGGTGCAGGAATGAAGCTGATGTGATTGGCTAAGTGCACAACAGTGTGCAAAGGCTGGTCATGGACAAGGAGTAGTTTCTTACCTGTAACTCCAGTTCTGTAGTAGGGGTATCTCTGTTATAGTCATAATCTATGAATAGTCCCGCCCATGTGCGGGGACCTCGGAGCAATCAAAATATCTCTTAAGCTGTCCTGCATTTGCAAACCTGCAAAGACACTTAAGAGACAGACAAAATAATACAGCCTAATAACAATATGGCTGCACTGGCCAGCACTTCCTCTGAAGTGAACACAAAAGCAAAAATAATGTTTAAATGTCATTTTTATTCACATCTGACATGTTCCTTTATTGTATCACACTCCCTTCACCAAAATCCCTTTAAACAATAGAGAGGAAGGGGTGGACAGACAAGCCCTATAGGCTGTCATTATGTGTCTGCTAAAAGGATACCGTGCCTTTAAGGAACTCTCCAGAGACCCCCGGTATCCCAGGATGCACAGCCAAAGCAAGTTACTTTCAGTTCTTTTTGAAGGTGTATAACAACAGGCCTGATACTGTCAGTTTACTCCACCGAGGAGGAGGGAGGGTCGCTTATGACTATAACAGAGATACCCCTACTACAGAACTGGAGTTACAGGTAAGAAACTACTCCTTCTGTAGTAGGGGATCTCTGTGTATAGTCATAATCTATGAATAGAATGGCAAGCCCATCCCAACCAATAAACAGCGGTGGAGTAAAAACCGAACACCAACAAGTCACTGTGCAAACAAATTCCTCAGCGAAGCCTGTCCAACCTGCGCATCTGCCCTAGCATCAGAGTCCAGGCAGTAATGCTTTGTAAACGTATGGACCGACTTCCAGGTGGCAGCCTTACAAATGTCAGCGATTGGAACATTCCTAAGCAAAGCTGTAGTCGCTGCTTTGCCCCTAGTCGAATGCGCTGTAGGCTTACCCCCTAACGTCTTATTAGCTTTCTGATAACAGAGCTGAATACAGGACACAATCCGTCTGGAGATGGACTGTTTCGAGGTAGCTAGACCAGTTCTTACCGAACCATAATTTACAAACAGTTGATCCGACCTGCGGATGTCTTTTGTCTTATCTAGATAGAATTTCAACACTCTACGCACATCTAGTGAATGCAGAGACCTCTCCGCCGGAGAGGAGGGATGCTGAAAAAATGTAGGCAAAGTTATCATTTGATTTACATGGAAATCAGATATCACTTTAGGTAAAAAATTAGGATGAGTACGCATTACCACTTTAGAAGCATGGAATACAGTATACGGCTCTTGACAACACAGAGCCTGAATCTCACTTACTCTCCTGGCCGATGTAATGGCCACAAGGAAGGCAGCCTTCCAGGACAAATGCTGCAAAGAAGCCTTATGAATAGGCTCAAAAGGCTCCCTCATTAATCTGGACAACACCACATTCAATTCCCATGGTGGAGAAGGTCGTCTAACAGGGGGAAACACCTTACGCAAACCCTCCAAAAAATCTTTAATCACAGGGATTTGAAAAAATGAGGTTTGGGAAGGGCCCTTTCTATACGCAGTCAAAGCTGCGAGATGAACTTTAATAGACTGAAAGTTCAGCCCAGATTGAGCTAACTGCAGCAGATAAGGCAGAATAACATCTTCTTTACAGGATGTAGGGTCAATGTCCTTTGCCGTGCACCATAAGCAGAATCTCTTCCACTTATAGGCGTAAGAAGTCCTCGTAGACGGTCTCTTCGCCTCTTTCAAGATCTCCATACAGTCCTGAGGTAGGTTCAAGTGTCCATACTGTACTAGCTCAGGAGCCATGCTGCCAAACTCAAGGACGAGAGATTGGGGTGAACCATCTGTCCTCCGAACTTCGTGAGAAGGTCCGGCCGACACGGCAGGTGCCGGAGTGGTAGAACAGACCGGTGAAGAAGGTCGGTGAACCACCATTGCCTCGGCCACTCCGGAGCAATCAGGATCATCCTGGCTCTGGATTGCGACAGCTTGATCAGCACCGCCGGAATCAGGGGAATGGGTGGAAAGGCAAAGAGAAAGCTGATCGACAAGCTGATCCATAGTGCATTCCCCAGCGTCCCTGGTTGGTAGTACCTGGACGCGAAGTCGCGGCATTTGCTGTTTTGAACAGATCGATATCCGGAGTGTACACTCTGCGAAGACGTCTCTTAGCACGTCGTCGTTTAGCACCCGCTCGTGATTTTCTTGAACGAGCCTGCTGAGCGCATCGGCTTGGGCATTCTGCGCTCCCGGCAGATGGGTTGCCGTGATCGTTAGGTTCCTGGCCACCAGCCAATTCCAGATCGTCTGTGCCTCCCGAGACAGCGTGCGTGAACAGGAGCCCCCCTGCTTGTTGAGGTAATACATGGTAGTAGTATTGTCCGTCTGAACTAGCAGGGAGTTCGTCTTGAAGGAGGGATGGAACGCCTTCAGGGCCAAGTGTACTGCTCTGAGTTCCAAAAAGTTGATGTGGTAAGTCATCTCCGTCTGTGACCATATCCCCTAAATCTGAAGAGGGCCCGAATGCGCTCCCCAGCCCTGGAGAGACGCATCGGTCACTATGGTCTGGACCGGAATATCCTTGTGAAAGGGAGTCCCCTTGCAGACATTCTCTGAGGAGCACCACCATTTCAGAGACTGTAGAGCGTGTTGGGACAGATGAATCTTGTCCTCCCAACGCCCCCGCCTCTGGTCCCATTGATCCTTCAGACATTCCTGCAGAGGCCTCATATGCAGACGTGCATTGGGGGTGAGAAAGATGCATGAAGCCATCGACCCCAGTAAAGAGGCCACCGTCCTCACTGCAGGAGAGTGGGCTGAGAGGAGGTGCAGGGCCTTCCAACGGATAGATAAGCGTCTCTCCTCCGAAGGACACACGCTTGCGTTCAAAGTATTGACTGAGGCCCCCAAGTACTGGAGACACTGCACAGGGATCGGCACTGACTTCGTCATGTTGATGTGCAGTCCCAGGCGATGAAGCAAGGCAGCTGTCCTGTTGAAATGACACTGGGCATCCTAGTACGTGGAAGCTTTGATCAGCCAATCGTCCAGGTATGGATACACAAACACTTTGTTCTTCCGCAAGTGTGCCGCCACCACTGCCATGCACTTGGAGAACGTCCTTGGTGCAGACTTCAGACCAAACGGGAGTACTGTATACTGGTAATGGTTGTTGCCTACCAGAAACCTCAGGAACTTGCGATACTTTTGTGCGATCGGCACATGAAAGTAAGCGTCCTGTAGATCTATGGCGCACCTCGATGCAACTGAGGGTAAATCTGATGCAGGGACAACATACAGAACTTTTCTCTGCGGATCCACTTGTTTGCTTGACGCAGATCTAGAATAGGCTTGAACTCGTTCTTGTCCTTTTTTCTGACGCGAAAGAACCTTGAGTAAAGACCTTTTCCTTTTTGCCTCAAAGGAACAGTCTCTATCGCCTTCTTCTTTAACAGAATGTCCGCCTCCCACTGGAGCTCTCGCACCATGTAGGGAGAGCGCACTGGTGGGATCTGTGGAGGCGGGCTGGTGAAACGAAGACTGTACTCATTGCAAACAATATTCAGCACCCACTTGTCCTGAGTTAGTGTTCTCCACTCTGCCAGTGTTGTTGACCAGACTGACGCCCTTGGCCGCGTTGTTTAGAATAACGCCTGCCATAGGAACGGAATGATCTCTTCTGTTCCTTGGGTTTTTCCAACCCCACTGCCTTCAGGGTTTCTGCTTCGGCCTTCATGCGGGCCATTTCCTCATCCGCATGAGACCCGAACAACGTCGTGCCAGAGAAAGGTAAGTTAGCAATCTTTTGCTGCGCTTCAGGCTTCAGAGAGGTAAGTCTCAGCCAGGAATGTCTCCTCATGTGTACTCCATGACAGTACCCATGGGCCGCCAGCAATTACAAATCCCCCGCTGCACTGATGATCTGGTTGGAGACCATCATGCCCTCATTCAACACCTCCTGGAAGTCTTCCCGTTTATCCCTAGGCAGGGAGTCAGCAAACTGTTGCAGGGAGTCCCATAACGATCGGTCATAGCGACCCAGCAGAGCGGAGGCGCTAGCAGCCTTCATAGTCATGGCCGACGTAGAGCACATTCTCCTCCCCAAGGAGTCCATCTTGCGACTCTCCTTATCCGGAGGAGCTGTTGAAGAGGGCGACGTGGAATGTTGTTTCCTAGCCGCAACCACAATGACAGAGTCCGGGGGAGGGTCCACCCTGAGGAACGCCGGGTCCGAATCAGGGGCCCTGTACTTCTTCTGCAACCTTGAAGGAGCAGACTTCACCACGGCTGGTGTCAAGAAGACCTCCATGGCTGGTTCCTCCAGACCTGGAACCAGAGGGAGGAGGGGGCGTGATAGATGCGCCTTGTGTAATGTCTCAAATATCACAGAGGTAGGGGGAACTGGTACTGTCACTGAGATTCCCAATTTTGCCGCCCCTCTCATCAGTACATCTTGGAAAGTGGCAATATCATCCACTGGCGAGATTCTAGTAGGCGGTGTTTCCGATAACGTGGGGGAAAGCCGTCCAGTGCCAGACGAGTCCGTATACCTCGAGCCTCTGGATCGAGATCTATACCTCCGTCGTCCATGCCTTGTGTGAGTGGATGATCTGTGTCTGCTCCGTGACCGCCGGCGAGATCTAGAGCATGATCTCAGTCTGCGTGGGGTCTTAGGAGCCACTGGTAGCCACGGAGAAGGCGGGAGCTGTGGCACCGGAGGTGGTGGTAGCGGAGGTGGCGTAGGTTGCTTAGGAGGCGCCACAGGGAGCAGGGGGTCCGGTGGAGGAGGAGGAAGAGGAGGAGGAGGAGGAGGAGGCGGCGTAGGAGTCTTCTGAGGCCGCGGCTGAGGGGGCAGTGGCCGGGGGTCCATTGGAGGCTCACTCCGTCCATCACCCCTTGCAGGAGAACCCAGACTAGCTCTGTCCGGACTTACGTCCCCCTTTCTCTTCTTTGCGGGTCAACCCCGTGAAGAGGCTGAAGTGAACGAGGGAGAGCGTCCTCCTCTCCTAGATCCACGACTGGAGATCGTAATCACTGAAGAAGTGTTACCAGGTGATCTCGTCCTCGATGTCGAACTGTGCGTCGACCTCGTACGGCTTCTCCTCGCCGTTGAACGCAAACGGCGTCCCCTCGACGTCGAACGGCGTCCCCTGTCTTTCCTCGACGTCGGCGATCTCCTTCGCCTCGACGGCGATCTCCTTCGTCTCGACGGCCTTCGCCGGTGTCTCTGCGTCGATGTCGTCGACGTCGATCCATGAGTCGACGGCGAAGGAGACGAGCGGGCTCGTCTCGACGGCGAGCGGTAGTGTCCGCGGGGCGCAGTACGACGTCGATGGTGTGTCGACGTCGACTGTGAAGTCTTCGACGGCGACCTAGTCCTAGGTCTCGCCGGCCCCTCTCTCGACGTCGAACGTCGAGGACGCCAAGATCCAGAGCCCTGGATCGACGGCGAACACACCGGTGCTGTACCTCTCGCCGTCGCCCTCGACGTCGAACGGGATTTTCCAGCCGGTAGGCGTCATTTCTGCTCCTCTTTCTGCCCGGAGGTCCCTCCAGTGGCTGAAGCATGGGCAGAGGATGGGGAAGGAGATTCTCCATGCCCAGAGGTCCCACCTGTTCTCTGCTTCTCCTGTCCCTGAAGGCGAATCTTCTCTCTGTCCCTCAGGGTCCTCTTGGAGAAGGCCTTCCAGATGTCACATGCAGCGGGGACATGTGAAGATGATAAGCAGAGAATACAGACATCATGTGGGTCCGTCTTGGCCATTTTCATCCCACACTCAGGGCATTTATCAAATAAAGCCATGTTAATTAAAATAGAGTGGGTCAAACTGCACCAAACTACAGGATGCAGCAGAGAAAGGCTCTAGACGTCGAACGAACAAACTTTTATCTTCAAAAAACCAATTTTAGTCCAAAACATCCACCCAAAAGGGTAGAGCTCAATGCTCCCGGGTCCTGCTAGCAGGAGCTGGAAAAAAGAACTGAAAGTAACTTGCTTTGGCTGTGCATCCTGGGATACCGGGGGTCTCTGGAGAGTTCCTTAAAGGCACGGTATCCTTTTAGCAGACACATAATGACAGCCTATAGGGCTTGTCTGTCCACCCCTTCCTCTCTATTGTTTAAAGGGATTTTGGTGAAGGGAGTGTGATACAATAAAGGAACATGTCAGATGTGAATAAAAATGACATTTAAACTTTATTTTGGCTTTTGTGTTCACTTCAGAGGAAGTGCTGGCCAGTGCAGCCATATTGTTATTAGGCTGTATTATTTTGTCTGTCTCTTAAGTGTCTTTGCAGGTTTGCAAATGCAGGACAGCTTAAGAGATATTTTGATTGCTCCGGGGTCCCCGCACATGGGCGGGACTATTCATAGATTATGACTATACACAGAGATCCCCTACTACAGAACTGAGACTGCCTACTTTTCTTTTTCTCTGTTTTATTTGTACCTATCTAGCAGAAGGACTATTAGAAGTCTGTTTACCTCAACAATCTCACTTTTCTTTATGCCTCTAACATGTCTGCAAACTGCCCTGCAGTAACACCAGTCCCGGAAACATGTTGTATAGATATACGCAGGTGTACACAGTGAAATGTAGAGGTTTGACACCCTTGGCCAACAATTGATAGCCTAAATAATCAATGATGGGAGTGTTGAATTTACATTTTTCTCCACTGATCGTCACCCCTCTACTTTTAAAATGGAATGCACCCGATGTAATCTATCATCATGTTGCATCTGATCTTTTCTAAAGACTAATACAAGACTAACACATCGTCCTGGAAGACAGTCACGCCTTCTATATTTTTAAACAGGCTTCTCACCAGCCTTTGAAATATGGCCAAAGCCGACTCTAGCCCGAAGGGCATGTGCCTGAATTGATTTAATCCTTCAGGGGTTATGCAGGAAGTATAATGTCACGACTCAGGATGCAGGTTGATCTGGTAGTATGCTAAGCCCATATCGAGCAAACTGGGAACCTTACCCCCCTTAAGTGTGGATAAAATAGAAGTGATATTTGGAAGAGGGTAACAATCAACCTATGTCAGATCATTGGTGTGGTCTCGCTGCGCAGCAAGATGGCCGCTCTCTGAGTATGCTCTGCCGGCCGAGACTTAATCCTGTCATAATCCGCACATAAAATGACCAACGGTGCTTGAATTTGCGAAATACCTGTGCCTGATGTGATAGAGAGCATGATTTCGGCTTCTTTCTGGCAAATGGGCCACTGAATACTACACCAACAGAGCACTGTGTCAGGCCCGGCGGGACAACTGAGGGCCCAGGGCCGCTGCGGTGTCTGCCTTGGGCAGAGTTGCTGCTGATTCCTGTGGGTGGGGACCCTCGGTCTGCAGCTGCCGGCGATGTGGCCCCCACGAGAGACCCCACCGATATTCCCCTGAGCTGCAGTCTGCATTTGACCAGGACGTTGCTGCTCCGATACCCGTGGCAGAAGGGGCCGCCATCTTGCAGCGAGGAGAGGCGGCGCGGCTGCTCGGGTGGCGCCGCGGTGGAGATCGAGTCAGTTAGGGAAGGCGCGGTGGCCAAAGTTGCCAGGACGGCACCCTGTGGCGGCCGGCGCGCCTCAGTTGAGGAGCCAGTCATTGCGCTGAGAGAAGGTACAAGGGAGGCCGAGAGGATTAGGACATGCCTGCCGTGTACCCCGTGGCAGGCGCTGGCCTCTCCCCTGTGCCGACTCCAGCAGCGTACACCGCAAGGGAGTCTGACTGGTCTTTCTTGATGCGGGCTTGGCTCCCCAGGCCCCATACCAGCTCAAGCCATTAACGCGATCTGGGGACAAATTCGCCGGAGCCCGGGACACGGAGCAAACCAGGACACAATCCCGCTTTGAGCGCTGAATGAACTGGGTTCTGTCAAGCACGGCTGCCCGCTTCGGAAAGGCCATCATAGCCTTCATCAATACCCGGTCTGCACACACATAAGTGCTTTTTTACAGAAGATCCAATAGCAAGACCGGGTGAATGCGGTTACCTCTGCATTAGCTACCCTACCTGTCTGCTGGCTGTGTCGAGGCCCCCTGACTATCAGCCTGGTGGCTACATCCCCATTGTACATATCACCCCCTTTGCCTGTGAACTGCTTTTGTTACCCTCCGCAACTGGTGCCACGAACAAGTGGAAGTGTCCTTTAATCTCAGGGCAGGGATCTCTGTCACTTTCCAAATTGCCGAGGCTGATCTTACTGGTCGCTCTGTACCCTACACGTCGCGCTGTGCAGAGCCTTGGTGTTACAAACCAGAGAGAGGCAAGAACAACATCTGCCCACAGTCATGGGTAAGACTGATGCTAAACAGTCAAAGTTGTCATTTGAAAATAAGAGACTTACACGGCTGGCGGACTCTGGCACTGAGGGGGAAGGCGTCAACCCCTCTACAGCACCTGCGAACGATAGAGATGAGGATCTCCACGCACTCTTGCTGGAAATGAGGTCCAGCCTAAAGATCATCGACAACAAATTAGACGTACTTACCTCACAACTCGACCAGGTCAGGAAAAGGGTAGATACGCATGAATCAAGGCTGGATCAACTCAAAAATCGCTCCTCAGATGCGCATGACTTCCAGGTAGAGGCCAAAGAGCAGCTATTGCAAATGGACAAAGTCTTAACCCCGATAAGAAATGATGATTTGGAAGCCCAGTCAAGACTAAACAACATTCGTATAACGGGCCTTCCGGAAACGACAGCCATTTCCAAAATGGACACCTACGTGGAGGATCTTCTGTGCAACTTGTTCAGGCCTGACCTATCGCCGGTTTTTATCGTTGAGCGGGCCCATCGAACATTAGGGCCTACACTTCCGGTAGGATCCACTCCTCGACCGATTCTGGCCCGTCTGCTGAATTGCAGAGATCGGGATCTTGTTCTGCGCCTGGCCAGGGAACGTGGGACTATTCAACACAAAAGTAGCACCATTGCATTTTTCCAGGACTTCACACCTACAGTCCAAGCAGTGCAGCGAGAATTTATCCTAGTCAAACGCCTGCTCCTGTCAGCAGAGATCCCGTACAGTTTACTGTACCCAGCTAAATTGAAAGTCACACACAATGGCACTGCCCATTTCTTTACCGACTCTAAGTCAGCTATGAAGTTTGCCAGGCATGTGGGCAGAAGAAAACAAACTGCTAAATCCATAGATAATGGGAGCCCTGCTAATGACCTCAGTGATAATGACTGATTGTTTGCAACAGTTGCTGAGCACTATGTTTTCCACAGCCGACTGTTATTGATTCCGCATAGGTCCGGAGACAGAATATACTTATGCATATGCCAAGGTTCTGAAAACTCTGAGCTCCTGCGAGCACCTCAGTGACAATGACTGAACACTGTGTATAACTGATTGCCAATGCATGTTCAGTCCTGAGAGGCCTTTGAATTTATTATGTCTTGGATTTATGTGGGTGAATAGTACTGATATTTAGATACACTGTTGGTATGATTTGATAATTTCTGGGAATCCTGCCGTTGGTTTCCTGTACTGTTCTCGGCCACCCCGCCTCTTGGCAGGGCTGTTTGCTGGTCCACCCACGCCTTCGGGGAGAGTTTCCAAGTTTTGCTTCCAGCCGTTTATCTGGGGCACACTGATTTGTATTTCACTACGGGGGATGTCTTACTCAACCTGATTGAGGGGTTGGTGTGGGCAGGGGGAGGGAGGGCGTTGATATGTTGGGTAAGTTTGTCAGGACAGCTTTTCATACAGAGCTATATGATGCATTGAATCGCAGTCTTCAGACCAGACTAGCATGGCACTCACAAAGATTAGCTGTTTTAAAGATATTGGCACACGGGGCAAACGGGGCACCCTCTGCATTGATCTTCCCAGAACTAGGTACTACATACACACGCCCCAGATGGAGATGACTGACTACAGGTTCTTATCTTGGAACGTCTAGGGCTTAAACGATCAAAGGCAAACCAGACAAGTACACTCTCTCCTATGCAGACATCGTATTGACATTTGTATGATCCAAGAAGCATACTTGAATAGCACATCTCACCTTACATTGCACAACAACTATTGGGATCATACCTTCTTCTCCATTTATTCTCGTTATGCGAGAGAGGTGGCGATAGCGCTTCGGCAAGGGCCAGCCTGGAAAACTGTAGATCCACAGATAGGCCCTGAAGGCCGCTTTGTGATTTTTTGTGGGGTATTGGGACGGGTGGAGGTGATCCATGAGGCAGTTTATGGACCGAAGGTTGATTGCCCTGAATTCTTTTGTACTTTGTGGGCCAAGATACAAATCAGTGGGTGTGACACCATATGGACACATGGGGTTGCCTGGCCTTTCTATGCAATTCTCTTTCTAAAGTTGGGCACTAGCTACACATGCCTCAGGCAAGGATGACTGAATACAGATTCCTAACTTGGAATGTCTGGGGACTAAATGATCGTCGCAAATTCCGATTAGTCCACTCTTACTTAAGCAGGCATCACATCGACATCTGTATGCTCCAAGAGACACACTTCAACAGCACCTCTTCCCTTAAATTACACATCAAACATTGGGGTCACACCTTATCCTCCATCTACTCTAACTATGCGAAAGGGGTGGCGATAGTGATTCAGCAAGGAATTGACTGGAAGACTATAGACTCGCAGATGGACCATGAAGGTCGATTTGTGATTCTTTGCGGGCTCTTGGGGGAGTGAAGATGATAATTGCAGCAGTATATGGACCCAATGTCGACTGCCCCAAATTCTTTCGTAATGTGTGGGCCAAAATGCAAATTACTGGTTGTGACACCATAATATTGGGAGGCGAATTTATTGTGGTGCTAAATGATACTTTGGATAGAAAGGGCAGCGCTCGCGACCTGCACTCCAACTCTAAGGATGCTCTACACACCATACTAGAGGATAGTGCTCTGATCGACATTTGGAGGCTGAGAAACCTGGGGGTGGCAGAGGGAACTTGCATATCAGCACTTCATGGAGCCTGGTTCAGGTTGGATTACTGGTTGGTTTCCCGGGACATTGCGACATGGACCATAGACATCACACATCTCTCCAGAATACTGTCTGACCATGCCCCGTGTCTCCTACAACTAACATTCCCAAATGCACCGCATAAGATGTTTAGCTGGAGACTAGCCCCTACCGCCCTGCTAGACTATGCCTTCAGGGAGGAGATATACAAAAGTATTTTGACACAAATGCTAGGTCGGTCTCCACGCATGCAACGTTATGGGAGGCATTCAAAGTGGTTATTAGGGGGAAATGAATTTCACGTCAACCCGGGATGCTCAAAGCTATCAGAAGCACATTGAAGGCTCTAGAGACTTGCATCAGGGAACTGGATACAACATACTATGCTAGAGGACCCGGCACTCTTACTGTCAATTAAAGAGTTATTCATTGAATTTGATGAGGAGGCCCGTTGGGAGGTACAAATTCTGGGCAAATATACTCTAGCAAGGCAATACAGGGAGGGAGACAGACCTGGAAAAACCCTAGCTAACATCCTCAAAAAACCACAGACAGTCACTTACATATCTGAGATAGCTGGTGAGGATTTAACAGCAGTCAGAGGTCCTCAGGGAGTCATGGACTGCTTTACCAAATTCTATACTAAACTATACACCGCCACTCATCAGACGGTACAGGAGGAGCTTCAATCATTCCTTGAGTCTATCGAATTTCTGTGGCTCAGGAGGGCTCATAGAGAATACTTAGATGAGCCCTTCACATCCCATGATATTCTGCAGGTAATTAGCAGTCTACCTGCGGACAAGGCTCCAGGATCCGACAGCTTGACAACCTGCTTTTATAAGGCATATGCTGACTTACTGGTACCCCAGCTCCTTCCAGTGTTTGAGGAGGCTAAGACGTCTGGAATACTCCCTCCGTCGATGGGAGAGGCGATAATTCAGACTATACCGAAACCTGGTAAACCAAGTCACGAGATAAGATTCTTTTCCTGATAAATATCGAAGCTAAGATATGTGCCAAATTTATGGCTAACAGACTGCAACCTCTGCTCCCTTAAATTGCGAGACCTGATCAATCCGGGTTTATCCTGTGCAGATCCCACAACCTCCGCACATTTTTTACGGTGCTGCATTATTTGACTCCCAAAGTGAAGGCACTAGTGGCATTCCTTGATGCGACTAAAGCATTTGACTCGCTGGAGTGGCCATACCTTTTCACTATCCTAGAAAGAATGGGCATAAGTCCGACCTTTATAGCATTAATAAAGCTGCTTTACACAGCCTCCTCAACTGGACTGTTCATGAATGGACTCATATCAGACCCTTTTTATATATCCCGTGGCACTCGTCAGGGCTGCCCCATTTCCCCTCTCCTCTTTGCTATTGAGATGGAGCCAATAGCTGCTTGGTTACACCAACATCATGCAGCAAGGTGACTGGGATTTAGTACTAGAGGACTTCTTATTTCTTTATACGCGGATGATATGACACTGTACATTTCAGACCCTGAAACTAATCTAAATCCGTTGCTTAGGGAGCTGACCTAATTTGGCATTGATCAGGAAATTTGGAACTTAAACTATGGGCGCGGGATCTCCTGGCTGGAAGAAAAGGCAAAGCTGTGGTCTCGGTTACCACTATCCCTTGCTAGTAGGATAGTCGTAGCCAAAATGGTTGTTTTGCCTAAATTTGTATATCTTTTTGTGAATATCCCAATTCCGCTCACCCGGTCCTTCTTTAACACTATCCGCTGATCTCGATGGTATGGGCCGAGAGGCAGGCGTGCTTCTCCTGGGAGCTGCCTACACTCTTCATCGTGCAGGGAGGACTGGGAGCCCCGGATATCTCCATGCAAACTGATCACATGATTGTATAATTCCATGCAATCCACCGCACCAGTGATTCTGTCTAGTGCCCAGCACAGTTGGAATTTAGATCTAGACAACTTGATCATGGACGAAATCTGGACCTTCTGCTGTAACCAACTCCTAATGCTCTCACCAAACTCCAAGCTGAAACTGATTAATTTAAAATTTTTACATAGGTTTCATAGGAGCCCCTCTCAGCTGCATCGCATGGGGATCAGGCCTGATGAGAGCTGCTGGAGATGTGGTTACGTCCCGCTACTTTCCTCCACATGTCCTGGAGCTGCCCACCTGTGGCGGCCTTTTGGGCGGACATATTTAGCAAATTACAGGAGATCCTGAGGATCTCAAGGGAGCCACAACCGCTCATCGGACTGTTGGGATATGTCAAACACACTAAGCCTGAGAATCATAAATTACACACCATGTTACTTCTGCTTGCCAAACAAAGAGTAGCCATACATTGCGGGGATAGATGGGCTCCCACGAGCAAAGCATTGATAAAAGATGTTACTTTTAGCCATACTCAACTGAGTACCTTTTGGGAGCTAATGCAAATGGCCTCTCGCCCCAACAAAATATGGGGCCCCTTTCTGGATTGGCTGGAAGCAATACAAGCTGGTAGCGCACCCTCCTCTACCCCTGCAGACACTTGGGGTTTACACTAGCAAGGACTGTACAGGTGTGGATGGAGTAGTAGGTGGATACCTTGGAGGGCTATGCCGACCAGATACCTATGAAATGCCCGTCAGTGGGATCCTGTATGAAAATATTCCATGTGCCATAGTGATGCGATGCACCTGTGACCCAGTTCGTGCCTAAGGTTGTAATTTGACTCTGAATGAGAATGTATTGCTTCCTGACTGTTTTGTTATGTTTTGCGGTTAGGCATTCAAACTGTATACTTATCAAACGATATTGATTATATTATGACTTGAAATGCGTCCTGTTGCTTTTCTTGTTTGAAAATGCCAATAAACAAATAAAAAAAAAACATTAAAAAAACCTGATCATTTAAGTCTTGAAGATTCACACACATACGAATAGATGCATTAGCTTTACGAGCCAAAACAATTGAAGCTACCCAGTCAGAACTCTCTATGGATTCTATGATACCCAAACCACATAGTTCATCCAATTCCTTCTTCAGTTCTCGTCATAAGGTTAAAGGCACTCTCCGAACTTTATGCACTTCTGGATGTGGTCAATCCATTATTCTCACTTTATACATAGCCCTTGAATAAACCTACATTTTCTTGGAAATGTAGAAGCTACTTAATGGGGCAGGTGCACTGATGGCAAGATGATAAAAGAATTATATTGTAAGCCAACATATCTATTTCAAACTTCTAATGAAGATCACACACTTGCAAATATGATTTTAAAGACGCCACAATGTTAATGGGTGTAAACTGAGCGTCAGTGGAAAAAAGCCAGGGCAACAGGTCAGCGATCAGCAGGAACAGGAAAGGCATCATGACTGAAGCGAGAGGTCGGTGGCATAAAAGATAAGGTAAAAACAAGGCAGCAATTGCATCCGAGAGATGGTTGTGTATCAGGTGCAGGAATGCAGCTGAGGTGATCGGCTAATTGCATAACAGAGTGCAAGGGCTGGTCATGGACGACTGAGGCTGATGCATATAGGACAGGACAGAGCACGTCTAAAAGTGGCTATTTCAGCAGTGTAATGATGGCATCAGTAAGTGGATGTTCATGAAACACGTAGCTGGCAATGAGGTGGAGCTGAGAGGGCAAGCAGGATAAAGGGAGAGGGAAAGGACACTGCAGCTGTTTAGTGGTGAAAGAACCAGCAGGCAAGACGGACACGAGACGGAGGCCTGGCTGGACATGGCCCTGTGGGTAACAGGAGAGACTTGCAGATTTTTTTTAGGGATGGATTGAGGTACAAGCAGTGTGGTATTGCACAAGGGCACAGCAGTAGGGATGAAATGGGAAACCTTGGGGAAAGGGGAAAAGCAGTGTTAATAGAAAAAATACAAGAGGGTCTAAGAGAAATGAGGCTAACAAGAAATATAAAGCCACCCAAATAATGGACTATAAGGAACATAATTACAGGGTGTCTGAAAATCCTGGGACAGAGGGAAAGTAGGCAATCGGACCATGAGCTAAATGGTAAAAACAGAAGTTTTGCTTGTGTCCTTGGAATACTGGGTTAAAAAGGGTAAAGGTGAAATCAGTAAATTTGCTAAATGGCTTAGTGGGTTAAGGCTTGCTGTTGAAAACTGGTACAATCTGAAGATCACAAGTTCCAGATCCTGGCAACACAGATTCCACTGTTCATCTTTGCGAGGTCGATGAATGGAGTACTCAAATTGAACAGTAGTAACATCTAGTTTTGAAAGCACTATAAATAGAAGTGTGGGATGAACGTTATATTAAAAATGCTATTGGTTGTTGATGGATTGATGAAAAAAGAGGTCTGGTATAGGGCGATGGTAGAGTGTTATCAGATAAAATAGGAAATTTCTGTTAAGGGAAAACAGCACTGTCAAAGACAGGCAAAAATACCTGAGAAGGGATGTCAATTAAGCTCTTTGAGGTCACGGATAACTTGTTTGCAGTGCTCTACAAAACACCCTAAATAAAAATAAATACTGAGGGCAGGTGATTGTGCCATGGGAAAAAGAACAATAACTGAACCTGTAGTAAGATTGGACATCTATTTTTCTCCCTGAATATTTTATGAGCACAAGACAAGAGGTATTAAGGGAAGTAATATCATAAGAAATACAGATACCATTGTCTTTAAAAAACGGTTGACAAGAATTGATCAGGGGGCAGCCCTTAGATCCATTCTTTTCCAGGAAACATACAGTGCACTATGCCTTATTACGAAATATTATCACATGGACAATTGACTAAAACTCTCAACCAATCATAGCAGTGGAAAAACGTTACTTGGGGTATACCATATTTAATCTAAAGCTTGATAATATACATCTTTGTTGACTACTAGTGATCAAGGCTAGATACGACTAAAAGCCCGCTTGTACTGAAAGGGTCGAGCATGCCAAGTAACTCATTTTATGTCTGGCTAAAGACTGTGTCTCCACTTTGAAATACTGAAGGCACGGGTGCCTGAGTTCTACCTCACTAAACTGAGGCAAGGATTCCAGGCTATCGAAAAATTGCGGTCTTTCGAGCTTATCAGACACGATCTTAATATTCCTCAGCCAAGATAGATGGCCGGCCCAGTCAAGTCATGTTTCTTCAGCTATGGCTCTGATTTTATTGAAATGCTTGCCACAAAAGAAAGGGTTGTAGCCTTATGAGATCTACAACATGGGTCATCCCCAATTAAGTGTAGCATTTAGTGGACATGCAACTGGTAGGAACTGATGGAAATCTTCTTCGCTATGCATTGTCTGACATCTGCAGCTTGTTCACATTAACATGTTGCATATCCACACTATATAAATTGCTACGGAAATACACTTAGCTCAGTATATTGTACAAAGTTCCTTCCTATGTTCAAGCCCAAGCTAGAAGAAAAGGCAAAGAGTGCAGATGTAGCCTTTGTAAATTTTTCAATTAATTAATTGAGCTATTGTTTCAATGTACTGGCTCAGTTAAATATTATTGGCAGGTAAAAAAAATTAGTTTGTCTGATTTAACTGAAAATCACTGCCACTAAAGCGGTGAGCTGCACATGTAGTGGCCTGGCAAATAATGACAAGTGACTTACACAAATTAACCTGAGTCCAGATCTCCCAAATAAGTAACAAAATATGTGTTGAATAGTCTCGGGCTTTGGGAGTGCGGGTCATAAGGACAGAATCATCTGCATATATAATGGCGGGGATGGGCTGATGGCCAATCTGGGGTATGCCTTCACAAACACCTTTTGTAAGTTGTTGCTACCAATGCCTCATGCCCTGACTATTTGGAATGTCGAAATATTCCTTGTCAATACTGAAACTCACCCTGGCAGATGACCCAGAGTAGATGTCCTTAGTTTTGTTCAAGATTGAAACGCCCACTCCCATATCCTCCATCTAGTGCCACATGTGAAACGCAGTGAAAAGTACTCAGTAGGCCCATAAATGTTAAATAAATTGGCCCTTTTTTGTTACCCTGTACTTACTGATCCTCAATGCCTCTCCAGAATCAATATTGGATGTCTGCCAAAATATGACGTTTCTCTGCGCCCACCCCTCTAAGCTGCCTAGATTCTCCTCTAAACCTTGACCGTAGCAGCTAGGGTCACTGTGGTTACCTTTATTTTGTATGATTAATAACTCAGACCTGGTGTCCAAGTTTCCTGGTTCACAAATGGTCTCAAAAGCATTAAAGAGGACCCCAGAGCTCAACACTGACCTTGAAGAGATTTGACAGAAACCCATCCTGGAGCCTTAGCACTGGGATGTTTAACAATTGCATCAGCCACAAGACTCTACGATCTAACCGGCATTAAGAGGGGGTAAGAACAACAATGCTGATTTCCCCGATTACCAAACCTCATGTTTTTCGAAAGCCACATTCAACACAGCATGAGCCTTAGTACAAGTATCATCAAACCAACCTCTAGGCTGTATGCCCCTCCCAGTGGGAAACCTCGAAGGTTCTTCCTTTTCATATCTTGATATTTTAACAAATGTTAATTTAATACCCCTTTCTTTAGCATTCTCATCTAAACAGATATCAATATTGCATTTGTTGGCCCGAACTAATTAACAGAGAAACATTTCTGGGCTATCCCTGTCCTACATAATGATTGAGTCATTATTACTAATCAACTTGAGCTTATTGATGACTTATTGGTGCATAATCTGTGCCCCCCCCCGTAAAATAGGATTTAACTCTACACTTTGTGAGAGCTGGTCACTTAAACATTTTCCATGGATGTTAATGTTCTGGCCATAATAACTTAAATTGTCTGACACCAAAATTAAATCTATAGTGCTCCCCCCCCCTCTTCCTTTGTAGGTTTTGGTAAATGGGACTATAGGTCCACTCACTTCATTAGCATATAAAATATTGTGCTTGACTAAAAACTGTTTAATCATGCTTCAATAGCCCTCAATTATAACACAACGTTGCCCATTATTCTGTGCATCTCAAAACTCACATATTTCTTTAGCTGGAAATTGTCATAAATGTGTGTTAAGATCTCCTCTCCAAAGCAGCTTAAATTCATGGTCCTCCTTGTGTTGTAATGAATGTATATCTTTATTCAGGCTATATAAAACATCGTTTCTCTGAGCTAAAATCATTATTATGAACAATGGCAAACACAACGCAGGTGCCCCTAGCATTCTCTAAACCCAATATTTGATGATAGGGGTCACCAACCAGGTATTTGTAAACATGCCCCTGTACCAGGGTAGATATATGAAGCAACAGCCCTCTTTTGGCTCAGCCTGAATTTGAAGTACTGCAGGCAAATGAAAAGTAATATATACCCATTAAAATGAGAGGGTTTTATGACCCACCTCTTCTGAAATCAGAGGTTCACATACCCTGTAAATAAATTTCACCAGTGTTCACTAGTAATTTTATTTTTCAAGCGCTCCGCATTGCAGTAAAGAAAACCCAACTTGGCCTGAAAATTGCCAGTGGGGTTCCCGCCACTATCTTACAGATTGTGTCAATCCCTTCTATAAAAACAAGCCACTGGGGTAGACATATTATGATTGACTAAGGATGCCCTCCTTGGTGCAATGGTACTTCTCTCTAGCACTGAGATTAATAGTGGAGACATGTCGGGGACCATCCCACAAGCCAAACCCAGTCCCGGCACTGCATTCACGTTGCGGGTGTCAATTGTGTCATAGGCCGAAAAAGTCATTCTGGGCAATCAGACGCACACTTAGACAAGAAAAGCAATTTGCTGCGTGAAAGAAGGATTGATCCCCTTGTAATTTGGAATGCAATCCTGAGATTTGGAAAGGAAGCACAATGGGACCACAGTGATCTCCGAGGGTATTACGACTAAAGAATTTAGCCTTCTTAAGACCAACACTACCAAATTAACAGATCTAAAGTGTCAACCTACACAGTCCCCCAGACACGATTTTTCCTTATTCCACACCCAGTCAACACGCTGCACCATTAGAATGTCATTATATAGATCACTAGAATGCCCCACCTTTTGCCCCAGCCAGTGCAAAGCCTTGTTCTTGAGGTCAGTCCAGTTCCCTCTATAACCTTGGACAAGAAGCGTGACTCTCCTTAGGGCTAGTACATAGGAAGTAGCCATGGAAGGAAGATCCAAGTGGTTCAAGTGACTTCTATTTGAAGTCACAGATACACCAGAGTCAATTGAGATTGGCCTTGGATAAGACACTTCCTTAAAGTTGTTTCTCTGCTCTTCTTCCCCCCCCCCAAGCCCCCCCCCCCCCCACGGCTCATTCTCCCGAACTGAGACCGAAAGGTCCTGAGCTACCAACCTAGATGATATATTCTTTTGAGTGCCTTTCTGCCAACAAGATGTATCCCTAGTAACAGACCCCAAGTTTGCATTAAGGGGGGGCAAGAGGCACCTGCTGCAGATTTTTAACAGCACCTAAACAGGATGTAACTTGGGTTTATAAAGCAGTCGGGCAAATACTTAATTTGTCTATAAGTTATCTTAGCCATGCTTCTAGAGCCTCAAGCATTGCTTCCAGATGCCCCTTTTGCAGGGCCAATAAGTCAGCATTCAAAATGGTACCTGCTCTCTCCCTTTCATTCAAACCTTGGGTCTAGTCAATGGAAGTAATAGTATGGGGTCAAGGGGCCCTTAATGCTGCCAGTCTTTAGTTTCTTAAAGGGGATTGGGTTGCCAGACAGAGCAGGTGATGGCTGCGATTGAGAGAGGCTTGCTGATAACGCATGAAATCCCTCTTTCATGTCTTTAATGCCCTCCCCAATTGGCCTTCGGACCATTAGAGGTAGCAGACAAAACTTCTGCATCCTGGAACACAGTATTAACATTAGTGTCATGGCCGGTGGCTTCGGTTCTTGCCTCCCTGTTGCTGATCTGTTTATTTAACACCTCCATCGCTCCAGATAAAAGTTATGCTAAAGTGTTAGTCTTAGAACCTGATTTTTCAGTGGCGGGGGTTGTCAGTTTCCCTTAGCCCATTTTTCTTAAAGTACCAGAGTAAAGTGCGAAGAGTACTGGACAAGCCCAACATCCTCTGGGCTCTAACAGGCACAAACAGGTCCACTCTTGGCCCAGTCTTCGCCTGGGCACATCCTGTGAGCACCTTGCCCCCTTCACCTGACAGCAGGAACTTCTGGGATTCGGAGTCCAGCAGCCCACTCAGCACCAACAGCGCAGGAGGAGTGAATGGTGCTCTATGTAGCGTATTGGTGCCACACCTCCTACACCTGATAGGAAGGAATTGCGGCCTTAGGAGTCCAGCAGCCAACACAGCAGGAGTAAAAATGGGGCACTATGTAGTGCGTTGGTGCAACTTCTCCTCCATCTGACAGGAGGGAATTCTGGCCTTCTGAGTACAGCAGCACACACAGCACATCCAGCATCCGGTGTACTATAGTCTGATAATTCAAAGAAGATGAAACTTTCTAACTCAATACATTCAGTATTCCTGCAAAGTAGGACACAAACTCAGACCTGGCTACACCAGTCTGATAACAATACCCAAATAAAAAGGAAAGCAGCACAGGTGAAAAAGAGTGAGAGCTCGGGGAGCACGTTTGTGGAATTCCTTGTTTATATTTTTTCAAGTCCTTCTCTATACACCTCCTATAAAATACAAAACTATCATAAGACACCCATAGCCTGTAAGCAGAATTCACTTTTCATTGGTACAGGACCCCACACCCTGCATTTGTCAACAAGCTCCCTGACTTGTCTAGCTTGAAGGTGAAATCCTGACTGTGGCAACATAAATAAACTAAATCTTTCTCACCTGTGTTAAAACCGTCATTTATTTCTATTTCTTGGCTGTCCAGAAGATTCATTTGATATTGATGTCCCTCTCTATTAAGCCTGGACAGCACTTCAGGATGAGCAATCCTATCACCTGTTGAAAAAGCAGACAGAAATTCACAATTCACAGAATGGCATGACATTATTTTGCATTTACCTTCAGTCTAGAACCCCGCCTTTAACTTCCAATTTAATACAACACATCTTCTCTTTCAATATCTTTGTGGTATGCAATGCTTAAAATATAAAATTCATAAGAATGACTGTATACTACAGCAATATTTAGTGATACAGTAAGCACAACTAAGTACCTTGGACCCATGCTGTTCTTCTGTGAAAGATATGCAGCATCTTGGCTGCTCCTTCAGGATCTACATAAAAGATAGCTAGATGCTGGCCAAGCTTAGATATTCAATTGAAGCAGGGTTTGTTAAATCACTGATTCAGGACACCCTTGTGGTAGACTAACGTTGTGTCTCCCAGCAGAGCACAATCAATCACTTTGAAATCATAACTTAGATATGTTGAAAATAAAGACAATCGGCTCACACCACTATAGGCTTAGGAGCACTTCATGGAAATAAAAGAAAAATATAACATTCTTGAATTAAACGATTTTGGTATAATATTTTTAGTACAATAGAGAAGAAACCTTATTTTGTTTAAATAGTCTTTCTTCTAAGTGCATTTGTGTACAATGTTGGCCATCTTTCCCAAATGCATATCTTCAGCTCTTGCTACCTGTTACTCCTCTTTATTTCTGTTACTACATCTTTTGTTTTTCCCATTAATTCATGCTGTCCTTCCTTTCTGGTCTCTTTCCACTTCAAAAAGGGTGCAAATCTCTAACTCTCAAATCCTATTCGTTGTGGAATACCTCTTTATTCCAATTCGAGTCATAACATTTATTCGGTTAGTTCAAAACAGCCATACAAATGCTAAAATATGTGAACCATTTGGACAATTAAAACAATTTACTAAAGGAAGAGTCATCATCATCATCATCAAGTCTTTATTATCGATTATATTCATCATAAAAGACAATACAATAAAAAGGAATGTTCCATACAATAAAAAAGGAAGACATTTCAATGATAAAAACTAAACAAAAGCAGTGAAAGATACAGTGCTGGGTACCAATTCTGTCCTGTTTCTAATAATCCAGGCCCAACCCAGAAATTTGGCCACAGCAATTACAATACAATTACTAGTGTCGGATCTTAATATTCTTAACGCCACAAGCCCCACTCTGGTACCCAAATTTCGACATATGGGTTTGAGCCATTTTGTTCAGGGGGCTGCGTAGGCCGGGCAAACAAAAAATATGTGACCAACAGATTCAACACAATCTGAGCACCAGCGGCAGGAATCGCTCACCTCTCCCTTCCAACTTTTGGTGAACAGTTTAGTAGGTAGGGTACCAACCCTAAATTGATTGTAAAGTTTCCTGTCGCTGGGCCTACAAATGGTGTCCCAATAATCTTCCAAATATGGGACATCTTTTTGCTCAAGAAACCTGCCCGTCAATGATTCTGCTGATATATGCGAAAACTGCTTCTGTTGGACCAGGGACCAGTAAAGACCTTTAAATAGTTGTTTAGATGGGAAGGGGCTATTAGCGGGGTCGGACCATAAGTTTCCCAATCCCATAGATTCTAGTAACGAACCAACTTGTTTAAACCAAACTATATTGCCAGAACCCAATATGGAACGAACATCCAAAAATGCCTTCGCATATGGGGCTAGTTCCGGAGTGGTCCATAGTCTTCTCCAGAAGGCCAAAGGTTTAAACCGGGCAACATCGTCAAAAGAGCGACATCCAAGATCCAATAAAAGTGGTTTCATTGGGCTTGAGATGGGAAGGCCAGTGAGATTCCTCAGGAATTTGTTTTGCGCCTTGACCAAAAGCGAAAGATCCGCAAAACCCCAGAGTTCTGCACCATAGATAATCACAGAGCTGATCCTGAAGTTATAAATCTTAATGGCGGGGCCTCTCCTTTTTATCTGGGACTGTTTTAGCTCTTTTACCAAACACCCGGAAAGCTGGGCAAATTTGAGAGATAGAATATCAATTTGCGGTTTCCAGCTCAGTTTATTCTCAAGAGCGACCCCCAGATAGGTCATAACGTTTGTACATTCGAGTGTTTCTTGGTTCATTGTAACATGACCCGCCAAGCTTCTTCCTTTATTAAAAACCATATACTTGGTTTTGGAGACATTAACTTGCAGGTCATGGTCGAGGCAGAATTTATCAAATTCATTCAGGGCCCTCTGTAACCCCATCTGGGTCTGTGACAGTAGGAGGGTGTCATCAGCAAACATGAGCAGTGGGATCTTAGTTCCACCCAAAGAGGGGGCGTCAGTTGAAATAGATAAAAAATACTGCACAACTCTATTAATGAATAACAAAAAGAGAGTTGGCGCTAGGACGCACCCTTGCCTGACACCCCTATTTACTTTAAATTGGTCAGAGACATGTCCTTGTTTCCCCCAACGAACTTGAGCAAAATTATCTTCGTGAAGCCTAATGACGATGTTCAAAAGTTCAATTGGCATCCCTAAGCCAGCTAACACCTCCCATAATTTGGTCCTTGGAACTAGGTCAAAGGCTGATCGAAGGTCAACGAAAGCGGCGTGTAAAGTCCCGCCGCAGAGGTAAACCGTTTTCCAAACGATCAGTTGAAACCTAAAGACCTGGTCAATGGTACTAACGCTTGGTCTGAACCCGGCCTGCAACGGTGAAATAATGTCCTCCTGCTCAATCCAAGACTGGATTCTTGCCAAAATCATCCTAGCAATGATTTTTTGAATCGAGTCAATTAAGCTGATCGGGCGATAATTCCCAAGGCACGAGCGATCACCCTTCTTAAAGATGGGCAATATCTCGGCACCTTTCCATGATTCGGGAATAGCCGCCCCCTTAGCTAGAGCAGTAGCCAAGAATGCTATATATGGCACCCAGTTGCTAAAATCTGATTTAAAAAGGTCCGCCGGGACACAATCGATGCCCGGGGCCTTACCACTGGGGATCTTGCTTAAAGCCATCTCGACTTCTTTACAGTCAAACGAGAAATTTTGAAGGAAGGACATATCTCGGGGGATTAATGAATTAGTCTCAACAGCCGAGTTGGTGTCGGAAAACTGCGACTCAAAATGCAACACCCAGATTTCCGGGGGGACATGATTTGAGGGGATCTGCGAGCTCATAGAGTTGCCCCACTTCACAATATGCCAGAACTTGGTCAGATTTTTTTCCTTACTGGCGACCAGAAGATCACGCCAGTGTTCGTTGTCCCAGTCTTGTTTTGCCAACACTTTGGCCTTCCTGTAATTACTCCTGGTGGAACGGATATTATCCAAATTTTTGGATTTAATAGCAATTTTTAATTTGCCATAAAATTCACGGCACACTTTATTATACCAGTGACTACGCTTGGGTAGGGTAGGTTTTTGTACCTTACCCGGTTTAGAAAAAAGAGCCTTGAGACCCAAAAACAAATTTTCGTGGATACGCATGGTCTCCCCAATGACAGCTTCGTGGGTTTGGAGGGTGGAAAAAGCTTCCAGCGCGCCTGAGACTTTCGAGCTAATTTCAGAGAGTACAGCGCTATCAATGGCAACCCTATCCCAACAAACTCTCCGAAGATTGTTAGTTAGGAGGGCGTCTGCAGTAACAGACTTGGTAGGATCGTTTCTGCTAACTGCACTAAGCAAGAGGCTCAGTACTAGGGGATTGTGGTCACTCTCGGGGCGATCCAAAACCACCATGTCGTTTAGGGTGGACCAAAACTCCACTTTAACAAGGGCGTAGTCAATTCTGCTACGCCGACGACCATCGGCAAAAGTGTCGCAGCCATTTTTATCGGAGTTGGTCCGCCCATTAGCTGCCCTAAAGCCCCGCCCCATACACAGACTCATCCACTGAATGGCGGATTCTGTCCACTTCTTGATTGGTGGAAGGTCAAGGGGGGGCGGATATTCCAGTTAACATCCACTTCCATGGTGAGCGAATCCCAGGCTGTGTTCAGAGGTTCAAAACAACAGTTCAAATCCCCCGCAGTTATCACATTAATATTGGGGTTAGCTGCTTCCAGGAACCCATCTAATTTTAGGAAGGTGTTGGAACCTCTCCCGCCTGGTAGGCCCCTGTTGTAGACATTTATAATCATGATATCAGGGTCATCATTATAAAGTAACAAAATTATCAAAAGGTCTGGACTATCAATAACCAGTTCGGAAAGACTGTACTTGAGGGATTGCCTGACCCAGATACAGAGACCACCCGAGGCACGACCCCTAGTCCCGCTTAGGGCCCCTTTATAAAAGTTAATGAAGCCAGGGAAATATACTGGGTCCACTGTCCAAGTTTCCAGGAACACCAGTATATCATAATTTTCTACCCATGTGCACCACTCTTCTATTACAATTTTACTCCTTAGGCCAGCAATGTTCCACGAAACCAGAGTAAGGAGAGGGGGTTTGTCAATAACAACTGATATTTGGGCCTGGAACGAAACCAAAAGAGCAGGCTGAATCACAGATATGCCTGCAAAGATTTTAATCTGTCACTGCCAGGCATGCAAGAATGTAGTGCCAACTCTCGATGTGTAGGTAGGGGGCTTACAAAATTTATACCCTGAGAGTTTACGGGACAATCCAGGACTAACAGAGGGGTGTCAAGAATGTCAGGGAGCATATGGGGGCAGTGCATGCAGTATTAAGACACTTGCCTTCATTGCACATGGGCCTCTCCGTGGAACTGCTACTAGTTACATTCCCCGGGCAAACAAAGCTACCAGGGCCAATTACAAAACCACTCACACAGCCCTGATTAGGATTGGTATTAGTTAGTCAGTCTACCCCTTCCATGTTATTCAACGGGGCAAAGTGATTGAACAATGGTAAATTGAAGTCCATTCTGGGTGGACAGCGATGGCCTCTATTAACCTTTTCCCATCCAGCTGGTGGGTTATAGCGCATTTCACAAGGGGCAAAGGGAAAGAAAAAACTCAGATCCACGGTAAGTATGCCACTAGAGCTCATGTTATTAGAATTACGGCAAATATGCCTCACAACTCTAGGGTCCCTGAAATTTATGACTATGCAGTCACCCTCTACATTCTTGGGTTTGAGGCCTAGCCAACTCACCCTTCGTACGAACAAAATTTCAGCACGAAGGCCAGGAGGCAGAGGCCTGTTACCGTTAAGCCAATGAATCACCTTGTTCTTGAGCTCACTATGGGATTCTATCTTGCTCTGAGAAATCTCTGGAACACCAGCCAAAATAACGGTATAGGGCAGTGACTCGGTTGGGAGATTGATACAGGGGCGTTTAAAAAACAAACCATCACGCTTGGACTCAGATTGCCCTACAATATTATTGACCACATTATTAGGAACTTTTATGGCCAACTGGTTGGTCCTGCGATCACCAAGAGAGGAATGGACAGCTACCCCTACAGGGTCCAGAGTAGGTATGTTAACGGGGGTTCTTTGTGCAGGGGGATTGGGAGGATTACTAACCATAATGGAGGAATCAGTGCCAGTTGAAATAGTTTTAGCATTAACGGCCAAGCCTGTTGATGGTGAAATGTTAGGGGTTGGCAAAATTACTGAAGTTTTATCCAAAAGAGTCTTGTTTACAATCACATGTGTTTCCAGTTTCTCAATGGAGACCAGAAGTTGCTTGAGTCTCTCGTAAATCGGTAATAAGAGAGATTTTAGCATTTGTTCAATGGACTCCAGAATACCGTTGGATGGTAAATTATCACCAGGCTGGCAGGAAGGAATATTATTATGCACAGGACTGGGAATGGTTTGGGGAATACTACAGGATAACGATTGGTCGAACGTTTTAGGTGGAATAGCTGCTTTAGGAATTTTAGGCACTTTAGCACGTCTACCCTTAGTAAGCACACCCGCACGTTTTCTTTTCCCTTTGGTGGGCTGGGGGATACTTCCATTAACCACATTGACATAGGAAGGTGGTGCAATGGGAAGCGAGGGAAGATTAAGGCAAGGTTGTACAACAGAAGGTCTTGGCTCTAGAATAGATATACTGTCGGGGGTAGTATCCAAAGCACTAAGATTTATCGTATCCAACCCCCCAGACGCTGTGCTGTGTACCAAAGCTTTTTCTAGTGTAGACGGCCTGGGCTCTGGGGAAGGAACGGTCATTATTTTACCAAGAGACGATCTCTTGGCTGTTTGATCCAGGGACAATCTTTTTTCCGTTAGGATAATTTCGTGTTCAAGGACACGCACTGCTCTAGTAATGAAATTATCAAGAGTCCCAGTAACGGTGCCCCCAATACAGTCCTGAGCAATCTTCCTTCCTGACCTTAGTGAAGTCATCATCAATCGAAGCTTGAACTAAGGCAGTGGAAGCAATAGCGACAATAAAATGAAATGACCGGGGCCCCTAACCACACAACACGATACAGAAACTAACTCACAGTTAACATTGACACTGTGCTAAAAACAATAAAGCACTGACGACTAAGCATCGAGTGGACAAATAAGGCACAATGGAATATCAATGAAGACAAGCTCTGGGGAGTGAATCTGGAATAACAGAAGTTAGAGCGGGGGCCCGGCCCGGCCACTACTGGCCACGAACGGCCACAAACGGGCCCGTACCTTTGCCCGGCCATCGCCCCGGACTGCGCCCCGCACGCGTCCCGCTACGCGAAGGTGTGCGTGACTTATATGGACGTATGGAGAAGGCGGAGCTGGGAAGAGGACCCAGGTGCGGCGAGCAATGGTCCGGCAAAGCACACTGGTCCTCGCAGTCCCAACAGCGATTGCACCCCCGTAACAAAGTCGCGCCTTCAAATATGGTGAATCAGCTCCTCCAAGGCAGTTGCAGGATAAGAAAGTTTAAAAAAACAATGTCCTCGCCTGCGAGCGGCTCCCGCGAAGCGGGGGCCGCGAGGCGTTATGTAGCCGGGAGAGGCGGAGCCGGGAAGAGGACCCAGGTGCGGCGAGCAATGGTTCGGCAAAGCACACTGGTCCTCGCAGTCCCAACAGCGATTGCACCCCCGTAACAAAGTCGCGCCTTCAAATATGGTCAATCAGCTCCTCCAAGGCAGTTGCAGGATAAGAAAGTTTAAAAAACCAATGTCCTCGCCTGCGAGCGTCTCCCGCGAAGCGGGGGCCGCGAGGCGTTATGTAGCCGGGAGAGGCGGAGCCGGGAAGAGGACCCAGGTGCGGCGAGCAATGGTCCGGCAAAGCACACTGGTCCTCGCAGTCCCAACAGCGATTGCACCCCCGTAACAAAGTCGCGCCTTCAAATATGGTCAATCAGCTCCTCCAAGGCAGTTGCAGGATAAGAAAGTTTAAAAAACCAATGTCCTCGCCTGAAGGAAGAGTCAATATATGCTAGCCCACATATTTGTGAAACGTTACCTAGGTTTAGACAATCAAGGATGATTGATTTGGTAAAGCTGGTTTCCTCTTCTACCCATCTGGAGAACCATAATAGCAAAGGTATTACCAAAAGTATGTCCTCCAGATACAGTAGGCCAACCTCCTGGTGTTCTATTGCAGTAGAGGGAGGAACAAGAAGGCATAATAATATAACTATTTCACTCCACTTGCAGTTCTGTACTAGGAGCCCACAGGCCAGCCACAATAAGTAGCCACTGCCACCTCTCTAACCTTATATAGAGCCACTATTTCTCTAATGGGTCGGCTACCTAACTTAGATGAGGACCTAAAAATCTCATTTGAATTTCTACTCAATTTGGCTTTAGCATTTAATATCTGTTGTGTGCAAGAACCATTTCCCGTTATTCAAACCCCCCCAAATAACAAAAGGAATTTACAATAGCTATTCAGTGTTATCAATAAAGAAGGTTCTGCATTTTTTATGTTTATGCCCAGAAATCACAGTAAATGTTTATGAGCGGTCGACCCCGGAGCTGAGGAACTGGGTTTGACCTTCGGCAGGGACGCTCAACATCCTGTGATTCTGGACACGCCACTTAATCTCCCCTTGCCTAACATAATAATGAATTTGTCGTCTGTAATGCAGCTGGTACTTACGTAAAGCACTCTGATAACTTAGGGTCTAGTTTGCGCTATATATAACACCAAGAAGATGATTTTTTTTTTCTTTAGAAGACATGAACTCCCCAAAGGCACTTATCAATCTCTGTAAGTCAACCGGGATCCTAGACAGCAAAACAGCGTCGTCCACATATGACAACACTGGTATATAACAACCAGCAGCACAGGGAATATCAGCTTGCAAATACTGCAGAAATATATGCACCCAATTAATGAAAAGATAAAATAGTAAAGGGGCCAAAACACAGCCTTGACGTATATATCTATCAACAAGTCCAAATTGTCACATTGATCAAAGGTTCCTAGGCCCTCTCTGAAACCAAACTGGGCTGGTGATGAAATACAGTATTCTTGTACCTTCTTCCAGCTTCATCAATAGGATTCTATTCATCACTTTGCCCAAGAGATCCAGGATCGAAATAGGACGATAGTTTTAGGGTCTGATTTGTCACCCTTTTTGAAGATTGGTGCAATAATGGAAGTAGCCCAGAAGGCTGGGATCATATCAACAGCAGCTATGTTGAACTTTGTAAGAATAGGCCTCCATAATTCAATAAGAGATTTAAAAGTATCTACTGGCCCCCCTCAAGTCCAGGGGCCCGCCCTGCAGCACTAGAATGCAAAGTCAAGAGAACCTCGTCAATAGTAATATCCAGTGGAAGGGGTTTCCATCTCTGCATCACCTCACGACCTTCTGCACCATTATCACAATTATTCTGTTTAAAATTTTCAGAAAAGTATGCAACACAAGCCGCACAAGAAATGATGGTACAGTACTCAGGGATAGGGATAGTGGCATTAAAAACAAGCATTTGCAATGCAATAGGTCTCGCATTTGCGAGAGTTGGGGCTATTGGCATTGTAAATGACAATGCCTTTTATTTATGCGTTTGAAAACCTGCAAGCTGTGCCTAAACAAGCACTTTGTACTTATAGTCCTTGCTTATGAGAAGCAAGGCTGGCAGTCTCCTTTACTACAAGCCTTGCTTCTCGTAAGCAAGGACTATGCATACAAAGTGCATGTTTATGCGCCGCTTGCAGGTTTTCAAAACAAATGAATAAAAGGCATTGTCATTTACAATGCCAATAGCACCAACTCTCGCAAATGCGAGACCTATTGCATTGCAAATGCTTGTTGTTCCTGTTGATTTCAATGATATTGTTGTCACAAGCATTAGACTGCAACACAAACACATGCAGTCCCCCTCCCTCCCCGCAAAATACCCATACAGTATGTCTTTACAAGTTCAACACTGCTCTGATTTGCAAATGTGGGCCACTTTTTCCAATCTCTCTTGCACGCTAATCCGGGCCACTTTTATTTTGGTGTACCGGTCAAATTTTTGTCCCAGTTCGACCCTGCTTGTTACTATTTACCAATCACGTATTCTCATTATTCATATACAAGATGATATATATTTGAATAATTGTATGTTTCCCTCATGGTGATTTATATGTTTATGATGGAGTGGTTGTTTGTATATGTATTTTTGAGGTTTTTTTTTATGGTTTAATGTTCACCAAATCAAACGAACATATATATACTTAGGTGACGCAAGGAAAAGGCCTTCACAGTGGAGTTGGTTGATGGCATGTATTAATGAAGTGTCTTACTGGGAAGATGACTCACAGATGACCTCTTCGGCTAACTTTTTCGTCATCCTATCGGATGTTAGCAAAACCGTCTCACCTTTGAATGTAGCCTGGTTGTTAAATTCAGTACCGTGAAACTAGATAATAGAGCCAACAGTCCTGTACTGCGCTTAGAAACGACGTAAATACTTGTGTGATGCGCTTAAAAACAGCCAGCCAATTTAAAACGTTTCATACCACAAACTCATTTGCCAAATACGAGTCATGTTGCATAAATAAGTTTTTCATGCAGTGCCCAGCAGATGGCGAAAATATTCACACACAAAAAGCCGAAACTTGTTCCTTTCAAACGCAGATGTTAATGTCTTCTTTGGAAATCGGCATCTCGCCTATGGAAACACTGGCGTTTTTCTGGCACTAATAAGTGAGCGAACCCCACCTTGCCGTCTTCAGAATATTGAATTAAATCACGTACACCCCTATACAGCGCATGCTTATGGCATGACAAAAAAAGCAAGCTGGTTCTGAGACGCTGCGGGCTCTTATCGACCGAGATGAAATCAGCAGCATTCCTGGATTTCTTAAAGTTTGTCGGTAGAGGAGGGGGGGAGCCGTGGGCTTTGCAACACGGAGCGCGCAGTGAAGCAAGTGTCTCTTTAAGCTCGCTCGGGCAGCTCTGCGATGCTGCTGCTTTCGTGAGCCGATGTGCATTCGGGCGGAGGTATTGAGGCTGCCTTCCCAAAACACGCCTCCGGGATCCGACCAGGCAGGAAGGAAGTGCGACTCCTGGCTCGGTGTGAGGCACGGCGGAAAAGAGAAAGCTCGCCACTAAGGAGGAGCGGAGGGCCAGGCCGGTCAGCAACAAGGTAAACTCCCCTGCACTTTAGGACTTTCTTGTAAAGCGGGCAACAACGCTTTGTTTACACCCTGGCAACAAACACGGAGAAACACCATGCCCGTGAATTTTAGAAAATCTCTATCGCCCTTAAAGGAAAAGCTACTGCGCGCATATTTTGCGTGTGCATACTGTTGTTCGTTAACGAGAAAGCCAGTAAAAAATGCGTCCACCAAATCGCCATATACTATGGCATGCAAATATGAAAGGACAGAAATCTGTAATGCTACAGTTTATAGATCGGTAGAGTATAAAATATGTTTTTAACAAATGCTGCGTTTTTAACGAGTGAATGTTCACGAAAGTGAAACTGCATGCTGACTTGCGAGGGAAGGGGGACAGGAGATGTGCACGCCGCGTGGCTGTAACTCAAATCCGCCAAGAGTCTGCGCGTGCCCATCTCTTGTCCCACTTCCGAGGCAAGTCAGCAACAATAGATCTCGCTGGCGACAGCAGCTCTTCGCGCTGCGCTCGCCAGGCGAGACCTAAAAAGGAAGGTGCATTGACCGTACCCTCAAATAACTTATTGTTATCAGTTTCTGCAGCCAAGGTAAATTTTGTATACGCCTCGTCCTGAAGTGCTTTCTTCCTAATGGCAAGGGCCTCTGCATGAAGGGCCTAATAACTATAGTGTGCCGAAGGCACCGGGAGGCCTGGGTGCAAGCATGATTAAACCATCTCCCAGTACCAGTTTGTGGGCGGGTCAGAAGTAACTTAATAGAACATCTAATGTGATGAAAACTACCAATCAACAAGTTAGAAGTCACATCATCCAATAAACAATATCTTATTTCAGTAAAGTTACTTGTTTCTATTTTTTTTAATAATATATAGTTTGGATCAATACCAGCCAACTTTTTTTGTATGGCATTAGGCATTTTAGGGATAATATTGTTGGTTATTGGAAATAATTCCCATTTCTTACCCCAATAAAGGACATGTAATACAATGGGGTCATGGTCACTTTAATACGGACTGTACAATGCTAGGGGTGCCACACAAACCACATGCAGAGGCAGATACCAGTAAATGATCAATGACTGAAGAGGCATTTCTAACAGACAATGATGGGATTTGCTTCCCTTTAGCATTGGGGGTCACACTTAAGTAACTGTAAATCATGTTTCGAAATTATGGCGTTTAATGCATCTCCATATTTATTATCGCACAAATGAGCAAAGCCCACCTCTTCCTGATTAGTATATCCACATTCATGTGTAAGCTATGAATAGGGTGTAAAAAGGCTTCCAAACCATATTCTAGTGCTTTAACTACCCTGCTTCATGTACCATCAAAAACGTTATTATAAAAATTTACCAATACCAAATCAAGTCCCCCCTTAATGGTTAACCTCAATAGTTGAGAGTGGGGACCCACCGAAGAGGACTTTTTGACGGTTACAGGAAGTTTCGTAGGAATGAGAATCTGAAGCCCTCATTTGGCCTGCCCAGTATGAGAAGGTATAGCACCCAAAAACTGGGTTGGGTTAATACACCACGTTTCTTGTATGCAAAGAACATCAAAACCAGATACAGTATTAACCCAATCAATATTTCCTAGCTTATTAATTAGTCCACCCACATTCCAAGTGAAAAATTTGTAACACCCTTCTAAGATGTATTTACTACCACTCGTACTAGACACAATGGTACGTAGGCAGCTTGAGCTAGGGTTAACCTCAATATTGCTGACCATAGGCTTATGATTACCCATATTAAAGCCACTTACCACTCCAGGGATGCCTAAAAGATCATCGGTAGAAGATCAACAACAGGGCCCATCATGATACCCCCAAAACCGCCTTTACCCCTCTCCTGGTCATTGAACCCAATGTACTCAAGTCAATTGTTATCTTATAAAGAACTAAAAACCTGTTACCTATTGGATACAACCAAAGGAGTAGGAAATAGGGTTGTTACCTGACTCTCGCAGCAGATGCTATGTGGTATTGTGCATTGGCATACTGTACAGGGTTCCGTAAGTGGCGGTAAAAAATGTCCAAAGAGAATAGAGCCCTATTCCGGAACTGCCCTCGCAAGAAATTCCCCAGCATAGCTAGGGGGCTGAAAATGTATAACTATGCAATCCCCCTTTAGAGTTTAGACTAACATGGATGTGTGTACTTACCCGGTAACTCTGTGGGGGACTGATGCTCGATCGCGGAGACTCAGGAATCGAGGTCAGCTCTTCCAGTGGTCAGAACGGATCGGTGTGACTCTTCGGTTGATTCCTTTGCTATTTCGAAGGGTGTCTATACACTTGCGGCGCAGTATGGCCCCTAAATCAAGTAAAGCGGCTCTTTGAAGGATGGCATAATGGACACAGTGCAAGGCTCCACTCAGGTGCGTCGAGGGGGTCTCCTGAGGAGGGGTGAAGACAGCGCGACGAAGCTGAAAGAGGCTGGTGTGGCAGGCGGCACTCGCCTTCGCGCTGCTACTACTGTTACTGTTGTGGAGGGCTCCCTGCGGCAGCAGACAGTCGCCGAGGCATTCAGGGCAATGACGGCCCAGAGTCTTGTTCCCGGTGTCCCAGCTGACCCAGGTGTTCCGGGGGGCCAGAGGGACCCCGGTCCCAGTTCGGGTGATTTGAGCAGGCCGGCGCAAAAGCTATTACGGCTGCTGAGATGGATTCTGGTCAGTGTAGCCTTTTGCCTCAGTCTGTGCCTCACACTGGAGTAGCTGCAAATCCCGGACCAGAGCTGAGTGGTGCTCGGAGTCAGGGTTCTGAAAAAAACAGATTGGAAAAGACTGACGGGTCCCGGGGAGGGAAGCCCTTGTTCACCCGGAGGTTTTTCTTCTATATCACAGTCTACGGTAACGGGTGATATACCGGCCAAGGAGGCGGCGGGCTCTGAGACTACAATCACAGACACTGGCAACGGCAATACTATTCTGTTAAGCTCGGGTATACGCTCTGAATAGGCAGCAGCTCGACTCGCACACAGACAGCTGGGGGGGTAACATCAGCAGCGGGTCTAGTGGCCATAACAACCAGACTATTATACCATTATGGTCAAGTGCCCCCGTGCCATCCCCAGAGGGGGATAAGTTCTTCTCCCTAAATGATGACTTTGAGTCATCAGAGCTCAGTGAACTTGAAACATCGGAGGAGACGGTTTCAAGGGAGTCTTCCACTACACAGAAAACACAACGCAGCAGGTCCACTAATTCAAAGCGACGGGCTAAGGCTAAAGCTAGACCTTCAAAAGCAGACTCAGCCACCGCTCGTAAACTCGAATGGGACTTTTCTGCGGCACTGTTCTGCGGCAACTTTGACTACGAGCATGGTTTGTGGATCTGATTCAAGAAATGCAGCACAAAGTGGTTTCGGTGACCCTAACAACGCAGAATCTACGTCCCCCTCACCAACTCTGGAGCTATTGTATGCTACCCTTAAGCAGATGCAGGGGGAGGAGAGACAGGAGAGCATAAGATCGCTACAGACCACTAAAAAACTGCCAGGGGCATAAGGTTAATAAGGTGTGTACCGATATGACCGAACGGGTAGCACAAGTGGAAGAAAGAACTGCTGCCGTGGAGGTTGAAGTCAACAAACTACAGGCTTACAAGGCTTCTCAGGAAAAACAGTCTCTGGATGTATGTTGGAAGCTCGAAGAATTTGAAAACAGGCAACGCCGAAATAATGTACGGCTACTTGGTCTAGCAGAAAATGTGGAGGGGGAGAACATTATGGCCTTTGTTGTCACACTGCTGAAAGGTGCCTTTCCTGACCTGTCCCACTGGAACTGGGAGATGGAAATACAGCGGGCTCATCGATTCCCAATGTTTAGGAGAACTCAGGCTAACAGTCAAAGAGAGCGACCGAGAGCTATTCTGATATTTGTTGGAAACTTTGTATTAAGACAGGCTACAATAGATCGGGCCAGACCTGACTCGAAGCGGACTTATGAGGGTCATACCTTCTACGCTCAGCCAGACTTTTTTCATACTACTGTCGAGCGGAGGTGGAGACTCCGGCAGATGATAACTCCGTTTCAGGGGGTAGGCTGTGACCTTTCCTGCTATTTCCCGCACGCCTAAAAGTTATCTCCAATGGGAGGGTCAGAATGTTGTTCTCTGAAATTAAGGCACCGGAATATCCTACTGAGCTTAAGGAGGCCAGGGGGCGGAGTGGTACAGGCCGTATTACACAAGGGGGCTCTACTCCGGCTGACTAATGTTGGATGGCGACATTGTCTGTGGGATATGAAGGACAAAAGCTGCTTTGGTGGTTATTTAATTGTCTTTAAGGGTTGGTATTATGGTTTTTGTCACTGGTTTAGATTGATATACGGGGGTGAGTCCATCTAGGTTTAAGGGTTGGGGGGGTCTCGGGGGGGGGGGGGGGGGGGAGTTGGCGCTGCTTGAGATGTGAGATCGGCTGCCATATACAGGTCATGTTTGACCTATCTGCCTGTAAGGGTTGTAGGGGGGGGGGGTTGGGGTGGTGGGGAGTCTGAGGGAGGATTTGGGCAAGGGGTCAGCACAACACGCCACAGCACAACATGTGAGGGGAGGGATGGAGATGAACATTAGGAGTCAAAACATAAGTAGAACGAGCTCTGTTAAGACTAAGTTCTGATGTACTAAAAGGTGGTAGGATGATGGGGGCTTTTGGTAAGAATTGGGGAAGCATAACATAATGAGCCTACGAATAGCTACAATTAATATATGCGGGCTAAATGATCAAAGTAAGAGGCAAAGGGCTGCAATTCTGTGCAAATCTTTACGTATAGATATACTTTGTGTTCAAGAAATGCATATAGAAGGTATAAGAGGCTGTACCTTGGAGCAGTTAGGATACAAGCTTATGGTGAATACTACACATGGTACCCGCACAAGAGGGGTAGCAATTCTCACTCGTAGGAGTGAGGTAAAGGTTATTAGAAAATCTGCTGATCAATGGGGCCGGTGGGCAATGGCCCAATGTTCAGTTGGAGGTGAAAAATTCCCAATATGCTCAGTATATGGCTCAACGGATGATGACCCGGATATACTCACATTTTTGGACTCTGAACTTGCAATGTGGCCTACCCAGGTGATTATCTGTGGGCATTTTAATATTAATGGACTGGGGGTGCATTGGGGTATTTCGGGAAGTAGATATTCTGGTAGGAAAAGAAGGGTCTGTGTTGCCCTAACAAATTTGATTAGTAATACCGGTCTTACTGATGCATGGGCCTCTATGAAACCCACAGACCCCGGCAGTACTTTTTTTTTCCGCACCACATAAGGCTATTTGCCGACTTGATTATTTTTTTGTATGAGACCAGTTTATTTCTAATTCTAGGATTGAGAAGTATCCTCGGATACTTTCGGATCACAATCCATTACTTCTTACAGTTACTTTCACTGGGGGGGTTAAGCAAATTCAGGGTTGGACCTTTGAACGGAGGCTTTTATATGATCCAGATTATGTGTCTCATATGAAGGGGTTGATCAAGGAATTCTGGGATTTTAATCGCGAGAGTACAGGTGCAGGGATAGTCTGGGACGCTTTTAAAGCGGGAGATAGAGGAGAAACAATGAGCTATAGCTTGCATCGTCAAAGGAAGGAGGTACAGCATGAGAATGTGGTCAGAGATGAGTTGAGTAAGTTAGAAGAGGCGCTGGCCTCGGCTGTCAACATGGGTAGACCAACTGATGACTTAATTTTACAGTTGGCTGTAAATAAGGCTGAAGCTGGAGAACGGATAGCTGCTAAAGCTGTAGAAACTTTTTTGGCAAAAAGAGAGTGGTGCAATGAGTTTAGCAAGCGCGTGGGGCAAACCCTGGCTGTGAGATTAAGACAAAAAGATGCTGCAGGAGAGATATCTGAAATTTTTGATGCTAATAGGAGTATAGTAGCTGATTCCCCAGGGATACGAGAGGCGTTCCGGCAATTTTATCAACAGCTTTATAGTAAACAATCTTTAGAGACGCCAACGGCAATGCAAGAGTATCTAGATAAGATACCCCTGCAGCAGGTTGATCCAACTGACAGGGGGGCACTTGAGATGGTTTTGAGACAAGAGGAAATAATGAGTGCTTTGCAAAATGTACCATCTAGTAAGGCTGCTGGTCCTGATCAGATCCCCTTAGAGTTCTAAAAAACTTTTGTGGATATAATAGGACCTCATCTGATCAAGGTTATTCGGCAAGCTCAAAGGGGGGGGACCTGCGCCGGAGTCATGGGCCGGGGTGGATATAGGGTTTTTTTTAAAAAAAAAAGACATACCACAGAGAGAGCCTGGCTCATATCGGCCCATAACTCTTTTAAATAGCGATGTTAAAATCTTTTCTAAGGCTATGGCAACAAGGCTAAACAATATCATGAGGAAAACAATTCACCCTTGCCAACATGGGTTCATAATCGGCCGGAGAACAACGCAGCATATCCATCGAGTAATAACGCTTTTTGATGCAACAGAGATCTCAGGGGACTCTAAGTCTGCTTTGCTATTGGATGCTGAGAAGGCATTTGATAGGGTCTCCTGGGATTTCCTGTGGGAAACGATGAAATGTTTTGGCCTGGGGGGTGGTTTTATTAAAGCCATTCAGGCACTATATACGGCACCCATAGCTCGCCTAAGGTTAAATGGTGGCTATACCTCACCTTTTATTACTGAGCGGGGGACAAGGCAGGGATGCCCATGCTCACCCCTGTTATTTGCTATATATATTGATCCTCTAATACGGCTACTCGAGGTTAATAACGGAATTCAGCCTATTGTGTGTCAGGGCCTGGAATCTAAAGTTTTAGCCTATGCTGACGATGTTACTATCGTTGCGGCAAATCCTTCTACCGCACTGAGAGTGGTGGAGTTGGTAGCACAAGAATTCGGTAGATTCTCAGGGTACGCACTAAATAGAGCTAAAACTCAAATCATAAAGAACAGGCACGCTATTATTGATGATCCTCGAGTAACAGAATCAGCAGTGTATTTAGGAATAACGATTATGCCAGATTTGGGGAGTTTGGTAACGAGGAACATCGAGCCGCTAATCAGGAAGGCAAGATGTGATTTTGATAGAATTAACAACTTACATCTATCATTAGTGGGCCGCTGTAATGTGGTGAAGATTATGTTTTTACCAAAAATTATTTATTTGCTTAGGGCAATACCGTTGGAATTTGAGAAATATCTGTTTGCCGTTCCTGATTTTAGAATTTATTACTGGGCAGCAGCTCTTCAATATATAAGTATATTATTTGGTGCACCTCCTGGCAACGGTGAAGAGGAAAGTTGTTGCTCGGGGATCATGCTGAGAACTGGTTTATGAAATTTACTGAGCATAGTTATTATAAAAAGACTAAATTTAAGACTCTCGCCTTTAACATCTGGGCTGCACTGAAAAAAAAGACCGGTCTTGGGAGGATTAACTGCTACACCCAGCTTTATAAAACCCCAAGCTTACTGAATTCTTTTCGGATGTGATCATGGCAGATTGGTCAGCGAGGGGGGTCCGGAAGGTTGGGGACTTAATAAAGAACGAAGGCTTTTGTCAGTTTAGGGATATTCAGTTGGAGTATGGACTGGATAGAGGTAATTGTTTCAAATTTTTGCAGCTGCGTAGCTTTCTTTGTAAGAAGGTGGGGGGGCTTAACGGGTTTTGTAGAATCAAAGCTATAGACATTATTAGAGGCAGTATCAAGGGTGTTATTAGGCTAATGTATGCTGAATTAGTCGCACTGAAGCAAGATGATTTAGCCTAACACGCGGGAAAATGGATGGAACGGGTGGGTGTGGAACCAGAGAGGTTTTTTGACTCTCTAGAATTAGGTCAGACTGTTTTGTGCTCCGCTGGGCTTCAAGCACAGCATTATAAGACTGGCTTTGCACTTTATTATACCCCGGCGAGAATAGCACAGTGGAGTAGGTCAGTAGGGACTTCTTGTCCGCGGTGTGGTGCACCTGCTGCTGACCTTGTACATATGTTTGCATCCTGCTCACGACTTGATAATCTGTTAGACTCTATTATGACATTTTTAGATTTGTCATTAGGGCTAAAAGTCACACTAACCCCTGCTCTGATTGTGCTCGGAGTTAGCAGTAGTGAACTGCAAGACCCGGCCTATCAATTTCTCTTTCTGGCCATGGCTGTAGTGCGGATAAGCATTGCTTCCACCTGGCTCGATTCGCTGCCCCCTACGTTTCAGCAATGGTTCTCGCGATTACTCTCATTGTTTATTATGGAAAGAGCTATCTATGAAAGAAAGGGTAAAAAGGCGAGACTGTTTGGACGGCGTATCTGGTCTCCTTTAACGAGGTGGAAGGATTCATAGAAAGCTAAATAACTCAGGCCTATAAGCTCAGCAGGACTGGTGGGATACTTGCCCAAATGTCTTAAAACGTTGGTGGCAGCTTTATGTTTGTTATATGGCAGAGTCTTGCTTTACTTAACTTCCGGATTATATTATGATCTGAAAGTATTATTGATCAGTATTGTATGTTTTTGTTTTCGATTATTAACTGGAGCTGGAGGTTTTGAAGGCTTATCCCTTTTATGATGATTTGACTATTAAGAAATTTGGTTGTAACCTCACTGTATGAATATGTTTTATGATTTTGTGCTGCTCTTCAAAAAATCAAATACTGAATAAAAAGAGTTTTAAAAAAAAAAGGAAATATACACTTGCCCTATGCCATAGGAGGAGGGGCGTTCAGATGCCAGAAGAGGTTCACTGACAAAATATCGCCTAGGAAAATATCGTCCTACCAAAATATTGTGACCAAAATATTGTTGTCACAAATATCGTCATCCATACTTATAATTGTAAGTACAAAAATATTGACACAATAATATGGTTGTCATTAATATCATTAAATTAAATATCGTTTTTTAAATATATATTCAAATATTAAATATTAAAATATTAAATAGTAACATTAATTTAATAAAAATAAAATAGAGTTAATATACATTTCAACAATTATAACAAATAAACTCATTTAAAAAAGTTACACACATATATTAATAAATATATATTTACAAATATGTAATTAACAAACTATAATTAAACTAATAATTTTAATTTCTATTATAATTTCAGATTTATTTTTAATAATGTACTACATATACCAATAACATAAAGGGTATGATTAGGACGTCGGTCAGAATTGCCTCCGACGGACATCACAGTGGATTTGGGACTGACCGATCTCCAGTCGGCGGTCCCGACTGCATTATTACGATGTGACAGCACATGGTACGGTCGCACACTCCCATTTCCCAGCGAGAGCTTGTGCTGCAGTCGGAAACCAGCCACAGCACAAGCTCCCATAGAGAAATGAGAGTTTGTGTAAATACCTGCACCCTTTGGCAGGCACCTCACAGTGCCTACCACACAGTGCAAGGGAATTACAGGCCCACAACAGTAGGTTACAGAGGCAAGGGGGCCTTGCTTGGGGCCCCTAAAGTCGCTTTCTGACAGCCTTTCCATGTCAGAAAGGCCAGCATGGAAATGCTGTGTGAAACATACATCATAATCCTGACGGCGGAAACGCTGTCCCAAAGGGATTACGTGGGGGGCGTGTTCAAGATGGCGCCCGTGCGGTAACAGACTTGCGCAGCTCAGCCGTGCCAAATTTCCAATCAGTGGATTCCAGGGGGCTGGCCGCTCCACGGTGCCGGCGCGAGGTGGCGGCTGACAGAGACTCCAACCAGAAACCTGGAGGTTCGGATAAGGAGCAAAAGAGGTGTGATGCCAGCCCGACACCCGAGCTGGCCTAACATCAAGATGGCGGTGTGCGACCCTGAGACAGGGCTAGCAAGTGATAAGCAGCCCAGTGGTCCAACGGTGAGGGGGCAGAGCCGGTGATTGGCGAACCCGGTGTGTGCGCGGGTGGTGGCGGACTGGCTGGAGTGGGGGTACGGGGCTACCGGAGAAGCTGTGATCCATGCATCATCTCCCCTCTCTCCTCTTGCAGTGGAGCTGGGCCCTGGAGTCCCCCGGGACCCAATCAGCTGCCCCACCATAAGCAGCATTCAACAGTAGAGGCAAACCAGTGGCATGGAGAGCACAGGACCCATGTCTAGGCGTACCCGTTCCACTCGGGGTGACAAATGCAAAAAAAAACAATTGATGGACAGAATTCAGAACAATGTCATACATTCACCCTAGTACAGCGATCTGGGCCTAAATCCATCGTTTTTTTGCTCCCCATGCCATTCCAGTTTGAACCGAGCCATATGCAAATCAGTCTTGACCCTGCACCCAATGGGAACAGTCCAGCCCGAACTTCCAGGCCGGGTCCTCCCTGGACTGGAAACAAGCATCCTAGGACCGGTTTCGGGGTTTCACCCCTCATCAGCCAGGATAGCTGGACTCCAGTGACATGGAGAGCACAGGACCCACGTCTGGGCATACCCTTCCCACTTGGGGTGACAAATGCAAAAAGAACAATTGACGGACCTATCGATAGGTTATGTCAATGAACAGCTGAAAAGAGCTTGTACTTTTTCCCTTTGCAGCTCTTTTCTATGACTTTCAACATGCTTTATTTATAATGATCACCTGTAACATTTCCACAAGCTTTTTAGGTTGAAACGTAATTCCCTGTCACCCTACCCGCCCCCGACCCTCTCTTGTGAACATGATTTCCATGAGGCATTATTTTATGTTGATCACGACAATAATACAAGCTGTAGTTCGAGTCCAACCTCGATTTCCTCACATACGGCAGGTCTTCCCCGTCGCCCATTGACCACAAGACCGGAAGACTACCAATACCATCAACCTCTGCTTTTGTTCGAGGAAGTAGTGGTGACACGATCCTACATGCACTACTTATGGCGAGCAGGCTCCCATGTTCAACAACTATCCTGTCCTCCCGGCAGTGCGCAGATGCCTACCAGCCGAACAGAGTGGTAAGATTTCATCCACTGCCTTACCTCATGCACTGATACCCACTTGAGTGTCCGTATCTGTCACTCTTTTCTATTTTACTTCATGTGATAGTTCACGTGCTGACTGTTTCATCTCATCTCCACAGAGGTGTGCCTTGGCAGCCACATGTCAAGCACGGACTTTTCATACAGCCCCATCATGCCCTGGGTATACATTACTGTGCGTGGTGTGCTATATACAGTTTTCAGGCACCATAACACGCTCCCCACGCCATTTGATTCCATATTACATGTCCTTTGCATGTTTACCACGGTGATTGACTACACCACTTCCTGGTGCGTCATGGTCATTTTATGCAATTTCAGGTACTCGTGAGTCACATCACGCCTCTGTGCAGTGAGTTTTAACATTCAACTGATGCGCCTCGGCCATATTCCAGGCCCTTTTTGCCTAATTATTATCACAAGCATTAGACCAGCACAACTGTACATCACCACTGTACATCACCATGGTGGATTTAGCTGGCCTGGCCTTTGATGGCGCAGTAGTACAGGACATCCTAACTACACCTAGTCTGTTGAACACACTTTTAGTGAATACTATTGTCCAATCGGATGATTGGAGCTAACTTACAAACCTGAATTGAGTACACATTTGTACAACCACACATGGGGCTATCATGACCAAATGCCTCAGGGGCAATGGTGCCTCCATAGGCCTTATCGTCATGAATGCACCCAGGATTTTCTTGGAAGGTAAGAACTTCCTTAAGGACTTGTCCCTGATCTCATGGCGTTGCACCAGGGACTGGTTAATATAGATCATCCACACAGTCAAGTGCATCACTGACGGCATTCTGATTGAAATCCAGACCTTGGAAGCCCAACTTAAGATGACGGTGAGAGCTACACTGTTTAAAAAGAACTCTGATGAGACCAACAAAAACACCAAAGAGTACAAAGAATCACCTCTGACCACCATGATCAACAAATTTAAGAAAGACCCCGCTAAGTTCTCTCTGGAGGAAGTCTACCCATATACAAGCTTTAACTGCAAACCACCCGAATTCAATCGCAATGGCTCGAGCTACTCATCATCGGACAGAGATGATTGGTCCAGTGACTCAGATACTACCACTGACAACTCCCGTCCTAACACACAGAAAAGAGGACAGAGGAGATGGCGTTGACCACAAGGGGGACCACAGATCAATCAGTGGTGGCCTCTGAATCCATGGGGCTACCCTGGTTTCAACCAATAGGTATGGGGCCTCAAGGACCCATCATGGGTTTCCAACCACTACCACCCCCAGGATATAATCGGTCTTTTTAAGAACAGGGTCACGGACGGTTCAGAGGCAGAAGAAGACAGCAAGTGCAGTGGAGCCCTACTATGTCCCCACGCAACACACGGAGCATGACGAAGACCACAGCTCATCCAGAGTCGAGCAGAGATCCAACCAAGTGGTCAACCTGAGTCACCGCACTTTGACGACAGATCGAGGTCTCAGTTTTGTGCCTACACACATCGGGTATTCTTTCCAGCTACATCAAGAGCTATTCCAGTTATCCTCGATCATTACATCTATGGTATATGACGCATTCGAAAATGAGTGGATAACTTCTAAAGAGGCTGAATTCTTGAAAACCAGCGAGCCCATTACTCCATACTTCTACATCCTCCCACAAACCACAAAAAACCTCCACCAGGGAGACCAATCATCTCGGGATTGATTCCATTCTGGAGCCACTATATCAATTTGTGGACTATTTCCTGAGACCACTTGTTAAGCAGATGCCGACTTACTTACAAGATGACAAAGATGTACTTCCACTACTGAGAGCGGTGACCTTTGACACAGAAACTGATTTTCTAGTCTTGTTCGATGTGGAATTACTATATACATGTATTCCACAGGACTAAACCCTGACTACTGTGGAGGTCCTTCTCTGTGCCAGCAATCTGGATACCATCCCTCTGATTCCTTTCATCATGAGATGTGCCACATTGTCCAAGAAAGAAAATTTCTTTCAATTTGAAGAGAGCATATACCTACAGATATCAGGAACTTCAATGGGGAGTACATTTGCCCCAAGCCTGGCGAACCTGTATATGCACGCTTTTGAGAGTGAGAAGGTCCTTACACAACATAGTCCATACCAGTCTCATATCATTTAATGGAAGTGGTACATTGACAATATCTTGGTGATTTGGTGTGATGATGCCATCTCAATTGAACAATTTCGCACCTGGCTCAATCACCAGAGTACATTCTCACGTTTTACCTGTGAGTACAGCAAGGTACATCTACCCTTCCTTGAACTTCTCATCTACCCCATTGCTGGCCAGTTGAAAAGTGAATTGTATCAGAAACCCATGGCCCAGAATGCCCTCCTAAAGTACAAAAGTTATAATCCCAAGGCTTTATGGGAAGGTTTACCATTTGGCCAGTTCCTGTGCCTTAGACACAACTGTACCAGTATTGAGGAGTACAAAGAACATGCCACCAAGCAACCTTTTGAAGAGACATTATCCACTTCCCTTGGTTAAGAAATCTGCCAGACGAGCAAGGAATAGTAATCTGGATGCTCTACTAGATAAACCACAGGATAAAGAACCTAGTGATAGACTGGTCTGTGTGAACACCTTCTGTTCATTATCCAACCAGGTCAAAAAGGTGCTTCACAAAAATGTGCACATCCTTAACAAAGGCAAACAGACCTTGGATAAACCATGTTTGCGTTCAAAAGGAGTCGCAACCTCAAAGATTGCCTGGTTCACACCAGACCCAGTCTTACTCAGAGAGAAGACTCTTTGGGGTCTCCCACGTGTGCAATGACATTATCCGTGTGGGTCATGTGGGGCATGTGCACAGACTGCGGTCACCAAAATAATTTATATTGAAACAGGAAAACACTGGGTGCTTAAACAGCATACAAATTGCAATAGTGAGAAACTCATATACTTGATTACATGCCTCTGCGGCCTAAGGTATTTGGGCATGACAACGCGGAAAGTCAAGTTCCACATACTGGAAAACAAAAGCACCATCAGGTGCGAGAAACAAACTACTAAACTGATAAAACATTTCTTAGAGAAGAACCATAGCGCAGATGAACTAAGTTGGACCGTTCTCTATAAACCTAATTTGGCACCTACCACACCCAACCTTAACAAAACTCTTTTAAGGGTTGAGCAGAGATGGGTGTTTAGGCTGAGGACAGTATAAAATGGACTTAATGATGACATAACTTGGTTGTCACTTGCATAATAAGCCTATAGCCGTCCCTCCCTCATTGGGACTGTTATAAATTCATGAGAGTGAATCTGGAGATATATTAATCCTATTAGGTGACACAGGCTTTCGTTGCATGCACCCATCCTATTGCCTGGTTACCTGTCTCCAGCGCTGCTATAATACACTGCCCCTACTGATTTTAGAATCTTTAGAAATGTTTGACTCAGCTCTTTGCTCTACCAGCATGTCTTTGTATACCTATGATCCTGTGTAAGCAAGATTACATTAACCATGTGACACACCCTCGCATGTATCACACAATCAAATTAACATCCCTTTTCCCCTATCGAGGTTATGTCAGTGAGCAGCTGAAAAGAGCTTGTACTTTTTCCCTCTGAGGCACATTTTTATGACTTTCAATATGCTTTATTTATAATGATCACCTGTGACATTTCCACAAGCTTCTTAGGTTGCGACTCTATTTCCCGTCACCCTATGCGTCACCCCCTCTCTCTTCTAAACATGATTTCCATGAAGCATTATTTTAATTGCTGACCACAACAATATGCAATCTGTAGTTCAAGTCAAACCTCGATTTACTCACATACAGCAGGTCCCCATGTCGCCTGTAAAGTTGTGTGCAGCGCGTGCTTTGCATATCGCGCGCTGCGGCCTCTAAATAATTACACCACACGTGTGCTTAGTACTATGGCGCGGTCCCGACTGAGACTACGGGGCCCTGCCTCTTTATTTTATCCAAATGCGCGTGGCGTCATGCGCCAACGCCACTACGTTAATTCAGGCTGCGGGTAGGCTGAAATGCTACCCCGCCGGTAAACATTACATTCCTTCCAACCTTTATAAAACATGAACAAAACATCAACAGGTGGATCTGTTACCAGTTCTGGTCAGGTCGTCTGCTCTCAGCTCCTACCCAGCCACAGGACGCGGCTTGTTGCCAGTCTTTAGCTTGTCACACCTTGAACCCTGCCAGACGGGAAGAGGGAGCAGGATTGCCCCGCAGGCAGTATCTGGCATGATCTCCCCGTGATGACGATAGGGGTGGAGTCACTTCCTGCGAGACTCTGCCCTCCGGAGCTCTTACTGTGGCACTGAATCGTCGTCCGTTCGGACTTCCGAAAGGTGATGGTGCAGCTTGGTCAGACCTGTCCTGATCAACCATAGGAACAGTTCCTTGTCCATCTTCTGCCTCCTCATCCGCCATCGGCTGACTTGGGCCTGCCTCCATGCTACCCTGGGATGGAATGTTGGGAGTCCCTGCATTGACTTTTTTGAAAAATGATATATTCTGTGTGAGTTCTTCTATTCTCCTCTGAGCTGTAATCATCGTGCCTGTCCGGCGAGTCACTGTACAAGGACACTGTTCGAATGGGAGTTGGAATTTGCTCCCTGGGTGCCTGTCTCGGACATAGACCACGACTCCTTGTCGAATAGTCAACGTCTTCGCTCTACGGTTGACACTGGCATGGTCATTGGTACTGGTCCTCTTGGCTAGGACTTTTGTATCGTCAATCTGGGAAGGGGCCCAGTTTGGGTGATGAGGAATAGTGTCCCGCACCACTCGACCCATGCTTGCTGGTCCCGGTGCCCTCTCAGTCGTGAGATGAGGCGTCAATCTGTATTCCCTCAGGAAACTGTAGATGGCTCTTTCCAGAGGGGCTTCCTCAGCATGAGCGATGCGAATGACCTTGTTGAGAGTATGAATGAACCTCTCTACTTCCCCGTTTGCTTGGGGCCAGCGTGGTGTTATTTTCCAATGTTTGATGCCCCAAGACTTGAGATAGTCCGCAAACTCTTGTCCCTGAAAAGGTGGGCCGTTATCCGTCTTCACCACCTCAAAGATCCCGTGAGTTGCAATTGTTTTCTCCATTTTGGTGATCACATCCGTGACTTCCCACTATGTCAATCTCGGGGTACTTTGTATAATCATCGATAACCATGAGGACGTAGCGCCCATCCAGAAGATGCCCAAAGTCAACGCTAACGCACTCCCACGGTCACCGGGGGTTGTCTTCAGTGATGACGGGGTGAGGACGATCCGGTTGGCCTGATACTTGGCACCATGAGCACATTCTGACTGTCTGCTCGACCATCGTGTCCAACCCCGGGAACCACACCTTTGCTCTTAGCCGACTCTTTGTTTTTACCATGCCTTGGTGCCCTCTGTGCGCGAGGTCTACGGCTTGTTGAGCAAGGCTTGATGGGATCACCTCTGAGTAGGCAACCACTGCTGTTGACAGAAAGTTTGTCCTTGATCCGCATGATTGATTCTAGGATGGGCTTCGCTTGGGGCGTCCGTTGGGTCATTGTGGACTGAATGGGGCGCCAGTTGTTCGAATGAACAGACAATGGTCAGTTGCAGGCATTGATCATTCCGGGTGGCCTCCACGATAGCTTCAAGGCTCATCGGAAGTGGTCGGGACCTTTCTGCTATGAATCGGACGTATTCCTCAGTGTCCTCAGCATCCTCTTCTTCTGCTTTAGTTGCAGCCATCGGATGTCTCGATAGGTAGTCCGCAGGGTTGGATGAGCCTAGATTGTTTTCCGCTCGGTAATCAGTTCGTCTGCCCAGTCCTGTGATAAATGGGCTTGCCTGCCCATAGGGTCCTCAGACCCCTCCCAGTCGCCCCGTCATCCGATTCCTGATAAACAGGGGGAATAACCGGAGCCCGGCGGTAGATGAAATGCTCATCCATCTGCGTCGGGTGCGGCGTCGGACGGCGCTGCACCGGCGCCAGGCCCAGACCAGGGCTGAACCGGGGAACGGCGTCGTCCGGAGACGGCGCCGGAGGTGGAACCGGTGTCGGTGCCGGCGGAGGAGGCGTCGTGAGGTCGACCGGCGCCAGCAGAGATCCAGGCCTGGATCCCTCGGGGACCTGCGGCGTCGGGACTGAAGTCGTCGACGGCGCCGGGGCTGGAGCCGCCGGTTCGTGAGGACGCCCAGTCGAGCCCGCGGGGCCCGTAGGCACGCCGGCAGGCGTCGACAGTGGAGCCAGGCCTCTCATGGCCGAGAGAAAGGCACTGATCTCCGCCAGAGTCGCGTCAGTCCCAGGGACCGGCGGGTATGGGGACGGACGCGGCTCCTGCGGCTCCGACGGAGCCGCGGGGGTGGGACCACCCTGACCCTCGACAGAGTCGCGCGACCGGCGAGGGGAGTCCGAAGAGCAGTGTCGCCTCTTAGACTTCTTTGAGTGCTTCGACTTACCCGAAGACTTCGAACCCGACGAGTGGTGATGGTGGCTGTGGCTCCGCGACCGGTCCTTCGACCTCTTCCTGGACCGGGACCTTGAACGGCGCGGAGCATAGTGTCGAAGCTCGAGAAGCTTACGGGACCGCTCCCGCCTAGCCTTCGAGGTCAAGGCCTGACAGTCGAGGCACGATTCCGCATCTTGGTCGGGCCCCAGACAGTAAAGGCACCGGCGATGGTGATCCGTCACCGACATCAGTCGGTGACAGGAGTCACAGGCTTTAAACCCAGGCATCCTACCAGCACCAGAGTCGAGTCGACAAGTAGACCAAAAAGAGTCAAAAAAGTTTAGTCAAAAAATGACTAAGGGGTAAGCTCTTCCCGTAACGGCGCTGTCTGGCGCGGAAAAAAGAAGCCATGTACAAGAACTGACGTCAGCGCGCGAGGGCGGTGTCTAAGTACTCTGACGACGTCATTCCGGCGCACGACGCCAACGACGGACGCGGAGCCGCAGACGACGCCTAGCGACGCGTATGGGGTATTGCTGACGAAAAATCTTTCCGGATCCAGCCTGATGCCTAGGGATATTCTAAGGTGAGGAATCTAACTAACGTGTTTCTTTCAGATGTACATAAACATGTCCCCAGGCACGACAGATTAATTCTGTATAAGGGTCACCACTTTTAAAAACATATTGATTCTAGAAAAAATCCTGGAGTGACCATATTAGTATAAAAGACCCTAACTCCCCCCTACAAATTAGAGGAAAAATCCTTCCAAGCTGAAACTGGGGTCCTGCATACCGAATCTCCGACAAGCAGCAGTCTCTGACATCCCTTGCGGGTTGTCATCCTCGATGCAGAGACGGGGTCTTTTGTTTTAAAGCATCAGGTGAAGGGGCTGGTTCATCCCTAGGGGTTTCTTGCCTGCCCATGCATACACCTACAGATCCAAGTTAGGCTAGGTACATTTTACCAAAATACTTAGGGCGCATTTTAGGAATGTGCAAGTGCTACTATTTTTATCTGAACTGTTTCTGTTTATCCTATTAGCACTATGGCAGAAATGTATCTACTATTCACCACATTGGTACTAGCAATCTCTCTTGTATGCTTCTGTCTCCTGATTGTTGCAGCACATTCGTTTTACACAAGGCTGTTGCTGGAACAATAAATTCTTATCGAAACGTCCTAGTTGCCATCCTGTGTGTTCTCTGAGAGAAAGCAAGCAAGAGTGTTTGAGCGAAACATACCTTACTGTTTTCCACGATCCCTGAGGAATCAGGGTTGTCATGTTCAGTGGTTGGCAGAGACTAACTTCACCACTGTAGGATACAGGGGGGTGCTAGTGGCACTGTAGAGCTAGATGGTCTAACAGCTGACATATTCTGTGGGGGTGTCCAGAAGCGGTTGGGACACGAAGCCCTCAGTTTAGGTCATCCAAAACGTGCAGGTACTGAGGATTCCTAGGAACAACACGACATGGCGCACCCAAAGTTGGTTTTGTTCTTATATAAACAGTAAAAATCTAAGTAGTTCAGTCGTGCTTTCTCAGAAAGCCCTACTCACACCTTTTCAGAGACATCTGAAGTGGGAAGGGGAAATCCGCCTCAGCTAGGCAGATATACTCTGTGTATTGGCTGAAGGTTTAGCAAGCTTGTAAGGATAAACGGTTCCACCTATTGTGCAAAACCCTACCTCAAAACTTACTCTTCTCCTTTTTAGAATGCTTGACAACGCAAGTGGTTCGGGCTGGGGGGATGACGAAGATGCAAACGCTCTCAACATTACAGATAACTGCAGACATGCAGTTACTATGAAATTGTTAGAACACGGCGTACCTGCAACAGGTGCCTGTGTTACCTTCATGATTGAGGCACACGAGGTGTGTGGGATCAGAGATATTCTATTCCTGGGTTCAGTTCCCACCTGCAGATCCGGTGACTAAATTGTTTCACGCATACATTGTAGTTGAACAACAAGATGAATACATTCCATACAAAGACACTGAAGTCCTGTTAACTTACCAGCAGCATAAAAGCTGGTGTAAAGGCAGCCTCCCACACACAACATCTGTCGTGAGACTCGGTCTGCTTAGCATAGAAGGGCTGACCTGGCTGGTCTTAGCGACATACACTCCATATCCCGAGATAGATAAACTACCAGTGGATGAAGTACGTAAAATATTCAAAGACATAGTAAGGCTATACAGACACATTGTCCAGTTTGTCATGCGAACATTGACAGTCCAACCTGCGAGAAATGCTCCAGCTGGTCCACATCAGACCACATCTATATTTAACCCACAGACATTGAAATCAGTATTAGGGACAATTCGTTCCAAACGGGAGCAAATTCCGTTCTGGATAGCACAAAAACCTGCACAGCTGGATGCAGTATTTCCCCATAAGGGTCTATAGGAAAAACATAGAATGCTAACCATTTGCTTGCCAATGGGGATGGTTTTCTCGATCGAGTATTGTACCACTTGGGAAACAATCTTTGCTGCCATTTACGTCAGAATACACAGTACTCCTTCCTTAGCAGTTGTTCCAGATGTTTTGAAACAAATACAGAATGAGTACGGGGCAGGACCTGTCCTGGACTTGGGAATGAAACTGATGGGTAATTTTGCCCAAGTTTCTACAATCATGCTGAGCAATATAAATGGGGAGGCAGCAGCGATGGCCATACAAAGCCGCCTAAGGGAAATAGCACCTAGAAATAGGAAGCAAATTTGGGAACCAAAGCAGAGAAGCCACAAATGGCGGGTAGTCCTGACAAAGACAACACAAAGCAAGCTCCCAATTCTTCTAAAAAGAAATGGGAAAACAAATATTATAAAAATAACAATTCAGAAAAGAATTCACAACCAAGGGGTGGGTCTCCCCAACGGGAGTCCTCTGAAAAGAGGTACAACCTCAGGAATTGTGATAACATTAGAAAAACTGATAGGTATCAGGACACTGATACACGTTCCTTTTGTTCTTTCTAGGGTTCATCAAAAACTCGGAGAGGGACAGACGATCAGAACAAAAGACTGAAGATCGACCAAAGACAAGGAAACACATCGCACTTCAGATTACATTATCAAACAAGAAGAGCAAAATAAAGCAAAACCTCACTTCAAAAGAAGAAAGTAGCTGGCTTAAAAATTAGAAATGCCAAGGTTACTGAGGACTCAGCTTCTGAATGGGGAATGGGCTCTGACAATGCTAGACAGCGCGGCAGAAGTAACAATAGCTCGCTAGGACCTGAAGGATTTTCTGGTGACAGCAGTATTGAATGAACACATTACAGTGGAAACACCAGATACGAGAGTTAGTGTCCTGCATAGACTGTATGAAATTACACTTCAAATAGAAGGGGACATCTCAAGAAGAGTTAAATGTCTCTTTTGGAGAACTTAACATATAGATATGAAATATTGCTAGCAGTAAGAGATTGGCCGCCTGAGTTTGTGATGGATTGCCCAAAGGGGGAAAGCACCATTTTACTTGCTTTCTCCAACCTCTTTCAGGAATCTTTAACCCCTTCTGTGCGCACGACGGCCAGGAGCCGTCGTGTGCAACAGTGCTTGTGTGCGCAGAATGGCTCCCGGCGTCCTGGAACATGGCACAGGAAATCCCTCTGGTGCAGGCACCAGAGGGATTTCTTTTTCTCCCCTAAAGCCTCAGGAGTTGGGGAAGAGCTTCCCCAGCTCCCGAGGCCCCCCCCACCGTTTCTGTGAAATGACGATCAGCACGCACGTCGTGCTGTCGTCATTTCATTGAAACTGAAAGATCCTTTAGACCAAAGTGAAGTCGAACTGTAGACAGTGACACTTACCTAGTACTACTCGTCCCTGGAGACCCTTTTTTAGGTCTCGCCTACGCAGCACGCATAGACAAAAGACCTTTACCAATCGCTTTGGCTTTTCAGCCAAAAACGTGCATGCGTTCCATTGCCTTCAATGGCAACGCGTGCACGTCTGGCGATTTACTTGCGGGAGCGAGCGGCCGCAAGTGTATCGTGCAGGCCCCCTCCTCTCTCCCCTCCCCCTGCTACCGCTTGTGCTTGTTTTCTTTCCCTTCTCTTTCAGAACTCCCTCTCTCACTGTGCTCCAACCGTGCCGCCCGAGGGGCTGCTGCCCACGTCATGTTTTGGGTTGCGAACCTGAGGGCTGGGATGTCGGCGCACGCCACCCGCCGCCGCTCCTCGGGCCTATCATGATGCTGATCATGGTTAGCAGCCTTTCCCTCTGCTGCATGTATAATGCAGGTTTCTGAAGAGGCGCTGCGCTGGTATCAAGTCGCGGCGGAGGTTACCCATGTTCCACCGTCCCTGCTGCCTTCACTAATCACCGTCCTCAGCCCAGCGTGTTCCTCTGACAGGCGAGCGGTGTGCGTGTACACGAACAGCCTGCCTCCGCTGAGAGTAGAGGTAATTGAGCGCCTACCCGTTAGCTAGAGTAACCGCAGGCTCCTACACAGGCCCGAGTGGTCACAGCGGGGGGAGGTGCGCTATTGTCACTGCTGTATCGCGAGGACCACCCCACATCATTAGTGAGCCTCAAAAACAACCCCCGAAGGCTGTCCTCACAGGGGTAAGGAAAGGAGTCAGCCATGAACACTGTTGCTTGAAAAGAAGGGCACAATGTCAAAGGAAAATATTGGGGAACTAATTATCAAATGCAAATCACACTGATGTCACGTGAATTGACGTCACAAGAAGTGATGTCATGCTTTTATAATAATTTTCACTTTAAAGGTCAAGAGCCTATTTTACGAGAATAACAAATTAACATCATCAACACATAGCATGACAAGAACATTTTGGTTTACTATTTATGCATCATATAAATTAAAAATAAAATAAATGTCCAGTCTTTTCCCACATATCAAATTGTAACTGAGCTCAGAAGTCGCTGAAAGTGGCAATATTTTTAAATAGACATCAGGAACTTGAAATTACATGTTTGAAATGTTTTTAGTGATTAAAGAAAATGTGCTTGGGGTGTTTTTAAAGATTCAACTTGCTGTTAATGCATGTTAGATTCTTCTGATGTGCTTTATCCACCTCCAAAGCACAAAAGTGTTTTACATTTGCAGTTAGTTAGACAATAGACAGGTTTATTTTGTCAAGTTCTGTGCTCCTCAGATGAGAGATTAAAAGTACCATTCTCACAAATAAAAGGGATTCTGCCAGTGGAATGGGGGTTTAGAAACGTCCTGAGGCCAGGTCACACGCATCCTGTGTATGAAAATACAAGCAGCTGAAGAGCCTGTATACAAGGCTACATGTCTCAGCATTGGGCTAAAGGGAAAGGAGGGCCCTTTCTAAACAAGCATTGGCATAGCCAATAGGTCTCGCTTTTGGGACCTTATAAGTGTTTAGCCATGCAACAGTTTATGTTGTTGTACCAAGGATATTGTGCTGCATAACTAAATACTTATAAGGTCCCAAAAGCGAGACCTATTGGCTATGCCAATGCTTGTTTTTCCTGCAGGCGAAGCCCAGTTTACAGCAGCTGTAAATGCTTTGATGTAGTGGAAGAGATGCTGGTTTGGAAAAGACAGGCCTGGGGGGTCCCGAGGCAGCAGTGCGCACCCGGATCCTAAAGTGGCTTCGTCATCCAGCGCGGCCAATTTGCTGTGCCCGCTGCTCCAGGGCTGGCTCATGTGCAGGCACTGATGCCGCGGGTCTGCTCTGACGAGGTCATTGTAGTCCACGCCGAGACCCATGTCCTCGGGCCTTCCGGCGGCCCAATGCCGGGAGGACACTGTGCTGTGTCTGGGGTAGAGCGGCAGGGTTCGGCCCTCCTGGAGGAGAGAGAGCAGACAGCAAAGGGCGAGAGCATCCAACATGGCACGGCACAGAGGGCAGTGGGTGAGACGCAGTCTGTGAGGCGGCATAACATAACGCAGCATGAGCAGTGCTCGTAAAAACTGCTCCGAAAGAAAGAAATAATACTGAGCTACACTTAAAGCACGGCACTCATGTTGTTATTATGAATGCGGGCGCTGTGCTATACATAATGCGCAGCGCCCGTGTATGTCAAAGCTATGAAGCATCTGCTGTGGCGAAATAAAATAAGTAGTCCACAAAGGAACTAATAAACAAGTACAGTGTAAGTAAACTGCCTCGGTAGAAAACGGAAATGACAGGACGGATCGCCAGCCAACAATAAGCCACAGAAGAGCAATGCCAGAATTAACCAATGGCAAGCCGCAGGAGAAATTACCCTCCATATTTTGTTTACTATAGGTCTTATGACAGCGCATGCGCTGTCTAGGCTCGACCTAAAAAGGGTAACAAATTGGACCTTGAATGTTATTACCTTATTTCCATCCTGGATTCTTCTGTAAAAGTGATGAGCAGGGTTTTGTTAATGAGGTTGGAGGAATGGGCTCGGGAGAATTCTATTTTATTACTGGCTCAATATGGATTCTGGAGGGGTCTAGGGACAATGGAGTAATGTGTTAACCTAGACTTGTTAATAAGGAAATATCCTAGGGATAAGCCAGGATCTCTTTATCTCTGCTTTGCAATTCTTAGTAGTGAGTTTGACCTGGTTAATCATTCCATCTTATGGTCAACTTTGATTTGACTAGGCGCTCCCTTGGCAAATTTCTGTTTCTTGGTCCGGCTCTATGAGAATTTATCAAGCAAAGTCCAATATGGTCCCCAGGGTGAATGCTCACATACTTTTAGAGTAGGGAAAGGAATTAGACAGGACTGCGTACTAGAGCCTTTATTATTTTCATTTTTTATTATTGGGGTAGACGAAGCTTTACAGGATGTACAGGCAGATGCACCCCCTATTTCTGGGCACTCCAGTCCAGTGTTACTATACACCGATGATGCCGTATTAATATCTAGGACCCCCATAGAGCACTGCGGAAAGTGATAGAAGCCTTCAGGGAGTTTATGGCATCTAGAAATATGATAATTAATAAAACTAAGACCTTCACAATGGAATGTGGATATCAATCAAGTAAATGAAGACCCTTTTATATTGACAGCTCATTAATTAATAGAGTGAATACATTCTGTTATTTGGGGGTCAGATTTACCAGCATTGGCTCATGGACGGAACAGATTTCAAATGCTAAACCAAAAATGAGCCAAAACTGTTGGGAGATTTTTACGTTTTCAACTAAATTGGTTCAGCACCCCATCAAGGAAATGATTGAGGTCTAATAGGGCAAAGGATTGTCTATTGCCACATTTGGGGCTGGACTGTGGGGTTACTCTATTAGCAATTCACTTCAAGTCAAAGAAAATTCTTTATTTAAACGGCTGCTCTGTTTGCCAGTTTCTTCCTCGTCTTTGATTGTACATAAAGAGGTGGAATGATATTATCTAGAGGACCTTCTTTTGATGAAACCATTGTTTCTTTGGCTCTCAACATGGTTGAAAGAAGAAACCAGCATTACAAAATTGATTATACTTGATTGTTTAAAATTGGATTATGTTTCTCGTATTCCATGGTTGGCTCATAAAGTCCCTATGTTTAGTTCTATATTTAATTTGCCAGTAGGGGTAGAGCTATCCCAGATCTTATCACTAACTAAGAATCTCATCAAGGTCACTTTTCTACAACATAGGTCTGAACTTAGATTATGTGACGAGATTAGAAAAATTACGGTTTCCCTTCACATGTCTTTGATAGATAGGGAGAGCTGCCAGGAGTATTTGATATATATAAATAACATTCAATATTAGTTTCTTCTATCTAGATTTAGATGTGGCATAGCTAACCATTTGGTTACATTTCTGAAAATAAATTAATGCCTCCCTGATAAGATTCCTTGCCCATGCTATGGGACGAGTAAACAATGCACACAGCACTTTATTCTGTTTTGCAAGTTCTATAAGGAATTGCGATGCCAATATTTAAAACCCCTTTTTAATCGCACAGAATATAAGAAATCCTAAAAATGAACTGATGGTTCTGTCTGCACTAAATGATCATTTTGTATGTTTTAATGTTGACTTTTAATTCTGAAAGCTATTTATTTAAGGAAATGTATTGTGTAAGCAATTGTATAGTGCATATGGTTGTTTATTTATTTCATGTGATGTATTACTGAGCTGGTTTATGAAGGGTTTTTTATCGATTATATTTTATTTGAATTGCATTTTATCATGTATGATAATTATCATTGCACTTTTATGGCAGTTTTTACTATCCGCATTTAATTTTGAACAACGACTGAAAGGAAATTGTAACTCTTATAAAGAAAATTTACATTCAGGAACCCATTTAACTTGAGAAAGTCAGTATGTATTACCAGTCTGTGTTTGCCAGTAACAAGGAGTCAGATAACCAATGTCTCCCTCCATCCTACTTCCTATAGTGTGGCAAAGAGAAAATGTTTGATGCTGAAAATTCTTTGACTAGAGGCCTGATTTGGAGTTTGGGAGACCGAGTTACTCCATCACAAATGTGAAGGATATCCAATCCGCTGTATTACAATTCCATTATGTCCTAAAGAAACTTGAAATGCGGAAGACAGGATATCTGTCACATTTGTGATGGAGTAACCTCATCCGCCAAACTCTAAATTAGGCCCTTATTCTCATGTGCAGGGTCAAAGCAAACTGAGGAAAACTCCAAAGCAAATTTGCCAAAAGTCTAATACTTTTGAATGAAGTTGTAAAGGGTGAAACGCATGTTGAGTAATACTTTCAGAGGCTGATGCCAGAAAGCTAAACCGGAGGCTTGTCACACTCCTCTTACAGCTGCTTTATTGATCAGGTCAAGAAAATCTGGAAAGGTTTCCCACAGTTACTTCTCCTATGACTAAGGACACCGATATAGTTGAAGTTGGACAGGTGAATGGAAATTGGATATAACCCTCTTCTTTAATAAGAGCATGTAGTAAATTAGAAATGATGCAGCCTGTATATCTTAAAATGTGCAGAAAATGCAACCTCCTTGCTTGGTGTCTGACTTCATCAGGCAGGTAGAAAAAAAAGTATGTAAAAGAAAGTGTATTTCTACTACAGATGTACCAAATGGTGTATCTGCTGACCGCATAGTGACTGTGGGGAAGGCAGTCTCGCACATCATATCTACATCTCACTTACTGAAAGAATAATCCATGCTTTGTCTTCTCTTGGACTCCTGGTTACCCTTTCTGGTAGACTCAGCCTGCTCTTTGGCTCTTAATGAAAACACAGTGGTGGCAATAAGAGGACCTGAAATTAAAGTAGACACAAATTAGCAACAACTCTTGATGCAATGAAACAACACCCTCTTAACAAGACATGGTGTAACAAACAATAACACAACTCAACTGAAGAACTACCTAGAAATGGAAGGTGTATGCTTAAACTAGAATTGTATACCAATAGTCTGGATTCACAAAGTCACTATGTGGGAAACTGGGTTCATGTTGCATACCCCACCCTCAATTTTACCTGGTTTTTGATTCAACTTCAACTGAGGTGTACTGAATTCCTGCTAACCAGGTTCCTAGTACCAGTGTTCTTTCCCTAAAACTGTACAACAGTGGGCACACCTTCAGCAACTCCTATAAGTCCCTAGTAAAGGGTACCCCTTGTACCTAGGGCGCTGGGACTGAAGAAGGACCACAGCCCTGAATGCAATTGCTAGGCCCCCACCTCTCTTATTGTTCCCATCCAGTCTAATCAGCTGATAGTCTGGGGGGCTTACTTTAGGCAAAGCTGCAGGAGATGATGCTCTTCCAGCGGAGTTCTATAAACGTTTTAAAAATCTCTTAGTTCCTGCACTATGCAATGTCATATCTCAAATTGCTAGTTCGGGTCAAGTACCAGCTTCTTGGAATACTGCTAATATCATCTTTTTTTTAAAAAAAGGCAAAGATCCTGAAGAACGAGCCTCATATCGCCCAATCTCTTTAATTAATACAGATGCAAAGGTGTTTGCCAAGATATTGGCCACCCGGTTAGCCCCAATGATGACAAATTTGGTTTCTCCTCAACAACACGGCTTTATCTCTGGGAGAGACACAACTGCCCATGTTAATACAACAATAGCTGCATTTGATGCTGCTGAGAAACTAAAAATCGAATTTGGCATGATTTTATTGGATGCTGAAAAAGCATTTGACCTGGTGGCCTGGGACTATCTCTAGGCGACACTTTCGGCGTGTGGGGTTAAAGAAAATTTTCTAAAATTAATAACTGCTATGTATAAAGATCCGAAGGCAAAATTGCTTTATTGTAATATTAATACCAATCCTTTTCCTATAAGGCGTGGTACGAGGCAGGGCTGCCCTCTCTCACCTCTTTTATTCGCTCTTTATATTGAGCCATTTATTAGAACACTACTGGCTAATAAAGCAATCTCCCCGCTCAACATCGAGCACCGTCTCCTTAAACTGACGGCATACGCCGACGATATAGCTATGTTTACTATAAAACCCAAGGAGACTATAGAACAAATCACTCTGGAGGCCAAAAAGTTTGGTCAATTCTCCGGCTATAAGCTCAACCGTAGCAAAACGCAAGTTTTGCTTAATTTTCAATTGCATGATCTGATTGAAGGCGTTTGTGAGAAGGCTACTTATCTAGGGGTCCAAATTTCTTCTAATATTAAACTAATACATTCGCTGAATTATGTTTTCTTACTAAATAAAGTTGAAAAACAATTAAAAGCATGGCATAAGCTACCTCTGAGCATCTTGGGCAGATGCAATCTTATCGAAATGAATATTCTTCCTAAATTTCTTTATCTGTTTAGGTCAATTCCATTACGCATCCCGAACGCTTTCTTTAAAAAATTAGATGGAATTTTTTGTAGTTTTATCTGGGGATACCGGAAGGCAAGGAAGGCTATAGCATTAATGAAATTCCCTTATAATCAGGGAGGGTTAGATTTACCTGATCTTACATCCTATTATCTCTCAGCTTTTGTAGACCGTCTACGGAGTCTTTTACATCCTGAAATGGTGCAGTATTGGCATTGGTTGATTCTAGGGGCCGAAAGCAAATTATTTCTCTATCGTATTCATGATCCTAATTATTTTAAACATGTTAAGTTTAAGACGATACGGGATTTGGTTTATATATGGAAAAATCTTGAACTCAGACTCTCTCTTCCTGTAATCCATAGTAGATTTCCTATGTGGGGTAATCCAATGTTTCCTGGCATTTATCAAGATAGTATTGCCCTTCAGTGGGCTAAACATGGCGTACAATCACTGGGACAACTGTTTGATTGTAATGGCCTAAAATCATTTGAGAATCTTTCTATAACATTTAATATCCCACAAACCTTTTTTTTAAAGTATTTGCAAATTAAAGATCATTTGGTTAGGAGTTTATGAATACGGCTGGTTAAGGAGGCCAGTATGTGGGAACTTATTTATGGCCAGAATCTATATGCTACTATTAGTAGGGCATATCAAATCCTCTGTGAGAATAGAGCAGATGGATGCGAAAAACTAGCACTTAAATGGAGTGAGAATTTGGGGGAGGCTATTACACAAGTGATCGGTTAAAGCTGGCTTTTGACTATATCTCCCGCTCGGTACACTCTACTAATCTTCAGCTTCAGCAATTTCGGACATTGTGTTGTCTCTATTATACACCTGAAAAAATTGCTCAATGGTCTGCAACTGGGAATTTAAGTTACACCCCCCAGCAAGACTTGCGTCAGAACTGCGCTATATGTGGTCAAGACGCGGCAGATATTATCCATATGTTTGTGCTTTGCCCCTTGTTGAAGGGGTTTTGGGATAAGATCTTGGTGACAATATCAGATAGATTTGCTATGAATATAAGATTGTCAACTGCAGAACGGATGCTAGGTTATAAGGAAGAATGTGTACGACTGAATTCCCCCTTACTGTCTATAATGATTGTTACTGCACGTTTAGTAATAGCTAGAGCATGGATCTCTACCAAACCTCCTACAGAGATGGAATGGTGGTCAGCTCTCAGAGAAATTGGGGAAAGGGAGAAAGCTCTGGCTAAGAATAGGGGAGCTCGGGCTCTCCTAAAATACAGATCTATATGGGGGGTCTTAGACTAATAACACTTTAAGCTATCTATCATGTTTAAAACAAACAAAGCAAATATATAAATGAAATTAATGCCTATTAAGGTCACTGAGCCAACCAAGAATGTAGGTTATGGATTACGATTTCTGATTTGGATCTTGATCTTATATTCACGCCTACTAGTTTTGTTTACCTACATGCTTTCTGTCTTTTGATTTAATTAAACGACAGATTACTGCATTCTGCTTTTTGTTTTTCTCTCCCATAAAACGTTATAATGCTATATGTATTATTTTGCATTGTATAATTATAATATCTTTTCTTTTTGACAATAAAAAAAAAGAAAAAAAAAAGGAAGGAATAAATTGGAATTTTTCCATAAAAAAAGAGTGACTACATTAACTTATTCTGGAACATCCTGAAGCTTTGCACTAGTAATGGGGAACGGGTCTCCCATTGTCAAAAACAAGTAACCTTCACCAGATATTCTCTATTAATGCAGGATTGCTAAGGATCTGGATCCATTACCCCCCTTTCTCTGACCATGACTTTCTTCCAGGGTCTGCTCCATTTCTGTTCATTGCTGGGGATGCTGTGAGTAGTGACAAACTGTAAAGATAATTTTAATAAATGATGGTCTGACCATAGTACTGGGATAGGGGGCTCCACTTTAATATATGAGGGGTGTTGGTAAACAGGAGGTCGAGGGTATGACCTCCTGAATGGGTGCGCCCGGTTACCAATTGTTGAAGACCCAGAGTGTGAAGACTGAAAATCAGCTGGCACGTGTTGTTGTCGGATGAAAATTCGGCATGGAAATTGAAATCACTGATTAGAAACAAGTTGTCGGCCACTAGTACATGTGGTGCAACAGTCTCCATCAGGTGGTTGGTAAAGTTAGTTTAAGTGCATGGGGGGGGTCGGTAGACTAAGGCACCTCTCCGGGTTCCCTTAGTAGAGTTCTCCATTCTGAAAATACAGAGTTCTCCCTATTCCAAGAGAAAGGTTTCCAGTATGCTAACCTTAGAGCCAGCCCTGAATGCAATTGCTAGGCCCCCACCTCTCTTATTGTTCCCATCCAGTCTAATCAGCTGATAGTCTGGGGGGAGTGTGATTGCGATATCAGGGAGGTCAGACTCATGGAGCCAGGTTTCGGTCAGGGGAAAATAAGTCAGGCTTTTCGGAGTCTAACAGGTTCCATATTTCAAGAGAATGTCTTGGAATTGAACGGCTTTACAGTATAACCCAGTTAATTGTTTAGGTTGGTCAGCCAAATTTCAACCTGCAGGGTTTAGTCGGGCAAAGTTTGGGGTGAGGGAGCGGTTCAGTTAGAACGTTTCCCGCGTCTTCTTTGGGAGAACATATTGGCGGGGGTTATTGTGAACCTCTCAGGGGGGCTGGCCGAGTTTCGTGCCCTACGTTCTTTGCTCGAGTCGCGTAGGATTGCCATTGGTATGGGCAAAGATGAAGGTAAACAGGTGGATAGAGGAGGGTGAGAGGCAGAGGGCAAAATGGACAGGGGGTTGGGCGTCCAGCGGCAGCCAGGCGTGGATGGGCGCAGACAGGCTTGCCTTTGGCATGCCGGCAGCGCGCCGGCGGTGCACCGCTGCACACGGACGCTGCGTGTCTGCGCTCTTTCCTGGTTTATGATGAGAGGGAAGGAGGGGGAAGAGAGGCAGCAGCTTCTAGAGCGCTAACCAACTAAGACTCACTTACGGAGGATGTAGGAGCGTTATGCAAAGCGAGTCCCTCCGCTCAAGCGCCACAAGCCGTGGCGGAACAGGGACAGCTTAACGGAAGCTAGGAGGTGAGAGATAAAAACATGAAAACGGCGCAAGTTAAAAGATTCAAAAATGTGATAAAAATAGTTAGGCACTGTGATTGAGTGATAGGCGCCGTGAGTACCTTGCAGCGTCTAACCTTCAGCAGCAGGGTTTGGGCTACGCGTCTGCGCTCTTTCCTGGTTTATGAAGAGAGGGAGGGAGGGAGGGGGAAGAGAGGCGTCAGCGTCTAGAGCACTAACAGATTAAGCACTCACTTCCGGAGGATGTAGGAGCGTTATGCAAAGCGAGTCCCTCCGCTCAAGCAGCACAAGCCATAGCGGACCGGGGACAGCTTAACGGAAGCTAGGAGGGCAGAGATAAAAACATGAAAACGGCGCAAGCTAAAAGATTGAAAAGTGTGATACAAACAGTTAGGCACTGTGATTGAGTGATAGGCACGCTGAGTTCCTTGCCAAGTCAAACCTTCAACAGAAGGGTTTGGGCTCTTTGGGGAAGCTGCTGAGAGATTAGACAAGAGCGACAGGGTAAATTTCGAAAAGGCTTTGGCTGTGGCTGACAATGGTATGACCACATTGTCATCCAGGATTTATTCACTGGGCAACATATTGTCTTCTGCAATTGACAAAATACAGCAAGACATGTCTATTTTACAACATGAGCAGTCACAATTATGGCCGATCGTAGTTCTGAGCTGTACTTTACAAACAATCAGTTCTGCCCATGTGACATGGCGGTACATCAACAGTACTAGTCTGTTTTCTAAGTATGATTAAACAGATGGTAATGGCATGCAGAGGTGCAAGGTATACTATGTTGCACATTCAAAAATTAAAACAGTTACCTTTCACCGTGGCTGAGACACCTTCCACAGACTGGATAATCCATGATTACATCACCCTAACAGTCACAACTTTCCAATTCCAAAACTTTCTCCAATACCAACAGGTAGGCAGAGATGAAGAGCTAGGGGAAGGTTTTGTGCATGAATATTGGGAATTACTGTTCCGGTTTGGATGCAGGAATGGGCACACAGAGGTTTTACTTAGTGGTTCAGAATGTGAGGATGCTTTAAGCGGCTCCTTAGTCTGCAAGGACATTTCGCTCAATGGGGCTTGCAATGCTTCAGTAGCAACCTTGTCTTGTTATCTGAAGGGTTGTCCAGCTGCCATGATTCATCCAATGTTCAAGCTCCTCTTGAATGCGAGCTATGGTCAAGGTTGCTGAAGAATGGAACCAAGCGGTACAAAAGGGGGTGGTGATGGACGGAGCATCAGAACCAATCAAACACTCACACCCAGTCAAGAGATCTGGGTTTGATCCATCACTGTTCTTTTGCCCACTACGCCACCCCAGTTCAGACATGGCCATATGCAAATCAGTCTGACCCTGTGCCTCATGGGAACAGTCCAGCCCGAACTGCCAAGCCATGCCTTCCCTGGACAGGAAACAAGCTTCCTAGGACCGGTTTCTGGCATTTCAGCCGTCTTCAGCCAGGCTTGCTTGAATCCAGTGGCAAAGTGAGCAAGGGACTCACGTCTGAGCATACCCTGCCAACTTATGGCGAACAAAGCGGTACAAAAGGGGGTGGTGATGGACGGAGCATCAGAACCAATCAAACACTCACACCCAGTCAAGAGATCTGGGTTTGATCCATCACCGTTCTTTAGCCCACTCTGCCACCCCAGTTCAGACATGGCCATATGCAAATCAGTCTGACCCTGTGCCTCATGGGAACAGTCCAGCCCGAACTGCCAAGCCATGCCTTCCCTGGACAGGAAACAAGCTTCCTAGGACCGGTTTTTGGCATTTCAGAATGGAACCAGGCACCGCTTATCTAGTGACAGTTAATTGCATAGTGACTTGTTGCACACAAGGTCTGTTTCCATCTGCCCGTACAGTTAGGGAGGCAGCGCTAGGGCCTTTGATAAATGTTTCCGACATACAGTTTGATTTTTTGACCAAACTGAAAGTCATGCTTTTTAAAAAAAGGATGTGGCCTTAACTTCAGCCAGAGAGATGTTTGATCTCCAGGTTGCAAGGTCCTCGTCTGAGATACAGACACTACTCCACACTAACTTCCCGCTGCATTTTGGGGAGCTGGTCCGCCGTATTGTTAACATGTCTGATACAAAAGGAATAGTGCACTTTTTTAAGTGTTTCGGCTCTGGTCTGGTTCGCACCTTTGTGACAATTTTTGGACTTATACCATCTTTCATACACTCTGTGTTGAGAAGCGTTTTTGGAGGGCTCCCACTTGTCCTGCTACTTGTGGCGGAAATCCTGATTTAATTTTTTCTGCTCCTCAATGAACGTCCTAGTTCAACCTGGAATGGAGACAGCACTGCTTGTGCTGTGTTGCAGTGAGCACATGTTACACTGCTTCGGCACACCTGGGCTACGAGAACTGAACGAGCACTGATTCTTATCATTCAGGCCTGTCTGGCTTGACTGCATACGACCTATCTTCCCCTGTCTGCTTTGCATGACTTGGAGCTGCAACATTATCCGTACATATTGGGAGGGGATTTTAGCCAAGATTAAGGAGGTACTGGGTAGGGCGTTCGCCCCCACGATAGAAGCCTGCTTACTTGGCCTTTTCACACGCCTGGCTAAACAGGAGGTGGGGAATAGACTAATTGACCTGGCATTGGAACTGGCCAAACGCAGGATAGCCCTAGAGTGAAAGTCTTTTTCGGGACCACAGGTGGCTAGCTCGAATTGGGATGTCATTAGTTCGTCTGGAGCGGAGAGTAGAGCTTTAAGCTGGGAGGAATCGAGAGGCATTCAGAAGCGACCCACAGCAGACCTTTGGAGAGAAGCTCTGACAACCAGGGAGAATCCTGAACAAGAGCAGGATACAGGAAGGGCGACTGAGGGGGACAGTGGGTAACCCATGTATCCCTTTAGCATGCATTTACAAGCGCAAATGCATGCTAAAGGGACTACACAGACCCCTGGTTGGTAGCGGGAATAGACCCAGATGGGGATTAATAAGAGGAAGAAGACCCCCCTGAGAAGTAAGCACATTTTGGTGTTTGTAGCTCAAAGTTCTCACTGAAAAATTACTTCCCTAGAGTGAGATGCTCCAGAACCCCCTCTGCACGAAGTTTTGTTATCTGTTTAAAAGTTCAAAAATAGAAGCTCAAATTGATAACGACATTACCGAGCCTGGTCTGTGGCTGGAGCCACTTACCGAGACGGGACTGTAAAATAGAGGTAGACATTTTCCATAGAAAATCTGGATGCAATGAACAATAACTGGCAGGTATGAGTCGGGGAGTGTGCAATACAACTGGAATAATAATGGTTTGTGCCGCGATGTATTACCTGACTGCCATGTATAGGAAATGCCTCAGCAATAATCATGGAATGTACAGTAAATAACTGAATAATATGCATGTACAAATGTCTTAAATACAAAATGGCCATAACAATATGTTTAAGAAAATAAAAAAAAGTCTGGTAAAGTCAAAAGTTGCAAAAATCATCAATTCAAATAGGGGTCACTGTTTCACGGGAGAGTGCTCCTCGTGTCCATATCTCGTGTCCATACAGCTACATTTACTATAGCCCTAGCTACTAGATCACATCACACATAGAGGAGTCTCTACTTGACCTCCCATTCACCCATACATTTCAAGATGGCAGCCGCTTTATAGGCTTGATCCCATATATAACCCTGTCATCCACAGTTCTCCGACTGCAACAGTGACTCTGTCACAGTTGTCTCTTGTCTCTAATATGCACTACGCCCTTATATGACATTCAATAAGGGCGGCTATTATGTTAACGTGCAATTGTACACTACAAACCGCTTTTTGTTACCAGCCAGTCCAATTTAGGTTAAAGATAACACTCGAAGATGGCGCCCTTCCCACTAGGTGCCCCCATGACCCGGAACACGATGCTTCGCCCATCCACGGCGCAGAAAAGGCTCGCCCCCTACAGGGTGCCTGCCTTGGCCAACTGATGCGCATGTTGACTACACTCGCGACCATACAAGACCAAAGTAAGTGTTAGCTAAATAGCCGGGTCTGCCGGGTCCAGTGCGGACCCCCTTTTTTTAGGTCTCGCTTTCACTTTCGCCCGCGATCCCTTTCACGGCGCCCCTTTGATGTTCTCGTTCAAAGAACATCAAACATCAGAAAACATGTTGTTGTGTTAATGCTTTGCTGCGCCCGTTTGACTTACAATGTGCTTCCTCTTTCCACAAACTCGATGTTTGTGTTCCTTTATTTTGAGATGCTTTTAGTATTACTGTTTTGTGACTTAAAGAACATTAAGGAAATGTTACTGTGAAACTGGACAACGTTCAGTGTTTATTTCTGATCGCAGCGGCTGCTTCATGTCCGTTGCACCATTCAGGGAGTCCTTTCGTTGGCGCTTTCATGAGGACATGATGAGGAAGCTGGAAACTTTTGGCACATTTTCTTTAAAAGCACAGCATGTTGGCGACTGGTTAATCGATTAGACCTATGTAGCGCTTTAGATCTCAAAGCGCTATGGTGGGTGCAGCAGTTACAACTCATGAAATATGGGGTGCAACTCACAAGGAGGGGATAGGTTTGAATGCACATTGGCTGCAATCGAACTCTTAAGATGATGGGCTGTGTGACTCCATTATCAGCACTCAGTCTTCGCTAAGTGATCTTGTTTGTTTTGTTGTTGTGTTAATGCTTTGCTGCGCCCGTTTGACTTACAACATGCTTTCTCTTTCCACAAACTCGATGTTTGCATTCCTTTATTTTGAGATGATTTTTAGTATTACTACACACACAACCACACACACAACCACAGCCACACACACAACCACACGCACAACCACAGACACAACCACACACACATAACCCCACACACAACCACACCCACACACAACTACACTCACACACAACCACACCCACACACACACACAACCACACACAACCGCAGACACAACCACACACACACACAACCACACACAACCGCAGACACAACCACACACACACCCACAACCACACACACACCCACACACCACACATACAACCACACACCACACACACAACCACACACACACAACCGCACACAACCACAATCACACACAACCACACATCCACACACAACCACACATCCACACCCGGACCCACACCCACAACCACACCCACAACCACACACACACAACCACATACACACACACACTACTACCACACGCACACACACAACCACAACCACACACACACCACACACACACAACACCACACACGACCACACACACAACCACACACACACAACCACACACACACAACCACACACACACAACCACACACACACACACACACACACACAACCACACCCACACAACTGCACACACCCAACCACACACACACCCACAACCACACACAACCGCACACACACCACACACACAACCACACACACAACCACACACACAACCACACATCCCCACATCCACACCCACACACCCACCCACACCCACAACCACACCCACACCCCCACAACCACACACAGACACAACCGCATACACACACACTACCACCACACACACACACACACACACACACAACCACACACACACACTACCACACACACACAAAACCACACACACACAACCACACACACACACACACACACACACCACACATTCACACACACCCACAACCACAACCGCACCCACATACAACCACACACACAACCACACACACACCCAACCACACCCGCACCCACAACCACACACACACACAACCAACCACACCAAGCATTGGCATAGCCAATAGGTCTCGCCTTTGGGACTTTATAAGTGTTTAGCCACACAACAGTTGATGTGGTTGCACCAGGGATATTGTGCTGCATAACTAAATACTTTGAAGGTCCCAAAAGCGAGACCTATTGGCTATGCCAATGCTTGTTCTGTCTAGAGGACAGTCCTCCGGCACCTCGAGCGGCCAGCCTCTAACTCCCGGCCATCCGGTAAATACCTTTATTTCAAACACTTCTTCTTCAACAGGTTATTACATATATGTAGTCATTAACAGGATTTCAGGATTTCGTTCACGTCTCTATTTAATGATATGCTTTAGTGCACATTATGGTAAGCGCGGTCTGGTTGGCCCACGAGAGCACCAGTGCACCTTATCCCATGCTTTGGGATACAGTATTTTCTGTAAGAATAGTGTCTCACACGCCCACCACCCTCTAAGGTTCCCCATGACTGACTCGATCTGTTATAAAAAGGCCTTGACCACTATTAAAATGATATGTTCACACAGGTCACCTAGATAGAAGTCATAACGGAAGTCTTTTGATTTCCTAGATCACCAGACCATGCGGAATGAATATTAAGATCTGAACAGGTTAGAGACATGATCCGCTAGTACCTGCACCAAATCCTTTGTACGTATAGTGAGTTCTAATGGTTTTGCTTTGTTATATGTTTTTCTTTATATCCCTATATGGAACATTACATAATGTTTTGGACACAACAATCTCATATGTATATCTATGATTTACTTTGCTATTGATTCATGATGACTGTAATGTTCCTCACAATATAATCTGATATTAGCGCAATTTCTTATTTCCACTTTTCTTCTTTCTTCTTTTTTATTCTTTCAATGACTCCTGCCACTACTTACGTGTCTACACCGCCTGGCCTTTTTCCCTACTAACCGTCAATCTTTCTACGTACTGGCCACCATTTTAACATCAACATTCCACATCTACTCCTTCTCCTTTGTCTTTTCTCTTTTTCTGTCTTTTCTTCTTTCTTTCTAACTGCCATTCCCAATCGCTGAACTTTTCCCGTTTTGTCAATCTTGCCTGTGCTTTTCTGTTGTTTTTCTTCCCATTTGAAATTTTTTCCCACATTTGTCCTTCCTTTGCCATACCCTTCCCTACTAGTCACTGCTCCTACCACGGTCTTCCACTTTTCCTCTACTCTCTCCACCTTCCCTTCCTACATGACTTTAATGTACTATACGGCATTACACCATCCCGGGTGATGTATTTGTAACACATGCCCTGTTGCTTTCTGTAAATAGGTAAATATGTCAATATTACGGGACACTGGAATATTGTGCTTTGCTTGTCACGATTGTACATCCCTGAGGAAGCCCCAGTCCAGAAGGCCAATGTGAGGGGGTGAAACACATGTTTGCTGTTAGATGCTCTTTCTTTCTCTCACAGGGTTCGATTGATCCACCTCTGTTTTTGCACAAGCATCTTAAAACCAATAAGGAAGCAATACATTGGAATTTTTCCATAAAAAAGAGTGACTACATTAACTTATTCTGGAACATCCTGAAGCTTTGCACTAGTAATGGGGAAGGGGTCTCCCATTGTCAAAAACAAATAACCTTCACCAGATATTCTCTATTAATGCAGGATTGCTAAGGATCTGGATCCATTACCCCCTTTCTCTGACCATGACTTTCTTCCAGGGTCTGCTCCATTTCTGTTCATTGCTGGGGATGCTGTGAGTAGTGACATACTGTAAAGATAATTTTAATAAATGATGGTCTGACCAGAGTACTGGGATATATGAGGGGTGTTGGTAAAAAGGAGCTCGAGGGTATGACCTCCTGAATGGGTGCGCCCGGTTACCAATTGTTGAAGACCCAGAGTGTTAAGACTGGAAACCAGCTGGCACGTGTTGTTGTCGGATGAAAATTCGGCATGGAAATTGAAATCACTGATTAAAAACAAGTTGTGGGCCAGTAGTACATGTGGTGCAATAGTCTTCATCAGGTGGTTGGTAAATTTAGTTTAAGTGCATGGGGGGGTCGGTAGACTAAGGCACCTCTCCGGGTTCCCTTAGTAGAGTTCTCCATTCTGAAAATACAGAGTTCTCCCTATTCCAAGAGAAAGGTTTCCAGTATGCTAACCTTAGAGCCAGCCCTGAATGCAATTGCTAGGCCCCCCCTCTCTTATTGTTCCCATCCAGTCTAATCAGCTGATAGGCTGGGGGGGGGGGGGGAGTGTGATTGCGATAATTCAGGGAGGTCAGACTCATGGAGCCAGGTTTCGGTGAGGGGAAAATAAGTCAGGCTTTTCGGAGTCTAGCAGGCTCCACATTTCAAGAGAATGTCTTAATTGTTTAGGTTGGTCAGCCAAATTAGAACCTGCAGGGATAGTCGGGCAAAGTTTGGGGTGAGGGAGCGTTTCAGTTAGAACGTTTCCCGCGTCTTCTTTGAAAGGACATATTGGCGGGGGTTATTGTGAACCTCTCAGGGGGGCTGGCCAAGTTTCGTGCCCTACGTTCTTTGCTCGAGTAGCGTCGGATTGCCATTGGTATGGGCAAAGATGAAGGTAAACAGGTGGATAGAGGAGGGTGTGAGTAGAGAAGGAGGCAGAGGGCAAAATGAACAGGGGGTTGGGCGTCCAGCGGCAGCCAGGCGTGGGTGGGCGCAGACAGGCTTGCCTTTGGCATGCCGGCAGCGCGCCGGCGGTGCACCGCTGCACACGGACGCTGCGCGTCTGCGCTCTTTCCTGTTTTATGAAGAGAGGGAAGGAGGGGGAAGAGAGGCAGCAGCTTCTAGTGCGCTAACCGACTAAGACACACTTACAGAGGATGTAGGAGCGTTATGCAAAGCGAGTCCCTCTGCTCAAGCACCACAAGCCGTGGCAGAACAGGGACAGCTTAACAGAAGCTAGGAGGTGAGGGATAAAAATATGAAAACTGCGCAAGTTAAAAGATTAAAAAATGTGATAAAAACAGTTAGGCACTGTGATTGAGTGATAGGCGCGCTGAGTACCTTGCAGCGTCTAACCTTCAGCAGCAGGGTTTGGGCTGCGCATCCGCGCTCTTTCCTGATTTAGGAAGAGAGGCGGCAGCGTCTAAAGCGCTAACCGACTAAGCACTCACTTCCAGAGGATGTAGGAGCGTTATGCAAAGTGAGTCCCTTCGCACAAGCAGCACAAAACGTGGCCGAATGGGGACAGCTTAACGAAAGCTAGGAGGTGAGAGATAAAAACATAAAAACGCCGCAAGTTAAAAGATATAAAAGTGTGATACAAACAGCTAGGCACTGCGATTGAGTGACAGGCGCGCTGAGTGCCTTGCTGCATCTAACCTTCAGCAGCAGGGTTTGGGCTACGCGTCTGTGCTCTTTCCTGATATATGAAGAGAGGGAGGGAGGGGGAAGAGAGGCGGCAGCGTCTAGAGCACTAACAGATTAAGCACTCACTTCCGGAGGATGTAGGAGCGTTATGCAAAGCAAGTCTCTACGCTCAAGCAGCACAAGCCATGGTGGACCGGGGACAGCTTAACAGAAGCTATGAGGGAAGAGATAAAAACATGAAAACGGCGCAAGTTAAAAGATTGAGAAGTGTGATACAAACAGTTAGGCACTGTGATCGAGTGATAGGCACGCTGAGTGCCTTGCCACGTCTAACCTTCAGCAGAAGGGTTTGGGCTCTTTGGGGAAGCTGCTGAGAGATTAGACAAAAGCGACAGGGTACATTTCGAAAAGGCTTTGGCTGTGGTTGACAATGGTATGACCACATTGTCATTTAGGATTTATTCACTGGGCAACATATTGTCTTCTGCAATTGACAAAATACAGCAAGGCATGTCTATTTTACAACATGAGCAATCACTATTATGGCCGATCGTAGTTCTGAGCTGGACTTTACAAACAATCAGTTCTGCCCATGTGCCATGGCGGTACATCAACAGTACTAGTCTGTTTTCTAAATATGATTAAACAGAAAGACAGATGGTAATGGCATGCAGAGGTGCAAGGTATACTATGTTGCACATTCAGAAATTAAAACAGTAACCTTTCACCGTGGCTGAGAAACCTTCCACAGACTGGATAATCCATGATTACATCACCCTAACGGTCACAACTTTCCAATTCCAAAACTTTCTCCAATACCAACAGGTAGGCAGAAATGAAGAGCTAGGGGAAGGTTTTGTGCATGAATATTGGGAATTACTGCTCCGGTTTGGATGCAGGAATGGGCACACAGAGGTTTTACTTAGTGGTTCAGAATGTGAGGATGCTTTAAGCGGCTCCTTAGTCTGCAATGACATTTCGCTCCATGGGGCTTGCAATGCTTCAGTAGCAACCTTGTCTTGTTATCTGAAGGGTTGTCCAGCTGCCATGATTCATCCAGTGTTCAAGCTCCTCTTGAATGCAAGCTATTTAATGCTGAATGATCAAGGTTGCTGAAGAATGGAACCAGGCACCACTTATCTAGTGACAGTTAATTGCATAGTGACTTGTTGCACACAAGTTCTGTTTCCACCTGCCCATACAGTTAGGGAGGCAGCGCTAGGGCCTTTGATAAATGTTTCCGACATACAGTTTGATTTTTTGACCAAACTGAAAGCCATGCTTTTTAAAAAAAGGACGTGGCCTTAACTTCAGCCAGAGAGATGTTTGATCTCCAGGTTGCAAGGTCCTTGTCTGAGATACAGACAATACTCCACACTAACTTCCCGCTGCATTTTGGGGAGCTGGTCCACCATATTGTTAACATGTCTGATACAAAAGGAATAGTGCACTTTTTTAAGTGTTTTGGCTCTGGTCTGGTTCGCACCTTTGTGACAATTTTTGGACTTATACCATCTTTCATACACTCTGTGTTGGGAAGCGTTTTTGGAGGGCTCCCACTTGTCCTGCTACTTGTGGCGAAATCCTGATTTTATTTTTTCTTCTCCTCAATGAACGTCCTAGTTCAACCTGGAATGGAGACAGCACTGCTGTGCTGTGTTGCAGTGAGCACATGTTACACTGCTTCGGCACACCTGGGCTACGAGAACTGAACGAGCACTGATTCTTATCATTCAGGCCTGTCTGGCTTGACTGCATACGACCTATCTTCCCCGGTCTGCTTTGCAGCCACAAATGTGTCCTGGATATATGTCTCGGATTACAATTGGTTGCGCCACTGGACATTGAAGTACTGATGGACCCCTATTATAAAAATTGAGCATCCCCATAGATTAGGAGAGGAGGCACTTCAGTTGACACCGAGGGTCCTTGCATGCGGAGACTTCATCACGCAGAGGACTGACATCTCATGAGGAGTTTCCAGTTTCGTGACCAAGACATGGTCCTTCATTCTCTCTCACAAGGTAATGGGATTCCAATAGGGGGATTTGAGAGGATTCTTGACTCTACACCTGCAAACACTCTAGGTACACTTAGAGTAGGGTTCGCATAGTAGGAGTACCTTTGATAACTACCTTGTGTTATATGTCTGCATATATAAATTGTCTTAGAAATATATCTACTATTCACACTTTTGATGCTTGTGATTACTTTTATCTGCTTCTGTCTATTAATCATAGCAGCACATGCATTTTATACATGAATAATGTTGGTTCAATAAATATATTGAAAACGTCCCACTGTGTATTCTCTGCATACCTCTCTGAGAATAAGTGAGCACTGGTGACTGAAAGAAAAGGTTCTATACTGTTTCCAAGATCCCTGAGGGGTCAGAGTTGTCATGATCAGTGGTTGCCAGAAACCCTTCACTCCCTGGTAAGATTTGGGTGGCTTATGGTGGCACTGTGAGATAGCTGGTCTCTAGATCAACATATTCTGTGGGGGTTTGGCTATTATGGGGGCCAGCAATGTCAGTAACCATGGCTGGTCATGGGTGTTGCACAGCCATCACTGAATTCAAAGACCTGCCTGCACTTGGACCTTTCCCCAAGATGTTAAGATTGTCTTCCCTCCTAGGCCCAATGACCCCACCTAGTGGGCAAGGTTGTGTTGCATTACACTGCAAAAATAAAAGTGGGTCAGCCATCTGTCTGTCCCAGAGATGGCTAGGAGTTGAGTCACAGTCTTGGGGAGATGACATAGAATGTGTTAGCAACCCTCCAGCCACCTGCAAACTCACAAAGGGCTCGGTACCAGTAGACATAACACAACTTGCCTTAACACTTGTTAAAAATCTTCAATAGTCCCCAACCTAGTACATATAGGTGCAAGAAAACATTCAACCACAGCCCTCACATTGTCCCGGAGAGGAGTCCTCTGGAAAGAGTGTAAAATCACAGAGCTCAACAGGGTTAAGTCAGTTACATAGTTAGGTTGGGGGGCTATGGGTTGATCAGGCTTCCTTAACCCCCGGCACGTTTTCCGCATGGCAGGGGGGCTATGATTAGGAGGTAAGAGGGTGTCTAAACCAGGAGCCAGTCCAGGATTAGCAGAGGGAACATCATTGGTAAGAGGTGGCATTGGAACTGACTCTTGGTCTGGGTCCTGCACAATGCAGTGCAAGGCCTCTGGTCCAGATTCCAGCAAGGAGATGGGCCCGGACCCAACTCCTTCTGCCAAAATACCAGAGGGGCGGTGCTCAACATGCTCTATTTCTTTATTTATTTCCCCCACAGCACATTTAATATAGCTATCCAGGGAGGAGGAAGAGCAGCTTGACTTGGCAGTACAGGGGTTTTATGTTTCCCCATAACGGCCCAAATGTAATAATCAGCTACAAAACTCAACAGTACCTTGCAAGCGTCCGAGATGAATGAATGATTGAATGAATACAGACTTGTATAGCGCATGGCTACCCGAAGGCATCCCAGCACTTTCTGTGACATCTTATCACTCACCACTACTTACGGGAAGAGAAAAGTCTTCAACTGCCTCCTGAATCCGAGATAATCCTGCTCGAGACGGATATGGTCTGGAAGCTGGTTCCAGAACTTTGTGGCATTGTAGGGGAACCGACGACCTCCCGTCCGTGACCGTTTAATCAGAGGAACTACAAGAAGTTGTTTGTTACTTGATCTAAGAGTTCTATTTGTCAAGTATAATTGCACCATAGGCTGAATTATAGGAGGGCCATTACCCCCCAAGCGACTTATGAATACTACACATAGCATTAAACCTGATTCTCTCCAGAACCGGAAGCCAATGCAGCTAACTTAGCCGAGCTGCGCTTCGGGACGTTCATTAAGAGGCAAGCCGCACAGTTCTGAACAGTCTGAAGAATCTTTGTGGTTCCTTGCGGCGCGCCCAAGTAAACTGCATTTGCATAGTCCAGCCGTGATAAAACAAGAGCTTGGACCAGTATACACCTGGCTTCAAACGGGAGAAGGGGAAGAATCTTCCTCATCAGCCTAAGAAGGCCATAACAATTAGCCGCAACTTTACGTGCTTGTACTGTAAAATTGAGGTTACAATCAAACCATACGCCCAGACTCTTAATCTGCGTCTTGGGAGCAGGAGAAGGGCCAAGACAGCTGGGCCACATTAGATCTAAATTTGCGGGGGCGCATGGCCCAGGATCATAATTTCTGTCTTGGCACCGTTCAGTTTGAGAAAGGACAATTCCATCCACTCAAAGACCTTCTCAAGACAGGCGGCCAAAGTTGGTTTCAGTCTATCTTGCTGACTGAGAGAGACCACCAACTGGGTGTCATCAGCGTACATGACAGTGTGGATTCCCCAGGGGGCCACCACCTCCGCAAGGGGCCTCATATAGATATTAAACATAGTAGGGCTAAGAGAGGACCCCTGGGGAACTCCACAATGCAAAGGAGTCTGATTGGAGAGAGCCTCCTCTTCAAAGACCGCAAATGATCTATCAGCCAGAAAGGACTGCAGCCATTTAAGGGCAGTCCCTGCTACTCCTACCTCCCTGAGTCTTTGGACCATAATTTGATGATTAACCGTGTCAAAGGCTGCGCTGAGATCTAATAAAATGATGAGATGTAGCAACTACTCGGCCTATAATGGGCTGGAGTGCAATCACACAGAAAATCAATGCTGGGAACCAACGTCTCACCCCAGTTGGTATACAAAAACACGAAAAAGTCAATGACTAGGCTTTATAGCAGCTAATGTTCAAACATGCAACAGGTTGGTGCTGGGGGATGAAGTATTGCCCCAGCTAGTGTGCAAACACGCATAAAAGATCAATACTGGCGGAGAGCAGGCTCAATGCCAGCTGGTGTTTAAATACATGGGTAGTCAATGCTGGGAGACTGAGTGCCACCCCAGATAATGTGCAAACATGCAAAATAGCGGCCAGTTCGGGCAGAAAGCAGGCTTAGTAGCAACTGATGTGTAAACACGCAAGAGGTCAAGTCCCCATCCTACGACTCTGGCACACTGACATGCGGGTGGGGGGAGGGAATGTTTGTGTTTGGGGAGTGTTGGGGGGCAAAGCATTGGTAGTTGGAAGTGGTCTGCACGGTACTATGCACTGGAGTATATTACTAGGAGAAGACCAATGATATGCTGGTCATTGCAGATGGCTATTGTACTTGAATTATGCAATAAAAATTGTTTTTGCAAAAAAAAGAGGTCAAGTCCCCACCCCAGCTAAAGCAAACACGTGATGAAATCAATGGAGGCAAAAAACAAACATAATCAATCAGTTAATCAGGATTTATAAAGCGCGGCAAATCACACGTGAGGGCCTCAAGGTGCTGGAGTTACTAGCTGCTAAGAGGTGATCAGTGATTTTGAACAGACAGGTCTCGAGTCCTTTCCTGAATTCCCGGAGCGATGATGTGGTCCTGATGTGCAGGGGAAGGTCTTTCCAAGCTTTGGCTGATAGGTATGAGAAGGAGCATCCTCCTCTATGCCTTCTGGGAATTCATGGGGTGTCAGTAAGGAAGAGGGATGTGGATCAGAGGTGTTTGATTGGTTGGTAGAAGGTCATGATTTTGTTGATGTATGCTGGTCCTTCGTTGTGCAGAGCTTTATATGTGTGGGTCAGCATCTTAAATGGCATCCCATTTAAAGCCAGTTAAGCTGTTTGCGGTGCGTTGTGATGTGGGTCTGTCTGGGGAGGTTGAGGATGAGTCCTGCTGCTGAGTTCTGTATTATCTGTAGTCTCTTCAGGAGGCGTGCAGTGATGTCTACGTATAGTATGTTTCTGTAGTCCACCCTGCTGGTGACGAGGGCCTGTGTGAGGGTTCTTCCGATGTTCAGTCGGAGCCATCTGAAGATCTTGCAGAGCATGTGGAGGATGAGACTGCGTTTACCTGTTTCTTCATAGATAGCTTGCTGTACAGGATGATGCCGAGGTTTCTGGCATGGTCTGTAGGGGCGGGGGATGGCCGAGTTCAGTAGGCCACCAAGTGTCGTTCCATGGTGAGATGTTGTTACCAAAGATAAGGACTTCCGTCATGTCCGAGTTGAGTTTGAGACAGTTGTCCTTCAGCTAGTTGACGACGTTCATCAGTGGAAGTTGGCTCTGGTGGTGGAGGGGTCCTCTGACAGTAAGAGAATTAGTTGGGTGGCGTAGGAGATCATGTTGAGTTCGTGCAATCTGATGGTGTTGGCCAGGGGTGTCTTGTACACGTCAAAGAGGGTGGAGCTGAGAGATGATCCTCGGGGGACGCTGCAGATGAACTTCTTGGGTTCCGAGGTGAATGGTGGGAGACAGATTTTCTGGGTTCTTTCAATGAGGTATGAGGTGATCCATTGGAGGGCGTCTCCCTGGATTCTGATGTGGTGGAGTCTGTTGATCAAGATGTGATGGGTAAAGGTGTTGAAAGCGGCTGACAGATCCAAGAGGATGAGTACTGCCATTTAGCCGTGGTCCAGGAGGGCCCTGATGTCATCAGTGGCTGCGATCAGGGCTGTCTCGGTGTTGTGGTTATCTCGGAATCCAGATTGAGGGGGGCATAGAAGGTTGTTGTGTTCCAACTGTTCGGTGAGTTGATGGTCGATTGCCTTCTCAAGAACCTTCGTTAGAAAGGTGAGCAGGGTGATGGGCCAGTAGTGCTTTGATTCTGCTGGGTTGGAGGATGGTTTCTTCAGAAGGGACTTTACTTCAATGAGTTTACAATCCTCCGGGAAGGTGGCCGAGTTGATGGATGTGTTCAGAACTTTCTTGAGATCACCATCAATAGTCTGGCTTCCAAGGTCGATGATGTTGTGGGGACGGGGGTCTGTGGGTTCTTTTGAGTGCACAGAGTTCATGATGGACATAGTGGTTTGAGGTGTGAGAGGGTTCCAATGGATGAGCTGGTGTTCGGGTTGGTGTTTGTGGGTGTGAGCAGGCTGATGCTTTCGGCGGCGGGTGTTTTAAGTTTTTGTAAATGACTGAGATCTTGTCATGGAAGTAGTCAGCCAAGGTGTCACACAGTTTTTGTGAAGGCATGATGTCATTCTCCGGAGCGGCTGCAGGATTGGAGAACTCCTTCATCATGGCAAAGAGCACTTTGCTGCGGTTAGTGCTGGCTTCTATCCACGGTCATATGAGAAGACAATGATAGTGGGCAAGGTCCAACCCCAGCCAGTGTAAGACACACAGGGACTCAGTGCAGATATATTGATAGAGCTACCGGTACATCCTCACAAGAAAGTAACTACTGTACTTGGGTGGTATGGAACAGTCTTGCTGTGGTCCCTGACCAATGACCAGTCATGAGGTCAAGTGGGGTGACCCTGCCCTGCCTCTTCCTGGTGAACAAGGGTCCAGGCATGGCCCATGAGATTGGAGATCACAACATGCTTAATAGTGCTGAGAGGGGGTGTCAACCTCCTCCTCCCCTTGAACGGTTGTGCCTCCAGGTGCAAATAACCCTGGAACACGAAGTCCTGATCAGCAACCAGCTGCACTGGTCCCACGTGATGGGAGACCAGAAAGCACTTATTAGCACTGAAGGGGGGGGGGGGTCAGCCTCCTCCCATCGCACAGTAGCGCCTTCAGTCGCAAATCACTCTGGGATTCAAAGTCCCAACCAGCAGCACATGTCTCACACGACACGACCAGTGATCTTGACACGCTTAGTAGCTCTGAAATAGTAGGGGAGTCAGCCTCCTCCTCCCCTCGCATGGTGGCGCGTACAGGTAAGAATCACACTGAGTCACAAAGTCTTGACCAGCAACCAGCGATACATGTCCCACGTGACAGGAGATAGCAATGCACTTAATAGGGTTGAAAGGGGAGTGTCAACCTCCTCCTTCCCTCGAATGGTGACTTATCCAGGCATGAATCACTATGGGGCACGAAGTCCCGAACAGCAACTCAGGTCCCACCTGAACAGGTGATCTGTTATTTAGAGTGTGTTCAACAAAATATAACTATTCATAATATGTTTCCCAACTAAGATGCCTTCATTTATCTGGCGTTTGAAAACTGAGCTGGCCAAACTAAGATTTTCATGTAGCACAGAGGTATCTATTCGGGGTAAATGAGCCGACTAAGCTGGATGTCCTGAGGTATTCAGATTGCATTCATATCTCAGATGCAGTGGGTGCTCAATTGGCTAGGATGTAATAACAGTAAAGAAGGTGTGTTAATATTGCCAAATTCAATAACGCTTATCATTTCAGCTTCGATAGGTCTAAGACTAAGTAGTTGATTTTTGTCCTATATGAAGGCAAGAATCCAATTCTTTCATCCTGAAAGGTCATGACCATGTAAGGTGATAAGACTTTGCATGGGACATTGTTGGGATGGGCCAGACCATTCTTAGCAACTTCACTGACAGTAGCATTACTATGCAGGTTATACATCTCTCATCAAAGACCTGGACAGCAGAGCTATTTTGCTGGTGACATGTTAAACCGCTTTCAGTGATGTACTACATCTACATAGAACAAGAAAGTGAGCCTTCAAAGATGTCCAGTGTCTGTGAAAGACTAGTACGATAGCGCAGGGATTGTCTCACCTCTCCAAGGTTCTGCAAAAAAGTAAAGGTTGAACACTGCATTTACCTTATAAAGTAAAATGGTTGGAAGGCAACTGGGCTCAGATATTACTCTGTGAAACCAAGAAGATATTTTTCCACATCTATTTAAGACATAGCTGAATAAAAAATATAGCATGAAAATCGCAAAAGTAAATTGTTATAATGACGATTTGTAAAACAAGCACCACAAAAAAGAACTGTCTTTAGGAGGTGAAAATCTTATTTCAGTGATGGAACATTTCTTAGTACAAAATGAACAGAAAAAGATAGAAAGTGCCACTTTACCTAGTGAGATTAACGCTTGATGAATTTCTTTCATCACATTCCGGTAAAGGTCCTGCTGCCATTCATGCAAAAGCTTCCAATCATCAGCAGAGAAATAAGTAGAAACATCGAAGAATGCAACCTGTGATTCAAACAGCAAATTTTACATAAGCAATGTTGCAATTTAAACAGGAGAGACTTGTGTCAGGGAAAAGAGGCGGGCTGGGGGTTCGGGGTTTTTTGATAGGGGTGACATAGAAAACTGAAAAAAGAAAAAATAACTCACCTGCCGCCCTCCAGTGTCGCGCTCTTTTGGCTCTACTGCAGGCAGGCACAGGCTTCCAAACTGCCCTGCAGCCATTCCTGAAGCTGCTCTTATGCATGAGAGCAGCTTCAGGATTGGACTGAGCGCTGTGAATTTGCACTCTCAAACAAACTGGGAGCCTGTGCCTGCTCTCTCCAACCCGGCAACACAGCTCGGGTTGGGGAGAGCTTCAGTGTGCATAAACACATCACATTTTGAACAGAAATCTCAATATCTGAGTGATCATAAGACCTGATCCAAAGCCAACAGGGGTGGGAGTGCTTTGGCAGGATTACTTACAGTTAATCTTCATTATTTTCATTATTCATCCCAGCACAAGCTAACCTTTCTGTAGCATTCCTAACACCTAAACTCAGAATTTTGCCACTTATTCTCTGGCAGACTCGCCTGCCAATGTGAATGGATAAAGAGCATTGCTGCATCGTACTTGGACTGGCTAATAACACAAATCCTTTGGCAACCTTTGGTAGCTCAATGGTCACAAACCAAGCAAGCATTATAACAAGCATTGGAAAGCCGATAGGTGTCTCCTTTGGGACCGGCAGGCTTTGCTAATGCTTTTTGGTGACACTGAAAAGCATTGGTAAAAATCAATGCTTTTTAGGTCTTGCTGAGCCATGTGCTGCTCTGCGAGAAGTTTAGTAAACGGCCTTTTAAAAGTGGGGGTGCGGTAGCGGTCCTTCCACGGGGCCAAGCCACACCGACCTAATACCGGCCACCTCCTAACATACCTCTCCCTTAAAAAGAACGCAACTTTACTGTAACAGAGACAAAGAGGGACCATTAAATAAAGGCACCCACTATAAATAGGGGTCGACTACGAAGAGAACAGAGACTGATCTGGAGAAAAGATGTACAATAGTAAGGCTGGAGATAAAAGATGTGGAAGATCTACAAATCAAGAGAAATACAATATTACCAGACCAGAGACATACAACAGATCATGGTCCAGATGGGCTTGAAAAAGCAAATAATCTGCTGGAGAAATGGGAGGTTTACTAAGAATAGGGTGCACACACACAACCCGTTTGAGCCTCCCCACTCTTAACAGGCAGCAGAAGGTGCCCTACCCCAAAGACATGCAATAGCCCGTGGCAAATACCCACCTTCAAGGTATGCAGAAAAAGAGCCCAAAGCTCCCATATTGCCCTTGATTTCCACAGAAAATACACATAAAATGAGGCAGAATAGAGGCACCTAGATAAATATGCTTTTCTTAAAGAAGGAAAATATAAGAATGAACAAAAGCAACAAGGAGAGACTGCAAGTGTCAGATCTACAGGAGCCAAAATTGAAAAAAGTCTTACTAATGGTAACAAGAAATGAATACCAGAGTACAAATTTACCTAATGAATAGCAAACTAAATCTACTTAAAAATATACCTCCATAGGGCTAGTGAGCGAGTGAAGCAAACAGAATGATCCGCGACCAACGTAGGTGCTGAGACAAAGAACCTTCAATGCGCACAAGCCTGCCTTAGGACGTTGAAGGGAGGTCAAAACAGAATAATATGATAACATTAGGAATTCCAGAGCATGCAGAGGGACCATGTATGGGATTATTTCTGAAGGAAAGTATTGCAACAGTCTTGGCACCAAAAGGCTTATCCAAATCTTTTACTGTAGATGGAACCCCAGAGAAAGTCAGGTTCTCAAGCAAAACCAGAGACTCTCTCAACAGCAATAATTGCAAGATTGTTACATTTTTGAGACAGATATGTCATAATACAGGCAGATAAATAATATGGAATAATCCCCTATGAAAAATTGATGCTCCAATTGTTTCCAGACTTCACCAAGACAGTTCAAAACAGTGTGGGGATCTGATTAAAACAAATGGATTGATTCTTTAAAATCAGAACATAAACTACATGATGTTTTCTGCCCACATAAGAGGAATATTGGAGGGGAAATCATGGCACTTTAAAACGCTAGAGGAGGCAGAAGACTTGTTAGAGGAATGGCAGACAAAAGAGGAGGAAATGGTACCAGCCAAAAGATCCACTTATACTTCAAGGAACACTGCGGATCGAAAGTGATTCTAGGATAAGGCATAAAAGACCCTCTGAGGTTTTTGGCAGACATGACAACAAGATAGCACAAGATCTAGAGCCAAAAAAGTCAGGCAAAGGGCAGCAATCTTGATAGGGACCTAATAAGAAGATCTGGCACCACTGCAGATAAGGGAAGGACCAATCGAGAAACTGAAAAGGAGTCTGAACCCCCATCAATCCTAGCAGATGACTGATGTAAGATAGCTCACACTTAGGAAACAGAGACTGGACACCAAATAACGAAGGAACACGATCTTGAGCGAACACTACACCCAGGCACAAATCATGAAGAAGAAAAGAATAGAGGTAAATAGGGTACCGGCAGATGTTTAAATGGGTAGGAAACATGCAAAAAGTAAAAGGCATAGTCATGATCAGCAACATTACCAACCGGAAGAAGACATAGGAGCCGAAGCAGAGACAAGGCACACATGACACTGACCTCTAACTTGAAAACTCAAACACTTCATAATGCTAGGAATAGCACACTACATTTAGACCTACCAAAGTCATTGTTGATACATGGAAGGGCCTTCAACAGGATAACAGACAGCGCTAAAGACAGATTAACAGGCCCCAGACAAAGCAATACTCATGTACAAAATTAGGAAAGTTTGTTAGATCAATGGGGCTACATTATATTTGGTGGGTGTTGAAGCGGACAAAAGGGGCACAGTCATACTACTACTTAGGCGCACATGACTCTCATTCACATATAGAATACCTTTAAACATATGCTCACACGACCACCAGTTCAGTAAGGCATCATATACAGTAAGGGGTTTATCAGATCATTTGCCAAGGATGACAGTTTTAGAGTCACCGAGACCAAAAGGCATTATTACATACTTGAGGCTAGGCTCCTGGTATCTAACAGACAGAAAAATAATGGAGAAGGCTGGATAATATGTGATACAATGCTTTAAAGAGAATTCAGAATCAGCAGATAGTGCCCAAAAGCTATGGGAGGCCTACAAACGGAATGTAGTTGTGTTACTAATCTCAAAAACAAAAGGAAGGGACAAAGAATAAAGGTGAGAGAGGTCAAAATCTGTGAAAAAGTGATGGTAGAATTTGAACTGTTATGAGCGCCAATGTTTCCCAATATAGACTTGGGTAGCTGCACAACCTTTTTCCTACATGTGTCCTACCTTGTTCTACATAACGGCTTTGGCGCTGACTTTCTGCCTAGTTAGGTGCTGAATAGATTTTGTGTGGTTTTCTTTGAAAACTAGAGTAATTTATTATGCATGAGGATTCTTGGTATTACAAAGCAGGATTACCATCTTCTGTATAATAACTCTGTAAAAAGTCACCACTATCGTCATCTTTGGACGACAGGCCCACAGTACCATTACACATCTAGGTAGAATCCCTGAGGGTACCTTTTGGGTATATAAGCACCACATCTTTGCTGGGCAAACCAGAGGAGAAGCTTCCATCCTTACAAAAGACGCTGAAATTCCTGCACGCAGAAACTCTAGCGTGCAGTGGTCTGACATCCCTTGGGGGGTTCCAATACGAGAACAAGACAGGGTCCTTCGCTCTTTCCCATCAGGTAATGGGGTTGGCTTTTTCCTAGAGGGATTACAACTACATACATGCTAGGTACATTTAGGTACACTTAGATAGGGTTAGCATTTTTGGAGTAAGCACAATTACTGCCATGTAGCTATATGCCTGCATATATTCACTGTATTAGCACCATGGTAGAATTCTACATTTTATTTTCTCTGTTGGTGCTTATAATCTTACATATCTGTTTCTGTCTAATGGTTGTTGCAGCACACTTATTTTATACTAGAATGGTTCAATAAATGCTTATTGAAAACGTCCGCATCGTTTATTCTGTGTATTTCTCCGAGACCAAGTGAGCACGAGTGACTGAGCGAAAAGTAGTACTGTTTCTATGATCCCTGAAGGATCAAAGGTTGTCATGTTCGATAGTTGCCAGAAACTATTAGCCCATTGGTAAGGTTGGGGGACTTATGGTGGCACTGTGAGCTAGCTAGTCTGAAGGCAAACTATCCTTTGGGGTGTCTGGAATCAGTCTGGACACCAATCCCTTAGTTTATGTTGCCTAAACGTGCAGATCCTATATATATCTGTAGGAACTACACAACATGGCGCTGCCAACGTTGGTTTGGTTCTTATTTAATGGTCAAATCTGAGTAATTTAGTCGTGGTTTCTCAGAGACCCCTACTCATATTTACCTACAGACGTCTGGAGTGGGAAGGGAAAAGTCTGCAGCAGCTGAGTAGGTATATCCTATGTATTAGCTGTAGGTTTGTTCAAGGTTGATGGATTAGAGTTCCCCACATTGTGCAAAACCTTATCTCTTTTTCTTAATACTTCCTCCCATAATGTCTAACACTGGGGATGCTGGTACAAGTGGTGCTAGTACAGAGGAAGCTGAGCAGGAAGGTGGTCTGAACATTTCAGAAAATTGCAGACATGCACTTACTATGAACTTATTAGATTATGTCGTCCCATTGGGTGGGACCATTACCTTCGTGATTGAGGTATTCTATTCTTGGGTTAAATTAACACCTGCAGATACACACACATTTGTTTCATACTTATATTCCAGATGAACCACCTGACGAATATTCTCACTACCAGGACATAGAAGTCCTGTTAACCTACCAAGAAAATATAAATTGCTTTAAAGGGGCCCTACCTAATACCCAATACCACAGATAAAGTGAGAATCGGTCCGCTCAGCAGAGACGGAGTGACTTGGCCGGTCCTAGCTGCTTACACGCTGCATCCAGAGATTAATACATTTCCAGCAGCAGACTTATGTCCACTTCACAAAGAAATAATAAAGCTATACAGAAATCTCACCCAGTTTGTAATGCGTACACTCACAATTCAACCTTAAAAGGTCACTCAAGCTGCTCAACTGCAAGGGACCACAACAAAAATCACCCCACAAATGCTGAACAAGATTATGGGAAGAATGCCCACTAGATGTGAGCAGATGCTATTTGGATAGCACAGCTTTAGGCAGTATTTCCTCATACAGGCCCACAAAAAACACAGATATAGCTCCCCTGATAGAGGATTGTACAACTTGGGGTACGGTTTTCTCTGCCGTCTATACCAGAACTCATGGTACCCCCTCATTAGCGGTCATACCGGAAGTATTGAAACAAATACAGAATGAGTACAGGGCAGAACCTACACTGTACTTAGGGATTACATTGATAGGCAATTTTGCCCAGCTATCCACAATTATGTTAGTTACTATAAAAGGTAGCCAAAAAAAAAAGGTAGCTACCATAAAAGGGGAGGCGGCAGTGGTGGCTATATGCCAACGCCTGAGGGAATGCACTTCTGCACAACAGTAATACAAACAATGGTTTCAGCAATCTTTAACACTCCCATTGCTTTGTCTTTCTCCATGGTTACGCTGGGCCCTTGGACCTCCCTAACTCCACTGCCTTTAGACTTTACAGATGTGCCTCTGTTGGATTGGCTCTTAACTATTGCATTTAAAATAATAACAGAATGGAAGTATTTCCAATAACTTCGTATCACACATGGTAGACTTGGGTGTCATACCTCTGTGGTTCTCATACGCCACTCTTAGGGAGGCAATCAGTACCACCCATCTCTAGTAGAGTCTGGTGGTCCCTTAGCAGGTACATGGAGCTAAGCTCTCATGATCCTTTGAACCCTGCCACTAACTGACCCTAGGGAACATTCTGAGCTCATGAAGCAGATTTCCCGTCCTATATTCTATTGTCTTTCTTTCTTCTTTCACTCCTGTTTCTTTTCTCTCTTTCTTCCTCTTTTCTCAGTCATCCTTTTATGCAATATAGGTGATACAAATATTGCTCAATTTCTCTACCATACACCATTTCCTACTTAATCTCATTGACAGTACAGCTCTTTTTATTATCGTGAACTTATATGTACTGCTCTGTAATATGGCGGATATATACCTCCGCTGTACCCATGTGCATCTACTTCTTTTTGTGATTTAATACTGTACCAACATATGTACTCAATTGTATTCGTATTAACATCCTGTTCCGTATAGATTCACTGTGTATTGCATATATAAAAACTACTTGAACACAAAGCTTTTCAGGGCATTCGTCTGCAAGGTCTTATTTCTCAGGGAAATGGCTTTGGTCTTTTTACAAGCTTGTGCGAAGACCATCCTCCCAGAGGGTACCTTCTTAGTGGTCATGACTTAAGCCTACACCTACTGGCCACATATCCGAGGATACTCACTGTTGTTGGTCTTTCTTGGCAGGGGCCACCAAAATCCAAAGTTGCTGTAAAAAGGCTTTGTTCCCCATCTAGAGGGCCTCCAGCTGCCTGGACTGCCAGCCAACTTGATCAATGCCAGCAATACACAGCCTTCCCCTTCTTCACTCCCCTTGTGAGTGCCAGCGATAACCGACTTTCCTCCACCTGTACCAGCCTAAACTGGGAGCCTTCGCTTCCTGGATGGCTGCCAAAGAATGATTGGGCAGGGGGGCAATGCCACCACTGAGGAATATTAGTCAAGCTGTGCTTTTCAGAGAACAGACAATTAACATGAAGGACATGAGGGCATGTGACCTGTACTTCCAGCAACTAGGCTGCTTTTGTGGTTAGGAATAGAAAGCTCAGTTCGTAGGCTTGGAGGAATATGTTCACGAGTATATTCTTAAACAGCAGCTGAAGGGGCAAACCAAGTGCTATAATAACGTTTAACCACTCTACTCTGCTGTACTTAGCCACATGGGGGCCATCCATTAACCATTTAACTGATATAAATGGTTAATAGAATGATGCAGAAATAATGCTGGAATCCCACAAGTCCCAGTGAATAGCACCAAGCAAGCACCGCCACGCCAAGACCGGGGAAAGGGTGGGGAGTGTGGTAGTGAGCCTCTGCTGGATAAAGCCGCACCGGCCTAATGCCGGCCGCTTCCGTGCCCGGTCTGAGGAAACCCGCAGCTCTGAGCCTAACCTGCACACTCTGAGCTCCCCTCACTGCGTCTCACGTCTCTCTAAATCTAACAGCATCTCTGTGCTTTGTGCTGCGCCACGCTATACCACTCAGGAGGACAGCGCTGCTCTCCCTCCTCGGATTATAACAATCTTGTCCCCCAAGTTCTTGTACCTCCAAACTGGCACTTCATTTAACAATCTTTAAACATATTGCGCTTACTCTTATGAGTAGACCACTGGCTATATTCAAGATTTTAATAATCTTTGATTAACAATCTTTGACAGCCATACATAATATTAAGACTTTGTATTATGAGAGTATACATAGTATGCTATAACTAGGCCATTTACGTCTCTTATAGGCAACCTTGTATTTTATTCAAACGTGGACGGTTCACTGGGAGATAGGACTGATCTTCTGATGACTTACACGTACGTTTAATGTACAAGCTTAAAATATGGGAAGCATTTATAAGCATTTTTACGCAATACTATGGGCTCATGTCCAATAGATACATGGACTTATTACATTTATTGCTATAGAAATTTTGTTCCAAACTTTAATTTGAGTTTGGTTAATTTCGTATTTCACAAACACTAGACTTTGTCATTCCAAAGGGTCTCGTCTTTAATAGTACATTAAAATGACTGACTGCACTCTCATCGTTTCAGACTTTGTTTTATGTATAATTACCTGGGCGTGAATTTTGACCTAGTGGCGGTGGATAACTATGGATGTCAACGACTAGATAATTGAACTGAGAACTGGTGAGTTTACAACTTCTTACCACTATGTATATGTTTTTATAAACTGGGCAGCATCAAGCAGAGACTTTTTTTTGTAAAAGCTTTATTTATATTATGTGAAAATGCAAAAAGAAAACAGCGCTAGCCGCGCACATCATCCCACGTAGGGGGTACACAAAGCATGGGGGCAACCGCCAGCAGTCAGAGAAGACGGAGGTGTATTCCTGTATGTCCGTCTGCTCAGAGGCCTTACCAATGTCAAAGGGACCGAATCCCGGTCTTATGGATCAAGCTGGTGGTGGAGTCCAGCCCCCGCAATCCGGCAAGGCGCGGCCGAGTTCAAGTCACTGGGGCCGCCCTCCCTTACTCAATACTACCAGCTGCCCCTTGACGTCAACGCCCAACATAGAAACCTCTAAATAAGAAGCCCCCCCCCAAACTCCACCCCCTCCCCCCAGTGGTGATGGCATCAGACATACTAAGCACAATCTTCAGTGGTCATTCATACCTGAAACAGGTGAAGGGCTCGAAGTGAGGGCGGGGACACCGCAGCCGGCCATCCCGTGGAGAGAAAGCGAACCAACGGTCCCCAACGGAAGATGAAGTTCTTAAAATTGCCCAGAAAAATATCCGTCATCCTCTCCATACTCAACAGCGGCCATAGCCTCGCATGCCACAAGGAGATCGCCGGGGCCTCCCGTTTCTTCCATGCCGCCGCGAGAGTGACCTTGGCCGCTCCCATGCAAAGCCAAAGAATCTTCTTGTCCGCCCGCGTTTGGTGCTCGAGGAGAGGATCCCGAAGGCCCAGCAGCACGTGAGCCAAGGAGTCCGCGATCGGGTACCCCAGAATCTCCTTAATGTGGGACAAGATCTCCTCCCAATAGGGGCGGATGATCGAGCAATCCCACCAGATGTGGCGAAAATCCCCCAGCAGGCCACAGCCTCTCCAGCACCTATCCGACGTGGCAGGGAATATGCGGTGTAGCTTGGCGGGAGAGAGGTACCAGTCCATCATGGTTTTGAGATGGGCCTCCCGTAATTCCACCGAGTGGTTATGTTGAGCCATGTCTTTCCAGAGATGGGCCCATTCGTCATTGGTGATGGCACAGCCTATAAGATCCTCCCAGAGGCCCATGTACCGTGGTCTCAGGGAAGCTGCCGTGGATAGAAGATGCTTATAAATAAAGGAGATGGCACCACGCATGGACGAGGAGCGGGATAGGAAAACCTCAAAGGGAGCGGGCGGCCTAGTCGCTACTTCTCGGACAGCCGGCGTCAGCGCCCAATGCAATAGTTGCGCGTGGCGGGACTGTTCCGACTGAGGGACCCCGTAATCTCGTCTACAATTGGCAAAGGTCAGCGGGTTAGAGCCATGAAAAAGATGCGTGAGAGCAAGACATCCCCCCTCCCTCCAAGCATCGAAGGGCCCCTCTCGCAGAGCCGGAGGGAATGCTGGGTTAAAGTGTATGGGTGTAAAGGGCGACGGGAACGTAGTCCACCGCTCGTCCCCAGACACCGAATCCCAAGCCTTCAGGGTGGTGCCGGTGGGTGTACTGATATACGCGTTTCGGGGTCTATCCCCCCTCGGTCTCCACACCAGGTCCCAGATCGTTCGTCCCACCACACTTCTATCCATATGCAACCAGTGTTTCTCCGAGAGGGGCTGAGTCCATTCTACCAAAACCCTTAATTGGGCTGCCTTGTAATAGAGGCGCAGATCCGGTAGGCCCACCCCCCCTCCCCCCGAGGGCGCCGGAGAGTGGCAAACGAGAATCTAGCCCGTCCCCCCTGCCACACAAAGCGAAGTATAAGAGTCTGAATGCGACGGAAGAAATCATTATCTAAGACAATAGGGAGAACCTGAAACAGATATAAGAACTTCGGGAGAAGAGTCATTTTTATCGCATGAATTCTTCCCAGCCAAGAGATAAACAATGTTTTCCAGCGGTGCAGGTCAGCCTGGACCGAGGCCATAAGGGGGGGAAAATTGGCCGAGTACAGTTTCCCGACCGTGGGCATCAGGCGGACCCCCAGATAAAGTAAGGAAGAGTGGGTCCACGGCAGAGGCGAGAGTGGGCGGAGGCGATCAACTTCCGCGATCGAAAGTGTGAGGTTAAGCACTTAGGATTTGTCGTAGTTCACCTTGAAGCCCGCCAGCGCCTCGAAGCGTGCCAGTGCCGCCTGAACCTGGGGGAGGGAGTGCGCAGGGTCCGCCAGGGAGAGCAGGACGTCATCCGCAAACAGGGAGATCTTATGTTGCTCGCCCGTGAATGGCAAGCCCCGGATGCCCGAGTGCTCTCGGATCGTCAGTGCCAAGGGCTCAATACTTAACGTGAAGAGCAATGGAGATAGGGGACATCCCTGACATGTGCCTCGGGAGTGGGAGAAGAAAGCGGAGAGTCGGCCATTAACCGCGACTCGCGACCGAGGGTCGTTGAAGTTGGGTTTGAGCATGCTCATAAATCGGTCCGAAAAAGCAAACGCGGTCAGGGTTCGAAACAGAAAGGGCCAGTCCACTCGGTCGAACGCCTTTTTGGCATCGAGTTCGAATGTTGTCGTGGGTTTGACGCCCTTTAATAAAGCCCGATTGGTCAGGGTGGATAAGCTCCGGCATCAGATCTTGCAGCCGGGTCGCAAGGATAGAAGAGTACAACTTAGCATCGATGTTAAGTAGGGCTATCGGCCGATATGACAAGCAGGCAGAGAGGTCCTTACCCGGCTTAGGGATGATGGAGATGACCGCCTTCATCATTGAAGTCGAGGAAACCTCCGCGTCAGCCATAGCATTGAACAGCCGGACCAGGAAGTCGCTAATATCCGCCGCAAAGGATTGGTAGAAGAGGGCCGTAAAGCCGTCCGCTCCAGGCGCCTTATGGGGTTTCAGAGATTTAATGGCACTTAACACCTCATCGCGGGTGATGGGGGCAAAGAGCCGGTCATTCCACTCGCTCGAGACCTGAGGGAGCGGAAGTGCACCCAGGAAATCCCCCTGGGCAACGGGGTCCAGGGCACTGTCCGAGTACAACTTCGCGTAGTACGTTCCGAAGAGGTCAGCTTTAATCTCATCCCGATGCTGGAGCGTGCCAGCCGCGTCACGCACTCCTTCTACATACTCCTTCTCCTGTTTGCGGCGAAGTTGGCGAGCCAGATGTTTTCCCACCTTATTCCCCTGAGCATAGGAGAGACGGCGGAGCTTCAGGAGGGTGAACTCCGCCCTGTTGTTATAGTGGGCTCGGAGTCTACCCCTAAGGGCCGTCAGCTGCCGCAGTGTTTGTCTGGAGGGTTGGGTCTTATGGACCAGCTCCAGCGCGGCGAGGTCCCTTTCCAACGTCTCACGTTCCATCCTCCTCGAGCGATTGAGAGCCGCGTTGAGGGCTAAGCAGCTACCTCTTATAGAAGCCTTGAAGGCGTCCCACGTATTGAAAACCGACGTGTCCCCCACCGGGTTGAGTTCGAAGAAGTCCCGGATTGCTTTACGGAGCCCCGTGCACGAGGTCTCATCGCGTACCAACGAGGCCGGGAAGTACCACCTGCGCGGGACGGCACTCTCCGGTGCCCAGTGTAGACCGAGCGCGAAGAGACCATGGTCAGAGACAGAGAGAGGGAAGATCTTGGCTTCCCTCAGGGACCCCGGAGTGATTGACTATAAAAAATGTGATCCAGACGGGAATAAGAGCGATGCACGTGCGAGAAAAAGGTATAGTCTCGAGACAGGGGATGTAAGGAGCGCCAGCCATCCAACAAACCCAGTTCGTCAAACTTCCGACGTAGCTCTGCGGAGAAAAGACCCGTCTCCGCTCTCTGGCGATGCGAGGTATCCAAATCTCTATCACAGACCAAGTTGAAATCCCCCATCACGAACAGCGCCCCTTCCACAAAGTCCTCTATGGCACTCAACAAATCTAGCAGGAACCCATTTTGCCCCATATTGGGAGCGTATAACACTAAAAAGGAGCATGTTTTACCGAGTAGGACACCTTTGACGACAATCCACCTGCCCGCCCTATCGCTCCTGACCCCCAAGGGTTGAAACTGAAGTGTCGAGCGGATCAACAGAGCCACTCCCCTGTGTTTGGAGGTCGCTGAGGATCTATAAATAAAGGGGAATTGTTTATGTTTCAATCTAGTCTCATCCTTTCGGGCCAGGTGGGTCTCCTGCAGACCAACTACATCCAGGTGGTGATGTAGGATATATTTCCAGACCTTCTGGCGTTTCTGGGGGGAGTTCAGCCCCTGTACATTCCAAGTTCCTAGGGTAACAGGCATAGCTCACCCTGCACACGTCCCTTCTCTACAGGCCTCCCCTGCTCAAAAAGCCTCACGTGCCCCGCCATCCAATACCTGTCCCTCTCCCACCAGCAGTGTCGAGATCGATAGCGTCCCTCACGCATGCCAGTAACCCTCCTCTGTATCCCCCGCCGTCCTAGTCGTCTGCTCCCCCACCCTCCTTCCCCAACCCCCGCCAAACAAGTCATACTCCACACACGCCCCCATCATCCGGCCACCACCACCGGTCCCCCCCCGCCCCGACCCACCCCCCCCTCCCGCCCCCATCCCAAACGTGACCCAACAACTACCCAACAAAACCCCCCCCTTCAAAAACACATAAACCAACAATCCCCAAAAAGGGAATACCCCTGGGCCCCAGAGGTCCGCAGCGAGGGCCAGTGTTGAGACCCTCTGAGAGCAGGAATCCAGATAGCAGTCAGTGTTCCAACCGCTCCCCAGTCCGGGGTGTCTTCCCCAAAAGTACATAGCCCCCACGGTACCTGAGTGGAGGGGGGTGTCCCTCCGACGCACAGCAGCCTCCCGTCTCCCCTCCTGCCGCCGAGGAGCTGTCCTGTGCCGGTGGCACTGTCGCAGTCACCACCGAGGCCACTGCCCCACTTCGTTCCTGTTGGCTGGCCGCAGGACCCGGCCTATTCTGCTGCACGGGGCGCCCCACCCTATGCCATGAGGAGGAGCGTCGCCGGCGCCACGACGGGGATCGGCCCTCCCTCGGAGAGGGGGCCGCGCTATCTAGTCCAAGGAGATCCTTGGCAGCTTGAAGAGAACGGATCTGGACCAGCCTGTTCTGCCACCTGAAGACGAGACGAAATGGATGGCCCCAAGAATAGGTCACAACCTGGTCGCGCAGGAAGGAAGTCACTGGTTTGAAGGCGCGCCGCTTCTGCAGCGTCGATGCCGCCAGATCCTGAAACAGCTGGGGACGATGGTCACGGAACCGCAGATCCGGAATACCCCTCGCCTTCCGGAGGATTCGCTCCTTGAGTTGAAAATCCTGGACGCAGACCAGGATATCTGGAGGAGGGGCCCCCGCGCCTCTCGGGAGGCCCACTCTATGGACCCTGTCCATCTTGACTTCCCGCAGGCCGTCCTCGTTAAGGATCTGCAGGAAGAGGGCCTCCACGTAGCCACGTAGGTCCCCCGCCTCACCATCCCAAGGTACTGCTCGAATGCGGATGTTGTGCCGGCGAGAACGATTCTCTAGGTCCTCCGCATGGGCCTGAAGATCCAGGTTCTGCTCCGTTAGCCGTATCACATCTTGTTGGAGCTGGTGCACGTCCCCCGCGAGCCCCAGATCATGTTCCTCCAGCGTCGCCACCCGTTCGCCAATGCCATCCACCTCTCTTCTCATATCCTTGAGATCCGTGGCGAGCTGGGAGCGGAGCTCCGTGATGTCCGCCTTGATAGCAGAGAAGAGCTCCAGCATAAAAGCCTTAGTAGCCGGCGCCTCCTCATCTCGCTGCCGGGGGGACCCGCTGGGACCGGGAGGCGTCGGCGGCCGCACTCCCTTCGGAGGTCCCTCCTTGCCGGACTTTCCTTTGCTGGACTTGTTGGACATCTCGGCTGTCACGGCAACTACGGCTCCGAGAGGCCCAGAGGTAGGTAGCGCCACCGGTCGCAATTTCTCCGGGGTCACCCTCCTCCACGGTCCCACCGGCGCTGTGATTCTCCTAAAGTTCCGGTGCAGATGGCCCCCCGTCGAGCACGTCCAGGCCCTACGCAGCTGAAGTCTACGGGCAAGGCGGGGCAGGGAGGAGCCCCTCCACGCCGCCAACCGGGCAGCGATCACCCCTCCCGGCCCTCTCCACCGAAGCCGGAGGCCGCGGACGCACTCTCTCCTGTTCCGGGTGGTGATCTCCCTGCGCCTCGAGGCGCTTTACAGGCGTTCCCAGGTGCACACCTCCACTGCTAGGGCGCCTCACTCTCCAAGGCGGCTCGCACTCCCCACCTCTGCCCAGCCTCAGGGTCCAATGCCATGCCCGCTTATCCGTCCCGTGGCTCCTCCTCACCGCCAGCCGCCGGGCCCAGGTAACAAAGAATGGGGCACTAGTGGAGGCCCTCCCAAAGTCACACCGGCCACAGCGTCCCTGCCCCCAGTCTCCAGCACCGGCCGCAGTTCCCAGTTGAAGCGCCTTACCGCTGTAGCCGTGGGTCTCAGCTCGTTCACTCGGTCCGGCCGCCGAAGTGCCCCGCTTCAGACTGGGGGAAGGGCGAGGATGTGGGCAGGTCAGCCACCGTTGGGGCAGAGGCAGGCCCCCCAACTCGTGGATCTCGGCAAGCAAGGCGGCGTAGCCCCAGGAGTCACCCCACAGGCCGGGGTCTCTCTTCGGTCGTGCGGCGCCGTCCGCTGCTTCTAGGCTCCGTATGCGAGGGGTGGGCTCCCAGAGACCCGGCAGGTCGTCCCCCACTCGGGAGGGTATCTCAGCATCCGGTGCGGGCCAATCTGCCCTCCGGCGGCAGCAGCGTCGACACTGCGGCGTCACAGGCGGCACCGCCTCCAGCCGTGTCGTCAATCGAGTTCCCCGGCTTCCGATGGGCAGCCACGCCACAGGCCTCTCCGCCGCCAGGCGGCCCTCGCTCCGCCACTCGATCCAACCCCAGCTCCAGATCACCTACAGAGCCTCCGGTGGTTCAGCGCCGGCTCTAGAGCGGCCGATAGGGATCCGGGAGGAAGCTACACAAAGCTTATGCAATCTCGGCGGCGGAGGGACTGGAGACACGTCCTACTCCGTCGCCATCTTGGACACGCCCCCAAGCAGAGACTTTTTAAACATATTTTTTGGTCAATGACTAATTTCTCTTTTGGTGCCTGTCACACTCTTTCCTTTTGGGTGAAAGTTTATGCTATGAGCACAATATCTGGTCTTTCCCTTTTTTCTTCTCTCTTCTTTATAATACTCTTATCTTCTGGACGGATCTATAGAGATTGGTTCTCATTATGAGACCAATATCTTGGCACCATTTAATTAAAAAGAATGGCAATTTGTTGCATTAAGAAAATGAAGTAACAAATGTCTGTATTCTTACCATCATCCTGTATGAACAAAGACAACATGTACTATATTTGCATACCAGCCTTGGAAAAGTCTATAAAAGACGAAACACCTTTTGGCTGATCTTTGCTGGAAGTACCAATGAATAAACCAACAGTGAAACTAATTTGAAATAAACAAATGGACTCTTGTATTGTCTTCACTCCCGAGAAAAAAACTCAATGATTGTAGACAATTTGTGCTACAATGATTCTAGACTAACTTTATTTGTGATTCCAATATATTCATGATTGAATGTGTATGTCTAATAATTTAGGAGGGTGCTGAACAAGGTTCTATTAGATACATACCTAAAGGAGTGTCTCAGTGGCTATGTGCAAGTGTCATTGGATAGGTAAGTAAGTATGTTGGTATATACTTGGTCCCTTAGTTAATCTATGGATCTCTAAATCTGTATGTAAGGGGCTGCATGGATTGCCTACTGGCTGTGTGAGCATGTTTTGGGGTGTTCAACTGTGCTTGCAACTGCTTGCATTACTGCTGAAAACATAAGTGCTGTATGTCTGTGTGAGTGAATGTTTTAGTGCCTCTGTCACTGTGTGAATATGTGTATTAGTGGCTCTATCCTTTTACACATAGGTATGTGAGTTGCAGTATGGGTAGGAGAGTGGATCTATAACTGGACATATGGGTCTGAACGAGGTTCTATTGGATACATATCTGGTTGTACATTAGATTTCTGTTGTACTACCAGTCACCTTTGGTAGTAGGGTGTCAGAACAGTAATAGCACCTCCAGACTACAACAATTGGCTTTAAGAAAATCTTTTCACACATTATTGAACTGAAAAGAGGGAAATTTTTGATGTGTTGTAATTTTCCCAGTAGGGACCACTACTACACACTTAAATTCATTACTCCTTTAGGTATGTACTGATGAACTGACACTAACAAGTCATCCATCAAGACAACTACGCCTTTAAACATATCACAGGCCTGCTATAGCACAGCATGTATATGCAGTTTCCCTGCTAGGCCGAGCTGACATTCAAACCAATCAAAGGAGAGGTTACCTGCCTAACTACTTATATAGGGTCCTCAAAGAGGATCCCATAATGGGCACAACAAGACCGGTACAGACAATTGTTCAAAATAGTCCGATAATCAACGACTTTAACCAAAAAATATTTTTGCAATTTTATTTTCCAATAGTCAAAATCGATTGATAAGGCAATTATGAATAAAAACATTAAAAAATTACATCCAAAATTGGTGCAACAACATAGCAATGTCCCACAAAACTCATTCAAAATGATCAGTCATACTAACATGCACTCAAATCAAAACACACATTCACATTCTAAAACAAATATCTGCAACTGCATTGGGGTAATACAGCTGCCACATGATGATAGAATGGCAAGATTTCATATATCATCCAAAGGGTGAGGGTAGTTACAGTCCAGCTACCCAACACACATTAAACGCCAAAGCGCGTTTCGGTGTCTAGCCCCAGCTGGGGCCAAACCTTCATCAGGGCGAGGATGGTCAAGCAGAATGGGACAGACAAACAATCCTGGGTAGGAAGAACAAATGAGGATCCCCAAGGGAGCAGACAGAGAATAAAATGACTGGCTCCAATCCAGCAAGGAGTCAAAGATTATCCGCATATATTAGCATCGGCTATTCATTTCAGCAAACGCCAGAGAAGGATTCCCAGAGACGCCACAAGTAGATATCTGTCGAACGGCAGGAGCAGGGGGCTATAGATGAGCCAGTTTCTTTAAGATTATTCATAAGTTTCTCGAATCAGCGAGAAGGAGAATCTGCTTCCTCCACGGTACGTTTAGGAAGATGGCGTGACCGGCATCAATGGGCTGGGTCCCGAGTTGACATTCAAAACATGGTGCTAAGCCTTAAACTCCTCTTCTCCTACATACAAGTCATTCTGGAGATGGGCTGTAGGTAGGCTATAGGGCAGGGAGGTATGAGCTTAAAAGACATGTTGTTTCAAGTTTGATTGACTTCAAATTTGCATTTGCATACTCATATGCCCAGTAATAGATCTACTCTCCTACCATACTGGAACTCCCATACCAATGTATATAAGGCTAGAGCCACTTGTACACCTAGTCACATACTGACAGAGGCACTAAGGATTCATTCATACACCTATACAGCTCTTATGAATCCAGCACTGATGGAGGCAGTTTCACACACCGGTAAATACCCCAAAACTCACTGAGAAAGCCAGCAGGTAATCCATGCAGCTCCTTACATACGGATTAAGACTCACACAGTAACTGAGAAAGTCACATATACACCAAAATAGTTACTTATATATCCATAGAGCCACTGAGACACTCATTCAGGTTTGTAGTGAAGAAGTGACACTAACAAGTCACTCATGGTGATAAGTGGGCATTTAAACTTTCCTCAGGCCTACTAGGGTAGAACCTGTGTACGCAGTTTTCCTACTAGGTCAATTTGACATTCAAAACTAATGCTAAGTCTTCAACTCCTGGTCAAGTACCTATAAGTCACCTATAACACAGATAGTAACCAATCTATGCAGCCTCCTACATGTATATTTAGAGATCCACAGACTCCCTCTAAGAGTCAGTGATATACGAACATCCTTCCGTAAATATCCAAATACACACCCAAATAGATACTGAAAAATACCCCGAGATAGGTACTGAGGAGCTGACACTAAAAACTCACCCATAGAGAAAAGTAGGCTTTTCAACGTATCTCAGGCCTGCTGTTGTAGAGTCTATGCGTTCATTTTCACTGCTAGGCTGACTTCACTTTTCAAACTAATTATAAACCTTACATTTTCTATTTACTACATATAACTCTCTACTAAGGTAGGCTATACCTAACCCATAGGACATGGTACTATGTACTTAGAAGTAACACATGCAGTTTGACAGGGAATAGACTGGCACATGCATCAACATAGGGTTTTGCGATTTCTTAATTGCGATTATTAAGGAATCGCAATTAAGGAATAGCAAAACCCTATGCATGTAGGAATCGCTAAAGAAATAGCGATTCCCACAAATTCCTTAATTGCGACTCGCAAATTGCGAGTTGCAATTAAGGAATGTCTTCCCATTCATTCCTATGGGCCTCCAGGCCCATAGGAATGAATTGGAGATTGCGGGAGCAATTTGCGAGTACCAGTAGGTACTCGCAAATTGCTCCCGCAATTTCTATGGTGCAAGGGTGTCAAAATTACACCCTATTGCGCCCATGTATGTGAACTCTGCACAAATGTTGCATACACACATGCTCTAAGGGCATGTGTGTGTGCAATATGAAACTTAGAAAAAAACAAAAAATTGCTTTTTTCTAAGTTTTAGCAAATTACCATGAAGTCCAGCTTCATGGTAATTTGCTCCCGCTAATAGCGAAATCGCTATTTTTTACACTTTAATGCAATGCATTTAAGGAATCTCAATTTGAGATTCCTTAAATGCAATCGCAATTTAAGGAATCGCTATTTTGAGATTCCTTAAATTGCGATTTTTGCATATGGGATGATGCATCCCAAATGCAAAAATACCGGTCGCAAAGGGGCAGATTCTGAGAATCTGCCCGTTTGCGACCGGTTTTGGCTTTCATGCATGTGCCTGATAGTCTTTATTTATTTATTTTCTCCAGAGTGACTATTTACTTGGTCCTGAGGAATGCCCAGAACCCCTGGTGGGGTCATCTAAGACACATGTTGACCTACCGTAGGGTTAGTTTTGTTGTTAACCCCTTGTCCTCTCTTCTTTTAACCCTGTCCTAGGAGACCATGGAATAAAGGTATTTTAGCCTTCTGGAGACAATTTTATTCTCTAATTTAATTTTGCTCTCTCCCCCTCACTCTCTCAACTATTGCTCTCAAGTTTCCTACAACGCCTCCGCTCCTCCTCACTCTTTGAGGAGTTGTAGCCCACGCCAATAACCTTGCGGCCTTGGTGTGTGGAGGGAACCCAATGATAAAGCATGTTATGTCCACTGATATAAATTTTGATCGAATTGTGTAGTTAACACTACCAGATTACAGAACTCTGCCTTTCGACACATTGATTAGAAATGCAAATCAAAATATGTTGTGCCCAAATTGCAGATCTGATCTAATGTCTACATTACATGTACAAAGAATTGGGAAATACCTTATATTAATGTAACAACGATGCAGTGTCAATAGATCTAAACAGGAAACCGAAATTGCAAACTACAAAGCTACACCAATATCAATTTCTGGAAGAAACTACTACAGCTATTATCTTTCATGAAGGAGCTAATGTAACATCTGGATACTGCACTGTCTATTCAAAGAGTGAAAGTGAATGGACGGAGTGCAATGACAACAACCTTACATTTAAAACAAAATTGCCTTTCAAACAACAAATTCATACCTCTTATTTCTTCAACCAAAGTTCTAAAGAGTATTTTTGGAAAAATAATATACGGTCTTTCTTGTACACGTAATGACAATGATTTAGACATCATTCAGTCTATCAGGGGTCAACAAAAATGTGTCCAATGTTCAACAGTGCTTTTGTCTTACACACAAAAGTGATTATACCATGTGGATACTACACTCTCTAATAACACACTACAATGGAACACAATGACACAATACAGACAATGGAATCATAGCAGTCTTCAATTGATACCAAAACTACCTTTCAAGCTTCAATCACCTCTTGTGTCTTCAACCAAACTTCTATGAAGTATTTCCAGATACAAAAAAATTATGTATTTTTACCTACATGGCTAATCATCATTCTACATATTACTCAGCCTACTAGGATTCATATTTTGAAAAAGATCTCCAGAACTTAAGTGTGTATTACATTTGTGAGTAGTTGTGTACCAGGTATGATAATACAGGGAAAGGTTTTAAGGTATATTTCTCGACATTACTGTAGTAAGTGTAGGTCAAAACAACAGTTTCATGAAATGTGGTGAGTGCAAAGCATTGAGTCACTTTTTTGGAAAGGTGTGTGTGCAGATATTTATTTTTTTAATAATCCATACACTAGTTTTGTCCCTACTGTTCAAGGATGAAGCTTCATATAGTACATTGTTATGGTGTAAAAGTATGAAAGCAGAGAACGGTAAAATGGGAAAATAAATGTTTTAATGTTTTCTGACATATTGCTACAGCACGAGTAATGTATAGTAGTATGTTTCTTGAATTTTGTAAAGCAAATACTAAATGATATTTGTATAATTTTTCTTTTACAAAAGGTTTGGACTGATATGTGTTTAAATGTATCAACATATGTCTACTGCTACAGACGTATTGCTATCACATAGCTATGCAGAGGGTCTTCATGTAAAAAAAAGAAATCAGATGATATCCCTTCCTACCAGTTTCTATCACCAGGTAGAGATCTTAGAACACTCATATGCAATTGATTGCTACTTTTGTGACCTCTGGCAACTGATTCTAACTCACCCATATAGGTATCACTCATTTATCTTCTATTTATTCATGCATTCACTCATACAACTTGTCACTCACTCAAACATCCACTCACACAGCAATTCACTCACCACTACATTGCTCACACCCTCCCCTACTCACTCATAAACCACTGACACACCAATTCAAGAACCCATATAGGTACTTATTTAATAACCACTCACTGATTCATGCTCAAACTCATGCGCCCTTTTACTCACCCATATAGATAATGATACAGCCCCTCACTCACCCAAAGAGACAATAATACGCCCTCTCATATACCTATATAACCACTCATGCACCCTCACTCATCCATATAGCCACTCACTCATTCATGCAGCCATTCACTCACCCATACAGTCATGAGTGTACCTCCTTACTCAAACAGCTACTCATACACCACTCACTCATCCATTGAATTACTCACATGCTCACTCACACACCTATGCAGCCACTTACACAGCCTGTAACTTACCCATACAGCCAAATATGCAGTGACTCACTCTCCTATATAGCCCCTCATACACTGTTTCACACACACATATAGACACTCACACACCTACTCATTCACCCATAGCCAGTAATCCACTCTCTCACTCATATAGCCACTCATCCAACCTCTCACTCACACACTCAGTTATTCATGCATACGGTCACTTACATACCCACTCACTAACTCATACTGCTAAACACCCATACATTCACCCATATAGGTACTCATATACACTCCCACTCACATATACAGGCATTTAAGCAGTAACTCACTCACTGATAGTCACTCACACAACCTTTTACACACACACTCTTTCACATACCCATGAAACTACTCACACACCCAATTATTCACCCATACAGCCACTCATTCACCCTCTCACCCACTCCTATAGTCGCTCATACAATTTCTCAGTGACTCATACACTAACTCATATGCCCACTCACTTATTCATATAGCCACTCACACACCCACTCACTCACCCATACAGTCACTCATGCAGCCAGGCACTCATGCACCCACTCACACAGCACTCACTCGTCCATTGAGTTACTCATTCACCTATGCAGCTACTCACACACCTAACACATACCCATATAGTCACTCATGCACCCACTCACTTACCATACATGTACACATACACCCTCTCACTCACTCATACAACCACTCATATACCCTTTCACACTTCTATACAGGCACTCACACACCCACATATACACCCATGCAGCCACTGACATAATACTCCCTCACTCATACAACCAATCACACACCCAGTCACTAACACATACTGTCACTCATCCATACAGCAACTCAGATGACCATTGTCACCCGTATAGCCCCTCTCACCCATACAGCTACTCACACTATCACTCAGTCACCTATCTAGCTACTAATGCAACCTCTCACTCACCTATACAGTCACTCATGCACCCACTCACACAGACATGCAAGCACCCAGACATCCACTCATGTAGCTATACAAACACTCATATAACCCCTCACTCACTCATAAAAGAACTGACACACTCACTCACACACTCATTCAGTCACTATCACACACAGTAACTCAGACATACTGCCACCTAGACACCCCACTCACTCACCCATACAGCCACTTACTTACCAATAAAGATACTCACACACACACTCATTTACCAATACAGCTACTAATGTAACCTCTCACTCACCCACACAGTCACTCATATACACACTAAGTCACCCATACAATTACCCACAGACCCACTCAACCACACATACAGGCAAACATGCACCCTTTCATTCACCCGTACAGGTACTCACAGACCCATTTACTCACTGATACTGCCACTCACCCACACTCAGTCATCCATATAGTTGTTCACCTATCTAGTCATTCACCTACACAATCATTACAATTGTACTCACTCAATCATACACTCTTTGGTACATGCACTCGTTCACATATTCAATCAGTTACACAACCATATACTCATTTAAACACTCAAAAGCATACAATTAGACATTAAAAAAGCATTACACTCTTTCAAATGTATTTTTAACATATAAAATGTCTTTATTAAACTGAAGTAGGTAGTTCAAACATAAACCGTTTTCTTAAAAAGCATTATGATTTTTGGGATTTTCCTAACAATTTTCAATTTTTGGGTGTTTTATTTTTGTCCCCCCCCTCAAAAAACGGAATGTCCTTCTAGAGAACTAGCAACAAAAGTCAGAAACTGTATTTTTAACAACAAAAAAAGCAACTGGGCACATTAATAATTTGAACAAGTGGAGACACAGCTTGCTTGCCTACACTGGGAATAGTGTTACACTTGGGACAAAAAAATCCAACTCTTCCAAACTCTGGAATAGTGGTTGAATGTTCAGAAAGTCAGGCACCAGCAGACGATGTTCCAGCTTCATCGTTTCCAGCAGCAGAAGTTTCCTGCTGGTTTTGAAGTCTCTGTATTTCTGCGTGTGCCAAATGTATGCTGTGGATGGTCCCAAGATAGTTGTACATACTAGATGTACCATACGAATATTTCCTCTCACTGCTATGTGAAAGGACTTTCTGAACATTCTGTTCCTCCTGCTCCACATGCTCTGGTGCAGATGCCATCATGAAATGCAAAGAATCCACACACAAAAAACTATCCAAATTCAAGATGGTGACTGCCTAAGACAGACTACGAAAATTCACAGCCTCTTCCAAAACATGGAGGAAAAGGGTGGGACCTTCCTTTATTCGTGGTAGAAAGGTGTTTTACCAATCAAATCCATTTGTTTCTGTGTCACATGGGATGCGTGACCCCAGCACAGTTTCCTCTTTAATTATATTATTTTCCTCATACTATTAGTGAACTTTTTTCCTTAAAATAAACCCTAAAAGTGTCTATATATATATATATGTATTTTACTATTGTAAATAAAATGTCGGCGTCGGGTCCCCAGTGCAGTTTAGGAAATGTGCGTCGGCGTAGTGCACGATGGTGTCTGACTCTCCAAAACCAATTAAAATGGCCATAAAAATGTTTTTAATTTTTTATAATACTACTTTGCTTACCGTATTACTAAACCTCTTACAAAAAAATAAACTATGCAGGAGTCGTTTACCTTGTGTGACGGGTCATGGCGGGTGCAGGGCTCCTGATTTTTTTACAGAAAAAAACCCATAAATGTAACTACTATATACAGCTGGGTAGCATACCAAAACATCCCCCAGCTCTTATCCAGCAACGTTTGTTGCCGTAAATTCTCTGTATTAAATTGAATCCATGAAACAGTATGACAATCCCAGGCTTTGTGATAAGACAAACTCACAGTGGAGGTTGTTCTTTTATATGGTTGTGCACTGAGTAGATTGCAGGACTAGCGGTCAATGGATTACCATCAGAGTTGGTATGAAATGGTAGACTGATACACCCAGTAATACTGATGTTTGCATAACAATGGCTCTTTGCAGAGACCCTCATGTTGAGAGCTATATTTAATTTTGACTTCCAGAGACATGCATTTTAAACTATTGTTGAAGTTGAGCTTAAAAGACTTGAGTCACATACTGCATGTGAGTCCGCATGATGAAACTTACTACTAATATGGCTGATCACGATTGGCACTCTAGTTGCCTTGGGATACCCTCGGTTATACACTAGAGAGCGTAAGGTATGCATCTTCCAAAAAACACAGTGATGGTGGCACCTGAGAGAAGATGCTTTTTACGAATACTTAAATGGTGAGTGTGAGGCGCACAAGGGTTGTTGGGATAGTGTTGACCTGCATGTATACTTGCCAATACAGGCTTTAATCTTGCGATATGTGGACTGTACGTGTCAGTCTCGTACACCAATGGTCACCTTAGATTTATTTATGCTAGGGTCTGGTTTCCCACATTTGCTCTACAGAGCTAATTGCACCAGCTGACGTTTTGTAACAACTTGAGTGTGATATTTGAGCAATCACTGTTTAAGCACGTGTTTATATTTGTTCGATAAACATCAAACTTTGAAACTTGATGCAAGTCGTACATATATATATCTGCTCCATAGCCTATTATGTAGACAGAGCAAAATTCCCCTTGGTGAAAAATGAAAATTCTTCCACATTCCATAGAATGTGAGATTTTAAAATATTACAACAATACATTTGCTCCAATTGTCTCCACTGGTAAAAATCTTTACTTCAATCATCCCTTTCACAGGGCTTCCTAAAACTCCTCAGCTGCAATCATTACTATTTTCTGAGGCTACTTATAATTAAAAGCAGATAACATTTATTAGCAATATTTGTCAGGAACAGTAAAATCAACTCGGTTCGGTTCAGCAAGCTTTATTTGGTATGTACAACAAGAAAAGCAACAAATATATATATGTATAAAAAAAATCAACTTGCTAAAAAAACAGATTTGGTCATATAGAGACAATCCAATTAATTAGTTACATTCAAATCAGTTAATAATGACAATGCTTTTTCCCACATAAACTGATTTTTGGATATATGTTGCTACATAGAAACATATCCCTGGATCATTCAGTGAAATTAATAAATTCATATCAGCATGGGTTGTTCTCCCATTGTATTTTTTTAAACAGTGGCTTTAAATAACGTCTAGGATACAAATAAAAATCACAGAAGAGCAAAAAATGCATAGTACTCTGCTTACAATGTTCATCACAGGGGCATCACAGGGGCATAAGGATATAGGCCGCGTTTTCATTTCAGAGAAAGCAACTAGGTGATGTACTATTCCTAGTCTCAGTCTTGTTAATACAAAACGGTGCGAGGGTTTAGTGACTATAGACAAATAGTCTTGAAAAAACGCTTCTATCTACAATTGTTTTGTAAAATAAGTATGTAGTTTGCCTTCCAACTGTTCTCATACGAGTCTCGTTATTGTGGGCCAAAAATATATCCTTTATTTCCCGTTTCGATAAGGCTATCACATATTCTGGGTGTTCTTAGATTTTAATCTTAAATAATTAATTGTATAGATCAGTGATATATTTTAGCCAAGGGATAGATGAACTATTGACCAACTGCAGACAATTCTGAATGATTGTTTGGGTAAATTTTGTCTCATCCTTGGCCCAGATAGATCTCCAGCGCATTAATGCTTGCATTGCAATCAAGTCTGATAGGTATCTTATTCCCACTTCTTGGTGCACTATCTCCCTGGATGCGGACGGAGGCAAGCATAAAAGGTGTTTTAGGAAGGAATTTTCTTGTTGTTGTAATGTCTGACTAGAATTATGTCCCCACACCCCTGCACCATATAAAGCAATGAAGCACATCTAGACTTATATATTTCTAACATGTCCTTTATGCAACAGTTTCCCAATTTTGATGCAAATTGGAAGACCCCATGTGCACTCTTTAGCATCTCTGAACGGAATATTGGTTAATTCATGCAACCAGTTACCATTGCCTGAAAATGTTATTCCTAAGTAGCAGAAATGATCAACAGTTTCCACTCTAGTACTATCAATAAAAAAGATTTCATGTTTCTTAGGTTTAGGACCACATTCCATAGTAAAAGTTTTTATTTTATTAATTAACAGCTTCCTACTGATAATAAAAATTCTAAACTTGTCTATTAGTCGCTGTAAGCCAACCGGGGTTCTAGATAGAAGTACCGCGTCGTCTGCATAAAGCAAAACCGGTATGGAGTGACCCGCAATTTGGGGGGCATTCGCCTGCACCGACTTAAGGGCTGTGTTGACCTCGTTTATTAATAATGTAAATAGCAGTGGTGCTAAAACGCAGCCTTGGCGCATGCCTCGTTTGACCTCAAAATCCTGGGTGCACTCACCCCGTTGACCATACCGAACTTTGGATGCTAGTATCTCATATAACCTTGTGAGGAAAAAGATAATAGGTTCGGTAGCTCCGAGGTTGAGCAAAACTGGCCAGAGGACAACATGGTCTACAAGATCAAAAGCACTACTGAGGTCTGCACAGCATAAATACAAGCTCCCCTGTTTTGCACACGTATATTTACCTATTAAAAGCTCTAAGTTAATACATTGCTCTATCGTACCTAGCCCTTTTCTAAAACCATACTGTCCCGATGATAAAATCTCATTCTTGGTGACCCACTCTTCGAATCTTGCCAGTAATACTCTTTTGTTTTTTAAATATGTTTATTATTTTCAGCCAATACAATGACAGCGAATAAAGGCAAGTCTGATACAAAGGTGCAATAATGAACAAAACCCCAGGCAGAACAGAACTCAGGTCTAGTACATTTGAGAAATACCTGGGTTTCAGTAGTCAGACATATACAAAGCAATAGCAATGATGGCAATTTACAAAGTCCTCTAATAAATCTACTAATATGAGCGGACAGTGAGAGCACGCGGGGCAACAGGTGGCATCCATGTTACACCAGGGACTGTGACAGTGGGCGAGCTCCCACACGGAGACAGTCGATATACATACAGGAAGAGTGCATCATTTACACAGATTTATAGCAAGTCTGGTCTGGACAACAGATATGCAGTAAGCGGGGCCCAGAAATCCTTGGGGCGAGAAGTCTCAGGCAACTCCTCCTCGTAAATCAACAGCTGGGTCTTACAGTAAAGCAAATCACGAAGCCATTTCTTCACCGTTGGAATGGTTTCAGCCCCCCAACATTGCACAACGGCCCTCTTAGCAATCAAAGTGGACACTGCAACTATACGTCTGTTACAGGGCTTAAGGCATTTAACCTACCACAGAAGACAGAGTTCAGGAGTGCAATGCACGGGCTCCTATACAATATCAGTAAGCATCTTCGCAACCGCAGTCCAGAAGGCAAACACTCCCGCACACAACCATGCCACATGTAAGAAGTTTGCATCCACCATTCCACACCGCACACAATTAACAGTGTCTCGTAGGTCATACCTGCATAGTTGTAAAGGGGTATAATATAATTGGTGTAAAAATTTGAAGTGAATTATTCTGAGGTTGCAATTTGCCGTGAGGCGACCAGTGAGGCTACAACATGCCGTCCAAACATCCGGTGTGAGGGTATTCCCCAGCGCTGCCTGCCAACTGAGACAGGTGCTCTAGCAAGGAAGCGTTGTAAAGTTTAGTTATTAAGCCCTTTAGCCCTTCTCCCGCCAGCATCGCCTGCAATGCCCGTAGAGTAGTAGGTTCCGCCGGATATTCCGGATAGACAGCCTTGATGGCTTGCCACACTCTGACATCAGTAAAGCCAAACATAAAACCACAGTCCGTACCCTTCTGCGCATCCTGCAGGGTCTTGAATTGACCATGCGTGTACAAATACACGTGAAGGGTGGTCTCTCACAAGTGGGAACCCGCAAGTCAAGGACTACAGGAGTGATCCGATAGCATTCGAGCCTCATGATTACCCCCATTGCCCATGTACAAACCACTTCCGAGACAAGCCAAAAGTCTATACGGGACCACGACCCATGGACCGAAGAGACAAATGTACTCTCCCGACCCACAGGATGCCGAAGACGCCAAATATCATGCAAGTTCCCTGCCTCTAATAACCCCAGCAGCACTTCCGCAGCCTGTTTAGGTCTCGCCTCGCCAATGCCCGCTCTATCTAAGGTCACGTACAGACATACATTAAAATCACCTCCCTAAATGATTGCAGCTGGGGGAAATGAAGAAATTCTACGCCACACATCGGAGTAAAAGGAGGGATCATCCGTGTTTGGACCATACACATTCACCAACAATACACTCATGCTGCCCAATTGCCCATGTAAAAGTACCACTCGACCATGCTCATTCGTGTCGGAGCGAACCATGGTAAATGGGACATCTTTCTTTACAAGAATTAGCACACCTCTAGAATGGGAAGAATAAGAGGATGCCCAGTGCGCACCCACCTTTTTCGCTGAGTCACTGGTGAGGTGAGTGTCTTGTAATAAGGCCACTTGCACTCCTATACGGTCCAAATATGCAAAAACTGATCTTATCTTTTTGTGAGTGTTGAGCCCACGCACATTCCAGGTGAGGAACTTAATGGTACCGTTCATATTAGCAAACCATCATCAACCAAACACCTGTGCCCTAATGTACACAGTGCAAGTCTGCGAAACCAAGAGATTTCGAAACAAGGGATGCTTAATACATCCAAAATGCCATTCTGCCATTCCCAAAACAAATCCCACAAACCCCCACCCACTTCAGCGTCCCCAACTCGCCAAAGCCATCTCAAAAGAACAACCCCCACCCCCCAACAAACCCATAGAAAAGCCATACACATTTGGGGTACACCCAAGTCGACGGGCACAGAGTGCTACTAATCTCACACTTAGTGGGAGGCGGCCGAGCAGTTCTAAGACTTTGCCAGGATGTAAATAGTGAGGCACACATCATACATTATGACAGCTTTCAGTATCTCCTGGGGTCGTAAGCCACCTTCATCACAACCCATCCTAACAAGACATGGCAAAGCCTGTGCATGAAGCATTCTAGAATGGACAATTAAACTAGAGAAGTTAAACTTAGCACATGAAATACAGGCACCCACAATAAATGTAATGTGTCTGTTACCACCAGGGCCATGTCTAGCGTGAAATTCAGCGGTTCAAGTACAACACATATACATGAGGCGACTAGGCCCGTGAGCGCCCATCTGAAAATGTACCAAGAGTAGACTAAGAAAGTACATGAAGGTGTACATTCCAAAGAGTTCACACATCTCTCTACTGTTCCTCTTCATCTGGTACAGCGTTGCCCTCTCGCCTCCTGCGTTTTAATTGTTTAGCATGTTCAAGAGCAGCTTTCGGATTAGAAAATATTTTTCAGTCTCCATCCGGGCCAACACGTAGTCGGGCAGGGTAAAGCATTGCGTATGGAACACCCTCCGTTTGCAGAAATTTTTTCACGGTGCAAAATTCTCGTCTGGCTGCCTGCACAGTCACTGTAAAATTGGGGAAGAAGGCCAATGAATTACCCTGCTGCACAATATTACCTTTGTCCCTCGCCATCCTTAAAATAGTGTCTCGGTCCCTATAGTTCAAGAGGTGAGCTATGACAGGGCGAGGAGGGGCCCCGGTAATAGGTTTAGCGGCAAGAGAGCGGTGGGCACGCTCAACAATGAACATTTCAGAGAGTTGGTCCGTACCAAATATGTCCTTGACGAGATTTTCTATGAAAGTCTCCATCTTGCCCACATTTGTAGATTCCAGCAGCCCAGTAAGTCTGATATTATTGCGCCGGGACCGCGCTTCTAAGTCCTCGTTTTTGGCCTGGATGAGGGATAGTACTTTTTCCATATTGAGCGTCTTCTCAGTGACATCATTAAGGCCCTCCTCCGCTGTGGACACCCTTCGCTCCAACTCCCCCATCCGAGCATTTTGTTTTTCCAGCTGGGACGACATATGGTCAAGTCGGTGGTTTACTGCCGCCATCGTACCCTCTATTGACTTAAGACTGCGTTGCATCGCCAGTAGCGTGGACTTCAGAGTGGGAGGGTTTTCATGTTGGGTAGCTACCTCTGAGCCAGACGCTGCCTTCTGCACACTTTTTGTTGATTTGCGCGCCTCAAATGTGATGCGAGGCTGCGATTTATCAGTTCGCCCCATGTCTATCCCTCGGAGCACTCCACCTATATATATGCCAATAAGGGATAATAGCGTGTGGATTATAGGGGGGGGAGATAGTAGAATCTCGAAGAGCCTGTTGCTGATGACAACTCAAGTTAGAGCTCCTGGCACCGGGATACTGCCTCGCTCGAAGTGGGTAGGTAGACCCCAATAGGCCTACAGCAGTAAATGTCTGGCTATACCCAGCTGTGATGTTTTCAAAGTCCAGTCATGTCATCGTTATTCGGCGTACACCGGTAGACACAGATCAGGCTCCACGGATACCCCAGTGGCAATAAGGAGTCTTTACTTGTGAGTGTCACACCACAACTTCTGCTCGACCACCCAACCAACGCACTCCACCACCTGCGGGATTCGCCGCCAACAGGCAAGAGGACAATGAGGGAGTACGGGAAGCACCAGGAGACCAGGGAGGTGGAAGACCAGCGGTCCGACAGTGGGTATATGTGAAAACCTCACAGCGACTGGCAATCTCTCCGCAGGGCGCCAACACTCAGCGGCCCCCAGCAAACAATCAGACCACGCAGGTCCAGCGCCGCACCCGCCACTCCACAGTACGATGGAGGTCCAGGGTCTCCGCGCCTCGCGCTCGCCAGCAGCCCGCCACAGCTCGCAGGCCGCAGCCCTCTCCCAGGCCTACACCCGCTTCGGCAGCTGCAGCCTGAGCTGAGCCGTGCCCCAAACACCGCAGCCGGCGCACATCGGTAGTTGAAGGCAGTACATATCCAATATTACGCAGGCAGGCGAGCGACCAGTTCAGGCGGGGTCCGCAGTCCACAGATGACAGCCCCATGTCCTCTCAAGGCTCAGCGGCTCAAGGTAGCTCGCTGCCTCCGCGGTCAGCAGGCGACCCTCAATAATCCTCCATTGGAGCACAGCTTGTCCCCCAGCTATGCGTGTCGCCAGAATTCACCGTTGTATTAGCGATGGGAGCACGGAACTTCCTCACAGCAGGTCCGTTTTCGGCAGGCGATGCTCAGACTCGGAACCTCGCGGCAGCCGCCATTTTCCCCCTCGAGCCATCCGGATGAGCCAGGTAGCAATTTCTTTATCTGTGAATGAATGCAATTCAGTAGAAGAGTGGTAACTGCCATGGCAGGAATGTGTCTGGCCTTAGTAAGCTGGAACAATTTCTTTTTAGTTTCTACTGCAAGCATATGGCTCAGAAAATAAAGGACTAAATCATGCAGTTGTATAAATATGGCTGCCATAAGCTTACATTTTAAAAAACAGTCAATGGTGAGGCCATTTACCTAGTGTTTTTCTTTTACATTACAAGCTTTTCAGTTGTGCCATGCATCGTATTTGATTATTCATGAAAGACCTAAGAATAAATCATCAACTAATCAAGCACTCAAAATGCAGGCTGCTTATATGTCACTTAGAAACTTTATAACACCATCGATATGGGCACCTGAAATGCCGACAAAATAAATAGCTGGTATTTGAAGTTATTATAAACATATATAGAGACTTTAAAAGGCACACTTTGAACCTGCTTTGTCACTGAAGAGAAAGAACCTATTTTTAGATAAATGTGAACTATGTGTAGAGGCTTTGCGCAGTCACTTAAAGTAAAGGGAGCCAATGGATACTGTGGCTAGGATTTTGCTACATGCTGTATGCGCTGATGGGTGAAAACAAAATGTGAATGTCAATGGGTGAAGAGCACTGACCAAAAGCCCCTCTCTGTGTTTATGAACTTTTTTCAAAAAACAACAAGCATTTGCAATGCAATAGGTCTCGCTTTTGTGAGAGTTCGAGCTATTGGCGTAGTAAATGACAATGGCTTTTACCCATGTGTTTTGGTTTGGAGTGGATGTGTGTGGTGTGGATGTATGTGGGTTGGCTTGGGATTGTTAGTTGTGGAATTGTGTGGGGTGGAATTGTGTGGTGTGTAGTGGAATTATGTGGTATGGTGAATAGATGGGGGAGCTGCACAGGATAGAAAGGAAGATAGAGAAGGATAGGTACTTTGTGCACAAAGTGTTGAATGAACTCCATACATAGAAGCAGGAAGAGTGTATGAGAAAGAGAAAGAAGGGAAAAGCAGGCCACAGACACATAAAGAGTGTCTGTGTACGCAGGAGACACCCTAAGAAGAGGAGGAGAGCGTGGCTCTGAGGGACAGAAACTTTGAAAAGGCACGGGTAAGAAACTGTGCTCGAAGACTTGAAGTGAACCACATGAGAAATGCGAGAAGAATGCATGAGAGAGAGGGGTGAGAGAGTACGAGAGGGACGAGCGGGAGGGGCCCCCCAGAGGTGGACCACAGCACAGTGCGGGGAGGTAAAGAAAGGTAGCATGTGTGAGCTGGCAGTATTAAGAGAGGAGACAGGGAGTGTGAAGCAGGAATGAGAGGGAGCAGTGGGATTGTAAATTGAGAAGTGGCAGTGGAGTGTTAGGGAGAGATGATAGGGCTGGTGGGAGTGTGAGGGAGAAATGGGTTGTAGTGGAATTGTTTGTTGTGGAATTGTGTGATGTGGAGTTGTGTAGTGGAAATGTGGTACGGTATGCTGTTGAATTGTGTGTATAGTAATTAAATGGTATTAAGTGCACTGGAATTATGTAGAGTGAGATTGTGTGTTATGGAGCTATATCTAGTGGCATGCTGTGGAGTGAATTATGTGGTGTGTGGTTAAATGTTTTGGCATGATGTGGAATTATGTGGTGTGCTGTGGAATTGTGTTGTGTAGTTGAAATATGTTGTTTGGTGTGGAATTTTGTGGTGTCTATCGGAAATATGTGGATTTGAATTGTGTGGCCTGGACCTGTGTGGCATTGTGTGTAATTATGTTTATTGAAATTATGTGTCATGGTGTGGAGGGCATTTATGTGGGTTGCTGGTATGTGGCATAGGGTGTATTTATGCGGGGTGTATTAGGTCGTATGGAGTAAAATATAATTATATGGAGTGTAATCATGTGGTGCTGAGTGGTAATATGTGGAGTGTAATTATGTTGTGTGGTGCAGAATTGAGTGGCATTCAATTGTTTGGTGTGTGAAATTATATGGGATGGTTTTTAGTAGTATTATGTGGTATGTGTGAAGTAGTATTATATGTTGTGGAATTATGTGGCATGTTGCGAAACTGAATTTATTTTGTGCAGTGCTAATAGGTTTTGCATTTGGGAGAGTTAGAGCTATTGGTGTAGTACATGATAATGCAATTTACCCATGTGTTATAGAGTGAAGTGGATGTATGTGGTGTGGAGAGGAATTATGTGGATTGGATTAGAATTTTTACTTGTGGAATTGTGTGGCATGGAAATGTGTAGAGTAGAATTATGTGGCATGGTGTGCAGTGAAATTATATGGATAGTAATTGGAATTATGTGGTGCGGGATTATGTGGTGTGAGATTGCGTGTTGGAAAGACTGGAAGAGCTGGGGCAGTGTTAGTGAAACAGCTAACCCTGCTTGATGTACAACTCACTGCCACTGTAAAAGGCGAAAGCTATAGTGCGTTTTAGCAAAAGTAGAAAATTCCATGTTACTGCGTTGGATATACTGGAAGGGCTGGGACCGCGTCAGTGGCACCGGAGGTCCTGCTTAAATTGTACGCTGTAAGGTCAAAAACAAGCTTAGTATTTGTACAGCTGACATCATGCAGTCACATTTTTGAAGGTGCTCCCTTCTGTGACAGTGAACAAAAAAGAAGGCTCGGTAAAATAAAGGATCATCCCCTCCTGGGGACTTTGTGACTTTACTTGCTCTTTCCCCTGTTTGTGTTTGCAAGCTCAGATGCCCAGGCCTCGTCAGCCTCTGAGCAAATATCTTGTTGTACAATAACACTGTGTTATATCTGCCTATGTTGGTGGGTGAGTGAGATGCAGTGACTCCTCTCTGATCTCACTCACTCTCACAAGGATTGAGGCAGTCTATTTCCCCTAGAAGGCAAACATAGCCCTGCCGTGTCAGTGTCACTGGGTTCTACGTGGTAAGGACTGCGGAGATCCTCCCTGGCCACCTTTGGTCAGGGTTGACCTGGCATTCCGTGGACGAGGGGGGCTGGATACAATCCATGCATCTGTCCAGCACAGGAGTTTACATTCCAGCTGTCCATGGGGCTGTGTGCATCCATTCACCTCCACATGGGTCCTCATTCCACCTCGCCTTCGGTCTGCCCTCCCACTCACCAATCCTCCTTAAAGTGCAGTTTTAGCAAATGGCAACGGCGATGCACGCACAGGTGTGTTGTACATGAATATTATGTATTGTATGGGCCATAGAGTAGGAGAACACAGTCTGTTCTTTCTTTCCTATTATCACCTGACTTCATCATCCAATCAGGGGGGAGAGCGGAGCTGTGATGTCATGAGGGGGAGTGTACGCCCGCAGTTCGTGTTGAGCTGTCGGTGCTATTGCTGGCTGCTCGTGGGCCCTTGGGATTTGAGTACAATAAAGTTATCCCAGATAAATCCGACTACGTTACCTTTCTTCCGCCCACAACAAATGGCGACGAGGGTCTAGTATATCCGTGGGCCCACGAGCGGATTACGACGATCTGTGACGGCGCAAGGCCGTCGGAGACTCGAGTGGCGTGAGTGAAGCCGCACCTGAGGTGACCCGCGGCCGCGGCGCGCTACTGATCCTGCATCTGAGAGCGGGAGCGAGGTCTCCAGTCCCCGCCCGACCTTGAATGTTTACTGCGGCGCTGAGTTCGTGTACAGCCTTCCGGCCGTGTGAGGCCCTTCAAGCCAGCCACGTGCGCATCCCTGCAACGGCGTTTCCAGCGCCCTGAGGAACTCTATCCATTAGCTCTGGTGCGTTTCCGCTGGGAGCTCCGTTCCACATGTGACTCTGCTCTGGTTGCCCCGAGGTCGCAGCACCAGCTTCCACCGCCTCAAGGACCGTACGGCCGGTTTGCCTAGGCGGGAGCTGCGCTTGTGGAGCACGTGGAGGTCCAGGTATGCCCTCTTCTGGTTGATGTCTCGCCTGTTGGTGCTGGGGCCCTGAGAGTCGATTTCCCCTGCAGGTGGGAAGGGCCCTGTCTGGCCACGAGGGGGTTGCTCTCCCACCTGGATTGCTGCACATCAGGAGCGGGGCGCGAATTGGTCTGCTGGTTGCCTGTGCCCCTGCGGTGTTGGTGTGTGCGATTCCTACCATGGCTCAGAGCAACAACATCTGCGTGCCGCCCCTCTTCCTCGAAGTCCCCGGCAAGCCGTGTATGAAGTGGAAGAGCTGGTTGCGGGCGTTCGAGAACTATATTGTTTCCATTGATGGCAAGAGGTATGATGCGGAACGCAAGAAAGCTCTTCTGTTCGGACTGCTGGGGAAGGCTGGTCAGGAGGTCTTCGACAGCTTACCGGAGTACGAGAATCCGCCGGGAGTGTTCCGTCCGCTTAATGAGTACCAGAAGGCAGTGAAAAGGCTTGAGCTGCAGTTCTCTGAAGAAAGTAACATTATGGTGGGGCGCCACAAGTTCGCGTTGCGAAAGCAGGAAGAGGGAGAGACTATTGAAGAATATATTGCATGTTTGCGCGTCCTGGCGCAAGACTGCAAATTTGCGGATATGACTGATACGTACATCAGAGACCAAGTGGTGTTTTACTGCCATTCTAAAAAGGTACAGGAGAGGTTGTTGGCATGTAGGAACCCCACACTTAAAGACGTGGTGTCCATTGCGAAGGCCATCGAGAGATCACTGGTGTCCACAAAGGAACTTGCTAGTACTAGCCATGCTTCGAATGTGTTTTATTTGCAGGACAGGAAAAAGAATGAGCATAAGCCTCTTGACAGGGCGGTGAATGATAGGGTGGTGAGCAGGAAACCACTCGCTTGCTTTAGATGTGGTGCGCAGGACCACCTGGCGGACAGCAAGACGTGTCCCGCGCTCAGTAAAAAGTGTACCAAATGTAAACAAGCATTTGCAATGCAATAGGTCTCGCATTTACGAGAGTTTGAGCTATTCGCATTGTAAATGACAATGCCTTTTATTTATGTGTTGATTTTTAAAACATAAATAAAAAGCATTGTCATTTACAATGCCAATTGCTTAAACTCTTGCAAATGCGAGACCTTAATACGTGTTGTATTGACCTCATGTTCAGCTCCTGCCCTCTTGATTAACATCGCGTCCTTAAGCAGACTAGCCCTGAAGTGGCAGTACTCGTTGCAGGCAGGGATGGCAAGTCAATTTGTCTGCTCGCCCTTTGATTGCACGCTGCCTGTATTGAGCACTTTGTCCCATGAGTCAAATAGCACTTGTCTAAAAGGACAGCTTTGCTCAAGTCTCTCATTGCCTTTTTATCATGTCAAGCGCCCAACACTCTGTGCCAGTTCTGGTGACACAGACAGGTTGATACGGGAAGAATGTGAAAGCATTTCTTCGCGGCTCTGGCAGTTCACATGCTAAAGTCTACGCACTCAAATATTTATTTACCAGTAGTGACTGAGCATTTACAAACTGCAAATGCCTACACACGCTATTCTTTTGAAAATACAAATGCTGCAGCTGCGAAGCTCGTACCTTGTAGGCGCCCATGGGGGTGTTGGGAGCGAGGAAGGAGGTCGGGCGGAGCAGGGAATGGCTGAGGATGGAAATGCCTACACATGCTACATTTTAAAAAATAGAAATGCTGCTGTGAAGCTTGTACTTGTATGCGCTTGCAGGACCTATGCATAGGGGTGTTGGGAGAGAGGGAGGAGGTCGGGCAGAGCAGGGAATGGCTGCGGGAGGAGGAATGAGGAAGCATTGCCGTTTGATTGAGAAAGGCTCCATTTGTGCTCAGAGGATGGGGAGGGCTCATAATGTGAAGCAGGGGGGGCCGCAAAAACTGCTTCAATGAACATGCTGCACCACGCAAAACAAAAGAAAGGCGGCGCGGCTCAAAAAGTTTGTTTACCCATGCTTCTGTTGAAAGTGTGCGCCTGTGTTATAAATAAAGCGCGGTATGAGTTCTGGGTAAAATAAAATGTTTAAAAAAAAAAAAAAAGCAGTTGCAGTGTTAAAGAAAAGCACGGTGTGCGGTTTGTAAAAGCAAATAAAATGTTTTAGCTAAAAGATGGCCCCTCGCGTCATGCCGCTTCTTTTGCATGTTGGAAGCTGTTAAAAATAAGGCGTGCTTACTGATATAAAAAAAAAACAAGCAGGAAGTGGGATAAGGGAGGGGGTAGGGGAGAGAGGCACGCAGGCTGGCAAATTGTGTGCACTTTCGCGGACGCTTTGATGTCCTCAGTGGCCGCGAGGCTCACTGAGGACATCAAAGCGGCCGCGAAAGTGATCACGCAGCAATGTTCTTATGACATATCTCGAACTGGGAACTAGGACCCGGAAGTCTGTGGTACAGGGTCAGGCGACCTCTTCCCCCTACATTCCACTTCCCAACAACTAAAGGAAACCTTCAACATTAGACAACAGATTTTTAAAGAGAGAAAGGGCAAAACTGCATATACAGTTTGGCAAATAGAGCTCTGATAGAATGGTCTTGGCTAAAGACAATCAGCAGGAAAGAGTGAATAGATATATGAAGGGCTTCAAGAACAATCACAACCCATATAAAAACAAAAATACAAGGCCTGTGTTGTAATTAAATTTTGCTCAGCGAAGATGCAGGGAGACCTGCTTCTTTGTCTCGAGTGTTGCTATACTCTGGCGCAACCCGCTTGGCCCAAAAGCCAACTCGAGAAAGCATTTCTTAGAGGTCGGCACAACCCAAACACCAACCCCCCCCCGTACCTCCCCCCCCCCCTCCGCCCATGCATCCTGACTATAAGTCTCTCGAGGCTCTGGGGGTAATTGTTTGGAAAAAATGACGCTTCATGCACTACTAATCGTGTCAAGAAAAATTATTCGAAGGGGCCAGGTCATGGGGCACAGGCATTAAACGCAACCCCTCAAGACTGTACCTTAATCACTAAAAGTAGGAAAGGCCGCAATACACTGGGCGAGAAACATGACAACGCAAGGTTTGATGGGCTTCAGACCGTACAAGGCTAGCCAGTAACTTCATTATGACCAGGTTTACAAGGTGAAAGTATACACGATAAAAAGTAAGACAAAAACAGACAAACTGCCAAGGTTCGGCTAATGGCGGTAGACGAACACTTGATTTTATGCAAACCTCCCGCTGAAGATTATGACGCTGCCGACCTCCACTCCAGCCTGACCTGATCATCTCCAAAGGCTAATTGCTGCGCAGCTGGAGAACGCAGCCTGACATACCCGGGCTCTCAAAATACTAAACCATGTGCGTCAGCACAAGGAAACGAATTAAAATCGATCTTGTCCATGGAGCAACTTAAATGTCTGGCCTTGAATTTTTTTTTCTATCTCACCTCTCCGAGCAAACACGGGAGGTGCGGAAAAAGCGACTAGTGCTGGAAATAAGCAACCCGCAAATGGGCTCCATTGTTAAGATCCGTACACGTCTGTTGTTTGTTATGCAGTAATCACGTGGTGTATTTTAAGAACTGAAGGAATTGACGGTCGCATTCAGGAATGTGGAATTCCTATAGCCCGACGCCCGGGACATATTGTTTGGGGTCAAGGGCAACAAGTTTTCATATTCATTTTGTCCTTGGGACAAGTAGGCCCAACCCCCTGCAGCATAAACCCTTTGTCTGCCAGTTTACAGTACCACATTATGGACCCGGGAAAGGCAAGCATTCAGTTAAGCTAATATTTGTGTCCATATGTCTATGTTGTTCAAATTTGTATTTATGGTTCATTATTGCAAAGCCTATATTATTAGGGTGAGCGCTCTAAGTAAATGTTGTAAGCTTGGACTGCACTACTGACAGTGGTTCCAGTATAAAATGTATACACACGTTTTCAAAGTTTAGCAATATGAGGCTATGTATAATGCTCCCAGAATGCTCTCTGATTAATGCAAATATTTTCAGAAGCTTGAAAGCAAGATTGATGATTCTCTTCCGTTCAAAATAAAAAGTTCACAGAAAAATGAAAAAAATATTTCACTAAACTACTGTAAAATTTTAGGTACCATTTCTTTGCAACATCATTTAGTAAAATGGGTCGATGTATGCCAGTATTTCCCAAAAATATTCATAATAAAAAATCACTGTAACCAGTTTTCATAAGACAAAAAAACTAAAATAAACAAGCAATGGTAAAGCTAGGAGGTCTGAATTTGTTGGTCAGCCTTTAGGGATTTGTCAATGCGTGACTTGTTTTGGCATGGTTTTTGTAAACCAAATTCATGTGGGAGCTGCCAGGCCTCACCATTATAACAAACATTGGCAAAAGCAAAAATAGTTTTTGGTCTCTAAAAGCACTCATTGCCACAGTAGTTCCTGGCACTGAACAAAACAACTGCGTGTCGATATGCTCCTTGTAAAATAACAGAATTCTGTCACTCACTGTGAAGCTAGCTAATAGAGAGACAGAGCGAGAGAATGAATTTTAATAAACACAAAAGGTCATGTTAACTCCAGACCTAATTAGGGGCCCAATTATTAAATAAAGTCTCAAAAGTGCACCCATGTCCTTGCATTAAGTGCAGATATACTGCTTTTGTGAATTCACAAGACTTTACAGAAGTAGGCCAAAAATAGTACTCCTAGAAATTTTTTGTGAACTGCATTTAGCAATAGCAAATATGCAGGTGTAGATCTGCTCATGCAAAAAATCTGAGTGTTTGCAAGTTCACTTTCCCTCCAACCAATTTTTTCCCAACCCTGGAAGAAGTTGTCTGTGCCATTGTCGGGAGTAAATTTCCAGCATTTCTCAGTATGGGAAAAAATTGGAGCAGAGTTAGAGAAAACCCTGAACACATGCACGTTAGTAGGTTTGCACAGACTAAAAAGGGCATTCCAACCCTATTGTTTACCATTACCTTCAGCCCCAGTATGTAGAGCTGCGGAAACGTAGCAACACAAGGGAATTGCTAGTATTCAAACCCTACTATGGAAGGAGCCCTGGCATAATCAGAGAGGCTATTTCAGAGCGCTTATATAATGAGATTGCTACCATAATTTGTCTCCGCATTACATGGCACAAAAGGGACAAGTGGATTTAGTTTCAGGACAAGTAGATTTATGAAGCAACCTGCCCCATGGACAAGTAGATATTTTATTAAACTCCACACCCCTGCGCATTGCTCGTGAGCAAGGAGCCAGGAGCTCAGAAACGCGCCGAGTCTTGTAATTGCTGCAATGTAAATGTTATTAATTAAATCACGCTTATGGAAGCAGATACGATTTGGATTTTACTGAACACGTCGGATGGATTTGTAGGGGCTCGCCACCCAGCTACAGGCTTGCCGTTAAAAGTGGCTTGGTAGAGACGATCCTTTACGGGTGGTGAAATATATACTTTTTTTGACGATTTAAACGCACCGGAATTGAGCTCTAATATTAACAGCAACAAGAGGAAAGAAGGAGGTTGTTCGTTTTCAGCCAGTCAGCTCCCAACTGTGATGACTTCCAGCATGGTGCAGAAAGACAAAAAATAATGGTTTAACAAGCCCGACGGAGCGTGGCGCGCGTGCTTGGCGGGGGCGGGGGAGCGGACCCTTTGAAGTACTCCCAAAAGGCGGATTGCATGGCGGCACGATGCGCATGATTGTGCGCGTGCTAGCCATGCAATCCGCTTTTTGGGAGCACTTTTCAAACCCGCTTTCTATAGTCTCGCTTTGCGATCGCTTACACGATAGCAAGGTCGAGACCTAAAAAGTGGGTCACTATGCTGCTGTGTGTAAAACAAGGAAACCTGGGGGCAGTGTGATAGTCAGTTCTGTGAGTGATGGCGACTTAGAAACGTGTACGGACATTGTGCTATCTATTGATCTGGCGGATGGCCGCTTGAAGGGGCCCATAGGCTCAGTTATGATTGGGGATGTGGAGTTGCCGTTTACTGCTGATTCAGGTTCCCCCATTACTTTGATATCCGATACAACATTTGATGTGAAATGGCGTGATGTGCTGTTGACTGAAACTGATGTGAATCCGAAAGCGTTCGGGGAGCAGGACATTGAGATGAAAGGCTATTTCTGCGACACCCTCACCTTCAAAGGAAGGACGATCGCTACGAAAATTTATGTGGCTGAGAAAGGGAGAAGCCTGGTGGGGTGGAAAGATCTAGCGAAATTGGGTGTGATCCTAGTCCCAGGCGCTGCGGATCCCATAGTCTTGCGTGATGATTGGGTAAACTATATTCAGCCTGAGGGTGAGCAGGGTGGTTTATCAGGAGTCATAGACAAGTTCAGCGCAGTCTTCAAGAATGAAGTTGGATGTGTGAGAGGTTTTGTGCACGACATACAATTAAAGGAAGGGGCGATACCAGTGAAACATAAGGTTAGGACAGTGCCCCTCTCAGTCAGAGTTGATTTGAAAGTTGTGCTAGACAAACTTAAAATGGAAGGAGTGATAGAAGAAGCGGGTGCTTCAGAATGGGTGTCCGCAATTGTCGTATCCAAAAAGAAGAAGACAGGAGACATCCGGCTATGTGTGGACCTACGGTCCCTCAATAAGAATATACTGGTAAACTGTCATCCGCTACCTAATATCCAAGAAATCCTATCGTCCACATCTGGGTCTAGATACTTTACTCTGATCGATTTGAAATCAGCATACCATCAGGTGTGTCTGACCAAAAATTCTAAAAAACTGACCACCTTCATCACCCCGTTTGGAGCATATAGGTACGTCCGATTGCCTTTTGGACTTGCCTCGGCTTCAGGGGTTTTTCAGAAACTGATGGACCTGCTGTTCTGCGACATGGATGGGGTCGAGGCGTTCCAAGATGATATCCTGATCCACACGCGTGACGAAATTGAGCACCTGGAACTGCTGAGCAAGGTGTTGGAAGTTCTGGGGGGAAAGGGTATGACAGTTTCCAAAGACAAGTGCAAGTTCATGGAGAGCAAGATAGAATACCTGGGTCACGTCTTGACTCCGGACGGCATAGCGCCCAAAGATGATCTGGTGAAAGCGATCCGAGAAGCTCCGTGCCCAGGCGATAAGGATGCCCTGCGGTCATTCCTGGGGCTTAGCGAGTACTACTCAAAGTTCTTGCATGGGTACGCGACCACAGTTGAACCATTGCGTAAACTGCTGCGGAAAAATGAAAAGTACCTCTGGTCGGCAGAACAGGATTTAGCATTCGAGTCCGTCAAGCAAGCCATCGCTATGGCGCCAGTATTGCAACCTTACAATAAAGATCTACGGAATGTGGTCACCGTCGACGCCAGCGCCAAGGGCATTGGAGCCGTTTTCTGCCAATTCCGAGGGCGGAAGGAGAATACCATCGCTTTTATATCGCGAACCTTGAGCGAAGCGGAGAGACACTACAGCACCATTGAGCGCGAGACGCTTGCATGCGTATGGGCTGTGGAGAAACTTAAAAATTATCTGTGGGGCAAGGTGTTCGAGATCGTTACGGACCACAAACCGTTGATCTACATGATGGATGGAGAAGGCCGCGGTAACGGGAAGGCCAGTTCGAGGCTGCTGCGCTTATTATCCAAGTTGCAGGAGTATCACTTTACGATTCGACACATCAAGGGCGGCCTCAACAGCAGGGCGGATTGCCTGTCGCGCTTACCGGTGAACGGGAAAGAGGATGCCTCTCTAGACGACACGGAGTGCGTGGTGGCGTTGGTGGACGCAACGGTCATATGCGATGGCTCCATCCCGGAAGAAGAGTGGCTAGCTCATCAAAGAAGAGACACGACTATTCGAAAGGTGATGGACCACATGACATCCCAATGGCCTCCCGTTCGGAACTTGCAAGGTGAGCTCAAATGTTTCCAGCAGGTGAGCGCTGAGCTGACCATAGAAAACGGATTCTTGAAGCGGCATGACTTATTTGTACCTCCGGAGGGACTGCGTGGGAAACTGGTCAAGATTGCCCACAAAGGCCATCCGGGCAGCACCGCAACCAAGAATCTTCTGAAGATGTACTATTGGTGGCCAGGAATGAACAGCGATGTCTGCAACTTCATAGACCGGTGCGAGCAGTGTCTGAGAGCCGACAAGCACTGGAAGACCAGCAAAGGAGAACTGCAGATGGTGGACATACCGATAGGCCCCTGGAGCAAGATTGCTATTGACTTTGCGGGCCCATTCACCCTGTTGCCGGAAGACTGCAGATTTCTTATTGTGCTCACTGACTACTACTCCAAATGGGTGCACTATAAGTTTGTTCGTGATGTTACCACTGAACGGGTGATTAAAATGCTAAGGAAGGTCTTTGCATTGGAGGGACAACCGAAGGTCATGGTCTCTGACAATGGCACTCAGCTAGTGTCCAGGCAGATGACTGATTTCCTGGCCAAGCTTGGGATCAAGCAGGAGAAAACTCCATTGTATAGCCCGAAAAGTAACGGCCAAGTGGAAAGAATGAACAGGTTTATCAAAGAGGGAGTCCAGCTGGCCATTGCGTCTAATATGGATGTGAAAGAGTTCATTGCTGAAAAAATGCGCACTTATCATAACACCCCGAATGAAGTCACAGGGCACACACCAGTCTATCTGAAGAGAGGGAGGAGGTGTACTAGTGAACTTACACCCAAGTATAATGAGTGGTACGATGTGAGAAAGAAAACGGAGGTCATACAAGAGGAGACGTTAAGAGTCAGGGAGCGAATTGTGTCCAAACAAGAGAGCGCCAAGCGGTACGCTGATGCTGCAAATAAAGCCAAGGTAAAAGAAATAGAGCAGGGAGACTGGGTGTTGGTAAAGAAGCTGCAAAAGGTAGCGAAAGGGGAGTCTGTGTTTAGTCTTCCTGTACGTGTGCAAGAAGCGACCAAAGGGGCGGTTTGTTTGGAAGGTGGAGGATGGCAAAGCAAGGACGATGTAGTCAAGCTCAAAGCAGGCCAGGAAGAAATTATTCTGAAAGGGAGTCATGCAAGTGGTACCAGGGGTGACGACAGTGTTCTAGAGTGGCAAGAGAATGAGGATGCTTACAGGAGTATGTATGATGCGGAGGGTGATGCAAGCACCTCCATCACAGAAAGGACAGGAAATGACAATGGTGCTGGAAGTGAGGATGTGGGGAAAGAGACCGGTGATATCAGTGGGCGGAATGGGATTAGCCCCAAAAAGGAGCAGGCTAGCAAGCAGGAGGCTCATGACGCGAGTCAAGGTAAAACCAGCACAGGCCTTGTAGGATGTCCACGATCTTACGTGTCAGGTAGACCGGGAAGACAAATAAGAGCGCCTAGGCGCTACGAAGAGTTTGTGATGGAATGAAACTATGTATTATTTTTTGTTGTTAAGGAAGGGAGATGTTGTACATGAATATTATGTATTGTATGGGCCATAGAGTAGGAGAACACAGTCTGTTCTTTCTTTCCTATTATCACCTGACTTCATCATCCAATCAGGGGGGAGAGCGGAGCTGTGATGTCATGAGGGGGAGTGTACACCCGCAGTTCGTGTTGAGCTGTCGGCGCTATTGCTGGCTGCTCGTGGGCCCTTGGGATTTGAGTACAATAAAGTTATCCCAGATAAATCCGACTACGTTACCTTTCTTCCTGCCACAACAAGGTGTCTCAGTCCCACATGCCACTCTGACTGTCAAAGCGCCCTGAAGGGTGTGAAAGGGGGCATTGCGGCGCAATGCAAAGAACGTGACGTGGAAAAATACATAACCACAAAACACTAAGTCAGAAAGAGGCTATTTACGCACGGAGAGAACATACAATTTGTAAATAACATGAACTAACACAGAGTGCAAACAGGTGACAACATGCGTCTCGAGACAAAACACAAAATGTAAATACAGTTTCTAACCTTATGTGCAGTTGCGCACAAACGCCCAGTGTAAAAGGCATTAAAGAATTAAATAGATGAAAAGTATACATAAAACTAAAAAGGTGTTATTGTACATATAGCCATAAAGCACACTATATAGAATTCAGAAAAAAAAAGTGCGCGGGTGGAAAGAAACAAAAAGTATAAAGAATATTGGATGCAGCGTCTGTGCTAAAGTATTTTGGTAAATAAGACGGGAAATGTGAAGATTTAAAAAATGTAGGTGTGCTCAATGCCGAATCAAAACCCAACGTGTGAAGGTAATAACAAAAATATGTCCAGTGTACCCAAAGAAAGGCAAGAACGCGAATCTGAAGAAAGAAGGTAAAACGTGCGATCCTGCAATTGAAAAACAAACACAAAACGAAGACAAGATTGAAATAAGTATAAAAAGTGAAACAAGGCTAAAGAGAGTCAGTAAAAAGTTGAGACAACAAAGGCTGTCAGTTACACGTGGACTAGGGGGGGTTTATTCCGAAAGCTGTGACCGGTCCTGGGACTCACCCTTCATGCTGGTGTCCTGCAGATAGGGGTGCCCTCTTCGGTACCTGGCGGACAAACGCCGTCGCTCCTGCGCCCTCTGCTGAAGGGGCAGCCCCCTGAGCGTGCTGCACGTCTGGGAGAGGGTGGGCTGCAGGGGGAGCCTCCTCCAACTCTCCTCCTGTCTCCTCCTCCTCCAGCACCGCTTACCCGGTCCTCAGCCTCTGGGCAGCCCCCGGTGTCCGCGCTGCGGAGAGGCTTAGCTGCCCCCAGGCTGGAGGCTGTAGCTAGCCTACTGTGGAGGCGCTGTCCTGCGCTCTTCAGGGCTCTGTGCGTCGGTGCGCCTCTACCCGCGCTCACCCGGTTTCCTTCTTTTCACTTTGTGGCACAGATGCTCACGAGGGAGACCAAAGGGTCTTCTGCATGAAACCAGTCAAAGCAATAACACCGAAGCCCCTCTCAGCATGCTCCTCCCTGCTCTGCACGGAGACAAGTTTCATGCATGTGTCCAGTGTGCACGTGCAGAAGTGACAAGCAGCCGTCCCGAGAGGTGCACAGTATGCACCATTTTTTGTATAAAGCGGGTGCCGTGCTAAAATTTAAAGCACAACGCTCGTGCATATTTAAGTCATGAGCATGGCGTGATAATGAAACAAAACAAGCTGTCGCCAATGCACGAATAAAAAAAAAAGTGCTTACACACTAATTGAAGGAGACAGTATAATGCCGCAAGTAAACGATCCAGTCCTGATGGGCAGTCCCAAAAGGAGACAGGGGGGTAACAAGGAGGGACTAAGAAGCTTAATTTTCAATCGGAAGCCAGCATTTACCAGGGACGATGACGTCAGCCAATGAAAAATAGGGATGGGGCTTCCACCCCACTTCTAAAATATACTCTAATACAGCATGCCTCGCAAAGGGAAGCAGCGCGTTGCGCTGCATCGCTACACGAGACCTAATAATCTGGTGACCCAACAAAAACAGCAAACATTGCCATACCAAAAAACATGAATGTTTTATCAGCATGGACCACCACAAGCTTGTACACAATCCGTTGTAATCTCAAGCATGTAGATGTTCAGTGAACAAATAATTCCATTGCATTTTTACTTATTGGGAAAACGCAGATTCATCTTTCAGGATCAGATGTACTCCAGTGCCTTGAAGTTAACATCATAGAAGAAGTCGACAGATTGTGCTTCTTTGTTTGAATGGGTAGTTGAGGAGAGTGAGAGGTGAAGCTGTGTGGTGCTCTGGTGGGAGCAGAGACATACATCTCAACTCATCCGCATTTGGAAGGTGATACCTTCCATATGGGTTCTTAAACCTGCACGCCCTCCAGCCTCTTTTTCTCTCTCCATGATGATGATGTCTGCAACAGGTTCCGAGCGGCAGTACAAGAAGCAGCTAGTCTTACCAATCTACATATAATATTACCTTGTCTTTTATACAGCACTTTATTCGCTATGCATAACAGATGTTAATATTTCCCAATTTACGATACGTAATTGATAAACTTTCAGGAGGATGGAAGTCTGAGTGAGCTTTGTCGAGATTTGAACTGAGGGTCTGCTTATCAAAGCTTTCTTCAAGGCACAAAAGTACAACTTATTGAGCTTTCTCCAGTATGCTAATCATTGTTTCTCAGCTGTTAAGAGTGTAGCATAACAAAGCCCACATAGAACAAGCATTGGCAAAGCCAACATATCTTGCCTATGTGAGATTTATTGGCTTTGCAAATGTTTTTTTAACTATGTTGCAAATGGCTGAAATTAACGTAAAAAAAAGCTGTATGACACAGCTAGCGTTGTCTGCGTTGTAGCTCTTTTTCCCCAGTTATGCTGCACTGAAGCTGGCGCTGCTGTATAACATCGCTACAAAAACATTGACAAAGCCAAAAGACCTTGCATGGGTGAGCCCGATTGGCTTTCCCAATAGTTGGTCTAGAATGCCATATGGTAAGTTACAAGTATTTATATAGTGTTTACAATAGCTGAGGTGCTAATGTCATAGAATGTAGAATGCCCTTGCCAAGGTGTTAGTGTGTCCAGCTTCAGAAGCCTTTTAGGACCAGAAAAGTCCAATAGGTTACAGGTTTTATTACAGTGATGCTTTAGGCTATGTGTTACTTTGGGTGCAATGGTTACAAAAGAATCAAAAATAGTACTCCTGACTGCTTGCTTAGTGGTACAATATAGCAATAATTGGTGTTCTGAGGGTTTTCTAGACCTTTTGGCTCCTGTGCCACTGCACCTGCTGCACCATTCAACTCATGACTCTAGTGTTCGCAACTTAATTGCCCTTGTGAGTGCTTGTTTAGTAGTGAAATATAGCAATAATCAGTGTTCAGTGGGTTTCATAGAGCTTTTGGCCCATGTGCCACTGCACCTGCTGCACTGTTCAAATCATGGCCCAAGTCCCGCCAAGCTAATTACACTTGACTGCTTGTTTAGTAGGACAATATAGCAATAATCGGTGTTCAGTGGGTTTTCTAGGGGACAATCCGCTCCAGGGCATATTATCACTCCAACTATTTCCAATCATACCAGCCCACATATCCTTGCCATTTACCACCACATAATTTTTCATAAAAGTGACACGTCCTTGGAATTCAAGATTGTCCTCAAAATACCCCAACATGTGAATATCAAAATTCCCAAATGCTTTTGGGTTTACATCAGTTTTCTTTAACTGAAAATTTTTCCACTTGTCCTTAAAACTGTTTTCAGACACAATTGTAATAGGAGAACCTGAATCAGCCATTACATCTAACAGCACTTCCCCAATATATACTTCTCCCAACGGCGCTTTGATCCTGCCCTAATCGTATTTATGTTGACATCATCATAGAGTGTTAGAACCATATTCTCTACATCTTCACTTGCATCTTCTACAGCGGTTACACTCACACTTGCACCAGATCTCATGCTCCTACACACACTGGAAAAGCCCCATTTTGTTGCACTTATTGCATTTCCTTCTAACTGCAGTTCATCCTTGACTATTACTAAGATTAGTTCTAGAACCACTCCTGTAACAACTTAAACCTTGTCTATTATACATAGGTTTTAGAGGTTTTTTCTTTACTTGAATTGCACACACCGGTGAACTTGCGCCGCTCTCCTTACTGGTCAATGCTTTAGATGACAAAATAGACAGTTCTATCCCTTTGGCAATGAATGACAAGAACTTTGGATAATATAGGGTTTCTACACGCAAGTGACCTTTCTTCTATTCTTTTGGATTCACAATTGAAAACAATTTGATCTCTTATGGCAGTGTCAACATTTTGACCAAACTCACAATTTTCTGCAAGTACCCTTAAAGCTCTTACATATTCCTTTACTGTTTCCCCTGAAAATTGTTTTCTTATAACAAAACCATGACGTTCAGTCATAACATTTAGTTCCTCAACAAATTGTTTTTCAAGCCTTATAACCACATCAATAAAAACACTCCACTGTACATCTTCCCTTCCAGGTGCTGGTATCGGTTGCACATTTCCGAAAATTTCAATTGCTGCAGTTCCCCAAAAACTGAACAATAAGGCTAGTTTCTTTCCTGCAGAAAATGCTTTGCCATCAATTGCAACCACATAATTCTCCATTTTTTTGTACCATTTCTTCCACTCCAATGGTGGTTTACCTGGAACTTGTAGAAATATATCTGGTTGGTTAAATATTTGGGTATTAGCCATGGTCAGTATGCAGTGTACACAGAATTACGGTAAACATACCTTAACAGAAGTAAAAAAAAAAAACATATCATCCCCACCTTCAAGCGCATACGCACTAAAGCTCACCACCTATATAACCATTTAAGTCTCCAAGGAAAGGTAGTCAGAGATGCAGACAGTGCAGAAGGAGTGTGAGTTCCCAACAACAATAAACTCACTGTGAACTACCGGATGAGTAGGAGGTGTACGACTCACCGACAATAAATAACTTGTTATATATTGCTGGCGGCACTGGAGGTGTAAGTGTGAGCCACTGATAGTAACCACTTGTATCGCTGTAAATAAAACTTCAAAGTTTGGAAATCACTTAAATTACATGATCCGAGCCTATTCTCCTTTATAAACTGCCGACTCGCGAAAACCAAGAATAGTATGCGAGTCACAATACAAGTGATCCGCTAGTCTCCTCTCGTGAATGCTGTGCACAACTTTTCTAGGTATCTTGCGCGCGCGTTGTTTATAACTCTGGCGTGCGTATCACTACAAGCGAAGACACTTGCCTGACTACAAGATGGCCAACATGCATCGACGTGGCTGCCGCTCAGGACCTTTAGCTCACTCTGCAACGGTGAAGAGCGCGGCTCTGCAGGCTCATGTCACAGCACAGCAGGCTCACAGCACATCACCCAGCTATAAACTATATTTTTGAACCATTTGTTATCTTAAACCTTTTTGCACAATTTATAGCAGCCTATCTTCTACTGTGTATAGTGCAAGTCTGAAATAATGCCTGGTTACTCACCAGTAATCTTCATTACTCCGAGTCATGGTCTTCCCATCCCATTCCTTAAAATTGAGCTGCTTGTCTGCTCCACAGAACATTTTACCTAGCTGCGGTCAAAATACTTCCCTCAGTATAGCGCTGCCTACCCAGCAGGCACCTGCATAAGTACATCACCCTGACAGCCTGAGAATACCAAAGAAACTCACAAGACAACAAAAACAATCACCAGAATCAGAAATCAGGGTGGGAGGGACGGGCCAAGGAATGGAATAGGAAGACCAGGACTCGGAGCAATGAAGATTACTGGTGAGTAACTGGACATTACCTCCTTGTCCGTCTTCCCATCCCATTCCTTATCCATGAGCCCAATCTCAAGCGCATGATGATTGATGCACACAGAAACCAAGAATGATGCCACATGCTTGATATTTAATGAAAAACTAGGGGAGAAGCCAACAAAGCCCCAGCTCACCAACCCTGTGACCGGAAGAAACTGCCACCAAAAAACATTAGCAGAAAGAAATCTAAGGTCAATAAAAACCAGGGGCTCAAAACGAGGCCCAGTCAGAGCCTAAGAAACAGAACACCTTGTCCCAACTGAAATCTATTAGACAACAAACTATTTTCAAAAACCTATCATGAATTTAAACACGAAAGGAAGGCTTAACGAATTGCCTGTTACTCAAAACACTTTTGTTTATTTCATATTCTTATTTTTTGTGTGAACAGCAATTTTAATTTACAAAAAACTATACATTGCACATACATATATATTCAAATCCAATGACAATAAACTACACAATACCCTAGCAGATTTATACATTCAATCATCAAACATTCTTGGCCAATCCATTCATCCCAGCAACTAACATACATTGAACTAAGCGGTCCTTTTGACACCTCTCCCTTTTAAACACAAATTGTTATCCGCATTTTATGCGTATTGAAACATTTTCTTTCTTCATATGCACTTAAAGAACCACAAAAGCATTTAGGGCAGAGCTTTTAAATAGAGTGTGCAAAGGACCGACTGGTCGACGCGTTTCGAACCTCTATCTTTATGAGGTTCTCCTCAGGACCAAATAATTTCTGCAATAAAAATGAAAATAAAAATAAACGTCAATACAAAGCCCGGTAAGCAGTGTAAGAACTCAAGCCGGCCCCCACCAGCGGCCTAGCACACCCACCTTGCAAACAAGTGTCAGCATGGAACCTTGACCTGCTTTGGTCTTCAAACGATTCAACCAGCTAGAGCTGGAGCTGTGAAAAACCAAATGAAAAAATCTAACCACTCATATTGTCATTCTTTCTTATAACAAGACAAACACATACGGACAACACAGTAGCTGCACTGATTCTCGCTCACCCTGTAATCTGTAGTCTGATTCATCAAAAAGGGCTGATATAATTTTACGTGCCAACGTAGTTATGACTTTATTTAGTCTTGTCCCTTTTCTTTTGCTTCCAACAGGAACTGAAATTAGAAATCAGAATGAAGGACGACGTCATTACGAGTGTTCAGTTGATTCTGACGACGTTGGTGATTAAAAAATGTTGCAAACGGGGAGGAGGGGGGTGTCCAATCCTTCGCTTACCTGATTTCCTCTGAATTAACGGCGTGTCGCGAGTCCGTGCATCCGCATCAGGAACTCCTCGCCCGATCAGGAAGTGAATGCGACGGATTTCATCGGGTCAAAAAGCTGCCCTTGACTCATGGGAACTGTAGTTACTTCTGACGGGGAAGTGGGAAATGTAGTTTTCTGCCGAAGTGCTGCCGACCAGGCATTTTATTGGAAACACGGCAAACTTGATGAAACGGATTATGCGAAGCTGCGCAACTGTTGAAGCACTATTATGTCCGTATCTGTGAGGATGGTCAGAAAGGGCATATTCAAGTTGTAATTGGTCTGTAGATCTCAGCTATTTCATTGAGACCATTAGTTGTAGTATTGAATTTCATGATAAGGAAAGCCTCTCGTTGGCTCAAGAGTCCCTCCAGGTCACCGCCACGTGGGTCTTTTTCAATTTTGGACAACACTGTCCACTTAAAGTCTTCTTCACGATGTTTCATCAAACACCAATGGCTTACTAGCGGAGCGTTTTCAACTTTCCGTCGAATCCTCGACTTATGTTGAGTGATGCGCTGCCGTACTTCCTGAGTGGTTTTTCCTATATAAAGTTTTGGACAAGGACATGTAACTGCGTACACGACATTCTTGGTTCTGCAGTTTGTAAATGTATTATGTTTCCAATTGATGCTATCAAAGGTAAACACATCGCCCTCGAGGGTTTGTTCACAACACGTGCACGACCCGCACCTGTGATGCCCAACGATTGGAGGAAGGGCTAGCAGACCTCTCAAGGTAGGGGGCTGCTGTTTGGGCAGAGCTGCTCTTACAATGAAATTTGCTATGCTTTTTTCTTTTTTGAACGCAAAGAGAGGTGGTATAGAAAAATCCTCATGGAGGTCTTTAATCAGGTGCCAATTTGAAAGGACCAGTTTGCGAAGTTGGTGTGAGTTAGGGCAAAACGTTGTCACGCACACTGGCCTATTAACCGTTTTCTTTCCTTTGCTCTCCAACAAAGTTTCCCTTGGGGTCCACCAAGCTCAGGAAGTACGGCAGCGCATCACTCAACATAAGTCGAGGATTCGACGGAAAGTTGAAAACGCTCCGCTAGTAAGCCATTGGTGTTTGATGAAACATCGTGAAGAAGACTTTAAGTGGACAGTGTTGTCCAAAATTGAAAAAGACCCACGTGGCGGTGACCTGGAGGGACTCTTGAGCCAACGAGAGGCTTTCCTTATCATGAAATTCAATACTACAACTAATGGTCTCAATGAAATAGCTGAGATCTACAGACCAATTACAACTTGAATATGCCCTTTCTGACCGTCCTCACAGATACGGACATAATAGTGCTTCAACAGTTGCGCAGCTTCGCATAATCCGTTTCATCAAGTTTGCCGTGTTTCCAATAAAATGCCTGGTCGGCAGCACTTCGGCAGAAAACTACATTTCCCACTTCCCCGTCAGAAGTAACTACAGTTCCCATGAGTCAAGGGCAGCTTTTTGACCCGGTGAAATCCGTCGCATTCACTTCCTGATCGGGCGAGGAGTTCCTGATGCGGATGCACGGACTCGCGACACGCCGTTAATTCAGAGGAAATCAGGTAAGCGAAGGATTGGACACCCCCCTCCTCCCCGTTTGCAACATTTTTTAATCACCAACGTCGTCAGAATCAACTGAACACTCGTAATGACGTCGTCCTTCATTCTGATTTCTAATTTCAGTTCCTGTTGGAAGCAAAAGAAAAGGGACACGACTAAATAAAGTCACTACGTTGGCACGTAAAATTACATCAGCCCTTTTTGATGAATCAGACTACAGATTACAGGGTGAGCGAGAATCAGTGCAGCTACTGTGTTGTCCGTATGTGTTTGTCTTGTTATAAGAAAGAATGACAATATGAGTGGGTACATTTTTTCATTTGGTTTTTCACAGCTGCGGCTCTAGCTGGTTGAATCGTTTGAAGACCAAAGCAGGTCAAGGTTCCATGCTGACACTTGTTTGCAAGGTGGGTGTGCTAGGCCGCTGGTGGGGGCCGGCTTGAGTTCTTACACTGCTTACCGGGCTTTGTATTGACGTTTATTTTTATTTTCATTTTTATTGCAGAAATTATTTGGTCCTGAGGAGAACCTCATAAAGATAGAGGTTCGAAACGCGTCGACCAGTCGGTCCTTTGCACACTCTATTTAAAAGCTCTGCCCTAAATGCTTTTGTGGTTCTTTAAGTGCATATGAAGAAAGAAAATGTTTCAATACGCATAAAATGCAGATAACAATTTGTGTTTAAAAGGGAAAGGTGTCAAAAGGACCGCTTAGTTCAATGTATGTTAGTTGCTGGGATGAATGGATTGGCCAAGAATGTTTGATGATTGAATGTATAAATCTGCTAGGGTATTGTGTAATTTATTGTCATTGGATTTGAATATATATGTATGTGCAATGTATAGTTTTTTGTAATTTTGTAAATTAAAATTGCTGTTCACACAAAAAATAAGAATATGAAATAAACAAAAGTGTTTTGAGTAACAGGCAATTCGTTAAGCCTTCCTATCGTGTTTAAATTCATGATAGGTTTTTGAAAATAGTTTGTTGTCTAATAGATTTCAGTTGGGACAAGGTGTTCTGTTTCTTAGTTTATTCGGCTCAGTCCGGCTGATTATTTGAGCCAAAGCCCATGTTTGGTTTATACAGTCAGAGCCTAAAGCACCAAAGGGAAATCCCAGGCAGGGACCGTAGAGCGGGAGATAAGGCGTTGAAGCAAAAAGCTCTGCAACAAACAAGACACCAAGGGTGACACAGAAGCCACATCAAAGCCCCTGAAAGCTAGACTGGTAGCCCATTTGACATGGAGGGTGGATACCGCCAAAACCAACACAAACCCGTCCTTCGAAAAAATCCAACGCCCTGACAGGATCAGAGGAAACAGTAGACAGACCCTTCCCCTGGCACCAAGAGTCAAAGTTCTTACAATGGCAACTGTAAGACTTTAGGGTTGAAGGCCTGCAAGACAACTGAATGTGCTGGGCCACTTCCAGCGAACAACCCTGAGCCAACAAGGTCAACCTCTCTAGTGCCATACCCCCAGCCGGAGGAGCAGGAAAAAGGATGAGCTAAGAAGAGGCACAAGCAGGGCAGAGGGATGCACGAGGAACCTCCAATGGGGACACACTGCCAAATCCAGAAGAAGGGAAAACCACGGCCTTTGAGGCCATTCTGGGACAACCAAAAGAACCTCCGCCCGGTCCACCCGAATCTTCTTGAGGACCCTGGAAATTAAGGGAAATTAGGGAAAGGCAAACAGGAGCCCCTGGGACCACGGGATGGAAACAGCATTGATCGCCAGGCCAACCTTGGGGGAATCAGACTGCAAAATAGAGGGAGAAGGGCTGTCTGCTCCGAGGCAAACAGATCCAGCCAAGGAAGGCCAACTCTGGAGAGACTCTTTTGGAAGAGAAGAGACGACAGACACATGGTCACAGATGAGGGGAACACCCTGCTCAAAGAATCCAAAGGCCTATTCTCCATCCTCGGAAGATAGACTGCTGAGAAAGCGAGGAGCTTCCTCTCGGCCCACAGACCAATCTCCTAAGAAAGGAGAAACAGACAATGACGCATCCCCCTTGCCAGTTCATGTAAGCACAAACAACCTGGTTGTCGGTCTGAACACAGACAGCACGGTTCCAAAGGAGAGGAGCAAACCAAAGAAGTGCCTGCCACACTGCCATCAATTCCCTCCAGTTCGAGGACTGCTGGCGAGCTCCGAACTGGGACCACCTGCCATGGAGCTTTAAATCCCCAGAACCGCCTCCCACCCCACGGCACTCAAATCAGTTGACAGGACCATCGAGGGGAGAGGTTTGAGAATGAAGCCCTGGGACAGACTGTTAGGGGACAACCACCACTGGAGAGCCTCCAGGATATCCGGGGTCACAGGGATGAGTGCCTCGTAAGCCTGAGAAGCTGGATCCCAGTGGCACAGAAGATGATGCAGGAGGGGATACAAATGGAGACAGGCCCTGGGAAGCAGGGACGGTTTTAGGGCAGTGCGACTGGTGCTGCTGCACAGGCCACTGAACTGTGGAGGGGGCGCTGACCTGGGGAGTGGGGTGCTGTGCTTAGCAATAACTTATGTTTGGAGAGATGAGGGGCACTTTTGCCCGGTGGTAGTGAGAGAATCCGAGGAGGTGTTCATGGGATGCAAAAAATGACTGTTACACAGGGCGTCACCATCGCTAAAGCCAGCCCTGCTGGGAAGCATGCACAGGATTGAGGCCATCTCCCCTTGACTCCGCAGCCACAGACGGGAGGACACCTGAGATTGGGACAGAACCCAGGAAAGGTGTTGGAAGAAAGTCAACTTTCGTTCCGGAGATAGAAACACCATCCCCATATCCAGATGGAAGAGGGCCCCGATGAACTTCAGAGACTGAGCGGGGCACAGAGAGGACTTCCTGTGGTTGATGAGAAACCCAGAAGATTCCACAAAACGGAAGACCCGATGCACCTCCTCGTTGCCTGAGAAAAAAGAGAGACAATCAGACAATCAACCAATCATTAATGTAAGGATAGACTTGAATACCTTGAGAATGAAGAATACCTACCAAGGGGGAGAAGAGCTTTCTAAAAACCCTTGGCGTTGATGAAAAGCCGAAAGGAAGTGCAGAAACTTCTGATTTACCAGATGGATGGGAACACGCAGATAGGTGAGGAAGCGCCCTGATGCGCCAGCTGTAGGATCGATGCAGGGTCACCATCTTGAAGCGGCAATGAAGAATGTGCCGATTTACCCCTTTCAGGTCCAACCCAGGGCTAGGGCAGCAGTGTCCTTTTTCGGAACCAGAAAAAGGATGGAATAATATCCCAACCACGCTCCAGAGGTGCAACTTTGACAACCACAGTCTTCTCCAAAGGAAGCTGAACACCCTCCAACAAGGCTGACCACTTCAAGGGATTCCATGGCAGAGGATTCTCCTTGAATACCTGGGGAGGGGGGGGGGGGGGGGGGAGGAAAACTCTAACCGGTAACCGGAGGTCACTGCCTTCTTAGTAGCCCCTTCCACCTTTTTATCCACCGGGTCGGAAGGAAGGGCGTCATCTGAAAGCACCATGCACTGGAATGATATGCCAGCCAACAGATTGTCCACCTTGACAGATTGAGGGAATTCCTCCGATAACCCCTCCAACGCATAACGTTTAGCCAGAAAATAAGGGAAAGAAGCCTTGTCAATCCCCTTCCATTCATGGACCAGCACCTTGTGACAGGCACCATGCAAGGGCAGGATGCTAATACTGGGTAAAGGAATCATCCTTCCCCACCTGTTCCACAGGCGCAGGCAATCCCAAATTGTCCCGGACATGATTAAAAACACACCAGAGAGTTCAGCACCCTGAACAAAGCGACCATGCTTCCCCTCATCATCCTCAGGGTCATCGAGGTCCAGCACAACACAGGGCCTTGGAACCTCGTCAGGAGACTCCCCTGCTTTTCTGGCCTGAAACACGGTCTTAACAGCCTTGTTAATAAGCAAGCAGAGCACAGCCAAAGTCGGCACCCCTGCAGGACCATCCACTGAGGACTCCATAGCCAGCACATAGAAACACAATGAGGCCGCTTCCTGCACTCTGCCCGTATCCTAGGCAACACAACTCTTGCGGCACTCAAAAAACTTGCAGGAGCCACGAGAGGCAGGAAGCAGCACCACCCCATAAACCACTGCAGTGGAACATGCGGCAACCTAGGGAGAAAGGAGACACCCAAGAGGACGATTAGCGCCCTGATGAAGTGGTGTGCCCCTGCCAAGGGTACAGAGCAACACAGTGCGCTGCACCTAGGAGAGAAGAACCCATGCTCACTGGGGCAGGGAATAGTGGTCTGCACATAAAAACAGTTGAGGACTGCTAGAGCAAGTCCGGTAAGCGATACAGAAAATATTACACAAAAAAACACTCACCTCTGCTAGGAAACGAACTACAGCGCAGAAGACAAAGAACAGGCTGTCAGGGTGAAGTATTTTCCCCTTTATGCCTGCTGGGTAGGCATCGCCATATTGGGGGCAGTGTTTTGAGCTTAACTATGTAAAACATTCTGTGGAGCAGACAAGCTGCTCATGAATAGGGAATGGGACGGGAAGACGGACAAAGAGGTAATGACTTACATATTCACAGTGCATTCTGCCCCTGACTGGGACATCGAAACATTAAACATACACAAGTCGCTTTTCTCCGTTGCACCAACCTGAGACCGTATTTTACAATACGGTGCACTCTCCTTGTTAGCGCCGAGTGTGCATTTAAAAATATGTGCCAACTAGGGGAGTGCACTGTATTATGTTGAATACACAGCCCCCTAGGCACCCACAAAGTCTTGCTGCCCTGGGGGCAACGCATTCAAGTGAAATACAGAGCAGCTTTAAAGGAGCTGCTCTGTGCTTCACTGTGCAGGCGGCAACCAGTCTGCATTTTTTAAGGGTGATTAGAGATCCCGTTGCAGGTGGGTGCAGTGAGTGACTGCACCCGCCTGCAAGGGGATGTCTGGGGGTCCATGGGACCCCCTTCCTCTCCACTTTAAGGTGGCGTACTGTCAGTTCACCTCCTGCCAGCTTCTTTGCCTCTACGCCCGCATCTATAATAAGGCACAGGCGCTGAGGCAAAGTGATTCCCTCATTTGCACGGGACCACGCCCCTATGTAAATGATAGCACCCTCTAGAGATAAACTGGCACAATATGCGCACCAGCGCTATCTGTATTACAGAAAGGGAAGCACAAGCATCTGCGGCCCTGTCTGAAATTCCAAAGTACTCTGGGGGCACGCAAAGTGGACGCACATGCCCATTGCGCTCCCAGGGCTCTTTGTATAATACAGACCCAGGACCCATTTCACACTGATCAACTTGACTTGCGTTTATTTTCCATTTAAACTTTGTGTTTTTTTATATGTAGTTACCTCAAGGTGAAAGACCGAAAAAAGTTACAGAATATTTTGGACCTCATTTACAAGCCCATTGCACAGCTGGTACGTCACTTTTTTTTAGGGTTGTATCTATTTTTATTTTCGATTTGAGAAAAGGTACAACAGTTACAATCGCAGAATTCAATAACTAGCATCATACCATAGGGTAGAGGGGAGGAGAGAGCGGGGGAGGGGGAAAGACAATCATAGATCAAAAATGTACATTGTTCCCACACCAGCTGTACGCGGGGGAATACCCTATTCCCTTCAGCGACCTACAAATTAAATACGATCTTGCACCAATTGAATTCTATAACTTCCTAAACGTAAAAACGGCTTTGTCCAAACTCAAACTCTCCCCGACACCGCCCTCACTCCCACCATACCTTGCCAGACTAAACAGACTAGGACACCAGGTTTCCTTTCTCTATAAACTCAGCCGTCCCCAACAATCTGGCCTTACTGCCCCAATCACACAATTCTGGAATAACCTTTCATCTAGGCCAATCACAGACTCAGATTGGACCAACGCATGGATATCCTGCACGAGACACAAAATCAGCCCTACACTATCACAGACAAAATACTGGCTCTTACACAAAGCCTTCTGGACCCCTGCACGATTATTTGCACACAACCTCTCCCCAGATGCCTTTTGCTGGAATTGCAAACGCGCGGGGGGTGACTTATCACACATCATCCTAGAATGCGACTGCGTGGCGCAATTCTGGGAGAATATATTCGACTTGATCTCAAAGCTATTCCACATCTCACCGGTGAAAGAGCTCCCTTACCTAGTTTTCGGGTTCACCCAGAACCCATCCCTTGATGCAGATGATAGGGCATTACTTGACCTCCTCCTCTCGGCTGCAGTTAAGACAGTCCTCAGCAACTGGAAAGATACCAGCAAGGCCAACTACGCAGGGTGGTTAAATTGGATAATTAGCTTACGTGGAGCAGACAATATTACACTCCTTCAGACACCGTGGCGTCCTGCCACGAGAAAACTATGGTCGACTCTTGATAACTACTTCACGACACGTAAGCCACCTTAGATGGGCCCACACACCGTCCACGACTCACCAACATATGCTGCCCGACTGCCTTCATTGCACTCCTAGCCACCGTAAATAATTGTCCTTAATGAATGAGTAAAATGCTGTTGAAATACAATGTCTGTTACTGAATTGTTGTGAGTATGTGATACGTGCTCTACTGTTGTACTTTTGTACTGACATTTACTATGATGTACTGTAGCGTACAGTAATTTTGATTCGTAAATTTATGACTCATATTACACTAATGGACTTGCTTTATATATGTCTATGCTGTAACAACCAATAAAAAACTTTTGAAATAAAAAAAAAAAAATGTACATATAAGTCAAATAACTACCCCATGTCTCTACATATGGCACCTCCAATTCACCCTGTGCTATTCCTCTATGTAAAGTTCTTAGGAGTCAGGCACCGTACCTGCCATAAGGCGCAACACCTGCAGAAATATCGGGCAAGTGAGTTCTCTAAAGGTGTCGGACAGCTATTTCAGACAGGGTCCCCACATTTTCTCAAATTTAGGCAGTGTATGGTCTACTACCGCTGTCAATTTCTCCATGTCTAGCAGGTCCCCGAGCTTATGTATTCAATCTATATGTTTGGGTATGGTGTCTGTACCCCAACGCGATAGCAGTATTTGTTTGGCAGTGCATGATTCCAGGGGTATGTATGGCCATCCGGCTAGCTGAGCATAGAGTGTATGTCAGGGCGTTGGGTAGTCCTAAAAGGATATAGCGAGAGAAGCGGGGTAACTCGGTGTTAAACATTGTGTCTAGATCGGTGAGGACTTCAGACCAATATTGATGTAATTTAGGGCAATACCACAGTAAGTAAGATAATGAGCCCGAGTGGTTACAATGCCTCAACCACCTATCGTCACTTCCCCTCTTTCACTTGACTAACCGGGAAAGAGTATAGTACCAGTAATGGGCGATTTTTAACAAGGTTTCCCTACCCAAGGCGCAACCTGCCGAAATGCATGCTCTCTGTAGAATATCAGTCCAGTCTTTGTCTGAGAATTGGCGTTTGCATTCGTGCTCCCACAACGTCCTAGCCAGAGAACACAAAGGGGCATATTATCAAGCACGGCGTTAAAATTATCGCCGCTTTAGCGACAGAAAACTGCCGCTAAAGCGGCGATAATGGGCTTGATAATATGCCTTAGAGAATTCCCATAGAAGCCCATGTTCACACCAGAACATGGGCTTCTATGAGAATTCCATAGAGCATATTATCAAGCCCATTATCGCCGCTTTAGCGGCAGTTTTCTATCGCTAAAGCGGCGATAATTTTAACGCCGTTTCTTGATAATATGCCCCAATGTTCTTAGTGTGGTGCTTAAAAATGCGTAGATGTCTGACAGTAGACTTCTATCGTCCCGCCTCAATAAGAGCCAAAGTTCAAATAGGGTGAGTTGTCTGCTAGCGTGAAGTCGTATCAACGGATGTGTTACCCAGTGTCGTTTTGTTATGTAATGCCAATGTTCTGAACTCGGTAACCCAACATCCTGCTGCACTTGCAAGAACTCCAGCAAGCCCCTCACGTCAAACAAGTACCTGATGCGTTTGCAATTCGATTCCTGCCATAGGGAGAAAGCTGAACCATGTAGTGCGGGGGAAAATCTGCATTTCCTATGATTGGAGTGAGGGGAGAAATGGGGGTAGAGCTGCTTAGAAACACAAAGTCTATCCCATACTTCCATTGTAGCCCGAACTACCAGAGAAATATACACCCCTGTGGTGATGTCATTGTGGAAGCCAGGGAATTTGCCCAAAATGGATCCCCGCAGCCACCTGATCAAGGAAGCACCAGTGTTTTTATGTGTATAGGCGTTGCCATTCCACCAGGAAGCATAATTGAGCTGTCTGGTAGTAACGCAATAGGTGGAGTATACCCAGCCTGTCTTTTTGCCAGTGGAAAGTAAGTACTATCTTGTGCCATTCTCACATGTTTACTGCCCCAAATGAAAGCCTCTAGAGAGTGCTGAATTTTGTGCAGCATGGACGAGGGGATGCAGCAGTATCGCCTGCATATAGAATAAGATCTTAGTTAATAGGGACATTTTGATGGTGCTATTCGCCCTATCCAAGAAAGTGGGCCTCCATGCCAGGATTGTATCAGGGAGCGTTTCGTATTCGGTAGTGCGGCATAGTTATGTGACACTGCCTTCTCTATGGTTGAGAATAGTTGAATGCCTAGGTAGGGGATTCCACATATAGCCCAGGTGAACTAAAATGTCTTAGTTAGAAAAGCCTGGTCTTCCTGTGTGATGGTGAGGTTGAGAGCCTAGGATTTGGCAGGATTCACTTTAAACCACGAGGCACTACTGAATAGCTTGAGTTCCTCCAACAGCGGTAGAAAAGAGTGCCGCGGTCTAGTAATGGCTAAAAGCCCATCATCAGCGTTTAATACTATCTTGTGGGATTGGGCCCCCATTCGAACCCCTTCTATAAGTGGGTGGCCCCGTATACGCTCTGCCAGCGGCTCCATATAGAGCGCGAACTAAATCAGCAAGAGGGGGCACCCTTGTCACCCCCTTGATATAGGGAAGGGTTGAGATATCGAGCCATCAACCGCCGCTCCTGAGTTAGAGTAACTGGCTCATACCCACTTCTGGACCAGTGCCAGTGCACGAGATCTAATGCTTTTTCAGCTGCAATGGAAAGAAGCATCGTGGGGACCCTGGATCTCAAAGATTTATCTATTAAATGGAATATGTGCTTGGTATTATTCCCACACGTGCGTCCAGGGATAAAACCCGATTGGTCCAGATCTATCAACCCAAGCACAAGTTGCCCCAGTCTAGTAGCTAAAATCCCAGTAAATAGTTTTGTGTCCACGTTTAATATGGATATGGGGCGGTAGGAGGCCCAAATTTGTGGGTCCTTTACAAGTTTTGCTAGGGCTGTAATAATAGCCGATTTCATGGTGTCCGTGAGGGCACCCCCTGCACTAAAGGAAGTGTACAGGCGGGCCAGCATGGGGTACAGCCGAGTGGCAAACACTTTGTAAAATGTAGCTGTGAACCCGTCTTATCCCAGGGCTTTGTCTAGCTTAAGCTTCCCTATTGCATCAAGAACTTCTTGTGATGTAATATCTGAGTCTAGCGATGCAGCTACCTATAGGTTCTGGGAGTTTTGTGATGGGAGCCTGCTCTAAGTATGTAGAACAATCAGCGAGGGAGAGAGGGTCTGCACTGTAAAGCTGTCCATAAAACCAACCGAAATCCAATGCTATTTTTGAGTCTCGTGGAAGGGGATGAGAGGTGTGGCCTAGTACATGGGAAATACGCTGTTTATGTGTCAGAGCACACAGTTTATGTGCCAACAGTCTTCCCGCTTTGTTTTCCCCTGTGTAGTATCTTTATTTAGTACGAAGTAAGGTGTATTCCGCTAGGTTCACATCTAAGGCCTTGAGCTGTTTCTTAGTTGCTGTAAGTTGGCATTGTATCTTGTGTGAGCCCACCCTCCTATGTAACTCCTCCAGTTCACTCACCTGTACCTCCAATTCTAAACGCTTGGCCTTCCTCTCCCTGTTAAGTCCTGTTGCTATTGCTCTGCAGGTACCCCTCACAATAGCCTTAAGGGCGTCCCAGAATATTGTTTTCTTAATGTTGGGCATATTATTGCTCTCAAAATAGTCTACTCTTGATTGTTCGACTTCTTGAGCAGCGGGGCATATGATAGTAGTTTAGGCGCCATGTCTAAGTGTTGAGGCAAGAGCTGGGAAGGTATAGTGCAATCGTAATGGGGGAGTGGTCTGATATAGAGGCTACCTCAATATCTGCATGGGCTATGTCCAGCCGGAGATGGGCAGACGCCAGAAAGTAGGCTACGTTGATCTGAACAATTTTAGTATAATGGCAATAAAGAATTTTCAACATATGACGTATCTGAAGAATTTTATTTTTTTATCTGGAAGTAAACCACGCTTACTAAATAATGTCTGAACCCAGCTTTTTGTAATCAAATGACTTCTGATGAGATTAGATACCATTCGAAAAAACAATAGATAGTGGGTGCAGATGTCTTTTTAGGTGGAGCCTAGCATGGCGCTGCTCGCTCTGGGTGGCTGCTGTAGTAGAGTATGGGAGAGAAGCCGCGCTCAGTCTCCTCCAAAAATTTTCATTGGCTTGTGTCATTGTCTTTCGTAAATGCTGCCTTCAGATTCGTTAATTGGCTTGTTAGTCCTTCCTTCGTATGGCCTTGTCTTCATGTGTACCCTCCCATGATGACTGGCCCTTTTACTTCGGTTGATACACAGGACCTGTTATTTAGTCTGTAAGCACTATTTACTTTATTGAGTTTCTCTTACTGCAGGCTGGACATGCGCTGCTTCAGCTGAAACCACTTGTGTTTTTTAAGCAGCACGGCTGCCCCAGTAACACGGGCGCCTGCTTTCAATCACTTTAACCCCACATTATCTTGTGTATGTTTCAAACGCCCCCCCCCCCCACCCCAAGTAAAATGGATTTAGAAATGATTAGCAAATTAATTCATGTGAATTCCAGGTAGCACATAATCCTGTGCTAATGGGCTGCAGCAGATAACAGCACATATGTGTTACATGTCACCTGTACTAAAGCCACCTGACGGGTTGTTTGAAAAGCCTGTTTTATTAACAACAACACCACCACCACCAAAACCACCACCATCAATAGCACCACCTCCACCCATACCACCACCACTGCCAATACCACCACCACCACCAATACCACCACCACCAATACCTCCACCACCAATACCTCCACCACCAATTTCACCACCACCAATACCAACAATACCCCCAATACCACAACCATCACCGTTACCACCACCAATAGCACCACCACCAATACCAATACCACCACCACCAATACCACCAACACTAATACCACCACCACCAATACCACCAACACTACCAACACCAATACCACCACCACCGCCAATCCAAAACCTCCACCACCAATACCACTGCCAATACAATACCACCGCCAATACCAGCAACACCACCAATACCAGCACCACCACCACCACTAACACCACCAATACCGTCAACACCGATAACACCACCACCAATACCACCAACACCACCACCGATACCAATACCACCACCACCATTACCACCACCACCAATACCACCGCCAATTCCACCACCACCAATACCACAACCACCACCACCAGTACCACCACCACCAATACCACCACCATAAATACCACCACCAAAATCATCATCACCAATACCACCACCACCACCAATACCACCACCACCAATACCACCACCTCCACCACCACCACCAATACCACAACCACCACCACCAATATCAATACCACCACCAGTACTACCACCACCAATACCACCACCATAAATACCACCACCAAAATCATCATCACCAATACCACCACCACCACCATTACCACCTCCACCAACACCACCATTACCAGCACCACCAATACCACCAAAAACAATACCACTGCCAATACCAATACCACCCCCAATACCACCATTACCACCTCCACCAATACCACCTCCACTGATACCACCACCACCAATACCACCACCACCAATCCCACCACCACCACCAATCCCACCATCACCACCAATCCCACCACCACCTCCAAAACCACCACCAATATCACCACCACTGCTACCACCAATACCTTCACCACCAGTACCAATACAACCACCACCAATACCAATACCACCACCTTAGCACCTCTCGCTCACTAGTAATCGCAGGGGCACTGTACGAGGCCGGAGCTGCAGCCGAGTCCACCCCTCCCTCCTTCCATGCCTGCCATAAAGCACAGTTCGCCCTGCACCAGGAAGTGAGGCTAGGGCCCTACTACAGCTGGAATGCTTTTATTAGGCCAAAGATAGCAATGACATTACGCAATGCTACACTGCCAACTCAAATACGGAAAGGGCAGGAAATAGCCACCCCTCCTAATCTTCCTCCTGAACTGCGACAATGTAATCGCAGAGTGAAAGGTGTTGGAGCACTTTGTTAGTGTTTATAGCTCAGATCATATGTAACTCTCACTTCACACTTTGTGTCTGTGTAATTTACAAAACATACACATCTTCTTCACTGCTCTATTAATCACTCCTTTGAAGACATTGCAGGTCATTCTCTTCCTCTGATATTTACAATCTAACAAGCGGTCGCGAAGTACCCTTTATTGCAATGCAATAGGTCTCGCATTAGCAAGAGTATAAGCTATTAGTATTGTAAATGACAATGCCTTTTATTTATGTTTGAAAACCCAAAACATAAATAAAACGCATCGTCATTTACAATGCCAATAGCTCAAACTTGCTTGAATGCAAGACCTATTGCATTGCAAATGCTTGTTTGTGTACGAACGCCAGAAAGTAGTCGATTTGTGTCAGTTTTTTTTATGTACCGGCAGTGCAATGCGCTTGCCCATATTTATAAGACCATGTAAAGTCACCCTGCGTGACATTTCATGGCTGTGCATTACTCCGTGTGAAAGGGGCGCTTTAAGGGTGTTGCAATGGGCGTTCCCACGCAACATCCACGGAACCTGATACATTCCCATATTTACAATGTTTTGTAAATCTGGGAATGTGTCAGAATCCTAAGCCTCCCCAAGGCGTAGGTGTGGCGCAACAAGGAGAAAAACTTTTATTTCTCCTCGTTTTTATATGCATACTACAGTATAGACAGAGGAAACTGCCATCAACGACTGCTTTTGTGCAGAAAGGTTTCCCTGTGCAAAAACAGCCATCCCTTGCAACATTACTGAAGGGTGTCTGCGTTGGCGCACTGGCTGCTGTTTGTGCACAGGCACAGGTGAGGAGAGGAATGCACCATATCTTGTAACTAGGGCACATTCCTGCCTTTTTATTTCGACACACAGAAGCGCATTGAGGCTTGCTGTGTTGCCCTGCCTCACAATATAGTAAATGAGTGCCCTTGTGTCTTTTAGTCAGGCATCGAACCCCGTCCCCATTTGTGCTCAGCATCGCTTCGACCGCGTACTGCACCTTGGTCGAGTGGGGGAGCGGACTTCTATGGTGTGCAACAGTGAATCGCTGCAGCACGTAGGGAATGTGGGTCTGTCACGATTGTTAAAACAGCATAGTGACGGCGAATCATTCTGCAGCGGGTGGGTGCGCGGGTGCTATGCCAGGTCTGTGTGAGTGCGCTGAGCGGGGCGTATGAAGCATCATGTTGAACATGTCTACTGCGGTGTGTAGGGTTTTGTTCGGATGGTGTAAAGCGTTCTCGTGGATTAGTCTAATGCGGCATAAGGTTGTACCATTCAGACATGCAGTTCATGCCACCAAGAGCGAGTGTGTCCAGCGTGTTTGCAAGATTAACCAAAACATGATGGGCCTTCTGCGATGTCAAGGAACAGACGAACGGCAGATCCTGCGCGTCCGATTCTAACTGGCAAGATGTGTGTGGTCCTGTGTATAGGTGGGTTTGGGAGCACCCCCCTTTTCAACAAAAAGCAGTCTTAGGAGGATGCTTGGTGAAAACATGACTCACCTCGTCTGAACCATGCCCGTGCATGTTTCCCTTTTATTTTAGGCAACGTTCCAATGTAAATGTGGTACCGCTTTGTGTAATAAACGGCGACCGCAGAAAAATGTGATGAAAACAAAGCTTCCTCCAGGAGCACCACAGGTTCCAGTGCACTGGCCTCGAACACAAGATACTACTCATCCACGCGTGCGCAGAAGGAGACACAGCAGAGACACTACTAACTAACCCGGATATAATCACAGAGAAAAATACTACTCTGGCGGATATAGACCGTAAGAAAACGCCACATAGCTTGATCGTGGTTTCGTGAAAATTGTTGTATCTTTTTCGATGTGCCTGTTGGCACAACAATAATCCTCCTTTGCCTGTACAGCCAGAAGCACGCAGATTTTTAGAACTGATTTATCTCCCCAATTATACGTGAGTAACTCGCCTATTTCAGCTGTTTTTCTTGAATTCCGGAATTCGATATACCCGCACGCAAACACAAATGATTCTAAACTTGATGAAGCATTCCTGATTGGAATTTGATAGCTCTGAAATAAACCTGTATATTATTCTGATATATAGGAAATGGCTTTCCAACGTTTTGTTTGAAAAACACTTTAGCAGATGATTACCTCTGTATATTAATATGGAGAAGTGGAGCTCACTGGTTAGAGGAGGCATACCCTGAAGCAGAGGTCAGACCCGGGACCAGGGTTCTGTAATGTAGTACGATGCCAGGCTGTAAGTACCTTCCCCCACAGACTCTCTGGAGACGTTCTGCTTGCAACTAGAACCTTTATTGCACTTAGTAAAACACCTATGGAGAGAGCGCCGGGCAACACGCTCCGATCGCGTCTCTCGTTCGCGCCGCTCTCCTCGCGCATGCGCAGTAGCGTCCGACGTCCGCTACGCGCCTCTACGTCATTCCGTAGTGCGCGCGTCCACTAGACCGCGACACTACATATCTCCCCCTTTTCACACCTCTCACACAAAGTCCCCGACCCGGAGGTCAGTCCATTTCAAAGTCTCTGAACCTGGATGGTCTCACCACTGCTCTTCCCCCCCGGGTGTGTCTTACCGGAGTGGAATGTCCTTCTCGGCTTCCCTCTGTGACCAGGCCTCCGTCGGTACCTTTCGGAGTGCCCGGACTCTCTTTCTCTTTTACCTCGCCTTCTTCTCTCGTGGTCTCCACCAAGGGTCTTCTCCCTGAGTTGTCTCTCTCTCTCTCTTGCTCACCGCCCTTGTCCTCTCCGGGGCCTCCTTCGGATGAGTCTGTGTCCTTTATCACCCCCTCTGCCGGGGTTTCCCCTTCCGTGCACTCTCGGGGCCACTGTAAGATCTTGTTGCATTTGGCCATGCGCTCGTGTGACCACACGTTACCGTCACTGAGCAGTGCCGCCCGGTCATACACCTCTTCTACTCTGAGGGGTGGGGAGTATTTGCTTTCTCCTTTCCGCTTGAGGACAGCCAGCTTCACTCTGACCCACTCCCCCTTTTCCAACGCCGTATCTTTTGTCTTCTTGTGGCGGTTGTAGTGCTCCGTGTATATACGTTGTGCCTTCTGCAGGTTGTGCTGCACCACCGCTGGGGACCATTTGCTGGTGATGGTCTTCTCCTGCCATGCCACATTGTCTTTGGTAAAGGGTTGTCGTCCCCGTAAGATCTGGAAGGGACTGTACCCCGTTCCGGTGGGGGTGATGCGGTATGCCCATATCGTGCTGAGCACCTCCTTTTCCCAGTCTTTACCTCTTGTGATGGCCGCTTGTATGGAGCCCATCAGCACCCTGTTAAACCTCTCTACTTGTCCATTGCTGGATGGGTGGTAAATCGAGGTGTGTTTGAGTATTATGCCGTTCCTGTTCGCAAACGCGACCCACTTGTCGGAGGTGAATTGGGGGCCATTGTCGCTGATAATGCTCCTGGGTATGCCTTCCCGAAGGAACATCGCCTTGAGGAAGCGTAGGATCTCGTCCGTGTCCATGACCTCGTTGATGTGCACTTCTGGCCATTTCGAGTATTTATCCACTAGTACACATAGATATTTGGGGATGCCTTGGTCGTCCAGTATTGGTCCCAGGATATCTACTGCCACCTCTTCCCACGGGTTGCTGGGGTTAGTGAATGTCCCTAGGGGTGGTCTCATCGGTTTGAGAGTCTTGTCTGCCCCTTGGCATTGCGCGCAGTCCTTCACGTGTCTCTCGACATGCGTGTCCATTCCCGGCCACCAGTAAGTTTGTTTTGTTCTGGCCTTTGTCTTCACGATTCCCAGGTGGCCTTCGTGAAGTATGGCTAGCAGGGTAGGTACGATGTTCTCCGGCGGCACCACCCTGTCACCCCTGTAGACGAAAACTCCATCGTTGCCCACCGACAGCTCTTCTCTGACTTCGTAAAACTGCCTGATTTTTGGGCCTTGTCTCCTCCTGTCTGGCCATCCCCGCACAATGCACGCCTTGATTTCTTCCATGTCGGCATCTACCTCATATGCATCCTTCCAGTCCTGCCTACTGATGGCCTTTTCCGGATCGTCCGTCAGAGCCACCATCTCGTCGTCGTCTTCCCTGACGTTGGAAGCACAGTCCATCGCCGATGCCCTGCTGAGGTAGTCCGCTATTTTGTTCCTGGAGCCCGGGATGTACTCCACGTCGTACCTGTACTCCAGGAGTTTCAGTGTCATTTTCGCTATTCGGGGCGTGGCGCTGGCATGGCCATCCGATGTCAGTACTTTCACGAGAGGCTTGTGATCTGTCTTCACCTGGAATCTGGTCCCCCACAGGAACTGACGGTACTTCGCCATGGCCCACACTACCGCTAGCATCTCTTTCTCTATCACGCTGAACTTTTGTTCCGATGCCGTCAGCGTCCGGGACGCGAAGCTGATCGTCTCCGTTCCGCCTTCTGGTCTTTCCTGCATGAGCACGGCTCCCAGCCCCTTTTCACTCGCGTCCGTCATCAATATCGACCGCCCCTGGGGATCGAATCCTTGCAGCGGGATCGCTCCGCCAATCTCCCTTTTCACTGTGTCGAACTCTTCTTGCGTCTCCTCCGTCCATCTGAACGCCGTCTTGTCCCTCGTGAGCTGCCTCATGTGGTGGGTTTTCGTGGCAAAGTGGTGGACGAATTTACTGTAGTACTCTGCCATCCCTAGAAACGACCGTACTTCCTCCTTGGACGTGGGTGGTGGTGCTTCGCAGATGGCTTTTACGTTCCCTCTCTTCGGCGTTATTCCTTGTGCCCCTATCTCGTGTCCCAGGTAGGTGACAGACGTCATCCCAAAATGGCACTTCTCCCACTCTGCTGTGAGGCCCTTCTCCTCCAGGATCTTCAGTACTGACGACAGTTTCCTGTCGTGGTCCTCCTGCTCCGTCCCCATCACTAAGATGTCGTCCTGAAAGTATTGCACTCCCTCAATGTCCTTGAATAGACGGGCCATCAGCTTCTGGAACACCGCCGCTGCTGAGGCGAGGCCGAAGGGCATGCGGCAGAATTGGTAGCAGCCGAACGGCGTGATGAACGATGTCAACTTTTTGCTTGTCGGATGTAGTGCTACTTGATGGTACGCTGATTGCAAGTCTATGGTGGAGAACCATTTCACTCCTTTCGTGCGGGCCAACATCTCCTCAATGCGTGGCAAGGGGAACCTCTCCACCACTATGCACTTGTTCAACTCCCTGAGGTCCACACAGAGGCGCACTTTGCCTGACGGTTTCATGGCCACCACCAAGGGAGCCAACCACTCCGCACTGTCAATGGGCTCAATGATTCCTCCTTCTTCCAGTCGGAGGAGCTCCTGTTGCACCGCTTCCCTAACGGCAATCGGGATATTCCGTACCTTGTGCGCAACTGGCCGGGCATTGTCTTTGAGAACGATTTTGTGGGAGAACTTCTCCAGCCTCCCTATCTTCCCGCCGAAGACTTTCGGGTGCCCGTTCCGCCATTTTCCTGCTGTCGACTCCTCTCCGTCCAGCGTCGCCAGCACTTGGGTGTCCCCTCCTGCGTTCAGCTGTATTCCCAACACTCCCTGGTCCATCCAGCCCAGGACTGACGGTCCTTTCTCCGCGACGTACAGCTTGCAGATCGCACTCCTCTCCTTGAACTGGAACTTCATAGTCTTGAACCCTACCATCGGGATTGGGTCCCCTGTGTATGTGACAGGTCGAATGTCGGGGGGTTCTAGGTGTGCTCCCCACGTGGGTCTGAACTTCTCGCTCCATACTGAACGTTGAATGATGGTGTAAGGAGATCCTGAGTCCGCCACGATGGTGATGGGTATGCCTCCTACTATCATGTCGCATTGGGGCTTGCGCGATCTTCTCTCCTCTATGCCCAGTACCTGGTCTTCAATACACAGGACTTCCTCGTCTTCTTCACGGCCTTCTGCTTCTTCCCCCTCGTCCTGTGCCACGAACTTTACCGCCTGCTGTCTTCCTTTCCTGCGGCAAACCTTTTCGTAATGGCCGACTAGGCCACAGAACGCGCACTTGGCTCTGAACGCGGGACACCGTTTGTCGTGCGCTGCATGATTCGAGCTGCCGCACCTGTAGCATTTCATGGCCTCGCCTTTGCTCTGTTTCCATGTCGGTCCGGGTCTTGGTTTCCCTGTGGCCGCTCCTCTGTACTCTCCCGTCGTTTGTTTCCCCCGCGCCTGGTGGTCCGCGTCGTCTACTTTGTTGACTGTGAGTCTGGGGGCCTGTTCTCTTTTGGCTGCTTCCGCACAGCGTTTCGTTAGCTCCGCTCTCTTCACTATGGCGATCACTTCATTCAGCGTTGCATCTCCATTCGCCCATAGTTTATCCTGTACTGACTTGCTCGTCGTGTGCATGACGATCTGGTCCTTGATGAACTCGTCCTGCAGTCCGCCATACCTGCATGTCATCGCCAGCTTCCGCAGCGCCGCCACGTAGTCATCCACAGATTCCCCCGCCTCTTGCTTCCTCTGCTGGAAGTTATAGCGGTCGATGGAGGTGCACACTGCTGGTCGGTAGTGGTTGTCTAAATCTTCTATGGCGTGGGTGAACACGTCTGTGTCTCCTGCTGGTCTGGTGATCGGTGTGAGATTTTGGAACACTCGTATCCCTTCTGGTCCTAGGTTGTGTAGGAGTATCCTCTTCCTCCTGGCGCTGGAGAACGCCTCCTCGTTCTCGTCTTCTAGCGCTTCCAGGTAGTTTCTGAAGTACTCCCTCCAGTCTTCCCACTTCATTATGGGTTCTCCCGGGCGTGGTAGGAAAGGTATCGGCGTCGTCAGGGTCGCTGACTGTGCACTCATTTTTGCGTCCACTTGCTTCCTTGGGCTACCTGGTGCGTCCGTCCCCACTCCCCTGCTTCGGGTACCTGGGACTGCGTTCGAGCCGGCTGCTCCGTCGTCCCCTGTCTCCGCCAGGATCTCTTCTGCGGTTCCGCCGTCCGTCCTCGATATCCCCTACCACGTGGCTGGCTCCTCGTTGCCCACGTGCCACTCTCCGGCTTCTATCTGCCTCTGCCGCGCTCTCCCGGTGTGTAGGTGTCTGCTGTATAGCTTCTCCAGTCGCTCACCGCGTATGGTGGTGTCTCTCCTGGTGGGCTTCTCTCTGATGCAGGTTAGGGGGGGGGCACCTTCCACCTGTTGCACCTGGGGTTCTTCTTGTCCCAGTCTCGTCGCCACTGTAATGTAGTACGATGCCAGGCTGTAAGTACCTTCCCCCACAGACTCTCTGGAGACGTTCTGCTTGCAACTAGAACCTTTATTGCACTTAGTAAAACACCTATGGAGAGAGCGCCGGGCAACACGCTCCGATCGCGTCTCTCGTTCGCGCCGCTCTCCTCGCGCATGCGCAGTAGCGTCCGACGTCCGCTACGCGCCTCTACGTCATTCCGTAGTGCGCGCGTCCACTAGACCGCGACACTACAGGTTCAATTCCCGACGCGGCAGGGTCCAGAGCCCAATTGTCCACAGACTCGATAATTCTCGCTTCGGTGCCCACTCTAAGCACAAGTTCACACTATGCAGCTCTGGGCAACAAGCTTGCTTAATCTCCAGTGGGATGCCTGGCTTTCACCTTGGGGATGCCCAGTACGAGTTATCTCACAGGGAAAATGCAAGCGCCAAGATGCCCAAGGGTAAGTTGAGCACTATATAAGAACACATAATAATAATAATATGTTTACCATTAGTAGTGCCCTTTGTGTGACCTGTTCAGGGTTGGCCCTAGTATTTTTGGGGCCTGGGCAGAAAGGGGAAAACATGAGGTCACTCTTGTAATGTTGTGCCTTCCCCCACAGAGATGGACAGCAGCCTGAGCAGGTTTCAACCTTTATTTATTTGTTTTATCTCTCAAACTGCGCCGGGCAGCCGCCTCCGAACGCTTCGTTCGTCTAACGCGCGTTTTCGCGCTCCTTCACGCATGCGCAGTCAGGCCAATATGGCCGCCACGCGCATTTGCGCTCTGACGTAGCGCCCGGTCAACTAGACCGCGACACTACATATCTCCCCTTTTTACACATCACACAAAACTAATTACATAACTGGGAAGGGGTTACCGTTCATAGTCTGTTACTCCAGTTCATAGTCCTTAAACTTGGCTGGTCTCACCACCGCTCTCCCAACTCAGGTGTATCTTACCGGGGTAGCGTGTCCTTCTCGACCCTCTTCTGCGACAGGGCTTCCCCTTCTTCCTTCTAGGGTACCTTTCCCTTCTCTTCCTCCTTTCTCGCCCTCTTCCCGGGTCCTTTCTTCCCTATGTGGTCCTTCTTGTTCGTCCTCTTCATAGATATGGTCTTCCTGCTTACTCTCTCCCATTTCTCCGTTCGGTGTTCCCGCTTCGTTCCTCACATCCTCTGGGGCTGTCACTCCTTCATTGTCCTCTCGGGGCCACTGTAGGATTTTGTTGCACTTGGCCATGCGATCTTGGGACCATACATTCCCATCACTTAGTAGTCCCGCTCTGTCATACACCTCTTCCACTCTCAGGGGTGGGGAGTATTTGCTGTCTCCCTTCCTCTTGAGAACTGCCAGCTTTACTCTGACCCACTCCCCTTTTTCCAAAGCTGTCTCTTTCACGTTCTTTCTGCTGTTGTAATGGTCTGTATATATCTTCTGCGCTTTCTCCAGGTTATGTTGCACCACAGCAGGTGACCACTTGCTTGTGATTGTCTTCTCCTGCCACGCGACATTGTCTTTCGTGAAGGGTTGCCGTTCACGTAATATTTGAAACGGGCTGTACCCTGTGCTAGTGGGGGTGATGCGGTATGCCCATAGTGTGCTTAGTACCTCCTTTTCCCAGTCCTTGCCCCCAGAGATGGCTGCCTGTATAGAGCCCATTATCACCCTATTGAACCCTTCTACTTGGCCGTTGCTGGCAGAGTGATAGACAGACGTGTGTTTAAGTCTTATGCTATTTCTTTCTGCGAATCGGTTCCATTTGTCTGATGTAAATTGGGGTCCGTTTCGCTAATAATGGCTCTGGGGATGCCTTCCCTGAGGAATACCATTGTAAGGAATCGAATGATTGTGTCGGTGTCCATTTCTTCTTGAATGTGTACCTCTGGCCACTTAGAGTATTTGTCCACTATCACACATATGTATTTCGGAATACCCATGTTGTCAAGTACCGGCCCCAAGATGTCTACCGCCACTTCTTCCCAGGGATTACCTGGGTTCGTGAACCTCCCTAGAGCTGGTCTCATGGGTTTCAGAATTTTGTCAGCTCCTTGGCACTGCACACAGTCTCTGACATGCCTCTCCACCTGTAGGTCCATGCCTGGTCACCAATACGTTTGTTTGGTTAGTGCTTTCGTTTTCACAATTCCTAGGTGCCCCTCATGTATTATCTTCAGAAGATGTGGTATTATCTTTGCTGGTGGTACCACGCGGTTTCCTCGGTATACAAACACCCCGTCATTTCCCACCGACAACTCGTCCCTGACTTCATAAAATTGCCGAATTTGGGGCTTCTGGTGTTTTCTATCGGGCCACCCTCGCACTATGCATTTCTTGACGTCTTCCAGATCTCCATCTGCTCCGTATGCTTCCTTCCATTCTTTTCTGCTTATTGCCCGTTCCGGATCCTCCGTCAGGGCTACCATTTCCTCGTCTTCTTCCGTGCCCGTGGGGGCACTCTCCTTCGCCGCCGCCCTGCTGAGATAATCCGCTATCTTGTTCCTTGATCCTGGTATGTATTCCACATCATAGCGATATTCCAAGAGTTTCAGTGTCATCTTCGCTAATCGGGGTGTCGCGCCGGCATGGCCACTGGACGTCAATACCTTCACCAGGGGTTTGTGGTCTGTCTTCAGCAGGAATCGCGTGCCCCACGAGAATTGGCGATACTTCCCCATGGCCCATACTGCGGCCAGCATCTCTTTCTCAATTACGCTGAACTTTTGTTCTGAATTCGTCAGTGATCTAGATGCAAAGCTGATCGTCTCCTTCTTGCCATCTTGTCTCTCTTGCATTAGCACCGCTCCCAACCCCTTTTCACTGGCATCGGTCATCAATATCGATTTCCCTAGGGGATCGTACCCTTGGAGCGGGATAGCCTGGCTTATTTCTCGTTTGACTGTGTCAAACTCTTCTTGCGCGTCTTCCGTCCATGCGAACACTATCTTCTCCCTCGTGAGCTGCCTCATGTGGTGCGTTTTCGTGGCAAAGTGTTGGACGAACTTACTGTAGTATTCCGCCATCCCCAGGAAGGATCGTACTTCTTCCTTGTTGGCGGGTGGAGGAGCATCGCATATGGCTGTCACGTTCCCCTTCTTTGGTGTTATACCACTCTCTCCAATTTCGTGCCCTAGGTAGGTGACCGACGACATGCCGAAATGGCACTTCTCCCATTCAGCTGTTAGTCCGTTATCCTCCAGGATCCTAAGCACCACTTCCAGCTTCTCGTCGTGGTCTCCTTCTTCCTTCCCCATCACTAGGATATCGTCTTGGAAGTATTGTACTCCCTCTATGTCCTTGAACAGTCGGGCCATTAACTTTTGGAAGACTGCCGCTGCCGATGCCAACCCAAAGGGCATGCGGCAGAACTGATAGCACCCGAAGGGGGTTATGAAGGACGTCAGTTTCTTGCTCGCGTGGTGCAGGACTACCTGATGGTACGCCGACTTCAGATCGATGGTGGAGAACCACTTCACTCCTCTTGTTCGTGCCAGCATCTCCTCTATGCGTGGTAGCGGGAACTTCTCCACCACAATACACTTATTGAGTTCTCTGAGGTCCACACACAAGCGCACCTTGCCTGACGGTTTCATGGCCACCACTAATGGTGCCAACCATTCCGCGCTATCAATGGGTTCTATAATCCCTTCTTTTTCCAGTCGGTGCAGCTTCTGTTGCACTGCCTCCCTCACAGCGATTGGTATGTTCCTCACTTTGTGTGTGACCGGTTTGACGTTCTCCTTAAGCACGATTTTGTGAGTAAATTTTTCCAATTTTCCTACCTTGTCCCCAAATATTTTCGGGTGCGCGCTTCGCAGTCCCGCTGCCTTGGACCATTTTCCTTCCAACGCCACTAACACTTGTGTATCTCCTCCCGGATGCAGTTGTATGCCCAATTCCCCTTGGTCCATCCACCCTAGGACCGAAGGTCCCTTCTCAGCAACGTACAATTTGCACTGGGCGCTGCGTTCTTTGAACTGGAAGAGCAGTCTTCTAAATCCCACCACTGGGATGGGTTCCCCTGTGTAGGTAACAGGCCGTATGTCGGGTGGTTCCAGATGTGGGCCTACTGTCGGTTCAAATTTTGCTTCCCACACCGACCTTTGGACGATCGTGTAGGGGGACCCTGAATCCGCTACTATGGTGATCTCCACTCCTCCAATGTGGATGTCGCACTGGGGTTTTCGAGCTCTTCCGCCGTCGATACCTAGTACTTGGTCCTCCATGCACAGGACTTCGTCGTCTTCTTCCTGGCCCTCTTCTTCTTCTCCTGGGTCTTGTGCTACATATTTCACCGCTCGCTATTTCCACTTCCTGCGGCACACCTTCTCGTAGTGGCCGACCAGGCCGCAGAACGCGCACTTAGCTCTGAAGGCGGGACACCGTTTGTCGTGCGCCGCATGGCTTGGGCTCCCACACCTGTAGCACTTCGCCGTTCCTTCTTTGTCCTGTTTCCACGTTTGTCCCGGCTTTCCTTTTCCTTTGTATGTTCCCTTATTTTCTCCTGGCGCCGGTTTTCCTCTACCATATTGGTCGGCGTCCTCCACCTTGTTTATCGTTGGTCTCGGGGTCTGGTCTCTCTTCGCTGCATCCGCGCAGCGCTTGGTCAGTTCTGCTCTTTTCACAATGGCTATCACGTCTTTTAACGTAGCGTCTCCGCTTGCCCACAATTTATCCTGCACCGTTTTGCTTGTCGTGTGCATTACAATTTGGTCCTTTATAAATTCGTCGTGTAGCGCTCCGAACTTACACGTTATCGCCAGCTTCCTTAATGCCGCCACGTAGTCGTCAATCGTTTCTCCCGCTTCTTGCTTCCTCTGCTGGAAATTGTAGCGGTCAATAGATGTGCAGACTGCAGGGCGATAGTGGTTGTCTAAATCTTTATGGGCGTGTTTGAACACATCATCGTCCGCTGGTGGACGGGTGACCGGTGTCAAGTTTTGGAATACTCGTATGCCCTCTGGTCCCAGATTATGCAAGAGTATTCTTTTCCTCCGGCTGCTGGAGAACGCTTCTTCATTCTCATCTTCCAGTGCTTCGAGGTAATTTTTGAAATATTCTCTCCAGTCCTCCCATTTCATTTGAGGCTCCCCTGGTCTTGGTAGGAACGGGACGGCGTCGTTAGCGCTGATGCCTGTGCACACATCTCGGTTTCCGCCGGCTTCCTGGGACTACCTGGCGCCTCCGTCCCTCTTCCCCTTCTTTGGGCCGTCTGGGCCTCTTCGGTCCCTTCTGCGCCGTCCCTCCCTGATTCCACCAGGGTCTCTTCTATCACTCGCCCCTGGGTCGCTTACCACGCTACCTTGCACTTGGTTGGCACTCCTGCGTATTCTCGTGCCTCCCTCTGGCTTGCGTCTGCCACTGCCGCGCTCTCTCGGTGTCCTGGGGTCTGTCCTGTGACCTCTTAGTGTTCCTGCCCCTGTAGGGCGTCTTCTCCTCCGGTTCTCCTACTGTTGGGGGGCTTCCTCTCTCCTGGGTGTCCTTCAGGGTCCTCTGCATCCCATCCTCGTCGCCACTGTAATGTTGTGCCTTCCCCCACAGAGATGGGCAGCAGCCTGAGCATATTTCAACCTTTATTTATTTGTTTTATCTCTCAAACACCTAAGAGCGCCGGGCAGCCGCCTCCGAACGCTTCGTTCGTCTAACGCGCGTTTTTGCGCTCTTTCGCGCATGCGCAGTCAGGCCAATATGGCCGCCACACCCATTTGCGCTCTGACGTAGCGCCCGGTCAACTAGACCGCGACACTACAACTCTAATTTTATGTTAGGACAGAGGCTCCGAATATGCCTCTTTTCCTTACTGCAACTTTCACAGCAGCCAATTAAAACATTACACAACACAAAAATTACATTGTCCATGATAACACAACAGATGTCACTGTCCAGTCCCCCAATCACCATTTACTCCACCGACCAAACTGGGCTTAATACCGTCTTACTGCCTCTTTCTTTCTTGCTGCAGCCAAGATACATGCGTCCCGTTGTCACTGCCACTGTATGATATATGGCTAATCTTTACTGTTGACTAAATGAATGGTTTTACTGCTCTTCCAGCTACATTTGGTAAACACTGAGCTGGTTGCCATGCGTGCTATGATTATGCAAAATCGACTTGCCCTTGATATCTTATTGGCAAAAGAGGGTGGAGTCTGTGGAATGCTGAAAGTTCAACATTGTTGCACTTACATTCCTGACGAAAGCAGAGATTTAAAAGTCTATATTAAGAATATTACAGAATTGCATGATGAAATAAAACCACTGGAGGTTGAAGGTATCTGGACTAGAATTAGTAATAAAATGGCTGCTATTAAAGCTTTCTTAGGCAAATTAGGTAGTACTATAAAAGGGAAAATATTATTTCCATTAACCTGTGTGATTCTTGTATTATTAATACTTAGATTAGGATGTATGTGTTGTAGATATAGAAGAAATAAAAAGAAGGTTAAACGAGAAATTTACAAAAAGAGGGAAAATAAATCAGAAAAAGATCTTAATGAAATAGAATTGGAAGAATGGATGGAGAGTATGTATGACAAAACCAAAAGAGAAAATGAAAGGGAAACAGAATTTTAATAGAGCAAGAAAACATTTCAAATTTCTGTAAAAAGGGGAAATAAATTGATTTTTTGTGGGTTTTGTTTGTGGTGATAAAATCACCAAAGGGGGGATTGATGGAGCGGGTAAAATATTTTCTTTTTATATACCCAGTCCATTTATATAAGTTGATATTAAAACGAATAAAGAACTAATTCTAATGAATAATAGAGTGATGTGATGATAATTAATCAACCTTATTAACCAAGAGAATACACGTGGGAATGCATTTGCATGGCTAAAATAATAAGTGAACTAAGTTTGTACGCATATTAAAGTTATGTTTTGCTTAAGCAGTGTTAATGTGATTTGCACTTAAATAAACCAGCATTAACGGCTTTGAATGTTGCATATGGCTAGATAAATACATACACATAAGGGTATTAGCAAGGGAACAACACTGTTTTAATTATTTCAATGTATTAATTATGATTTTGTGTTTTCTTTGCTTAAGTTGACTATTCTGGCCTACCAAAAGATGGCTGCCGACTGAATCCTAACTAAAGTACATGACTTCATAAATTGAGCAATGAAGAAAGGCGCCTGCACCGACTTCGTTGTGGCCTTTCCATGAACCATCGGACCAGGTCCATGAAGACTACCCTGGGCGAGGTGCCAATGTCCCTGAACGTGAAGCAATTGTTGCTATTTGGGAACCAAAAGCCACCTATTCACAATAGACTGATACTTTCTTGACCTGAGAACAGCCTTTCCCATGCGCCTAGTTTATTCAGCATCCACATGTGAAATTTGGAGAATGTTTCTTAAATGTATTGGGATGTGGCAGAATTCAGCCAATCAGCGGCCTGGAAATAAAGAAAATGTTACTGTTATATGTAAATTTTAGTATAAATATTAGTAGTCTAGAGAGGGAAATTAGCACGAGACCCTACCCTAGCTGATCGATGCTACTCTATGCGACACTCCATGCTGCTCTTCGCTAGAGATCCTTATGCTGACGGAAGAGGACGGGACTTTAAGACTCTGATGAACTTTCTGAGGACCAGTTCTGACATAGAATACGACAATTAGCCAGAATAGGTAAATATGACAAAAGATACTATTGCATTATTAGGATTTAACCTGCATTTTAATTAGATAAAGAAAATCATTATTTGAAGAACTGTGTCGGGTGATTATTTCTTGAAATGTCTATTGATTTATTTGAGAATTAAAGGGTCGTCAAATTCAGATCAACTAAATGATCCAATTGGCCTCCGGATGGAGGAACTGTCAGGGTAATTTAGTAGAGTGGTTTCCTCTATCCAAGTGAACAGCTGTAGTTCGGGATCAGATATCTCCCTGTAGGCACGGATAGTTTGAGTGAATGAATGTTGGTGTTATGGGCCCCACCAGCGTGTGATGTGCGTATGTGCGTGTGACTGAGAAATCATTCTGTCCATGGAAGCAGGAGAAGATTTTGTGTTCAGAACTGCACCAGTATTTCTGGTAGCTAGAGATGGTTTTTATTGTTTTGGTTTGATGATTTTGGCATGTATATAGCTTATCGATTATTGATTGGTATTGATATATGTACTAACACTATATGTTGAAGTCGTATTGAGTTTTATGTTGTCTGTACGGCTTCTGAGAGGTAGGAAGTCGGGAATTGGTAACAGTTCCGTAGCAGAGCAGAGGTAAGTGCTGCTCTGGGGAAAGACGGAATTGTGGATGCCCGTAGGTACACGGGAGAAACGTGTGACAATTGAAGTTGCACGGCGCATTGTCTGGGTTCAATTCGGCAGCGTCGTTGTGTGTTGCCATTAGTGAAATGCTCTGTGTGAGAAGTGTGAATGATAGTGAAGGGTTACCTGTGAAATTTTGGTCTTAGGTACCAGGAAACCAATTGGCATACCGATAACGCTTATCACTGAAAAGGTAGCAGGTGTTCTCTGAGCTTGTTAGAAGGACAAAGTAGAGGTAAGCGCTGCTTTGTTAATGTATGTTATAATTCTGTAGTAGGACAGACTGTTCGCTGTTCTCGGGAAAGCAGGATTCTGTGTGAATTAACTATATTTTCTTGCGTGAAAGTGCGGGAATGAAAATAGCATTCGGATTGATTGCGGAACTCTGGTTTTATTTCTCAGGAGCATTGCGTTTCCACCTATGTGTTTTAATTCCGGAGACAACAGTTAATTGATGCTTGATAGAAGGGTGAAGTAGAGGGATGCGCTACTTTATCAACGGACGTAATGATTCTGTAGTAGGGCAGAGGTAAGCGCTGCTCTCGGGAAAACAGGATTCTCGTGGGAAAGGTCTTTTGCTATTCTGTGGTTAGCGGAGCAGACAATGGAGATGTTTGTATGTTGTAACTAACAAGTATTGTAAAATTGAAACAAAGTCTACCGAGTAGTTTTGTAAAGGAGGGGTAGACTGTAGACAGGAGTCAGGAGCAGGAGCTGCTGCAGCGACTGCTGACGTCAGAAAGACCGCGCTGGGATTGGACAGCTAGTCAGTGACGTAAACGCTCCAGGATTGGTGCGTTAGTGTGAATCGCGCAGGGATTGGAGGTTGTGACAGTGACGTAAACGTTCCAGGATTGGTGCGTTAGTGTGAGTCGCGCAAGGATTGGAAATTGTGACAGTGACGTAGACGCGCCAGGATAGGTGCAGGAGTAAGAGTTGCGTTGCTATTGGACTAAAGATCGTACAGTTGCAGTAAAGACTAGAGGGTCCACAAAAGAAAGGAAGATGTATTATCATTCACCCGAGAAAAAGAAAAAGTCTTTGTTCAGTAAACTAAGAAATTGGTTCGTGAAAGACAAAGAGATTGTGACTAGGGAAGAACAGTTACTTCCCCCAGCGAAGACCCCCGCATCCTTCATGGTTGCGAAATATGGGTACCATACGTGCATCTGGTTAGACAATTGGGCGAAGTATACAAAGGAAGACGGAGTTCTAGCGTTTCCAGAGGATGGGTCCTTTAATTTGGCAATATTGAGAAACTTACGAGAGAGGATGATGTGCCTAGATCCGCGACCTAGGCCTACGCAGTTTGAGGCACTGACAGAGTGGGAAGATGAGATGCATGAGCGAGAGAAACAGAGAAATGGCAGTAGGTATCGGTACATGTTTGGACGGCCAAATGATCGCGAAAGTCATTGTGATCGAATGAGAAGGTGGCGAGATGCTAGTATGACTGAAGGATTGTTTCCCGTTAGAACTGCAGGAGAAAGTGAAGGAAGGAAATGCCTAGAAAAGAAAAATCATGTAGAATCCCGGAGGTATGGGGCCAACGAGACCCATGATGATGTCCTAGATGATATGTTTTTCAAAAGCCCACCTCCGTACAGGCAGGAACCAGAAACGCCAACCGCAGATACACCAGTGAGGGAGATTCTGAGAATTATTAAAACAGAGGTTGTGACTCCAGAAGTAAAAAGAAGGAATTCTCTTAGGGAACGGGGAAAGGAAAATAGGGCAGAGAGTGAAAATTCTAGGAAACTAGCAAAAACCACATTGGAGCTGACAGAGAAAATAAGAGAATTGATGAAAAATCTGGAAGCAGTTACAGTCCCTGTGACTATAGGTCCTGTTATGCCTATTTTTGAGAAGCAGAAAGACAGTGAGCGGGGACTAACAGTCCCGTATGTGAACAATAGACAGGAAGAACAGCCCCTGATGAGAGTAAAAGAGAATTCCTGGGGACATACTATGAGTAAAAGTGAATTGCATGTGTCAAAGAACCCATTTTATTGTCCTGATACTGCCGAAAGAAGCAGGGTGGTAGGAGGATCAATATTAGAACCACAGAGATTGACAGAACCAGGGAATGTAGAAAAATCAGTGAGTATAACTACCGACGAATTGAACGAATGGCTGAGGGCTTGCAGGATAAAGAAAAAGAATCTCATACCGTAGATGTGGCAAAATTACGGATGGTGTTAGAAGAATTGATTGTAGGAACCATCCCCACAGAAAAGCTGAAAAATTACCAAGATGAGGAATTACTGTTTTTGTGCAAAAGTGTCACTTGGAGAGCAAAGAATTTACATCACAAACTAGCAGAAATAGCAAGTGAAATGGGAATTGACATGGACAAGGTAAAAGCTTTACAGAAGCCATACCGAGTGGATTTCACAGAAAAAGACATTGAGAATCTGAATGCTGCAGGACGAATAGGGCAGATTAGGGACATAATCACAGTATTGAGGAAATGGGGAGATGTGGACAAATGGAAGAGCAGGTGGTATAGGAAGCGGAATGACACCTCAGACAGAACATTTTGAGCATTTCCTGTGAGAGAAAAGGAGAAGGTGGTGACTGAGTTCCCTATGAGAGAGATTCCAGGAGGGGGATATGTGCATGTCCCATGGACCAGGCAGGACATTTTGTCATTTACAAATGATTTCCCTCGATTACGGGAAAAGCCGGTCGAGTGGTACAGACTGGTAGACAGATTTGTTAAATTGTCAAAAGTGCTGTGGATTGATCTGAATAGTCTGTTTGATATAATAGTGCCAGCAGACTTATGGGCAGAATGCAAGATAGTCATAGATTGGCCGACCAAAGAATACCCGAGAGATCCCAAAACAGGAGCCCCAGACCCAGAGATAATGAAGAAATATGAACAGGTCATGGTGTTCTTGAAAAACAAAGTGCCTCCAAAAGAAACAGACTGGGTTAAAATAGATTGAACACATCAAGAAGCGAAAGAGTCAGTCCACGCATATTATGAGACGCTAATTTTAGCTTTCAAACAGTTCAGTGGGGATGACTGTCTGGGAGAGAAGGACCTGAGTCATTTTGTGTACAGATTTGTGTATGGTCTGCGTCCAGAAATTGGGGACATGATTAAGCAGCACACCGTGGACTGGCAGAGCAAGAAAATAGATGAGATCCTAAGGCATGCAAAATACTTTAGTGATGAGATTGAGGCAAAGCAGCGAAAACTAAAAGAAAAGGCAATGTGGGCTCAAGTGAAGGTTGCAGAGAGACAGGAAGCTCAGCTGGTAGAACAAGCTAATAATCCAGGTATTAAATCAAGATTTGGCCCGGGAAAAGGGAAAGGTAATATAGAAGAAGCAAAGAAGAAGTTCCCATGCCACAATTGCGGAAGATTAGGGCACTGGAAATCCGAGTGTAAATATCCACCAGGTACTAATAATGAAAATCCGTCATTGAATCCACAGGTGCAGTGTGAGGGGAGTGGCCCACCGCCGCAACAGCAGAAGGCTGTTAATCCACAGAATCAGGTGCCAAAACCGCCCTTACCACAGAGCCGGAATATCCAGAAATATAGTAAGGAGACGGGATTCTACAATGAAGAACAGGTAAACAAACCGAAACGCGCGAGCGCTGTGTCACAATATTGGCTGCAAAATGACGAGAGAGAGCCAGAAGAGATTTATTGACGATGCCGAAAAGAGGAAGCAGGGTGCGTAGTTGGCGCATCTCTAGAAATAGATCAGACAGGACCATTTGTGGATGGAAAAGTTAATGATGAGAACATTACTTTTCTAGTAGACACTGGAGCTACACGATCCACTGTCAGATCAGCACATGTGAAAAATCTTCCTCTTTCGGATGAAACAATCCAAGTAGTTGGTGTATCAAACACCCAGATTAAAACGTACCTTACTAAACCTGTAAAGGTTAGAATAGGGAAATTTTCAGACATGCATCGATTTGTGGTGTGTGACACCAGTCCTGTGAATTTACTAGGTAGGGATTTGTTGTGCAAAATGAATTGCACCATATTCTGTACACCAGACGGAATAGCCTTTGAAACACCAGATGAAGATGTACTGTATAAGATGACCATAGCTAACAGAGAGTGTGAGGTTGCTGGAACCTATGCAGTATTTAATCCAGATGAATTGCCCCCAGAATTGAAACAGACAGTGAAGGCAGCAGTCTGGGATTTCACAGGAGAAGATGTAGGCCTGATGAGAAATGTAGACCCAGTAAGAATCGCTGTAAAGGAAGGAGCAGTTTACCCAAACATTCCACAATACAGACTGACACCTGAAATAATAGCAGGAGTAACCCCTTTGATTGAGAAAATGATCCAGCAAGGAGTGTTAAGGGAAATAATGAGCAGTCCATGTAATTCGCCTATAATGGGACTGAAAAAGCCGAGTGGGAAGTTCAGAATTGTGCAAGATTTGAGAAAGATTAACAAGATTGTTGTATCATGTTGTCCCATTGTTCCAAATCCCTCAGTAATTTTGTATCAGATTCCTCACGATGCAGAATGGTACACAGTAATTGATTTGTGTCATGCTTTGTTTTCCATACCGTTGCATCATGACAGCCAGCCGCTTTTTGCATTTCGGTTTGGAGAGCGTATTTTGGCATGGTGCCGAATCCCACAGGGCTACACAGAGAGCCCCTCCATTTTCAATGAGTTGCTAAAGAAATCCCTGGAAAGTCTTACCATGCCTGAGAATTCAGTTTTGGTCCAGTATATTGACGACCTATTGGTGGCGTCAAAGACACGTGAGGCCTGTGAAACAGACACCATAGCTTTGTTAAATCATTTGGCAGATGGAGGACTGAAGGTATCTCCAACAAAATTACAATACTGTAAGAAGGAAGTAACATACTTGGGTCATACTATTGAAAAAGGGCTGAGAAAAGTAACCATAGACTGGATCAGAATCATTTGAGGAATGAGAGCTCCAATGACCCAAAGAGAGGTGAGAATGTTCCTAGGAATGGTTGGTTACTGTCGTCAGTGGATAAGTAATTTTTCCCTGATTGCCAAACCATTGGTGAAATTGACAAAAAGTGAGGTTAAAGACCCCCTTGAACTGAACAAAGAAGAATTGGCAGCATTTAAACGGTTGAAGAACAGTCTTTGTGAAGCCCCTGCGCTAGGTATGCCAGACTATGAGAAAGAGTTTGAGCTATACTGTAGTGAGCGAAACGGATGCACACTCTCAGTGTTAATACAGAAACATGGAAGGCAAAGGAGACCAGTAGCATATTTCTCGTCAATGTTAGACCCAGTGGCGATAGGTCTGCCAGGATGTCTGAAAGCAGTAGCGGCTACCTGCCGAAGCCTAGAGCAGAGCGAGGGAATTGTGATGGGGTATCCAGTAAGAGTGTTTGTACCTCATAGTGTGGCGATCCTTTTAACAAGGAGTCGAACACAGTTCATGTCACATAGTCAGCTGACTAAATATGAAAAGGTCATTCTAGGTGCAACCAATGTGAGTCTGGAAAAATGTGTGAATGTGAATCCAGCTACTCTTTTACCTGATGCAGAGAGAGTGGAGATAAGAGAGGACGTTGATCATGATTGTCTGGATGTGCTTGACTACTGCACGAAACCTCGACCTGACATAAGAGATCTGCCACTGCCAGAAAGTGATTATGTGTTTTTTGTGGATGGATCCTGTCTGAGAACAGATGAAGGAGTGTTGAGCGCAGCATATGCAGTATGCACAGTTTCAGCAGTTATAGAAGCATCAATCTTGAAAGGAGTTAAATCTGCTCAAGTAGCAGAAATAGTGGCATTGACAAAAGCATGCAAAATTGGGAGGAATGTGAGAGTGACTGTGATGACTGATAGCCAGTATGGCTTCGGAGTTGTCCACGACTTTGGCCAATTGTGGCTACAAAGAGGTTTCCTGACCTCGAGTGGAACTCCCATAAGGAATGCAGAAGTGGTTGGGAAATTGCTTGAGGCAATACAAATGCCCAAAGAACTGGCTGTGGTAAAATGTGCTGCTCATGGACAGGGTAGTGATTACATCACTACAGGAAATCGCTTTGCGAATGACATGGCTCAGTATTGTGCCCGAAACCAATACTCAATTAATCGGTCAAAAGAAAAGGAAATGTCTTCTTGCTCCATAATGTTTACTAATGTTGTGGGAACATGGGATGAAGTGAGGCAGTTGCAGGATGAAGCAGTCGATGAGGAAATGAAACAGTGGGTAAAAGCAGGTTGTGCACCCAGGGAAAAGGATCATGTGTGGGTTTATCGGGATGGAAGACCAGTAATGCCTGATAGCATGATGTCAACCATGGCACGGATGTATCATGGCCAAGGACATCTGGGAAGGGATGCAATGATAAGGGCTTTTAAGCAGACCTGGTACAATCCGAAATTCAGGTTGATAGCAGAAAGTCTCTGTCAAAGATGCCTGACATGTCAGCAGTACAATCCTGGAAGGAAAACTGTGGTGAGTTTGGGCACCATAGGCCGGGAGGGAGGACCTTTCACCAGAATGCAAGTAGACTTCATTGAAATGCCCCCTTATAACAAACTGAGGTATGTTTTGGTGGTAGTTTGTCTGTTCTCTAGGTGGGTGGAGGCATACCCAACCAGAAGAAATTATGGAATCACAGTGGCCAAGCTATTGTTGAGGGAATTCATCCCAAGGTACGGGTTCCCAATAACCATAGAATCAGACAGAGGAGGACATTTCTACAATGAGATCATGAAATTGATTTGTGAAGCATTGGGCGTACAACAAAAACTGCATTGTGCCTACCGACCAGAGGCTTCTGGTGTGGTTGAGCAAATGAATGGTACTATCAAAAACAGAATAGGGAAAATGTGTTTAGCCACAGGTATGAAATGGCCTGATGTCTTGCCTCTGGTTTTGATGACCATTAGGTCTACTCCAGACAGAACTACAGGTTTGAGTCCACACGAGATCATCATGGGACGCGCCATGAGACACGTGTTTATACCAGTCAACAAGCTGATGACTATAACTGATGACATGATTTTGGATTACTGTAAAGGCCTGGCTGACGCAGTTCATTCTGTGTTTCACCAGGTTGGAGCGGATGCCACCACACTTGAAAAGAAACCAGCCCATGACTTGAGCCCAGGGGACTGGGTGAGGATAAAAGTCCACAGAAGAAGAAATTGCCTGGTTCCAAGGTGGGGAAGGCCAAGGCAAGTCATCTTGACCACAACAACTGCTGTGAAGTGTGCTGGACTGAAAAACTGGATACATGCAAGTCACACTTTGAGAGTTCCAAACCCAGCAGACGGTATTGGAAAAGAATATTTCGATGAATCAGAGTCAAGTGATGAGTCAAGCAATGAGAATATAAAGTCAAAAGAAAATCCTGAAAGGGGGGTAAATGAGCCAAGACTAGTTCAGACTCCCAGAGAAGAAATTCTGAGGAAAAGATTGCAGATTTCAGATGGTTCAGATTCTGGAGATGAGCAAAACGCCAATGGTGAACGCAGAAAGAAGAAAAGAAAAGAAAAGAATGTTCAGTCAGAAGTAACATTTTCACCAGATGAGAGAGTAAAAGAAGTTCCACCTGAGAAAATATTGGAAGGAGAAGAAGGGACAGTCACAGAAAGAGAGGGACAGATTGCGGAAAAACCCCAAGGAGGTGTAGGGAACTGCAACACCCAGCCAGGTGAAGGGACAAGTAGTCAGCAGGAAAATTGCGTGCCGGAGACCCGAGGAGGGACAGAAGTAGGGCCAACCCAAGCGGTGGAAAAAGAGATTACTGAAAAAGAAAAATCAAACGAAACAGAATCTGAGGACAGTGAAACTGAAATACCAGAGGGTCGGGTTCTAAGAAAGCGAACTTGGATTGAGGAAAGAAACAGTAAAGAAGGCAAAACAAGAAGAAATGCTAAAGGAGATCTTTGGCCAAACAAAATTAAGAAGCTGAGATATCGATTGACACGAGTCAAACCCTCAGAAGCTGAACAAGTGAATGAAGTAACTAGTCAGCATCCAGAAAAAGAGGGGGAAACAGAAGTGTCTGAAGCAAACAAACGATCAAGAAAACCAAACCAGAAGTATAAGTCACCTGAATGGACGTACGTGGCATTGCCTGAACAGAAAGAAGAGGCAGATAGTCAAGGAAATCCAGAGGAGACTTTACTGAGATTGATAAAAGAAGAAGAAACAGGGGAGATCCTGAGAGTTATCTTATCCGACATCGGAGAAGAAGCGGAAGATCAGGAAATCCTGTATGTGGACGACGAGGAAGAAGTGAAAAACGATGAGAGGCCAAGCTGAGTAATTTCAAATTGATCCTTGTAGAAATACATAGGATTGAATAAGAAATGGAAGTATTTGGATCACCTGATAAGGTCTTAGATCTTGTAGGAAAGCTACAAGAGGCGGAGTAGAAGAGGCTAAGTCAAAAGACACGGTTAATTCTAACAAGATGGCTAACATAGATAATAACAAGGGTAGATGTACCTTTATGAGAAGATGGTGCAAAACATGTTGTTGTTGTACAGGACTATTAATGCTTCTTTGGAGCGTACTCGCTCTTTTGATCTCTTTCAAAGTAACTTTAGATACACTAGCAGGACATACTGAGAATATGACTAACATAGTGAAAAGCTCGCAAAAAGTAATACCAGTTAGAACAAGCACTGAGCATATGCACCAGGATAGGTCAATAACTGATTTTTCTAGCAATGTTTTTTCAAAATTATTGTATGAATATGTAAAAACAATGGACGTAAGGGATTGCTACGTATGTATGCAATTACCTGCATCTGTTTCAGAAGGGGTGACTTATCATCACCTCCCAGCAACTTATGGAATAACATGTAGCGTCTTAACTAGTATATTTTATCAAGTAGGAAAATTAGAGTATAATTTGTCTAATATAGATAATATTCTTGGACGATTGCCCATGAATAAAGAATTAAACCCAGCTAAAGATGCTGATGTATTAGGAGAAGTTTTTATAGAAACTAAAGGACTAACTCTAGAAAATATTTTTAAGAACAAATTAACCCCTTGTGTGCCACGCCCTTTCCCCGCCCTGTGCCGGGCTTTCTATTAGCGGGCGGAGTTCATGACGAGATGGTCTCGTCATGGGCACAGCGCAACCGCGGCCCATGACGAGACCATCTCGTCATGGGCACTGAAGGGGTTAACTTGCAGTTTGAAAACAGAAGAGAAAACATTTTTGGATATGGTTGAAGAGAGAAGACTAAAAATACACCAGAATGCAGAGGGACATAAAGAAGGGGAAAACATTTGGGAAATAGATGGGAAAAAGGAGACACCGGGTGGAGTTAGACCAACAATAGCTATAGACTCACCCCAGAAAGGCAAATTATGCATTATGAGGGAAAGGTCCCAATATGATTATATTTATATAGGGACAAGTGAGTGTCATGATACATATTTCATTGCATCTGGATGGGGATTTAGAGGTGGAGAAGATCCAGTTTTCCCTTGATTGTACTATATTTGTGGGAACAAGGCCTACTACAGGTTGCCCGACCATTGGTATGGCACATGTTATGTTGGCCTGGTCTTTCCAAAGATCTTTCACATGGATAGAGTAGAAAATAGTGGACCAAATAACCTACTAATGCGTAGCAGAAGAGAAACCTGGTTAGAAATTGTAGGTGATATTTTTGGAGCCTTGATACCAGCAGTGGGAATATCTTGGAATGCAAATAATATTCGGAAATTGTCAACCATAGTGGATCGCTTGTCAACAAGCACCGCTGGAGGATTTCTCTTGGTAAACACTGAGCTGGTTGCCATGCGTGCTATGATTATGCAAAATCGACTTGCCCTTGATATCTTATTGACAAAAGAGGGTGGAGTCTGTGGAATGCTGAAAGTTCAACATTGTTGCACTTACATTCCTGACGAAAGCAGAGATTTAAAAGTCTATATTAAGAATATTACAGAATTGCATGATGAAATAAAACCACTGGAGGTTGAAAGTATCTGGACTAGAATTAGTAATAAAATGGCTGCTATTAAAGCTTTCTTAGGCAAATTAGGTAGTACTATAATAGGGAAAATATTATTTCCATTAACCTGTGTGATTCTTGTATTATTAATACTTAGATTAGGATGTATGTGTTGTAGATATTGAAGAAATAAAAAGAAGGTTAAACGAGAAATTTACAAAAAGAGGGAAAAGAAATCAGAAGAAGATCTTAATGAAATAGAATTGGAAGAATGGAAGGAGAGTATGTATGACAAAACCAAAAGAGAAAATGAAAGGAAAACAGAATTTTAATAGAGCAAGAAAACATTTCAAATTTCTGTAAAAAGGGGAAATAAATTGATTTTTTGTGGGTTTTGTTTGTGGTGATAAAATCACCAAAGGGGGGATTGATGGAGCGGGTAAAATATTTTCTTTTTATATACCCAATCCATTTATATAAGTTTATATTAAAACGAATAAAGAACTAATTCTAATGAATAATAGAGTGATGTGATGATAATTAATCAACCTTATTAACCAAGAGAATACACATGGGAATGCATTTGCATGGCTAAAATAATAAGTGAACTAAGTTTGTACGCATATTAAAGTTATATGTTTTGCTTAAGCAGTGTTAATGTGATTTGCGCTTAAATAAACCAGCATTAACGGCTTTGAATGTTGCATATGGCTAGATAAATACATGCACATAAGGGTATTAGCAAGGGAACAACACTGTTTTAATTATTTCAATGTATTAATTATGATTTTGTGTTTTCTTTGCTTAAGTTGACTATTCTGGCCTACCAAAAGATGGCTGCCGACTGAATCCTAACTAAAGTACATGACTTCATAAATTGAGCAATGAAGAAAGGCGCCTGCACCGACTTTGTTGTGGCCTTTCCATGAACCATCGGACCAGGTCCATGAAGACTACCCTGGGCGAGGTGCCAGTGTCCCTGAACGTGAAGCAATTGTTGCTATTTGGGAACCAAAAGCCACCTATTCACAATAGACTGATACTTTCTTGACCTGAGAACAGCCTTTCCCATGCGCCTAGTTTATTCAGCATCCACATGTGAAATTTGGAGAATGTTTCTTAAATGTATTGGGATGTGACGGAATTCAGCCAATCAGCGGCCTGGAAATAAAGAAAATGTTACTGTTATATGTAAATTTTAGTATAAATATTAGTAGTCTAGAGAGGGAAATTAGCACGAGACCCTACCCTAGCTGATCGATGCTACTCTATGCGACACTCCATGCTGCTCTTCGCTAGAGATCCTTATGCTGACGGAAGAGGACGGGACTTTAAGACTCTGATGAACTTTCTGAGGACCAGTTCTGACATAGAATACGACAATTAGCCAGAATAGGTAAATATGACAAAAGATACTATTGCATTATTAGGATTTAACCTGCATTTTAATTAGATAAAGAAAATCATTATTTGAAGAAATGTGTCGGGTGATTATTTCTTGAAATGTCTATTGATTTATTTGAGAATTAAAGGGTCGTCAAATTCAGATCAACTAAATGATCCAATTGGCCTCCGGATGGAGGAACTGTCAGGGAAATTTTGTAGAGTGGTTTCCTCTATCCAAGTGAACAGCTGTAGTTCGGGATCAGATATCTCCCTGTAGGCACGGATAGTTTGAGTGAATGAATGTTGGTGTTATGGGCCCCACCAGCGTGTGATATGCGTATGTGCGTGTGACTGAGAAATCATTCTGTCCGTGGAAGAAGGAGAAGATTTTGTGTTCAGAACTGCACCAGGTACAGTAATGGTTATTCTTGAGGTTCGCTTCTTTTCTTTTCTTTGTATTTCTTCCTCACCTAAAGCACTTTTGATGAACTGGGAGTCCCCTTAGGACTTTGTTGCTCCTAACTGGATATGATCAGCTTATACATTCAATATCAAATAACCTTTCAGAATGAAATGTAAAGCACATTAGACTTCAAAATAAAGACTGACAGGTACTACAATGAAAACTATGAAGGTTTATTGAAAGCTAAGGCCATTACGGAGAGCAAAATAAATGGCAAGGAGTCAGTTGGTCATTTTATGATATAAAAGTACAAAGCGCATAATAAAATGCAATGTGTAAAATAGCAAAACAAAGAGAACGGCGGGGCCGGCATCTGCCACGCTAAAAGTATGGCGGTCGTGCCGGCCCCCTCCAGACATGGAGCCAAGCCTGTCGCGCACTTTGGTGACGCGACAGGCGCGACTCCTCAGCAATTGGTCCTGGCCCAGGGGCGTGACCCGGAAGTGATTGGAATCGCTTCCTGGTCACGCGATGGGCTAACGCCAGGCCGTTAGAACCAGTCTGGCATGAAAAACGGATAAAAGGCTGGGGAGCACAGAAGTCAGTCTCTTCGCTCCTTGCTCACCAGCCTCGCAAGGAGGCTGTAATTTGACTTTTCTTTGTATTTGCAGGGTCATCGTCGCCGTTGGAGAGCCGCGTGTTGTCGTCTGCATCCAGGTCAGCAGCCTTCTGAGGACGTCGGAGATCGGCAGGCAGGCAGGCGGAAGAATCGTTGAGTTCCAGGGCGGGCCGGTGAGATTGACGTGGAGTGCCGGGTCGCGTCGGAGTGACGGGAGTACTGCCGGAGATCGGGAAGCGGTTACGGGCGAGTGGAGCCCGGTACAGGTACCCGTTAGAGGTGGCGCTCGTGTTTAGTGAGAGTGCTCACCCCTCCGGTCTTCGCCCGCATTGTGTAGGCTGCGCGCATCGGTAATATCGTGCGCGCAGCAGGGGCTTTCACAACCCGTGTTGCCTGGCAGCGAGAGCTACTGTGGCCTAATGGTTGAGATCTTAGAACTGTATTTTCAAGGTTAAATGTTCAAATCCCAAAGTTTCTGTGCTATTGTCACTGAGCCTGGTTTGTTTTGAATCTGAGGTCTCAGGGTATGATCCTGATAGGCAATTGTGTGTCGTATTTTGCTTTGCCTGAGAAACATTATTCTCCCCCCCAAAAAAAGGGTTCAAACCTCATTGTTTCATTTGAATTTGACTGGGAAGTTTTAAAAGGCGATCGGCACACCGGGCGATTAGACTAGCAGGGTGATTAGGCTCCTTAGTTGTAGGAGCGATCACCTGTGCAAGGCTGTGTTTTTCTGGTTTACTGAGGACACCAGTGCCACATATTAGTAAATCAAATTGCCAAACTGTGTGTTGAGTGCAACATAGCCTCACGGGGGGGGGGGAACACATTTATTCTGTTTCCTTCATATGTTATAGATCCCAAGCGACATCAGTGAACACGGAGAAGACCGCAGAGTCTTCCTCAGGGTTTGGACAACCGGAGAAGCACACGGGTTGCCTAAGAGGACACAGACAGGCCCGCACTCCAGCGGTTCCGGGAGCCGCACAGGTTTGGAGCTGATCACCAGGCCCACTGGATTAGCTAGTGGAGGACTTTTGTAGCAATTGCAATAATTTTCCATGATGGTCCTTCCACAACATCTGGACATTACACTGCCTATCTAAAATGTGACAAAGGCTGGACACTTTGTAATGATGCCCAGTTGGTTTTCAAACAACGCTTGCCTAGGGAATTACCAAATTCCTACCTAATATTTTTAAAGTCAAAGTTTTAGGAAGATAATTTACTCTCTGAGGAATTTATTATTATAATTTAATAGGATTACCATTGGACAATTTACATAAAAAGGAGTGCAAAAATACCATTTGGCCTCAAGGAAAGGAATATGTTTGAATTATGGACTTTTTCGTGCTCATTGACTCGGTGAATATTTTAAAGTGTCAACATTTACAGTTTTTATAAGTTAAAGTTATAAAATTTTGTTAGCCATAAGCGTGTGTGATTTGTATTTTCTGGTATTTTACTGAGAATAGCATGTTGTTTTTTTTTAAACAATCTTTTTGATTGTTTTATTTTTGCCCGCTGTTAAGTGATGAGTACGATTGAAATCACTATTTCTAGTGAAATTCAATATATTCTGAGAACAGCAAAAAAGGCAAACAAATTACTTTGTTTAAATTATGCTGTGTTGTAAAAAATGTATTATTACATGTTATAACTATTTTTTCTTTTCTTTCACAGATCCTAATTCTAAAATAAGCAATTTACCCCAATTTACATTACAAAAAAAATCTGAAAAAATGTGTACCATTTTTTTTTTAATTTCAAGTCATTTTTATTAAAGTAACAGAGACAATACAATAACTCTTCCGTACACAAGGTTCAAAATAGTCATGTCCATCACATACAGATACAAAAATAGAAAATGAATAGCAAGACAAATGAAATAAAGAAAACCCATTCCAGCTCGCATCATCAATATACAGGTACATCCCTAGTTACATTGCTCAATGTGTGGGCGCAGCGCCCCTGGACTTGAGAGGTCAACCACGCCTCAGCTCACAGCAACCCCAATCAGAGGGACCAACCACAGTATACCACTCAAGGTGGCTCATAATGAAAGGAGGATGCATCCAATGATTTCCAAAGCTTTTTGTTAGAAGGGCTCCAGGTAGAAGCCTGCAGAGCCGGATTACTAGACCCCCTCAGGAAAGATAACCACTCCTGCCAGATTTTAAAACTCACTTCAGTCGCATTTTTCCATTTGCAAAGAATCACTTTACATGCCATTGTTAACATTAAATCCAACAGCTGACGATCTTGGTCTATTGTTATTTGCGGATCCAGCGCCCCCAGAATAACGTAAACAAATTCCTGTACAGGTTTTATCTTAAAAACGTGAGAAATGCAATCAAATATCTTCCCCCAGTAATCCCCTAATGAAGGACAGGAAAATAGCATGTGTGCAAGATCACCAGTACCTGATTGACAGTTCCAGCACACAGGAGAGTCTCTTAATTTACATCTGAAAAGCCTGTCAGGCGTCCAAAAGGCCCTGTTGAGGAGCATATATTTCGTCTGAAATAGGATGGGTGAGACTTTATGTGTAAGGGCTAACTTATGAATCACCTCCCAGTCAAAAGGTATGCCTGTTAGATTTGGCTCAGCCTCCCATATGACCTCCACCCTTTTGTGTTTTTTCATGGGTAAAGGCAACAACATTTTATACACCTTCGACACAAAGTGGCCAGCATGTACCAGTCGTGGGATATGAAGTAATAGCCATGGGACATAAGGAGAGAAGTTACTCGCTGTCAGCATCATTTTAAGTTTTAGGAAATCATAAAAATCCATCGGGGTAAGATCATACCGGTGCTGTAAGGTCGAGAATGGCAGCGGAGCCTTATCATCATATAAGTCCTTCACCAAATTAATGCCCTTCTTGGACCAAGACTCCCAGAATATACTACTACCATTATGTTTAAGACGGGCATTTCTCCACAAGGACATAAACGATGACCTGGCAAATGTCAACTTTGTTTTATGTGTTTGGTCGAGTCTAAGTAAAGCCCTTCTAGTATTCAGCATGATATATTTAGAGTGAGGTAGGTGTGACAGGTCCATCGTGAGAAGGGCCTCCAAAGGCGCATGGTCTACTAGTGCCTCCTCAATATTAATCCATAGTGGTGTATACGCAGGGGATTTTATCAGCCACTGAGCACCCTGTTTGCACAGAAACGCTGTCTGATAGCACCTGAAGGAGGGGAGACCCAGACCACCTTTGTCTTTTGCTAATTGTAATTTCTTCAGTGAGACTCTGGCTTTCTTGCCCTGCCACAGGAAATTCCCAAACAGCTGATCCACCTTAGTAACAAAAGCATTAGAGAACGTCATAGGGAGCATACTGGCCAGATAGTTGACCAACGGGGTCGACATCATTTTAAGCGTCTCTGCTCTACCCCACCAGGAGAGAAACTTTGGAGACCAACCTTCCAGTAATGTAGAAATCTTTTTCAGGGTCAAATCTTCATTTACTCTCAGTGTAGAGATCAAATCCTTATCAAAATCCAGCCCAAGGTATTTAAAACACCGAGGCTGCCATGTAAGCCCAGAATCTCCGATAATCTCCTTGCCCCCAACACTGTTCAAAAGTTTGACCTCCGTTTTATCTTTATTGAGTTTATATCCAGAGACTCTGGAAAATTCCTCGATGTCAGTCATGAGCGCCGGAATTGCCTCATCCGCTCTTTCCGACACAATAAGCACATCGTCCGCATAAGCCGTTAATTTTACAGTGCAATCTCCAAACGGTATACCCGCTATATTGGGATCATGCCTTATATGATATAAGAACGGTTCAATTGCCAACAAGAACAGTGAGGGTGACAGGGGGCAACCCTGTCGTGTGCCTTGCTGTAAACAAAAGGGGGAGGAAAAGGATCCACCGGCCCTAACACGTGCCGAAGGGCAGCAGTAAAGGGACATTACCAGTCTAGAGAATGACTCCCCTAAGTTGAATTTACAGAGAACAGCGCGGAGGAAGGACCAATCAACCTTATCAAATGCTTTTTCAGCATCTAGTGTTGTTGCTGCAGTCGGTGTGTCTAAAAGTTTCGCTTTTTCTAGTACGTGCGCCAAAATCCTTGTATTGTCACTGGACAACCGGTTTTTAAGGAAGCCTGCTTGGGATGGGTGGATCAGCTGTGGGAGAACCCCCTGGAGGCGGGCGGAGAGTATCATGGCCAAGAGTTTGCAATCAATATTAATCAATGAAATCGGCCTATAGTTTTTCGGTAGCGAGGGGTCTTTCCCATCTTTAGGAAGTACAGCAATTATGGCCTCTGCCAAAGTACCTCTAACCTCACCCGATTTATTAATACCTTGAAATAGCTGTAGGAGGGGTTCGACCAAAAGGGAGGGGAAGGTTTTATAAAATTTTACAGTGAATCCGTCAGGGCCCGGGGCTTTCCCTACTTTTAAGCGTTTAATTGCAATCTCTATCTCTGAAGAGCTAATTGGACCATTAAGACTGACCCGGTCCTCATCCGAAAGCTGTGGGAGTTCGCACTCATCTAAGTATTCCTTAATTCTAGATTCCTCTACCGCCTCATTTTTTGCATAGAGGTCCTCGTAGAAAACTCTAAACACCTCCGTTATTTTGTCAGGGTCTGAATGCGAGTGCCCCAATGCATCTTTAATGACACTAATAGAGTTCTTCTGAACCTTGAACTTCAAGTATGAGGCTAGGGACTTTCCTGCCTTATTAGACTCACAAAGCTTAAACCGCCTACCCTTATCAAGCCAGACTCCCGCTCTCTCACTAACTATTTTATTATACTCATATTTTTTATTCGCCAACGCAGCAAGAGACACCTCATCCCTATCTTTTAAATGTCTAATCTCTAGATTCCTAATGTCCATCTCCAAAGCCTCCAACTTCTCATTATAAGATTTATTAATCTCTGACCTAATTTTGATACACACTCCCCTTATAGTACTTTTCAGAGCCTCCCACCTAATGAGATCGGACGTGTCCCCCTGTTTATTGATCTGAAGGTAGGAGGATATCGCCTCCTGGATTGTGGACCGGTGCTTATCACTAGTTAGGATTTCATCATTCAGCCGCCAAGATGTCTGACGAGAGGATGGTTTGACATTAGTGATTGATAATGAAATGCACGAGTGATCAGATAATACACGAGGTTCAATGGTTGTAGATTCTAATCTAGGAACGCCATTCTGTGTGATAAGAAGAAAGTCAATCCGGGAATACGAGTCATGTGGTGAAGAATAAAAAGTATAATCCCTCTCAGTGGGATTCTGGAGTCTCCATGTATCCACCAAGTTAAAACGTTTACACAGACTAAGAAAAGCTTTATGAGCTTTTGTTGACTTAAAGGTGCAGTGTGAGTCTCTATCTAAAGTTGCATCTATTGGAAGATTGAAATCCCCAGCTACTATATGCACCGCGTTGTCTGGAATAGTTTCAAGGTGCTTATTCAGTTTGTCCTAAAAGACCAAGTCGCTAGTGTTGGGGGCGTACACGCTAGTAACCTAAAACTCTGTATTATCCCTACTCATTTTGGCCGTGACCCATCTACCATCTGCACTGACTTCAGATGCCAAGATCTCCACCTTAGATTTCCTCGCAACAAGTATCAGGACACCATTCTTTTTGTTCACAGCCTCAGCACCTACCACCTCATTATAAAATTTATTCCTCAGGTGGTAAAACTGCTTAGCCTCAAGCTTCGTCTCCTGGAGTAAAACAATATCACCCCTCAGTCTTTTAACATAATCTAAGATCTTCTGTCTCTTAACAGGCTGGTTCAGACCCTTAACGTTAAACGATAATACCTTCAATCTGTCCATATTACATACTCCCATCGGAGAGCTAATTGAGCTATTTAGCATCAGGAGGTTGCATCAACATCACAACATGCATATACTCCACAATGTAAGCGCAGTTAAAGCCGTAGTAGAGCCCAACACCACCCCCACCCATGAGCATTAAGAAGATGAAGATCATGCAAGCCAGATAAAACAAAAGCAAAAAACAAGGAATGTGTACCATTTTTAATTTCTATTACTGTGAAGGTAAGTTTAACTAAGTATTAATATGCAAAATGGGCAGATCTGCAGGAAGCTACAAAGTTTGAACACGTTTTTAAAAACACTCTGTTTATACCTATGTAGTTTTGAAATCTCTCTGTCATCGGATATCATGTGACCTCCAACAAAACTAGATTTGAGTGGTTCATAATATTTGCCATTGTACCTATTGAAGGATCGCAATCATTTCAATCATTTTTCTTTGAGCATCTTTGCAGACAAAACTCTGTGCTTACCTTCTATCATTCGCAAGCAATTTTCCAAACAGAAATATGTCACTTTTTGTAACATAGTTATAGCGCAAGACACTCTTTCATATTTACAAAGAGAGGAAAAGGCACTCTGTGTACCTTTTCTTCTCCATGTAAATACAATCTCATCATACACACCACTTTGCGTTGAAAGGGCGTTCTATAAGTGTTGTTGTGCGTGATTGCACTGAATACTCATAGAACAAGACACATCTCCAGATTTATCAGAAATCATAAATCTCGACATGTGTGTGAATGCTGCACCATTCTCCAATTGGTGTAGGAAAGCACAAGGAGAATTGTTTTCATTTCTCCTTATTTTTTAACCTTCAATACATGCTAAAATGGTCAGCATACATTGAAGGAGAAAAATGTGTTTTCTGATTGTTTTTTGTGCAGGAAGGTGTGTCTTCCTGCACAAAAACAAACACCACATGACACAGATATCCTTGCACCATGGTGCAAGGGTGCCTGTGTCATCTTATGGCTGCAGTTTAAGCTGCCGTGCAGAGAGAAGCATAGATTTGCAACATATTTATGTACATATGTTGCATCCCTGTGCTTCGGAAGTACTACAGCACACTGCAGTTAAAGAGGTTACTGTGTGATGCTGCAGCTCTTCCTCATAGTTCTGCACTTATACATTCACCATACGCTACTAATGCATTCATTCAGTCAATTACATACTACACATACATTCCTCTAAACGTTCACACACTAGCAAACAAATATAGCTCTTTTTTTAAACCAGGAAAGTTAGATCTTAGAAGAATTTTTGGGGGATTTTTTGAACAATTTTAATTTTTTTGTGGTTTTTATTGAAAAAAAAAAGGAAAAAACAGAACTGGAGGAACAAAACTATGAACTTCAGGGAAAAAAAAAACTAGCAATGACGAATCTCTTGCTTTCGGCAGATAAGATCAATTGACTGCTCTCCATAGTATAATACAGCATTGCATTTTATGCAGAGCACTTTTAAGGTTTGAAACTGTGGTCGGATGTCCAAATTTTGCACAGAAGGATCCACCCTTGAAGTGCTTGGCTGCGATGGATCTGATGGAGCAGGAACATCTCTCATTCTGCGGCATTCCTCCCGAGCAAGGTTCACCGAATGGAGGGTCCTCAGATGCTTCATCATACTTGCTGTTCCGCAGGAATATTTTTTGTTCGGATCCTCACGGGACAGCACTCTCTGGCAGATCTTGCAGGTTACTAAGGTGGCATTGATTTTCGTTTGCCTCTCAGGAAAGGTGAAAAATTTCCACACCACAGATGAATATCTTGGTGGGCGTGGTGGTTCTTCCAAAAAATCATCCTTAGATGAATGAGGAGATCCTGGAGATGCCTGCTGCCCTGAAGCCATTGTTTAAAAAAAAGAAAGTTAGAGCTAAGTGTAAACTTAGTCCAAAAAAGGTTCTTCTCTGCAAAGAGATGCTCCTCCAAAGAAGTTCAAAGAAGAATTATTGAAATGGGTGGGGTCTTTCAATAGTTAGAATAGGAAGTGTAATGAACCAATCAAATCTCTTTTTTTCAGGTCACATGGGATCCGTGCGCCGGGGCAGTGTCACGACAACCGAGCTCTTCAGGATCAGGGCGATGCTCAAAGGGGTCCACCTCCTGACTTCCCCACACTCTGATTAAGATATGCACAGAGTATAAAGGCAAGCAGGTGAGGGATAGGGAAAGGGTAGGTGCAGCATTGGAAAGGGAAAACCTGAAACAAGACAAACACACAATTAATACGGTACAGAGCCTAACTACTCTCATTAAGATCTCGCTAAAGCCATTACCATACCTTAACTAGGTCGTCCCGGAGGTGAACCCTTCCTCCCTCTGTCTAGCAAGATACCTCTCTTACTGGGGGAAGGCAAAGCACCTAGGAGTCAAACACCTTATGTTAGAACCAAAACAACGTTTACCATACATGTATGTAGCAGCACCTAACCCACATACATACCTTCTGTCACACACCATTTAATCCAGAAAGGAAAACGAAAAGGAAAGACCAACTCCAGAACCCAGTAATTGTCTAGATACTGGAACACAAAAATAACTATGCCAGAAAAAACACGGCAATGCTTGGAAACTCCTTTTGCTGAAAATTCCAAGTAAAGGTGGCCAAGTAGGACTCCAAAGGGTAATTAGCAGAGCAAGCCATAATCAGTGCAGTTTACACAGTTCGGTTGGTCGCAGAACAAGGACCCTTGAACGTCTCATTACAGGTTCCCCAGAGTCATTCACCCAAGAAATAAACCCCTGCTGACAAGTGGTATCCAGCGTTATCAACAACTCGCCCCCACACCACCTTGCGAAAGTACCTGAGTCCTGACCGCAGCTGCGGGTCAGGAAACCAGATGGGGAGAAAGTCCGGGCTGGAAACACAAGCCCCGTCACCACACCTTCCTGCTGCAGCCGCAAGCGGGGAAAGCCAAGTCCGTAGCGTTCACGCTCAGCCGAGCGGAACACACCTTCCAGCTCCGAGAAAGAGCTCAATCCAACAATGAAGGGACTTCTCTCCGCGTCTCCACGGAGAGCGCGGAATCCAGGGCACAGTCAGCGGGAAATAGAGCAGCCGCTCTGCGTCCAGCAATCCAAACACCAAGTTACAATCACGTACAACGCTCCATGCGTTGTATGTGATTTCATACCTTCGGCCCCTCCCAGAAGGCCTTCTGGGGGATGTGGTTCTCCAGTCCTGCGTTACCGCACGACACGGTAGGCGCATCGGAATCACTTCCTGACAGTACGCCCTCCTCCCAAGCGCCTCCTGGCTCCAGGCTTCCCGGGATTCCGAGAGTGGAACAGGCGCATCGCACGAGGGGCATGGACACCAGAGCTCGGCTCCCAGGAATCATCCTCAGATTGATACCCCTTCCACGAAACCAGATACCACAGGCGACCCCTGCGGAATTTGGAATCCAGGATACGCCGCAACTCATATTCCAACTGCCCATCTCTCATCACAGGTCGCGTAGCCATACGCCGAGCGCTTTTAGCGGGTTTCAGTAAACTGCAATGGAATACCGGATGTATCCTCAGTGAAGCGGGTAGCTTCAGTCTGTAGGCCACGGGGTTAACTCTGCGTAGCACAGTATACGGCCCAATGAACGGGGGATGAAAGATGCTGCGATAACGGAAACGGATATTCTTTGTGGAGAGCCAGACCCTATCGCCCACCTGATATGTCAGCCCCTCTTGGCGATGGCAGTCAGCCCACTTTTTGTAGGACCTTTTGGCGTGATCCAGGTTTGTCCAGATACGTTCGTGGATTTTCAGGAGAGCCTTTACTTGTGCCATCACCGCAGGGTGGTTTTGTACATCCTTCGGAATGGCCAAAGGCAAGGTGTTGGCATGAAAACCAGCGTTAGCCCGGAATGGTGTTTCTCTGATGGAACTATGCCACGCGTTGTTGTAGGATAGTTCAGCCAACCACAACAAAGACACCCAGGATTCTGCTGCATCCTTCGAGTAGCATCGCAAGTATTTCTTTAAGGACTGGTTTAATCGTTCTGTTTGGCCATCCGTCTGAGGATGGAAGCTGGTAGATTGAGCGTCCTCCACTCGAAGAGCCTTACACCATGTATGCCAAAACCTAGCAACGAACTGGGGTCCTCTGTCTGAAACGATGACCCTGGGAAGTCCGTGTAAATGAACCACATGTGTTAACAACAATTGTGCTGTCTGACTCGCTGTAGGAAGGTTCTTTCATGGAATCAAGTGCCCCATTTTCGTCAGCCTGTCGACGACCACCAAGATGGCATTGCAACCTTGATCCATGGGTAGGCCAAGTATAAAATCCAAACTGATCGTTTTGCCACGGTTGTGACGGTGTGGGTAGTGGCATTAGCTTCCCTTTGCTATTGTTCTGTTCCCCTTTTGCACGGGCACATGTTTCACATCGTGTCACCCATTGTTTGGATATACCTTACCACCAGAACTGACGCTGGATCAGGTGTAACGTTTTCTGCTGACCAGGATGACCTGCTAGTGTTGCATCATGACAACAGTTGAAAGCCTTCAGTCGAAGAGCTTGGGTAGGCAGGTACAGTTTGTTATCGTGCATAGGTATTCCGTGTTTGAGGGTTCGATGACTGTTTTGTTTGGCCTATATCTGCCACTGAGCTAGAGACCGATTGGTGGTGACTTGGTCAAAGAATTGCTCCACGGTAACTACACACACAATGTTTTCGGGATTCACAATGGCCTTTGGTACTTCTTGTCGAGGTGGTATATTCTCGACTTGTCTGGACAATGAGTCCGCCTTTTTGTTGTCTGATCCTGGACGAAAGGTAATCAAAAAATCCTATTCCGCAAAAAACAGCATCCACTGCATCTGCCGTTGCGATAGATGCCGGGCGATCTTCATGAACTGGAGGTTTCTGTGGTCTGAGTACACGGTAACGGGGTGTTGGGCTCCCCACAGGTAGTGCCTCCACTCCTGAAACACCCTTTTAATCGCCAAGAGTTCTTTTTCGGCCACTGTGTAATTGGTCTCTGCGGAGTTTAGTTTTTTGGAAAGAAAAGCCACTGGATGCAATTGTCCGGTGAGTTAATCTCTCTGGGATAACACCGCTCCGATCGCCACATCCGAGGCGTCGGCTTCTACTACGAATGGTATGTCGGTTTGGGGATGTCGCAAAATGGGTGCTGTATAGAATGCCTTTTTCATGTGAACAAAAGCCTCTATGGCTTCGGAAGTCCAGAGAAAAGGCGTTCCTTTTCTCAACAACCTGGTCACTGGAGAGGCCAACTGAGAAAAGTGGGAGATGAATCTCCGATAGTAGTTGGAGAAACCCAGAAAACACTGCACGTCTCTCACACTCTTGGGAACAGGCCAATCCTGAACCGCCTCCACTTTCCTCTCAGCCATCCTAAACCCTTGTGGACTCAACACGACCCCCAAAAACTCAACCTCAGTAACACAAACTCGCATTTACTCAGTTTGCAATACAAACTGTTGTCTTGCAGTCTTTTGAGGATCAGAATTACATGGCTCACATGTTGTGCGCGAGATACCGAATAGACCAGGATGTCATCAATGTAAACTATTACAAACTGGTCTATGTAGTCCTTAAGCACATCGTTGAGAAAATGCTGGAATGCCGCCGGGGCGTTACACAACCCGAACGGCATAACCAAGTATTCAAACAACCCATACCGAGTTTTGAAGGCGGTCTTCCACTCATCTCCATCGCGAATCCTCACCAGGTGATACGCCCCCCTCAGATCTAGCCGGGTATAGATGTTGGCCTCCCTCACCTGATCCAGCAATACGGGGATGAGTGGAAGTGGGTAACGATTCCTCACTGTGTTCTTGTTCAAGAGGCGATAACCTTAACTCGCCGTTGGCTTTCGCCCTAAAGAAAAGAGGAGAAGCGGCTGGGGAACTAGAAGGACGAATGAAGCCAATGGAACGAAAATGTTCCAGATACTGCCGCAGATGTGTAGTTTCGGATTCAGATAACGCATAGACTCTGCATGATGGGAGGACGGCTCCCTCTACCAGATCTATACTGCAATCATAGTCACGATGTGGGGGCAAGCTCTCAGCCTTGACTTCACTGAAAACCTCCCGATACAACTTGTATTCGGAGGGTAATTCAGTTTCTTTCTCGGCAGCTGTAGCAACCTGGTAACCATGAGCTAGGGTCAGTGCATGTGAGTCATTGCTTTTCATGCAGTTAGACATACATTCCGTTGAGTGGAAGCTTATGGTTTTTAATCTCCAATCCATGACAGGGTTATGTTTTCATAACCAAGGCATGCCCAAGATTACCTCATATTGCGGTGCCTCGATGATATTCAGGGTGATATCTTCCACATGATCCTGAGGATGCCCCTTGAGGACCAGTTCTACCACCTCTGTGTGTTCGGTGATGGGACCTGATTATAACGGTGTGCCGTCTACAGCTAACACTCTTTCAGGCTTACTGCTGGGTACCCTCACCAGCCCTAGACGACGTACCAACCCATAATCGATAAAATTCCCGGTAGCCCCTGAATCGATCATGGTCCATACCGGATGTTGTTGTTGCCCCGTCCTAAGGATCATGGGTAGCACTATGTGTGCTTCAGTGTTCTTAACCTCAGCGACCGCTAAAGACGGTAGTTTCCACTCCTTCTCTGGTGCTTCCTCCCTAGTGAACTCCGTCGTACTAGAGTCTCCTTTACCGGATGTCTCTACTGACATGGTGGCTACTTGTTTCCCTGGGTAGAACGTATTCCTTTTCTTTGGTTTCAAGGTACAATCCCTCACATAGTGCCCCTTCTTTCTGCAATACATGCAGAGGCCCAGAGCGCAGCGGCTCTCTCTCTCTGCCCTGGACAAAGGTGGCCTAATAGCACCCACGTCCATAGGCTCAGGCCCAGGTTCTTTCGAGGAGTGAGAGAAACGGTTTTCCTGTTCCATCCCCACCATGGTTCTCTCACCTCTTTTACGGTCCCCTCCCCTCTCCGCAAGTCTATGGTCTAACCGTAAAGTGAGGTTTATTAAGTCAGTACACGTGGTGGGTTGGGGGTCTATTTGTGCCAGCACATCTTTCATTTCGTCCTTCAATCCCTGGTAATATAGTGCCATCCTCTTTTCTTCTGGCTAAGCAGTTTCGACCACCAACCTATTAAAGGTTGTCATATAGGTAACTAGGTCTTTCTTGCCCTGACGCAGTTCTAGCAGTTCCCTATCTGCACTAAGCGTGGTGGCCCGACGATCAAACACCCGTTCGAACTCCCTCCGGAATCCGTTCCAATCAGTAAGCAACAGATCATCGTTTCTAACCAGGGGAACAACCCAATTGGCGGCATCCCCTGTTAGATACGAGATGGCAAAAGCTGCTCTCGATAAATTGGTGGGAAATGAAGCGGGTCTACATGAGAAATGAAGAGTAATCTGCGTAAGAAAGGTTTGGATCCTGTGAGGATCACCTGAGTACCTTTCCAGACTAGCCAACGGAATGGGAGGTGGAACCGTCACCTGTATCTGTGAGGAACCTGCCGAAACATCAAAGGGGTTCCTAGACTGCCTATCCACCTTCTCTCTCAGTGCTGCGGTTACCGCACGGGAAGGTCCCAATTCCTGCTGTACTAGAACCAATGCCTGCAGTACATCGTCTAAAGTCGCCATCTCTGAGAATGACCTTGACCGGGAGGAGAAGATTTTCGTGGGTACGTGATTCTGTCACGACAACCGAGCTCCTCAGGATCAGGGCGATGCTCAAAGGGGTCCACCTCCTGACTTCCCCATACTCTGATTAAGATATGCACAGAGTACAAAGGCGATCAGGTGAGGGATAGGGAAAGGGTAGGTGCAGCGTAGGAAAGGGAAAACCTGAAACAAGACAAACACACAATTAATATGGTACAGAGCCTAACTACTCTCATTAAGATCGCACTTAAGCCATTACCATACCATAACCAGGTCGTCCCAGGAGGTGAACCCTTCCTCCCTCTGTCTAGCAAGATACCTCTCTTACTGAGGGAAGGCAAAGCACCTAGGAGTCAAACACCTTATGTTAGAACCAAAACAATGTTTACCATATATGTATGTAGCAGCACCTAACCCTCATACATACCTTCTGTCACAAACCCTTTAATCCAGAAAGGAAAACGAAAAGGAAAGACCAACTCCAGACCCCAGTAATTGTCTAGATACTGGAACACAAAAATAACTATGCCAGAAAAAACACGGCAATGCTTGGAAACTCCTTTTGCTGAATATTCCAAGTAAAGGTGGCCAAGTAGGACTCCTTTTTTTTTTATTATTATTTTTTTTTTTTTTTTTTTTAATTATTTATTTAAGAGTTTTTTCCCATTTTACAGCACAAAGCAGGACACATTGCATCAAATAATCAACAGCAGTTTACATAAAGTACCCAATACTATCATTATTCTTAAACCATAAACATTTCATATAAAATCATATATTATATATAATACATAATATCCTCTAGAGACATATTACCAAGACATATTAGCTCACATGGCATTCTTTCCATTTGATAATGGGCTCCCAAATTTGTCTACCTAGTTGTCTACCCCTCTTTCCCTTCCTTGCATAAATTGCCATCTCCAAATTATAAATCTCTGTTAATCTAGCTAACCACCGATGGAAAGGCGGAGGCAGGGGTGCAAGCCACTCCGCAGCAATACACAATCTCAGTACTGCCATAGCAAGAAAAATAAAATAATTGTATTCAGATTGCCTGTCGCAGTTATCAACTCCTAACAATATAATCACCGGTGTTAAACTAATGTCAAGTCCTAATGACCTATTAAAAAAAGTCTCGATATCTTTCTGTAATGTTTTCATATGCGGACATGTAGCAAAGATGTGAACTATATCAGCCTCGGGGCTTCCGCATTTTGGGCAGTTAATACCTGATGTCCCACCCCATTGCGCTATTCTAGCAGGGGTGTAATAAAGTCTATACAGTGTTTTATAATGTTGTGCCTGGAGGGGGGCGGAACATAGTATAGTCTGCCCCAATTCTAATGAAAGAAAAAAAGGGTCTCTCCCTACATCCAACTTATGTGCCCAAATATCCGCTCCTTTTTCTAAATCATCCTGCTTAGATTCTATCAGTTCCAAATAAAGTCTTTTAATTGTACAATCAGTACCTCCCTGTATAACCTCCAGGATTGAATTTTTCTTGAATCCTGCCGGCCCACCCTTCTTTGTTGCCAGAAAGCTTCTGACCTGCAGATATTTGAAAAACTGTCTCGAGTCCACCCCATATTTACGTTGTATCTCTATAAACTGCATTACCCCCTGCCCAGCCACCATATCGCCAATCCTATTTATTCCCTTCCTGCCCCATTCTTTAAACACAGAATCAAGAAATATATCCTGGGGTAGGAAAGGGTTCTGTCCCATTCTTGTATACCAGTTAAATCGCCCAAGACCAAATTTCTTAGCGAATGCCTTCCAAATACGGAGTGCTGCCATAACTGTCTTGAATCTGGTTCTTTTAAAATAACTCGAGTCCGTCTGTTTCAAAAAGATATTTTCTGCTTCTATTCCTAGTACTAACCCGTATATGGCAGTTGTACCAAAGGCCCCTTGTCCTTCAAATTCTGCCCCGCCAATTAAGCCTGCCATATTTTGTAATGCAGCTGCCCAATAATAAAGTTTTAAATCGGGTAGCGCCCATCCTCCCCTATATCTTGGGAGTGCCATATATCTCAATGCCCTCCTTGTCTTACCCTTAGCCCAAACGAATCTATTGATCAAATTCTCTAAGATTTTAAACCACTTATCCTCAAAGGTTAAGGGAATAGCCCTAAATATATATAAAAATTTCGGAAGGACCATCATTTTAACAATATTTGTACGACCCACAATGGAAAGATGTAAATTATGTAATCTGTCTAGATCTCCCCTCACGTTAGAAATTATTGGAGCTATATTTTTCTCCACCAAAGTCTCTAATGCAGCCGTGATAGTTACTCCCAGATACACCCCTGAGTCCACCACTCTACAGTCCTGGCATTGCACATACTGGTTTTTGATTATTTGCGTTTTAGAGCTATTCAAAGCGTACCCCGATATCTGACCAAATTTATTAGCCTCGATCTCGATCTGTTCCATTGCCTCTGTTGGGTCTGGTGTTAAAACCGCAACGTCATCGGCATATGCTAATATCTTACACTGTCCCAAACGTGTATTTAATGGTGCTATTCTTTCGTTCATCTCCAGTCTGCGTATTAACGGATCCATATACATCGCAAACAATAACGGCGAGCAGGGACATCCCTGTCTTGTTCCTCGTTTTATTTTCACTGGGGCGGTGGAGCCAGCATTTACTCTAATCGAAGCTGTCGGGGCTATGTATAAAGCCTGCAATGCCATAACATACCCTTCCCCAAAGCCTGCTCTCTTCAGAGTATGCCACAAATAGTGCCAGGAGACCCGATCAAAGGCCTTTTCAGCATCTAAAAGCATAGCCGCGATCGGATCTCCTATAGCTTCTCCAAGGTCAAATAGTGTGATAACCTTCCGCGTATGGTGGGTGGTACCCCTACCGGGTATAAATCCATGCTGATTATTGCTGACAAGGAAGTGTATTACATTGGCGAATCTCATGGCCAATACCTTTGAATATATCTTTGTGTCTGCGTTCATTAAGGTTATCGGTCTGTATGAACCTGGTTCAGTGGATGGCTTTCCTTTCTTTAAAATAATAACAATATCTGCTCCTCCCCATGAAGTCGGTATAGATATTCCTGCCTGCGCCTGCTGCAGTGTAACCATAAAATCATTTATTATCTCGGTCCAGAATAGCTTATAGAATTCTATCGGGATTTGATCCGGACCTGCTGCTTTACCAGAGGGTAAATTCTGAGTAGCAACTGCAATTTCCGATTTATCTATGAGTGTATCTAACATCTCAACCTCATCCTCTCCTAATATTGATAATGGTATCTCTTGTAAATATGCAACCATTGCCTGCTCTTCTTTCTCAATTTGTTCATCATATAGATTCGCATAAAACTCCCTAAATACCTCTCGTATCTCCTCTGTTTCTATATGTAGGACACCCATACTATCCCTGATTTCTCTAACTTCCCCTGTGGCCACTTTCTGCCTAGTTCGGATAGCAAGTGTACGTCCGACCCTCTCACTAAACTCATGGCATCTCTCTTTATTTGCCAGGTACGTCTTAGCAGCTCTATCTGCCTCTCTCCCTTCTGCTTGTAACTTTGCCCTGGCGACTTTAATAAGGGCCTGCTCAAGCGGAGCCCCTACCAAAGTGCATTGCTCCAACTCCTTCTCAGCATCCAAGAGTACTCTAGTTAATTCCGAATTTTTCAACCGCTCTTGTTTCCTTTTATAGTTATTGTAGCTCAAAGTCTCCCCCCGGGCTCCAGCCTTAAAGGCGTCCCATACTATTCCAGTAGCAGCTGTCCCCCTGTTAATCTCAAAAAAGGACTTAATCCATTGTTTCATGTGCTGGATATACTGCTCATCACTTAATAACCCTCTTTCAAATGTCCATACCCTTGCCTTCAGAGGTACAGTTGTTACGGCCCAGTTTAAAATCAGCGGGCTGTGATCAGAGAATACTCTAGGGAGTCTTTCAATTTCTAAGTTAGGGAGCAGTGAATTAGAAACAAAATAGTAGTCCAGCCTTGTGCAGATCTTATGCGGGGCTGAAAAATATGTAAACCCAAAGTCCTCCGGTCTTAAACTCGCCCATGCGTCTGTTAGAACATTATTTTGCGCAAGACTAAATAGCGCCTGGCATACTCTCTTTTTCCTACCCCTATATAACCGGGGGTCCAATCCATTTGATCCATTAATATTAAAATCCCCAGCTAATATAACAGATGGTGCCCATGTGGCTAATTCCAGATCCAGGTATTCAAATATATCTGGGTCATCATCAGTTGAGCCGTAGACCGACCCTAATGTAACCCACTTATTGCTCAGTAAACATTCAATCAGCACCCATCTCCCCCACTGATCTTCCAATTTTTTCCTTGTAACTATATCCTTTTTTCTGGACAATATAGCCACACCTCTCTTTTTAACTCCTTGTTTAGAGTATGCTAATACATGAAAGCCTAATTGTCCCAAGAGATAACCTTGAGTCCCCAATATATGTGTCTCTTGTAGTAGGACAAAGTCCACATTCATCTTTTTTAGTACTTGTGCAATTGCCCGCCTCTTCCGGGAATCATTTAAACCACATACATTCCAAGTAACAAACCGAATAGCCATTAACTTATTTCTACTGTTTGTCTCAACCAGTAAGTCCTGCTATTCTCCTCTGAACCTTCCTCGATTTTAATTCTTAACCTCATTCTCTCTTTGTTCATACATGCCTTGATAGTATATAGCTCTAGCATATCTTCTTCTTCTTCCATACCTGTTGTGCTTATATATTCTCTCAATGTGTCCTGCCCCGTGCCCCATACCCCCCTAAACCTAGCCTTACCCCTACCCAAGGAGCCCAACCCATGATCCCACCCCCCCTTACTGGCAAATAGGTCAATCCTGACCTATGTGTGTCCGCTGGCTTGCAGATATGCAGCCTCCCCCCCACTCAGTTTCCCATGCCCATTTCATACTCCCATAACTTATCAATAGTGAAAGAGAATTTCCCTATTTAATACTGCAAGCTGCCTGAACCTCTTGTCCCTTAGAGAGTTTAATTTCATTGAGATACTCCTGAGCTTGTATTTCCGAGTAGAATATCTTATATTGACCGTTGCGTCCTATTTTCAATCGGGATGGGAACATCAAATAAGCTTCACATCCAGCATTCTGAAATGGCACAATTAACTGTCTCATCCGCCACCTCCTTTCCACAGTAATGTGACAAAAATCGGGCTGAACAAAAAAGCTTATACCCTGATAAGAGCGTTTAGCCACTGGTTTTGCTTTACTCATGATTTCCTCTCTTAATAAAAAATTGCCCACATATATCAGAATCGCTCTAGGTTTAGCTGTTATGTTTCCCTGTTTCAAAGTTGTGGGGAAACGATGAACACGCTGGATTTCTTTCTCCCAGTCCCAATTCTTTATATCAGGGAGACCCTCTCTGAACAATTCAATGACAAAAGATCGGATATCATGACCTTCTCTCCCCTCCCCAACACCCAGCAGTCTAATGTTGTTCCGTCTTTGTCTGTTTTCGAACGCTTCAAGCTTCCATACTATATCCGTTGTGGTTTTTTCCTGTTCAAGGTTAGTGTCTCTCCATTTAGCCACCTCTTCTTCCAATTTTCCTGTTCTTTCCTCGACCTCCACAACCCTACCCATCATATCAGCATATAATTTATTCACTTTTCGAAGAGACCCCTGTATTTTCGTATTTGCTTGTCTAGCCCTTCGACTTTCAAGCCTCGCCTCGCCCTGCATCTGCTTCAATGTCGAAAGTAAGAGTTCAAGGCTAGGATTCTGCGACTGGGCTGAAGCTTGAACTTGATCTTGCTGCTTGGGCAGATTTATCTGTGGCAGGCACTGAGTGCTACTTCCCTCGCGTTCATAATATATCTGGGAGGTAGCAGAATAATCCCAATCCATTTTCTTCGCAACCTCTGCTTGCATTTGAGCTTGTGCTTGTGCTTGTGCTTGTGGAAGGTTTTGCAGTTGTTTTACCTTACAGTGCATCCCTTTCTTAACACTTTTTGAGCGCTTTTGCGAGGCGACCCTATCTTTTATATTGCCCTCTAGATCCGAAGTATCAATCCCGGACCCTGTGTCTTGCGGGGGGCTCTCTGAAGATAGAGACGGAAGACTTGCATCAGACCGAGAGTCTGAAAGTGGATTGTCGTCTCCGTCATCTCCTCCTTCATCCTCATCATCCTCCTCATTATTATTTTTTTATTGAATGCATATCCAGAATAAGTTAAATACAAATACAGACATAAGCATACCCCAAGGAGCTAACATTTTACAAAAAAATAAATAAATAAATAAAAAGGCATATAGTAATACATACAATACGTACAGGAGCATAACTAATTCGTCCTCACATCTCTGCTCCATTTGGCGACGAGCGCCCAGATCTTCATGCCCCTAGCTCTTGCCTGTCTGCCTCTGCAGGCGTATATAGACATCTCTTGTTTATATATCCCAAGGAGCCTAGCAAGCCATATATGAAAGGTTGGTGGATCCTGATCTTTCCATCTTGTGGCCAAAAGTAGCCTATAGACCGCCGCCCCGAGGAACATACCATATATTTGTTCAGTATTGAGGCCCAGGGTGCTATCATGACCCAAGATCAACAGGGTCGGAGTTAACGCTGGTTTAAAGCCCAGCAATAATTCCCAGAAGCCCAAGAGGCCGTCTTTAAGTAAAGCCAGTTTATCACAACCATAAAACATATGGACCAGGGTGGCAGGGCCGGACCCACATCTAGGACATTTATCATCAGCCCTCATCCCCCATTGATGTAGTTTAGCAGGGGTAAAGTAAAGATTGAATACCGTTTTATAGATTTGGGCTTTTAAATTTGATGTTAAGAAAATTCCAGCTGTTAGAGACAAGGTCATATAGATATCCACATCGGGGTTACTGAGGTTAGCTGCCCAAGCTGCTTCGGTTTTTTCCAAGTCGTCAGGGCTTTTATCAATGAGTATTTTATAGTAATCCCTGATTCTACTCGTTTCCCTAGTTACTATTTCTAATATTGGAACCTCCTCCATCTTGATCTTTGGCTTCCGTGTGATAAGGATATGTTTGATCTGTAGGAATTTAAAGTATTGATTATCAAGTATGCCGAAGGGATGTATGTCGTTACAACGCACACTTTTACAACGCATGCACTTACAACGCATTTTTTACAACGCACAATCCATTACAACGCATGACATTACAACGCATGACACTACAACGCATTTTTAAAAACTACCTTTACAACGCATTCCATTACAACGCATACTACCATTACAACGCATACCATTACAACGCATAATATTAAATTGCATTTCAGGTAAGTATTAGATAGTATAGGGGTAAAAATTACTTTTCTAACTCCAGGGGGTGCAACAGTAGGGTAAGTGTTGGATAGGCTAGGGGTAAAAATTACTATTCTAACTCCAGGGGGTGCAACAGTAGAGAAAGTGTTGGATAGTATAGGGGTTAAAATTACTATTCTAACTCCAGGGGGTGCAACAGTAGGGTAAGTGTTGGACAGTATAGGGGTTAAAATTACTATTCTAACTCCAGGGGGTGCAACAGTAGAGTAAGTGTTGGATAGTATAGGGGTAAAAATTACTATTCTAACTCCAGGGGGTGCAACAGTAGGGTAAGTGTTGGATAGTATAGGGGTAAAAATTACTATTCTAACTCCAGGGGGTGCAACAGTAGGGTAAGTGTTGGATAGTATAGGGGTAAAAATTACTATTCTAACTCCAGGGGGTGCAACAGTAGGGTAAGTGTTGGATAGTATAGGGGTAAAAATTACTATTCTAACTCCAGGGGGTGCAACAGTAGGGTAAGTGTTGGATAGTATAGGGGTAAAAATTACTATTCTAACTCCAGGGGGTGCAACAGTAGGGTAAGTGTTGGATAGTATAGGGGTAAAAATTACTATTCTAACTCCAGGGGGTGCAACAGTAGGGTAAGTGTTGGATAGTATAGGGGTAAAAATTACTATTCTAACTCCAGGGGGTGCAACAGTAGGGTAAGTGTTGGATAGTATAGGGGTAAAAATTACTATTCTAACTCCAGGGGGTGCAACAGTAGGGTAAGTGTTGGATAGTGTAGTGTAATATTATGCGTTGTAATGGTATGCGTTGTAATGGTAGTATGCGTTGTAATGGAATGCGTTGTAAAGGTAGTTTTTAAAAATGCGTTGTAGTGTCATGCGTTGTAATGTCATGCGTTGTAATGGATTGTGCGTTGTAAAAAATGCGTTGTAAGTGTAGTGCGTTGTAAAAGTTGCGTTGTAAAGGTTGTTCCCCATGCCGAAGACCTGCTGTATTCTAGGGAATTGAGCCTCTCGAACCTCTTGAACCCCCCCACAAAAATCGCCTATTGTACGGATCCCTTGTTTTTCCCACCTTTTCCCCAGATTATCATTTGCAAGGTGGGGCAACAGTGAAGAGTGCCATAGAGGGGTATATCTAGAAAATCTTGGAGTGCCCATAACCTTAGAAACCTGCTTCTAAACTTTCCATGAGCCATAAATTACTTTGAACCGCACCTTTTTAAAATAGCTGGGTTCCAGTTGTCTCAGTAACACCCCAGAGGCTTCTCTCCCGAGCGAAAGTTCGTAAATTGTAGGTATATTTAAGCCCTGTGTTAATTCCTTATTGCTGTTAAACGATAGGAGAGTAGTAATCTGGAATAGAAAAGCTGCCCAATAATACTTCATAATATTTGGGACTGCGAGACCTCCCCTTTCCTGGGGTAAAGTTAGGTATTTAAGGCTTCTTCTGATCTTCCCATATTGCCAGATAAACCTAGAGAAAGTTGTTTCCAACATCTTCAATAGGTTATCGTCAACTGCCAGAGGTATAGAGCGAAACAAATACAGTATTTTCGGCAGTATAGTCATTTTTAAATAATTACCCCTCCCGATGATAGAGAGGTGGAGCCCATTTACCCTCCTTAAGTCAATCTCAATATTTCTGATCAGCGGAATAAAATTGATTTTACTAATTTCATCGACCTTGGCACTTATTCGCACACCGAGGTAGACTGCAGAAATTGCTCTCCTGGGATCGACAAACTCAAGATTGTCTGTGCATACTACTATTGTTTGCCCGGAATTTAGAGCATAACCGATCAAAGGCTTTTTCGGCATCGAGGAGGATCATGGCCATCTGACCTCCCGTCCCAGACATGATGTCAAAAAGAGAAACAACTCTACGAGTGTGATCCGTTGTTCCTTTTCCAGGGATAAAGCCATGTTGCCATGGGGAGACCAGATGTCCTATGACCCGCCCTAGCCTTATAGCCAAGATTTTTGAGTATATTTTGATGTCTGAGTTTATCAGAGAAATCGGACGATAGGACGATGGGTTATCCAGCGGTTTCCCTTTCTTAGGAAAAACAACTATAGTAGTCTCCTTCCAAGACTCAGGGGGAGTTCCACTAAATTGTATCCCCTTGAACAAGTCTAAGAGCAAAGGTATGATGGATGACCCCAAGATTTTATAAACCTCAAGGGGGATACAATCAGGGCCAGCCGCCTTTCCTGATGCCAGCGTTGACAAAGCAAGTTGGACTTCTTCGGCTGTAATTACCGCCTCAAGCTCCTCACGCTCGGAATCGGCCATCCTTTCACCTAAAGTATTACCTGGGAACAGCCCTGCCATGCTTTGGACGACCTCTTCTCGAGTTTTATTACTGTCCTCTTGATAGAGAGCCTGGTAATATTTTTGAAACTCCCTGATTATATCTTCCTGATCAGTATAAACTTGATCCTCAATTTTAATCGATGTTATGGCGCTTGATGTTATCTTCTGCCTAGTGCGTAGCGCTAACCTCCGGCCCACTTGTTCTCCGGTTTCATATACAATATTGCGATGTGACTGATATTCCTCGGCGAGTTTCTGATTTAACCAATTAGTAACCTCTGCTTTTAATGCAGTAATTCGATATTGAGTTTGAGCTCCCTCCTGTCCCAATGCTATCTGCGAAGTGTGTTCTTCGGCACTAGCTAGGTCTTGCATCACTTGTTGCTTTTTTGATTCCTGAAGTAAAGGTGGCCAAGTAGGACTCCAAAGGGTAATTAGCAGAGCAATCCATAATCAGTGCAGTTTACACAGTTCGGTTGGTCGCAGAACAAGGACCCTTGAACGTCTCATTACAGGTTCCCCAGAGTCATTCACCAAAGTAATAAACCCCTGCTAACAAGTGGTATCCAGCGTTATCAGCAACTCGCCCCCACACCACCTTGCGAAAGTACCTGAGTCCTGACCGCAGCTGCCGGTCAGGAAACCAGATGGGGAGAAAGTCCGGGCTGGAAACACCAGCACCGTCACCACGCCTTCCTGCTGCAGCCGCAAGCGGGGAAAGCCAAGTCCGTAGCGTTCATGTTCAGCCGAGCGGAACACACCTTCCAGCTCCGAGAAAGAGCTCAATCCAACAATGAAGGGACTTCTCTCCGCGTCTCCACAGAGAGCGCGGAATCCAGGGCACAGTCAGTGGGAAACGGAGCAGCCGGTCTGCGTCCAGCAATCCAAACTCCAAGTGAGAATCACGTACAACGCTCCTTGCATTGTACGTGATTACATACCTTCGGCCCCTCCCAGAAGGCCTTCTGGGGGATGTGGTTCTCCAGTCCTGCGTTACCGCACGACATGGTAGGCGCGTCGGAATCACTTCCTGACAGGCAGCATCCACCGAGCGCGCATCCGCGAAATTGAATTTAAAAGGAATATAGGATTAGAAGTAAAAATATATTACTTTTATGAGTAGTTTAGAGTTTGCCTTCAATTAATATTCACATGAAATACATATATATATATGTTTTTATAAATGTAAAATATTTTGCGGGATTCGCGCACCCAACGCGTCATACATGCACATGACGTATCGCGGTAGCACGCAAGCGTCGCGTCACGTGCATCGTACGTGTCGCGTATAGGCTTGGAGTCGTGTACCGGTCTCATTACATTGTGGAGAAGTGTAGCTCACTGGTTAGAGGAGGCATACCCTGAAGCAGAGGTCAGACCCGGGACCAGGGTTCGATTCCCGACGCGGCAGGGTCTGGAGCCCAATTGTCCACGGACTCGATAATTCTCGCTTCGGCGCCTACTCTAAGCATGAGTTCACACTATGCAGCTCTGGGCAACAAGCTTGCTTAATCTCCACAACAGCCCCCCCGCGGCGGGATGCCTGGCTTTCACCCTGGGGATGCCCAGTACGGGTTATCTCACAGGAAAAAACCAGGACGGGTTCCCAATGCAAGCGCCGAGATGCCCAAGGGTAATTTGAGCGCTATATAAGACCGCACATACATACATACATACATTACAATCGCGCACCAAAATATGTACCCAACGCATACCGTACGCGAATGCTTTCGCGCAGGGATCGAGAAAGGTGCGCATAGGGTGAGCGAACCCCCCCAAAAATGGAAAAAAAAAATAAAAGTATTGAAAATATAGTTAAACAAATATTTTACAAAATATGTTTAAATATTTTATAAAAATGTACAATTTATTTTAAAAAAAACATTAAAAACAAATAATATTTTTAAAATTTTAAAATAATTAATTGTAAAAATAAGTTACAAAAATGGTGATAAAAAATATTAAAAAAACATAATTAAAGGAATTGACACACTGAAATAGAAAAATTTAGAAATTCAATGAAAATCATTAAACATCATAGCTTTAGAGATAAGTTATAGATAGGAATTAGCATTTAAAAAACCTTTGAAATTCACTGAAAAAACATAGGTTTCATGCATTTTATAGTTAGAAATTGGCATTTAAAAAACCTTAGAAATTCACTGAAAAACCATAGGTTTCAGGGGTGTTATAGTTAGCTGGACATTTCCCTCGTTCAAAACCCTAGAAATTACCCCGTTATAGATAGTTCAGCTAACTATAACTCGCGCCCCTGCAATGCACTGCTGATGACGTCACATATTACATCACTCATGACATGGTCAGCGACATCACTGATGACCTCACTGATGACATCTCAAATGACATCACTGATGACATCACTGATGATGTCATGTGATCAATTGATGCTTCTTGTCACACCCTAATATAACCTTTCATACACTCACTCTAAATTACATACTGCCACTCTCAAAACCATAGACAATCCAACACCAATAAGTACATACCCCATCACTGACTCTTCGGTCTAAACACTCATCCACTCACTCATCTGTACAGTCACTCATACTTATGGTCATTCAGTACAGGACTATCATATGCACTCATACACCTATATAGACACTCCCACAGCGCTATTCATCCATAGAGTTACGCACCCATATACTCAGTCATCCAAGTAATTAATCACACTGCCATTTACTCACCTATACAATTATACACGCACAAGCTCAAATACTCATACAAATACTAGCACATTTTTATGGTCATTCAATCAATGATACACAAGCATACACTCATCCATACAGCCACTCACACTATCACACGCTCTGAGTTATAGTTATTCCTGTACTCCAACATACATATATACTGCTGTTCACAAATGTAGTAAATTACACATGTACTAATGAAATATATATTCACTCACTAACACAACCATACATACACTCACCCACCCATACAGTCCATCACAGTTGCACTCTTAAAACCATGCACCCACTGAATCACCCACTCACACATCTATGCACAGAGTCACATACGCTCCACCCACTCAAACACTCAGGCATCCATACAGATACTTAGACAACCAATCAATAACCCATATAGACACTCATGTAGCTGTTCACAAACCCATGCAGCTGCTTACACACCAACAGACAGATACAGACATTCACACAGTTTAGTCACTAGTCCACAGTTACGTAGATTTAATCACTCACTTATAGAGTCAGTCACGCATCTACTAAATCATCCATTCACACACTTATACACCCACTCATTCTTCCATAGGCCTTTCCCTATATATATATAAAACATATTTAATCTTTACAGAAACACACAGTCACTGGATGATGTCATCAGTGATGTCATCAGTGATGTCATCAGTGATGTCACTGACCATGTCATGAGTGATGTAATATGTGACGTCATCAGCAGTGCATTGCGGGGGCGCGAGTTATAGTTAGCTGAACCACCTATAACGGGGGAATTTCTAGGGTTTTGTACGAGGGAAATGTCCAGCTAACTATAACACCCCTGAAACCTATGGTTTTTTCAGTGAATATATATATATGACAACTGCACACCGCAATCCACTTGGATAAAACCTTTTTTAATGAGCAGGACTCAACGGCAGCTCACTTGAGAATACCAATGCACCACAAGTACCACAGGCCACTACGGTAGCCGCGCCCCAAGAGGCGGAGTATTTGAATACAATGATGATGCCGAGAACATTGCCGCTGACTCCATGTTCGAGCCGAAACGCGTTGGGAGGGCTGTGTGATATACGGCGGGTCTGGTTGTCCCCCGCATCGCTTCCTGCAATAAAATTAAAGGCATAAACTTACCTGATGGTGGTCCTTTCCTATAGCAGGCAAATCTGTTGGATTGTATTTTGCGGCTTGCCTGAGCCGCGGGAAAGTGACCGGCTGCTGTTTCAGCAGTCCTGGAGGCATGCCAACCGGCGTGCCTTGGAAGGACGTTGGGTGCTGTATTGGAGGAGTAAGCAGTTGGTGCGGTTCATGACAACTGCACACCGCAATCCACTTGGATAAAACCTTTTTTAATGAGCAGGACTCAACGGCAGCTCACTTGAGAATACCAACGCACCACAAGTACCACAGGCCACTACGGGAGCCGCGCCCCAAGAGGCGGAGTATTTGAATACAATGATGATGCCGAGAACATTACCGCTGACTCCATGTTCGAGCCTGAGCCCCTGAAGAAGCGAGACATCGCGAAACGCGTTGGGAGGGCTGTGTGATATACGGCGGGTCTGGTTGTCCCCCGCATCGCTTCCTGCAATAAAATTAAAGGCATAAACATACCTGATGGTGGTCCTTTCCTATAGCAGGCAACTCTGTTGAGATTGTATTTTGCGGCTTGCCTGAGCCGCGGGAAAGTGACCGGCTGCTGTTTCAGCAGTCCTGGAGGCATGCCAACCTGCGTGCCTTGGAAGGACGTTGGGTGCTGTATTGGAGGAGTAAGCAGTTGGTGCGGTTCATGACAACTGCACACCGCAATCCACTTGGATAAAACCTTTTTTAATGAGCAGGACTCAACGGCAGCTCACTTGAGAAAACCAACGCACCACAAGTACCACAGGCCACTACGGTAGCCGCGCTCCAAGAGGCGGAGTATTTGAATACAATGATGATGCCGAGAACATTGCCGCTGACTCCATGTTCGAGCCTGAGCCCCTGAAGTAGCGAGACATCGCGAAACGCGTTGGGAGGGCTGTGTGATATACGGCGGGTCTGGTTGTCCCCCGCATCGCTTCTTGCAATAAAATTAAAGGCATAAACTTACCTGATGGTGGTCCTTTCCTATAGCAGGCAACTATGTTGGATTGTATTTTGCGGCTTGCCTGAGCCGCGGGAAAGTGACCGGCTGCTGTTTCAGCAGTCCTAGAGGCATGCCAACCGGCGTGCCTTGGAAGCACGTTGGGTGCTGTATTGGAGGAGTAAGCAGTTGGTGCGGTTCATGACAACTGCACACCGCAATCCACTTGGATAAAACCTTTTTTAATGAGCAGGACTCAACGGCAGCTCACTTGAGAATACCAACGCACCACAAGTACCACAGGCCACTACGGTAGCCGCGCCCCAAGAGGCGGAGTATTTGAATACAATGATGATGCCGAGAACATTGCAGCTGACTCCATGTTCGAGCCTGAGCCCCTGAAGAAGCGAGACATCGCGAAACGCGTTGGGAGGGCTGTGTGATATACAGCGGGTCTGGTTGTCCCCCGCATCGCTTCCTGCAATAAAATTAAAGGCATAAACTTACCTGATGGTGGTCCTTTCCTATAGCAGGCAACTCTGTTGGATTGTATTTTGCGGCTTGCCTGAGCCGCGGGAAAGTGACCGGCTGCTGTTTCAGCAGTCCTGGAGGCATGCCAACCGGCGTGCCTTGGAAGGACGTTGGGTGCTGTATTGGAGGAGTAAGCAGTTGGTGCAGTTCATGACAACTGCACACCGCAATCCACTAGGATAAAACCTTTTTTAATGAGCAGGACTCAACGGCAGCTCACTTGAGAATACCAACGCACCACAAGTACCACAGGCCACTACGGTAGCTGTGCCCCAAGAGGCGGAGTATTTGAATACAATGATGATGCTGTACTGCTCGATTTTCCCGGCCTTTCCTTGTGTTAACGGGTGACTAGTGTGACTTCAGTCTCTTTCCATCCAAGTCTAAGGGTTAGAGTAGTGAATGGAGCCTATTTACTAGGCACTTTGACATGATCCGGTGCTCTTCCCCATAGATCAGGGCTTACACACATAGCCTAGGGGATAGATTCGTTAGTATTAGGGATAACCTGTCCTGTAGTGAGGGTATTTCATGGAGCCGTGCTAAATTCAGGCCTGGTAGGCCTCAAACGGGAGAGACTCCATCTTTCTTTCTGCTCCGGCAGCTTGGGAAGCTTCTAGGTCGAGGGTGATGTTTTAGTTATGAGGTGTTATTCGCTTGGAGAGAACCGGTTCAGGCCGGCCCTTATCGAAGGATTGTATTTTTCTTCATGCCGAAGACACTACATCAGGCCGGCCGGCTGGGAACGTGTCCTTGGCACGGGGAGGTACAAGAATTCGGTGGGCGGTAGGTTACGGGCTGGAATTTTCCATGAGAGAATGCACCTCCATATTAGTGAAAGTCTGAGGCAGATACTGGCACTTGCTTGTAGTCCGTAAGCGGCACCTGGCCGTTAGCAGAAAAGCTACTACTTATTTCAGGGAAGACAGATGACGAATTGGAGGGTGAAGAAAGACCAAGAAATAGATATTCCAAAGAGAAGAGAGTAGCCGATGAGGAAGAGGTCCCAGTGACTCGGAGAAAGAGAAGGGAGTAGATCCGTGACTGCGGAGGTGTGACTTCCAGGCGAAGCCGAGGCACAGACGAGAAAGGGAACCTAGATGACCACTGAGTGCAGGCTACATACGACCAAGGTGATGTCGACCCCTTTTTACTAGAGTGTACAACTTAATCTTTCGCTTTTCTTTGCAGGTTATGATATATATATATATATATATACTATGTTTTGTGAGTGTGTATGTAGTAACTGAATAAAGTATATAGTTTGTAGTGAATCAACATTTGCTGCGTGTTCTTGTATAAGAGGGTAGCCTATTCTTCTAATCAGTTGTGACTTGAAATGAACAGATGCTAACCCTGATCAGGTAAGTGGTAACTGGATAAGGGAGAAGGGAGTCCCTCGAACTGGAGAACCGGTTGTGCTCAACTAGTGGTCTTTGTGTGATCTGATATATATATATAGTAACACTGATTCCCCTGTCGTATGTCATGGTAATAATAGGATGAGCTCGTGCTAAGGCTGCCGGCTGGGCAGGAAGTCCTGGGTCTGTTTGAGACCGCGAGGCTGCCACTTGTCTGAGGCTGTCGTCTGGGCAGGAAGTCCTGGGTCCGTTTGGGACCGCGAGGCTGGAGCTGCCGTCTGGGCAGGAAGTCCTGGGTCTGTTTGAGACCGCGAGGCTGCCACTTGTCTGAGGCTGCCGTCTGGGCAGGAAGTCCTGGGTCCGTTTGGGACCGCGAGGCTGCTACTGGTCTAAGGCTGCCGTCTGGGCAGGAAGTCCTGGGTCCGTTTGGGACCGCGAGGCTGGGGCTGCCGTCTGGGCAGGAAGTCCTGGGTCCGTTTGGGACCGCGAGGCTGCTACTTGTCTGAGGCTGCCGTCTGGGTAGGAAGTCCTGGGTCCGTTTGGGACCGCGAGGCTGGAGCTGCCGTCTGGGTAGGAAGTCCTGGGTCTGTTTGAGACCGCGAGGCCGCCACCTGTCTGAGGCTGCCGTCTGGGCAGGAAGTCCTGGGTCCACTTAGAACCGCGAGGCTGCCACTTGTATTATAAGAAGTCTTGATATATATATATATAATAGGAATTCCCTGTCCTTAGGTGGTACACATATATGTGGTTATTTAGGTGTAAATAGGCCCTAGGGAGGGGGTAACGTTCTGGTTTGGGTCAGGGAGGCTCTGTTGAGCGGGTTCCATCTGATCCGAAGACCCAAGCAGAACAGATGCCGAGAACATAGCCGCTGACTCCATGTTCGAGCCTGAGCCCCTGAAGAAGCGAGACATCGCGAAACGCGTTGGGAGGGCTGTGTGATATACGGCGGGTCTGGTTGTCCCCCGCATCGCTTCCTGCAATAAAATTAAAGGCATAAACTTACCTGATGGTGGTCCTTTCCTATAGCAGGCAACTCTGTTGGATTGTATTTTGCGGCTTGCCTCAGCCGCGGGAAAGTGACCGGCTGCTGTTTCACCAGTCCTGGAGGCATGCCAACCGGCGTGCCTTGGAAGGACGTTGGGTGCTGTATTGGAGGAGTAAGCAGTTGGTGCGGTTCATGACAACTGCACACCGCAATCCACTTGGATAAAACCTTTTTTAATGAGCAGGACTCAACGGCAGCTCACTTGAGAATACCAACGCACCACAAGTACCACAGGCCACTACGGTAGCCGCGCCCCAAGAGGCGGAGTATTTGAATACAATGATGATGCCGAGAACATTGCCGCTGACTCCATGTTCGAGCCTGAGCCCCTGAAGAAGCTAGACATCGCGAAACGCGTTGGGAGGGCTGTGTGATATACGGCGGGTCTGGTTGTCCCCCGCATCGCTTCCTGCAATAAAATTAAAGGCATAAACTTACCTGATGGTGGTTCTTTCCTATAGCAGGCAACTCTGTTGGATTGTATTTTGCGGCTTGCCTCAGCCGCGGGAAAGTGACCGGCTGCTGTTTCACCAGTCCTGGAGGCATGCCAACCGGCGTGCCTTGGAAGGACGTTGGGTGCTGTATTGGAGGAGTAAGCAGTTGGTGCGGTTCATGACAACTGCACACCGCAATCCACTTGGATAAAACCTTTTTTAATGAGCAGGATTCAACGGCAGCTCACTTGAGAATACCAACGCACCACAAGTACCACAGGCCACTACGGTAGCCGCGCCCCAAGAGGCGGAGTATTTGAATACAATGATGATGCCGAGAACATTGCCGCTGACTCCATGTTCGAGCCTGAGCCCCTGAAGAAGCTAGACATCGCGAAACGCGTTGGGAGGGCTGTGTGATATACGGCGGGTCTGGTTGTCCCCCGCATCGCTTCCTGCAATAAAATTAAAGGCATAAACTTACCTGATGGTGGTCCTTTCCTATAGCAGGCAACTCTGTTGGATTGTATTTTGCGGCTTGCCTCAGCCGCGGGAAAGTGACCGGCTGCTGTTTCACCAGTCCTGGAGGCATGCCAACCGGCGTGCCTTGGAAGGACGTTGGGTGCTGTATTGGAGGAGTAAGCAGTTGGTGCGGTTCATGACAACTGCACACCGCAATCCACTTGGATAAAACCTTTTTTAATGAGCAGGACTCAACGGCAGCTCACTTGAGAATACCAACGCACCACAAGTACCACAGGCCACTACGGTAGCCGCGCCCCAAGAGGCGGAGTATTTGAATACAATGATGATGCCGAGAACATTGCCGCTGACTCCATGTTCGAGCCTGAGCCCCTGAAGAAGCTAGACATCGCGAAACGCGTTGGGAGGGCTGTGTGATATACGGCGGGTCTGGTTGTCCCCCGCATCGCTTCCTGCAATAAAATTAAAGGCATAAACTTACCTGATGGTGGTTCTTTCCTATAGCAGGCAACTCTGTTGGATTGTATTTTGCGGCTTGCCTCAGCCGCGGGAAAGTGACCGGCTGCTGTTTCACCAGTCCTGGAGGCATGCCAACCGGCGTGCCTTGGAAGGACGTTGGGTGCTGTATTGGAGGAGTAAGCAGTTGGTGCGGTTCATGACAACTGCACACCGCAATCCACTTGGATAAAACCTTTTTTAATGAGCAGGATTCAACGGCAGCTCACTTGAGAATACCAATGCACCACAAGTACCACAGGCCACTACGGTAGCCGCGCCCCAAGAGGCGGAGTATTTGAATACAATGATGATGCCGAGAACATTGCCGCTGACTCCATGTTCGAGCCTGAGCCCCTGAAGAAGCTAGACATCGCGAAACGCGTTGGGAGGGCTGTGTGATATACGGCGGGTCTGGTTGTCCCCCGCATCGCTTCCTGCAATAAAATTAAAGGCATAAACTTACCTGATGGTGGTTCTTTCCTATAGCAGGCAACTCTGTTGGAATATATATATATATATATATATATATATATATATATATATATATATATATATACATATACATATATATATTTCCTACAAAGAGCCCCGTGAACGAAGGAGCGGGAAGGTGAGGAAGAACCAACCTTGTGCTGTTTCAATTTAACCTCTGGTCCTGTGTGTCATTGGTACTGTTGAAAACTGTGATTTGTTCCTCATGACTGTTTGAATTAAACTCTTGGTTTCTGTGATTGTTTGTAAATCTGACCTAGTTTCCCCTGAGGTGTGCTTAGGTGTACAGGGCCAACACCCCAGCCCCCCACCTCCTTTTCTTTTTCTTTTTTTAAGTTCAAAAGGTGGACCACACCCTCAGAGGCTATACAGAGTGTGTTTATGAGACTGCTGAATCTACTTTAAGGTCTAAAACTTTGTTTGAAAAGACTATGTAGCCCACGTTTTTGGCTAAAAAAGAGATTGATTGAAATAAGCGAAAAGCAGTATTTTAGTAGCTTAGATTTTCAGCTACCTGCAGGGTGAACCAGGACCAGTAAAGTGTGTGTTGACCCTGTCTGTATGCAAGCAGATTCCAGTTCTTCAGGAGCAGCTCCCTGTCCCCTGGCCATCACACAGGGCCTTCCTGATTGGATCTCTAGTTTCCAAACAGCCCTCAGCCCTCCTCTATACCTGCAGTATCCCTTAAGGTGTGTGCAGGGGACCCCAAGACAGCCATCTCCATCTTGTAGCCCCAGGCTCTCTATACCCTACAGAGCCCAGTGAACAGAGGAGTGAGAATGTGGTAAGAACCAGTCTTGTGGTGGGATTTGAATCTTTAAAAGTGCTGTTTTGACCTACCCGCTACTGTCTAAATTTAAGCTCTGGTCATGTGTGCAACTGGTACTATTAAAACCTGTTTTTGTCTTGCTCATGACTGTTTGAATTGAACTCTATGTTTCTGCGAATTGGGTACTATTTAAATTGTTGTTTTCTACCTGTGACTGTTTGTAAATCTGTCCTAGTTTCCCCTTCTACTGTGCTTAGATGTGCAGGGGCAACCTCCTCGCACTTCCTGCCTTTAAAAAAATAAATAAATTAAAGCAAAAAATTCAGACTATATCCTCGGAGGCTAAGCAGGGTGTGTTTATGAGACTGCTGAATTTGCCTTAAGGTTTAAAACTGTGTTTGGAAAGTGTATGCAACCCTCATTTTTGGCTAGTAAAAGGTATTTGTTGAAGTGCATGAAAAACAGTTTTTCACTGTCTTAGATTTGGGCCTACCTGCAAGTTGAACCAGGACGAGCAAAGTGTGGCTTGAGCCTGCCTGTTCTTCAGGAGTAGCTCACTGTCCCCTGGCCATCAACCTGTGCTTGAGGTTCCAAACTCCTTATATAAGTTTGCCATTGGACATTACATCTGTGCTCTGATATGCCGCTGTGTCTAGTGTTTCTAAAGGGGTTAGGTTTCAGATTGTCTGATAGGTCTGGGGTTCTGATTGGTCCCAGGGGTAGTGATTCTATTGGACTTATGGCTTGGGTTGGGATTGGTGGATAGGTGTAGGTTTTTGTTCCTGGGGCTTGGGTTTCTGTTGGGCCTAGGGCTTAGATTTCGGTCTCTGATTGGCTGCTAGGGTTAGGGCTGTGATTAGCTGTAAGGGCCAGAACTCCTAATGGTCCTAGAGCTTAGGACTAATGATGTGATTGGCTAGGGTTAACGCTAGGGTTCCCATTGGCTTATGGTGTCACCTGATCACAAGGGCTATTTATGCTTTAGGGCTCAGGAAGTCTCAGCCTGGGCATCAAGGCTAGGGGCGGAGAGGACAACGGCAGTTGTCTTATTGGGCCTTTTCAGGACTGGTTGGGCCTAGGATCAAAAATGCTGCCCTTTAACTTGCAACTTCCACTTGCCAAAAATACTTTATATACAAGTACTTCTCATAAAACAAATAAATCTCCTCTCACTGCTCCACAAAAACAAAACGTAACACACACAGCAGCACAACAAAATCACACACATACACTACCTCACAATACTTGCTGTCACAAACTAGAAACATAGACCCGCTCCTGCCCTCCTGATTACACAAATAACATATACTCTAAACCAACTCTACCACCAAGTTTTTTCTCTCCCCCCAAACTTACCACATGTACAGCAACCCAGCAATTGTCTTCCTCTCATCCATTGGACAATCTAGAACCTTACAACATTACCCACATGCTGCACCACTACCCTAAACTCATACACCTTCCACCCTAAACAGATGTAAACAAAGTACACAACATGCCACTCTTTACAACTTTTCATATTGTGTCTACTACACAACAAGGATACTCTACAAAAATAACTGAGTCCACCAACTCACTTTCAACCACCACCTCCACTACCTACACATGCAAACCCATCAAATTCCTTCTTGGCCTGCTGGATGAGGAATACCACACAGAACAGCTACACTTCTATCCTCATACAGCTAATACCAGCACTAAGGACACACCTTCCACAAGTCCACAAAATTCTGCTCACTCTTCTACAAAACAGAGTCACACCATCACCAAAACATATTCTCTAAACTGCCTCCTAATAAGTGCTAGATCACTCTAAAAAATAAAGCATCACATCTACAACTTTCTCAATGATACGCAACTTGACTTTTTCTTCATAACTGAATCATGGTTGTGAGATGACATGGCTCCAGTGTTGCATGTAGCCGTTACTCTAGGCTATCAAACTATCACACACAATAGTATAGGCAAAAGAGGAGGTGGCCTAGCTATTGTATTCAAGCAAACATTAAATATCATTAAAACTGACGACTTCGGTCTCGCTGGCAATGCAGTAAGATGCACGCTGAGGGAGCTCCGGCAGTCCGCCGCGCACTAAAGCAATTATAGCGGAGCTGGGGGCCTTCTGTCACTGAACCCGGGGGTGCCCTAGTTGCAGATGGTGAGGGGCACCCTTTGGCGAGCGGAGGATTGCGCAGGAGTGGCGGCAGCGGTGCCTACGCTGCAACCCTTTTATCTGGCGGTTGGTGCACCCGCCATTTTACGGCGCCCGGATCGGTGGTCCCCGGCCTTGCGGTGAGGGTGGTTCCTGTGTACACCGGGGCCCCCTGACGCTCTCCGTCCCCGGAGGTGTGGACGAAGCAGCGGGAGTGCTTACCCCAGGAGAGGAAGGCGCAAGCTGTTGATCCGGAGCACACAGCGGGCGGGTGGCAGCCCTGTAGCTGACCCGGGGCCGCCATCTTGCACACCGCGCCGGTGAAACGCCTCCGGGCCTGGGATCCTGCTGGCTGATTCCCCCAGCCCAGCGGGGCCTTCATCTGCTTCGAAAGTCAGTGGCGGCGCAGTGGACTTGGCGGGGGACGGCGGGGACGGCCGCAGCGGCTCGGGAGACTCTCGGACCCCCGGGGGTCTGCTGCGGCGGCCGCCGCCATCTTGCCTGCGCAGGCCTGTTGGACCCGTGAGTAGCTGGCGCTGAATGGGGCGCGCAACTCTGAATTATCGCTGTGGGTCCTGTGGGGGACATCGGGGGTAAGCATCCACCTTGACCAGCGCAGCACCTTAGCCCTCAGTGAGGCCCGGATATCGCCTTGGATCTCACCTGTTCCTCTGACACCGGTGCGGGGCGGGAGGTGCCCTTGAAAGCGCCAGCGGCCACCGCCTTGTGGGTCGCGGACTGGGGGCACGTCACGGGATCGGTTGGACCCGCGTAGACCCTCCTTGGGCCGTGCTGACACTCTGCCCGCAGCAATTGTGCCGCAGCGTCCTGGTGGTGGTGGCGCGGCTCCCTGGAGGCGGCAGGGACAGCGGGAGGCATCGCCGGTCGTCTGGCAGCCCGACGATCGCGCCTGCTGTCCGCCATTTTGTGGAGTGGAGAGCCGGACTACAGAGGCTGGTGGGGAGAGCTGGCCGTCGCCGACACCTGGTGAGCTGCTGGTGGCTGGGTGGCCTGGTGGTGAGTGGCACTTTTATATGAAGGGCGGTGGCTGAAGCGGACGTGAGGAGGACCTTGGCTGCGGGGAGCCCGGCGTGACTTTGCTTTCAGTGCCCTGCTTTTGTGGTGTGAGGGTGCCTTGCGCCTGGAGTTGGCTGGAGCCTGGGCCGCCTCTATGCGGGACTGTTGTGTGCCAGTGGCCTGGGGATTCCCATAAGGGGGGTTTGCTGGCGACTCTCATGGTTGCTGCCTGTCCGCCATTGGATCGCTCCCGTGAGCCGCCTGACGCCCATTCAGCCTGCCTGCCCGGCATGCCCTTCCTGCTGGACTGCACCTGCCCCTACCCTTGGGGAGACACTTCCTTGCATCGCCAGTGGGGTGGGGACTGTTGCTGCATCTGTACATCGCCCCCAGCTGTTGCCGCTCGCTTTGCTGGACTGCTTCTCTCCACTGGCCTGGGAACTCTCCTGCATGAGGGCCCATCTGTGATATTTTGCCCGGCGCTGACAGTGGTGGGCTGCGACCTCCTGGGCTGCACTTGACTGGCCTGATCTTGGGCTGGTGGCTCCTACTCTGGAGAGGTGAACATTGGAGTTATCCCTGCCGGAGGGGTGGTGGGGTGGCTGAGCGACCCGGCTGGGGCAGTGTGCTGTGTCCTGGGGGTCTGGCCGCATGTTCTTGCAGGGCCCTCGTGTGCTTTAAAGGGCTGCTGTGGGATTGACGGGGGCTACTGGCCTCTAGAGTGGCTCCATACTGCAGAGCTGTGGTGACGGCTTGAGTACTAGGACTCCCTACTCGGCACTGTCTGACCTGCCTGGGCCTGCAGTGGGGCTGAACACATCTGGCGGGGCTTATGGCGGGGGACGGTGCCTCCAGTGCGGCCAGTATTTTGCAGAAGCAGCGGGGGGCTCTCCGTTACCTGTTGGGACTTGACACCGGCTGTACAATCGCGACGCCAGTATGACGCGCACTAATAGAGGGAAAGACGCTCCAGGGCCAACCCCTAAGGACAACTTGGTGGCGGCAATGTGGGGCAAGATGGGCCCGTCTGCATCCGCTGAGGGGCAAATGCTGGCTGGAGGGGACTCGCCCCCGGTGACACAGGCCTTTATGACCTCCTTCATGTTTGAACTGAAATCTGAGATTGGCTCCCTGCGTACTGAAGTGCACTCCTGTGTTCAAGAGCTCCGGAAGGAGGTCGCAGATCTTGGCGGGCGAGTAGATGGGCTGGAAAAGATGGTTGATGCCCGGACGGAAGACCAGGAGCAGCTTTGGCAGCGCCTGGCTGTCCTGGAGGACCAACACATAGAATTGCAACTGAAGCAGGAGGATTTGGAAAATCGAAGTCGCCGGAATAACCTCCGCATCCGGGGGGTTCCTCTCGGAGCGGAAGGGAAGGACATTATGACTTATGTGGCACAGCTGCTGCACGAAGTGTGGGGTGATGACAACGCCTCCCCCCCCGGTCCTGGATCGGGCTCACCGGGTTTCCGGGCCTGCAGGCAGACCAGGCCTCCTTCCTGACATTTTAACCAGGGTCCACTTTTTTACAGAAAAATAAGCTATTCTACGGGCGGCACGAGCCAAGCAAGACCTCACGTACGAGGGGAACAAGATCCAGATTTTTCAGGACCTGGCCCCCACAACCCTGAGACGCCGCCGTGACTTCAAACCTGTGACAGACAAGTTGCGGAGCTTGAATATCTCCTATCAGTGGGGTCATCCCTTTTCCCTTATTTTTACATGGGAGTCCAGGCGTAGGGTGATCCGGTCCTACAGGGATGCGGCGCAGTTACTTTGACTCCCCCCCTCACGGCCCGCCAGCCCCACTCGTCCTACTTCTTCTGCACGGGTGCCTGCTAAACCGACCTTCAACGAACAAGACTCCTTACAGGCTAAGCAGGACATTATAGAACACATTAGGTCCTTGGAAGGCGACCAGTCCGAATCTGGTTCAGATTCTCCAACCTCGTGATCAATGGCTCATGTACCTGGGATGGCTCTTGGAACCCTTCTCTGAGATCACTGCTCTTTCTGGTCTAGCACTTTCTAGTCGGACTTGGTGAATGGTGGAGGGGTCTTGCAGTACCCCAGCTCCCAGCCTTTTTTTCTTGTGCGGGGTGGCTGGAGCCGGAGTCCTCTACCTGGACGAACTCGAGAGCAGCGGACGACGTACCCCCCTCTGTTCCTGGGAGAGGGACGTCTCTAGGCTTGTCCAAACCCTTGGGTGTAGGCTGGCCGGTGATTGGAACAGGAAAATGTGGCCCGGTTGGCCAAAGTTGGGTTCATCTCTTTTTATTCTCTGCTTTCCTACTTGTCTGTACCTTTTCTCTTCCTTTTCTGTGGGTGCTAGGTATGGCGGGCGGTTGACCGCACAGTCAGGATGCGCGCTTGTTGATAGAGTAGGCCCGTTCCTGCATTCCCTTTCCATTCCCCGGAAGCGCTTTCTACGGTGGCATGATGGTTTAATTTGGGACCTGTTCTCTGTATGGCTGTTCCTGGTCCTTTAAAGATACTAACCCTTAATGTCAAGGGACTTAATTCCCCCAATAAGCGGCAACAGGTGTGGCGCTATTTGCGACAGCATAGCCCGGACATTATCTTTCTGCAAGAAACCCACCTGCTGCGCATAGATACCCCCCGCATGGCGCACCCAAGCCATCCCCTCCAATTCTGGTCCTCGGCAGATACCAAAACGGCTGGAGGGGCTATTCTCTGTAGATCTGGAATCAGGCAGGGCAATTCCAAAGTCTTTCGTAGCCCGGATGGATGCTTAATCAGGGCAGAGGTGAAGGTGGGGGATGCCTACTTACACTGTGCAATGTCTATGCACCAAAGCAGATGCAGGATTCCTATATCCGAACACTGCTGCAGGAACATGTGCCACATGGTGAGCCCTCCCTAATTTTGGGGGGAGATTTTAACCTTGTGTGAGACCCTGCGATGGACCGTAGTGAAGCTTCTTCCAATGGGACGGGGGCCATGTCCTCCACACTACGGAAACAGATAACAGACCTTGGCTTGCTGGATGTATGGCGATACCACTCTCCAGAGGTGCGGGATTACTCGTACTACTCCTGTTGATGATTGCATTAATCTCTTAGCATGAGCTGAAAGCCATTTTGTACTTGGCAGCCATTTTAGTTAGCTATGTGCTGGACATTTGCTGTTTCCCTCTCCCAGAGTCTTGCACATGCGCAGATGTGCTTAGCTAGTAGAGTGCACCTGTTCCTAGTATAGAACTGTCAGGCTGTTCTAACTGATGTCAGCAACTTATTACTCCTCCTACTTGTTGACGGTGCAGTTTCTGTATGACCATCTATGTGCATAACTCTTCTCATGTGTACTTGTACCTCCTTTTTCAGCCCCTGTGTGGGTATAAAAGGACCATGCTTCTTCTGTTCAGTGTGCTACTTCACTCAACAATGAAGGGTGCTGTGTGAATGTAGTTCCACCTCATGAGGTTTATTAAACTTTGTATTTTCTATTCCAGTTTCTGTGCCAACTTCTTCCTATTGGTCTGAGGACTCTGTGCAGAGAAGGGTGAACCCCTTGCACTGGTAGGCCTAGCTGAGGTCACCATCAACACTCCCACGTCCACCGTTCGTACTTGCGTATTGATTATTTATTCATCTCACACGATAACATGAGGGACGTCTATGTCTGACATATCGCTCTCTGATCATGCCTATGTGGAGCTCCTACTGCAGGATCCGGCCGCCTCTCCTGCCCACCCTCCGAGGTGGCGTTTGCCGTTGCATGTCTTGCGTGATCCGGCAGATGTGGAGAGCATACGGACCGCCATTGATTCCTACTTTGTGAGCAATGACCTTCCTGAGACTCCCTTTCAAGTGGTGTGGGATGCATTTAAGGCTACAATCCGCAGTCACATCACATCCTTAGCGATTTCACGGGCACGGGAGGCCCGCCGCCTGGAGGATAGCCTTTCTAAGGACATTAAGGCGCTAGAGCAACAAGATCAGGGTCATTCTTCGGTCACGAGTCGGCGACAACTTGCTAACCTCCGGGGTCAGCTCCGCGCGCTACGCACTAATAAGGCAGAGCGGTCCCTGTTAACCCTAAAACAACGATATTTTGAGGGGGGAGATAAGGTGGGCAGAGTGCTGGCGCGGCGCTTGAGGGCCCGTGCGGCGAAGGCCCACATAGCGAATATCCAAGCACCAGATGGGACCTGGCCCACCACGGAACGAGCTAAATGCGAGGCCTTTAGGGCTTATTACGCTGCCCTCTATAAGGCGGAAACCCCCTCTCAAGCCCGTATAGATGATATTTTATCCCAGTGCCCCTGGATTCCAATCCACCCACATCATGCCAAATAATTAGAAGACCCTCTCACGGCGGAGGAACTGCGGGCAGCTTTGCAGGATCTACCTCTCGGGAACATGCCGGGACAAGATGGCCTGCCATTGGTTTTTTACCATATGTTCCTACCGCAACTCCAACCACATCTTCTGCGGCTGTATAACTCCTTCTCGGGCACGGAGGGGCCGTCGCCCTCCATGGGTATGGCTGAAATAGCCCTTATCCCCAAACTGGGTAAGGACCCCATGCTTTGTGCATCATATCGCCCCATTGCCTTGTTGAACACGGACCTCAAAATTTACACCAAAATGCTCGCCAGACGCTTGGATCCCCACATGCCTGGCCTTGTGGAACCGGATCAAGTTGGCTTCATCCGCAACAGGCAAGGGGCGGATAATGTGCGTAGAATGGCGCATCTGGTGGGGAAAGCCCAGCACTGGAAAATACCAGCCTGCCTTCTCTCGCTGGACGCAGAGAAGGCGTTTGATCGAGTGGATTGGGGCTTTCTCCGAGTGGTGCTGCAAAAGGTCGGATTGGGCAGGAATATGATCTCTATGATCATGGTCCCTTATCTCTCTCCGCAAGCCCGGGTTCGAGTTAATGGGCAACTCACAGACCCTTTTTCAATATCTAGAGGTACACGGCAGGGCTGTCCCTTATCACCTCTATTGTTTGCCCTGGTGGTAGAGCCCCTAGCAGAGATGATCAGGCAGCACCCGGACATACATGGGATTTCCCTTGGTGGCCGGCAAAACAAGGTAGCGCTCTTCACGGATGATCTCATCCTTACCTTATCGCGTCCACATACATCCTTTCCGACGCTCCATGCTCTGCTTCAGTCTTTTGAGCAAGCTTCGGGCCTCAAAATTAATCATGGCAAATCTTGGGCTCTGAATCTCACGATCCCGACAGAAGAGGTACCAATCTTGAAAACGCTCGCTCCTTATCAATGGGCCACGGAGCATATCAGGTACCTCGGACTCCAATTGACCCCCACCTTGGACACATGGACCCAGGTAAATTGGCGATAATGCCGGAGGACAGTTTTGGAAGATTTGCGGGGTTTCATGGTTGGGTAGGATAAATGCCGTATGTCAATACTCCGTAAAATATTATACTTATTTCATTGTCTCCCCACCCCTGTACCGCAACACCAAATACAAGGCCTCCAGCGAGATCTCATTCACTTAATCTGGGGCGGATGCAGGTCGCGATTCTCCCACCAGACCCTCATGTCACCGCGCGATAGAGGGGGACTAGTGTGCCCTAACCTCTTAGACTATTATTGGGCCTCGCATCTCCGCTTTGTGTCGGAATGGATAGCCATTGAGAGCGAAAAGGTGAGGTTCCATATGGACAGGACGGTAACTGGACTTTCCATATGGGACCTTGCATGGCACCATCGTACGGCGCGCTCACACAGTGCATATATTGCAGTGCCTACCAAAACTGTTCTGGATATATGGGACATGGTTGCAGTGCGTAAGGGATTAATGACTTTTCCCTCCCCTCACACTCCTATCTCAGGTAATCCATCATTTCCTCTGGCCCTCCATCCACAAGCCTTTGCTAATTGGCTACAGGGGGGATGCAGGGCGATTGGCGATTTGTATGAGGGGGGAACGCTTAAGACGTTTGCCCGGTCTCGGGAGGACTTTGGTCTCCCGATGAACATGGGATTACAATATGCGCAGTTGCGACATTGGGTGTCCTCACCTGAGATGCAACAGGCCGCTATCTGTCCATTCACCCCGTTTGAACGGCTGGTCCGTTCCTTTGATGAATCAAAGGACCTTATCTGTCGCACATACCAGATCCTACAACACCCTCCAATCCTAACTCCGCACCCATATCAGCGCCAATGGCAAGCAACGTCAACCACGGAAATCACTTCAGCACAGTGGCATAGCCTATGGCGAGATGTGACTAGGGTCTATCGCAGTATCCCGCAGAGGGAAAATGCATATAAAATCATGACGTAATGGTACTATACGCCTACTCGCCTGCACAAAATGTTCCCCACCATGTCCCCATTGTGTTGGAGATGTTTGAAAGCTTCTGGGGATTTCATGCACATCTGGTGGGCATGTCCGCTCTTGACCGTGTTCTGGAAGGAAATCCTTAGCCATATCAAGGAGGTACTGGCTTTCCTGCTGCCTGAATCTGCCACCATGATTCTTTTGGGCCTTAAGCCTATCAATCTGAAAGCACTTACCCGCAGCGATTGGACTATAGCACTTCATATGCTTGGGGCGGCTAAACAAACTATAGCGTTTGTTCTGCTCGATTTTCCTGGCCTTCTTGTGTTAACAAGTGATTGAATGTGACTTCAGTCTCTTACCATTCAAGCCTAAGGGCTAGAGTAGTGAATGGAGCCTATTTACTAGGCACTTCGACATGATTCTGTGCTCTCCCCCATAGATCAGGGCTTGCACACATAGCCTAGGGGATAGATTCGTTAGTATTAGGGATAACCTGTCCTGTAGTGAGGGTATTTCATGGAGCCGTGCTGAATTCAGGCCTGGTAGGCCTCAAACGGGAGAGACTCCATCTTTCTTTCTGCTCCGGCAGCTTGGGATTCTTCTAGGTCAAGAGTAATGTTTTAGTTATGAGGTGTTATTCGCTTGGAGAGAACCGGTTCAGGCCGGCCCTTATCGAAGGATTGTATTTTTCTTCATGCCGAAGACACTACATCAGGCCGGCCGGCTGGGAACGTGTCCTTGGTACGGGGAGGTACAAGAATTTGGTGGGCGGCAGGTTACGGGCCGGAATTTTCCATGAGGAAATGCACCTCTATATTAGTGAAAGTCGGAGGCAGTTACATGTTCAGTCCGTAGGCGGCATCTAGCCGTTAGCAGTAAAGCTACTACTTATTCCAGGGAAGACAGACGCCATCTTGAAGGCGGAGAAGAACTGAGAGACAGATGCTTTCCTAACAGAATAACCAGAGAGGAGAGAGTAGCCGATAAGGAAGAGGTCCCAGTGACTCGGAGAAGGGTGATTCCAGGCGAGCCGAGGCACAGACGAGAAGGGAGCCTAGATGACCACTGAGTGCAGGCTACATACTACTAAGGTGATGTCGACCCTTTCTTATTAGAGTGTACAACTTAATCTTTCACTTTTCTTTGCAGGTTATGTGTCATATTGTAATGTTATGTGATCGTGTATGCAATGAGTAATAAAGTATCCAGTTTGTAGTGAACCAACATGTGCTGCGTGTTCTTGTATAAGAGGGTAGCCTATTCTTCTAGTCAGCTGCGGCTACATGAACAGATGTTAACCCTGATCAGGTAAGTGGTAACTGAATAAGGGAAAGAGGAGCCCCTCAAACCTGAGAACAGGCTATGCCCGAACTGGCAATCCTTGTGTGATCTGATGAATAGTGAGACTGATTCCCTTTTTGTATGTTATGGTGATCATAGGATGAACTGTCGTATGAGACTGCCGTCTAGGTAGAGAGGTCTGGATTCGTAGGGGATCGCGAGGCCGCCGATTGTGCTGATACTGTCGTATGGGCAGAGAGGTCTGGGTTCGTATGGGACCGCGAGGCCGCCACTTGTGATACTGTCGTATGGGCAGAGAGGTCTGGATTCGTAGGGGATCGCGAGGCCGCCGATTGTGCTGATACTGTCGTATGGGCAGAGAGGTCTGGGTTCGTATGGGACCGCGAGGCCGCCACTTGTGATACTGTCGTATGGGCAGAGAGGTCTGGGTTCGTATGGGACCGCGAGGCCACCACTTGTAATACTGTCGTATGGGCAGAGAGGTCTGGATTCGTAGGGGATCGCGAGGCCGCCGATTGTGCTGATACTGTCGTATGGGCAGAGAGGTCTGGGTTCGTATGGGACCGCGAGGCCGCCACTTGTGATACTGTCGTATGGGCAGAGAGGTCTGGGTTCGTACGGGACCGCGAGGCCGCCACTTGTGATACTGTCGTATGGGCAGAAAGGTCTGGATCCGTATGGGATCGCGAGGCCGCCGATTGTGAGATCTTGGTATGCATAGTAGGAATCCCCTGTCCTTAGATGATAGATATATGTGGTTGTAGGATTGTAAATAGGTTCTAGGGAGGGGGTAACGTTCTGGCTGGGTTAGTGAGGCTCTGATGAGCGAGTTCTATCTGATCCGAAAACCCAAGCAGAACAAGCGTTGTACTGGAAAAAACTGGAATCTCCCCCAATAGCTGCTTGGTACACGCGCTTATGGCATGTGATAACTATGGAACTTTTTACAGCGTGATTACAATCACGTGACACATGCTTCACTGCTGTTTGGCGACCCCTAATCCAGTACCTCAGTAAAACAGAACATGCGCGTTACTTACCCTCCAAGCTTAGAGCGTTACGACTTTTTGAAGATGCCATACTTCCGTCAGATCCCAAAAGGCTCCTTGCGTAATCAGCTCAGTCTTGGGAGGCATCCCATATGGCAAGCCCCAAGACAAGCACTCCTAACACCATGTGCCGCTGCGTACGTATTCCCGTCCGTCTGCCTAGCCGCTTTTGATACTGTCCATTTCCTCTCTCTTTTCCCTTCTTCCTTCTGGCCTTTTTCTGTCTAGTATCTACTATCCGCATTGGACGGACCCCTCGCCCGAGTTCTTATTGTTCTTGTTGTTGTATTGAAAAGGTCCCGACACTTCACATAACACTCTAATACTGCCATATATGTTTTGTTACGCGGCCGGCCCACCAGGGGTTGTAGGCGGTATGCTGTGTTTTAAATTGTCTTATGATGCCTCCATATATTTTTTAAATAGCCTTGGATGAAACGTGGCCGGCCCTAAATGGGTTGTAGGCTTAACGCTGTGTCAATGTGGACCTCGGTTCCCTTTGGTTCATAAGAAAAAGGGAAATAAAAAAACATTAAAAAAAAAAAAAAACTGACGACTTCTCCCTACAAGGTAAGAGGCCCTCTTCACCAGCTGCAACCTTATATAATTTTCCTACTGCAACTTCCTACTCCTTTACAGACCTCCTCCTAGCAATTCAACATTCCCAGACACACTTCAAGACACAGTTTCAAGCCTGATAACACTACACTCCAACCTATGCATTCTTGGCGACCTAAACATTTGGTTTGACAAACCCAATATGCCCCATCCAAAAAGAATCATCACTGGCCTAGATGCACTAACCCTGCATCAGATCATCCATAAGCCCACACACATCGCTGGACACATCCTAGATGTAATTTTTTCAAATCCAGAATTTGTTACCTTTCAAATGATGACTCTAGAACATGGTCAGACCACCAATTGCTTGCTTTCCAACATCAAGCAACACACCTAAAACCATCTTAAATGCATCCACCTATCGTCTGTAGAGCAAAGTACATTTTCATCACTTAGAAACACAGCTAACATCCAATACAGATCCAGGCACACTAAATTCCGTTCAAAAGCTATGAGTGGCTACAGGAAGCTTTTGATATCCAAATACCCCTAAGAACAACACAGCAGAACAAAGGAAAACAGGCACCATGGAGAAATACAAAGCTAAAAGAGATAAAACAGCAAATTAGAAAGCTGCAATGCATCTGACTCAAAACAAACACCAAAACAAGACAAACTTCACCTACAGAAACTTAACAGATCATACAAGTCAGCCATAAAAAAAGCTAAGAAAAGATACTATTCTGACAGAATTCAAAATGCTAAATATGCAACTATAGAATTCTATAAACTTCTCACTGAATTTCGTAAAGAAGTAAATCATCTCATTACTCAGGAGTTCACCGACAAATTGGCAAATTATTATACACCCAAAGCAGATACGTTGGACTCCTATTTAAAACTAAGAAAAACCACCAGCACCAACTTCTTTCCAAAAACCCCCCAAGAGTAGAATAACACAGCCTCTGCATTACTTCCAACGAATATCACACTATGATTTTATGGATCTGGTCACAGTAAGCAGGCCTGCAGGCAGCGCTTCTGACTCATGTCTATCACAAACCTTCAAGAAAATTATTTTAACTACCTCTACTGCCAACCAGTAAAAAGAATCACAATTCCTAAACTACTGAAATATTTCCAGAAGACCAGAAAAAGTCATAAATACGCCCATTACTAAAGAAAACAAACGTGGACCCGCTTACCCCCACCACATACTCACCAATTACAAATAGACCTTTTCTGGGCAAACTGATAGAAAGAGCAGTATTTGTCCAGATGTCACAGTTCATTGAAGATGTTGTGGGGATTCTGCACCCACACAGAACTATGCGCAGGAAAACAAGACCTTGATGTATAGGGGTGTACCAACCTAAAACCTTAGTACCCAAAATCCCAAATCCGGCTAGCTATAGTGTCTTGTTCGTTCTCCTCTAAAAACCACAGAGCTACATATGATTAGACAACCCAGAACACAACACTCTCAGCAATCGCGGTAGCAAGACATACCCTTTCGCTCGCTCACTCGCACTTGTCCACAATAAGAATTTGGCAGAGTCACTGTAATAGTTCAAAATGTTTATTTTAACTATCGTGCTCTACAATACAGTATACGAGCCACTACCAGCAGCAAAATGCATAAACTCAAAACAGTTAGCATTGTTACAATGCCATAGAATACAAAAGGGGAAGTCATTTTATAAAGACAGTGGAAAAAGGACTATAAGGCTTAACCACCCTCCCCTTGGCTGGAAGAAGTTTATTTATATAAAGAAAGATCTCTGAGCTTTGACAGCAGACCCCATACCTTGAAGCCTAGATGCAAGGTTTACATCATAGGAACAGCGTAGCTCTTCTCCATGGAAAGGGTTCTCCCCAAGTGTGCGTTAAAACAACATGCATCCCCGTTATATCAAAGCACGAGTCTCCAGCATTGCAGCTGTGTTTAGCATGTTGTGTCTAGGTGCTAGGGACTGACCAGAACAGAATAACAAGGAGCATTGTTTTTTGACCTTGCACATCGTGTTCAGACAAAACTTCAGGAACTCAGCAGAAAACGTGAAAAGCAGACAGTTCTCATGTGAATGGTATAAACAGAGTCTTGCAAAAATAAAGTAATGTAGTAACGTGCGCAAAAGCAGCATCATGGCAGCAAAGCTCATTCTAACTTAGCAATGTAGACAATGTCCCTAAGGGCCATATAACAAAGATAAATCCATATTTTCTGACTTTCCAAATAGGATTCCATGCGGAAGAGGCACAGAATCTGCCCTCATTGCCTTCTGGGATGACCTTAAGAACACTGTTGACCAGAACAGGATTGCTGCACTACTTCTCTTGGACCTCTCAGCTACCTTTGATACAGTGAACCATGACACTCTAATACAAAGACTCTGCGAGGGGACTGCTCTCAACTGGATCACATCCTACCTTCAAAATAGAACTAATGTGATCTCATCTAAACCATACTTCACAAAAGCTGGCGTCCCTCAAGGCTCTATCATCTCACCCATGCTTTTTAACATCTACATTAAGTCATTACCGGCACTGTTTGATGAATTTCTCCTCTATAATTATGCAGATGACACACTAATACTCCTTAAACCAGAAAGCCCCAAATAGACATTGAAAACTCACAAATGTTCAATTGCCTCACAGCGGTTGATCAGTGGATGACATGGAGCCATCTCAAATTGAATGCTTCCAAAATGGAAATACTCACTTGTGGCGAGTGGCATTGGCGTAACAAAACTTGGGGGTGCCCCCATGCGAGGTACTTAGAGGGGCCCACTCCAGACACTATCAGGAGCTCTCCAACCAGAGTACTGGGCTGAGGGGGCCCGCTGGAGCTTGCGGTCTCCCCGCACTGTGGGGTCTCTGTGGGCCTGTGTTATGCCACTGGTGACTGGAAAAATTATGACCCACTCACCGCCTAGCCTGACAATCTGGGAATACCGCTTAAATTATCAAAGGAAGTAAGAAACCTCAGAATTACCATGGACTCCAAGCCATATATGTTTTGTTACGCGGCCGGCCCACCAGGGGTTGTAGGCGGCATGCTGTGTTTTAAATTGTCTTATGATGCCTCCATATATTTTTTAAATAGCCTTGGATGAAACGTGGCCGGCCCTAAATGGGTTGTAGGCTTAACGCTGTGTCAATGTGGACCTCGGTTCCCTTTGGTTCATAAGAAAAAGGAAAATAAAAAAACATTTAAAAAAAAAAAAACTGACGACTTCTCCCTACAAGGTAAGAGGCCCTCTTCACCAGCTGCAACCTTATATAATTTTCCTACTGCAACTTCCTACTCCTTTACAGACCTCCTCCTAGCAATTCAACATTCCCAGACACACTTCAAGACACAGTTTCAAGCCTGATAACACTACACTCCAACCTATGCATTCTTGGTGACCTAAACATTTGGTTTGACAAACCCAATATGCCCCATCCAAAAAGAATCATCACTGGCCTAGATGCACTAACCCTGCATCAGATCATCCATAAGCCCACACACATCGCTGGACACATTCTAGATGTAATTTTTTCAAATCCAGAATTTGTTACCTTTCAAATGATGACTCTAGAACATGGTCAGACCACCAATTGCTTGCTTTCCAACATCAAGCAACACACCTAAAACCATCTTAAATGCATCCACCTATCGTCCGTAGAGCAAAGTATATTTTCATCACTTAGAAACACAGCTAACATCCAATACAGATCCAGGCACACTAAATTCCGTTCAAAAGCTATGAGTGGCTACAGGAAGCTTTTGATATCCAAATACCACTAAGAACAACACAACAGAACAAAGGAAAACAGGCACCATGGAGAAATACAAAGCTAAAAGAGATAAAACAGCAAATTAGAAAGCTGCAATGCATCTGACTCAAAACAAACGCCAAAACAAGACAAACTTCACCTACAGAAACTTAACAGATCATACAAGTCAGCCATAAAAAAAGCTAAGAAAAGATACTATTCTGACAGAATTCAAAATGCTAAATATGCAACTATAGAATTCTATAAACTTCTCACTGAATTTCGTAAACCAACTTGGCTAGAAGTAAATCATCTCATTACTCAGGAGTTCACCGACAAATTTGCAAATTATTATACACCCAAAGCAGATACGTTGGACTCCTATTTAAAACAAAGAAAAACCACCAGCACCAACTTCTTTCCAAAAACCCCCCAAGAGTAGAATAACACAGCCTCTGCATTACTTCCAACGAATATCACACTATGATTTTATGGATCTGGTCACAGTAAGCAGGCCTGCATGCAGTGCTTCTGACTCATGTCTATCACAAACCTTCAAGAAAATTATTTTGACTACCTCTACTGCCACACCAGTTAAAAGAATCACAATTCCTTAACTACTGAAATATTTCCAGAAGACCAGAAAAAGTCATACATACGCCCATTACTAAAGAAAACAAACATGGACCCGCTTACCCCCACCACATACTCACCAATTACAAATAGACCTTTTCTGGGCAAACTGATAGAAAGAGCAGTATTTGTCCAGATGTCACAGTTCATTGAAGATGTTGTGGGGATTCTGCACCTACACAGAACTATGCGCAGGAAAACAAGACCTTGATGTATAGGGGTGTACCAACCTAAAACCTTAGTACCCAAAATCTCAAATCCGGCTAGCTATAGTGTCTTGTTCGTTCTCCTCTAAAAACCACAGAGCTACAAATGATTAGACAAACCAGAACACAACACTCTCAGCAATCGCGGTAGCAAGACATACCCTTTCGCTCGCTCACTCGCACTTGTCCACAATAAGGATTTGGCAGAGTCACTGTAATAGTTCAAAATGTTTATTTTAACTATCGTGCTCTACAATACAGTATACGAGCCACTACCAGCAGCAAAATGCATAAACTCAAAACAGTTAGCATTGTTACAATGCCATAGAATACAAAAGGGGAAGTCATTTTATAAAGACAGTGGAAAAAGGACTATAAGGCTTAACCACCCTCCCCTTGGCTGGAAGAAGTTTATTTATATAAAGAAAGATCTCTGAGCTTTGACAGCAGACCCCATACCTTGAAGCCTAGATGCAAGGTTTACATCATAGGAACAGCGTAGCTCTTCTCCATGGAAAGGGTTCTCCCCAAGTGTGCGTTAAAACAACATGCATCCCCGTTATATCAAAGCACGAGTCTCCAGCATTGCAGCTGTGTTTAGCATGTTGTGTCTAGGTGCTAGGGACTGACCAGAACAGAATAACAAGGAGCATTGTTTTTCGACCTTGCACATCGTCTTCAGACAAAACTTCAGGAACTCAGCAGAAAACGTGAAAAGCAGACAGTTCTCATGTGAATGGTATAAACAGAGTCTTGCAAAAATAAAGTAATGTAGTAACGTGCGCAAAAGCAGCATCATGGCAGCAAAGCTCATTCTAACTTAACAATGTAGACAATGTCCCTAAGGGCCATATAACAAAGATAAATCCATATTTTCTGACTTTCCAAATAGGATTCCATCCGGAAGAGGCACAGAATCTGCCCTCATTGCCTTCTGGGATGACCTTAAGAACACTGTTGACCAGAACAGGATTGCTGCACTACTTCTCTTGGACCTCTCAGCTACCTTTGATACAGTGAACCATGACACTGTAATACAAAGACTCTGCGAGGGGACTGCTCTCAACTGGATCCCATCCTACCTTCAAAATAGAACTAATGTGATCTCATCTAAACCATACTTCACAAAAGCAGGCGTCCCTCAAGGCTCTATCATCTCACCCATGCTTTTTAACATCTACATTAAGTCATTACCGGCACTGTTTGATGAATTTCTCCTCTATAATTATGCAGATGACACACTAATACTCCTTAAACCAGAAAGCCCCAAATAGACATTGGAAACTCACAAATTTTCAATTGCCTCACAGCGGTTGATCAGTGGATGACATGGAGCCATCTCAAATTGAATGCTTCCAAAATGGAAATACTCACTTGTGGCGAGTGGCATTGGCGTAACAAAACTTGCCCCCATGCGAGGTACTTAGAGGGGCCCACTCCAGACACTATCAGGAGCTCTCCAACCAGAGTACTGGGCTGAGGGGGCCCGCTGGAGCTTGTGGTCTCCCCGCATTGTGGGGTCTCTGTGGGCCTGTGTCATGCCACTGGTGACTGGAAAAATTATGACCCACTCACCGCCTAGCCTGACAATCTGGGAATACCGCTTAAATTATCAAAGGAAGTAAGAAACCTCAGAATTACCATGGACTCCAAGCTATCGATGAATGCCCAAGTGGACAAACTAGCAAGATCAAGCTTCTTTACTATAAAAACTCTGTGACGCATCTTCCCTCACCTGAATTTCCACACAAGGTCCAGGCTACCATCTCTCTTGTTCTGTCTAACCTTGATTACCCCAATAGCCTCTACCACAGATCATCTTTACCATCTATGAAAAGACTACAACGGATTCAGAACTCTGCTGCCAGACTACTCTTACATACAAAGCCACAAGCTCACAACTCCCCTGCTTTGAAGGCCCTACATTGGTTACCGGTTGCCAGAAGATCCACATTTAAGCTGCTTTGTTTCACCCACAAAGCGATACATGGAACCGGGCCGCTCTTCATCAGGAATAAAATCTCCAAATACATTCAATAAAGGAACATTTGCTCTAGATTGGCACCTCCCCTCAAAATCCCACCATACAAGAAAAAAAACAAAGGTGGCACATCATTCTTTGTTCAAGCAGCCAAATTATGGAATTCTTTACCCCCAAACATAAGGTCCATGGATAACTACCTTATCTTTGTAAGACCACAGAGTTGGTTCTCCCCAGATAACTACCATACTCAAACATAAATATACAGCATAACCCTATGTATATAAGCATTTATTTGGATTATTTATGTGTTCCTAGATATGTATGTCCCTTTGTATAAATGAGTACAATAATTATGTCTATAAATATATAGAGATTTGTTAGTTCTGCTTAGGAAATGTACATACTACTTATGAGTATGTTATTTTATGTTTAACATGTATATAGGTCACTGCATAAATTAGTAATTTTTTATCCTAACTATTTATCTACAATTGCTTCACTATTAAATTTAAAAAGAAATACATTATGAAATCAAATAAATAAGCTTAAAGTAAAGCAACACTTGAAAGTCTGAATTTATTAAATACAACTTAAATCTAGATATATGACCTTTCCTATACATATATACTTTCCATGTACTTATGTACAGGGGTGTGGAATTTAATAAAATATCTACTTGTCATGGGACAGGTTGCTTTATAAATCTACTTGTCCTGTAACAAAATCCACTTGTCCCTTTGGTGCTATGTAGTGTGATGACAAATAATGGCAGCAATCTCATTATATAGGAGCTCAGATAATAGCCTCTCTGATTATGTCAGAGCTTATACCATAGTAGGGTTTGAATGCTAGCAATTTCCTTATTTTGCCACCTTTTCGGAGGTCTACATACTGGGGCTGGAGGTAGCGGTACGTTATAGTTCCCCACAGTTGGAACACCCTTTTGAGTCTGTGCAAACCTAACTTGCATGTTTTATGTGTATTCTTCAGCTCCTCTCTAAATTGTTACCATATAGAGGAAGGTTGGAAATTTACTCTGGACTAGGGCAAAAGTATAACTTCTTCGAGGGTTGGCGAGAAAAGTGGTTGGTGGGAATGTAAACTTGTTACCGCTCAACAGATTTTCGCATGAGCAAATTTACACATGCATATTTGCTAATGCTAAAATGCAGTTCACAAATATTTTCTAGGAGTACTATTTCCTGACCTATTTCTGTAAATTCTTGTGAATTCATGAATGACGTAAATCTGCACTAATGCAAGAACTTATACCATGGGTACACTTTTGTGACTTTGATTAAGAATTGAGTCCCTATTTAGGTCTGACGGTAACCAAGACCTTTTGTTTTTATTAAAATTCTATGCCTCTCTCTCAATCCACAGGCGGACATCTCTGTGAGTTACAGCAGTCTGCTTTTACAAGGAGCAAAGTAGTTTTTTCCAGTGCCAGGAACTAGTGTGGGAATGTGTGGTTTTGAGACCAAAAATATTTTTGCTTTTGCCAATGTTTGTTATAATGATGGGCCCGGATGCTCACACAACAAAGTTTTATAAAAACCATGTCAAAATAACACCCGCATTGACAAACCCAAAAGGCTGCCCATCAATGTCATGACCATTGACTTTGCCAATGCTTGTTTCTTTTCATGTTTCCCATACTTTTATTGAAACTGCTTACTCTGATTTTCCATTATGAATATTTTTGGGAAATACTAGAATGCATCAACACATTTTACTAAATGAAGCCTCAAAGAAATGGTACCTAAAATCTCACAGTAGTTTAGGAAAACGTTTTTTCCCAGTTGCATTTTTTTTATGAACATTTTATTTTGAAAGCAGAGGATCATTAAACATGCTTTCATGTTTTTGCATGTATCTGCATCTAATCAGAGAGCATTCTGGGAGCATTGTAGGTGGCCTCATATTGTTAATCTTTGCAAACATGTGTTCACATTTTTATAAGGAACCACTGTCAGTAGTGCAGTCTGAACTTACATTTCCTTAGAGCGCTCACCCTTATAATAAAGGCTTTCTGTTTATGAACGATAAATACAAGCCAAACAGCAGTAACATATGGACACAAATATTACACTGCAGGCAGTTCCTTTTTATGATCCATAATGTGGTACTGTAATTTGGCATCTTATTTCAAGTACTTACACTTGACCACTGAGCACTATAGCACTGCGTTGCTGCTTGTCGTCCTGACAAAAATACATACATTTTGAAGTTTATCCAACTATTCATGAAACTGACAAATAAAACATCAATGAATCATATAAACATAATCATGAAAATTATTCACATAAAACAAATACAAATGTTTCAATGAAACTTTTTAATCTGTTGTTGACAGAGACTTCTTTTTGATGCAGATGATACAAAGATGTAGCATGCTCAATGCATTTCGGGCCCCTTGGCCCTTCTTCAGGGGCTTCGGTCTATGAATAACAAAAGCATAAATTCTAAATCAGATATTTGCAATGCGTAGGGACATTAACTCTTAGTTTTAACACACTGCCATTGGTGCTGCCGAATCAATTTAAGTTACCCTTACCAAAATCATTCAAAAGACAAAAATATTGAAACCATAATGAAGGAAGGAAAGTTCAGTGACGCTGTGTGAGATAATATAGAAAGTAGAAAGGAATACCAAAGCTTCCCTCGCTACTGTTGGGGTCCACGACCGGGGGGGGGGGGGGGGCGTTACAGGCATGCAGCAATGGCAATACAATGAAACCACACGGACACTTGGGTTGCTGGTGTGGACCGGAAGTCACGAGCGACTCCGGTCCCTTTATTTAAAGTCTTCTGGCCAGAAGGTGATACATTGTTGATGTACGGTTCCGGGTTGGGGTCTACGTCCAACCCGAGCGGCCAACAACTAGACCGCTACATCCCATCCCAAATCAGTACGAGAAATCAACATAAAATTAACATACATAGTCATTGAGGCTTTGGTTGGGCTTCGGATGGGGTCGTAGGTTGTACCGATGTGGCTGGCTGTCACATCTTAGGTTCGCTGGCTCTTCTACCGGTGACCTGTCTTCCGGTCTCAGATCCGGTGTACTTTCTTGACTCACTACGTTCCTGCTTGGGCTACTGGTCGCGCTCTGGCTTCCACCTAGCTGACCCTGGCCTCTGCAGGGGACCTCCTCGACCATTGGTTTCTCTGTTCCGGAGTCAGGCACCTTTTGGAACCATGATATATTTCGAGTGATGACTTCTCCATCTTTCTCGGTTGTTATCGCCGTGCCCTTCACGCCTTTGACTATCCACAGCCCTGGCTCGTATGGAGTGCGGACCTTCCCTCCGCTACGACGATTTCTCACAAGAACGGTGAACCCTGGTGTTATCGGCCAAACTTGCGCTCTCCTCCTTCTGCTCGCTCTTTCATTGTTAGCTAGCCTCCTTGCTTGTGTACCTGCCGGGTCATAGGGTTCAGGTTCCCAGTTGTCCGCTACGGGAATGTTGTCTCGCCTCTGTCCCGCTAGCCATCAGTGACCACGGGGATCTTTGCGTGGTGCAGTGTGGAGTGCTTCGATACACCCGCAGGAACCTCTGAAGCGCGACTTCCGGGACTGTTCAGCTACCGAAATGCGCAACACTTTGTTCAGCGTCCGCATGAACCTTTCGGCCTCCCCGTTGGCTTGGGGCCACTGCGGCGTGATCCTGTGATGTCTGACGCCTAGGCGCGCCAGAAAGTCTCGGAACTCGTGCCCTTGGAATGGGGGTCCATTGTCTGTCTTGACAACGTGCGGCAGTCCAAAGAGCGCGAATGTCTTGTCCAGCATGGGTAGGAGGTGGTCGAATGCGGTCGAGGGTAACACTTCCACCACGGGGTACTTCGTGTATCCGTCTATCAGCACGGCGGTCACTCGTCCATCGGGGAAGCTTCCGAAATCGAGACTGACCCATGACCAGGGCGACGGGGCAGGCTCCACTGTGATCACCGGAGCTGGAGCTTCCGAGCCCCCGATCAGTTGACATGCCCGGCACCTGCGTACGAACTCTTCTACGCCTCTTCGAGATTTGGGAACCAGACCTTCTCCCGCAGCCTTGCTTTCATCCGTCTAGTACCTTGATGGCCCTCATGGGCTAGGGCCGTCAACTGATCCTGGAGTGTCTGGGGCATGACGATGCGCGACCCTCGTAACACCACCCCGCTAACCGCGGCGCTTAGTTCTTCATGTACTCGCCACACCTTCCCGAGGCGAGCTCGGTCTGTTTCGGTCCAACCACTGATGTCCTGGAAAAACCCAGCCCACGAGCCTTTTCGTATTGCTTCCAGCACCTTCTTAAGGACCTTGTCAGACTGGGTATGTGACTCAATTTCTGGCACGGTCAGGGCTTTTGGGCACGCCCACTGAGTGACCATGCTGACGAACTCTTCCGTCCGTTGTTCTTGGTCGTGGGTTTCCTCTGGGGCTACGGCTGGGTGTCGGGACAAGAAGTCCGCCGGATTTTTGGCCCCCGGCCTGTATACCAGATCAAATTGGTAGTGTTGAAGCTGGATCACCCACCGTTCGATCCGTGGTGGGGGGTGGGGTGCCTTCCCTTTGAACAGCGGGACGAGGGGCTGGTAAACCGTTACCACCCGAAAAGGGTGTCCACTCAGATATAGATGAAAATGGTTGCAGGCCCATTTGATGGCCAGCTTTCCCGTTCAATTTGGGAGTACCTGGTCTCCGTCGCTGTCAGTGATTTGCTGGCGAACGCTAGTGGGACCCATGTCCCTGGACTTGTCTCCTGGGCCAGCAGCGCTCCAAGGCCGACGGGGCTAGCGTCTACGATTAGCTCCGTTGGTCGCTTTGTGTCAAAATAGGCCGTGGTGGTCTTTTCTAACAACGTAGACTTCATCTTGCTGAAGGCTTCCTGTTCTTCCAGGCCCCACTTCCACTCGCTGTCCTTTTTGGTTAGATTTCGCAACGGCTCGGCGACTGTTGCGAGGTTGGGTATAAACCTTCCGCAATATGTTGCCATGCCTAGGAAGCTTCGAACTTCTGACGCCGTTGTGGGGGCTGGAGCTAGTTGCATTGCTTGTGACTTCCGGGGATCCACTTTGACACCTTCCTGGCTGAAAACGTATCCAAAGAATTCGATAGTCTTTTGGAAGAATTGACACTTGTCTTTATGGAGCGTCACGCCGTGCTCCGCGAGGCAGTGGAGGGTGGCTCTATGCCGCCGGTGATGGTCTTCCAGAGTTGCTGAGTGAATGAGGATGTCATCGCTGATATTTAAGACCCCTTGGAGTCCCGACAGGATTTCCCGGACTGCGTTTTGGAATATCTCGGCGGCTGATGATATTTCGAAGTTTAGTCTCTTATACCGTCTGAGCCCCAGGTGTGTTGAAAAGGTAGTTATGTACCTGCTTTCCTCTGCCAACCTTAACTGGTGGTACCCTGAGTTGAGGTCTAGTTTAGAAAACCACCGGGACCCATTTAGATCCGTCAGGATGTCATCCACGGTTGGCATCAAATGTCTCTCCCGTCGGATTGCCTGGTTGGGCATGCGCATGTCTATACAGAGCCTGATTTGCCCCGGCTGTTTCGGCTTCTCAGCAATTACCATGGGCGACACCCAGGGGGTTGGTCCGGTTACCTTTTCTATCACCCCTTGTTGTTCCAGTTTGATATGCTCTTGCTCCCCTAACGGTCGTAAATGGAATGGGATGCGTCTGTGCCTTAGGGCCACAGGCTTCACCGACGGGTCAATGTGTAGTCGCACCGGAGGTCGTTTCATGCTCCCTTTGAACAGTTGTGGGAAAAGTTCCAGGATATCTTCTGTCTGTAGTATTCTCACCGCATTTGCAAAGGTTACCAGGCTTAGGTCTTCCGCGGTGTGACTGCCCACGAGGATGTTCGCTTCTCTATCGACCACGTGGAACGTAGTGGTCACTTCGTGATTTCCCGACTTCACTTGCACCGTCATTTTTCCTTTTAGCGGCAGGGGCGTCTGACTCCCGTACGTGAGGATTTTTACCTTGGACGGTGTGAGTTGGGGTCTCGGGTTTAACTTCTTATAATGCTGGCTCCCCATCACATTGACCGACGCTCCGGTGTCAATCAGGGCCGTGACGGGAGATCCTGCAATCTCAATTGCACACGTCGGTTGAGTACGCTGCCTCCGTTTTAGGTCGCTTGCGAACGATATGAGTAGGCACTCTTCTTCTTCATCAGTAGACGAGTCTTCAAGGTATGCTCTGTGTTGTGGGGACCCCTTCAGTGTCCGTGCCGCGTCAGGTTCTTCAAGCGAGAGGTGTCTCACTGCTTTCGTCAGGGACCATCGTCCAGCATTCCCTCTGCCCCGCATGCCCCCTCGGCATACACTGGAGAAATGGTTCGGAATCCCGCACTTCGAGCAGGTCTTCCCTCGGGCAGGGCACTCGTTCGAGGCGTGCTCTTCTTTTCCGCAGTATCCACACTGCGACTGATGCGGTCTTCTTGTGGGCCACTGCCCCCTGCTGCCACGCCCTGGGGCATACGCTGCATCCACCCGTTCTGTCTTAATGGCCACTGCTGGACTTGCTGTGGGCATGAGTGCCGCTTCCATCGCCGTGGACCGGACCTCGGACAGGTCGTGTGACCGTGCTAGGACAAGCATGTCTTCTAGCGAGATCCAGGGTTGTCGGAGGATGAGCGTCCTCAACGTTTTGTTTCTGCACCCTTGGATGAGTTGCGCGCCCACTTCTTTGACTGGGTCATCTTCCGTGCAAGTGCTGACCAACTCCCTCAAGCGTGCGTGAAATGCATCCATCGATTCTCCTTCTCTTTGCCGGGCCTGCCGCAACTTGAACCGTTCATAATCGGGGTTTAATTGCGGGTCAAAATGGGCATTAAGTGCCCTTACTGCTGCGTCGTAATCCGTGGGGGCCCCTGTGTTTGGTAAATGCTTGAATAGTTTTTATATCTCATCCCCTGCGAAGTGCAGCAGCAGTGATCTCTTGACGGCGCCATCCGTTTCTCTGGTGGCGGTGAAATAATTGTCCAGCCGCCCAACCCACACGTTCCACCTGGGAGATGCCGTGGCGGGATCAATTAGTTTGCTGAACGGCGGTAGCGCACTAACCTGAGAATGCACCGGCGTGGCTGGGACTGCCGCTGCTGCTTGTAGTGGGGCTGCCGCTGCTTGGTCTGTCATCGTTGTGCCTGGTGATGCCCCCTTCCAGTTTGCTTGCGATCCTCAATGCTTGTGAGTCTATGCACGTGCTTGTGGGTGATGTGGCCTTGCTATTTAATGCTTCCCCCTCTTCTTCTCTACTGATTTGTGGATGCGCTGCCCCCAAACAGGCTGAAATTCATGCTCTCTTGGACACTGGCATTAGCTTCGCTAACGGTAGATTGTCTCGTTGGCCAGGGGTAATGCCTCAGCTGGTGCGCTGGCTGCAGCCTTGCAGGTATACTCACTGCACTGGCAGTTGCTCCCCCACTTATTGGGCTCTGGTGGGCCCTCCTGCAGCCTTATAATAGTCCCATACAGCTGACAGGGATCACTTGCCTTTGCCAATGCTTGTTTGCAGCCTCCGATGCAGCGCGTGAGCACCACTGGGGGTTCCGCCTTTTCCGACGCGCTTCACAATGCCGGTGCAGGATCCTCAGCGCATGCGCGCTCCCCTCGGAGGATGTCAGGCTCTTGCGCGCGTCAGGACTCTCTGCGGGCGTCGTAGGGGCGCCGACTGGATTGGTGCAGCCTCGATCGTCGCTGCAGTGACAGCGCGGACACAGGGCACGCTTTCGACTGCCCGTGGGCAGCGCCACACACGCCGCTCAGCTAGCGACGCGGCTCCACGCGACGTCGAGCACCGGTGCAGCCGGACCAGGGACCTCGGCGAGCACAAGCAGGCAGCAGAGGTGAGAGGTTTTGATCGCCGCCACCCTCGTCGCCAGTGTTGGGGTCCACGACCAGGGGGGGGGGGTTACAGGCATGCAGCAATGGCAATACAATGAAACCACAAGGACACTTGGGTTGCTGGTGTGGACCGGAAGTCACGAGCGACTCCGGTCCCTTTATTTAAAGCCTCCTGGCCACGCCTGGCCAGAAGGTGAAACATTGTTTATGTACGGTTCCGGGTTGTCCAACCCGAGCGGCCAACAACTAGACCGCTACAGCTACCATGCCCGTTCTTTCTTAGTAAAACCCCGCGTGCTTCCATTCACCTCTAATGAGAATGTAAAAATGTGCGACTCACAAAGACCAACAACTCCTGCAAACTCACTATAATGGTCCGTCCACGTCTCGCTGTAATTGATAATGAAAAATTAATCGTGATAAGATTATGAGCAAACCACTAGTGGGTAGCAATACTTCGCATAACTACTTTAATGCACTGGCCTGCTGTCTTTGAGCAGTGCGCTGTCTCTGTAAAGCCAAACCAATCTCACGTACGCTAAATCTGCGATAAACAAGATATGGCACAACATTTTACTCTGCCTCTCACATTAAACAATATCCAATGTCTACCTAATGTATCACCACAAACCGCAGTGCACATATCTATCTTGAATCCGCACACCTAAAGAGTGTTTCTGACGGTTACAAACACAATGTGATAACTTCCGCGAACTCCGCCATCCGAAATGAAACTGACTTATCCAAAATCGACAACGGACTCAGCGTACAATGTAACGCCTAAAGGTATAAAAAAATGGACGCCATATTGGAACATTCTAAATCATTCTGAAAACAATACCCGTAAAATGGAAGTTAACACAGATTGTGACATACACGTGCAATCAAAGCAAAGGACAGTAATAACCATCACTCCTCCTCTATGACTATAGAATACAAAATGATCTAAGATAGGGGTGCTAAGCTGGCTAAACCCCTCCTAGCAAGTTTAGCACCTAAGTGAGAAAACGGAATTTATACGAAGAAAGGAATAAAATCAAAGACAGTGAACATGAGAAAAAGAATAGGAGAATGATATCTAAACAAGCTTACAATGGTCTACACCAGTCCCAATCTCTTTATATGTGACATACCCAGGTTCGTGCCAACCCAACTTTTCACTTTTTTTAGACTTTAAATATTCACGCAAGGGTTCCCAGATGTCTTTAGGGCGAGATTTTTGCAGCATAATATCCCAGTAATGAGACAGTTGGTCGCTGCAATAAACCGCATCCAGGAGCCAGTCCTTTTCCCTAGGTGTTCGGCATCTGCCCCACACCATAGCTACTCTACGTTTTGCCAAGATCAGAAGTATGGCCACTAGTTTATGGCTTGCGGGAGGCACCTCTTTCACATATCCCAGGAGGCCCAGCAGCGGTGTGCACTCTATACAAAATTCAATCATGGCCTGGAATACTGCCGACCAATAACTCAAGACTCCGGGGGAAGCCCACGCCAAGTGAAGGAAATCTGTCCGAGAGTTCTGTATCTAGGGCAACTCTCTGTGTCTTACATCCCAAGTCAGTGTAATTGCAGGGGAGTACGATACAGGCGATGTAAGAAAATAAAGTGTATCAGCCTGTGCCTGTAGTTTGGGGATAGACCATCCAATTGACTGCAACAGTATTCCCAGTGTGTTTCTGTGAAGTCTGGGCCCAGGTCTGTTTCCCAGCGCAGCCTAGCCCGTAGTTCCATCCTGGGCGTGTGTTTTTGGACACCAGTGTACAATCGTGTGATTAATTTCCGAGTGGAGGGTGTGTTGATCATTTGTTCCAAGATGGGCAGAGCCTGAGGCTACGCTGGGAAGGTAGGAGTTTGCTCACAGCACGTGGCCCTGATTTGGTAGTATAATAGTATGTCTGTTGTGCTCCCCTGGTGTATGTCTGCAAGAGGGCCGCTTGGATGAACCCCTCATCTGGATAAATGTATGAGAATTTACAAAGGTGGAGTCATTGCGCCCTTCTTTGGGCGCCAGCCTCTTGAAAAGGAGGCATCATTGGGTTGTCGAAGCGAGGAATAGATGGGGCATATATTTGTGAGAGGCCTACTTTTTTAAAAATTCCCTCCCAGGCCCATCAGACACATTTTACAGTGTTTATTTCACCGCATGGAACTTTGTATGGAGCGTAAAGAGTGGTATTTATAGGAAGTGGGACAGTGTGGTCTTGCTCGATAGTTACGTGGGGTTGGAATGGGGTAGGTGTATCCAGAAATGTAGGAATTGAGCTTGTGAGCAAAGGGCTTAGAGCGCCAGATCAGGTGCACATAGTCCTGCCCGTGCAAGAGGCAGGGTGAGAACCTCCCAGGAAATTTGCGGTTGTTTGCCGGCCCAGGAACGAGATATCAAATTAGACCGGAGTCGTCAGAGAAATGTGCTTGTGAGTGGCATTGGGCTATTTTGAAATAGACAAAGGAACTTAGGTAAAATAACCATCTTGGCAATAGCTATGTGACCGGTTAGGGATAATGGGAGTTTTGGCGAGATCGGGATCCTTCTCTCGAGCCAGTCGATAGGACAGCCGTAGTTCGCGGCCCATAGTTTCTGGACATCACGACTCACCCAAATGCCTAGGTAGCACACTAGGCCTGTGGCCGAGGTCAGTGGATATTCAGTGTGAAATGAGGATGTGGTATGGGTAAGAGGGAGTAACATAAATTTGTTCCAATTAATGTTTATCCTGGTTAATCCATCAAACCGGAGCATCTCGTGGATAATTGGGGCCAGGTGTTCGTGCGGCTTACATATATAGAGAGTTATGTCATCCGCATAGAGCGAGATTATCAGTCCTCTCGAGGTGAAGCCTATGCCACGTTGTGCATGATGTCTGAGACTCGCGGCTAGTGGCTCCATGGCGATGGTGAATAGGAGGTGCGAGAGTGGGCAATCTTGTCTGGTGCCGAATGTTATAGTAATTGGTTCAGATTGGAGCCTGTTCAGACGTATCCAGGCCATGGGGAGGGTGCATAAATGTTTTATATATCTAAGAAAGGTGTTGCTAAAGCCTAATTGCTTTAACAGTGTGAGTCAATAATCCGATGCCAGGAAGTCAAACGCCTTAGTGGAGTCTAATAGGGCTCCAATTGCTTGGACTTCTGGGTCTAGGTGATGCACCACTGCAAATAGTGTTCTCAGGTTATGCGCAGTGGAGTGTCCCGGTATAAACCCGGCTAGGTCTGGCCTGATCATTTTGGGAAGAAGTGGCATAATACGATTGCCAATGATTTTGGCTGAGATTTTATTATCTATATTAACGAGTGAACGAGGTCTGTAGGAGTCACATTCATGGGGTGGTTCATCAGGCTTTAGCAGTGACGTAATGACTGCTTCCCGTAGCTTGGGGGGAGCCCGCCGTTCTGAAGAAAGTCTTCATACATTGCTAGCAGGTGTGGGGCCAGGAGATCCGCGTATTCCTTATAAAAGGTGGCTGTGAAGCTGTCAAGTCCTGGTGCTTTGTCGCTAGGGAGTGAGTTAATGGTTTGTAGTATTTCCTCTATTGTGAGGGGCATATCCACAAACTCTCAATGTGAGTCCTCTAGCCAGACCAACTACAGTGTATCAAGATAGTCTGTGAGAAGCTCGGTGCCTCCACTAGGTGGTGATGTATATACTGTGGCGTAGAAGTTCGTCATTTTGTCTAATATAGCTGGGGGCTTGTACTGTAATTCTTTCTCGACGTCTTCTAGTTATAATATGTATGTTGGAGAGCGTGTGTGCCTGGGGATGCCTGCGAGTGTCTTTCCGGGCCTATCCCCCTCGCCGTATCAACGTGCTTGTGCATCTCTATTTAAGTATTTTATTTCATGCTCTACTTCGACGTTATATTCAGAAATGTTCTCTCTGATTTTAGCTAGGGTGTCGGGATGGTTTGATCTATGGTATTCCCCCCAATACTCTTAACTTATGTGCAAGTGTGGACAATTGAGAGCGTATTGACTTGAGAATACCTGTTGGGTTGGATATGCATGCCCCTGTATCACCGCTTTGAATCCCTCCCAAATTGTGGAGGGGGAGGAGTCTGTTGTGCGGTTTATGGTAAAATAGGCTAGTATTTCAGCCCGTATCTCTTCTTTAAACACAGTGTCTCGAAGCGCCCCCCCAGGGGAGATGCCAAGTAAAGACACCTGGGATGGTCTTGGGTATGTGAAATTCTAGCATGACCGGTGCGTGGTCCGAAAGCATGAGGGGCAATGTGCGTAGCCTTAGGATCCCAAAGTTTAATTTCCTGCAAGAGGAGCCAATAATCAATTCTGGACCATGAGCCATGTGGTGCAGTAAAACAAGTGCCTTCCCGTTGTCCTTGACGAGACCACCTCCAGATATTTAAGAGATTATGATCCAACATAAGTGTGCTAATAATGTCAGCAGCCTTGGGGTGTGGGCGCCACGCGTAACCAGCTCTATCCTGTCTGTCGTCCAATACGACATTAAAATCTCCTCCACAGATTTGTACACCATGCCTTAGCCCATTAACCAATTGCCAAAGGTCGGTGAATACCCCAGGGTTATCTGTTTTAGGGCCATAAACTGCTACCAAAGTGAGGGGTTGTTTATACAGTGTGCCAGTGGCTATGACATACCTGTCCTCTTTGTCTACCGTGACCTTGCCAAGATGCCATGGGAGCCCTTTTCGTATGAGAATAGCCAACCCTCTAGCATAGTTTGAGTACAATGAAGTGTATGGCTCACTGTACCATCTGGCTTGCAAGCGCGGGCTGTTTGGTAAGTTAGATGAAGTTCTTGTAGGAAGCAAATATCTATGTAGTGGGGGTAATGTTAGCATGGACCAATCTGGATTTACGATAATCATTTATGCCCGTTATGTTCCAAGTTAGGCATTTTATAGACATCTTGCAAGGTGGAGAAGTGTATTCTTGACGGAGTGGAACTTTGGTGAAGATCCAAAAGGGATTTGTGACTTATTCTAACCTGTTTCAACATTGTGAGTACCACGACATTTAACAAACTTAACTCTGCATAATAACCTATGCATTGGTTCCATATCCCCTTCTCCCCCCTCCCCACCAACTCCTGAACTTGGTTGAGTAGATTAGTCCTCCTCCCACCCAAATCTCTCAAACTAAAAAGTACAAGCATCATGGGAAACATCCCTGGTTTGAGAGCAGGGCCAGGGCTCCCCCCCACTATGCAAGGTGGATGATCGGATGGGCATAACTTGATATTACAGTACCATACATAACAGGGGGTGAAAGGCTAAATGGTCCCATGCGGTAACTAACCTCAAATCAAAGTCATTCCCGTGCACTTATCTGTGGTGTTTCACATGGGGCCACCATGCCAGTTGTTCCATTCTGTTTCTTTTGTACTCCTCCATCCCTTCGAAAGTTCAGTCGATTGCTTACAACGAGGCCTCACCTGGGTCCGCAGGTGAGACCCCTGAGGGTTGTTGATTGTGGACTAGTTTCTTGGCGAACCGAAGGGCTTCTCTGGCATCAGTGAAGAAGTGCAGGGATTCTTTTTTCATAATACGGAGTTTGGTGGGATATAACAGAGCATATGGAATTTTAGCCTGTTGGAGCATTTCTTAGCGGGGCCAAACTCTCTTCTGGAGTTCTGCACTGTGATGGTGAAATCCAGGTAGATAGGAATGCGATTACCCTGGTGTATTAATTGTTGCTTTTCGCATGCTAGACATAGTATAGTGTCTCTGTCCCTATAGTTCAATAGTCGAGCTATGATGGGTCTTGTGGGAGCCCCCGGGGGCGGCCGGGTCCCAAGAGAGCGGTGCGTGCGCTCCTCTATGAACAGGGGTGAGACTGCTTCCACAAAGAGTTCTCATAGATGAGATTTGACAAAGGCCTCCATTGTGGTGGGGATGGCGGTGGAATCTGGGATACCAGTTATGCCGAGATTGTTGCACCGCACTCTGGATTCCAAGTCTTCCTTTTTTGCCTTAATTAATTCCAGCACTTTATCCATGCAAAGTGTTGTTTAGTTTCTGCCTGAGTATCTACAGTATCAGAAATACGTGCCTCAGCCTGGTCAAGCTGGTCTTCGTGCTTGTCCACCCTGTGTTTCATGTGGTCGAGCCTGCCCGTGAATGCATCTAGTTTGGAGTCAATATTTTTCAGGCTAGATTGCACGTCAATCAGTAGTTCTTTGATATTGCTATCCTGCGCAGCCTTACTGTCCATTGGGTTTGTCTGAGTCTCCGGGTCCCCTTGATGAGTGTTGTGCCTATTCTCAAAAGTAAGTTTGGGTTGTTTAGTGTCTTGATTGCCCATGTTTCTCTTTATTGTGCTGTGATTCACTGAGTCTGTTCTTTACTCGGGGTCCTGTGCTTCTCTTTTTGTGAGCCCCGCCACTCCCCACGTCGTTAATGGGGGGCACGAGCAGGCTCTAATCCTCAGTTGATGCTCGATATTCTTGGGGACAACCCCGTGAGCGTTGCTGGCCACGCGGGCGAGTTCAAACCAGTCTTGTCAGAACTGAGTCTACTTGCACCGCGGAACAGTGTGCTACCATAAGGGACAGTCATTTACACTCGTGGTGGAAGGGGCGCTGGCCAGGCAGGCAAATCTAACATCTCCAAAAGCCCAAACAGCCTGTAGTGTCCTAAGAGTACTAGATGTATCTTTTTATGGGCCACCCCTTGCCAATGGATTCCAATGAGGGGCACAGGTAGGCCCTGATGTTCAGCTGGATCCTAGTGTTCAGGGGTCACAGGCCGTGTGCAAACGTTATTACTTGTATTAGTGCTGCACTCTCAGATACTGGTCCGCCAGTAACGGCGGGAACGAGCTTGCTTCATCGGTCAGGTCTTGGATTCAATTAGGCCCGGCAGTCCCTCCTTCCCTGTGGTTTTTAAAAGCCCGACAGAGGGGCACTGTCGTCGGTATGATCCGGTACCTCGAAACGTCCCAGCCGGATGTGTGGGCTCTGCTGCCATGGGGCCTTCTGCTGCGCTCCTCAAGGCAGGTGTATCATGCCTCTATCATCAGCTCCTGCGGAGGCCTCACCAGGCCGCAACCCCTCAATAGCGCTGAGTGGGGGCCGATGAGCGCGAGGCGGACACTTCTGCACTGGTCAGTAGGGGGTGCGGCTGATACGCCCTGTTTCTCCCCCCAGCTCGTGGTATCCGCCAGGTGTCACCTACTTGGGCCAATCTCAGAGCTCCTCTGCAGAACCTTCCGTGCGCCTCCCAGCGATGCCTCGGTTTTCCCCCTTAGCAGGCCTGCGGCTGATAGCTCCCCGGGCCTCCGCCAGTCGTGCCGATGTGTCGGGCAGATCGTTACCCGCAGCCCGTATGTGTTGGCATGTCCTCGGCTCTCCGGTGTTCACACTCCGGCAGACCTGTCTGTCCGAGTAGGTCCGCTCGTTACATCCACTGCAGCGGACCTGATAGCAGCAGCCGGGCCGTCGCTCATACAACACACTTGATCTGAAAGGTGTAGATATGCCAGTTGTGCCTCAGAGTGATTCTAATGGTACAGGATTATATCGGATTGTGCTATCCGATCAGCAGAGCCCTCTATCGAGCGGCCATCTTGCAGCTCGGTCAAGCTCCGCTCCAGCACACCTATATTTTTAGTCCCACCTCTGAAATTTTAGGTGTTTGCAAATTTGTAAGATGATGATTCAGCACTCTGCATGAACCATACATAAATGATAGCTGTTAGAGAGGCTTTAGACTTAAAAAACCTTGAACATGTCTACAGAAATCTAGCATGCTCAATGCCAGGCACAAACCATTTTTCACTCATGCTTCAGGAGTCCCCTTCTCTATGGCTTCCTCAATGCCTTCCAATGTTACACAGTACAGCAACATTTGCTCTGCATTTGTCATTTGGTAACCTTGCATTACCTTGCAATAAGAACACAAATCATCCAATAATATTGACAAATACCTTTTTAAAGATTTTTGCCCAGACATCCTAACACTGCACTGAGTTTGCGCCACAATGGTGACGCAAACCCTGCACAAAGTGTTGTGTCAGGATTCAAGTTCCAATGCAAAATGTGATTTAGATTGGAAAGTTGTTTAACGCACATTAGAGCTACGCCCTACTTTGCATTACTTGTGACATGGAGAATGTACTATGGGTGGAACATGGGCTTTCCCATGCAACCACCGATGGGTTATCCACTAACATCAGTAGATAGGGATTTGAGCCAAAGTATTAGACTTCCTTGAGGCAGGCACAACAGCGGAGCAACTTTATAAAGTCTTCACAATTTTTAAACTTGAATGTGTGTTGCACTGTACAGTACAAATACGAAGTGGGAAAAGTAGTAAAGCAAAGTTTTCGTACTGAAGGGTTGCCTTCCAATACAAAACGTATGCATGACAGAATGCACACATCCTTGTGTTGCCGTGTAAGGGTGTTTGTTTTAGAAAATGGGAGCCTAAAGTGCGTCCACATTAGGGAAAGAGAAAAACAGCGCCATATCTTAGTGGATAAGCTGCGGTTTCTCTCTCACCCTTCAAAGAAATTAAGTGTAGCAACTTGGTTGCTCCCCTTTTTGGTGTCAAAATATAGTAAATCTGCCCCTGCACCTCAACCCAAGCAGCAAGAGTCACTACATGGGTGGTTATGCTATGCAGAAACTAGCTCCTGCAGTTCAATTAACAGTTCTGCTACTCAAGTTTCTTTGAAATCCATATAAACTAGCCTCCTCAGTGTAAGGATAACCAGTCCAGGGTCGGACTGGGACAGAAAAAAGAATCAGCCATGAAAATAAAAGTGGCACCATCATTAAAATAGATAGCTAACAAGCACTAGCAAAGCCAAAAAGTTTTGCCTATGTGAGATCTATGTGCTTTGTCAATGTTTCTAAACGGACGGGGGAACGTGAGGGGAGAACAAAACAGACATCCGGAGGAGGGGAGGGGATGGGGGCTGAAACAGACAGTGGGAGGAGGGCAGAGTGGTGTAAAACAAAACAGACAGAGATAGGAGGGTGGGCTTGCTGGGTGTTAGACCTGGAATCCTCAACGTGGTGCCCCCTTAACATTTTGCCTTCAGACATCCTGTTTTGCTGACTTAATTCTTTTTGGCCTTAGGACTCTGTGTATTTTATCACTGCTAACCAGTGCTAAGGTGCTTATGCTCTCTCTTTAAAACGTGTTAGATTGTCTTATACTCAACTGGAATATTGAATTTACTTCTAAGTCCCTGGTAAAGAGGCACTACCTGTGTCCATGGACTGTAAATTAAATGCTACTAGTGGGCCTGCAGCACTGAGGGTGCCTCCCAACTAAGTAGCATTTTAGTATTTTGCTGCCATGTCGGCCTGGCACAATAACCCTTTTGCCAGACCCAACCCTTATTTTTTAACTCATATATTCACCCTAGGGTAGGCCATTGACAGCCCAGAGGGCAGGGTGCAGTGTATTTGAACAGTTGGACATGTACTTTTAAGTTTTACGTGTCTGTTTTTACTACTGAAAGACCTATCTCTCCTAACATTGGAGTCACCTTATTATATTTGATAAGTGTAATTTCCAAATGAAAACAGGTGCCTAGTTCATTTTTGGTATCTTTGGAATTGTAATGAAAAATCCGAACTTATGCTGAAGTTTCTTTTTCAATTACAGTTTTGAAAATGCCACTTTTAGAAAGTTTCACTTACTAAAAGGGATTGAGCCCTTCCCGAAAACAAGAGTGGGCCTCTTTCCTGTCTAAACCAAACGAAGGCTCTATCTGCCTAATTTCTGTGTTGATTCAACAAAGAGGACCAATAATTTAATTTTCATTAGCCCATGGTCTTTTAGTCACATGTTCTTCTTCATTCATTACAACTTTTATAACACTTTTTTAGCATGTCATCAACGGGCCACCTTTTGCATTTTTAAACATACACACAGAACTGTTTGACATATTGTATTATCACAAATATACAGAAAGAAAAAACAACGAATAACAAAGTTGTGAATGGAAACTAAATCAAGACATATATGTTAAGACTATTTTTTTTACCTCCCCATTTGTGCAAAAATGACATAACACGGCGGAGATTACAAATAACTCATTTAGAAAATCTTCTTCTGCCAGTGTACATTCTTGGACGCCGCTAATTGTTACTATGTTGTATAGAGGAATAGGCAATTGCCGGTATTTCCCCTGCCTAGTCGCTTTCTTGCGGATTTTATTTCCCCAAAGGCTAAGCCAACGCGCTCTGTACCATTTGGCAATATTGGGGTTCTCCTCAGGACAAAAGACTGGGTCAGTTCTTGTAGGAAAGTAGAGTATGCTTTTATGGTTATCCTCACTTTGTGCCTGGTGTTATGTTGTTTCTAACTAGTCTGACTGGGATCCTGTTAATCAGGTACCCAGTCTCTGAGCTTTCTCCCCGAAATTGGATATGGTGAGTACTTAGGTACATCCCAGATTGGCTACTGGTTTACCCTTGTAAGTCCCTAGTTATATTGTACTGAGGTACTCAGGGCATAGGTACACCAGGGGTCCCCCATGGGAGGAAGAATGAAAGATGCCACCACTCAAACTGTGACTACAGGCCTGCCATTGCAGCTTGTGTACGCTGGTGCTAGCACCACTTACAACAGTTTTCTTATATCTGAGGTCACTGCACTTAAAACCTATAAGTCACTGAAGGTAGGGTGCTCAGTTCTAAGTGTGAGGGTGCCCCTGCATGAGTGGGACACCCCTAAAACCTTTGGAGTCCATTCTCCCAGGTTGTAAGTGCTTCAGCCATTAAAATATATAGAGTGGCCATGCGTCATTATGCGATGACCATCTCTAAACTGCCTGGAACAAACCCTGTCATGTTTGGTATCAAGCATGTTAGAATCATACCCGATTCCATGCACTGTAAAGCATCTCCGTGAGGCTCTAAGTGCTCCCGGTACCAGTCTTCTAGACCTGGAGAGCAAACTATGGTTGCTTCGGATCAGAGACACGATTCTGCCCTCATGCTGCTGAGCCAAGCGAGAGCAGACGAAGGCAGGACAATAAGTATCCTGTCATAGGAAGGTATGACCAACTCCCAGACAGGACTTAGTATATTAGGACAGGACTTAGTATATTAGCACTTGCCAGCACCACTCAGTCTGCTTGAAGGGCACATTTGGTGCCTTCCTTGCATACTCCAGTTCAAACCAGCTCAGGGAGTCGTTGGCTCCCGCTCCGGTGTGAAAGTGGACAAAGGACATGGGGGTATCCTCCCCACTGTCCGACCCCTCCCCTGGGAGGGACCCCTGAATCGTCCCAACCTTTTCCTTAGGGTACTTAAGGGCTTACCTTTGGGTGAGTCCCTAGATTCGTCATGGGACAAGATTCAGATCAGATACCACTTCTTCTTCGACTGTCTTGGCACTCTGAACTTTGCTGGACTTTGCTCTGGGCATCAAGAATGCAACTGGGAACACTCCTGCTGCTCTTTGTCTCTTCATCCTGCAAGTCTGCTGCAATATCTGTGCCCATGCTCCATACAGGATCCTCACAAGGCCTGTGGACATCCAAGACAACTGAAAGAATCTCCCTTGAAGTGAAGGTGTCACTTCCCTGCAACTGCAGGCACCGCAACACAGCTGACCGGCCTGCTGATCCTGGGCTCCCACAGACTCTGAGAGGCTCAGCAACACAGGTGATGGTTCTGCAACTCCCTCGAGGCCTGTACTGTCTTCTCTCCAAGTTTGAGGCCAGTATCCCTCGTCAGGACTGCTGGAACAGAACCCCTTTGCACTGCGTCGACTTGCCGTTGTAAAGGCTTGTTGGATCTCTTCTTCAGAGATCTTTGGCTCCAAGTAGCCCCAACCTCAAGCATGTCCTTCAGCCAAGATCCTTGTCCTCACCACATCCCTTGCACTGTGGGCCTGCATCTTTGGTGAGCTGCTTGAGGTCCTCTTGCGACTCCTGTGCCTCGGGCCTGTGGGTCCCCTTGAGGGTCTTCTTTGATTCCAGTGGGCTTCACTGATTGCTTGGTGCCTACTTTGACTCCCCTGCTTGTGGTGAGTCACTTGGACCTTGCTGGTCCCGACACTGCACCTATTTCACTTGTCACGTTGTTTGCAGTTGCCATGGCTTGTTGGTGCTCCTGACGGACACTGACCTCTCAAGTCTCGACATCTGACGTGAAACAGCTCGCGAACGGCTACTGGTCTTCCTCAGTATTGCCTGGGCCAAACAGCTGCAGCTCCAAAGTCATTGTCAATTCTCCTACAACACCTGACATCGGTGGGCACTCGTCTTCCGTGCCTCCTAGTCACTCCTGAGTGGCATAGACTCTGTCCCCTCTGCTTTCACCTACCTCTCATCTTGAATCTACCTTTCACCTTCTTCGCCAGCGACATCTTCCTGAAGTCCTCCATTGAGTTTGACAGTGGTTTCCGACACCACTTCGCACCTATACACCTGGCTTCCCTGGTGTAGGTATCCTGGTTCCTACGGTATCCATGGGTGGGGTGTCTCTCCACCTCCTGTGTTCCACTGGGTTTCTTCAGGCTCCACTGGGAAGGGTCCTTTTTCTTCAAAATTGCAACCGCAACTTACCCATTGACTTGAATTGAGCACATGGTCGTGTTCCCACCCTGCACACGGCCTCCGGGGGGTCTTAGGTACTTATCTTGGGTGGTTCCTTGGGTCCCCAGCACTTCTACGTCTTCTGGGTAAAGTCTTGACTTGAGTCGTGGTTCGCATCCCACTATTTTAGTATATGGTTTGGTATCAACCTGGCAACCACTGTCTATTTGTGCTACTTACCTGTTTTCTCTGCAAAGTGTTTTGTGCACTGTATTATATCTCCAGGTAGGAGATATGGTTATGTGTTAGTGAGTGTCTTATAATAAATACATATTTTTTATAAATGCACTGTGTGGTTCTTTTTCACTTAATCTATACCAATAAGATTACGTTCTGGTAAAACAAGCTGCTTTACACTCCTTCTAGACTAAGCCTGAGGGCTGCTCTCCACATCTACCACTTAGAGAGCTGTCTAAGGTTGTCTAAGACCACAAAAATCCCCATAAGGGTTATCTGGATTAGTGCAGGGTGGTACACTGACATAAGTGAGCACCATATACTAAGCCAGCCTCCTACACTTCTTGATTTTTCTGTTGCCCATTTCATTGCAGTCTTAAGTTCAAGACGGCTTCCTTTCACCCAGACTTGTTTTCTTCAATTGTTCATATTGGCATTTGTGCTCGTAGTTATTTAAACCACTAGTTTGCTCTACCGCTGTCTGCTCCAGTAGGTAACTGAGTTTTTAGAAAGTTGGCATTTTCCTACCTTAGCAATTTAATGCCTGTGGCCTGTCTCTGGGTCACGTGACTGAGAGTAGTTGACAGTTTAACTTTGTGCATTCCTCCAAGACAGCAGTAGGGAGCTTAGGTGTGACTGGATGGGTCATCACTGGCAAGATGGGAGGGAGGAGCTGTACCCAGCCCCACCTAAACTTGAATAGGTTGTGTCTAGCCTCCACAAAGGGCTGCATACCTCCTGTAAGTAGTCTGGAGCCAGGGCGAGGAAGGTATCTGTGCACTTCAAAGACCTGCCTCTAGAAGCTTCTCCCATTTCAAAGGCACAACTGGGTATAAATACTGTACCTCTGATACTAACTCTATTGTTCGCTGCCGGACCTGTGTATATTCACCCGGAAAGAATGACTGCTGTGCTACTACAAGGACTGCTACTCTGATGGACTGCTGCCCTGAAGGACTGTTGCCCTGCTGTGCTGACCCGCAGCCCTTATGCCTGGGTAAGAAGGTGGCCCTGCATCTCTTGAACGTAGAGCGCAGAAAGACTCCAAGGGCTAGTTGGCTGGCCTCCTGAGCAGAAGCCTAAGGACACAACAGGCTTCCAACAACCTTGTCATTGCACCTGGACTCTTTAATTTGTGAGGAGACCCTGTCAAGTGGTGCTATCCCTGACCTGGACCCTTGAAAGTGGGCTTAATGTGCTCTGCTAGCCTGTGGATCCAGTGTAGCCAACACATCTTCTCTGCTGCATGGCATAAACCCAAGCAGAACTAATGCATCACCGCTGCTGCATGGATTGGACCCATGGCAAAAACACGCATCACCTCCGCAGCCTCATCAGAACCACCACTACGCGATGCATCCTCAGTGCAGGCCCTCGCATCTCTCTTCCATTGGAGACTCAATGACGACAACAGACTCCTCATTGCAGCCTCACAGCTCTCCAGAACCGGCGCATCACCCAGACTGCGCAATGCATCCTTGACGCCGGGCCTCACATTGCAAGCCCCATCGATGGGATCCTCGGTGCGATGCAGGCCCTCGCTTCTCAGCTTTGCCCCATCTCAGAACCGATGCATCGCTTCAGCTTCGGAATGCTTCTTCGACACAGATCCTCACAATGCTCCGCAAACCAGGATTTAAGGGACTCTGTTCAGCGGGCCTAACCAGGTCAATGTAGCTGGCACAGGCTCCATCATGGTCGGCCTGAAATTGTGACTTTGTCCCAGTCTGGTGCAACCAGATATCCACTGTTGAAACTTTGTGCTTTTTGCCGCTATTTTGGCTAAAATTGTCAAAATTGCATAGCTCAGGTTCTACTGATTGGATTTTTGTCATTTTGGTCTTGTTGTGTTGACTAAAGAAAGTTCTATTTTTCTAACCTTTTGCAACAGTATTTTGTTTGCAAAACGTTAATACACCCCATACTGAATTGCTATTTGTCAGGGGTACCCTTAAACACACCCCTTCCAAATGCTGATTTGGTATCTCATCACAAACCCAAATTACGCAGCTTTGCCACGTACCAAGCATCAGGGTTAGACTAACACATTTTAAAGCTGGTGCCCACAACATAGCATTAAAATGCATTGGTCACACATATATACCTCCCTCACATGCTTTGGGGATCATGAGGCATTCCAAAAACAAACATTGTTTGCAGCACTTTCACGATTTACAGAAATCTGCCCACATGGATAACGAACATGACCGGCAAGAAGATCCATTTCCCCCTTATGCTTTACCTTCTTTCGATTGTTTCCAGCCATATCATCAAACTCCAACATACCTGCCTCTTCAGGAGGGTTTTCTCGAAAACTTCCGCCGACGGGAAACCACTGACGGAGGAGTTGCCAAACCAATCACCCACGACATAGGGAATACATCCAGAGTGTACCCGGATGAAAAAAAACAAGCAAGGACAAAGGACGTCCCGTTAAGGAGGAGGGGCTCTCTCTCAATTCCAGATCATCAATGGATACCAGAGAGACGCTGTCCCGAGACTGCGGCCAAGGAATCTACAGAGCCGGAAGAGTCCAGAACCCAAGCCGACTTGAATGAGAAGCCCAGCTTGTCCCGAGAAGCCTACCCCGAGAACCCGCCGACGCATGATAAATCTAGTCACGTTCCAGGATGAGCGTGGCTATTGCAGGAACAGCAACGCTCTGCAGGGCTGAGAAGGAGGCGGGATCCTAAGGTCTCTGAGACATTGCAGACGGTGGGGGGACTGAAGAAAAGAGGGATTAAGGCATTCTCTCTAGTGCTGGCACCTGGTGAAGGGAGTTGATAAGGTGCAAACAGTCCCCCCCACAAAAACCCCCTCCTTGAACATAACTAAAAGAGTAGGATATTCCACTGACCCAATTTTCACTTTCCTCTGAGGCACTGAGGATGTGACGAGGACAGATGACTTCCATGCCTGACCCGAAGAGAAGACGAGGAGAGTCAAAAGGAATATTAAATGAAACCTATCTGTTCGTCAGTATGAAATAAAATACTGAGAGACCAAAATCAACGCTTGTCCGCCCTTTGTGTTCTCTAATTCCCTACACGCACGTAAGCTTTGCACTGCGGTTCTAGCTGCAAAGTATTTTAGTCGGCTGGTGGGCCTGGATGACTTTTTAGGTCTCGGCCTGACGTAGGCAGCGCGCATGCGCTGCCTCGTCATACGAGGCTGTTTGGAATCGATACGATTCCAAAAGCCTCGTCCCAGCTCCGCCTTACATTTTCATTTGTGCGCGTCGTTGTGCGTCACAAATTATGCCAAAGCCAGTGCAATGATTGCACTGTAGGCATGCCACTCGCTGCTTGTTGCCACCCTGTCTCCTTTGATCCACGCCCAGCGGGATTGGATCGCTTACGTGACAACGAAGGTTTAGTATTAGCTTGCCGCACTTTTTTTGTACTTTTTTTGTATGCTTGTTGAACATCTCTGCACCCGACAGGTTCTGCTAGTGAGTAGTACTGTACCCCATGTCAACTGTGTGTACCTTTTATGCAGTACCACGTGAGCAGTGTGAGCCCCCAGCACCCCACCACGCGTGCACAGCACCGAGCAAACTCTGTCTTACTACTGCACTTCAGTGTTTACTATGCGTACCCTATATGAAGCACACTGTGAGCATCTGCACCACGTGTGCACAGCGCCAAGCTCAGCAAGCCCCTTGCATGCTCTGGCGGTGTGTACTGTGCTGTACTGACACCCAACGTTCCTTGTATAGGTCGCCCGTGAGCACCTACCTCCACATACATGTTCACAACGAGTACTGTGTACCTTCAATGTGCCACCCCGTGTGCATCTAGCACTGCGTATGCAGAGCGCCGGTCTCGGACAAAAAAGCACACTACTGTACCCCACTACTTACCTCCACCACCGCCCTTCCCCCAGCTACTAATACCACATGTTGTCCGGGGTGACCTCAGCAAGGCCCTGGGCAGTCTCTGTCAATGAGTACTTTGACGTACTCCATACAATACTCAGGGTACGGGCCAAGCGCAGCGCTCTCCAATAATATTGAAGTTTAAATGTCGACTTGTGCGTATTACCAATTAGGAGGCCGCAATCCGACTCCCTGGGTGTATATGGGCAACCTCCTGTGTATGCGCACCGTGGAAATGTATGTAGTCGATATTTGTGCAGGACGATATTTCTGGCCTGCACATGTGTAACCTGCACTCCTGCCACGCCTGCGCAGCGCTAAGCTCAGCAAAGTCCTGGGCGCGCTGCGCTGGTGGGCACCAAATTGCGCCCGAGGTGCCACAAAATATACCCAGGCCTGCACTTAGGACACTGTTTGCCCCATTCAGCACCAAAGGCCACACATTGTAACACAGGTCAGCACGACCTGGGAAGTGTCTGGCACTGGGTTCCGGTGTGCACGGAATCGTGCAGTGCCGCGGTGTGCACTGAATACATCCAGTGCGCCTCCCTCCCTTGAGGACCCGTGACCATCCCAAGCCTTAGGCACAAAGTCTGGCAGTGAGTACTAGCAGTGAGTATGCTGTGCACCGCTGAGTACCATCAACATCTTGTACGCATTCTGGCATCGCGTGTGCACAACGCAGCGCAGCAAGTCTCTGGCGGTGAGTACGCGTGCACTGCTGGGTTCCGTCCATAATGTGACCTGAGGGATACAGTACTATACTAGCTAAAGATATCAAATATTTGCAATATGCTGACGATACCATTTTATTGAGTCATTCAGCTATAGGTCTAAGAAGAATAGTTGACTCTTTTAATCAATATATTACCCTGAATGGTCTCAAAATAGATGCTAAAAAAACAAAAATAATGACTATAGGAGGAAGAAAATCAGATATGAAAGTATGGAACATCAATGGGTTATCTATTGAATCGGTAAAATCGTACAAATATTTAGGAATTACATTTGACGATAACATGTTGTTTAGGCAGCATTTTAGTAATCTTGAGGCAAAGGCAACATCCTTATCATTTGCTTTTAGAAAGCTAAGAGATAAGTTATCATGCCCAAATCACGAGCACCTCTTGAAGGTAATGAAAACCAAATTGATTCCATGTTTGGATTACGACTCGATAATTTTTCGAGGCAATGATGCAAAAATCCTCGACGACATCCAAATAAAAGTATATAAATCCGTTTTTAGGATTCCCAGATACATAGGCCGTGCCAATGTAAGGTTAGAATTTGGTCTGAAAAGACAAACCTTGGCACGGCAATCTACTTACTTAAAAACATTATTGTCATTATCACGATCAGAAGAAGGTTCTCTCGCAAGTCAGTGCTGGCATGAGATACTGAGGAGTAAGTATGCAAGTAGTTGGCGATCATTTTTAAATGACTGTTTACTTAAATTCGAATGCCCAAATTTAGAAGATGAAATTAGTAGTAAATCAATCAGTTAACCTACTGTCAACTAGAACTGATAACGATGAGCTTAGGAAAAAAAAATCACTCATGGTCAGTTGCCAACTCTTTTAGCAATTTGAAACCACAACTGTATTTGTTGACTCACTTAAAACTGTTATTTAAGAATAAATTTATGCTAGTACGGTTTGGGAGATACCCAACTAAAGATGGATTTCCAAAATGGGAAAAAAGTGGTCCTCTAAATCATGTAGGCTGTGTGGTTCATGTGATGAAACATTAGTACATATTGTAACTCTGTGTCCCCAATTGCTAGACGAGTGGAAATTCCTCTTAGGATCCTTTTTTTAATGAATTGGGGGTAAGAACTTGCAGAAATACTATCATCACATGCCTTACTGTTGCCTCACCTCGAATGATTTCTCGATTTGTTAAGTTTATTCAAATAGCTAAAAAGAAACTATTATCCTGTGAAGAATCGGCATTATAATATAGGGATAAATATTATTGAGGCGGTTGTAATTATGAAATGAAAACTAAGTAGTCAATTATTAAATTGCTATAGTATCTGTCAATCAGTATAAATGAAGAAAATAAAATGGTTGAATTATAGCAAGGATATTACAATTATTACAATTGCCAAGTATATTTACAATATATAATTTTAGAACAATGTATTGTATATTTTATATTATTACCACCAGTCAATCAAAATACGCCTAGAGAAAAAAAAAGTTGCAATGTTAGCACAAATGCACTTTACTTTTTGTTGTTCTTGTCTATTGCTGAGTATATTGATAACACACAATTTTAGGGTTATATAAAGTATATTTTAAATCATAGCTATTATGAATTGTTACCACAAATGCACCTTACTGCCCAATGTCCTCTATTGCTGCTAAGTCAACTGTGTTAAGTTTCCTTTACTTAGTGTACATAATGATTTTGTAAACTTTGTTTTTATGCAAATTTTACGCAGTAGCCGCCAATAATAGGAATTGGTCAATTATTCCCATGCTCTGTGATTTTGATGCTATATTGTTTTATTCTCATTGTATATATGCGGTTGCTATTGAATGTAATGATTTTAATTAATCGACAAATACATTTACATACATAGAATACATCTTATGCGCACTTTAGCTCACCTCGCACCGCCTGTGCACAATGCCCTGCCCAGAGCCTCTGGTAAACTGTGGTGGTGAGTTCGTACGGCGTGCAGCGCCCAGTACTGTGCTACAAAGCTTACTGTACCCGAGGTATACTGTTGTCATCCTGAGCTATTCGAGCCGCAAGCCTCTGGTAAACTCTGGCGTTGAGTATTGTGTGCACTGAAATGACGGTCTGACATCGTCACATATAGGAGAACACAGCAGTACATTTTGTCACTTATATACAGTCTTAGCTCCAGTGTATACAAAGCGTGTCATCCACGTGTCCTCCAAACGTGCACAGCTTTGGCGTCTATAGCAGTGAGTACCCCTCCTGTACCCAATATACTGCGCACCAGAATGAATGTACGTATGGTCAACAACACCACTTGTGTGCGTAATACAGAACATGCACTGTACGTACATGTTCTGTGCATAACAGGCGTCTTTACAGACCTGCGCCAGCTGTGAGCACTAGACCTGAACCCCAGAATCACTCAGTGTAACACAGCGCCAGTGAAAGCGATTATGTTCAAGTCAGGCCGCAGTCATCCCCCATACCGCGACTCACTTCCCCCCCCAGTACTCATTACAGTCCTCACTGCATCGCCCTCTCCCTCCAGCACTCACTAACCCACTACAGCACTTAATAACCACCTCACTGAAACCCACTCTCACAACCCTCATCCCCAGCACTCACTAAAACCCTCACAGAATCCCACTCCAGAACTCACTACAACCCTCGCCCCCAGCACTCACTAAAACCCTCACAGAATCCGACTCCCACTCCAGAACTCTCTACAACCCTCACTGCAATACACTCACCCTCCAACACTCACTAAATCCCTCACTGGAACACACTCCCACTCCAGTAGTCACTATAACCCTCACCCCCAGCACTCACTAAAACCCTCACAGAATCCCACTCCAGAACTCACTACAACCCTCACTGTAACCCATTCACCGTCCAGCACTCCCCTCTGCACTGGCTCACTCGCTTCAGCCCTCTCTGTCCCTCCCGGACCCTCACTGCACCCTCCGAGCTGTCACTCTGCCTGCTCCTCACACTTAAGCTCACTACACACTCCTTCCTCTGCATTAAACCTTTGAATCTCTGTAATAGGGAGAGGATGTGGTCCGTCGGCTCGACTGCCGACTTTGGTGCTGGAAACCAGGGTTCGAGCCTCGGGGTCGCGTCCACATCCTGTGATTCTGGGCAAATCACTTAATCTCCCCGTGCCTGAATATGTAATATAAATACGGTGCTTGTGTACAGCGCTCCAATACCTTCGGGTCAAGTTCGCACTATATAAAAGATGCTAAATAAATAATAAATAACTAGGCACCCACCATCCTCGGTACATCAATACAGCCCTCAGTGAACCCTTCCCCACTCTCACTCTCCGTCCCTCTCTGCCCCCAACCCTATCTCTCGCACATGGGCATATGTTGGGGACGTTGAGGGCGGCAGGAGGGAGCTGCCTGCTCCATTTTACCCATAAGTCCTCTACCGCCCCCTCTGCCTGGTGAAACAGCTGCCCCCCCCCCCCCCCCCCGTCCTGGTGCACTCGTTTTATGACGACAACACCAACTGATCCACGCCACCAAGAAAACTGCATTCAAGGCACGACTGGACAACAACGCACACAACAGCAAGGAACTCTTCAACATCGTCAAAGAGTTCTCCAACCCCAACGCCGGAAACAACGACATCACCCCATCTCAAGACCTCTGCAACTCCCTCGCCTCCTACTTCCACAACAAGATCGCAGACATACACAACAGCTTCAGCACACAACCGACGCACCCCACGACCGCACCAACGCCCCCCACCACCACTGTCCACGCCTGGACCCCGATCACCACCGAAGACACCATCCGTACGATGAACTCCATCCACTCCGGATCTCCAACCGACCCCTGCCCGCACCACGTCTTCAACAAAGCCAACGCCATCATAGCACCCCAGTTGCGGGACATCATCAACACCTACTTTGATACCGCCACCTTCCCGGAGAGCTGGAAGCACGCCGAACTCAGCGCTCTACTGAAGAAACCATCAGCGGACCCCACCGAACTCAAAAACTACCGTCCCATCTCGCTCCTCCCGTTTCCGGCCAAAGTCATCGAGAAGACCGTCAACAAGCAGCTGGACGCCTTTCTCGAAATTAACGGATCCCTCGACCTCTCGCAGTCTGGCTTCCGAGCCAACCACAGCACCGAGACCGCCCTCATCGCAGCCACTGACGACATCCGAGCCCTGCTCGACAATGGAGAAACAGCGGCCCTCTTCCTCCTGGACCTCTCCGCAGCGTTCAACACTGTCTGCCACCGCACCCTAGTGCAGCGCCTCAGCAACGTCGGAATCTGGGAGAAGGCACTAGAATGGATCATCTCCTTCCTCGCCGGAAAGACACAGAGAGTCCGCCTACCCCCGTTCAGATCAGAAGCCACCGAAGTCATCTGCGGCGTTCCTCAAGGCTCCTCGCTCAGCCCCACCCTCTTCAATGCCTACATGAGCCCCCTTGCCGCCATCGCACGCCAACACAACCTCAACATCATCTCCTACGCCGACGACACCCAGCTGATCCTCTCCCTCACCAACGACCCCGCCACCGCCAGAGCCAACCTACATGAAGGGATGAAAGAGGTAGCCGAGTGGATGATGAACAGCCGCCTGAAACTGAACGCAGACAAGACGGAAGTTCTCATCCTGGGCTCCTCACCCTCCGCCTGGGACGACTCCTGGTGGCCCCCCGCCCTGGGCAGCGCACCCAAACCAACAGACCACGCACACAACCTGGGCTTCATCTTGGACTCCTCCCTCTCCATGACCAGACAAGTCAACGCCGTCTCCTCGTCATGCTTCAACATCCTGCGCATGCTACGTAAGATCTTCCGGTGGATCCCCACCGAGACCAGGAAGGCGGTCACCCAGGCCCTCGTCACCAGCCGACTGGACTACGGCAACGCCCTCTACGCCGGAACCACCGCCAAGCTCCAGAAGAGACTCCAGCGGATCCAGAACGCCTCAGCAAGACTCATCCTCGACACCCCCCGACACAGCCACATCTCCGGACACCTGAGAGACCTGCACTGGCTCCCCGTCAGCAAGAGAATTACGTTCCGACTCCTCACCCACGCACACAAAGCCCTTCACAACCAAGGCCCAAAATACCTCAACAGCCGCCTCAACTTCTACACCCCCACTCGTCAGCTTCGATCCACCAGCCACGCCCTCGCCACCGTCCCCCGCATCCGAAGAGCCACCACAGGAGGAAGGTCCTTCTCCTACCTGGCCGCCAAGACTTGGAACTCCCTCCCGAACCACCTCCGCCTGACCCAGGACCACCTCGCCTTCAGGAAGCAGCTCAAGACCTGGCTGTTCGAGCAGTAACGGACCCCCCCTCCCCAAGCGCCTTGAGACCCTTCGGGTGAGTAGTGCGCTATATAAATGGATTGATTGATTGATTGACTGGGGCCATCTGACCGGGGCGCAGACCTGTCCAGCCCGAGGGCCCAGATGGACCGGGGGTTTTACTTAATTTCTCAGCTGCACCCCATGCCCCTCTAACATATTGCATTTACTTTCGCTGCACAGTGGCATTGTGTTGCTGACGTGGAACGGTTTTATTGCGACTGAAAGTGCCACAAGGCTATTTGTCTCATTGCGGGCACCAAAGGAGCGGTTCCGCTGCCTGGTAACACCCTTGCGTTTCAGGGGCAGTGCCAGTCCATGAAATACTAAAATCGTTTGGGCTGAAGTAACCATCATTACAGAAAGAAAATAGAAAACAGTTCATCCATCTAGCACGAGGCACCAGTGAAAACGGGGTGAGCGCTCTTTCAGCAGAGCACGAGGCGCTAAAACCTGGGGGAAGCGCACAGCTGTCTGTTCACTCAGAATGTATTTAAAGGATGTTACAGGCTATACAGTCTTTCTCAACTCCCCACTCGGTCACCTTCTCACTCACCCAATGACCCACTTGCTTACTCATCCAGCACCTACAAGTGCTAAAACAAGGATCCTCTCACCTACCCACTCACAACAGTCGCTTACAAACTCCCAGACTTATTCCATGGACTCGCTCTCAGTCACTCAAACACCCACGTAATCACTCACTCATTTACTCATTCTACAGTGCACACATTGTCTCTTGCGCTCACTCTTTCAACAATTCACTCTCTCATACACTCAGCCACCAACTAAATTTCCACTGAGTTACTCACTCATTAGTTAATTTACTCCGTTAAAGCACACTCATTCCCTCCCTCATAGCGTTTGTGCACACTAGCAGTCCCAAGGCCGTTCACTGCGAGCAGACGAGGCGCTGTGTTGTGGCACTAGCTGTCTGGCAGATTTACGGGAATGGACTAGTAATCCCAGGGCAGCTCTGTGATATGTTTTCATCAGTGAACGATACCCTTCAACCAATATGTAGGGGCTCCTCAACAATGTGTGTCACTAACCAACGAAATCGCAAGCTTGTGTTCTTTGTTAAAAAAAAAAAACGCAACATCTGAAGCCAGGGGCTGAGCATATAATGCACCATGGCGCCGGAATTGAATTTATGCAATTAAAACAACTGGAGAGAGTATGTGCCCTAACGGCTAGAGTGTCGACTTCGAAGCTGGGGAACCGGGTTCGAGTCTCGGCAGGGACGCTCAACATCCTGTGATTCTGGGTAAATCGCTTAATCTCCTGTGCCTAAATGTGTCCATCTGTAAAGAAACTAGTGCGCATGTAAAGCCTCTGATACATTAGGGCATTAGGGTCAAGTTTGCGCTATATAAACCCCCCCCAAAAAAACAAGCATTGGCATAGGCAATAGGTCTCGCCTTTGGTACCTTATAAGTGTTTAGCCAGAGATATTGACTTTGCCTATGTTTTTAAGCTGTGCTGTACATTAGTTTGTAGAATGCTGCAAAGTTATAATAAATAAGTGTTTAAAGCATTTTTGTTACCTTATGTATGACTAAGAAAGCATTACGTACAAGTGAAAGACTATATTAAAAAAGTTTTACCTATAAATAATGTCTTGATCTAATTTTGTTCTTTAAATGCTGGCAACTTGTTTCTGCGTGTGCCAATGCTTGCTTGTTGTGGGTTTTTTTGTTATGAAGGGGCATAAATAACAGGAGGCTGAGGCTTTGGAAATAGTATCTGTGTAACAGTTAGTGAGATAGTTAGCGAGTTAGTTTGTTAATGATAGAGTTGGTTAGTTAGTGAGAGAAAGTTAGTCAGTGAGAGAGAGAGTTATTTAGTGAGAGAGAGAGTTAGAGAGTTAGTTATTGAGGGAGAGAGTCCATGAGAGAGAGAGAGTTAGAGAGTTAGTTTGGAGAGAGAGAGTCCGTGAGAGATAGTTAGAATTAGTGTTTTTTTAAGTGAGTTAGATGGTGAGAGAGTTAGTGAGAGGAAGTGAGATAGTTAGTGAGAGTTGTAGGATCCCCGTGAAAAGAGGAGACACGGACACGGGCTTGTCTATATTCAGCTCCTTTATTTCCTTCCTTCCTCGTCCAGGGCTAACGGCTAACTGCCGTCCCTAGCCCTCTGCTCCTCCCTTTCCGCCCGCCCTGGTCCCCACTCAGGCCGGTCCTAGTACCTGACCTGTTTGGTCCGTGCACACCATTACATCTCCCCCCTCTGTGAATAAAAACAAATTATGAACAACACAGCAACTGTCTCTTTTTTAAAGTTCCTCAATAAGGCGAGACGGTTTTGTGATGACCCGTCTGGGGCGTGACTGGAGTTCAACATTGTCACGCTTGTTCTCGTCGGCCATTTCCATCAATGCCTGACTGTGGTGGGGCAGTGTCTCTGGTTCTCTCTTCTCCATTTTCAGTTCAGTCAGTAGTTCCTTAATGTTGGGTCCGCACTTTTTAAATTACGTCACGTTCCTGGTAAGTCTTCTCCCGTCGGTCTCTGCAGTGATCATAGTTCCTTTTTGTTGTATCTCCTTCAACGGAACCTCATGGAACTTGCTATCAGTTTTCCGGGGCTGCTCTTGTCGCGCAAGCACCCAGTCTCCTTCTTGTATTTGAGGGGGCGTAGCACGTCGCCGTTCATCAGCATAGTCCTTCATCTTTTCTTTCTTTATCTTGTCTCTGGCTGCTATCTCCTCATGGTCAGAGTCGGGATACTGTTCGTTTGCTGCCATAGTCATCATTGATAGTCTGGTGCGCACTGGGCGTCCCAGCATAAGAGTGGCAGGACATTTGCCTGTGGTGGAATGAGGCGTGTTTCGGTACGCTCGTAGTACCTCGTTGAGTGCCATCTGAAGGCTCTTTCCGGTGAGTTCTGCTTGCTGAATGGCTTTCTTGATCGTGGACATGAAGCGTTCGACCATTCCGTTGGCCTGAGGCCATAATGGTGTGATCTTGCGGTGCTTGAAGTTGAGGTGTTGAGCAAAATCAGCAAAGTCATGGCTGTTGAATAGAGGCCCGTTATCTGACTTCACCACTAGGGGAATGCCCCATGCGGCAAAGACCTCCTCTAGTATCGGTATGGTACTCAATGCTTTCGTTGATGAACACAGCTGTGCGATGGGGAATCTGGAGTACTCGTCCATGATGACCAGGACATATTGGCCCGATTTTATTGGCCCAAAGAAGTCAATGGCAATGTGTTGCCAGACACCCCCCGGTAGTGGAGACATTTGTAGTGGTGCAGGAGGATCCGGACGGCTCACCAGTTGACATTGCGGGCAGTCTTTCAGGGTTGTCTCTACCATCATGTCTAGTGTCGGAAACCAGACTCTTTCACGGAGTGCTCTTTTTGTGGCTACTATGCCCCGGTGCCCTTCATGTGCTAAATTAGTGACCCCTTGTCTGAGTTGTCGCGGGATCACTATTCTGGTGTCTCGTAGGACGAGACCATTTGCCGCTATTGACAGTTCGTCGTGGACATGTTTGAATGCCGCCATTTCTTGGTCGTTTTGTTCACTGCTTTGCGTGTGTCTCCAGCTGTTGGTTTGAATCCGACATTTCACCTCTTGCAGGGTGGCATCTGTTTGCGTCGCTTCACAAATGGCTTCCAGTGGAACAGTCGGAGGTCTCGCTTGGTCCACTACGAAGTGAATGTATTCATCCGCGATTGATTGTTCAGATTTGCTGGATCTGATGGGGTGCCGGGACATGTAGTCTGCGGGGGTTGCAGCTTTTCCTGGCTTGTGAATGATGTTGTAAGTGTATTCCTGGAGCCGGAGACCCCATCGCTCTATTCTTGGTGGCATTTTTGCCCGCGGGTTTCCAAAGATTGTGGTCAAGGCTTGATGGTCAGTCACTAGTGTAAAGTGTTTCCCAAAGATGAAGATGTGGAAGTGTTCACACGCCCAGACAATGGCCAGGCTTTCTTTTTCTGGCTGTGAATACGCTCTCTCCGTGTCTGTTAGACTTCTGCTGGCGTACGCTACTATGTGTCGCTGGTCTTCTTCTCTCTCATATTGTGCTATGATAGCTCCTAGTCCTACGGGGCTGGCGTCCACTGTTATCTCTGTTTTCTTTTTTGGATTGAAGTAAGCCAAATTTTTGGCTGACTCTACAGTTCTTTTGATTTCTCTGAACGCCCCTTCACATTGGGTGGACCACTGAAAAGCTTGTCCTTGCTTGGTGAGCATCCTCAGAGGGTAACTTAGCATGGCGTAATCAGGTATGTATCTGGAACAGTAGCTGGCCATGCCTAGGAACGATCGTACATCGCCCACGTCCTCTGGGCTTGGTGTGTCGTTTAACGCTGCTACCTTTTCTGGGTCTGGTTTCATGCCACTTCCAGAGAATATGTGTCCGAAAAATTTCAATGTTGGTTTGTGAAATTCACACTTGTCTTTGTTGAGTGTGAGGTTGGCTTCCATGAGTGCATGACAGACCTGATCTAGTGCTTTGTCGTGTTCTTGCGTCGTTGCTCCATATACGAGGATGTCGTCGCTGTAGTTTAGGACATGTGGAATGTGATGTATTGTTCTCCTGATTGCCTCTTGGAATATTTCCGCTGCTGATGACACTCTGAAACGTAGTCTTTTGTATCTGAATAGCCAGAGGTGTGTCGAGAATGTCGTGATATATCTTGACCTTTCATGCAATTCTAACTGGTGGTATCCTTTGTTAAGGTCTAGTTTTGAAAATATCTTCGCTCCGTTGAGTGAAGTGATCATGTCACTGATGTGAGGGCCTGGATGTCTCTCTCTCTCTATTGCCATGTTGGGCGCCCTCATATCCACACATAGGCGGACTCGGCTGGTTTCCCCTTTCTTCGGGACTACCACCACCGGGGAGACCCAGGGGGTCGGTCCATCTGTTCTTTCTATGATACCTGCTTCCAGTAGATCTTGGAGCTCCTTCTCCACGGCTTCCTGCAGGTGAAACGGGATTTTCCGGTGATGCTGTGCTACCGGTGTGATTTGTTCGTTTATGTGCAGTCTTATTTGGCAGTTCTTCATTTTTCCTAGGCCTTGAAAGAGCTTGGGGAACTTTTGGATGATAGCTGGTTTGTCAGCCACTCGGTATAAGATGTCAACCAGTTTCAGTCGTTCTGCGGTGGCCAGGCTCAGGAGGCATTCGGCCTCAGGCCCCTCGATGACATGGATGTAGGCTGATATTGTGCGATCTTGGTATGACAGTTCGGTTGCAAATTTCCAAAGACACGTTAGTGGCTTTTTGAACATCCACGTGTATACTCGTACATGTGCATTATCCAGCTTGGGAGGTGATTTCATTCATTGGTATTCCGTTACGGGCAAGTAGTTTAGTGATGCCCCACTGTCTAGCACGAACTTGGTGGGGTGAGCACCAATTCTGATGTCCAGTCGCGGGTACTCTTTCAGCCGATCAGGGTCGGCTACACAATAAATATATTCCTTTCGGTCTTGAGGGATGGGTGATGTGGATCGGGATTCTCCAGATGACGACCGTCAAGATTGATATGTCCTGCAAGAGTGGCAGCTGGATTGTGACGACCCAGTTGATGAGTCTCGTCTATACTGGACTGCCCTGACATGGTGACGACTGCTTGAAGGCTGATGTTGCCGGTGCCTTCCCTTTTGATCACCTTTGAGTATCGCCCCGCACATGCTTTCAAAGTGGTTGTCTCTACCACACTTCCGGCATTGTTGTCCTAGTGCTGGGCATACGTCGGCATGTGGGAAGTCGTAGCCGCATCTGTAACATTTGAGTTGTCTGTCTGATCGTTCCTTGGTGTGGGTTCTGCCTTTGTATCCTCTGCTTGACTGGTGGTGATGTCTCTTGGATCTGGAGGAACGCACCTGTGGTGGTGATCTTCCAGGCATTTGCAAAGACTGCATCCTGAATGCTTGTTCCCGCCTCTCACCTTTCCCGGCTTCTATTTTCTTTGCATGTTCGTCGGCTTGTTCATCTACTCTCGTCATCTCTTCAATCTCTTCCAGCGAGTAGCTTCCCTTGAGCAATTTGCGTCTCAGTGGTTCAGAGAGGCAACCTTCTATGACTCTCAGCCGAAAGGCGTCTTCAGTTGAAAACTTGTCAAAGTCACAGTATCTCGCCAGTCGTCTCAGACGTGTGACGAACACCCCTATTTGCTCACCTTTCTCTTGCGCGGCCAGATTGAATGTGTACCGCTCGTAGTCAACGTTCCTTTTGTGTAGGAACTTGCGATCTAGTGCTTCGTGAACTTTGTCATAGGCACCAGAGGACTCAGCAGGCAGTTCTTTTATGATTCGTCCAACTTCCTTGCCGATTAAGTTCTTGAGGGCAAACAGTTGTTCTTCAAGGTCCGTCACCTTGGAGGCATTCATGAAGTCCTCGAAATCTTCTATCCATTCTTGCCATCGTGGACCCATGCCCCTACCCGATTCAAGAACGAGGGGCTCGGGGCGGCGCAGGAATGAGGCTCCAAACACACTTGTGGGAGCTGGGTCGGGCATTGTTCAGCTGTTATTAATGATTGCTTTTACAGACTTTGTTTGCTCTTCGTTACACTCGCCAGTGCTTGTTTATACTATTTGTTACAATCGCCAGTGCTTGTTTGTTGCGCCTGTTGCATTCACCAGTGCTTGTTTGTTAGTTTTGTTGCACTCGCCAGTGCTTGTTTGTTACTTCTGTTGCATTTGCCAATGCTTGTTTGTCACTTCTGTTGTCTTTACCAATGCTTGTTTGTTGCTTCTGTTGCAATTACCAATGTTTGTTTGCTACTCCTGTTTCCTTTGCCAATGCTTATTTGTTACTTCTGTTGCATTTACCAATGCTTGTTGGTTGCTTCTATTGCATTTACCAATGCTTGTTTGTTACTTCCGTTTCGTTTACCAATGTTTGTTCGCTATTTGGCTCCTCTGTCTGACTTAAAGATGGCCGCCGATGGTCCTTGACAGGGATTGGGTAAATCTCGCGCCTGACCTCAAGATGGCCGCCACGAGAATCTCGTGTGCAACGAGATTTTGTCTTTTAAATCACCGGAGACACCGCGATCATCAGCGCTTGATCCCACTCACCGGGGCTCCGCTTTTGGACACCGCTACCACGCCAGGTGAGGTTATTTTCTTCTTTCTTGGGCACCTTTCACCATTGCCGCCGGGGTGGGCTCCCGGTAGGCTCTTCTGATGTCGCGCTCCAGCCCCACACGCAGGGCGAGCAGCTCCGGGCCAGTCGCCGCCGGGGTGGGCTCCCGGTTGGCTTTTTGGGCTTCACGCTCTAGCCTCCACACGCGGGGCGAGCTCCGGATTTGTTGCCGCCGGGGTGGACTCCCGGTGGGCACTTCTGTCGTCGCGCTCCAGCCCCACACGCAGGGCGAGCTCCGGTCCCACTTTTTTTTTTCCTTACTCACGCGGGTCACACGGCAGACGTGTCCCGCAGATGGCTTCACGCACACGTGAAAGCTCTAAACCTTCGTCGCCAGTCGTAGGATCCCCGTGAAAAGAGGAGACACGGACACGGGGTTGTCTATATTCAGCTCCTTTATTTCCTTCCTTCCTCGTCCAGGGCTAACGGCTAACTGCCGTCCCTAGCCCTCTGCTCCTCCCTTTCCGCCCGCCCTGGTCCCCACTCAGGCCGGTCCTAATGCCTGACCTGTTTGGTCCGTGCGCACCATTACAAGAGAGTAAGTTAGTTAGTGAGAGAGTGAGTTAGTTAGTGAGAGAGTGAGTTAGTGAGAGAGTGTGTGAAAGTTAGTGAGTTAGAGGAAGGAACATACACCAGACCTCTTGTGACGAACATAACTGTGCAGTACACTACACAAACATTGCAGTATGCACAGATGTCATGGGCACACAATTACAAGTGAAGATCACAGCAAAAACGTAAACGTCTAACTGTTATACTACGTGGACTAGGAGACGTTGCAACATACCAGTAGCTAAGGGCAGTCAAACATGCACGGCAGCTCAGCGGCAGTGAACTCGGTGGATGACATACTCACAATGCACCAAAAGTCATGCTCGGTACATGAAGAATGTCCACATTATGGAAAGGTGGCATTTCAGATGCCTGGTACATCTGCATTGACTGTATGTCTTTCATGGTTCATGCTGCCGCGTGACTGCCGGCCTGTGCCTAATATCAATGGCAGCCCACTTTGTGTCATTAAAATGGGGAATCCACCTATGACCTTGTAGGATATGATTCATACGAGGAAGGCATTACTGCTTTCACTGGTGTTATACTCTTGCATGATCCAGCAGACTGGCTGACATCACAAGTGCAACAACTGGATAATGCCATACTCTGAGTCCAGCTGTTTATCTTCCTACATATACATGTTTCAGCTCGCAAGATATTCAAACAAGTGTCAGCCAAGTTTGAATTTATATAAGAACTTTTGACAATATTCCATCAATGCGTTATCTACACAAACCCCATATTACATTGCACATTTCCCTAGTGGCATAAGTGTACATATACACTTTACCTGTATAAGAGATACTGAGATAGCACTAAGATGACCACACAGCAACAAGCTTAGCAGGCACAGAAAACATTAGAGGTTCACGAGTAATAGCATCGAGAACCGAAGCGCATCAAGTGTCGCGCTATACCGCAGGGCTGGAAATAAAGCACATAAAAGTAAAAATATCAGTATGGGTAATTATGAATTATAAAAGGTTAGACGTTAAATGAAACCAACTAAAATATCACCAGGTACTGCATGGTACATAACGCGTAGCACACGCAAACCCGGCACTCAACTCGCCTATATTGGCTGACAAGATTACTCCTATCGCGTCTATTTCAAAGGAACCCACCATGCAGCATGAGGAAAGAAGTAGCCAACCAGGTGTGACGTAAACAGGCGTTCGGACGCAGTATCTAGTGCAATAATAGGAACAGCCTTTTCAACAACTGAAGCGCCAACCGAGGCCTCCATGTAACATGTCATCTTGTGCATCACGTACAGAACATTGGAGCGTGCCTCACACAGAAAAAATAATTATACCCCATTAAGCAAACAAAAGCGGAAAAGAACCCAAATATATTATTGACAAAAAAAGGCAAGTACTTTGAAACCGCATAATGAAAACGGAAGTTATGTAAGGGAACTCTCGAACCCTGTGTGTCCACAAACTAGGCGCAAGCTCCTATTAGTAATACCTACTCGAGCTCCGAGTTCCAGCACTCGATTCCACATGACAAAATGTTACAGCGCATTAGTAATATCGCATCTTATTTTTATTCAATATTTTGCCATTTGAGCAGCGGGGCATGTGTACATTATATTACCAACTGAGGGTCATCCATTACTATGAGATATACTCATGACGCAAATATCAGGCATGGTCATCCACAGCGTGAGAGCTTGGCAAGTTACTACAACATGAGGCGGAATACCTATACACAGTAAAAAGTGGAGAATTACAGGACTGTGTAAACATCGCTAGAGGCATCACGCTACAAGGATATATAATAAAAGGTACTTATTCTCCAAATTAGGCAACGGACAAACATAAAAGCCGGACGCAGTGTTGTCAATACAGGTAACACCTGATGAACTATTTCTAGCACGTAGTGTCCTTAGGAACAAGCGCGCCACTGAAAGCAAAACAAACCAGCGCTGAAACAAAAGCTCTGCCCCTCTCCATGTTGAGGGTACCGGTGCTCCTGAGGCCACAGCATTGCAGATTAAATCAACGTATGGTAGCCAATACGTCTTTGTCGTGCTTAAGTAGGTCACATGGGATTTTGGCCAGTCCTCTGGTTTTTCCCAACCGAATGGCATCTATAGCTCACATTGTTTCTTCTAAACTAAAGTGGACTTGTATTACATGCCATTATTAGGGTAGCAATTACGGAGCCATTGTAGAGCTACAGTATGCTCCTCAGGTTCAGAGTCAAGACTGGAGAAATGCCGGAACCAACTGAATGGGTCCAGGTAGTGCTCTGTGACGGTGGTGGCGTCTTTACTTCCGTGTGCAAACTCAAATTTCTACTCTCTGCTTTTGAATGGCAATGACCAAGAAACACGTTTTTACTTACCATTTATAAATTTAAGACATAAGCCACATTGCTAATTTTCCTTTGATTTGCTTTAGTGTAGGCTGGTTTGTAAACACACAGCAGCAACAGACTAACCAAAGGCGAAAATGATTCGTCTTGAAAGAAAGGAATACAACATATGTGATCTGTATGCCTATCTCTTTCCCTTGAATAAGCATGCATTAGTATAACCAATTGATCTAGCTTGCATCGAGTTTTCACTAAAACATTCAAAAGCCTTCTGCATTGAAAAAACAAAAACACTTTCTGCAAGTATACAGTTAATCTGTGAGAAAAATAATGTAATGTGCGATTATTCGATGTACTTTTGAGTCGTGAAATAGTTCCTTGTGCATTACAATCCAAGACTTCCTTGTGAGACAGATTAATACACTTACTGTAGACTCTATGAGGTGAGAAAGTAATACTTCTCTGGGAGAAGTCACTGCCCACGGTTATGTATACTTTAAAGCAATGGAAACAGTATTTCACATACAACTGTGCAATTAAGTCACACAAATAAACTACCTTGTTTCGTGGAAAATTACCAGGAATCGAAACTGTGTAGGTCTAAACAATTTAGATGTTCAAGTGCTAATGCTCTTCAGAATGCAAAACACATGCTTAAATATGTTTCCCCGAGATATGCGTAACTTAAAATATGAACTTTAACAATTGTGCTAACTTTTCCAATAGGAAATGTGCAGTATTCATACAGTATGTTACGCTGAATGTGCACGATGTAAAAAGTAAACTAAATGTGCATCGATTTCTAGCTATCACTCATCCATTAATCAAAAAGAGTTAAACAGGCTAGAGCACGTTTGGAAGACAGGTTTGGCGAAGTAAATGAACAGTACCAAAGTACAACCTACACGAAGAACGGGTCTAATTTTCTTTCAGAGCAAGTAAGGGCAGAATCCCTACACAAAGTATCCTAGTGCATGACATTTATTAGCAATTCCAATCACATCTAAGTAGAACTGGGAAGTCCGGGTAGGGCATTGTCTTCTGAAGATGTAGCAGTCGCGTCTACTCTTCTGTCTCCTGAAACAACAGACAGCTATTGTTCATAAACTATGTTTTCTCTTGAATCAGAACACTTCGGAACTAGCGAGTGCCGCACTAGAAATGCACGAGCTTCAAAATAACAGTTTATGATTCTTACTGTCTCGAACGTTTTTGTAAATTATGATTATTTCTTTAAAAAAAATAATATATGCTCCAACTTGTTACAAAGTGTTAAATTACAGAACAATGGTTAGTAGGCCTGAAAAACCCTCCGATCCGTATTAAATATAGACCACAACGATGCGCGTTAAAGCTGCATCTGGCAACGAGGTAAATATAAAAGTTAATAAAAAGATTTTAAAAAAATAACAGCCCGCATATTGAGAGTCGTCAGGTGTACATTTTTTTCATGGCCGAGCTTTGTTTGTTTTAGCCCGCAAGAATGTATTAACAATCAAGAGGAAAAAAGTGTTAAATTACAGAACAATGGTTAGTAGGCCTGAAAAACCCTCAGGTCCGTATTAAATATAGACCACAACGATGCGCGTTAAAGCTGCATCTGGCAACGAGGTAAATATAAAAGTTAATAAAAAGGTTAAAAAAATGACAGCCCGCATATTGAGAGTCGTCAGGTGTACACTTTTTTCATCGCCGAGCTTTGTTTGTTTTAGCCCGCAAGAATGTATTAACAAGCAAGAGGAAAGACAGATGGCGCTGAAGGCTGGCGGTTCGCGCGTGAACGCAAGCTTGTCGCCAGTCAGCAGCACTTTGAAAACTCACCTACTAAAGTCTCTCCGAGCAGCGCATGCGCGCTGACTCAGAGAGACCTAAAAAACCAACAACAAATGCACACCCCTACACGCTTCCGAGGAAAACGAGGCCCAAGGAAGTTTGAGAAGTATCTGCGCATGCGTGTAGGATATTTTACAAATGAAATCCTGTTTAAACTTCAGGCAAGTGACCATGTTTAGCCATCTACTGTGCAAATACGTTCAGGCATGTCTAATATTAAATATACAAGTTCGCCTCCGACATTTATTGAAAACATTAGTGGGCAATTTCAGAATTCTGCACACATTTAATGTGCCTTAAAGCCACCATGGCTGCCATGACTCTGGGGTATTAAAGGAGCTCACCAGCATATGATGGGACATTGGTGCATTCTGGAGTCTATCATTGAATGCCTCCTTTAACCAAATGCTGACCTTTCACCTGCCTGTGAACTGTAAACATTGTATTTTAAAGTTAAAATTAGCATTTAGAAGCCCCCCACAGTGTGGTACTACATGCAGCATACTTAGCACATTCAAAAACAAGCTGCACAAAATCTGGGTATTTAGAAAGTCAGCAGTCCATCTAACCTCCTTGGGAGGCGATTTTGCTCCAGCATGCCCCATAATGATTCTTTCCTTACAATACTACAAGGAGTACAGCATAGATTTACATAAAACATGTTTATTTACTACAAACAGTACATTATTGCCATAAATTAACATGGAAAATAGAGGTAGTGATGCATGCTACAGCTTCAACATAGCCACACATAAAATGTTATAGTGCTGTTTCCTTGCAGCGAGGCACTTGTTTGGTAATACTTTCATTATGCAGCTCAGTATGGGAGGGGAGCAAGCAGGGGGTGCTGAGTCAGTGACTAGAGTAATCTGAACGTTATGCAGCGTTATTCCAGGTACAAGCAGGGCGAAGTACTGCTGAGCCACTGGCTGGGGTAATACTGACTTTATGATGCTCGGTAACGGGGTGCAAGCAGAACAGAGTATTGCTGAGTAACTTACTGGGATAAAACTGACTGTGCAGCTCAGGAAAGCGTCATACCTGAATTTTCCAAGAGAAAGAACATTCACCTTATGCATAAAACATACCCTTCTAAAGAGTAACATAGGAATGTGGATTGTGCAACGTGCTGGTATGAAAAAATATTTGTGTCTACAATCACAATCTGGTAAATTCAAAAAGAGTGTGACTGGACTAATCGGACCCCGGGATTTTACTGAAAAGGGATTTTTAAGGCTGCCGTTGCTTTAACCTGAAGCATTAAACCTGTCACTGCACAGTCTGCGACTGCGAGGACACGTCTACGACCGTGGGATTGCCATGCGTGGGAGCTCGGAGCAGATCAAAAGCAGGAGGCGCTGCTTCTGGCGGGCGGAGAGCGCTTTATTGGAGCCGTCCCTCACACACGGGGCAGGCACAGACCGGGTCTCATACCAGGGTAGGTCGCCGGCCGGGTGTTACTTCACACCCATGTGCAATAGGTCTCGCCTTTCATTAAGTTGAAGCCATTTGCTTTGCTATACAATACCATTAGCAAAGCAAATGCCTTTAACTTAATCATAGGCGAGACCTATTGCATTTTCAGTGCTTGTTGTTATGGTGACATGGCACACGGAATACACCATCTTTTCTGTACCCAAAAACAGATTGCCCTCCCTCTGTCAGCCCCGCCCAGCGTCTCTGAGACAGACGTGTAGCTGCTACATCTTCTGCGGGGCTGCTAATTGTGAGTCCGGTTATGTTTCTTATAGTCTTTGGCGGGTGAGGGCGACCACTGAGCATGAAAAAAGTAATACAATTTGTGTAATTCACACAAAGTATTTAACTATTTAGCACCACTGTCACGCACCAGCCAAAGTAAGACACCTCGGAGCAAGACGAGGACTGCAGACTGTGATTGTCTGTCTGCTTGGGCAAAGCTATTGTTGCTGCCTACAGCTGCAGCCCATTGGCCCCCACCAAAACCAGCTGGTCTAAGAACTTTAGGCCCAAGACTCCTCGCAGCTTCAGAGAAAGGAGCTGTGAAGCGTCCTACACATAAACATGTCAATATCACCCATGTGTCCCTTCTTGGTGAGTGTGAATGAAGTAGTAAAACAAACGTCACAAAAGCAGGACAATATATTTGTTGTTTATAGGTCAAAAGTTTTTTTTCTCCAAAAGTTGAACAAAAAGAAGCATGCATATTTCACATTTCTTTGCCTGACTATGGGGAAAGTCAATCAGGATTCTTATTTTTAATGCAGTGTATTGTGTTACTAATACCGTCCAGCTGCGTAGCTTTATAGCCAATAGCATTTTACTTTCTGGGACCTTTATTTTCACTTTTCAAACTGTTGAATTGGTTGTAAACCATGTTAGGCCAATTCTAGTTTGGACGGCTGTATTAAATGCCTTATGTCCTAATATATAGTGATGTATATCATCACCATGTTCATGTGATCACATTCCTTATTATAGACAGTAAAGATAGACGTGTTTCTAAAGCAGCGTTATGTCTTCCAGTCTGCGAATGCTGGCTACCATGTAAACAGATGCTAGCTCTCCATTTATGCACACCTTATGTTTGGTGTGTGTGTTCACAATAGATCTAGGCATAACTGCTTGTTTCTCCTCGCTTCAGTGTCACTCAAACGCATTGAAATGTCACACATGACCACACCTGATGGAGTGGAAATTCCGTACTGCATTTTATTCATTTGTAGTGGTGCATCATAATCATGTGTAGAGTGCACCCGCATATAATCGTGTCCTGTGTAAATGTGATTGTTAAAATTGTGGACCGTTTTAACGTATCTGTGTGACATATTTTAGTTACTGATAAGTAGTATGAAGAGTTAGCGTAGGACATTAATGTACGAGCAGAAAACACTAACATGGAGAAACCGTGTTGTGAAGTTTGGCACTACTCAATGTGTTTAATAATAATATTTTCTATACTTTGGTAAATGTGTTAGTCAAAATGAAATATAGTTAGGCAAACATGTAATGTTTAGGTGATCTGCTCTTATGTTAGCCAGGGCTGCATGCCTGAAATGCAAACCCCTGACACATTCTTGCTTTAGGATTCATGTTCTGAAATTCATGTACACTGTGGAAGCTGTTCTTTCTCAAGTTTTGCATTGCAGGTGGAGAAGCATTCTTTTAGGCAAAAAAATTTCTTTGTTTTAGCAGCTAGGGCTTGCAGGCGATAAAGGAAAGAAGTTGGTTACACATGGGAGAAGGCACATGAAACAAAGCTGAATTGTTACAAAGGATGTACACGGAGGACACCGTGGAAAAGTATGCTCATGACTGTACCCATTGTGGAGTACGTGTGAAAAGTGCATCATGGGAATTCTAACTGTGGATAACTGGTTGTTGGAATTAGGGAAAGTGCTCACATCTTCCTTGTCTTTGGAGAGGGAGCATCTCAGAACGAGCTCTTCTTCTTGTGATAGTGGTTTTATGCTACTTGACCCATGTCAACGGTGGAGAGACTTCTTAGGAGCCTCCGTGACTGACACCTTTCCACCTGATTTGAAATACTTACTCGTTAACATAGGGATGTCATCTTAGAGATAGAGTAGAGATAAATTTAAATGCTCTTCATTCACCAACCCTCGATGCAGGAAAATTTGGACTCTTGTTTCTTAATTGTCTGGATCCTCCTTCTTGAACTAGTAGTCATGTTCATGTTGCACTGTCTGGACTGGGTGTGTAGATTTGGCTTTATGCGGTTTCTTTTGTATTTCTATACCCTTGTGTTGAGGTGTGTCCATGTTCAGTTATTTTTGGCTTTGTAATAAACCAAACTAACCTTTCTCAATTGTCCTTTGGTTATTATGAACCAGGAAGCGGTGTTTTAAATTGACTGTGCATTGATGACTTTCTCCCCTTCACACTTTAATGCTGATTAAAAGACCCATCGGGGTGTGTCTCTAGAAAAGCTCCGGAATTAATCGAAACAGCCCTTTCACACCCAAAACACAGAAATGTCACACATGAGTAATCTGAAACTTTGGCAGCTATGAAATTAAGTTTTGTACTGAATGCAATTTGGGTTTGGTACATCATCACACAAACTTTATTTTGCATCAGTTAAAATGCATAAAAGTACATAAAAACAGTAAAAAGAACATTCAATTTAGTAGAAGCAGAACATGATTCTAAGTTTTTGGGCTAGATGAGAATATTTTCATCATTTTGTCTTATCACTCAACATTTATACAATAATTAGATTTCCCTCACATTTGCCCCAGTGAATCGTAATTAGATTAATCACTATAACAATTCATCTCTATCAATTATTATAAAGACATCTATTAAATATCGATACTTCAAACCTGAAAGACATAACCATTTAAACTACTCCTTCTATAATACTAAAATCCATAAATAATTGTTGACATATAGTTAATTAAAAGGATCTCTTTAACTTTTCTCTTTTAGACTGTAGGTGATTTAAACAGTTCCAGGTCCTGCCTCCTGTACAACATCAACAATAAAACCCTTATTGTGTTGGTGGTTACAAGCTACTATTCCTTACATTGTCTTCTCAACATCTATTACAGATCAGAGATTAAGGGGTAATATTTACCTGTAGTAGGATATATCTGTTTTTCTTCATACATACGGATTCTCCATTTGTTGAATAAAGAGTAAAGCTGGTAAACACTGTCTGAAATTATATTTGCGTATTAGCGGAACAATAGAAATATTTCTCTGCTGAGTATGAAGGGAACAAAAGAGCAAAATGTGCAAATTTGACTGTGAGGATTTTCTATCACATGGGTGTAGGTGGACAACTGGTTAACTGAGTAGGAATTTGCGGGATAACCCAACATGAGTGTAATGTAGTTTAAGGGAAACCTTGATAAAAAAAGGATGCTGTAGATTCTCTACAAAAGACACACAAAAAAGAGCGTCGTGGCTCGCATGTTTTTAGTGCTTTTGTCTTTGTTTAGGGCTCATCTATCATGTGTTGTTTTGGGCAGAAAAATGTCTTTAAGCTTGACCTTAGGGAAGCTACCACATAACAATGGGGAATCATAGAATTCTAGTAGACCCAGGGATATAAGGGTGGTCTTTACATTAGTCAACCATGGGAGTCTAAATGCTTAATCCAATTTCAAGATGTTTCTTAACACTAGTTGATTCAGTTTGACCTCATACCTTTTCCATATCGAAAGCCACAGCAAGATGGGAACCATTTTAATAGAATCACTGATGTACAGTAATCCTACTTCCGCGTGGCAAATGAAATTCGCGCGGGACGCGGATATTAATCTTTTGCAAAATGCATCCTCTACGTGCTGCAACACCCCAACATCCACCATACCCCAGATTGCTGCCTCATAAGTAGCAACTGCTTTCACTAGATAGACCTTTATCATTTCCTGAATTGTTTTTACGGCTAATTGTTTCAAAAATCTAAATAATGCAGCTATGCTGTTTTCCATAAGGTTTGCTCTGTTAAGCACCATATACTTCCAGTTTAATCTAAAATCAAAAAGAACACCCAAATATGTGAATTTCTCCATCAGTTCTATTTTTCTCTTTCCTATGAAAAATCTTATAGGTTTCTTGGTGCCTGCCCCTGTAGTTAATACAAATGTTTTCGTTTCGTTGACATATAGGTCCAGGTTGGTCATAAAAGTCGTGTACTCCTTTATGAGATTCTGCAGTGCCAAAGGTGTTCTAGGCAGTAGCACTGCGTCGTCTGCATAGAGAAGAAGAAGAAGGGGTAGAGAGTCAACATATGGGATGTCTTTTACATTTTCCACTAAGGCTTTGTCCAGCTTGTTATTATAGGGAGCAAAAAGAAATGGGGCCAGGACGCAGCCCTGTTTTACGCCTTTTTCAATTTTAAAAGGTTTTGAGCATTCCCCTTGCTTCCTGTATTGGACGCTTGCTGTTGCTCCCATATAATAGTAACCTTATAAATATTATTATTGGAACATCCACACCCATGTTCTCCATAATGGTCCACAGTTTACTGTGGACCACACAGTCAAAGACTGCAGAAAGATCCATAAAAGCCATACATAGTTGACCTTTCTTTACCATGGAATATTTCCCAGCCACCATCATTAAATTCAGACATTGGTCTATTGTTCCTTAGCCCTTCCTGAAGCCATACTGGACCTCAGAAAGGGTCTTCTTTTCATCTACCCATTCTTCAAATCTGTTCAATAGAAGGCGACCCATTAACTTGGCTGTGCAGTCACTTAGGGAGATGGGTCTATAGTGTTTTGGGTTAGAACTAACCCCCTTTTTAAAGACAGATATAATTATAGAATGCTTCCAAGAGATAGGCGGGCCCGTTTAAGGTATTGAGTTTAAAACATTTGTTAATAGTGGAGCCTACGTTGATTTATTAGATAGAAAAAAGTCACCAGGAACCCTGTCTGGTCTGGGGGCCTTCAATGAGGATGACTGATGGAGGGTGAGTTCTATTTCTGCCACTTCAAAAGTTAGATGTGGATGATCTATTGGAACCAGACAGGCTACCTAGGGGTTACTCTATCATTGTATTGAAATATCTTTTGATAGTGCCTAACCTAACCGTCCTCCTCAATATGCACGTCTAAACATGGTTCCCTGCATCTAATAAAACCAGGGCGTTTCCCACCTTCTAAAAATCTTTACCATCATTTTTTTCAGAGGCTTGCCTTAGGTTTACCAATGTTTTGTCTCCTAACAGTTTCAACCTATTGTCTCTGGCTCCTTTAAACCTTAGTCAGAGCTTTACACAAGTTACTAATGCCTTAGAGCAATTACTATCAAATCAGCGTATTGATGGGCGCTCTTTAGTAGGTACTGGGTGAGTTAGATACTGGTTGATTCCTTTTAGAACTTTTTCAAAGGCCCCCACCACCTGATTTGGATTGGCTGCATCGTCTAAACACATCATGATCTCCATGTTATTAAAAACATGAACCGAGGTAAATAGATTACCCTTGTCAACTCTCCCCCATTTTAAAATGGAACCATTATTTCTTGCTAATACAGGTTTTGGGACTACCTTCTCTGCTACATTAATAAATCCTCCCCAGTTTGCAAGTAAATGGAGCGTGATTGCTAAAATCAGTGGACTGTACCTGTATATTTTTAACATTATGTATCAGAATGTCTGAGACAATACTGTAGTCAATCGAAGAACCCCTACGTGAACTATCAAAGGCTTTGCCCATTAATCCAGATTTGTGGATTTATTCTGTTTCCAACCACAAAACCCCATGTCATCACAAACCTATTTAGGACACTCCCATAGGGAGTGTGGCTAAAATGTATAATAGGGTCTCCATCATAGTCTATTACCCCACCAATCGGGGATCCGAGTTACAGACAACTCAAGTCGCCCATCCAAATAATTTTCTGGGGTTTAGAATGCTGATGGTGAATTTCATTAATGGTCCTATCAACTTCTTCTGCCACTGATACCATATTGCTAAAATAGTTTTTATAGTAATTTATAATCACTTAATCCCTTACCTTGCCCCTTACAAACCAGAGTATGAAAACTGTTAGAAAAATGTTAAATGTTAATACTGACAGTATTTGCCATCAATGTCAGTATGCACCCTTTGCCCCTCCAGCTCTGCTATGCCAGGGTTTGGTATGATCAATAACCATCTAAAAAGATGGGCCCCATCTCCCAAGTTTCCTGAAAGCAGATGATGTCAAATTTCATGATTTCTTCTATCCACTCAGTATTGTTTTTCTTATTATTGTATCCTGCAATGTTCCATGATATTAGCCTCCAATCCATGTTCGCCTCTCTCTTCTTCTCTTTTACCCCTTTATCTACTTGTATATTGATACTCTTATTTACCCCGTATCTTGCGGACCCAAAAGTCAGTCGCAGCCATCTAGGTTTTCGAGAGGGGCAAACCTTTTACTAGTGTGATTAATAGAAGCTCCTCTCAGAGTGGTGCAATTAATACTAGAATGAACCATGTCCCAATCTCTTGCATTCTGGCACCTAGAGGTATCTTGGGGCTTATAAAAGAACCCTAAGGGTAAGGCATATCTCTGCATGCCTATGGATGATGCTATAGGGAGTTGGCCTAACATGTCTCTTACTAGCCGTGAACTATCAAAGTTAAGTACAATACAATCACCAGTAGTGTTTGTTTGTAGTTGGACGCACCCAGGATATTCTCCTTGCCATAATAAGATATCCCTGGATGTGCGGTGCCATTCGAGAAAACTTAGTCAGCCAGTAGCGTGATTTATCCATTAATTGCTCTGTGGACTCTTGTTGTAACAACCTTAACTCTGGGACATTAACATTATAATAACAAATGGACACGCTGCCGGTGGGAGGTTTAAGAATGACATTTGTTCACTTCCACTTGCTGGTAAACATGTGTGTCACTCAACCTCTCCCCCTCGGTTCTAAACTGCATTCTTCTTCCCTATGGCAATGATGTTTTGGTATGAGCCTTGTGTTTGGGGCAATTGTGGATGCTATCCCTAATTTCCCCTCATTTGGTGCTTTATCTAACAGTCTGGCACCAGTATCTTGCGTATGGGTGGTATGATGAGTATCTAACAGGCTGGGCCCTGCCTTTCCCTTGTCCCTCATCCCCCCGATTTGCTCTTGTGATTTTCGGTGGCTATACACGCATTCGTAATATTGGAAATTAATGCTTGGGTCCCTACGATTTGAGTTTGCCCACCCTTCTCAATTAATTCTGATACCCGCAGTTCGATATTATCCAAACGAGACAATAAAGTTTGCACCCTAGTTACCTAAAGAGATTTCAGTTCATCCAAATTTAAAATGGGAGGAGCCGGTGGTTGATTATGGAAGTCAGATATGGACCCAGCTGTAAGGACTTTCCTTGGTCTTTTTGCTTTAGGCGGTTGTAGCACTCTGGTCCCACCTTTTTTTCTAAAGGCTTCTTGATTGATTTGGCTGGATTGTCGCTTATGCCATGCCAAAAAGAGGTTAAACTAGGAGAAAAGTAGAAATACCCCCATGATCTTCAGTTAGAGGTGAGTTCTGGGGGGCATTACTAGTAGTAACACCACTCCCCATCTCTCAATGAAACTCTAAGTTCTGTCAGTGCAATATCTTTTGATATAATGTTTGCTGCCTTAAGAAGAAAAGAATCTTGGGTACAAAAAGTTACCCCATCTGTATCAGGTTGTTTGATTTTCTTTTTGCCCTTTGCGGACTTAAAATCGCCTTCTCACGATGGCCAAGAAGTTAGAGAGGGGCCGAGCCCAGTCTCCTCCGAGCGTGGACGGGTCCGCCCTTAGCCCGGGCGTGCCGAATTCGCGCGGCCAGCGCCGTGGGTCCACGTCCCGCTTAAATGCCCATTGCTGGGCTGCAGAGGATAATGGGGTGTGTAGTTTTTCCCCCAGTGCGGAAGTCCAGAATGGCACAGCTTTCTCCCATCACTTAGTGTATACAAACACAGCAGGTCGGCGTCCCGCTTATTGCTTGATATATTAACCCTTTGGATGCTCATGACGGATTGGTTCCATCATGAGCACCAGTTCACCTGGGCTCATGACGAAACCATTCCGCCATGAGTACAGGCAAGAAAAATCCCTCTGCTGCAGACAGCAGAGGGATTTCAAATTATCTTCTTTGCATTGGGAGGTGGGGAAGTGATTTCCCAACCTCCCGAGGCCTGTTAGGGGTTTTCATTGCAATGAATATCACGCGCTTGGCGCGCTGTCATCATTACAATGAAAACGAAACTGAAACTTAGTTTCAGTTTCACAGTGTCTGTGCTTGTGAGGCTATCTCACCCCTCCGAGCACCAAAACACATGGGAGGGTTATCGTTGGAAAGGGGAGAATCTCCCCTTTCCAATGGTATCCTTCCCTAGTGGTTCCCAGTTTAGGGGAGGGCACCAGGGAGGGGGGAGCGGTCCCTTGGGCAAGGGCCTTTGCTCCCCTCATAGATTTTTGCCAGAGACAGTCTTTCTGCCCCCATGGAAAGCTCCCCCGGGGGCAGAAAGCACCCTAGATGCCATTCATTTTTTTTTTTATTGGTCGGGGGGGCTGCCAGAATGGGCCTTGCACTGCCCCACCCTACCCCAGCAAAAAAGGCAAAAGACTTTCTGCCCCCCCCAGGAGGTATATCGGGGCAACCCCTCTGATCCCCCCCCCCCCAAGGGCGGCAGAAATCCTACTAGGCACGGACTTGTATTTAGTAATCTGCCTACCTGTGGATTTTGCGCCCTGGCGCAGCTGGGACATTGGGAAACCTAGCAAACCTGTACATTTTTTAAAAATAGACACCAAGGTGAATCCAGGATGGGGTGACTAGTGTGCTTCTCACCAGGTTTTGTTACCCAGAATCCATTGCAAACCTCAAACTTAGTTTAAAAAAACACATTTTCCTCACATTTCTGTGATGGAAAGTTCTGGTATCTGCATGGATCCACAAAATTCCACCCACCGCTCATTTCCCAAAGTCTTCCGATAAAAATGGTACCTCATTTGTGTGGGTAGACCTAGTGCCCGCGACAGGAAGCGGCCCAAAACGCAACGTGGACACACCACATTTTTACGTGAAAACTGACCCTTTTTTGCAAAGTGCCTAGCTGTAGATTTTTAACCTTAGCTCTGCCGGCACCTAGGGAAACCTAGCAAACCTAAACATTTTTGAAAACTAGACACCAGGGCAATCCAGGATGGGGTGACTTGTCTGGCTCTCACCAGGTTCTGTTACCCAGAATCCCGTGCAAACCTCATAGTTTGTAAGCAAAACAACATTTTCCTCACATTTCTGTGATAGAAAGTTCTGGAATCTATGTGGATCCACAACATTCCACCCAGCTCGCGATCCCCAATGTCTTCCGATAAAAATGGTGCCTCACTTCTATGGGTAGGCTTAGTGCCCGCAGCAGGAAAAGGCCCAAAATGCAACGTGGACACCACATTTTTACAGTGAAAACTGACCCTTTTTTGCAAAGTGCCTAGCTGTAGATTTTGAACCCTAATTCTGCGGGCACCTAGGGAAACATAGCAAACCTATACATTTTTGAAAACTAGACACCCAGGGGAATCCAGGATGGGGTGACTTGTCTGGCTCTCACCAGGTTCTGTTACCCAGAATCTCTTGCAAACCTCAAACTTTGTAAAACGAAAAACACACTTTCCTCACATTTCTGTAATGGAAGGTTCTGGAATCTGCGTGGATCCACAGAATCCCACCCACCCCGCATCCCTCAAAGTCTTCTGAGAAAAATTGTACCTTACTTGTGTGGGTAGGCCTAGTGCCCGCAACAGGAAACGGCCCAGAACGCAACATGGACACACCACATTTTCACTGTGAAAACTGACCCTTTTTTTGCAAAGTACCTAACTGTAGATTTTGAACCCTAGCTCTGCCAGCACCTAGCGAGACCTAGGAAACCTATACATTTTTGAAAACTAGACACCCAGGGGAATCCAGCATGGGGTGAGTTGTCTGGCTGTCACCAGGTTCTGTTACCCAGAATTCCTTGCAAACCTCAAACTTTGTAAAAAAAAAACCTCCCTGGACTCCACCGGGTCTCTAGTTTTTAGAAATGAGTGGGTTTGGTAGATTTCCCTAGATGGCCACCAAGGCCTGGACAAAAAACTCATGTGACCCCCCCTTGCAAAAGCAGATCGTTTCGTGATAGGTAATTTTGATGTTTCCACAATATGTTTTGGGCCCTTGCCTGTCGAGGGTACTTGACCCACTCACAAGACTGAGGTACAATTTTTATTGGGAGACCTGGGGGAACGCTGGGTGGTAGGAACTTTGTGTAAGCCCAGTGATCCTACAATTTTCACACACAGAAATTTGAGAACATTTTGATTTTTTCATAAAAATTTGAGGTTTGCAGGGGATTCCGGATATGTAAACGTTGGGGGATCCACGCAAGCCATACCTCCCTGGACTCCCCCGGGTCTCTAGTTTTCATAAACGTGTGGGTTTGGTAGGTTTCCCTAGATGGCTGCCGACCACGGGACCAAAAATGCAGATGACCCCTATGTATCCGAAAATAACCTTGTTTTGCAAGGAGGGTCACATGAGCATTTGGTCCCAGGCTTGGCGACCATCTAGGAAAACCTACCAAACCCACAAATTTCTGAAAACTAGAGACCCGGGGGAGTCCAGGGAGGTATGACTTGCGTGGATTTTCCAACGTTTTCCTACCCAGAATCCCCTTCAAACCTCAAATTTAGCTGAAAAAATAAAAATGTTCTCAAATTTCTGTGTGGGAAAGTTCTGGAATCTGCATGAATCCACAAATGTCCTACTGCCCAGCATTCCCCCAGGTCTCCCGATAAAAATGGTACCTCACTCGCATGGGTGGAACTAGTGCCCGCGACAGTCCGTGACCCAAAACGTATTGAGGAGACATTCAAATTACCTATCACAAAACAACTTGGTTTTGCAAGGGGTATCACCTGAGTTTTTGGCCCCAGGCTCGGGTGTCATCCTGGGAAACCTATCAAACCCCCACATTTCTGAAAACTAGACACCTGGGGGAGTCCAGCGAGGTATGGCTTGTGTGGACCCCCCAACGTTTTCCTACCCAGAATCCCCTGCACACCTCAAATTTATCTGAAAAAACGCTGAGTGGTAGGAAATATGTATCAGCCCGGTGATCCCACAACTTTCCCACACAGAAATTTGAGAAAAATTGGATTTTTTCAGCTAAATTTGAGGTTTGCAGGTGATACTGGGTAGGAAAACGTTGGGGGTCCATGCACGCCATACCTCGCTGGACTCCCCCGGGTGTCTACTTTTCAGAAATGTGTGGGTCAGGTAGTTTCCCAAGGTGGCCGCTGAGCCCGGGGCCAAAAACCCAAGAGACCCCCCTTGCAAAACCAGGTTGTTTTGTGATAGGTAATTTTGATGTCTCCGCAATACATTTTGGGCCCTTACCTATCGCGGGTACTTGCCCCACCCACGCGAGTGAAGTACCATTTTTCTCTGAAGACTTTGGGGAATGCGGGGTGGGTGGAAATGTATGGATCCACGCAGATTCCAGAACTTTGCACCACAGAAATGTGAGGAAAATGTGTTTTTTTGACAAAGTTTGAGGTTTAAATGCAAAAGTAGCATCTCCTGGTTAGGGTATGTCTCCCTGAGCACTGCGTAGAGTCCGCGTCAGCAGAATGTCAAAGTCTGTAGATTTGTTGCTATCACAATGGTAGACTCGCAGACTGATGTTGAGTTTTTATGAATTTATTCATGGAACGATATTAATTTCATCATATCGAGTGCTGATATGTCAGCTTACATACGAACTGTCACCTAACTCACTCATGGTTCCCGATGCATTTCGGGCAAGGTCTGCCCTTCATCAGGGAACAGATTATACAAAGAAAATGGGGAAAGATGTAATGAGGAAACCAGTCCAGGAATCTCGAGCAGGCCAGCACCTACACACGTGTGAATATATGGGTCTGAATAACAATATGGAAGAACAGAAATGTGTGAAAATCAAGTTAGTGTGTCAGAAACAACATAAGATTTTTTGAAAGTGCAGCATACTTATGTGGTCATGTGATCTTGAATATGCTGGTGTGAAAAAATGGAAATGAAAAAATAAACATGCGTCTAAAGGTATCTAGATGGACCAGTTATAGATCAGTGCGCGCGTCTTGTCCTAAATGAATACAATAACGTTGTACAGCAAATATAAATCATACTCATGACGTGAAGTGATTAAAAGTGCCTCTATTTGTATATACCAAGCAGCTGCCCGATATGTCAGCATGCGGGTAATCTACCAAGCGTATATGTGAGTAAGTAACAGTTTATCATGGACTGTCGACAACGAAAGACCACGAACATAAGGGTGAATGTTATGCAGCTAAAGTTGTCAACTACCATTACAAGTAGGATAAATCAGCGGCTGGTCGTGTTAGGAGCTGCTAATCATGCAGGACAGTACCGTAAATGAGTAAGGACACCGAAACAAGTTTGTGAAACTAAGATCATGCAGTGCATACAGACGAGCTGTGATAACATGCAAAAAAAGAGACTTACGTGAATGGAATGACAGTAACTCTCGTCTGTAGACTGTGAAGTAAACGCCAGTGTGCGGAACAGGAAGTTAGTTAAATGCATTGGGTGAAGATATAAGACGGGTTAAAAGAATGGACAACGAGTCTAGAGAATTAGACAACTCCTGCACTTAATAAAGAGAGAAATCAACCAAAGACTGCACGCAAGCACATTAATAAAGTATCATCGGGCACAACTAATCCCAAGAGGGTTACGGATACCACTCAAAGCTCTATTATGCAAAAACAGCCCTAGATTTGTAGAGAAGTGGTACACCATACTCAACAAGTGTTCGTTAGACCTTATTTTGTTGATAATTGACGAGCTTTCCAAAATCTTAGAAGAACTCTCCAAAGTAATTACTCAATCCAAAACAGAACTGATGAACATCCTAGAAACTGAAGACTGGACAAAGACACTAGAAGACATCAATATTCAACTCAACAAATACACCTAGGAAATTATTGAGGAAAATTTGCAAATACAAGCGAGACACCATTGATTACAAACTGGGAGAGGTGTACTACTGGGCAGAGGTGTATGCCAGATGACGACAAAATAGGCCATACAGCCAAAATACAGATCGCCAGTATGCACTGCGCGTTCTTAGTTTCACAAACTTCTTTCAATCTCGCTACTCGTTTGCGGTACTGTCCTGCATGATTAGCAGCTTGTAACACAACCACCTGCTTATTTATCCTATTTGTAATGGTAGTTGACACCTTTAGCTGCATAACACTCACACTTATGTTCGTGGTCTTTTGTTGTCATCAGTCCATGATAAACCACGACTTACTTGGTAGATTACCGGCATGCTGACATATCGGGCAGCTGCTCGTTATATCCAAATAGAGGCACTTTTAATCAGTTCACGTCATGAGTATGATTTATATTCGCTGTACAACATTTTGGTATTCATTCAGGACACGACGCGCGCACTGATCTATAACTGGTCCTTTTAGATACCTTTAGATGCATGTTTATTTTCTCATTTCCATTTTTTCACACCAGCATGACCACATAAGCATGCTGCACTTTCTAAAATCTTATGTTGTTTCTGACACACTAACTTGATTTTCACACATTTCTGTCCTTCCATATTGTTATTCAGACATATATATTCACACAGGTATAGGTGCTGGCCTGCTCGAGATTCCTGGCCTGGTTTCCTCATTACATCTTTGCCCATTTTCTTTGTATAATATGTTCCCTGACGAAGGGCAGACCTTGCCCTAAAATGCATCAGGAACCATGATTGAATTTGATGAGAGTTCGTATGTAAGCTGACATATCAGCACTCGATATGATAAAATGAATATTGTTCCAGGAAAAACTCGTAAGAACTCAACATCAATCTGTGAGCCTACCATTGTGATAGCAGCAAATCTACAGACTTTGACATTCCGCTGAGGCGGACTCGACGCAGTGCTCAGGGGGACGTCCCCTAACCAGGAGACGCTACTTTTGCATCTATTCAACACACTCACTGACCTGAGAGTGATACCACTGATGCACGCAACAATCCCTCACATTTGGTCTACACAGCAGTGCATGTTCCACCACTTTTTTGCTTTTTCAAAGTTTGAGGTTTGCAAGGGATTCTGGGTAACAGAACCTGGTGAGAGCCAGACAAGTCACCCCATCCTGTATTTCCCTGGGTGTCTAGTTTTCGAAAATGTATAGGTTTGCTAGGTTTCCCTAGGTGCCTGCAGAGCTAGGGTTCAAAATCAACAGCTATGCACTTTGCAAAACAAGGGTCAGTTTTCACTGTGAAAATGTGGTGTGTCCATGTTGCGTTTTGGGCCATTTCCTGTCGCGGGCACTAGGCCTACCCACACAAGTGAGGTACCATTTTTCTCAGAAGACTTTGGGGGATGCGGGGTGGGTGGGATTTTGTGGATCCACGCATATTCCAGAACTTTCCATCACAAAAATGTGAGGAAAATGTGTTTTTTTTTAACAAAGTTTGAGGTCCGCAAGGGATTTTGGGTAACAGAACCTGATGAGAGCCAGACAAGTCACCCCATCCTGGTTTCCCCTGGGTGTATAGTTTTCAAAAAGGTAAAGGTTTGCTAGATTTCTCTAGGTGTGGGCAGAGCTAGGGTTCAAAATCTACAGCTAGGCACTTTGCAAAAAAAGAGTCAGTTTACACTGAAAAGGGGGGACCCAGGGAGTGCGTGGCGCGAGCCTGTCGCCCCCTGGGTTTTTCGCGCAATGGAACGGCCACACAGGTGAGAGGGAGAGGTGATCAGGGAGGCGGGAGGCGCGCGAGGGGAGGTTTGATATAGAGGGTAGGAGGGGCGGGAAAATCACTGTGCCCTCGGGAGCTGGGAGAAGGAGTTTCCTGAACTTTTTGTCCCTGGTAGTTTTCCGTAGTTGTTTTGGGCGGTATGACGTCAGCAGAGGAGGTGCGGGAGGCCGACCGGGTGATCTGTGCTGCCGGCTGGAGCGACTTATTACAGCTCGGAGTTCCAGGCCAGGCATGGGTAAGCCTTGCCCGAGCTCCTCGCAAGTCCGCGAGCGGCGTGTCGAAAGCGATGGCGGCCTGTCTTTCCCCGGAGCCTGGGGCCGTTGGTGATGTCATAGCAGATGTCCCGGTGGGGCCGCAGCTAGACGAGACTGCAGGCAGCGAGGGGCAGGCCGGCTCTCAAGTGGTGGCCCCAGGAGGGGAACAGGTACGTGCGTCTGCTTGCTTGGCTGCGGGGGGCGGCACGCTACGGTGGGTGGCAGGAGGGGGAGGTCCATAGGCTCGGCTGGGCTGCGGGGGAGGAGCGCTGTTATCCGGTCGCAGTCTGTGAAGGTGGGGGCACGGAGGGGGAGGAGGGCAGTGAGTGTGGGGGACAAGGCTCTTTATGGCAAAGTCCGGGAGCGCTTTAATTTCCCTGCGCAGGAGCCGGTGGCATTAATGCTCCAGGGGTGTGCTCAGCTGGTGAATTTTAATGGGCAGCAATATGTTTTGAGTCCAGCGCAGGCACCCTCAGGGCTAGTTCACCATCCTTTGACCAGGGAGTCCCCTTTGGGGGAGCAGTTAAGGGCTTGCCACATGGGAGAGGTAGTTTGGCTCCAAGTTTATTTATGCCCGGTACAGCCTCTGTGGTTGGTGATTGTTTGTCTCATGCGAGCGCGCAGGATGGTGTGGGGGCAGTGCTATTGTCTCCTGGGTTACAGCCAGTCCACGCTGCGGCCCCTTTGTTAGTGCACACAACTGGCAGTGTGGAGGCGGCTAGGCAGTGCAACAGCCCCTCGCGAGTGCTGGAGCCACAAGGAGCGCCCTTGGGTGAGTCAGCCACGTTGGCATTGCAGGAGTCACAGGCGGGTCATTGGGTGTGGGTGGGTACTGAGGGTGCAGCTTTCCGGCCCCAGGTGGTATTTTCAGGGGCTCTGGGGGCACAACAGGTGGGGAGGAACAAGACAGTTTGAGCGGCTTGCGGGACACTCTGCCGGTTTTATCCACACGGAGTGCAGCCGGTAAGCAACCATTGCGGATGGAGCGCGCTGCGGCTCCATTTGGGGGGCCATTAGAGGAAGGACGATCTGGAGCGGATTTCCTTTCCCACTCGGGCCACCCCTCAGCTATGAAGCAGTTGAATTTGCAGTTGGGTTCTGGGGGACGGGTGCTTTGGAGATGTTGGGTGTCAGTGGGGCGCCTCATGGTGGAGGCGGTGATGCTATGCTATTGGGCACTGACAGTGATGATTTGGAAGAAGGTGAATTAAGTTATGGGGATGGGGTCGGGAGGGTGCATTGTGCGACATCTGGAAGGGGTAAGAGGGGTTTGTCGGGGCAACACAGTGTTTTTAGTCTTTTGCAGATGTCTAGTGCGGACCAAGCAAAAGCGCGAGAGCCTGCAGCTGTCATTCGCCATCAGGAGGTCCGTCAAGTCGGCCATCAAGGTGCAGCTCCGTTGCCTGCAGGTACGGCGGGATGGTGGTCGGTGTGGCAACAAGGGGGTCACCCTCAGAAATTAACCAGGTCCATTGGTGTTGGGGGGGAGGCATTGGGGGAAAGGGCGTCTGCTGGGGCAGTACAACCAGGTTTATTCGTGGTGGACGGGAAAGGGGGGGGAACCCTAGTTAGTGGTAGTACAGCCCTTACAAGCACATGTTAGGAGGTCACGGTGTCTGGGGAGATTGGCAAGAATATTCACAAAAAATTGCCTTATATGGTGATTGCTATGGCATTGGGCTCCCATTTATCCGATAGGACTAAAAGTAGAATTTGGCGACATGAGTTTGTTGATGTTTTTAAATTATTACATCGGGATATACAGGCCAAAGAGGGCTCCAAGGAGGAGGAATGGGAGTTGGCCAGGCGTACTAGGGTCCCCAAAACGATTGAGAACTGGTCTTCTGCCTTTCTTATCTACGCTTCCATTTATTGCGAAAAGTATCCGGATCGGGCAGTCGCCTTGTTTAAGTATATGGATATTATAAGGAAGGCTCAGAGTTATTTTGGGGGATATGCTTGGTTGTCATATGATGAGGAGTTCAGAGCCCGGCTGAGTGTTGCCCCAGACAGACCATGGGGTGATGTGGATTCCGAGCTCTGGCTGCAATGGATGGCGTCTTCTCAGCCACCTGCTATTACTCATACTGCCAGTGGGTTGCCGGTATCTTATCGGCCCTTTCAAGCTCGTCCCGCCCAGCCTGGGGCGGGGTTTGGAGGAAGGGGTCAGCCGTCCAATTTGGGGGCCTGTTGGAACTTTAACAGGGGCTTCTGCAGTAGGCAGTTTTGCCGATACAAGCATGAGTGCTCTCAATGTGGAGGCAAACATCCCCTTACACAATGCTATGCAGGCCAGAGTTTCGGGGTCCAAGGTAGAGGGCAGCGGGGAAGAGGGCAGTTTTTGCAGTTTGCAGCAAAGGGCTCCTACCCCAATTAGGTTAGCGGTTTTGGGGCGCTGGCTGGAGGACTATCCAGATGAGGAGGCTGCCAACAGACTTTTTTGGGGTTTCCGGGATGGCTTTAAGATTGGCTACCAGGGTCCTCGTCGGTGTAGATGGGCTGATAATTTGAAGTCAGCGAAGGAGTTTCCGCAGGTGGTTCAGCAGAAGTTAAGGTCTGAGCTGGAGGCAGGTAGAGTTGCGGGTCCTTTCATGCACTGTCCTCTGCCCAATTTGATTGTCTCCCCACTGGGGGTAGTTCCGAAAAAGAAAGCAGGGGAGTTCCGTTTGATACACCATTTGTCGTGGCCAGAGGGTTCCTCCATTAATGACTTTATATCGCCTGTTGACTCTTGCGTGTCATTCTCTTCTGTAGACGATGCTCTGCGTTTAGTGAGATCGGCAGGGAAGGCTGCGCAATTGGCAAAAAGCGATATCCAATCGGCATTTCGATTGCTACCAATTCACCCGTCTGACTTTGAGCTCTTGGGAATGCATGTGCAAGGGTCTTTTTACGTGGATAAAATGCTTCCAATGGGGTGTTCTATATCATGTGCCCTTTTTGAAACCTTCAGCACGTTTTTGCAGTGGAGGTTTACTTATGTTACTGGTCATGACCTAATTTGCCATTATTTGGATGATTTTTTGTTCATTGGTGCAAAGAGCACTGGTCAATGTCAAGGGGCTTTGCGTTCTTTCCAGCTAATGACTCAAGAGTTGGGGGTGCCGCTGGTACTGGATAAGACGGAGGGTCCTAGCACGACGCTGGTGTTTTTGGGCGTCGAGATTGACACAGTGGAGATGGTGGCTCGGCTGCCGGCGGCAAAGGTGCAGGAGATTTCAGCATTCTTGTCCTCTGTGTTGGAGGAGCGCAAATTGAAGCTAAGGCAGGTGCAAAAGCTGTTAGGGTACCTCAACTTTGCGTGTAGGGTGGTCCGGGCTGGGAGAACTTTCTGTAGGAGGCTCGGGATGTCTATGTCTGGGGCAACCCTCCTGCACCATAGAGTGCGTATTTCTGCGGTGACTAGGGCGGATTTGTCCATATGGTTGACTTTTCTGGCAGACTTTAATGGAGTGTCTTTGTTTTTTGCGGAGGAAGACATGATTTGGCAAGTTCAGATTTACTCGGACGCGTCTGGAGCACACGGTTTAGGCATTTTCTGGGAGGGGCGTTGGTGCACCGAAAGTTGGCCCAGTCATTGGCTGTTGCAGGGTCGCAGCATCGCCTTTTTTTTTTTTTTTTTTTTTTGAAAAACCTTTATTGATGTTTCAATCATTTACACGTATGGGCCTACAACCCCCCGGGGCCGGCCGCTAAGTAACCAGGATAATAATAGCAAATGTCAACACAGGCGGCACCTCGGAGAGCAAAGTCTTCAATCCAATATAGTCCGGCCAATGAGCCGCGCAGGTAGGACACCAGGAGAGAAAGGGTTTTTCATTTTATGATAAGACAAAACAGTAGGATCAGGTGCCAAACAATTTCCCAACAGCGAGAAGGGGCAAGGATAAGAGACATAAACAATAAGCAGCACTACATTAAATCAATGGCGCAGGCGCGGGAAAGTACGGATGAGGAGAAATATCAAAGATAGTTGCGCCTACAGGTCCCCGTACCTAAAGCCCAGCGAACCCCCCGGAAACTGTGGCACACATGAAGAGCAATCGATTCACAATCAGGGTGGTGTATCGCACTGATCCCAGAAAAAGAAAGCAAAAAGAAACAGAGAAGAAAACGGAGGCCATGGAAAAAGAGATAAAGACTAAAGAGTCCCCTCCCCCATCCCCCCACCCTGCACCTCTGCGAATGAGTATGGCCCCACCCCCCAGCAGTGTGCCTGTCGCCCTGGAACTAGACCCGAAATATAGAAGAGACAGGGAAAAAAGAGAGTGAGAAAGAGCCCCCCCAGACGGGGGGGCGGAAAGAATATAATAAACTGGAGGAGGGCCTTAAAAACATACCCCCGGCTTCTCCCTCCCGCACGGTGAAGTCTCCCCCCAGCAAACGATTAGCAGCACCAAGTCGACCATATCAAAAAAAAAAAAAGAGGGGGGGGGAATGGGGAGCATTATACACCAACTATGCGAATAACCACGAGAGCGCGCAACCATGAGTCCGCCTGTCTACTAGGTGACCACCCCCGAAGGATCAGCCTCAGCCTTGACCGCTTTTTGCGATTCTGCCCATGCCTGTCCCTCGACCCAGCACCATGTCCGATGTCCCAAGGTACAGGAGTGTCCAAAAACAGTCGGGAAGCGCCGCACACAGGTGGGGTGGAAGTCTCTGAGCATCCGCACAGACCGCTTCATGGAGGGGCGTCTTTTCCAGTGCCGCCCCAGGATCTGCACTGCACACAAGGTCCAGACAGGCTGAATCAGCCAAATGAGACACACGTTGCTGGAATTGTCCCTGGGCCGCCGGAGACCGCGCACGGGACAAGGCCACCATCTTCCGCTCAGGTCCGATACCTCCGGAACAGATCAAGTCCACAGTTAGCCGACCACACGGTAGCATATTGTCCGGAGTGTCCGGCTGTACACTAATCGCGGGGGGGGCCGCAACATCTTCTTCTTGTGTGCAGTGTGGAAAGCCACTGTGTACCTGTGGACCAGCATGCCGCCACTGTCCCAACGCTGTTACCACACCATCTAGCTTCCCCTCCAGGACCCCGGCGCCATGAGCCAAGGAGTAATGAAGGGCACCAAGGGCCTCCAGGAGGTCGCCGTATCCCAGAGCAGCTCCCTCCGATCGCTCCGCCACACTCCCGAAAGGCACACACCCCCAGTCTCGTTGCGTCCCAGCGGACAGGATGGTAGGCTGCATCGCGACAAAATGGCCGCTGGGAAGGCCCGACTCGTAGTGGGGCCAGGACCCCGGGAACAACTCCTCAAGGTCCACGTCGCTGAAGACAGGGATCCTGGGGCAGGCACAGATTCAGCCGTTGCGCGGTCACGGGCAACAGTCGTCTCCGCCACGGACCAGCTCCCGCGAAAAGCCGGGAGCAGCCCGCAAGGATCAGGGCGAGCCAGGGACGGCGTCCGGGCAGCTCACCGTCAAAGGCAGGGGCAAACGCCACGGAATCCGAGAATTGCACACCCGGGCATGTCCTCAGTCCGCAACGTTCAGCAGGGGGGAGCGGCCGCAGCAAAATGCAGGCCGAGGGGAGCTCCACTTCGGTGGACCGACTCCACCCAGTCACCACAGGCCGCTGTTGTTCAACTGCCACCCAGCCAAGGCGTCCACTCGAGGTCCCGGCTTCGGGACCGCACGGGCCGCAAAGTTCAACCGCTGATTTCTCCGGTTGTACGGCAGTCAGAGACCTCGGAGTCACACGATCGGTTGCCACTTTCGTTTACGAACACGATCTCGTAGCGCAGAATAAGGATCTCATGCAGGATATCCGTGCGGGATGCGGAGGTTCACGGAGCCGGGAATCTACGCTGCCGTCCCGGTCGCCATCTTGGCTCCTCCCCAGCATCGCCTTTTTTGAGTTATTCCCTCTCCTGGTTGCTTTGTATGTTTGGGGGAGGAGTTTCAAAATCGTTCAGTGCTGTTTAATGTTGACAACTTAGCTGTAGTGGAATTGATTAATCACCAGAAGGCCAGAGATGTGAGAGTTTTGCATTTGTTGCGTGCCTTTATGCTCAAATGTTTACAGTTTAACATTGTTTTTAAGGCAAGGCACATTCCAGGAGTACATAACGGTATAGCAGACTCTCTGTCTCGTTTACAGTGGGCAAAGTTTTGCAGCCTGGCACCTGGGGCAGCACCCAACAAGACCCAAATCCCACAGTGTGTCTGGGAGTGGGGGGACTGAGAATTGTCGCCTTGGTAGAAAATTCAGTAGCGGCCTGTACGAGACGGAGCTATCAGCAAGCCTGGAGCGAGTTCTTATGCTATGGTAAACTGTGTGCTGAGCATAGGAGGAGTTTGACTGATGAACAAATGTTATTGGGTTTTGTTTTACACCTGATAGACAAAGGTTTTTCCCACACTACCATTTCTAGTAAATTGGCAGGGATTTCTTTTTAGTGACAGTTGAGGTGGGGGTTTTGGTAAAGAGGGTCCTTAGAGGTCTAGGTAGGTTTCAGGCTGGGTCAAGGCAGTTGCGGCGGGCGGTGACTTTTGAGCTGTTGCAAAAGATGCTTTTGGAGCTCCCTCTTTGCTGTTACAATGAGGCCGAATGTGGTTTATTTAGGTTATGTTTTCTTTGGTTGTTTTTTGGGGCATTCAGGGCGTCCGAGCTCCTGGGATTGAGTAACAGGGCTGGGATTCATAGTACAGAGGTTTTTCTTGAGGATCAACGGTTGCGCATTTGGCTGCGGGTTTCCAAAACCGATCAATTAGGCAGGGGAAAATGGGTTTTCTTAAACAGGAGTGGGGTGGGTCAATGCTGTCCTGTCCAGGAATGGGAGATTTTCACAGTTTCTAGTTTCTTTTCTCAGGGACTAATTTTTTGCCATGCACAGGGGCATCCGATTACAGTTTCAAAGTTGTTGGCTGTTATGAGAAGGGTGCTCCTTCGTTTGGGGGAGAACCCGTTATGTTTTGGCATGCATTCTTTCCGCATTGGGGCAGCCACGGAGGCGGCTCGTTTGGGGTGGTCCTGGGCAGACATAAGGCGGATTGGGAGATGGAAGTCCAAATGTTGCGAAAAATATGTTAGGAAATAATTAACGTTTTCCTCTGTTTTCTGGTGAATGTTTTTTTTTTACCTAGGTAAGCTTCCGGGGAGTGTAAGTTGGAAAAAGACAACATGGATAATAGGACATTCCTTTGTAAAATGGGCCGTAGTATATGCCGAACAACAGATTTGTGGGAGATCGCTTGGACTTCACAGTGCTAGTCATGAGGTGGTATGGCAGGGAAAAGGGGGAATGCGTTGGGGGGGATTGTTCCCCCTGTTGGACAGGATATGTTCAAGAGGGGGCCCACCGAATCTGCTTATTCTCCATTTGGGGGAAAATGATCTCGTTATCTTATCTGGTTTGACTCTCATAAAATTGATGAAACGTGATCTGGAGGCCATCACGGCTTCTTGGGTGGGCACCCAGGTGGTATGGACAGAATTCATCACGAGACTGCATTGGAGAGGAGCACATAACCATGCGGCGATGGAGAAAGCGAGACGGAAGGTTAACCGAGCCATGAGACTGTTTTGTGAGGGCAATGGCGTGAAGGTTCTGGCGCATTCTAACATACGGAGCACGGGAGGTTATCTCTTTAGGGACGATGGGGTTCATTTGTCCAAAATGGGGCAAGCATACTATTTACTGGAATTAAGGGACTTGATTGCGCACATTTGGAAGGAAAGTATTTGGTTTTTGCAAACATTGTTCAGGGGTGGGGCAGGAAAACTCTTTGGGTTTTCCTGGTTGGCGGGTTTTTTGTTGGGGGGGTGGGCAGCCTTGAGCGGGATTGTCCATCCTCCAATCGGGGAGGTGGGGGGGGACGAAGTTAAGGGGACAGGAAATGAGAATGAGGGGATGCTATCTACAGGGGTCAGGCATTCGGGATCCGATTGGGGTCTACATTGGGGGTTTATGTTTTTTGTAGATAGGTGGAAATAAATTGGAGGAATTTATTTAATTATATATGGACAAATGTTTGAAGAGAATTTTATTTGGCACCTGTCTTAATAAAGTGGCCTTTTTTGCTATACAAAGAATTTGTGGTTTGTGAGTTATTGTGCGAGGGGGGACCCAGGGGGTGCGTGGCGCGAGCCTGTCGCCCCCTGGGTTGTTAGCGCAATGGAACGGCCACACAGGTGAGAGGGAGAGGTGATCAGGGAGGCGGGAGGCGTGCAAGGGGAGGTTTGATATAGAGGGTAGGAGGGGCGGGCAAATCACTGTACCCTCGGGAGCTGGGAGGAGGGGTTTCCTGAATTTTTTGTCCCACCCACCCTTCCCTCTCTATTTTCCATCCGTCTGTCACCTATACTGGGTGATTATTTTTTAGTTTTGCTGTCATCAGAGCAGTTTTTTCTTTCTTTTTGCCACACTAAGACAGGTTTTGTCCGTTAGATGGTTAGTTTGTTTTGGTAGGTGGGTTTTTTGTTGGGGGGGTGGGCAGCCTTGAGCGGGATTGTCCATCCTCCAATCGGGGAGGTGGGGGGGGCGAAGTTAAAGGGACAGGAAATGAGAATGAGGGGATGCTATCTACAGGGGTCAGGCATTCGGGATCCGATTGGGGTCTACATTGGGGGTTTATGTTTTTTGTAGATAGGTAGAAATAAATTGGAGGAATTTATTTAATTATATATGGACAAATGTTTGAAGAGAATTTTATTTGGCATCTGTCTTAATAAAGTGGCCTTTTTTGCTATCCAAAGAATTTGTGGTTTGTGAGTTATTGTGCGAGGGGGGACCCAGGGGGTGCGTGGCGCGAGCCTGTCGCCCCCTGGGTTGTTCACGCAATGGAACGGCCACACAGGTGAGAGGGAGAGGTGATCAGGGAGGCGGGAGGCACGCGAGGGGAGGTTTGATATAGAGGGTAGGAGGGGCGGGAAAATCACTGTGCCCTCGGGAGCTGGGAGGAGGGGTTTCCTGAATTTTTTGTCCCACCCACCCTTCCCTCTCTATTTTCCATCCGTCTGTCACCTATACTGGGTGATTATTTTTTAGTTTTGCTGTCATCAGAGCAGTTTTTTCTTTCTTTTTGCCACGCTAAGACAGGTTTTGTCCGTTAGATGGTTAGTTTGTTTTGGTAGGCGGGTTTTTTGTTGGGGGGGTGGGCAGCCTTGAGCGGGATTGTCCTTCCTCCAATCGGGGAGGTGGGGGGGGACGAAGTTAAGGGGATAGGAAATGAGAATGAGGGGATGCTATCTACAGGGGTCAGGCATTCGGGATCCGATTGGGGTCTACATTGGGGGTTTATGTTTTTTGTAGATAGGTGGAAATAAATTGGAGGAATTTATTTAATTATATATGGACAAATGTTTGAAGAGAATTTTATTTGGCACCTGTCTTAATAAAGTGGCCTTTTTTGCTATACAAAGAATTTGTGGTTCGTGAGTTATTGTGCGAAATGAAGTGTGTCCACGTTGCGTTCACTGTAAAAATGAAGTGTGTCCACATTTCGTTTTCTGTCGCAGGCACTAGGCCTAACCACACAAGTGAGGTACTATTTTTATCTGGAGACTTAGGGTAACACAGAATTGTAGAGCAACTGTTATTACCTATTGACTTTCGATGCATTTCTGCCTTCCAAATGGAAGACTGTGTAAAAGAGTAGTCACTTTAAAAAATGTCCTATAATTCTCATGCTTGTAGGGGTACTCACAATTTCGGAAATGTGCAAATAGCTACTATTTCTAAAAACTATATTTTGTTCTAATTTCAGAAATGCGTTGGTGTCTTTCATCCTGATTTTTTACTATATATTTTCCCAAATTAATTGCTATATACCCGGTACATAATAAAAAACCATTGCGAGACGCTGCTCAGTTATTGACTCTGTGATCATCGGGTTCTTGGTGAACCTACAAGTCCAATATATCCCCACAACCAGAAAAGTCCAGCGGATGTAACGGTATATTGCTTTCAAACATCTGTCACAATTAGAATTAGTTACAGGTGAAAACGTTGGCACAAATGGCTGTTTTTTTAACTCTTTCAACTGTTAGTTTCTATAAAGAAACCTTGAAGGATCTACAGAAATGACCTCTTGCTGAATGCAGAATGTTGTCTACTTTTCTAAAATGTATAGCTTTCCAGGATCCATTATTGCTTTCATACCCATTTCTACAATTATTTGGAAGAAGGTTGAAAGCACAAAAAATAGCAAAAATAGGCTATGTCCCAGTAAAATGCCAAAACTGTGTAAAAAATGTTGCTTTTCTTTCAAAAGTCTGTCAGTCACTGAAAGCTGGGGAAATTGTGATTTCAGCCCCACAAACCCTTTGTTGATACAATTTGCAGGGGAAAAAACTGATGCTTTCATTTGCAGCACTTTTTTCCTTTTTTCCCCCTAAAAACAAAATTTAGCTGTATTTTGGCTAATTTCTGTGTTCCCTCCGGGGGAATCCCCAAACCCTGGGTACCTTTAGAATCCCCATGATGTTGGAAGAAAATGGAGGACTAGCAGCGAAGGGGTTAAGGCCATTTTGAGGTGGCAAATGGTCCGACTTTGCGAATCTGAAAGTTTGCTCCCGCTAAAAGCCTAGGTAAACCCCGTCCCAAAGTTGTTTCCTAATATCACTTCTCAGTGCGTTCATGTGCTTTTCTGTTTTAATCATCAGCCAAAAGGGATTGTGATGTATATCGTGATGTCAAAAGTATGCTCATTGGTGGTTTTAAAACTTGAAAAAAATCGTACCTCTCTTTAGTCAATGAATGTTGGCAACCATGAAGAGATAAGAGAGAGAAATTCTAAGCAAAAAGAACGATATCTCGTTTCGTTTTCAAAGACATACAAATGATTAGTTAGGTAATCTACTCTCACGCAGCTGCAATTAAGAACATCTATCTTTCGATAGTATGCAACGCAATTGTTCAGCTGCTTCGCAATGCCACACTTAAGAGCGGGCATCCCCCTCAATTACCAATACCGAGCCGTCTTTTTCTGAGCATGTTTTTTTGTTATAAGCATCTCATGCTCTGCGCATGAGCAGTAGAGCTAGATCTTTGCTCATATTGGCACCGAGGAGGAAATCGTTTGTATATCACAGTGCTTCCTAGCAGTCTACTTTTTCCTATTGGTTATATTGCGAAGAATACATTCAGGATTATCGGGAAAAGATGCCCCTCCAAGATTCAGATGAGGTAAGACGACAGACGTGCCTTTTTTAATTTAATGTGTGTGGACGGACCTTAGAGGAGCACCTATATTTTGTATATAGCTCCGAACTCGACCTGAAGTTATTGACACCAGTTACGTTACACTTTCATTTTTGGTAGGCACAGGGGAGATCAAGTGGTTTTCCCAGAATCACAGGATTGAGCCAACTCTGGAACCTGGTGACTCAGCTCCAAAGTCGGCATCTCTGGCCGTTAGCCCACATCCTCTTTACTATAGCTTCCTTTGGACATTATCTCTGGCGTTGCAGTACAAATCAAGGGCTGGTTTTAAATCAGATTTAGAGACAATAAAGCATAGCATATTTCATTGGATTAATACTGTTGTGGTGGCGATGTGTATAATCTGTCGATCTCAAGTCCGAATCTTGGTACATACACAAAGGCAACTCCTTAATTGTTTTAAACTGTTTTCACCCTGACTGATTTCTACGACTCACCCCTTACATAATAATGTCAATCGTTTTATATAGCGCTTTACACTTCACACCTGCCGTTTCTAAGCGCCGAACCTCTAAAAGATGTTATGATTATTCAACTTAATGGTCGTCACTGGTCTTAAATGTGCACTTTAGAAGGCAGTCTATAACGAAAAATGTATACGCACTGTTCCATCACACAGTGCAAAATTACGAACACCATCGGTACTCGCCCACACGTACTGTGTTCTCTTACATGCAGATCTTCATGCAGGGTATTTCGCTGCCCTCAATACTTTTCTATTTTAGTTTTGTGTAGGATATATGTAGTTTGTTTGGCAAATGATGCATATGGCCCTTGAGCCAGAAGCCCATGATCTACAGTAGTGGTTCTTAACTTGTGGTCGGTGGACCCGTGGGGGTCCGAGAATCCTACTCAGTGGGTCGAACCTGCTAAGAAAACTAAATTATATTAACATATTATTATAGTGTCTATAAATAAAAAAGGAAAATGTCAAATGTAAAAATTGAAAACGTTATGTAAATGTGAAGGAATCTAAAAATGGATGATAAAAATTAAGTCTGTATCCTCAGATTGATTTGCGCGAACAGTGCAAGTGTATCAATCAGAATATAGTATGGACGATGAGTGGCCTTAAATGAATTTAGAAAAGCTTCAATATTCCAATTAAAATTAAAACTTTGGGTTTTGTTTTGTTTGTAAAATCAATTTTAATAAATGTCAGTGTTTGCGTATTTGCTTGATGAATGCTTGTTTCTGTATTTTGAGTGTATTGTTTTGCAGTTCAAATTATTGAAAATGCTTAGGCCGGCTTCCCTGACTTCCAGTGATGACTCAGTTGCTCACTGTATTCAAATAGTGGTTCTGTGAGGCTACCTGGGTACCAGTAATGATTAATTTGTGGTCCACAGAAGTCATATATTTAAGAATCATTCATCTAGCATATTTAATGGGACTCGCAATGGTTCTGGTGCTGTCTCCTGTGAGTTTGATCTATCTATATCAATCAATACAATAATTTGTTTTAGGTCTCGCCTAGCGTTGCAGCGCATGCGCTGCTCGCTCGGTGAGATTAATTGTGAATGAGAACTTTGAGAAGAGGGCTTGAAGCCCCGCCCCTCATTTCCATTGGCTTGCGTCACCGTTTATGCTAAATGGTGGCCTGCCATTGGAAATGAGGGTTTTTGGTTGACGCCTTTTCGCCTCCAATCCGGACTGGGTCACCTGCTTTTGCTACTATCGCAAAGCACTTTCTTATCTTTATGGGGCCATGTGTTTCTAATTAGAAATACATGGCCCCATAAAGACAAGAGATCGATGCTTGTTTTTTTAAGCGATTCGCTCTAAATCCCCGTCTGTACCCTGGAAGGGTAGCACTGCCACTCCCTCCCGCCTGTGTTCTGTGTGTGTGCATCACATCGCCGGTCTCTGATAGTACCTAGTGAGTGCAGCTCTGTGTATGTGTATGTAGGTGCTACCCATGTCGGCTTGTGCCCCTTTCGTGCTTCTTCTTCGCAGTTTTAGGCGCTTTGCTTTTCAGTCGTTCCACCCTGTGCTGCTTCTGTGCAGCTGTCTTTTCCTGTGCCTTCTTACAGCTCCCATGCTCTGCTTCACCTTCTCGGCTTGGTGCGGTGTTCACATACCCGTGTCTGCTTCACGGTGATTGCGTTTTATTTTTTATTTTCATATAGCGGTGTCCAAATCCCCGTGTCTACTTCATGGTGTTTACTTTTTATTTTTGTATAGTGCCAACCCTCACCCTCCATTATTCCGTCCCCCTCCTCTCCAGCACACACGGCGCTGCCTCTCCTCCGGGTTTAGTCAGTGCTCCGCTGCTGCCCAAGAGCCACCTTCTTCCACTCTGAGCCAGTTGCAGGCAGAGGCAGAACCCACAAACTTCCTCCCTCGCAGGCAGGCCATGGACGAGGCAGAGGCAGGACCCGTGAGCTTCCCCCCTCGCAGGCAGACCATGGACGAGGCAGAGGCAGGACCCGTGAGCTTCCCCCCTTGCAGGCGGGCTAGGGACGAGGCAGAGGCAGGAACCGTGAGCTTCTCCCCTCGCAGGCAGGCCATGGACGAGGTAGAGGCAGGAACCGTGAGCTTCCCTCCTCGCAGGCAGGCCATGGACGAGACAGAGGCAGGACCCATGAGCCTCACCGGGACGCAGGTTAGGAAAGCAGCAAGTTAGTGGGCATATTAGCTCCTCCTGCCTGTTCTCTCTGGGTAGATCTCACAGCAACGGCCTGTGCCATGTGTGTGCGGTGCTGTCGGCATCTGTGTGCACGCTGTCAGCATCTGTGTGCAGAGCTGTCGGCATCTGTGTGCAGCGCTGTCTGACTTGCCCTGCGTGTGCAGCTCTCTCTCTTTGCCTATGCTCTGTGTTGCACACACGGCGCTGCCTCGTTTAGTCAGTGCTCCGCTGCTGCCGAAGAGCCACCTTCTTCCACTTTGAGCCAGTTGCAGGCAGAGGCAGAACCCGCGAGCTTTCTCCCTCGCAGGCAGGCCATGGACGAGGCAGAGGCAGGAACCTTGAGCTTCCCCCCTCGCAGGCCATGGATGAGGCAGAGGCAGGAACGGTGACCTACCCCCCTCGCAGGCAGGCCATGGACGAGGCAGAGGCAGGACCCATGAGCCTCACCGGGACGCAGGTTAGGAAAGCAGCAAGTTAGTGGGCATATTAAACCAGATTTGGGTAGAAAGCAGTTTTTAAACAAGCACATGTGTTTTCATCCGATCCTAGTTTACTTTGCAAGTACTTGTGTTTTCAGCTGATCCTCGTTAGTCACTTGCAAACAAACGAGGATCAGGTGACAACACAAGCACTTATTTGAAAATTGATTTCTACCCAAATCTGGTTTTGTTTCCTTTCCACATGGGTTTTTAAGATTATCCTGTACTCTTGTAGCTTTGTTACGAAGTACGTATCTACACAGTACTGGAAGTCCATGACGTTTTGGACGAGGCAGAGGCAGTACCTGTGAACTTCCCCGGAACGCAGGTAAGGAAAGCAGCAAGTTAGTGGGCATATTGAACCAGATTTGGGTAGAAAGCAGTTTTTAAACAACCATGTGTCTTTTCATCCGATCCTAGTGTACTTTGCAAGCGCTTGTGTTTTCAGCTGATCCTCGTTAGTCGCTTGCAAACAAACTAGGATCAGCTGAAAACACAAGCACTTGTTTAATTAAGCGCCTGCCCTTGCAGGGTCTCCTCTCTGTATTGTGACGTCATTTCTTTCTCTTCCGCCTTCTCTCTTAGCGCGTGCACTTGTGTACCTCACACACATCACTTTATCTCCTGTCCTCTACTGTTGTCATTGCTGCACATCTCGGCCTGATCCCTCCACTGCCACGGACTCTGCTTTCCCGCAGCTCACGGGATGTCTGATTATATACACCTAATCTCCCTGTACACAACAGAAAGGCTCACGCATCTGACCCCCATTCCCTTGTGAGTGACATATGTTCCCTCCCCTTCCTCTCCCTGCTGCCCCTCGAGCTCCCCGGTCTCTGCCCCTGTCTCTTATTCTTCTCACCTCTCCCTTTCTCCTACCCCTTCCGCCTCCACTCGCTAATGTCTCCTTTAGCCCATGCTCTAACGCTCGTTCCCTGTCTCGGCTGTCTCCTAGATACTCGTGGTCTTTTGTGTTTTTCCTAATCTTTCTCGCCTTCCTCCTTTTTTCTGTCACTTTTACCTCCCACATCTCTTACCTCCTCTCCCTCTTTCTCTACTCTCTCCTACCCCCTCGTTCTTACCGTCTCAAACACCCCTCTGCGTTTTTCTGTCTCTTAGCTCTGCCTCTTTTACCCCCCTCTGTCTATGCTGTTTGTGCTAACTCCCTGTCCCTTACCACTTCCTCCATTCCCCCCCAACATGCACAGGTTAAAAATATCTTAAAAGTTTACATAGATTCCGTCTAGGATATTTCCAATGCAATAGGTCTCACATTTTCAAAACTTTGACCTGTTGGTATTATAAATGACAATTCCTTTTATTATTGAAGGTTTTTTGAAACACATAATTAGAAGGCATTGTCATTTACAATGCCAATAGCTCAAAATCTCCCAAAGGCGAGACCTATTGCATTGCAAATGCTTGTTATCATATGGAGCAGGTAGGCTGGACAAGATTGTCCCTCTTAAAGTTAAAAAGATGAGCCCTAGGAAGTACTGGCACCATTGGATGCCTTTGAAATTAGCTTCCTCGAATCCAGAAACAACATTAATTTGACCACAAATGTTTATGTAGTGAGTGGTTCAAGCTCCCATTGGCAAACCTGGAGCAGGTAGTAAGTAGGCTGTAAAAGATGGATGTATGACGATACATCGACGGCCATTTCAACGCGGTCTGTTAGACCGCGGTTTTCACTACGCAAGTCGTTACATCGACTTGCGCTGGAGGGGCCCTGGACTTAGGAATAGTGTGAATTACTATTCCAAGTCCAGTCTAAATACAGTAGGGAAGGTGTTGGAAACAGTAATTTACACTATTCTTTAGTCTACAGCTCCCTCCTGTGCAAGTCGATGTAACGACTTACGTAGTGAAAACCACGATGTAATAGTACCACGTTGAAATGGGTGCGTGGCAAACGATGTCTCCCGTAAAAGATCGTCCCTCTTAAAGTTAAAAAGATGAGCCCTAGGAATTACTGGCACCATTTGACAAAGCCAAACCAGTCAAGCATGTGGAAGGCAACAAGAGCTTGCAATCCTACACAAGGTTCTGCAATCAAAAGAAGGCCTTTTAAGCTGTACAAAGCTCGTTTTGCAAAGGCTTCGAGCAAGTATTTGGCTGGACATAATTAAGTGGTCAATATCTCAGAAAAATAGATATTTACATTCATTATGGAACTCTTAAATGTTACTGTGCAAAATACAGCTATTACCTGTCTACACAATGTATGTGGTTATTCAGTGATTAAAATGTCCAGTATCAGGCATCTTACAAAAGATAGTATTTTTGCATTCAGTTTTCTTGTGGTTACGCTCCAATCAGACATTATTCTGAATTTGATCTACTCTCGTAAGAATACATTTCATTGATTTTTCAGCCATTAAATCTGATTGACTTTTGGGCTTTTGATGAGTGCACAGCTAGAGCTCAGCACAGTGGCTAATCCTGTATTGCTATCCATACTTAATCTATCTCTTCCACAATGGCGCAAAATATTTAAATGTACTACTGATATCATTGCTACAAAATGGTCGATCCAGGTAGCCCGGTCAGCATTATGCCTAACCTGCAACTTCCAAAGGCAAACAAGATTCTTGAAACTCAACAGTAATCACTGTTAGCATCTTATCTTGAAAATAACACTGTGTTTGAGCACATGCAGGTTGGGTAGGTGGATAGAATCTGTAATGTCGCAATGTTAGACAATTTGCACCTGGTACCTCATGATAGCACTACAAGTGCCTTGGTCTTGCTAGATTTATCATTGGCTTTTTAGCCTATTGACCATGGCATCTTGATCAATCATTCCAGACAACTAGTGTAGAAGGTGTCATAGTAGGCTTGTTTGCTTCCCTCCTTTCTGGAAAGTTACAAGCAGATCCCTGACCCTCAGAGGTCTGAGATTTTAACAACTAGTGGCCTCATTTAGAGTGTAGACGTCATAATCTCCACAAACCTGGTGCACTATCCCCTACCATATTTAGAGATCTCCGCCAGCCTCGCAGAGATTTCAGTACATTCTAAGGTGCCAGCACCACAGGGGCTCCTCATAAGGCACTAAATGTTTGCTGAGCCATTACTGTAGTTCATGCAGCAGATTAGCGAACTTTTATGTTTTACAAAAACAAACTCCCAAAGCTGAGTTTGTCTTTGTAAAAGAAAATACTAATGACAGTGTCCCCTAGGGAGTTTTCTCCCAGGGTCTGTGACTCATTTATTTATTTTTTCCTGCTCAGAGCCGCCAGGCCTACTACCGTATCCAACAAACTCTGAATGAGGCCCTAACAGCTGAAGGCTTGCCACTCTCTGTCAGTCTCCCCAATACTTATGATGTTTTACTTATTCGTTTCATCTGGTGCTATTGTTTTCTCTTCTTTAGTGATGCAGGTTATGCCCAGACGTGGGTCCCTTGCTCACTTTTCCACTGGATTCAAGATATCCTGGCTGATGAGGGGTGTTTCCCCGAAACCGGTCCCAGGATGCTTGTTTCCGGTCCAGGGAAGATATGGCTTGGCAGTTCAGGCTGGACTGTTCCCATGAGGCACAGGGTCAAGACTGATTTGCATATAGCAGTGTCAGAACTGGGGAGGCAAAGTGAGCTAAAGAACGATGATGGATTCAACCCAGATCTGTGACTGGGGGTGAGTGTCTGAAAAGTTTCAGCTCTCCGTCCATCATCTTTGTGTTTGCTTTGATGCAGATGACTACCAGATCATCTTCCATAATCTTCTGTAATTCCAAGAATGTATGATGGAGGTGAGTGCGTGGCTGGGTATTCATTGGCTTCATTTGAACTAGAATCAGAGGCGATAATGATGTGTGTAGGGTGAATCTCTGAAACTGTCTTCAAGCCTGTCAAACTGGGAGTGTGCTCAAATATATGGTATCATAATATTATTGTCAGACTAATATCTGACATAAATTTATTGTCCTAAATATCGTTTACAAAAATATTGCCCCAGTGGAGTTAATAATAGGAGTTAATAATAGAAAAAATACACTATGTGGTTCATTGTTTTGTAAACAATATATAGGCCTCTGTATTTACATCAGGCAATATTTCTCTATATAGCATTATTACCTACAACCTTCCAAAACTCATAAGAAGTGGTATCAAACCTTGACTTTAAGATTAATGCCCACCTCTTTCTCTCTTCTTGTGATATCACGGACTATTTAATTATGTTATTGTCATTCTGCAGTGTTAGGAGTAGTGGGAGCAAGACTTGACTATGGGATTTCTCTGTATATTGGCCTCACAAAGATGATCTTTTATCAAGTCAAACTGATCCAGAACACAGCAGCTAGTCAATGCTGTTCTGAAATTTGCTTCTTTAAACTTTTGACTAAAACTTTACACTGCCTGCATTGTTCTGCAGAGACCACTTTGAATCATGTGTATGTTGAACACTGAAACATATTTGGAGCAGACCCCTTATTTTGGAAAATAAAACCTGTACGTATCTTCCTACTTCAGGCATTCTCTTTGCAGATTACTTTCTTCTTTATGTTCCATGAATTGGGAAACAGAAAGGTGGTGATTTTATAATGTTTTTCTGCCACCAAATAAAAAGCTTTACCACTGTATTTGAGTTCAAATTAAAATTTGTCTAAATTTAGGAAGCAACTTAAAGTCTTGATGTTCAAAGTTAACTTCCTAGGGTAACTACTCTTTTTATCTTGCTCTTTGTACAACTACAGCTGAAGCCCTTCCACATCCTTCGCCGGTTATCATAGGTATCTTATATCGAGAACCACAAAGTACAAATCTGCCCTCTATAAAACTCACTAAAAAAATACATGGACATTTAATTTCAAATCATGTAGTTAGTTCCAAGGTATGCTATAGTTATACCCTCCTCTTATGAGCCCCCAAATTTTCTCCACGATCGGGAGATTTGGAACACACCAGATGTTTGACTTATCTGAATTTATTTATTTATTGTTTCAACTTACAGCCTTACAATATTTTAAGAACGTGCAATAGAAAAACAACTTAATAAAAGCAAGTGCACAGAAATCTATCAATTAATTCATCAGGAATATTAAAATGCAAGTACAATGAGATGCTAAAAATACGCATTTCCATCAAAGGCATACAACCTAAAAAAATATATACATTCTTCAGTTGTAGTAAAGTGCAAGTGGAGTAGAAAAGTGGACATTACCATCAAAGTCAACATCTTAAGTGAGAGAAAAACGTATGCATAACTGTCAGCTAAAAAAAGCTTAATAACATTTGTGAATTATTTTGTTCCAGATCTGCCAACCCACCTAGGATATAGAAGTGCACTGCATAAACATGGTACAGAACTGTTCAGTTTATGCAAGAGAGTGTGTTCGATTGTAGGAAACAACCAGGTTCGCGGGCCTACCTACTTAAACATATACTTAGAGTGGAAGTCAACTCTCTCAGGCAAGGCCATATATCCTCATCATCTTGGATTTAGGCAGAGAGGGGCACTATGGGATGGTTTACCAAAGGGCACACAGGAAATCCTGAAACATGTGGTAGGGTACCCCTGGGAACGTTTACCCCATTGGTTAGGGTGGAAGCAGGAATCACCCACAACCTGTTGCAAGGCATAAATATGGCATCCCCTGTACTCTCTATTTAGAGCACTACTGAACCTGTGGAAAGTCAGAAGAGAAATGAACCTTCTGTCTGTGACCTGAGAAGAGCTCTGAAGGCTCTCTTGTATCCAGGACAAAGAAGTGACTCTAAAGGTCAATTGCCTGACCTCCTGTTCGAGGTATAGGAAAACTACAAGCTTCAAGAAGTCTTTTGTACAATTTCCCACATGACCAGTTCCAACTGGACCTGTCCTGGACCCTGCTGGTGGCCTCTGTTGGAGTGATTCCTGACCCCCAACTGCTGATCCTGAGGTGCTGAAACCATTCATTCTGGGTGGACTTTTCCTAACACCCCTGAAAACCTGTAAAGTTTTTGACTCTAAAGAACTCCAGAGTGGCAAACAAACCTGCCTAATTTATCAGACAAGGTACATTGCCATTGTGTTAAAAATTCAGGTTTCTCCGGCTTTGAACTTTTTTGTGCCGGCACATCCTCATGGGTTGTGGATCTTGTAGAACCGGTATCCAGCTTCATGGATCCCTCCTCGGCTACAGCCTGCATCCTTGCCCTGCTTGAAGAATCCGAGCTCCAAAAAGTGACTAAGTACCTATAAAGAAATCTTGACTGTGCGAAGGTTCCAATGGTATCTTGCCGGCAAGGGATTTTCTATGGGCCCAACATTGTAATTTCTCCCACTCTGAGCATTCCCAGCAAAACCCAACGGCTTCACTAAGACTTCATCTAATGCCTATGTGACCTCATGGCGCCCTCTTCAGCTACATTCTGCTTCATTGCCTAGCTGAATACTTTTGACTTCCCTTTTATAGGCCAAGTCCAATGCTAAAACCTCTAACTGTGTCAAACAAGGCCCCTTTATATGACCCATGCTCCATCGTGGCTGGACTAAAATTGTATCTAGGTCCCAGTCTGACGCAAGCAGTTGATCGCAGTTGGTGCTTAACGCATTTTGACCCTATTTTCCATTTATGCTGGAAATTAATATCTCTGTTTCCCCATTTTGGATTTGCCTTTCTGCCATTTTATTTAATAAAATATGTCCTATTTTTCTAAATTGATTTTTTTTTTATTGTGTTGCGCTTTGACATTATATTGTTTGGTGCTACAGAAATACGTAGCGCATTTCTTTTAATTTATGCCTATCTGTTCTTTGCCATTGCTGCCAGGGGTTTTGCTCAGGTTAATTTAGTGACTTTAGTGGTTCATCCTCACATGGATTGTATTTATTACTTAAGGTGTGTAGTCACCCCGCTCCTTTAACAAATAGCCCAGTTTCTTTCAGCAGTTCTTCAAATAGTTCCATGATGTGTAAAGCTGATCTGGCCTCAGTCCTCCACCAGGTATCTATTACCTGGGAGTAGATGGTTATGTGTGTACCATGCCTACTGGTGTCCCTCTGTCTCCCACGGAGCTCTTCAAGCCTATTGATGTGGTGTGAGGGCTGGTTCAGGGGACCAAGGGCTTTTATAAGTTACTGAGCTTCCATTGAGCTAATTCAGGTTGTTTACGTCTGGTGTCCTGGGGTACCTGTACTGCTGTTACCCCAAATTGAAAACCAAGCATACCCTTTCACCACTTGGGGGCCGATTCTGATCCTGGACTTTTATTTTACATACAAATCGGATCCGTATTTTTTTCCAAACAAATCGTACAAGTCCCTTCCAATCCGTGTAGTACGATTCGTACGGGAAAAATACATACAGATCGGCCCGATCCTTACAAATCGGATCGGGAAAAGCTGTACGACACGGACTTGTAAAAAAGACCATACAATTTGTAAAAAGGCTGTACAACCCGTCAAGTACGATTCGTACCGGGTTGTCAGCATGCGATTTGTATGGAAAATGGCCTGTATACGGGGAACGACTCGTACTGGGCTACGAAGCGAACCCCTATACGCCTCATACCCTGGTATGACTCGTTCTGGGGGTACGACTCGTACCGGGGTACGGGTCGTATAGGGGTATGAGGCGTACAGGGGTCCCCCCACATGCGAGGCGTGTGTATGGAGCGTAGCCCAACATCGCGCATGTACGCACCGTACATACGCGATTTTGGTGTCCGCACCGTACATACACACTTTTGGGGTACGGTGCGTACACAAGCGATTTTGGGGTACGGTGCTTGTACGGTGCGTACACGACCAGTACCCCTTCAGCGCGTATATACGCACCGTACCCCACTTTCCGTGTCATCGGTACGCATCGTACATACGCACCGTACCCCTGTATTCATGGGGTGTACGACGCGTACATGGGGGGTCCGTCTCGTACTGTTTTCGAGGCGTACAATGTTTTCCCGGCACTTTTTGGCTCCTGTAAAAAAAGCCGTACGGAGTGCCGTTTGTACGAATCGTACTTGACGGGTTGTAAACTGCTGCCGGGAATACATGTGAACGTCGCGTACAGGGCAATCCCAATCGGAATCGCTTGTATATACGAGTTGTATGGTCTTTTTTACAATTTGTATGGAGAGCGTCTATTTGTACGGGTCGTACGTCCTAGGTTGTAGGGGAATCCTTACAAGTACGAGTTGTATGGGGAAATCGCTCAATACCACGATTTATACAGCATTTTTCCAGGATCGGAATCGGCCCCTTGGTCTCCAGGTAGTGGCAGGAAAGCATTCAAAGGCTCCTTTTATGGAGGTGATGTGGGTTGGAAACTCAGCATTCAATAGCACACATAATAGTATTCAATAAATGTGAATCAGTGAGTTTAATTTAACAAATGATAAGTAAATAAAAATGTTTATTGAGTCGTTTCTTAAATTCTTTTCAAATAAGAAAATCACCCAAAGTTATACAGTACTACCAATGCACTAATCAGAATGTATCTCAATAAAAGTATCAGCTATGTTAGTCGTTAATATTTAAAAACAAAAACAAATGGCACATGCTTAAAAAATTAGCTGGTAATTGAGAGTCAAATCCATTTAAACATGCTGTAATTGCCTCTTGACAGCTCTGTATCTTTGGTAGTGCAAACATCAGTTTTAGTTTAAAAAAAACAATTGTGTCATTAAATAGACCCTAGTTCAATAGTGAGAGGCATATAATACAGATCATAAATGATATGCACTACATATACAATAATTCGCTTTAAAAAGGAGATGTACACAGTTAATTGTAATATATATATTAATAGATAGATTAAGAAGGAGAAATACCCAGATAACCATAAAATAGATTAAAAGTGATAATCAATATATCTCATATGACATGCATCCACAAGCATTCAAACATATTTCAAGTACTGTAAATTTCATACATATCTTAGGGCCATTGAAACTTATACAATAAAACTATAACATCAATCCCCCCATCCACAATTGTCCCATATCAAGTAAATCAGTCATAAGAAAGTACCAAAATATTCCAGAATGAACAAGTATATATTTTCGTCCAATATATCTGAATTAAACTAGATTGCCCTTCTTTCACCCGAAAGGACTCAGGGAGGTATGCAACAAATCTGTATCTGCCTCCATGGCCAAAAAACTATCCACCAGGCATTCCCATGCTTTAACTCTTTTCTCGCCCTCTCTTTATTTCATGAAACAACACAGCACTCTCCAGACTTGCCCATTTAACTAATTCCTTACGCCATCTAGTAATTTGATGACCATGCGCCTATTTCCAGTGCATAGTCAGTTCTCTTTTTGCCAGAATAAAAACTAAGTCAGTAAACCAAGTAGAAGTATTCTTTTTTTAGGACGAGGGTATCCCCCTAGGAGTCAGATGAAGGGTGTACAAGGAGATATCCCAAAAGGTTATTCCATTAATATTTTCTATTATTTCCTTCCAGAACTCCGCTAATGAAGGGCAGCATCACGTGGACCATTTCTGCCCCGGACTCCCCACATCTAGGGCATTTGCAGCAGCAGTCACATAGAACCTGTTAATCCTGCCAGGTGTTAGATAAGCTCTATGCAGGATATAGAAATTAATTAATTTGAACCTGGCATTTCTAGAGATAGCTGGTATATGTGCTACAGTCATATCCTAGTCCACATCATTAATTTGGAGCTCTAAGTCTCTCTCCTATTTTATTTTCAACTCGGCAAGAGGAGAAAGAATATTTGCACAAATCACACAATATAGATACCAGATCGCTCTGATCGCTCTTACACACCCTCTTATTGATCAGTGCCGTTGACACATCTGATGCGTAGCAGGTTCAGCATCTCCATTTCTCCAATAATTCCTTATTGTTGCAACCAATGACCTGTGTACTAAAAATTGTCCTCTAGGTAGATCAATTTCTTCAGTCAGGTCTTCAAACCTAAACAATACTCCATCCGGATATAAGCCAAGCCATCATCTTCTCAATTGGATTAATTTTTTGCATAACACAATACATGATTTAGAGACTCCTTCACCTAAGCACACAGTCAGTGATTAATATCTGTTTCCACCTTTAGTCTCCTTGTTGCTTAAACCTTTCAAGAGATTCAGGCAAAACCATGGTCTTAGTAATTCTCTCTTTTGTTTTATAGTCAGTTATAGGTCGAAGTATTTTTGCTCTGTTTTTTATTCAAATCGCGCCACTGTAGACAGTCCACGAGTGGCTCCTTGGCTCTAGTACAGCCTTATCTTGCTTGGTTTCTTCACCAGATTTGTGTAAACTCATGATATATACCTCAAAGATTCAAGCCCTTTAACTTTGCTTGCCACGCTAAAATCTTCAGTGTGCATGGGGATGCATATATATATATATGTTTTGAGCAATGAGCCACAAAAGAAGCTTGGAACAAATGGCATTGTTGCATAAGATTGACTTCTAAGCACACTTGAGTTTGCACAGTGTTAATGACAGGGCTTGAAAAATTAACTCGCCCGCTTGCTATGGCGAGCTAGATTACATCAGGACGAGCTACTTTTAGGCCTACTCACCTGTTCTGTGAGCCGACATCAGGTGTTCAGCTTGCTCGCAAGGTGAATTAGCAGTAAAGGTACCTTTAAATCTTGTTATCTTTTGCTTGGCTTTCAGTGACGGGGGTCAGAAGTCAGTTTGTTTTCCTACATTTACTTTTCTTTCTGTGACTGAAGTTAGAGGATTTTGTAAAGTGAATTCTGTGACAGTCGCACTGTGTAAAGCATGTGAAATGAAAGGCTGTAAAATTTCAGGCAACACTGAAATAGCTAATAAGTTAACTGTTCAAACATTTCATATATATTTACTAGTTGTGAAGACACATTTTTGTAATTCTGTAGTGAAAAAAAAGATTTTTATAGGAGCAAAACATTTCAGAACACTTTACTTGGTGATATGAAAACTTTGAATATTTTTGCTGAAACCCAATTTCCAAACATTGTTTATGTGCTGTATAGTTTTATCAGTAAACTGCATGCACGTGCCCATTTCAGTGGAAATGTTCCATCTGTAAATGACTGTGCATTACCACGTCATGCTTTAGTGATATATATTGATGACAAGTGAGTATTTAAATATGAACTAGGAAATATTCCTTCACCTGCGCAGATGAGAATGCTATTGGTGATCTAAGAGACAAGCCATTGATCATGTGTACCCTATATGTGGACATGGTTCTTATTATACATTGAGCACACGTTTAGTCTAGTAAATAAAAAGGAGTTTTTTGCATGGCAGAAATAGTGAACTTGCATATTTGAAGGTGCTCTCATGTGATAATGAAGAAAAAGGCAGCTCCATTAGACAAAATATTTGCCTAGGCAAATTTGGGACCAGTTCACAGGTCAAGACCATTACAGTTTAGTCCAGTAGATTATTCAAGTTACTAGACCTGAAGGTCTAGTAAAAATTTTATGATTTTTGAGCCCTGATTGGGTAAGTGAAACAGGAGTCTATATGTTTGACATTGTGCAATATCCAGTGCTTTAAATGGGCCGGTACTCACCGGTACGGAGTACCGGCACTTTTTATTTTTAACCTCCTGAGTACCGGCACTTTTTCATTGCCACGGAGCGTACCGGTACTCATGACTGGTTGAATCAGTGGTACTTGTGCTGCTGAGGATGAGGCTGTCTGAACGCCACTCTCAGACAAAGTGCCACCGTAGCCCTGGGGCGAGACGCTGCTGAATCATTCAGCGGCGGCTCATTACATTTTGTTAGTGTGGCAGGGGAGCAAACTCAGTATCACGCTGTGAGTTACAGGGTCCGATCAGACCCTGCACTGTAAATCACAGGTGTTAAATTGCGCAGACACTGAAAGTCCCGACAACTGGCTGAGAGTCTGAAAGAAGAAAGCCATGGGAGGTAGGAATTGCAAACAACGTTTTTAATTCTTTTGTGCGCCTTTTGTGCCAGTGAATGTCTGCTTTTGTGTGTGAGTGCGGAAGCGACAGAGAGAGCATCGGGACATTATGTGAAGATATTTGAAAGAAAATGTGAGGAATGCTTTGTGTGTGCATGTCTGCTTGTTCTTGTGCGTGTGTGCGAGCGCGTGTTCATGGGCAAGAGAATGTATGAATGCTGAACTGAAGCTGCAAATATTTAAAAAACGCAGAAACTAAAGCATAACACATTGCTTGGCCTTTATTTCATTTTCTGTGAGGAGTTAACCACTTTATGTTCATACATTTATCATGTGTTTTGGTGTGTGCTGAAACTGATGTAACTAACATGTCCATTTAAACGCAATGGCTGGCTTACACAGTTGAAAGGGGCATAGTAGAAGACAGGTTATTAATTGTCTACGTATGCCATGCCCACATGTGCAGAGGTAATTTGAGACTATTGGTAAGTGTATTTTGAGGGCAAAATGATTACTTGACAGATGGCAGTAGCGTCCTTATATAATCATGCCCCGCCCTCAGCTCTGCCCCTTGCCCCGCCCCTAGCTCAATTTGATGAGTACCTGCACTCATTTTTCCCCATTTAAAGCACTGCTGTATATGTGCATTATATTTGGCATGGTGCTGATCTTGCATTTCTCGGTTGCCCATGTTTGGCATTATGTCCTTTTCCGGTTCTGCTGAGGTTGCATTACTTTATTGTATATATAGCCCAAGGACCAATCAGTCGGGGATGAAGCAGACTGAGAGCACCATTGTGTGCAATGACTTCTTCCTTGCTGGCCACTGTGTGCAATGGCTTCTTGCTTGCTGGCCATCAAGCATTGATACCTACAAACTGCTATTTATTGTGTTTCTCTTTCATTGCTCCTGGGAGTGTGCAAATGTTTTTAACTGACATAGATACCAGTACATCTGTTGTGCACCATAATTGTAAAGGGTGCCTACCTAGCCTGCAAATAATCACTTGTTGGCTGACACAGTATGCCTATGTGACCTCCTAATATGCCCACTGGAGGGTATATCCAACTCTTGTTGTTCTGATGAAGACACTGTTCTGTAACGGATTTCAAACAGGTTGAAATGTTGATGCTAATGTAAATATATGCTTGCTTTTTGTAAGCTACAAATCAGCAAAAGTTTGAATTAAGTGTTTGCTAACTGCACATTTATTTAGCATTATTCCCAAACAAGCCATTTCTTCTAGGTTTTTTTTTTTTAGTTTTAAATTCCTTTGCATCTTCACAAGCACAAGTACTTCCAGCCAATCCCCTTTGTTCCTCCCACATTTACCACTAAATCGTATACTTACGTGTGCAGCGACTGTGCAGTAAACGTGGTGATCTATGCACAGAAAAAGATAGGAGAGGCGGTAGCAGAACCTCCGCACGTAGGCCTGTAAATAGAATTTTGTAAAACGTTAGTAATATTGCCCAAAATGCAGTTTGTGAATAGGCCCCCATGTATTATCCTATTTTTACATTAAGTGTGTATAAAAAGGATGCATTTGCATATGCCGTTATATACAAATGCACTCAAACCCTTCCCTTAACAAAAAGAAAAAGATTTCATTTTTAATTCCTAAATGTTTCATACATATTATGTTTCACTGAAATTCAGTTGCTCAGTTTTTGATTTAATATTTTCTGTCCATGGCACAGCTTACATTCCATGATGTTGCTTCCTATTTCACTGAAGAGGAGTGGAAGCGTTTACATGAATGGCAGAAGGAGCTCTACAAGAATGTGATGAAAGAAATACATCAAGCTTTAATCTCACTTGGTAAAGTAATATGTTCTTAATTTTTCTAAAATATAGAATTACCTAGTTTGTTTTTATGTGCTTTTCATAACCCTATTTAAAGAATTGCAAATTAATTTAGACCTAGACTAAGGGACTGTAACATTGTGTTACATTTATTCTTAAAACTCTTAAAAATACTTTTTTCTACACTGATGATTGGGTAGCAGCAAATGAAGCAGTACATGAGGTCTGTTGTGATACAAATGTCAAGGGAGCAAGAAAAGCAGTGATGCTTGAAAGGTTTTTCCCAAAATATTTATTGGAATTTTCACCTTTCTAATAAAAGTGATATGTAATCTAATATTCAAATGGTCCTGCAGTGTGTATCAAGGTAAATACAGGAGCAAAACGGACCTTATTCTGCTGATGTCATTCCCTGGGTTTAATTCTGGAGGTAAATACGTGGCTTCAGTACAAAATCAAAGGGAGAGCTAGGGAATAGGTACAGGGGTATGTCCCTTCCCCAAATCAGTACAAGACTTAAACAATGTGGACGGACCCACTATGTGTATGAAATTAAATCACTATGAGTAGTAAGAATATGGACCCATTAGGTGTTATTAAAAGACCCCTCACACACCAACCTAGTTAATGTCATGATTCATCATTGGGGTCCCAACCGGGTGGCCGAATGCCTCCCGGTTGTGCTACGACGCCTGATTAGAGCGGAGCAGGTGTTGTGCATAAATGTGGTGTGAGGTGAGTTATTTACAGTTAAAAATACCTCTGAGAATCCTTGCCTATGACTTTAATAATGGCGGCTCAGGATATGGTTAAAAATTATATGTGTAGTGCAACTAATCTGGAATTATTACCATGAGTTGACTATGTGTGGCGGTCTGCATGTTTCAGCCCGTACAAAAAGGTGAAAATTGCTTTCTTCAGGACCAGGTGAGTGATTTGTGAGTGGCAAAGGTGAATAGTGCCACGTGAAACCTTTTGTTATACCTGCACACGCGCTAAGGTGTGCGGTAAAAAAATGTTGCCGTACTCACTGACACTTGAAAAATACCTGTTGGAAAAAGAAGAGACATAACGAGACTCATAATTTCGCAACATAAAATGCAATCTTAGTGGCAAAAGAAGTGTTGTAGTCAAGTGTCTCTATGACTACTACAGTGAATGTCATGTAGCCCATGCTTGCGGCTGCATGCAGGTGGTACTATGCATGCTGCATCAACATTAGGGAAGGACAGCAAGGGCAAATAGATGGTGTGCGCGATTTGATTATATGCGCTAAACTCGCTCTGAGTAAAAAGTTATAGGTGCTAATCTTAGACTGACAAAGTGGCGCTTGTCTGGCTCCTTGGTGGGAGGAGACCGTTAAAGATAATGAGACAGCACCCTGTGTAGTCTGTGGGCTATGTAAATGAGATAAGGCCACTGGCGCTGTGACGAGTGGTCCTGGGCGCATAGTGCGCTGGTGGTCAGGAGCATGTACGTATAGTAATGTGACTGGATACTACTAAGACCAAAAGTGATTAATACAAACTGTTGAGACAGTGGTAAAGCAAGCACAGAAAATGATCATAGTTACAATGTATAGGTATATTAGGCGGGAAAATCGGGGCTCGTGGGGAGGGATTTTAATCCAAGAACTGATCTGCAAAAAATGGCAATAATAGTAAGTACGAAGATTGTTGCGGGCTCTGTGAGGGAGCCCCCCTATGGAGCACGCATTGTCTTACTTGGTCTTGGTGGTCCCTCCGCTGCAAACCTATCTCGGTCCCTCGTAGTCCCGGTTGTTGCTGGGAGGACCGAGTGGAGGCAGCTATTTATCAGGAGTTAAAAGTACCAGGTACGTGTAAAGAGATACGTCCGGGTAGCGCAATGACTTTGCAGGCGGTAGAGCGCGCATGTGCGCCATGCGCGATGGCTAGTATTGGTATCAGTTCCGAAGTTCTAAAGAGCAGCGGGTCACAGTGGCGGCCATCTTAGAGAGGAGGTATCTTCCACTCAGAGCACTATTGCAAAATGATGTTAACTACAAAGAGTGCAGATGAGAGAGGAAAATAAATAACATTTGTGACTGGGTAGGCATGCAAGTGCCAGCGCCGCTCAAGCCTAGTCAGTTTTAAATTAAAATTAAAGTTGTTGGTGTGGTCATGTAAGCCTATGGGAGTCTGGAAAAAGAAAGTGGGTCGCTGTAAGCCTGCTTGTTGTAGAAAAGCGCAGGACCCAGAAGGGATAATATGTTGGGTACAGCAGTGGTACAGTGCTAATGTTGGATAGTGCACTCCAGGAATGACAGTGTCCACACACACGTGTTCACAGTGACATGGGACGCATCATAGTTTAAAAAAAAGATGAAGCATGACACCAACTAGGTTGGGGTGTGAGGGGTCTTTTAATAACACCTAATGGGTCCATATTCTTACTACTCACAGTGATTTAATTTCATACACATAGTGGGTCCATCCACATTGTTTAAGTCAAATACGTGGCTTCACCATTAGATGCTGCTCATCCCTTTATTTTCATGGCTTTCAAGATTGTGCTACTGAAGTGCTAATCTTTCATTGCTAATAATACGGTTAGACATTCTCACTCTACCTGGTGGTTGAGGTAGATTTAGCCACAAACCTTTTCCCCAGGTACTCTTTCTGACTTTTGAAGTCTGGAATCTGAAGAATTTTTTTCCATCTGCTAGCGTCTCAAACCTGTACCCTCTATACTCAATTAAACCTGTTAAAAATGATTAATCTTCCCTGTCTTCCCAATGCCTTCCTCACATAAGTCTGTGCAACATATTTAATTGGATAATTATGCAACAGTTTTTGTTACATAAGTGGCTAAAGTCTGCACTTTGATTTTGTACAACAGAGAATTAAATATCACTGTTCGTTTTGAGGGACCCAAAATATATCCGTGACCTATGTTCTGTACTAGTGCACTGCAAACTGTAAAATGAAGTCTTGCATTAATAAAAGACTCAATTTTAATAAAGAAATCAATAGTCTACTATTAGTTAAAAAAATTCTAAGCAGATGTCAGCCTGAAATGTTACATTGTGATAAAGATATCTGATGAAGGATGTAACATTGTTATGATTTTTATGTTTAAATGTTTTTAGTATTAATAATACACACAATATACATAACATCGCCTACAACCACGAGGCTGGCTAGGGGCTCAGTAAGATGAAAAAGGCAAAGATAGTGCAACAATTTACCATAAAATTCCCACCCCCTTTACGTCATTGATACAATGTTGAGGTGCATGTTAGAGATGTCTCTGATCACATACCCTGTGTTATGGAGAGAACTAGCCATTAAAGCATGAGAGGTATCCTGATGGTCCTGCTCTCTATTTGGGTATGGTTTGCGAGATCTCATCGGGAATGAGCCAAAGAGCTTTAAGATATGAAGGGCAAGAAAGCTCAAAAAAAGAATAGGCCAACATATATTCAACTTTGCATGAATTCAGTTTGTTGTCTAGACCTAGAGCAATATTTTCCATGGCTAATGTGTCCCATAGCAGGTCACCCATGCAAAGGTATTGGGTGGTACATCTTTGCCCTATAGTCAGAGGAAACATTGTATCCCTGCAAACCTGGCCATTGCCAATTGATTTGCCCTTTAAATAGACTCGATCATCTCTGTTAGAGCACACCAGGATCTTTGGGGATCTGGGGTCTAGATGCTCTATTCAACTTGCCAGCGATCTCTTCCCAATACCTCCCCAGCTCTGGGCAGTGCCATATTAGGTGCAAAGGTAGCAGGGTGGCCCACAGCCCCTCCAGCATTGGTCACTAGCTGAGGCATTCCATTTAGCAATCTTCTCGGGGGTTTTCTACCAATAGGTTAATCATTTGTATTGATTTTCCCGATGTCAAGCATTAGTAGTGAACATGCAGGCCCCATCCTAAAGCTTGCCCCATTCCTTTGGGAATAGTTTGTGCCCCAGCTCTCATTCCCATCTCTTTTGCCCTGGTGTTTCGAGATCTGGTTCAGAATTCAATTAACATTTGTACAACATGGCTATCAGGGTCTTATCATTAAGGCCGTCTTTACACCATTTTTCAATTCCAGTGAGTGCTCATTAGGTTCTCCCCCTTGCTGTTGGATAAAGGACCAAGTGGCGAGGTTGTGTGTACTCCATTGTTTCAGTTTCAGGGAGGTCGACGCAACGCTTGAGATTGTCAAATGATATAATCTGGTGTTTAGAAAATAGTGACCCAGTCATAAGACATTCATTTTCCCACCATCCCTGAATTGGAGTTGTAAATGCTATGAGATGTTCAATAAAGCACTGCTGTTTTGAGGTTTCTTTCTTCCCATATTCTGTGAGAAACTGTAATTGAGTCGCTTGAAAATATAACAAAATGTCTGGGACCGTAAGACTCCCTGCCCCGAGATGTTCAATAAAGCACCACTGTTTTGATGTCTCTTTATTCCCCTTTTCTATGAGAAAACATAATTGAGTCACTTGACACTAATTTGTTTCTCCAGGATATGAAGCAACATTTTCATATTATCTCCACATTGTCTAGCAAGTATGGAGCCTGCCTTTCAGGTGGGCTAAGTGTGAGGAGAAGAGGGCCCAGTCTATTTCGCCAGTATTCCTGTGAGTAGCTTTACACCGATATTGAGGAGTGTAATAGGCATGTTTGAAGAGCACTGGGTAAGATCTTTGTTCTGCTTTGGAGTAACAGTCACTGCCATCTCACACATAGTGTCTGAAAGTCGACCACTGTCACCTATCTCATTAAATAGCCGAGTTTGTAGGGGGGAGGAACTTCAGGCAAAAAAGTTTATAAAAGTAGGTAATGAAGCCATCATGGCCCGTAGCTTTGTTAGGCTTAAGCCTTTCAAATGGCAAAGACCACCTCCTATAACAAATTTGGCATATCTAAGGAGTCTTGCCATTCGTCTGGCATAGTCTCCTAAATGGGCGTCCAGATATTGTGAAACCTTACGAAGGACTGGTAAATCTTTAGAATATAGTTGCTGGTAAAAGGCTGTGAAGAAGTTCGCGATGGCAGTGTGTCATGAGTCAACCTCCTATCAGTTAGTGAGGTCTTTTGGACCATATCAAAAACAATCTGGGTTTTGAGTTACACCGCCAGGAGATTACTCGCCTTATTGAAACAGAATATAATCAGTGTTTGGTGCAAAGCAGGACATATTCTGCTTTATCCTAGTCGAGGGCACGCAGTTGGGATCTGGCATTGAGAACCTTGCACCAGTTCTTGTGCAATGTGGATTGTTGGTGAACATCTATATACAGCCTCTTATATCTAGCTGCTAAGTTGTTTAGGAACCCCTTTTTATACCCTTTAAGCGAATCCCAGAGAGTGCTAGTGGTTACCTCTGATGTGGCATTGGTGTGTAGGAAACTATCAAACTCAACATGTATCTCAGCTCTATTAGCTTGGTCATGTATGTAGTAGTCATTGAGACACACATACTATAGCAAGCCTATCGACTTGAATGCAGCGTGCAGTGTTCACTTTTGAAACTGTCTAACACTTTATAAATTACAATATACAGAAATACTTCATTCTATCTCATTTTTAATTTTTTGTTCCAGCCTTGTTTGCCGTGTTTCTCATGATCTTCAATGCTTCACACGTTATAAACAAAAACCTTTCCAAAACATAAATTCACTTTCAATTTGTTTAACATAAATGTAATGCTGTAATTGTGAAATTCTGAACAAACCTTTACACTAACACGGCTCCAACTGTTATCAATGTATGCCTTCAGTAATTCGTCCTGCCAATACCTTCAACTTTTACAGGTTCAAGATGAATAAAAACCCTCATTTGCTCCCGACCACGATGTTCGATAAACCAGATTTTCACAAGAGTCTATCAAGTATCCGGTTGGAGGAGTTTAGGTATGCCCCTGAAGAAGGGACTTAATTGTCCCGAAATGCATCGGGCATGAAGAGAAACAGGGTGTGCATCCTATGTACTACGAAGAATGTTACAGCATTACATTTATGGTAAACAAATTGAAAGTGTGTTAGGGGCGTAAACATTTAGGATTGTGTATACATGGGTGCCTGCCCGTATCACTACACCCCGGATCCTGACAGTTTTGTTGGGAACTACATCCAGGATCTCCCCTGTGATCTCCAGTTTACCCAAAAAGGCTACCCCCGCCTGCTTCACATTTGTCAAAGCAAAAAACTGTTTGAGAAAGATATGGGATCTGAGCCTGTGAAATTCTTTGAGGAATAAGTGCATCCCTTGTAGAAGGCCAATGTCATCCCTGAACGGTATGATTTAAGAGGTTGAGAATTGACATTTGTTTTGGCAGGGAGTTGAGACCTTTTACATTTAGGCTAGTGATCGTAGCATCAGTAAGAGGCACTGTGTGATCTGTAAGGGTAACTCTTAGTGTATAACATTGGCCATATACTCTGGCACACCACAACGTTACTACTCCATCAATATCTCTATTTGGGTATATAGTGACAACAAATCGTTCAGTCCCCCCCTTAATAACCCTGTAACCTTTAAACAAAGGCTTGAAATGTAAAGATCTGTGGCTTGAATAAGAAAATACATTGCAGTCATCTGCTATCAGATGTTCCAGCCAAAGTCCCCCTTCCCTCCCCTTTCTTTTATATGCTCCATCACCCTCATAATTCCCAATTTACTCCTGTTCATTTGCATGAATGCTGACTAATCTGGTTGGTTGGGCCATTGCAGCATCGCCAGTGTCCCTTTCAGTCTGCGCTTCTGTCCCCAACCTCTCTGCCTCATGTATGGCCTCTCATTTTGGCTGCTCTATCATGTTGTAGGAGGAGAGTTAGATTTGTTTTAACATTTGACTATGTGCCATTTACAACCTGCGCTCTCCGCGGATCTTCATTTGATTTTACCACGAATTTGGTAGCCCATCTCGGGGAGCCCTATGATCATCCGGGCCTCTGGAACTGTTCAAGCCATATGCGTCTGCCATCCCACACAAAAATAAGTTGGAAGGAGTGTCCCCACCAGTAAAAGATAGAGCTGTAACAGAGGTGATCTGTCATTGGTTTCATGTCGCTATGTGTGGGGTCCAATCATATCGAGGTTCATTCGGTTGGTTACGGACATGCTGAATGCTGACTAATCTGGTTGGTTGGGCCATTGCAGCATCGCCAGTGTCCCTTTCAGTCTGCGCTTCTGTCCCCAACCTCTCTGCCTCATGTATGGCCGCTCATTTTGGCTGCTCTATCATGTTGTAGGAGGAGAGTTAGATTTGTTTTAACATTTGACTATGTGCCATTTACAACCTGCGCTCTCCGCGGATCTTCATTTGATTTTACCACGAATTTGGTAGCCCATCTCGGGGAGCCCTATGATCATCTGGGCCTCTGGAACTGTTCAAGCCATATGCGTCTGCCATCCCACACAAAAATAAGTTGGAAGGAGTGTCCCCACCAGTAAAAGATAGAGCTGTAACAGAGGTGATCTGTCATTGGTTTCATGTCGCTATGTGTGGGGTCCAATCATATCGAGGTTCATTCGGTTGGTTACGGACATGCTGGAGCAGTTGCTGGACATATGTCTGAATGTTGTAGCCATCTGCTCCCATGGTAGCGCCTTTTTCGAAATGTATTACATCGGGACTGGTTTTCAAAGACTTCATCTTTAAAGGTGAGATCCAAAGTTTGAAGCCTGTGGCCGAACTCGTGCAGTTCTTCAGATCATTCATCTACAGTATGTTCAAGATCATGCACCCTAGTTCCAAGAGATGTCAGGTCGGGTTGTGTATATTTGATGTATCTTTAAGGTCAGACATCTTCCTCGATTTTCCAGAGGAACCACTGCATAAATTCCTCTGTAATCAGATCCCGGAGTCCGAAGCTGAGTCACCTTAGTTGGCTGAGTCAGACTTTGAAAGTCCTTTCCCAGTTTTATCAGATTTTGGGCCCTTGTTCATCAGCATGTCTTTGATTGAGGTCTCTCTGTGGCTACAATAGGCCGTCATATGTGCTTGTCTATTCATTTCAAATGACAGAGACTGCCTGCCAGGCAGGTGGGGCCCTCCAGTGAGCGAGGAGACAGATCCCGGATGTACTCTTCCAAGAAAAGGTCTCACCTACCCCAAAGGTTCTCCTCCAGCCTCTTCACCAATGGCCATGGAGCGATAACCAAAGATTCAATGCAGCGTATGCATGGGGATATTACAAAGTAATTTAACCAGCCCCTGAGATAGTGCTGAAAGAAGGAGCCTCCGAAGCTGTGGGCAGCAGCTCTCCAGGCAGTCCTGATAGATCGTCCTGGGCCTGATGTCAGTGGCCTGGATGCCCTGTGTGTTTTGAAGCTGTAGGGCTCACTCTTCACTGCCAAGTGTGCAGAGTCACCAAGTTATTCACCCCACCTCTGATCTCCTAGCCAAGGCCAAGCAGTTGAGAGGGGTCCACATGCTTGGGTCAGTCTCTCCTCAAATAGAGGCCCTGTATCTGGTGCAGTGCTGACAATCTAGCAAGTGGAAATTGAGGGCGAGTGACCAAATCCCAAACCCTCCAGATGGAGATAAAGGGACAGATTCCTCTGCCTCCTGGGGACCACCCTGCGAGAGCAACACGCCAGGTAGAGTTGCATTACATTAAGATTGTTTTGTCTGAGGCCACCCTCAAAGTCGCTTCTCTAGGGCTGGATAACACCAAGCAAATTCTCCTGTACCTGGTTTCCACCCCTGTTGCCACCATCTTTGCTGAACAAGACATGTGCAAACTGCTTAGCGGGTCTCCAGAGAGGTGAGGCTCTGCTTGCCAAGGATCTCCTACGCCACCTGGCAACCGTGGGCTGATGAGCCCACTGGGGCGGTAACACCACCGGTTAATCGAAGTCCACAGGGATTTTGAAGCTGGGGCAAGAACGTCGGACCTATCCAAGATGGTTGCAGCACTCCATGGTGCAGCTCCTCGCCAGTTCCCCCTCCATTCTAGGACAGCAATGGCTCAAATTGCTGTAAGAGGTTCATACAGGGACGTACAGTGCTTATGAGATTTGGAAGAGTAGATGATCTAGGTGATGGGCACCTAAATATAAAGTCAGACTTTCTGATTTTGAGCAGTGATGGTAATTAAATGGTGTTCTGTTTGATACAATGAGGCACAGGGTTGGATCAGTCTACAGGCCTTGTAGACAGACCCTTGTTTCTGCCTTTGGAATGGGTCCAAGCTTACTATAGCCTTGATGAAGCTAGGTTTGCACAGGATTGGTCACCATTCTCCGTGTACTTTGACACACAATGATTTTCTATTAACAAAATGTTGCATTGGAACGAAAATTTACTATATTGTGAGAGTGGAGTGTCCAGTGCATACAACAATTTTATATAGATTGTCGTTGTATGGACATGATATACAAGGGTTACACAAACATATTCAGGTATCGCTTAAGACAACGTATGCGCACTCCGTCACGAGACATATTTTTAGCTTACAGTGGGCTTAGAGCTAGCCCATTGCTCACTATTAGTTAGCTGAAATGTCATTCTAATTTACTTGCTTCATATTTGTTAGCGTGCGTGGGCTTTCTTTCCTCTTCTAGTGTTTGTCCATCCCATGAAGCATGGATGCATTACTGTGTCCTTACACTGCTCAATAGTTCTGGTGTTACTTTTACCTGTACATTTAGGCACTCTTCAAGAGTGCATGTGTTTTCCAACAATTTTTCCTTGTGTGCTTCTCTCCGTTCTGTGCCGTGCTTCGTATTCTTCTCTCTTTCCTGTGTGGTTCGCTACTCGCCTGCTTTAACTTTTCACCTGTGTGCTTTTTCCCTGCCAGCTCCACATTGCTGTCTATGTTTTGATCTCCCCTCCGGGGCCCCCATGCTGCTTCACTACCTGAAAAACACTGTTTGGCTTCCACATGCCCGGTGTGTTGCTTCTGACCCTTGCCCCTGTGTTTCTTTTGCCCATACCCATGCCCCTGTGTTGTTATCTTTCCCAGCGTTGCTTCCCACCCACCAGCTTTAAAAAAAATAATAATGTTTTCTTTTTAGTTACTGATCCAACTCCGACCGGTAACTAAAAAGGAAAAAAAGTGGCACTGTCATTGTGTAGGTGCCTGCGTCGTGCACATGCCTACAAAATGATGCTGCCAGCCACGTCAGAAGGTTTTTAATTTTTTTTATTCTGTAGCCATGAGGTACCGTGTCGGGTATGCTGTACTACATGGCTAAAACCACTGGCAAAGGCAATAGGTCCCGAAGCAAGACCTATTGGTTTTGCCAATTCTTGCTGATATACTGGGAAAAAACTAAATAATGAGAAGCCAGACCTAGACCAAGCTTATTTAGAATACGACTTGAGATTTGGGATCTTTACACTCTATGGGGGCACAAACCTTTTTTTTTGTAAACTGTTTTTATGGGAATTTCTTAAAAGATACAACAGTGAGGTGATGGCCTCCAAGTAACAAGGGAAAACAAGCATTGGCATAGCCAATAGGTCTCGCTTTTGGGACCTTATAAGTATTTAGTTATGCAGCACAATATCCTTGTTGCAATAACATTAACTGTTGCATGGTTAAACACTTATAAGGCCTCAAAGGTGAGACCTATTGGCTATGCCAATGCTTGTTTCCTCCGCGTCTAAGCTAATAATGCTCTTAAAAACTGCCCAGTCACATCTAAATGTTTGACTTGAATGAAAACTCAATTATGTTGAGTTCAGTGTAAGCCACAGCGGTGTGTGAGACGCAGAGCTGCGACCAAGTATAAATCGCAGTGCATATAAACGAAGAGTGGAAAATCCATAAAAGTGTCTAATGTTGAAGTCTGAGCGTACTAGTGAGCAGCGAGGTGAAGTAAACAAACAGGAAACCTACTAATATTACACGAAATCTTAATCCAGCAATTAATTTAAATATATCTCAGTTATGAACATAGTGGTGGCTCGCAGCTTGGCTTATCGTTGGAATGTGCGTGCATCTGCTTTCACTCGTGGCCTGGGCAGTGTATTTTCACACGCAGGTAACATAACCTCTTGAAAACAAATGGAATTTGTAGTGCTTCAATGAGTCAACCTCACAGGGCGAAGAGGAGCAATTTAGTTGCAAACTGACTCCAGGTCCATTGTTATGTTGCTGCGGACGCTCAGGGGCACAGCATTGTCATCACTTTTACTTCACTGAGGCAGTTACGGCTGCGCGGGCATGGCTGAGAATCGGAGGGGGTGCGGGTAGAAATAACACGCAAGTAGTGACGCGATGCTGAATAAGACAAGCCTGGGAGATGTGTGCGCTCGCTAAACCGAAATTTAAAAAAAAACACACGAGTGGTGACGTGATCTGTGGTGGGGGAGGGGGAGGGAATTGAAGCGCAAGCAAGCAAGGCGGAGAGAGCCACGCAAGGCTTAATGAGCCTTGACAGAAACCCACATGGCGTCTGCGCGCGTGCACGCTCGCGTGAACGCAAGCTTGAGGCCAGCAAAAGCCTCTGCTAGCACTTTCAAAAGCCACTCACTAAATTTCTCGCAGAGCAGCGCATGCACTGGCTCAGCGAGACCTACAAAGGGGGGGCGCAGGGGGTACAAGGCCAAGTGGAATAGGCACAGTTGTAAATTCAGTACATTTGGGCAACATTATGACATCATCAATTTAGCACATGACACTGAGATTAAGATTACAGAGACACCAGCGGAGCATACAGAGAAATTGTGCAACAGAGTTCCATCCAGCAGGCGTCTGGGGAAAAGGTAAAGCACAGTTCGCAGGGCTCACATACCCCTAGGGGGTTCAGACCGACTGGGGGCAGGGCCATCTGGTTCGTCCAGCACACTGTCTGAGCTGGTAAGGGGGTCCATGATGGGCGGGTTCCCTCTCAACACAGGTGCGGGAGCGTCTTTTTGTCTGAGATAAGTTAGTAATGGTTCCCAGATATCTCTAAGTGGGATTTTGGTGGCATCACGTCCCATTATGTGGACTGTTTTTCTTGACAGTAGACCGTGTCCTGCAGCCAGGCGTCGGCCTTGGGTGCGGAACTTTTGCCTCAATACCTAGCCACTTGTCCTTTGGCTAATAACAGGCGCACAGCAGTGAGGCATCAGAGACCAGGAGAGACATATTTGGCATATCCTAGGAGTGCATCTAGAGGGATCTGGGAGTGGATGGCTCGTTATCTGGTAAAGAATGGAATACATCTCGGGCCAATATCCTGCCACTTGCGGGCATTCCCTGGCAAGGTGAAGGAATGAGGCTTGTACAGCCAAGCAGTGCATACAGCGCGTGTTGTCCACAAGCCCCATGCTGTGTAGACATTGCATCAGGGTGCTGTATAACTTGTGCAAGAATATGAAATTGATACGGTGCACCCAGTAATTAGGTGACAATGCTGCAGTCTGACCGCAGCAGTATGTCCACTGCGCATCTCTGATGGGAGGTGCGATGCCAAGATCCGAGGCCGCATGAGCTGCCAGAGCCCACACTGGTGCCTAATCCTACATCGTGTTGTGTAAATGGGTAACTAGTTTACTAGCGGAGGCGTTAGTGAGCAGGTGTTCAAGCATGTCGAGTGGGGGAGCAGTGAACATTGGGTACATTGCCCAGCATGTAGCATGCATCTAATGATATAGAAAGATATCTAGTGCGGTACGCCTAGGGAGGGTTCGCCGGCGCAAATGGGCAGAAGAATTGACCATCTGGATAGATGTCCGCAAATGTGTGAAGATTGTGTCTGTGTGAATGCACCCTAGCACCGTCATCTTGGAGTGCTAGTAGCTGTTGATTTCACATGAGAGGAATGGAGGGATGAGGGTGCAAACTTAATCAACATACTAACTTAAGACAGAGAACTCAATGGACTATAAGCCATGAACCACCTGCACATTACATGAAGATGGTGTGTTCTGGGTAATGATAAGTACTGTGAGACCCAGAGGAATATTTGCTATTAGGTTCCAAACCTCGTTTCTCCATATATAGACACACTCAAAAATGCACACTAGGAATATATTTTTATGATTTAATTAAAAACAAAATCCTGTCCTAGTACATATTATTACGTGTGTAGTTGTGTCTATAACAACAAACAAAATAGTGGGAACAATAGCAGCTAATAAACAGAATATTAAAAAGAATTGCAACATTATAACAGTATTTTAGAGTTTCCCAGTATTTGTTATCCAGTGACTCCCTTCTTCCCTCTGACTAAACTATCTAAGTGCAAAAAGGGGTCTGTACAAGTTTCATAGTTTGCCTTGTCTTCCACTTGGATACCTTGATGAAACAATAGAGATATTGTTCCTGTTTGAAGAGATCTAGGTGCCTGGCAAGCAGACGAGGCCTGACTGGTGACCGAGGTCCAGTATGCACTTGCCCAATCTCTCAGCTCTCAATCCTCTTGAAGTATGAAGATTTCTCTCTCCCTAACACTTATTTATGTGTCGCTTTAATTTTCCTGTCAGTTTGGTTTGAAAAGAATGGGTTTCTTATTGAATGTTTTCAAAAACAACAATCCACATGCACTTTCACCTACTTCTGCTTCTATGAAACAATATTGACTGTTTGAATTTCATGTAATAACAACTGCTGAAACTAACATTACACTGTATGAAACAATGTTGACTGAATTACATATATAAACATTTGCTGAACAATTAAAGTGTACTGAAATAAACATTAAACAATATAGTTGTGCTCACAATAATAAATGCAAAATGCATTTATAATTGAAAAAACCACTCAAATAAATGAATACAAGAAAAGCAATTGAGGTACATAAACGGAATAAAAATTAAAATGACATTCCAACCATGGATTGGGATAGTTGAACAGCACGCTGTTGCGGAATAAATGGCATCCATCACTAACCCATTCCCGACCCCTACTAAGCCCCTCTGTTTGATTCTTTGCATAGCACCCTCACATTTCTTCCCTTCATATAAAGAGTGCTACTATTGTTGTGTATCATGTCGCACAGAATATTGATGTAAGCATTAATGATTGATCCTGTTTTAAATACTTTTGCCTCACTCTAAATAGCTCATCTTGCTCACACAAGGTTGAAGTATGACCCCAGGGTGAAACTTTATCCTGTCATAATGCACCTCTAGCTCTTACTCCCAGAATGTGTACTTCCTACTGGGGTGGTAAAATACCTACCCCTCCCCTTTAAGAGCTGTCCACCAAGCAGTGAGGCTTCCTGTCTGCTCACGGCGGAGTGGCACACAAAATAACATCAAATATGAAACTCACACTGAGTGCATTGGCCACGTCTGTGGCTGTTTACTTTTCTATTTACCCCATGCTATGATATTGTACACTTTAGTAGAAACATTTTCCATTACTATAGACCCATCACAAATTTTTCCTTAGCGTTTAACAATATTTTCTGTCTTCTTGAAGCACTCCCATCTCGCCATTCAGACTCTACCCCTCTTTTAATAATGTATTAATGCTACTTATTTCATGAACTTCAAGATATCAAAAAATATAAGTTGGCAATGCCCTAATTGAAACTTGTGAACCACCTCACAGCAATCACAGAAATAGTGGCCCGCAGGGGTCTGAAGACCACCATACCTGTGTTGCTTTTTTGATTAAAGTAAACATTTTCTTTTATTGCAGCCCGTTTTCCTTACAGAAAAACTGGATGCATAAAAAAAAACCTTTTATGTTTGATTTTTTATGTCTGTAGGGCCACTAACTGCTTTAAAAAATATATTTTAGCATTCTCAAAGGGGAAGGGATCATTTGGGGACTCCTTCCCATTTGCAAATGGGTTATCACCTCTACCCTCAGGCATCAGACTGACGCTGGAAAAAATCAAATAGCTCTTCAGCTCCAACAGATGGAGGCACCGTGGCATTTTGGCCTCAGTTCTGTTTCATGTGTGTCCTTCAACACAGATGCAGAGTTGCTGTCCATTTCAAAATGATTCAAATATTAGATTGTTTTCCAGTGCTTTAAGGACTGTACCACCAAAGAAGAGTACAGGTTGCCATCGTTTCTGCTTCTACAGTCCCAGGACCCTTCTCTGAGTTCACACAACACGTGTTGTGGCTTCTGTAATCAATATACTCCTGCATATATCGAGGTCTGGAAGTGGCACTATTAGGTGTAGGGAGACCACAACAAGCATCAGCATTGGTGGCTAACCAGGTTCTGTTCCCGGGAAAGTTAAGGTGATTCAACCTCTCATCCTAGGAAGTATTTTTGTTGCAGTTGTAGGACTTAGCATATGGATGACTCGGCTTCCTCTCTATTCTGCTCACAAACATGGGTCCTGTCTTCAGGTGGGCGGATCCTTACTCTGACTTCTACCTCGAAAACATCTCAGCAGTGTCCTACTGTGGTAGGTATGAACTCAACATCAGTGCACTATTCTGTTCTGGCTCGATTCCAGCCCTTTCCTGCTCCTGGTATTCATGCGTGAGGTGATGCATCTGCGGATATCAGCATCCACCAGAACAGGTGATTATTACACCTCTGTTAAAGGAGCCATCAACAGGACTTAGCTAAGTTTAGACAAATTGCAAATCGCCCGTGTTTAGATAATGGAAAGGGGTATTACCTCCTCGTTAGTCTTCCTCGCCACATGAGTTCACTTTGTTAGTCATGTGGCGAGGAAGACTATACTCGGAGTAATGAAGATTACCGGTAAGTAATCGGGGTATCACCAAAGAACTCAAAGATCATCTGGAAAATAATAACCTCCTTTATTGCCAACAGTCAAATGTTAGACCAGGAAGAGGCACGGTATCTGCGTCAATGTATCTTCATAGCTTTGGTAGCAAGCCAACTAGCAGGACTGATCCTTACTCTTTCCGCAACACATGACATTGCGGAGCTTTTTCAAATCGCCTGAAGGAATTAATAGAAATGTCAGGAGTGCTTTGGATTTGGCAAGCTCAGCCCTGTCAAAAAGAGGCCCACAACTCAGGACCGGCTCCTGTGAATCCATCTGGAAGCCAATCCTATGTAAGGGTCCCTGTGGGCTCAATGCTTTTTCATCTTTTTAAAAAATATTTATATGTACCCTCTAGCTAAAGTCATCATCATCTGCCATATCCTGTTCCAGATGTATGCTGATACCCAAATCTTTCTTCGATTAGACATAGAGACTAGTTGCCAATACACCACAGCTAGTATCTTGAAACACATACAATACTGGATGGGGGAAAGCACCCTTGGCTTCAGTGTAAATAAAATAGAGGTTTTCATCTTCAGCAACTTGCCCGACGACAACCCACTCCTTCCATTTGTCAGGTCTGTGTTCCTGGGTGAAGTCCATCTCCGACACTAAAAGCAAAATCTCTTGGAATCATGAATCATCATGGAGAATGAAATGTCTTTTGTTCATAGATAAACTTAGTGGGTGACCAGAAAAGTTAACTTCCAGTTAGCTAGGGTCAGGACAATCTTTCCTTTCCTTCACTCCGCATTTTATTTAATTGATGAGAGCATTAATCCTTTCCAGGTTGGACTACTGCAATACTTTGTGAAATGTCTTCTCTGGCTCCCTATACAATAGTGGTTGAAATTCAAGTTACTGTGAATCATATACAAAGCTTTACAAGGAAAATGTCCTGTCTATCTTTAAAACGTGCCTATACCTTACCGTCTAGCTTGGGACTTGAGGGCATCTAACACATCATAGCTCGATAGACACAAAGACTTGGAGCCTGAGTTAGAGGTTGGTGGGCGGGTGATCCATCACATATCTGACACCTGTTCACTTTACTTCCAGTGCATTAGGATTTAATGCACTTGTAATCAGGTTGATGGGATATCTGTCACGTTTGTGTCAGTGTACCTGCCAGCTACACTCTAAATAAGGCCCTTAAAAACAGAGGAAGATCCATAATGATCTTGGATCCCCACTTCTGGAATGATCTTGATCCAGCTAAAAGATGACGTGACCTATAATCCACTAAATGAAACCCATAAAATATTCCTTTCAGAAATGTTTTTAAAACACCTTCAGATTTTTAGGCCTATCTTTTCAAAATGGCGTGTCCGTGCTGCCCTTATTTCTTAGATTCTATGACTTCAAAGGGATTTACTCTGTCAATGTATTGTTTAATCTTATTCTTATTGGTGATTTGATTTCCTAACTTCTGTTCATCCTTTACTTAGGGCCTGATTTACAGTTTTGAGGATGGGTTATTCTGTCACAAACGGCATTGGCACTTGTAATGCGCAGACAGGATGTTTGTCATGTTTGGGGTGGAGTAAACCATCTGCCGAACTCTAAACAGGCCCTTAATTGGTTCTCCACTGTGATTTCCCTTGCACATAGTGTTGTGAAGTAGACATTAAGGTTACGTGTTAGTGGTGTATAAAACTCCTAAATAAATAAGTATTGTATCGTCCTCTAATGATGTTCTGCCTTCTCTGTAGTGCTAATCTCTGTAGATGTCACAATGATGTAATGGCATTGATGGAGTGATCCCAGGGCAGCTGCTATGGTGCCATGGTGGTGGGGTGAGTGGGGAGGCAGGCAGGAGGAGGCGGTTGAAAAAAAGAAAGAAAATTGCACTTATGTGGCTGCTGCCTCACCTCCGTTCTTCTTCCATCTCGGATGCCGGAACAGGAAGCACCCAGGATCCCAGTCTCTCCAGCCAATCACGACACTGCTGATAGCAGTGTTGGGATTGGTCTGAGTCCTGTGGTTCAGCGCTCAGACAGGCAGGGGGAGCCTGCACATGTTCTCCACCCAACCTGTAGGACAGCCTGGTTGGAGAATGTGCAAAGTGCACATGACAGTTTGGCCAGGCCGAGACGGCCGACCAAATCGTCACACGAACTTAAGTGCAAATACCACTCCTCCCCCTGCTGCTGACAGCCCAGCCATGCCCGCCCCTTAAACAAAACTGGGTCAGTATCGTAAAAATAAAAGAATCCTAAAAATAAAATTATAATAACGTTATGTTATTACCATTTTATTTTTCGTGTGGTACGACGCTCCTCTGCCTTAGCAGAAGAGCTGCCGCTGAGTGATCCACCAGTGTAGTATTACCGATGTAGAGGGGTGTGCTTTCTGATAAGTCAACAGAGTTGCAGACTTATGGGTCTCTGGCTCTTTGGTAAGTGCTCACGTTTGGCCCTGGCAGAGGCCAGGCCAGGCTCTTATAACGGCAGAAACATAGTATACTAGAGAATTTACATACATACCTCTTCCTAAAGCGCAGCATGACTGCTAGAAAAGCACATAAAGATTCCCATACATTTTAAGCATGCCCGAACACAGAAGATCCATCTACAGAGCTATAGTCAGCCAGTGGCTCTAGCTTTATTTGGCTGGTCTCGTTCCCCTTTTTAGGTCGAGCATTCGAGAACTCTTGTATATACTTTAGTATACGCTTTGGAGATCAGCCCTAGGACTTGTCTGCTTCCGCTTAGGGTCTTTTTTTCTGTTCAACTGTCTTGATAGAAAACGACCAGCAGAGGTCAGTAAAACACCAGAATTGCTTTCTGCTAAGAGACTTTTTTTAAAATTATTTTTCTGGCAACTGCCTCTATTTAACTTTCTTGTTAGAAAGCAACCAGCAGAGGTCAGTAAAATACCAAAATCACTTTAGCATTCTCTAGACTCCAGTCCATAGGTATTTGCACCAGCACCCATAGACAATAATATTTTTTTCAAATCTTGTATTTTCAGGCCCTGAAATTATATTAAAAACAGAGCATTGCAATACACCATTTCCCACTGAAAGGCAATATTTCTCTCTATGTGATCCCATACCTGGCATGTCACACAGTTTGGTAGTACAGCAACTTGATACTGTGGAGACTAAATTTACTTTCGCTTTCGTTCCGTTTGTAAAATATGTTAGCCATTTTCTGTTAGTTGGCAGTGTGTGCAAAAAGACTAAATGAGTTACTGTCGAGCTCAATTCCTTTGTCCCACATCATGTGCTTTCACAAATCCGTTAACTGTAAACTAGCGTTGCATCAGAACCTGAAGATGAGTTCTTCTTTTCTGTCTCCTCTTAATGACAGGTCCTCTTATTGCCACCACTATCTATTCATTACGAGCTACAGAAAAAGAGGAAGCGCGTTCGACAGACGACCAGGACTCTAAGAAAAGAGGCAAGCCCTGTCCGTCCCCAAGTGAGTACCATATGTGACCGCTGTAACCTTACAGAAATACTCAGCCATCACTTCGCCACTTGCACTCTGGCGCATGCGCACACAAGTGAAAGCACAAACCAGAAACTAGCTTGTGGCAGCTACAGTTTGCAAAGAATGTGGAAGATATTGGAGACATGTCCGAGGGACGGGAAAAGAAAGAGGATAGATCGATTCTTAGGAAGAGGTGAGGCGCCTAGATGAGAAAGTGAACGACATATATGCTGAGAAATAGAGATGCCTACGGGAGAAAAGTAAAGAATGTGACATACTAGAGATAGAGGAACAAGAGGGAGACACCAAGGCGCAAAGAAATAGGAAGAGGCATCCAAGAAGAAAAGCTTGGACGCCAAATGAGGGTATCAAAGGTGCAGGTTTAATCTCTTCGTTGCTAGGCCTTTCCCCCCCCTGTGCTAAGCCTTTTTGGGGCATTTCGCGCTTAGGCCCCTGTAACTTTTTGACCACATAAGGTATCCACACCAGATTTGTGTCCTTTTCTGCCAACATCATGGAGATTCTGAAGGTACCCAGGGTTTGTGGATTCCTCTGGAGGGGACCCAGAAATTTGCCAAAATAAAGCAAAACTTTTTTTGTGGGGGGAAATGGAAAAAAAGTGCTGCAAATGAAAGTGTCTGTTTTTTCCCTGCAAATGGTATCAACAAAGGGTTTGTGGGGTGGGAATCACCATTTTCCCAGCTTTTAGGGACTGACAGACTTTTCTCAGAAAACCAACATTTTTTCACAGTATTGGCATTTTACTGGGACATAGCCTAGCCTATTTTTGCTATTTTTTGTGCTTTCAACCTTCTTCCAGTTAACGGTAGAAATGGGTATGAAAGCAATAATGGATCCTGGAAAGCTATACATTTTAGAAAAGTAGACACAATTCTGAATTCAGAAAGGCGTCATTTGTGTAGATCCTTCAAGGCTTCATTATGGAAACTAACAGTTGAATATAGGAACATTTTTAAAAATTAGTTGAAAAAAATAGACATTTGTGTCAACGTTTTCACCTGTAACTTTCATCTAATTATGACAGCTGTATGAAAGCAAAATTCCGTTACATCCTGTGGACCTTTCTGGTTGTGGGGATATATAGGAACCTGACGAACCCAGAGCCAATAACTGAGCAGCGTTTTGCAATGGTTTTTTATTATATACTGGGTATATAGCAATTCATTTGGGAAAATATATACTTGGAAAAATCGGTATGAAAGACGCCTATGTATTTCTGAAATTGGAACAAAATATAGAGTTTAGAAACAGTAGATATTTACACATTTCCGAAATTGTAAGTACCCATACTAGCATGAGAATTATAGGACATTTTTCAAAGTGACTTCTTTTTTACACATTTTCATTTGGAAGGCAGAAATGCATCAAAAGTCAATAGGTAATAACAGTTACTGTACAGTCCTGTGTTACCCTAAGTCTCCCGCTAAAAATGGTAACTCACTTGTGTGGGTAGGCCTAGTGCTTGCGACAGGAAACGGCTCAAAACGCAACATGGACACCCTTTATTTTTACAGTGAAAACTGACCCTTTTTTTGTAAAGTGTGTAGCTGTAGGTTTTGAACCCTAGCTCTGCCGGCACCAAGAGAAACCTAAAAAACCTATACATTTTTTAAATGTAGACACCCAGGGGAATCCAGGATGGGTGACTTGTGTGGTTCTCACCAGGTTCTGTTACCCAGAATCCCTTGCAAACCTCAAAACTTGTCCCAAAAACACATTTTCCTCTTATTTCTGTGGTGGAAAGTTCTGGAATCTGCGTGGATCCACAAATTTCCACCCACCCCGCATTCCCCAAAGTCATCTGAGAAAAATGCTACCTCAATTGTGTGGGTAGGCCTAGTGCCCATGGCAGGAAACGGCCCAAAATGCAATGTGGACACACCACATTTTCACAGTGAAACCTGACCCTTTTTTTGCAGAGGGCCTAGCTGTAGATTTTGAACCCTAGCTCTACCAGCACCTAGAGAAACCTAGCAAACCTATACATTTTTTAAAACTCGAACACCCAGGGGAATCCAGGATGGGGTGACTTGTCTGGCTCTCATCAGGTTATTTTACCCAGAATCCCTTGCAAACCTAAAGTGTTGTCCAAAAAAACACATTTCTCTCACATGTCTGTGGTGGAAAGTTCTGGAATCTGCGTAGATCCACAAAATTCCACCCACCCCGCATTACCCAAAGTCTTCAGACAAAAATGGCACCTCACTTGTGTGGGTAGGCTTAGTGCCCGTGACAGGAAATGGCCCAAAACGCAGAGTAGCCACACCACATTTTCACAGTGAAAACGGACCCTTTTTTTGCAAAGTGCCTAGCTGTAGATTTTGAACCCTAGCTCTGCAGGCACCTAGGGAAACCTAGCAAATCTATACATTTTTGAAATCTAGACACCCAGGGGAATCCAGGATGGGTGACTTGTGTGGTTCTCACCAGGTTCTGTTACCCAGAATCCCTTGCAAACCTCAAAACTTGTCCCAAAAACACATTTTCCTCTTATTTCTGTGGTGGAAAGTTCTGGAATCTGCGTGGATCCACAAATTTCCACCCACCCCGCATTCCCCAAAGTCATCTGAGAAAAATGGTACCTCAATTGTGTGGGTAGGCCTAGTGCCCATGGCAGGAAACGGCCCAAAATGCAATGTGGACACACCACATTTTCACAGTGAAACCTGACCCTTTTTTTGCAAAGGGCCTAGCTGCAGATTTTGAACCCTAGCTCTACCAGCACCTAGAGAAACCTAGCAAACCTATACATTTTTTAAAACTCGAACACCCAGGGGAATCCAGGATGGGGTGACTTGTCTGGTCATCAGGTTATTTTACCCAGAATCCCTTGCAAACCTAAAAAGTTGTCCAAAAAAACACATTTCCCTCACATGTCTGTGGTGGAAAGTTCTGGAATCTGCGTAGATCCACAAAATTCCACCCACCCCGCATTACCCAAAGTCTTCAGACAAAAATGGCACCTCACTTGTGTGGGTAGGCTTAGTGCCCGTGACAGGAAATGGCCCAAAACGCAGAGTAGACACACCACATTTTCACAGTGAAAACGGACCCTTTTTTTGCAAAGTGCCTAGCTGTAGATTTTGAACCCTAGCTCTGCAGGCACATAGGGAAACCTAGCAAATCTATACATTTTTGAAAACTAGACACCGAGGGGAATCCAGGATGGGGTGACTTGTCTGGCTTTCACCAGGTTCTGTTACCCAGAATCCCTTGCAAACCTCAACATTTGTCCAAAAAAACACATTTCCCTCACATTTCTGTGGTGGAAAGTTCTGGAATCTGCCTGGATCCACAAAATTCCACCCACCCCGCATTCCCCAAAGTCTTCCGAGAAAAATGGTACTTCACTTGTGTGGGTAGGCCTAGTGCGACAGGAAACGTGGACAGGGTATTCTGGGTAGGAAAACGTTGGGGGATCCATGCAAGCCATACCTCACTGGACTCCCCCGGGTGTCTAGTTTTCAGAAATGTGTGGCTTTGGTAGTTTCCCAAGATGGCCGCTGAACCAGAGACCAAAAACCCAGGTGACCCCCCCCTTGCAAAACTAGGTTGTTATGTGATAGGTCATTTTGATGTCTTCTCAATAAGCTTTGGGCCCTTGCCTGTCGCAAGTACTTGACCCACCCACACAGTGAGGTACCATTTTTATCATGCGACCAGGGGCAACTCTGGGTAGTAGGAAATTTGTGGATCCACATAGATTCCAGAACTTTCCCACACAGAAATTTGAGAAAAAAAGTTATTTTTTCATCTAAATTTGAAGTTTGCAGGAGATTCTGGGTAGGAAAACTTTGGGGTACCCACGCAAGCCATACCTTGCTGGACTCCCACTGGGCTCTAGTTTTTAGAAATGTGTGGGTTTGGTAGTTTCCCACGATGGCAGCTGAGCTCGAGGCCAAAAACCCAGGTGATTCCCCCTTGCAAAACCAGGTTGCTTTTTGAGAGGTCATTGTGATGTCTCCTCAATACGTTTTGGACCCTTGCCTGTCGTGGGTACTTGACCCACCCACGCGAGTGAGGTACCATTTTTATCAGGAGACCTGGGGGAATGCTGTGTAGAAGGGAATCTGTGGATCCACGCAGATTCCACAACTTTCCCACACAGAAATTTGAAAAAAAATGATATCTGAAAGAAACTTGTTAGTTATAGATTCCTTACTTTAGAATTACTTCTAGGAGTCAGACTGGATCTGGAAAGTTTTTTCATCAGCAGTACCTCTGCGCATCAGAAGGTGGCGTCGGTCAGCTTCGCGTCCGTCGTTGGCATCGTGGTCGACGGGATGACGTCGCAGTAGCTACTTAGACGCCGCCCTCGCGCGCTGACGTCAGTTCTTTCTTTTTCTGGGCCAGCCAGCGCAGATCCGGGAAGAGCAGTACGTCCAGTCACTTTTTGACTGACTTTTTCTCGACTTTTGTCGACTTCTTTTTCGGGTCTACGACTACTAAGGTGCACACGGAATGCCCGGCTTCAAGCCATGCGCTTCTTGTCATCGGATGATGCTGGTGACGGATCCCCATCGTGTGTGTCTTTTTTGCCTGTAGCGCGACCACGACCCTAAGTCGTGCTCCGACTGCTGGTTGATGGCGCCGAAGGCTTTGCGGGAGCGGTCTTGAAAGCTGCTTGAGCACCGGCAGTTGACTCCGCGCCGTTCAAGGTCACAGTCGCGAGGAAGGTCGAGGGACCAGTCGCGGAGCCACCACCATTCGTCCAAGTCTTCGAAGTCTTCACACTCAAGGTCGGCTAAGTCAAAACATAAGAAGAAGTCGAAGAAGCATCATCGCTTTTCGGCTTTTTCTCGTCGGTCGACCCGATGAGGGACGCAGGTGGTGCCCCTCCAGCTGCTCCCCGTGTGGAGCTCGAAGAGTCGTCTCCGCGTTTCCCTCCTTTTCCGGGACCCGGAGTGACTCCCGCCCAGCTTCGAACGTTCTACGAGGCGATGCATGCCATCTTTGGGTGGCCCGAACCTGCCGGCGTGCCTTTGGGCCCTGCAGACTCGGTTGGGGGGGCCTAGGTCTTCTCCACCGGTGGCTCCGGCTCTGGCACCGCAGGGCCACCTTGGATCCAGGCCTGGATCCAGATCGGCGCCGGTGGACCTGATTACTCCTCCACCGGCGCTGCTTCCACCGGCACCACTACCGCGGTCGACGCCGGTCGACCCCCCGCCAGCATAGACCCCGGCCTCCATTTCGAGGGCTCTGCTCTGGGCACTAATCAAGGGCTATCTTTCGGCCAACTCTGCCTTCCTTTGGCTTCCAGATCAGCCTTCCCTTTTCAAGTCTTGGTTGTAAGTCGCTTCTTGAAAGGCATAACTCATCTCTTTCCCTTCGTTATGCCTCAGTGGGACTTGAACCTGGTTTTAACTTTTTTAATGTGCGCTCCCTTTGAGCCGCTTCACAACTGTCCTTTAAGGCTCTTGACTCTCTAAACCGCGTTCCTGGTGGCCATCACATCTGCCAGACGAGTGAGTGAGCTCCAGGCGCTTTCTTCTAAGCCTCCTTTTCTCTCTATACATCCGGACAAAGTTGTCCTTAGTACTCGTCCATCCTTCCTGCCCAAGGTTGCCACTGCCTCTCTCATCGGGCAGACTATCACTTTGCCCACCATCTTTCCGCCTCCGCATCCTTCGAAAGAGGAAGAGCAGCTCCACCGTCTGGACCCAAAACGTGCGCTTTCTTTCTATCTGGATCGCACAAAACAGTTCCGGGTGGATGACCAACGTTTTTGTTGGCTACGTGGGTGCCAAGAAAGGTCGGGCCGTACACAAGCAAACTATTTCTCATTGGGTCATTTTGTGTATAAAAGCATGCTATTCTCTGGCTAAAAAGGAGCTTCCAGTGGGGCTACGTGCCCATTCAACCAGGGCGACGGTAGCCACTACTGCCTTGGGAAGAGGAGTTTCTCCGAACGACTTCTGTCAGGCAGCTACGTGGGCATCGCTGCACACGTTTACCAAACACTACTGCCTAGACAGTCAAGTCCGGAGAGACGGCTTCTTTGGCTGTTCTGTTCTCCAGGACTTTCTGGTGTGATCGTGGTCTGCAGACCCACCACCGGGGTTGGTATTGCTAGGATATCTATTCTAAGGAAAGGAATCTATAACTAACGTGTTTCTTTCAGATTAACAAGTTACTTACCTTCGGTAACAATATATATGTAAGAAATATTAGTTATAGATTCCTTACCGCCCCACCCATCCTCCCCGTTCTGCAAACTGATTTCTAGGGTTAAGGACATCCTTTCAGGGCCCTAGTTTTGTGCACCAGTGGTCAGTGTCTTTCATGGCTCTGCGTTTCTGGCGCAGAAAGTCATGTACAGAACTGACATCAGCGCGCGAGGGCGGCGTCTAAGTAGCTACTGCGACGTCATCCTGGTGACCACGATGCCAACGACGGACGCCGAGCTGACCGATGCCACCTTTGCACGCGCAGAGGTACTGCTGACGAAATGACTTTCCGGATCTAGTCTGACACCTGGGGGTAATTCTCAGGTAAGGAATCTATAACTAACTAATGTTTTTATAGATATATCGTTACAAGGTAAGTAACTTGTTCTTTTTCAGTTAAATTTGAGGTTTGCTGGGGATTCTGGGTAGGGAAATGTTGGGGGAACCACGCAAGCCATACCTTGCTACACTCCCCCGGGTGTCTAGATTTCAGAAATGTGTGGGTTTGGTAGGTTTCCCTAGCTGGCCGCCGAGTCCGGGGGCAAAAACTCCCGTTCAGAACCAGGTTGATTTATGATCGGACATTTTGATGTCGCCTCATTAGGTTTTGGGCCCTTGCCTGTCGCAGGTACTTGACCCACCCACACAAGTGATGTGCCATTTTTCTTGGAAGACTGTGGACACAGATTCCAGAACTTTCTACCACATAAATGTGAGGAAAATGTGTTATTTTTTTTACAACTTTTGTGGTTTGCAAGGGATTCTGGATTGCACTGGGTGTCTAGTTTTCAAAAGTGTATAGGTTTGCTAGGTTTCCCTAGGTGCCGGCAGAGCTAGGGTTCAAAATCTACACCTAGGGACTTTGCAAAAAAAGGGTCAGTTTTCACTGTGAAAATGTGATGTGTCCACGTTGCCTTTTGGGCCGTTTCCTCTCTTGGGCACTAGGCCTACCCACACAAGTGATGTACCATTTTTCTCGGAAGACTTTTGGGAATGCGGGGTGTGTGGAATTTTGTGGATCCACGCAGATTCCAGAACTTTCTACCACAGAAATGTGACGAAAATGTGTTTTTGTGGACAAGGTTTGAGGTTTACAAAAGATTCTGGGTAACAGAACCTGGTGAGATCCAGACAAGTCACCCCATCCTGGATTCCCCTGGGTGTCTAGTTTTCAAAAATGTATAGGTTGTGAGAAGTTGGCCTGGTATATACTGACCACTAATCAAAGTGGGCACCTTGTACCAGTCCAAACAACCCTTATTGATGATTAGGTTAAAGACAGCCTTTATTGAAAGGTATCCTAGTGATAGCTATGGAGAGCAGCCTTCAGGCTAAGTTTTAAAGGAATGTAAAGCAGCTTGTTTTAGCAGATTAGAACCTCCTGAATGACCAAATGAAAGGAGAACCGCACAAGGAATATATAAAATATATGTATTTATTACTAAACACTCTCTACTAACCTCTCTATGAGATTATAGAACAAAGCACACAATATTAAATCACTAGAACGACAGTAAATAGCACAATACACAGTGGGCTCCAGGGGGAGACCAAACCATATACTAAGAAAGTGGTATAACAACCACAACTTGACTAGACACAGTGCCTAGAGCACATAGAATCGCTGGGACCCCAAGGAACCACCCAAGGTAGTGACACAGGGGACCCACGGAGGACGGGTGCAGTGTAAGAACACAGACGCAAGCTCTGTGCAACTCAATGGGAAAGTCGCGGTTGGAATTTTAAAGATTAGGGACACTTCGGAGAGGACTTCAAGGAAACCCAGTTAAACATAGAAGGGTATAAGGCCAGCACCCTTGAGAGTACTGAGGTACCCGTGTTACCTATCCCAGAGGAGCCGGGTGCATAGGGGTCAAATGTTGTAAGAAACCTTCGTAGTTTTCAATGGCGTGATGCGAAAAAGTGCTGCTGCCGGGAAGATGAAAAGTGTCCGGTGTGATCCAAGCCTGGATCAGAGCTGAGAAGAACCTGAATGCAGAGGGGACACAGTCTGGGTCACTTCACAGTGACCAGGGTCACGATAGACGAATGCCCACCGATGGCGGGTGTTTCAGGTGAGAAGAGGTGAAGCTTTACTCTGCAGCCACGGGGATCAGGAGACGACGACCAAAGTCCAGAGGTGAGCTGTCCCACGAAAGATGTCGAGTGCTGGGGGGTCAGTGTCTGGATTGAACACCAACAAGCCTTGGCAACTGCAACCCACGCGGGCAGAGGAAAGATGCTTCGTGAGGACCAGCTAGGTCCCGGGGACTCTCCAAGCTATGGAGAGTCAGGGCACATCTGGAGCAACCAGGAAAGCCCATGGAAAGTCAAAATTACCTTCAAAGGGACCCACAGGCCAACGGACCAGGGATCGCGAAGGGACCTCGAGCTGAATCACAAAATACCAGCTCACGGAACACTCGTGGAGTGTAGGCCGGAAATCTTCAGTGGAATTACTGCTTGGGGTCAGGACTACAAGTAGCCCAAAGCACAGCTGCTGCAAATGTACGTGGGGCACAGGGGTTCGGGTTGCATGGTCCCCACGAGGGATATGGGCCTCAGAATTACTGAGAGCACAGATCAACCTCAGAGACCCCGGGAACCCATCTCCTGTGTTGCAGAAATCTTCGGAGTCCTCAGGAGCTCGGGAGATGCAAACCGGTGAGATGCATTTTAGGTGCCTGCCTTGCAGGGGAGTAACTCCTTTACTCCAAGGGAGATTCTTCAGTCATCCAGCGTCATGCAGATTGTCGAAGTACTTGGTTTCTGTAGCAGAGTTTAGTCCAGGTAAAATCTAAAGTCCTGTAGTCAGGGGTTCCTACTTTATACCCAAGAAAGGGGGCGGGAGTACCTCTGGGAGCCACCTATGGGAGGTCAGGACAGAGGGGTGGCTACACCCATGTCCTTTGTCCAGTTTCGCGCCAGAGCAGGAGCAAATGGCTCCAGCAACCAGTTTGAACTGGACTATGCACAGGGACACCAAATGTGGCCCCAGTGCAGACATCAGTGCACCCACCCAGCCCCAATCCACTAAAGCCTGTCTGGGAGGTGGTCACACCTCCCTTTGACAGGAAACCTATTGTCCAGCCTTCCCCTGCCGGAGTCTCGTCCAGCAGCAGGAGGGCAGACTCATGTCTGTGGCTGGCAGCATCCATTTTGTGATGCCAGGTTCTGTTAAGCTGGTACCGGGTGTACCGGTGTTGTCATATTTCTCCCTCTAGGAGGGTGGAATCGTACCTCCCACACCAGTTACTGGTGTGGAGGTATGATTACAAGGTGTTTGACACCAAATTCGACATGTTTCCATGCAGCCGTATGAAAGTTAGCATTTACAGCGAGGTTATAATGCACTTAAGTATATATGGTTGGCTGCATCACAAACAACACCGGAATATAGGTTCCGAAGGCTGCAGAGGGGCTCTGTCATGCAGGAGCACGCTCTCACATAAAACCCATCACCCTGCCTTCAGGATTGATCAGGCCTGCCATAGGGGCGACTGATAGGTTTACATGTGCAGTGATATGGAGTAGATATAGTGAACCTATATCTAAGTAAGGGGTGCATGCACCACCTTACACAGGCTGCTGTAGCAGACCTGTTGTATCATTATGAATGGTCTCCCAGGGGAGGCATAATACATGCTGCAGCCCCTGAGAGGCCTCTGGGGTACATATGCCCTGGGTACATAGTATGCAATATACTAGGGACTGATAAGGGTACCCCAGAATCCAATCTGGAGTGTACTAAAGTTCATGCAATCAATTTAAGGAGAAAGCAGATGGACTGGGGTCCTCTTTAGCAGAATCCCAGTCAAACTAAGTCGAAAACCAGCAAAACACCAGGAAAAAAGTGGGAGTAACCATGCAGTCAGATTCCACCTTCCTACATAGGTTTGTTAGGTGTCCCTAGGTGCCTGCTGAGCTAGGGTTCAAAATCTACAGCTAGGCACTTTGCCTATTTCACTGTGAAAATGTGGTGTCCACGTTGCGTTTTGGGCCGTTTCCTGTCGCGAGCACTAGGCCTACCCACACAAGTGAGGTACCATTTTTATCCGGAGACTTTGGAGAATGCGGAGTGGGTGGAAGTTTGTGGTCCCACGCAGATTCCAGAACTTTCTATCACAGAAATGTGAGGAAAATTTGTTTTTTTTACAAAGTTTGAGGTTTGCAAGGGATTCTGGGTAACAGAACCTGGTGGGAGCCAGAAAAGTCACCCCATCCTGGGTTCCCCTGGGTGTCTAGTTTTTAAAAATGTATAGATGTGCTAGGTTTCCCTAGGTGCCGGCAGAGCTAGGGTTCAAAATCTACTGCTAGGCACTTTGCAAAAAAAGGTTCAGTTTTCACTGTAAAAATGTGGTGTGTCCATGTTGCATTTTGGGCCGTTTCCTGTCACAGGCACTAGGCCTACCCACACAACTGAGGTACCATTTTTCTTGGAAAACTTTGGGTAATGCGTGGTGGGGGAAGTATGTGGATCCATGCAGATCCCAGAACGTTCCATCACATCACAGAAATGTGAGGAAAATTTGTTTTTTCAACTAAGTTTGAGGTTTGCAAGGGATTCTGGGTAACAGAACCTAGTGAGAGCCACACAATTCCCCCCATCCTGGATTCCCCTCTGTGTCTAGTTTTCAAAAATATATAGGTTTGCTATGTTTTCCTAGGTGCCGGCTTGGCTAGGACCCAAAATCCACAGGTAGGCACATTCTGAAAAACAAATCAGTGCCTAGTGGGCTTTCTGCCGCCCTGGGGAGGGGGGAAATCGGGGGCTATTGCCCTGATATGCCCCTGAGGGGGGCAGAAAGAATGTGGCTATTCTTTTGAGGGGTCGGGGGCATTGGGATGCCCATTCTGGTCAGTCCCACCACTGCGTATAAAAAAGCCAGCATAATCGCTGGCGCATAGTGGGCTTTCTGCCTCCCATCGGGGGGGGGGGGCAGATCAGGGGCTACTGCCCCCATCTGCGTCCTGGGAGGGGCAGAAAGACTGTGGCATCTTTTTTACGGTGGGTGGGGGCATTGGCATGTCCATTCTGGGCAGCCCCCACCCAGGACTTAGGAGAAAAAAAAATCCCTGGCGGCCAGTGGGCTTTCTTTCCCATCTGCCTCCAGGGAGAGGGGTGGGGGCAGAAACACTGTAGCATTTTTGGGGGGGGGGTGGGGGCATAGACATGTCCATTTTGGGCAGCCCCTACCAATATCAAAAATAATCCCTGGGGCTTAGTGGGCTTTCTGCCCCCCCAGGGGGTCAGATCAGGGGCTATTGTCCCCATCTGCCTCCTGGGGGGCAGAAAGTCTTTTGTTTTCTTTGGGGGGTAGGGTGAGGGCATTTGCATGCCCATTCTGGGCAGCCCCCACACAGAGCCTATAAAAAAATTATCCCTGGCACCTAGAGTGCTTTCTGTCCCCCCGGGGGGTAGATTGGGGGCATGACTGGAGTTTTGTGGGGGGAGGGTGGGGTATTGGCATGCCCATCTTTGGCAACCCCCACCCCTAAATAAATCAGGGGAAAAAAACCCTGGTGTCAAGTGGTCTTTCGGCATCCCCGGGGGGGACAGCAATTATGCAGGGGGAGGGGGGTGGGGGCATTTTCATGCCCATATTGGGCAATCCCCACCCCTAATTTGCATTTAAAACAAAATCCCTGGTTTCTAGTGGGCTTTCTGCCCCCCCCCCCGGGAAGCAGAATGGGGGCAGAAAGACTGAATGTTTGCAGCATTTTGGTGGGGGCATTGGCATGCCCATATTGGGAAGCCCCAACCCCAATTATCATTAAAACAAATCCCTGGTATCTAGTGTTCTTTCTGCCCCCCGGGGGGCAGAAATACTAAATCTGGCCAAAATAATATGGAGTGAGGAAAGGCCCTTGCCCAAGGGGCTGCTCCTCCCTCCCTGGTGCCTAGTGGGTCGATCACTGCTTGGGGATCGTCCTCCTGGGGCGATCCCTAAGCAGGGATCCACTCGGGAGGGGTACCATTGTAAAGGGGTGATTCTCCCGTTTCCAACAATACCTTTTGCTGAGGTAGCCCCTGAGCACGTAGAAAGCTAAACTGAAATGAGCCTCTTGGCTTATTTTAGTTTCGGTCTCACTGAAATGACGTCAGCACGGCGTGCGCACTGATCGTCATTTCAGGGAAACCATGCATGCAGCCTTGAGAGCTGGAGAAGCTCTTCCCCAGCTCTTGAGGCTGTTGATGGGTTAAGGGAATCCCTCTGGTGCCCGCAGCAGAGGGATTCCCTGTGCCATTTGAGAGGACGGCCAGGGGCCGTTCTACGCATGCAGATGAGCACTGGTGCGTTAAGAAAGGACGACACTCTCATTGAAGAAAGCTAGAACGTAATGTAACAAAGGGCGAAGCACGCCCAGGGGGTTAAGAAAATGGAAAATGCCTGTAGAAAAAAGGTAATGAAAAAAATTGTATAGAAAGAATAAAAGAGAAACTAGTGAAGAAGATGTGCAAGAGGCGAAAGAACATATGTCATCTTAAAAAGTAGGAGCTCCAAGGAGAGGGAGACACATAGATGTCTCAGAATAAAGCGAGAGAGAAAACGTGTGCGCATGTATGTTTGTGTGGGTATTAACTTGCGTGTGAATTTCCCTTCTGCCTTTGACCTCAGCCATAGTAGCACCAGGTTACTGGGAAGTCAGATGTGACCTCAATTTTTCCCAAACTGTAACATATAAGTAACAGCAAGATGGAGAGGATTTCAAGGAGTGTAAATCATGGATTTCCAGCTTTACATTATATGTGGCAAGACCTGTGCTTAATGTGAACCGGAGTTTCTGGTGCTCGGCACCTGGACTTATTTGTCAACACCAGGAGTTGAGCACAATAACAGTTGTTTATTAATTCACTACGCATTAAAAATTATTACTACCTGCTTCGCAAACTATTCTTATAGCTTTGGGGGCCTGGAATAGTCTGAATTGTCACACTTGTAGGAGGGTGATGATCAGTTGTGTTTGTATTGTCATTGGCATAGCTGGCAATGGGTGGTGCGAGCTAAAGTGACCCCCTGAGGAGGGCTCTGTCACCTGTTGTTTTTTTACAAGTAAGCCCTGGGCAAGACATGCAATCCTAATGTGCAAACGTGAAAAAATGGCAAAGCAACCCTATATTGGAACAGTCCTCAGCAATTGGAATCAAGGCAAATAACAGAGCATAGAAGCACAGATCAGGAAGAAGGAATGTAAAATATATTCTGTTCTGAATCCAATTGACAGAATGTCACATGCCCTCTCTGAAAACACAGTACCTCCCAGATGATGTACCCATCTAGCAATGTTAAAATGGTGAAACTTTGCAGAAATAAATGTGTTTTTCATAATAACTGTCAATGTCATGGTGAAATGGGTAAACAAATGTCTGTGCCGACACGGTCAAGTGACCTACTAAGGGCCTTATTATGAGTTTGGCAGTCCTCCTGTCGGCCCACCACTGCTGAGCTGACAGGAGGACAGCCTTTAGTGAGCTCACCTGCTGGATTACGAGTGTAAGCAATGGTGGGTGGGGGGTGCTGTGGTGGTGTCACATCGGTGGGCTGTTAGGCTCATAGAAGAGCCTTAACAGCAGACAACCTCCATAACAGCACCTGCAGCACGTTCTGCACAGTGTGACATGCATGCCAGACCGGGCAGGAATGGTGGTTGCCATTCCAGGGGGGCACAATTTATGGCCCCCTGCATCCACCCCCACGCCCAGAAGTTACTTCCATGTCCACCACCATTTTCATGGAGGGCCCACTGCCATGACAAAAGAGGCGGAAATGAAAGTCGGAATATGCTTTGTGGTTCCCCAGTGGCACCATCAGCATTTTCCTGCCAATTTACAGACCATCTACACAGCGGGATCCTTGATACCGGCAGAGCCGACTGTCTTATGGCCGTCTGACATGAGGCTGAGCGCAACACCCTGACATAGCATCAGGTAGTCGCCACTCTTATTTTAACCAGGTTGGGAGCCAGTTCCATTACAATTTAATCAGTCCGGACTTCCTTCCCTGTTTTAACTCACTCTACACATCTACACTCAGTAGGTCCCTCACACCCACGACACCATACGGCAAGGAATAAAAGATCTCCGCTAAAGAGCCCCTCATAGGATGCCCCTCAGGTATTGCAGCGCCAACCTGACGAGGTGCATGCCCTAGGGTGAAGCATGACACCCAGCTCGCTGGGTGTGTGAGGGCCCTAATTCCGAAAGGAGGGATTCACCTTTTCCCCCTGTTCGCAACAGGACATTCTATCGTTCTTTGATCCAAGCTCTCCCTTCTTTGCTCACTGACCTACATATGAACTGTATACCATTTTTGGTTGTTGGAATTGTCTGGGCATGTATGCCAGACCTTAAATAAGCTCATAGTCCTCCCTCTTTGGTTTAACGGTCTGACCGCCACACTCATACTACTGAGGTGCACCAGTGTGGCAGTGGTCAGACCGCTATGAGACCGCCAGCTCCGCCGGAATCAAGGATCCCACCACGAGTACGGCGGTCCTGTGGACCACCGTACTCGCATAAGGCCCTAAATGTTGATTAAATATGCCATTAGATCAGGCAGGTAAGAATATTTTAGTACCAAGATACATCAATGGAAGGTAGAATGATGGGACGTAATTCCCTATAAATCATATTCTTACATTAACACTGACAATATTCAACATTTGAAGCTCACACTTATTTTCTTTCTCAAAAACCTTACTTTTTAAATATGTTTCATAGGATTTCTCTATGATGTTCAATTGATGAAAGAGGAAGAACAAATCCCAGTTTTTAATCATTGTATTACCAAATTCGGGGAATCTGGCTTTGGGGCATTGGAAGGATAAAGGTGCAATCTAGATGACTGGGCTTCTTGGGCTAATCGGGTAAAGGACGTAGCCCAAGAAATATATTGTATGCCATTTTGGGCTGCCACCCACCCTTTTATTGTAGGTGTACACGGTGGCAGCCCCAATTTAGAGCAGGAACAATTTTCTGTGTGTTAGGGTTAGGGCACAGCATATAGGAAATATTTTGTTGCCACTTACCTGTGAGCCAATATCAGTGCAGTCGTGTGGCACTATGGAGGATGAGCAGGTTTAGAAGGTGCTCCGGCTGTTGACAGAAGTTGGGTGCTTAGACCTCCTGGTCGATGGCAGTGCGCCGGCTCAATCGACGAGGCTGGTGAGTCGGGCGTCCAGCCGAGTAGTGGCTGCCTTACTGGTATCATCTCCGCTGCGGGGTCAAGACAAGGCCCAGGTGAGGAAGGGTGAGGGAGGGGCCATGGGTTATGAGAGGAAGAGAAGGGGCGGGGAAGCCGAGCATTACCAGCCTGTCGGGCCCCATAAAGGCGACACGAGGACAGGGCATCTAACACAATTATTATGACTCAGTCTGGTGGGGAGAGAGAGGGCCACCTAAGACTCGCAGAAATAGGACAGGCAGGCACATCTGTGGGGGAGAGGGCTACAGAGCAGGCCGGAAGCATATATTTATTGCTGGAACAAGAGGCAGAGATTAAGGATGCTCTGTCCTTGTCTCCTAGTTATGAATCAGCAGTTTGGCCCTGTGCAAAGGGTGACATATTGCCAACTGAAGGAGCTTTTGGTGTGGGGAGGTAATGGGCAGGCCAGCTTGAGAGGAAAAGCCAATGATGAGGACAGCAGGGCTGGGTACTCAGGTCAGGTGGCATGGATGGACTTGGGACTGGGTAGAATGGGCCCCAGAAGGTGCACACGGGAGATGGCAGTTACAATCTCCTAAGGAGAAAAGGGACCATTTGACAGGTGGGTATAGCAACCAACATGTGACTCCGGCAGTAAGTCACAACACCCAGGCTGCACAATGCGGAAGGGCACCGGTGATTGCCACCCTGCCCAAATGGAGCAACGAGGAAGAGACGGGAATGGCGAGAGAGGCGACCACATGCAAACCCCAAAAGGTATATATGCTAGGCAGGTTAGAAGGGGTCAGGTTGTGGGGGGGCAGTGATATGGCAGTCTAGCTTTTAGGAGATGGGAAGGAACCAGAACAGATAAAAGAGTTCTCAGGTGCTGCACACTGGGCCTACCTTCTTCTTTGCAAGCATCAAGCTTCAGATGGGATCCAGACTCTAGAGAGCACAGTGCGGCTAGCTACCGCGGGTGAAGAGAAGGCTTTGGCCAGAACATTCAGCCAGACCATGTCTTGGGACCCAGCATCATAGGGGCACAAGAAGGTCCAGGGAGGCCCCACCATGGAGATTGCAGGTGCGGAGTGGAGCATCTGTGGATTGGAAGCGGCACAGGTCACGAAGACCTGCATCAGCGAAACAGCTTAGATAGTTTGACACAGCTCCTCAGGGTATAGTAGAAGGTAGCCATATGGTAGAGAAACAGGTGTTTAAGGTGTGGCTGGTATGGCAAGCAGTCCGGAGGGCCCACATGGCAAGAGGAGGTTGAACTGGATTATGGAGACAACAGTTTTGAGAAAGGAGAGATTATTGACATGGAGAGACCAGGGCTCTTGGCACAGCCAAAAGGGAATGTGGACAACATGGGAGGGGGGTCAACCTAATCCCACATCCTGTTTCCCATATACACCTTATATATTGTGAAAAATGCCCGGAAAGGAGTGTAGCATTATTTAAGTACATGGATGTCATAAGCAAGGCCCTAATGTCCTTTGGCGGTAATGCCTGGGCCCAGTATGAGAGCCGTTTTGTGCGCGATTGACCTGGGATCCCGAAGCAATGTGGGAGGGGTTGGATACGTACCTCTCGCAATAAGCAATGAGCCCAACAAAATTCTGAAAATCCTTATACCCACCAAGTAGTTTGTCCGTATATCAGCCCTTTCAGGCCCGTCCCACCCAGTGAGGGGTGGGGACTAAGGGTAAGAGCCAGGGAGGCACTCAAGGGGCCTGTTGAAACTTAAACAAGAGGTGGTGTATGAGGGAGTATTTTTGATTTAGACATGAATACTCCAAGTGCTTGGGCAAGCACCTCCTCATCTATTGCTACGGAATGTGGGTGGTACGTGAGGGACACAGTCTGGTGGTCACATTTCACAATGGCAACAGAATTCAGGGGGCGCAAGAGCATACAATGCAGGGAGCTATGCGGAGGAAGAGGGGCACAGGGACCTAATGGGAAAGTTCATATGCCAGTTTAAATGTACAGGCTAACATTTTGGTTGGGATCTTACCCGAACAGCGAAGATGCCCTGTATTCTGCAGGAAGGTTTCTCATGGGGTTTCAGGTTAGGATATGAAGGTCCAAGGGTAAGGCGTTGGGCAGAGAATTTTAGGTCAGCTAAAGCACATCCACAAGTGGTGCAGGATAAGTTACGAAAGGAAGTACAGAAAGGGAGAATAGCCCTCCATTTGACAGAAGGCCAATGGAGGACTTGATTGTTTTTCTGATGGGTGTAGTGCCCAAACAGGAGAAAGGGCAATTCAGACTCATTCAACTCCTGTCATAGTGGAAGGTCTATCAGTATATTATTGTATTGGGGAGTAATTGGCACCAGTGTTTTATTCCTCGGTGGATGTGGCAATGGTCATGGTGGAACAAGCAGGACCAGGAGCTTACATGGCAAAATGTGACATAAAATCAGCATTTCATTTAATACCTGTGCACCCATATGATTTTCAATTACTAGGTATTCAATTTGAGGGGTCCTAGTATGTTGGCAAGGCCCTCCCAATTGAATGTTCTATTTTATGCGCCTTATATGTGTATCTCAGCACTTTCCTGCAGTGGCTTTTCTTTCGAAGTACGAGTCATGCAAAGGTTACACATTATCTTGATGGTTTGTTTATAGTCACAGCCTCCAGTTCTGTGGACTTCCAGCTTTTGCTGGTAAGATTTCAGAAGCTCATGGAGGACGTGGGGGTTCCATTGGCACCGGAAAAGACTGTGGGACAGGTGACCAGCATTTCCTTTTTGGGAATTGAGCTGGATTTGGAGGCGATGGTAGTTTGCCTTCCATTCGAGAAGAAGTTGAGAAAGCTAGTGCTGTTGGATA